>NC_133505.1:111812500-113062500 GCF_049354715.1 Callithrix jacchus | reverse complement strand
ATTTGATTGTCCTGAGAATCAAATAGAATAATGTATGTAAAGGTGTTTTGAAAAATATGTGTTCTTCACATATGATGTTTATTGCTAGTATTTTAGTAAAATATGGACACTTTAAGTTCTCCACATGCCTCTTAAATTTTGGAGTTTGGCCACCACCATGGCATGTGTATACCTATGTAACAAACCTGCATGACCTGCACATGTACCCCAGAACTTAAACTATAATAAATAAGTTTTTAAAAATTTGGAGTTTAGAACTGGTCATAACTCTGAAATAATGATAATAATAAGTAAATTAAATATTTGTGAGGTATTTTAGAGTTTTTCACTTTAGTGTGGCTATGATATAAAAAGAACTTTATCCTGTGCTTCCTTTTGCAGTCTTTTTATTCATGCAGTTAACATAATTTTTGTCTTTTAATAATTGGTACTTTTCAGCTGGGTGGCTCACGCCTGTAATCCCAGCACTTTGGGAGGCTGAGGCAGGCAGATCATGAGGTCAAGAGATTGAGACCGTGGTGAAACCCCATCTCTACTAAAAAATACAAAAATTAGCTGGGCGTGGTGGTGCATGCCTGTGGTCCCAGCTACTCGGGAGGCTGAGGCAGGAGAATTGCTTGAACCTGGGAGGTGGAGGTTGCACTGAGCTGAGATTGCGCCACTGCACTCCAGCCTGGCACCTAGCAACAGAGCAAGACTCTGTCTCAAAAAAAAAAAAAAATGGTACTTTTCAGCTGCCTCAAAAGAAGGTAAAGCATGCTCAAGCTGATTGAAAGGGCTTAATGAGATTATGTAGTAACTTATAGAAAATTGCAGTGTTTAAGAAAAGGGAAAACAACTGGATCATTAAAATGCTCATGTAACCAACCCACTGAGACACTGGAATGGGAAGTCCTTTGTTTGATATGTAGAAGGAAGAAACTCTATATTTTCTGGAAAAAAAAATTTTGGGGGTCTTATTACAACATATTTAAAAAATAATTTTAAAAAGCCAGTTTAGAAGGGTTTCTTGTCAGCCCTAAAAGACAGAAGGAGATTTGAAAGGTGGTAGTACCCCTAAAGGGATGTGTTTTTTAAAAACACAGTTTCCCACATTTCAAGGGGTCCCCTGAGGCCATCCTACACCTCATTAAATACATGAACAAGCATGAGACTTGAAACCTCTGCAGAGACTTCTAGCCTAGCCTGGCAGAAAAAATGATGAGGTTTTATGAAGTGGATCACAGTATAATATAAAACCAAAACAAATCACCTCAGGCCCCACCGAGGGAGAAGACTATTAAAAGAGGAAAGTAAACCCACCATCTCAGTTCAGTTTTTTCTCCTAAAGAGTATTTTTTTCACCACACATTTATGCCAAGACAATCCAATTTATTTTCAGAATATCTTCCTCTTTTCCCTTCCTTGTCTTCCTCTCTGCCCCATTCCTCCTTCCTTCTCCTCCATTCTTTTTCCTTCTCTTCTTCCTCCTCCTCTTCTCCTTGTTCTTCTTCTGTATTAGAAGTTAGAAAACTTTTTCTGTAAAGAGCCAGGAAGTTAAATATTTCAGGCTTTGCAGACCAAACTGTCTTTTGCAATTACTCAACTCTGCCCCATGTAGTGCAAAAGCAGCTCTAACAAGACATAAACAAATGGGCAAGCTATGTTCCAGTAACACTTTGTGTATAAAGGCAAGCTATGGGTCAAATTTGTCCCTCATCATTCAGTTTATCTGCCCTTGTTCTATGTTATAATAGTTTAAATAAAGTTCACTGAAGAGATAGAATCATCCCTAAGTGGGACAACAGAGTAGCTCTCTGGAAGAAAATTAATTTGTATCCATACCTCAAACGTCTTTAAAAAGCTCAAAAGTGATTTAAAAAGTAAATAATAACAAGACTAGAGAGGAACATAGACAGATTATTTTAATACCTCAAAATAGAGCAAAAATCTCTTAAAATTATTTTTAAATGATAGATGCAACCACATGAAAATGTTTGTATAAAGCTACTATAAGCTAAGCCAGGAGACAAATGACAAGCTGGGAAAAATATTTGTAACTTGTGTTGCAAATGTTCCTTAACATATTTGCAACATAAAATAATCTCCTTAACATATTTATTTCTATGAATCAATAAGAAAAGTAAACAAACACTCAGAAGAAAGGTGGGACAATGCTATGTCTAGAAGTCACAGAAAAGGAAATACAAATTGTTGCTAAATATTATAAAAGAAATGTTCTACATCATTCATAATGGGAGATACACAACTTTATACTTAAATACCATTTTCACACATCAGATAGGCAAAAATCCAGATATTTGATAAAACAATGCATTGACAAAGCCCTCCTTTATATTTTTGGTGAAATATAAATTGATACATTTATGGAGGTGGATTGCTTAAGCCCAGAAGTTTGAGACCAGCTTGGACAACACAGTAAAGCTTTGTGTCTCAAAAATAAAAAAAATTTACTCAGGAGGCTGATGTGGGAGGATCACCTCAGCCTAGGGAGGTGAGGTCGAGGCTGCAGTGAGCCATGATTAGACTACTGCACTCCAGCCTGGGTGACAGAGTGAGACTGTTTGTTTTTCTGAAAAAAATTAAAAAATAAATAAAAATAAAATAAAATAAATTAGTTTGAACAAAGAAGGTACAAAGAAGGTAATGATGGTGGAAAGACAGCAGGATCCTCAGGGTTGGAGCAGGCAGTGAGCCTGGGTTAGGAGGAGGGCCCAAACTCGAGGACATGCAGATAGTCACATCAACTAAGCAGCCCTAGTAGATGAGCAGGATGCAGTTTTCAGCGTTTTGCTGGCAGAACAGAACGGAGTAAAACGCAACACACCACTTCCCAGAACACTATGCAATGTGCAGATGGAAAGTAATTTTTAAGGAAATGACTAGAAATTATTGACATTGATTTTGAAATCATGCCTGTTTGTCGGCCGGTGTAACACCTGGAAGCTAATGCTTTCAAGCACTCTAATTTGAAGTCTGCTTTAGCTGATGTTCATACCTTAGCTGGATACAACAGCTAATGCATTAGGCGACACTTAGTACATTTTTGATGAGAAGAATGCTGGACAAAATGCAATGCATTTTACAGTGGGCATTTGGAAAGGCGACAGAGGTAGTATGGAAAAACCCTTCTCCCACTTTCTTTGCTTTTTCCTTTCCCATTCCCTTTCTTTCTATCTCTTTCTTTCTTCTTTCTATCTTTTTCTTTCTTTTCTTTCTTTCTTTCTATCTTTTTCTTTCTTTTCTTTCTTTCTTTCTTCTTTCTTTCTTTTTCTTTCTTCTCTCTTTCTTTCTTCTTTCTTCTCTCTTTCTTTCTTTCTTTCTTTTTTTTAATTTTGCTTTGTTGCCCAGGCAGGAATGTGGTGGTGCAATTTTGCTCATTGCAGCCTACTACTCCTGGGCTCAAGAGATCCTCTCATCTCAGCCTTCTGAGTAGCTGGGACCACGGGCATGCACCACCATATCCGACTAGTTTTTGTATTTTTTTGTAGAAATGGGGTTTTGCCATGTTGCCCAGTCTGATCTTGAACTCCTAGGCTCAAGCAATCCACTCTCCTTGGTCTCCCAAAGTGCTGGGATTACAGGCATGAGCCACTGCACCCGGCTTTCTTTTAAAGTTATGTCAGCTGTGTGCAGTGAATCACAAGGTGAGGAGTTCAAGACCAGCCTGGCCATGATGGTGAAATCCCTGTCTCTACTAAACATACAAAAATTAGCCGAGTGTGGTGGCACATGCCTGTATATATTCCCAGCTACTTGGAATGCTGAGGCAGAGAATTGCTTGCACCCGGGAGGTGGAGAGCTGAAATCATGCCACCGCACTCCAGCTGGGCGACAGGGCGAAACTCCATCTCAAAAAATAATAGTAAATAAAATAAAATAAAAATAATATCCTGGCTGGGCACAGTGGCTCATGCCTGTAATACTGATCCTTTGGGAGGCCAAGTGGGTGGATCCCTGAGCCTAGGAGTTTGAGACCAACCGGGCAACATGGTGAGACCCCACCTCTATGTAAAATTTAAAAATAAAATAAAGTTCACTTTGGGAGGCCGAGGCGGGTGGATCACGAGGTCGAGAGATTGAGACCAACCTGGTCAACATGGTGAAACCCCATCTCTACTAAAAATACAAAAAATTAGCTGGGCATGGTGGTGCGTGCCTGTAATCCCAGCTACTCAGAAGGCTGAGGCAGGAGAATTGCCTGAACCCAGGAGGCGGAGGTTGCGGTGAGCCGAGATCGCGCCATTGCACTCCAGCCTGGGTAACAAGAGTGAAACTCCGTCTCAAAAAAAAAAAAAATAAAATAAAATAAAAAAAGTTATATCCCTAGGCCTCCTGAGAAAAGACTGGTCTGTAGGGGAAATAGCGCACTGGCGGCGCTCAAAATTTCAATAAATTTCACATAGTCACATGTATATTGTCACTTCCTACTATGCTCTCAATGCGAGGAAAATAGTAATAATACCATTTCTACTGTGCAGTGAGCTGATGATTAGACATGTTAAAGTTACTGATGGGGCAATTAGATACCAGGTACATTTCATGTAGTCAGGGATCTAGAGGAGATTTGGGGGATTATGGAGTTGCTAACTGTGCTGGTTAATTTTGTGTCAACTTGGCTGGGTCACAGTGCTTAGATATTTGGTCAAGCATTATTCTGGATGTTTCTATGAGGTTGCTTTTTGGATGGTATTAACATTTAAATTCGTAGATTTTGAGTAAAGCAGACTAGCTTCCATAATGTAAGTGTGTCCCATCTAATCCACTGAAAGCCTTAATAGAATAAGGCTGGCCAGGCATGATGGCCCATACCTATAATCTCAGCATTTTGGGAGGCTGAGGCAGGTGAATTACTTGAGCCCAGGAGTTCAAGACTAGCCTGGGCAACATGGTGAGACATCATCTCTACAAAAAATACAATAAATTAGGTGGACATGGTGGGGCACGCCTGTAGTCCCAGCTACCTGGGAGGCTGAGGTAGGAGGATCACCCCAGCCCAGGAGGTTAAGGCTACAGTGAGCCGTGATGGTGCCACTGCACTCCATCCTGGGTGACAGATATCTCAAAAACAAAACAAAAATAAGAACAAACAAGACTGACATCCCCTGAGGAAGAAGGAGCTCTGCCAGCTCTGCCTTTGGACTTGAACTGCAACATGAGCTCCTTCCTGGGTCCAGCCTGCCAGGCCAACCTGCACATTTTGGACTTGCCATTCTCCATAATCACATGAGCCAATTTCTTTTTCTTTTATTTATTTCGAAGCCTTGCTCTGTCACCCAGGCTGGAGTGCAGTGGTGTGATCTCAGCTCACTGCAACCTCTGCCTCCCGGGTTCAAGTGATTCTCCTGCCTTGGCCTCCTGAGTAGCTGAGACTACAGGCATACACCACCATGCCCAGCTAATTTTTGTATTGTCAGTAGAGATGGGATTTCACTATATTGGCCAGGCTGATCTCAAACTCCTGACCTTGTGATCCATCCACCTCAGTCTCCCAAAGTGCTAGAATTACAGGGATGAGCCACCGTGCCTGGCCAAGCCTATTTTTAAAAAATCTCTCTCTTTCTATTCACATACATCTTATTGGTTCTATTTCTCTGGAGAACCCTGACTGCTATGTTGATCATGCTCTTTTTTTTTTTTTTTTTTTTTTTGTATAGATGCCATTCTATACAAAGTGATATTTTGCAAGTAAAATCACTTAATTACTTCTGTATTATAGGCTACTTCTCCCAATTTTAGTTTCCTCATCTGTAAAATGAAGAAAGTGTGGTAAAAATTGTTAGTCATCCATTAAAATTAACTCTCCCCTTCTTCATCGTCACATTTTCCTGCATTTCCCACACCTAGCAGTCAAGGGCTAGTGGGAACACATGACTATGTTCTTTCCAATGGCACATGAGTGAAAGGTATGTATACCAATTCTGAACCTAGGTCTTAAAACAGTGGGTAACCTTCATCTGTGCCATCTTCTGCTTCCTGCCAGGGATGGGTCTGTGGCCTCCCAGCTTTTGACCCTAAAAACACCTGAGAGAATGGCGGAGCTGCACAGCAGGAGGAATCAGAATCCCTGAATGACTGTGTGGAGCAGAACTGTGTCCTCAGCCTCGACCATTTGCTTTAACACTGTTATGTGAATGAGCAAAATATTTCTTTGCTCTTCAAGCCATTGTATTGTTTGTCTCACTACAGTTATTCAGCTTTTGCCCTAACTAACACAGGATGATGATAGCAATTGTCTTACCTACTCCATGAGATTAAAAAAAAAAAATCCGGATCCTGTACAACTTCATGAGATTTTTGTGAAGATCAGATGAAAGGAAATGGTTAAGGCTGTGCACAATTATTATGGCGCCATCTTTACTTGATTATCCAATGCTGAAATGTCCTCTGGACCTCAGTATCCCTCTGTAAAATGGGGACACTGGATTCCATGATGCCTAGGATTGTCGTGATCTTTTTCTGACTGGAAAGAAACTGCCCTAAGATAAAGAATTACATAAAAAGTACAAAATGGTGAACAGATTTGCTAATTACCACCAACCATGTCTGGATCATATTTGGGAACTAGCAGCTAGTGTAAGCAGTGGGAAATGAGTGGCTATTGAAAGCAACTGACACATCAGATAAACTTAATTTTATAACCATTTCTCAAGCTTGTGGCAATCCCTAATGTGTCCATGTGAGCTACAATATATTAAATGTCATTAATTGTTTAGGCTTTGCCAGAAAGCCAGTCTAGAGTGACAGGATTTATAGTACAAAATCCTTTAATGACACAAAGTCCACTAAACCACATTAGTCAGGTGAGAACCAAGTATTACTCTCAGCTGATTCTTATTTTACATAAAAGTACTTCCAATTCTAAACTACAATATGTAGCAAGTCTTTCTATTAAAAAAAGGAAGGCTTCATAATAGAATAAGTCCACATCTGAAGTAGATGTGAGCAGACATAAAAAAAAAAAAATAAAGAGGAAAGGAAAGAAAATGATTAACTACATTACATGGCCATGCATAGCCTTAGAGTTTTGTGTGATTTTTTTGTGGGATGAGAAAACAGAATCTTTCTTATTCCTTCATATGGGCAGAGGCAGGTCTGACGTGCCAGATGAAGTGTCTCAGAGGCCTCTGAAAAGAAATGTTTTCACAGTCTCATGGACACTCCTTTCATTTGGTTGTCGAAACATAGTGCTGGAAAGGAAAGCCATTAGTTCCCATTAGGAAAAGTGATCCATTAGGAAAAACCCCAGGAGAGACTTCCAGGTTGGAAGAATGGTGCCATGAACTGGAATGGGCTGTGATGGAGACTGGAATGGTGGGAAAGGACATCCTAGGGGAAAAACAAAAAATAAAAAACAAAAACACAAAACATGTGAAAATGTACAAGCTGTGGCAGCTGAGTATAATGTGATAGAGTTTCCTTGGAAGCACACGTGCCGACTACTCTAAGCAAGCATGTTCCCAAGGCCACCTGTTTCCTTTTGACACTGGCAGCTGCTTCTCGCAGCAATGGCTTAAACAGAAAATCAACAGAATTATTTTCGCAGGAAAATGGGATCATCTTAGGTGCTTAATGAGAGAAAAGATCTGAGCTTATTTGTAATAAGAAATAACTATTAATGGGTTGGGGCATATTTGGGAATTTTCATCATAGTAATAAATGTCAAAGAGAAATGTTTTTTCCTTTATCATTAGACCCCAGACTAATTTACCCAAATACAAAGTTGTCTTTGAAAGAAAGAGAAAAATAAAACTAAATGAAGTGAGTAATTAAACAGGGAAAAGAAAAGAAAAATGAGACTGTATTTTACCTATGGCTCATGAGGTTCTCTTTGGGCTGAAGAGGACTAACTGTTATGAGGATTTTATGCTGTGGGGAGTTTGGATTTGTGACAGATGAGAGAGATGGGGATGAATGTGCAGCTCATTCAGACATCTCCAGTTTCTCATTCAACATTTCGCTAAAGATTAGGGGTAAGAGATCAAAGCAGAATCAAGTCCCACAGCTCTGTATGGAGAATTACAAACCTCAACAAAATAAGCTTACACTTAGTCTTGTTTGGAGTTGATTTGATTGTATACATTTGAGTCATTGTATTAGAGTTTTCTAAAGAAGCAGAACCAATAGTATATATACATGTGATGTGTATATGTATATGTAGAATATATAATGTATTCTATTTTCTCTCTATATAATATATTCATATGCATAATATATACATATAATATATATCCTATATATACATAGTACATATCCTATATATTCTATTTATACACATCATATATATATGTATGTGTATAAAAAGATATTTATTATAAAGAATTAAGGAACTGGCTCAGGTGATTATGAAGGCTAAGAAATCCCAAAGATCTGCGGTCACAAGGTAGAGGCTCAGCAGACACCGTGGTATAGTTGTAGCCTGAGTCTAAAGGCCTGAGAACTATGAGACCAGATATTGTAAGTTCCAGTCTGAGTGCAAGACTGAAAGCAAAAGAGGACCAATGTCCCGGTTTAAAGGTCATCAGGTAGAGAGAAGAAATTCTCCCTTACTCTGCCTTTTGTTCTATTCAGCCTTTCAACAGGGGAGGCCCACCCAAGTTGAAAGGTCAATTTGTTTATTCTACTAATTCAAATGTGGATGCCATCCAGAAACACCCTCACAGACACACCCAGAATAATGTCTTACCAAATATCTGGGAATCCAGTGGCCAGAAACATGATGCATGAAAGTAACCATCACAGTCATATTATGCAAATATTACATTTAGTATAATTTTAAGAACTTGGTACATGCCCCGATGATCACACAGGACCTTCATTTCCCACCCCACACTCCCAAATACTCCTTTATGAAATTAGCACCAGAGAGTAAGACACGGGGTAAAGAGGAAAACAATAACAGTTGTTCTCCTCCCTGCCCTCTCCTTTTGTGTCTCTGTTTTTTTCATTCCTAGAGACAGTATGGAAAAGGAAAGAGAAGGAGGCAAGTATGAGGAACAACTGTCAGATTCTATTTTACAAGTAGAAGAAAAATGAAAAGGACTCAGAAAGCACTGAGTAGTCTCTCTACTGGTTCAGATAATGCCATCTGCTGGGTACCCACTGGATACCCACATATTTCTTAAGTGTGACATAAAAGCCAAGCTAAACACCCTAGCCAAGAACACAAATTTTATCCTGTTTTCTTCTAGTTGCTTAATAGTTGTAGTTTTTACATTTTGGTCTATTATCTTAGTTTTTTTTTTTTGTATAATATTTGAGGTAAAAGTTCAGTTGTCTTTTTTTCCAAAGGATCATCCAATTATTCTAATATTACTTATTGACAAGATTATCCTTTCTCCATTGAATTAAACTGGCATCTTTGTTGAAAGTCAGTTAACTACATATATTATCTGTGGTTCTATTCCTTTCTCTTTATTTGAGACAGGGTCTCTGTTGCCCAGGCTGGACTCAAACTTCTGAGCTCAAGTGATCTTCCTGCCTCGACTTTCCAAAATACTGAGATTACAGGCAGAAGTCACTGCTCCTGGCCTATAATAAGTCTTGAAATCAGGTAGTATATAAGTCCTCTGACTTTATTATTTTTCAAAATTGCTTGCCTATTCTGTCATTTGCATTTCCATATCAATTTTAAAATTAGCTCGTCAAGTTCTGCAAAAAATGTTCTGGATTTTTTTTTTTTTTTTTTTTTGAGATGGAGTTTTGCTCTTGTTGCCCAGACTGGAGTGCAATGGCATGATCTCGGCTCACTGCAACCTCCGCCTCCCTGTTCAAATGATTCTCCTGCCTCAGCCTCCCTCCTAATGCTGGGATTACAGGTGTGTGCCACCACACCCAGCTAATTTTGTGTTTTTAGTAGAGATGGAGTTTCTCCATGTTGGTCAGGCTGGTTTCAAACTCCCAACCTCAGGTGATCTACCTGCCTTTGCCTTCCAAAGTGCTGGGATTATGGGGGTGGGCCCCTGCGCCCGGCCATTTCCTGGAATTTTATCTGGGATTATTTTGAATCTATAGATCTATTTGGGAGGAATAGGTATCTTACTAATATTGAGTCTTTCAATCCATGAATAAGGAATGTCTCTCCATATGTTTAGATCATTCTTAATTTCTCACAGAAATGTTTTGAAGTTTTTAGTTCATATGTCTTGCACATTTTTTCTTAAATGTATCCATAAGTATTTCACATTTTCTGATGTTATTTTACTCTATTGCTTCTTAATTCATTTTAAATTGTTCATTACTGTTCTATATATATACAATTTATTTTAATTTTTTTTTTATTTTTAACATTTTTTTTTTTTGAGACAGGTTTTCACAATGTTGGCCAGGATGCTCTTGATCTCCTGATCTTGTGATCCACCCGCCTTGGCCTCCCAAAGTGCTGGGATTACAGGCATGAGCCACCTCATCCAGCTGAAATACAGTTAATTTTTATATATTAACTTTATATATATTTTCTATATTTACTAATAGGCACAGATTTTAAAAAATCAATCTCAAGATTTTCTACCTAGATAATCATGTTTTCTGTGATAAAAAGCAGTGTTATTTTTCTTTTCAATCTGGTGCCTTTTATTTCTTTTTTCTTGCTTTATTTTATGGGCAAGGACCTCTGATACAATGTTCAACAGAAGTGGTTAGAGTAGACATTATTGCTGATCTTCAGGAGAAAGCATTTGGTCTTTCAACATTAAGTACGATAATATTAATGGTAAGTTTTTCTCAGATGTTCTTTGTCAAGTTGAGAAAGTTTATTTCTAGTCCTAGCATGCTGAGAGATTGCATCATAAATGGGTGCTTATTTTTGTAAATTCTTTTTCAGCATCTATTTTTTTCTTTATATATAGAAATATAAATATATAAATACATGTGTATTTTAAGAGACAGGGTTTCTCTATGTTGCCCAGGGTGGGCTTGGACTCCTGGGTTCAAGCAATCCACTCTCCTTGGCCTCCCAAAGTGCTGGGATTACAGGCATGAGCCACCGCACCTGGCCTTCAGCATCTATTAAGATGACCAGATGGGCCGGGTGTGGTGGCTCATGTCTGTAATCCCAGTACTTTGGGAAGCTGAGGCAGACGGATCACCTGAGGTCAGGAGTTTGAGACCAGCCATGGTCAACATCGTGAAACCCCGTCTCTACTAAAATAAAAAAAAAATTAGCTGCACATGGTGGTGGTCACCTGTAATCCCAGCTACTTGGGAGGCTGAGGCAGGAGAATCACTTGAGCCTGGGAGGTGGAGGTTGCAGTGAGGTGAGATTGTGCCACTGCACTCAAGCCTGGGCAACAAGAGCAAAGCTCTGTTTCAAAAAAACAAACAAACAAAAAGATGACTAGATGGTCCCTCCTCTCATGAGCTTTCATTTTGTTGGTAAAGACGGACACCAAACCAATGAGAACAAAGAATGTGATGTGTGAAAGATAGGGAAGACCCAGGGTGCTGAGAACCTAACAGGGGCCTAGTCAGGGCCAGAAAGGTCTTTTTCAGGAAGTGAAGTTTAAATTGACACTGAAAGAGAAGTAGGAAATAGCAAGGTGAAAGGAGGTACAAAGCAAACAGGAGCTGAGGCCACAGGCCCTGTGTTCCAAATCTGGCTCTGCTGCTTTCTAGTTAGCTGAGGAGGGGAGGGTTCCCACAGAAACGCTGAGTCACGACTTCGAGTCATCCTCTTAGCAAGGAAGACAACTTTGTGAACTTTCTCCTATGATAATGTGGAGGTGTCACTTTTCTTTTTTTCCAACCATTCTGAGAGGTGCTGTAAGTATCTTTTACTTTACCTCAGCATTTGTTTGTCTTCTAGTGAACAATGAGATTCAAGTAACCCATCTGATTTCTGTTCGTCCTCAGCTGCCTAGAAGTTCAGAAAAACAGCTGAGCCTCTGTTTAGTGACAGAGTCGGGCCTTATGCAAACACATGTTCTAATTTTCTCCTGGTCATAACCTTTTAAAATATTTTGCATTTTCCTGGTCCTGACTTTATATTTTATTACATATATTCCTTATATCCTATAGACTATGTAAATCTTTTATGGAAAAAAGTATATCACAAACTAAAAATAAGATTATGCAGGAATATACGAAAACTGTACAAGGGCAGAAAAATAAAAACTCTGGAGAAACCACTCCTTTATTATGAAGTTTCTGGGTCACCTAACAGGCCCAGCTGCTTCTCCTTCCTTCTATGACAACTATGTGTCCTCTCCAAAGTTTCCCAACTCACCCTGTTCCTCAGGTTTTCCTTCTCCTTTCAGGCTGCCTCAGCCCATGATTAACTGTTGATCTCAAAGCAAACACACAGATCCTTTCTGCTTTAAGTGTTTAACAAGGTTGTGCTGCTGGAAATTATACTAGAAAGATAATAGGAGCCGCAAACATGAGGAAATTAGAAAGGTTCCAGAAAGTTCCCAAGGCCTTACTTGTTCCTGGTTCCTGACCTATGCTTTCTTGCTTTCTTTCAACATGGCATTTAGATGATCCTTTTGAATTTCTGTTTGGCCTTTTCCTCCCACAGTGTAACACTTAAAACTCTCTTCCTCACAGTGTGCACTTAGCTGCTTTAAAGGCTCATCTTCTACCCCAGAGGACCATGAGGGCAATCAAGGCCAGACAGTGGCTGCCTCCCATCTTCATGGTAACTTGCTTTTATGTAGACTTTAGGACTTGAGCAGCCTAAGAGGAGTAAAACCCAGTGAGAATTTCCTTGCATCCTGTATCTCTCACTGTAATCTCTGTGACTCCCCAAGGTCAAGGCTCTATATCTTAGGTGCAAAATATTTGTGGCTTTGTTGTGATGGCCCCTGGAAGCTCTGTAGACAACAAGGCAGCAGTGCTAGAACCTGGGAGAGTGCCAAGGTGAGACAGTGGGTGGGCAGGAGGGTGATGCTGGCATTTCGGGGACAGGTGAGCTGGGGCCTTGGTGCATGTCAGTATGGAGGGCTTCTTCTAGTCTTCAGAGCCATGGGTGGAATGGTGTCATTCCTGGACTTCTTCCTGCTTCTCCTAGAACTTGCTGGGCCCCTCTTCTCTGGGCTCCCCCAAACCAAACATGGATATGGCTTCTTCTACTCAAAATCATGCTTCAGAAATGCCTTGTGACCAGTCACTCCAGCCAAAGAAAGCAGATGGAGTCTTTCATCAGCAATTCTTTATAGGATCTTATGTTTACTCCATCTTTGGCACATTCAGTCTTTCCTGCCAGGTGCTAAATCCTCTTTATGCTGTATGACACCCTAAATAAACACTATATGTGCCAGTTGAAGTGAATTCTCCAGAGAATTCTAATTTTGTTATTCATTCTTACACCATGTTTTGTTTTTAAAAGACATCAAATTCCCTTCCTTTGCTAAAAAATTCTCACTCTTACCTTTCATTAATAACTAACATTGGAACCAAAATGGAGAGGCTTTGCCTCAGAAAGCCCTATGGGTAAGAGTCTCAGTACTGAGAAATAAAAATAAAACCTAAGCTCCCTTCCCGGCAGTTGCCTGAATGAACCCCCTCTTGGTCAAGGGGACCCCGAAGAAACATTGAAACCTGAGTTCCTGGCCATGATGGGATGGAGGTCAGACAGGTCAGACATGCCTCATTACACCTCCTCCCTTGATAATTGCTAATAATCTTTCTTCCCTAAGGGTTAAACAGAAACCAGCCCTTTTGAAAGACTCCACTGTGGATATCAACCAACTTGCTGACACTCCTCTTCCCTTTTGTGGTTTTGACACACTGATCAGCCTTCCTTCCTGATGAGAGACCATTCATTGCCTGTGGAGTGGTCCTGGCCAGTCTACAGATGATGTGCACTGAATACATTCATGACCTCTGCTTCACCTTTTGACGTTAGAAGGTGGAAAACTCCACCGTTGGATCCATGAAGAGCATAAAGTTTAATCGCGCAGGCCTGTGTTTCTTTCATAAATATTCATGACCCACCTTACAGTTTATTCAATATGTATATTTGGCCACCCTGCTCAGCATAAATTCCTGTTCCCTTTACTACTCCCTTGAAGTGCTGTTTCTGGTATCTGACCAGAGGCTACACTTCCCAGCCTGTTAGAACGGCCACCCTGCAAACTGCAACCCTTTATGAGAAATAAAGCTCTCCTTTCCAAATTTATGAACCTCATGATTCTTCAGTTGACAGTGTGTCAAAATACCTACGAAGCAGTGCTGCACCAAATTGTTGTTGAACATTGAATCACTGAGAAGCAGCAGGTGAATCACTAAGAAGCAGCAGGTGTACCTTGGACAAACAGCATGTGGCCTCTGTTTACTCCCCTGAGCTGGGGCCTCCTAGGGGTGTGCAGTGCCTGGTGAGGCTTCTGTGAGTGCCCATGTCATATTTGTGTCCCGCAGAAATTTGGTTACAGTCAACACTCAGGAGGGGTTTTAAGAACAAAGGGAAATGCGACAAAAATCCATGGGTAGGTTTTCTTAGAAATCCAAAGAGGCCATTAAACAAAAGGCTGCTTCCTTTATTTTAGGCTACTGGCCTATTTTTACATATAGAAAAACAGAGTTCAGAATATTCATTTAGCCAAGAACACTTTCACACATACAACACGTTTTAGGTTTAATTTCCTTTGACAACAATGTTGTGTGTATAATTCCATTTGACAGTAATGTCAAAAGTAGAACTACATGGATGGTGGGGTCAGGTTAAATCTGTCCCCCTCCTTTCCCTCTCCTCCTTCCTCCACCCTCACCTCTTGTGGCTGTCAGCACCATGCTAGGCTCTGGAGAGAGGGAATGAGGTTTGGTGAGGTTTGGTTGCCAGGAAACCACACTATGTATATAATCAGTCTCTGAGTCCCCTCCTCTCACCCTACCTGTGAAATTCTTCACAGAAATTTAGTTTTTTGAGTAGGTAACATATTCACATAGTTCAAACCTCAAAAAGTACAAAAGGCCATAAAACAAGAAGATTCTCTTCCACCTTTCCATCATTATCCAGTTCCTATCCCCGAAAGTAAAGTAACCACTGTTCTTTTTTCTTTTTCGTTAATAACTATTTTAGATCAGCTCTATGTTCTTTCTTTCTTGTTTGTCCTTTTTATTTTTTTCTTTTATGAATAAGTAAGTCATAAAGACATATTTAATTCTCCTTCACTTTTTCTATATACGTGGCTGTCTGCCTTACCCACTTGGATGGTATGTGTTTCGGTATGTGTATACATGATTTCTTGCACTGATTCATCAAGACCCTGTTTATTCTTTTATTGCAGCTAAAGAGTATTTCATTGTAAGTATTTACTATAGTTGATCAAATCAGTTCCCTTTTGGTGGACATTTAGGCTATTCTGGACAATGCCTCATAAGTAACCCTATACAATGTGTTCTTTCCCATGTGTGAGCATATCTGGAATACATATTCCTAGGGTCAAAGGACATATGTATTTGTACTTTGGATAGTGCTAAATTGCTCCTCACAGAAATTGAACCAATTTATACTCCCACCAACAATGTATGAGATTGGATTTCTGCATCTGATAAGTGAAAAATGCTATTTCTTTGTAATTTTCGTTTTCATTTTTTAAACAATGGGGTTTAAAAATTTTTTAAGAGCTAGTCACTATTTCCCTTTAATAACCCTCTTTTTAAATGTTTATGCCTTTTGTATTGGGTTGTTGATATTTCTTATCGATTTAATTTTTGCCCATCTATTGTTTTTCTTCTGATTTTGTTCATACGTTTTTGGAGGGGGCAGAAAATGCATGTTTCAGAATTTAAAAATTTTCATATTTATTTATTTATTTTTGGAGATGGAGTCTCGCTCTGTTGCCCAAGCTGGAGTGCAGTGGCACGATCGTGGCTCACTGCAACCTCTGCCTCCCAGGTTCAAGCAATTCTTCTGTCTTAGCCTCCCGAGTAGCTGGGACTACAAGTGCACGCCACCATGCCCAGCTAATTTTTGTATTTTTAGTAGAAATGGGGTTTCACCATGTTGGCCAAGCTGGTCTTGAACTCCCCTGACTTCAAGTGATCCATCCGCCTTGGCCTCCTAAAGTGCTGGGATTATAGGCATAAGCCACTGTGACTGGCCTAGAATTTCTAAATATTTTATATAGTTAAATTTATTAATCTTTTCTTTTAAGATTTTTGGATTTTGTGCTGTAGTTAGAAAGCCCTTTCTTTTTTTTTTTTTTTTTTTTTTTTTTTTTGAGACAGGGTCTTGCTCTGTCACCTAGGCTGGAATGCAATGTTGTGATCATGACTCACTGTAGCCTTGATCTTCTGAGTTCAAGTGGCCTTCCTGCCTAAGCCTCAAGAGTTGCTGGGACTGTAGGTGCAGCCACAGTACTTAGCTAATTAAAAAAAAATTTTTTTTTTTTTTTGTAGAGATGGGGTCTTGCCATATTGCTCAGCTGGTCTTGAACTCTTGGCTTCCAGTGATCCTCCTGCCTTGGTCTCCCAAAGAGCTGGGATTACAGGCATGAGCCATTATGTCCAACCTATCCTAACATTTTAATATACTTATTTTTATAATAATGTTCTTATTTAGATATAATTTTTCCTGTGTAAATTTATCTTGTGTAAATTCCATCTAAATGAATGAAATGAATGGAATAGATGCCTATGCAGTTGTCCTGGTAGCTGGTAGCTGACTAGTCTTTTTTTTTCTCAAGCATGACCTAGTGGAGGACACTCCCTTGTAAATTGGGGCAGCCTCATTTCTGAGTGTCTCAGAGCCTGACAAAGCAAAGCCCCTAGGCAATCCTCCTATTTGCCTAACCACAGAGAAGAGCCCCTCCTGCATTCACACCATCCTGTCTCAGAGACAGTCTCCTGTCCAGGGATGCGCTCCAGTGTTGGCCAGTCACCCCCACCACAGTCTGGCTCTGCTCCACTAAGGGAGTGCAGCAGCTGAGAACCACCACACAAAGGGGTGGAATTAGGCTTTGGGCCTGAATAAATAATTAGAAATTGGCTGCTGAGAGAATGTCCCTGATGATTGCTTGCTCTGGAATTTTTCTGGGTGGCACACAGAGTTTTATTACCCAATTAAAATACAGCAGATTAAGTAGTGCAAAAGGAAGATGGAGTGGGCAATAAATCTGCTGCGGAATGGGCTGTGGAAGGCCCACCCCGAAAGGCATGAATTTATGGTTCAGGGAGAATTGAGAAAAAGAGTAATCTGGTTTTGCCAAAAGGAATCACTAGTCAAGCATATTCTTCAAGTGAGACTTGGGGAGGAGGGATGGGGTAGGGGTGGGGGATGTTGGAGCATTGATAAGTTTTCCAGGTTTTGAGTGAAAGTCCTGTTTGAAAGGGAAATGGAAGATGAGTGAAGGCCATAGGTAACGCGAACAAGCTCTCCTGGTGAATGACAGCCTTTTGTAACATGCCCAACAGTGAAATCAGTATTTGGGGCTCTGGCAGTTCCCACCATGGCCCAATGCTACATAAGCTGAAAGATCAGGTCAAAGCGAGTTTTGAAATAGCAATGAAAGGGCCAGGTGCGGTGGCTCACACCTGTAATCCCAGCACTTTGGGAGGCTGAGGTGGGCAGATAACCTGAGGTTGGGAATTCTAGACCAGCCTGACCAACATAGTGAAACCCCATCTCTACTAAAAACACAAAAATTAGTCGAGCGTAGTGGTGAGTGCCTGTAATCCCAGCTACTTGGGAGGCTGAGGCAGGAGAATATCTTGAACCTGGGAAGTGAAGGTTGCAGTGAGCCAAGATGGTGCCATTGCACTCCAGCCTAGGTCACAGAGTGAGACTCTGTCACAAAAAAAAAAAAAAAAAAGGAAAAAAGAACGAAGTAAACCAAGGCAGGATTATCGTATTAACTACACAGTGAAATGTACTTTTCTTGATCTATCAGTTTCCTAGGGCTGCCATGACAAAGTGCCATGACTGGGTGGCTTCACTAACAGAAATGTGCTGTTTCACTGTTCTGGAGTTAGAAGCCAGAGATCAAAGTGTTGGCAGGGCTTGTTCTTTCCGAGTGCTGTGAGGGAGGGATCTGTTCCAGGCCTCTGTCCTTGGTGTGTGCATGGCCACCTTCTCCCTTGTCTCCTCACATCATCTTCCTGCTATGTATGCCTGAGTCTAAATACCGTCTTTTTCTAAAGAAATCAGTCATGTTGGATTTGGGCATACTCTAATGACCTCGTTTTAGCATCTTATCTCTGTAAGGACCCTATCTCCACATCAGGACACATTCTGAGGTATAGAGGGTTAGAAGTTCAACACATAAATTTTTTTTGGTGGGGGGTACATGATTCAATTCACAACACTTGATTATCTTGAAAAATACCAATTTTTTAAAAAAAATATATATTATATATGTATTATATATACACATTCATACTTTTTTGGAGAGAGGGTCTTGCTCTGTCACCCAGGCTGGAGTGCAGGGGCACGACCACAGCCCACTGCAGCCTTTGCCTCCCGGGTTCAAGCAATCCTCCCACCTCAGTCTCCTGAGTACTGAGACCACAGGTGTGCACCCCTATGCTTGGCCAATTTTATCTAATTATTTGTTGTAGAGATGGGATCTCCTTATGTGTTGCTCAGGCTGGTCTTGAACTCCTGGGCTCAAGCGACTCTCCAACCTCAACCTCCCAAAGTGCTTAGATTACAGGTGTGAGCCACCACACCTGGCCTATGCTTACATACATCACACACACACACTCCCTCTCTCTCACTTTCTCTCTTACACACAGAAAGCACATAAAACACAAGCAAGCAGAATTCACTGCACTGTCCATAGGGCCACCAGTGAAATGTAGCCTGCGTTTTATCATTGTTCCCTTCAGATTTTTTATGTTCAAAGCTGAGAAAAGCTCAATTTTCTTATTATGCATGCAGCAACCCCCTCACACACCACCCGGCCCCAGAGCTCATTGATCCATCTTTCTCACAGTTCTCACAGTGCTCATTTTCAGGGCTGAGTTTTGGCTCCTGGTGAGGCCCTGTAACTGCAGCATTAGGTACATTTGCTCCTGATTCATGATGAAATGAGTAAACATTGCCTGTTCTTGCCTTGAGACTGGAGAGGGAAATATTTCTTCCCAGAAAAGATGAAGAGACCCCTGACGTTCTCCTAGGTTTCCTTTCCACCTTGCCTACTGTTGCCAGATACTGCATTGGAGACCAGTTGCTTCGGCATTCATACCTCCTGAAAGGAATTTAGGAAGTGTGTCCACACACGTGTTTATCACATATAACCACGATTTTCGTTGAAACCATCCACTGCCCTCATCTGATCTGGAGCTTAGGGCCTGCTGCATTTCCAGCCATTGAACAAAGGGAAGCACCGATGCTGTAGGAGATGTCGTTGAATTGTGTCAACTTTAACATCCTTGCCTTTGTTATATAGATTAATAATGAATATAAAAGTCTGTATGTCAGGTACCCTGGAACTTGACTCTGAACCCCAGCTGACATCTGTCGTGGGGTAAGACTAGCTCCTTACAGCCCAGCTCACAGTGGCTACTCTGGGCACTGGTAGGTCCCTGAGCCTTGAAGTCATCCTTGATTGCTTGTTGGTATAAAGCAATTATATTTGTTCATTCATTCATTCATCAAATACTTACTGAGCTGTTACTCTGTGCTAGACACTCTTTCAAGTGATAGGAATACAGTAGGGATCAAAAGAGGTGACTGCCCTTATGGACTCACGAAGCTTACACTCTGGTCAGGCTAAACAATTAGCATTGCTGATAGGGTGGTAAGTGCTAAAAATAATAGAGCAGGGTAAGGGGGATCAGGAATGGGGGCTTTATCGGAGAGTGGCAATTTATTATTTATTTATTTATTTTTGGGATGGAGTCTTGCTCTGTCACCCAGACTGGAGTGCAGTGGTGTGATCTTCGCTCATGACAACCACCTCTGCCTCCTGGGTTCAAGCAATTCTTGTGCCTCAGCCTCCCAGTAGCTGAGATTACAGGGGCCCACCACTACACCAGGCTCATTTTTATATTTTTTGGTAGAGAGGAGGTTTCACCATGTTGGCCAGGCTGGTCTCGAACTCCTGGCCTCAAGTGAGGACTCGAACTCCGCCTGCCTTGGCTTCTCAAGGTGCTGAAATTACAGGCATGAGCCATGGCTCCTGGCTGAGAGAGTGGTAAAATTTTAAAGAAGTATGTCTCATTAGGAAAATGACATTTGAGCAGACTTGAAAGCATAGGGGCAAAGGGAAACCTTTCCCATCACCCTCTGAAGGTTTATTGAAAATCACTGACAAAAGGCAGATTAATTGGAAAAGAGTCATACAAATTTATTTGATCATAGTTTTATGTGCCATGGGAGTCTTCAGAAGGAAGACCCAAAGATATGGGGAAACTGTCCATGTTTAGGTTCAAACAAAGTGTGGACAGCTGTGTAGAAACGTGACTGAACAAAAGAAGTATGACGTAATGGTAACAGACTGGGTGGGAAACACAGCAAGGTGTGTCTGTTGAGATTATTCTTGGCCTCTTTGTGTAGCATTCCTGATTTTTGGTCATGTGGCAGTACACTCTCTGGAATAGGGGTCTTATGATCTACAGTCAAACAAGGTAGGTGAGATCATTTCTTTATGGCCAATTTTTAAACAGAAAGGTAGGGGAGTAGGGCAGTTAAAATGATATTTTTAGGTTTTATGACTAGCTTTGGGGAAAGGGGGTTCAGTCTCTATGACCTGCCTTGGGGAAGAAGAGTTCTAGTTTCTATGGCTGGTCTTGGGGAGGATGAGGGACCAGGCACAGAAGGGCGGGAGAAGGTTAGAGAGCCTCTTGTTTCTGAGGGCTTCATTTTGGGGTATGATTTTCTGAGACCCTACCAAGAAGAGGAGGAAGTTAGCCTTGAGGCTATTGAGGGTTTCAACAGAGGAAACAGCCAAGATTCCCAAGTTCCAAAGCCGGAGCATACTCAGTGAGGGTGTGGAAGATTGAGGAGGCCATTGTGGCTGAAGGGGAGACATCCCAAGAGAATAGTGGATGAAGTGAGATGGGTGGGGAAAGACATATCCTGCTAGGCTGTTAAAAGGATGTTGGCTTTTAGCTTAAGAGCAAGGAATACCATTTCAGTGTTTTGAGCACAGGAGGAAAATGTGCTGACTTACTTTTATAAAGATCTTTCTGGCTGCTCTATTGAGAGTAGCAGGAAGGTGAGGGTGGATGCAGGGGGCAGGTTGGGAGGACATTACTATTATCCAAGACCATAGAGGCTCCTATAGGGAGGAGCCCTGGCAGTGGTGAGAAGTGGTCAGATTCTACATATATTTGCAAGGTAGGGCCTGCAGGATTTCCTGATCAATTGGATGCTGGAATGAGGTCAGATGTCGTGGAGAATATCACGAGTTTTGGCTTGCGTGTCTGGAAGGGTGGAGTTGCCATCATCTGAGGAGGAGTGGCTGTGGGTAGAGCAGATGGTGGAGGAAAATCAAAAGTTCATTTTTGGACACAATGAGTGGAAGACACACATCAGTTCTCATCAGAACCAAGTAGAGGTGTCTAGGTATGCTATGTGACTTCAGTATTCAGTCCTAGAAAAATATGTCACATTTAAATAAGTGTGGTCCTAAGAGGTAAAGAAGATAGATGGATAGATAAATATATGCTTATTTTCTTCATTCAGGTTTCTACAAGGTGATGAAGAACACTGTCATACTCCCTAGCAGCCCTTTTCAGGTCCCTTTTTTTGTTCCACAAGGTGTATCATAATCCACCCTTCCACATTACCTCAAACACTCTCTCCCCAGCTTCAGTGTGTTAACTCCCACTGTAGAATCTCTTAAGGATGTGGATTGACTAAATCTCTTTAAACTTGGAGGGTAGCAGAATATGCCACCCCAAAATATGTCATGTTGGCATAAGGATTATTTTGAGCTAAAAGCAACAGAAAAGAAGCAGATACAAGAAACGCTCTACACTCCCCCTATTTTGATAAAAGCAGGACATACATTTGGAAAGGTGCCCCACCTCCCTTCTCTCCCGAGAAAGACAGAAATTATATACCAAAGACAATGCTAGACCTTTCAGCCCAGAATGAGCATGAGAAATCTACATAATAAGCCTTACTAATTTGCCTTTTTCTTTCATTAGATCCCCTCGATATCTACCTCTCCATAATTTTCCACCTGTAGAAACTAAAAGTTCTTTTCCTTTTTCTTGTCCTTTCTCTAAAAAAATGTGCCATTCTTTGATAAGATGCTGCATAAGCCCAAGTTACAACCAGCCCTTTGAGTTACGCATCACTGAGTTCTCCCGTGTGTATGCTCAGTGCATGCATTTATATGACTTCTGTATGGCTTCTGTTGTTAATCTGTCTTTTGGCAGTCTAATTTATAAGCTCCCAGCTGGAGAACCCAGGAGAGACAGGAAAAAAGGATTTTTTCTTCCCTGCAAACTCTTCCTCCTCCTTTGACTTTCTTTTCATATGAAGTCCAGGAGGAACTGTGCAGAGTGGCCTCTCCTCAGAGGTGGGTGTAGCTGGGAGGAAGGGAAGTTGGACCAGAAATGCTGGGATCCTCTTTGGTAAATGAAAGGAGGAGACAAGTTAGTGAATACACTGATGTTAATACATTTTGTTTTGATATATGCATACGTGAGGATGAGTGGTGGCCCTTGATCTGTGGAGGCTCTCACTCTGCCTGGGCCATCTCAGGTCACCACTATAGCCACTATCTGGATAAGATCAGGAGAAGTGCTCACAGAGTACATAAGTATAAACTATTTTACATGTGTGCACTTAAGAATAATACCTGCAAGCTCCCTCACCTCCACTTTCCACCAGTAACGAGTAATAGTTCTCACTAATTTGTCATTATTTAGATTCACGGAGTGAATTCCATGTACCCTCATAGAAGGCAAGGATGTGCCTTCTGTTAACCATCAGAAAACAATTCACCACTGTATTAGGCCATTCTTGCATTGCTATAAAGAAATATTGGAGACTGGGTAACTTATAAAGAAAGAGGTTTATTTGGCTCATGGTTCTGCAGACTTTAAGAAAGTACGGTGCTGGCATCTGCTTAGCTTCTTGGGAGGCCTCAGGAAACTTACAGTGGGGGTGGAAGGCAAAAAGGTGGAGCAGGCATGTGGCATGAGGAAAGCAAGAGCAAGCAAGTGAGAGTGAGGGGCAGGTGCCATGCACTTTAAAATGACCAGTTCTCATGAGAACTCATTATCACAAAAAAAAAAAAAAACAAGCCATGGGGAGTCTATCCCCTTGACCCAGACACCTCCCACCAGGCCCCACCTCCAGCATTGGGGATTACAGTTCAATATGAAATTTGGGTGGGGAAAAATATCCAAACTATATCATTCTGTCCCTGGCCCCTCTCAAATCTCATGTCCTTCTTACACTGCAAAATACAGTCATGCCTTCCCAATAGTCCCTGAAAATTGTAACTCCTTCCAGCATTAACTTAAAAAAGAAAACATATTTTGAGGTATTTACTTTCAATAATTTTTCTATGTCTATATTTCGTTTTGTTTTTAACTGTGCTCACTTTTAATAAAATTCTTAAGTGTGAAGATTAAAACCCTGGAAACCAGCCTGATCACTCTCTAAAATGCCTTCTTAAGGTTTTGAAAGATTTCTCCAAAGAAGAAAGTTAGGCAATATAATTAAATGGGCATAGTAACTGGGTCGATTCATGGTGATAAAATGCTCCACACAGTGAAAATAAAGCCTAAAGTGATACTCAACAAATAGAACATAAACTTAGGGAGTTATGGCTGATACTAACAGGCGAAGAAGAAATGAGAAGCCCCACTGGGCCTTTTAAGTGTGCCAAAACTTAGAGCCACCCTTGTTAATATGTGAGAATCAGATCCCCAGGTAGTTAAGGGAAGCATCCAGAGGAAAAGGGATGGTGGAAGAGTTAATGATGCCTTTGCATCAAGTTAATATATAAAATGGAATTAAAAGAACGTTCCAAGACTGGCAGCATTTATTTCAGTGTCTGCAGGAAATCTGAGAGCCAAGAATCTAAATTGTTCCCCAAATGAAGACATTTGTCATAGAAAGCAGACTGCTATAAATTTGGTTGGGTCTGCACCTTCCTTTGCCAGCTGATGTTGAGAAAAACCCAGGTAGGTGTATGACAGCAAACCTTCTGAAAAAGAAAGGAAAATCCCATTTTGGTGGCAATCATCTTTGGAGTTGTCCCAAATGGACTTTATTAGGGACAATTGATGATCCACACAGGACTGTTTCTTCAATTACAGCCTAACTATGGCCAACTCAGGTGGACTCTAGAGTGGGTGCAGAAGGTGATGCTCGTGATTGGAGGTGGGGATATAAGGAAAGTCACCTGAAAGTTCACCCTTTGCTCTTTTCCTGATTGGCGGTTACCTCATGGCCACTAGTCCTTGATGTTCAGAGGTCTGAGACTGCAGGAAATTCTCCGGGTTCCACCAACTCTGCTTCTGTTGGCAGTTATGGTCATGAGCCTTGATATCTGTGACTATTGGTACTCATTCTTCCACTACCATAGAACTTGGCTCATCTCCCTCTGTGAGGAAGTGCAAATTTCATCCACCTCATAATTAAAAAAAAAAAAAGATTCCATTCATGGCAAAAGTGTTCACAGAAAACAGTTTTCTTCCTGATAAACAAAAATATTCTCCTACATAACCATAACACCACCATCAACATCAGAAAATTCACACTAATAGGTTGTGTTTGGAGAAAAATTTTTCCTCTACTGTCTTAGGTTTGGATGATGGGGACACCACAAATTAACTAACAATAGACAGATGAACCAGAGAAAAGTTGATCATGTAGGAGTTTTCAAATGAAACTAGAGAACAGCTAGAGAGAAGGGTGCACAGATCTACTAACTAGCAAGTGGTGTTTACAGCTTCAAAAGATGGAAGGTTTGGATGAGGATTGTTTACACAGTCTTCGGGAACGGCCGGTGCTCAAGGTCCGGTCTCCCAGATTGGAGGTGGGGGAGGAGGAGCAGCTGTGGCAGCTGACCTCCTAAAGCTCTCATAGGGAAAGACCAGATAAGTTGCCTTTCTGCATTTGTTGTAGCTCAGCTTTTTTTCACTTTGAAGGAATCTTTAGATCATTCAGGAGGGTGGTCAGCCTCCGCAGTTACTGCCTTCTAATCCCAAGTCTCCATTCGTTTTGCCAATTGCCTCAATAGCATCCTTTGGCGCAAAAGGACCTGATCTAGGATCACTTGTGACATTTAGCTTTGGTTTTCTTCAATTGAGGCGTTCCTTTGTTTTGGACTTTCAGGATCTTGACACTTTTGAAGAGTACAGGCCAGTTATTAAGGCAAAACTTAGTGTGTTTTATTCATCTATTCATTTGTTCAGGATAGATATTAATTGATTATCTATTAATACTATATGCTGAGCTTGGTCAGGCATTGGGATATACAGTGCATGTGGTGGAGGTGGGCTTTCCCTTAGGAGAGGCACCTAGAGCCTTTTTTTTTTTTTTTGAGATGAAGTCTCTGTTATACAGGCTGGAGTGCAGTGGTGCCGGCTTGGCTCACTGCAACCTCTGCCTCCCTAGCTCAAGGAATCCTCTTGCCTCAGCCTCCCGAGTAGCTGAGACTACAGGTGTACACTACCACACATGGCTAATTTTTTTGCATTTTTGGTAGAGATGGTGTTTCACCATGTTGCCCAGGCTGGTCTTGAACTCCTAAGCTCAAGTGATCTGTTCACCTTGGCCTCCCAAAGTGTTAGGATTACAGGCATCAACCATTGTGCCCGGTCCTCGAATCTTCTTCTTCTTTTCTTTTTTGTGATGGAGTCTTCTCTGTCGCCCAGGCTGGAGTGAAGTAGTGTGATCTCGGCTTACTGTAACTTCCGTCCCCCGGGTTCAAGTGATTCTCCTGCCTCAGCCTCCTGAGTAGCTGTGATTACAGGTGCCCACCACCACGCCCGGCTAGTTTTTGTATTTTTAGTAGAGACGGATTTCGTCATGTTGGCCAGGCTGGTCTCAAACTCCTGACCTCAGGTGATCCACCTGCCTCCACCTCCCAAAGTGCTAGTGTTACAGGCGTGAGCCACAGCACCCAGCCTCAAATTTTCTGTAGTGTGTTCAGATGCAGAATGTCTAGGTTCAGGTTCCAGTTCTGTTACCTACTTCATTAGATCTTGGGCACGCTACTTAACCTTTCTATGCCTTACAGAAAGAGGGAAGGTGAATGAGAATACCCACCACACAAGATAGAGATTTGTTTGGAATGAGTTAATACCAGCTTCTCTTTTAAAATATCAGTACTCTATGACTGAAGATTAGACATTCTGTGCTACGTGGGCTCTATTTCATGCTATTTTAAAAGAAAAAAAAATTATAATACATTACACATCAACCCCAAATCCCCAACCACCAATTTTCTAAAGCATAACTAAAAGACACTAACATGCCTGGAAGGAATCAGGATATGCCACTCCAAAATATGCCACTTTTGGCATAAGAGTTATTTTGAGCTGAAGGAATTTCATTTCCTGAAATCTCTTATCTGTCTAAAAGCAGAGTGTCCCCAAAAACCCAATTGTCATAAATCCCCTTTCCAGGAGCAACTCTAATCCTTCTTCTGTGCACCAAGAAGTTGGTACCATACCTGGGCAGACATTGGTACAAACTATCACACCTCTCGTCTATTCTAAGGGGCCATTTCGCTTTCAAAAAAGCCACTGCTTTTCTATAAGTGCGCTTCTTTCTACCTCCCTCTTCTACAAAGTCATTTGTTCTCCCGGAAGTATTCCCTGCTCCTCTCTATCCTCTATTAGCATGTATATAAGCCCCCAGTTCTAACTGCCTCTTTGAGTCATATTTTTCTGTGACCTCCCACATACTTACTTGAATAAAAATTGGTCTCTTGCTAATCTGTCTTTTGTGAGTTTAATTTTCAGGCCCCAATCAGTTAACATAAATGGTTTCAGAAGGCTGGGCACAGTGGCTTATGCCTGTAATCCACTTTGGGAGGCCAAGGCGGGCGGATCACTTGAGCTCAGGAGTTCAAGACCAGCCTGGGAAACATAGCAAAACCCTGTCTCTACAAAAATTATAAAAATTAGGCTGGGTACAGTTGTTCATGCCTGTAATCTCAGCACTTTGGGAGGCTGAGGCGGGTTGATCAGAATGTCAGGAGATTGAGACCATCCTGGCCAACTTGGTGAAACCCTGTCTCTACTAAAATACAAAAAACTAGCCAGGTGTGGTGGTACATGCCTGTAGGCCCAACTACTTAGGAGGATGAGGCAGGAGAATTGCTTGAACCTGGGAGGTGGAGGTTGCAGTGAGCCAAGATCACCCCACTGTACTCCAGCCTGGGTGACAGAGTGAGACTCTGTCCCTGCTCCAAAAAAAAAAGAAAAAAATACATTAGCCAGTCTCAGTGGTGTGAGCCTGTCGTCCCAGATCCTCAGGAGGCTGAGGCAGGAGGATTGCTTGAGCCTGGGAGGTGGAGGTTGCCATGAGTTGAGATCATGCTGTAGCACTCCAGCCTGGGTACCAGAAGAATACCCTGTCTTTAAAAATAAAAAAAGGCTGTCAAAAGTGTTCCTCCACCCCTCCTCCTCCGACCTATGTATTAGAAGCAATCATTACATTAGAATGTAAAATGTTGGGCCGGGTCTGGTGGCTCACGCCTGTAATCCCAGCACTTTGGGAGGCCGAGGGGGGTGGATCACAAGGTCAAGAGTTTGAAACCAGCCTGGCCAACATAAAGAACCCCTGTCTCTATCAAAAAAATTAGCCGAGCATGGTGGCGCATGCCTGTAATCCCAGCTACTGGGGAGGCTGAGGCAGGAGAATTGCTTGAACCCGGGAGGCAGAGGTTGCAGTGAGCCAAGATCATGCCACTGCACTCCAGCCTGGGCAACAGAGCGACACACTCTGTCTCAAAAAAAAAAAAAAAAAAAAAGAATGTCAAATGTTTAAAACATTAAACACCAGAAAATTAAAACATTGCTTTATGTGCATTAACATATCTTCCATTGTAATCACTTTTTATTTTTAACTTCTTATCCATAATTCTCTTCAAAGCTATCAACTTTTCTGGTACTCATTCTATAGCTCTAGGCAGAACAACGACTCAAAATGGAAAACCTGGGAAATATTTTCAAGACAAGCACCCGCGCATAGCATAGTATTTCTCGTGTTAAGCATGAGGCTCTGAAGTCGTAGCAACAGCAACATTCAAAGACTACATGTTTATTCCTCTGGTACCTTTTGGGATCATAGCTACTGTATAAACAAGTGAACTCTGTATTGAAAGATAGATACATTGTACATTGTAGGCAATTTGGGTATTAAAAACAAAAGGTGTTTCTGGGAGATACTGGGCAGGCTATACTTGCGCTCAACACAGCATGTGGCACAAAGAAAGTATTCATTATTGCCAGACACGGTGGCTCACACCTGTAATCCCAGCACTTTGGGAGGCCTAGGCGGTTGGGTCACCTGAGGTCAGGAGTTCGAGACCAGCTTGGCCAACATGGTGAAAACCCATTTCTACTAAAAACACAAAAAATGTAGTTGGGCCTGGTGGTGCTTGCCTGTAATCCCAGATACTTAGGAGGCTGAAGCAGGAGAATTGCTTGAGCCTGGGAGGCGGAGGTTGCAGTGACCAGAGAGTGCACAGATTGCACCATTGCACTCCAGCCTGGGCAACAGAGTGAGACTCTGTCTCAAAAAAAAAAAAAGGCAAGTATTCATTATTGTTATTTTACCTTTAGGAATGCTACATTTCAGTGGGGAAGGTAGGCAAATAAACGTAAGATGGATAAGATCATTGCAGACTAAGTTTTATTTTATTTATTTAAGTTCTGGGATACATGTGCTGAACATGCAGGTTTGCTACATAGGTATACATGTGCCATGGTGGTTTGCTGCACCTGTCAACCCATCATCTAGGTTTTAAGCCCCGCATGCATTAAGTATTTGTCCTAATGTTCTCCCTCTCCTTTCCCCACAGTGTATGATGTTCCCCTCCCTGCGTCCATGTGTTTTCATTATTCAATTCCCACTTATGAGTGAGAACATGCTGTGTTTGGTTTTCTGTTCTCGTGTTAGTTTGCTGAGAATCATACTTCTAGCTTCATCCATGTCCCTGCAAAGGACATGAACTCATCCTTTTTTATGGCTGCACAGACTGATAAGTTTTCTGAAGAGACTGAATACCATGACAGAGAATAATGGATAAGGGACCTTCTCCAGGTATGGTGGTCAGGATACCTGCCCTGGAGAGGTGACCTGAATATAATCCTGAGGGATGAGAAATTGGCCATGAGGGGAAACAGGGCAAAGCCTTTCAGACACAGGTAAGAACAAATGTAGAGGCAAAGATGAGAGAAAGATGCAGAGGGGACAGTGATTGGAAAGTAGGGAGTAGGGAAAACTCTGGGAGATGAAGCGAGAGAGACAGGAAGGGCCAGGTCATATGGAATATTGGAGATCACAGTACAGAGTTTGGATTCCATTGTAGGTGCAATAAGAAACATTTATGGCTTTTAAGTCAAAGTCTGATGCAGTTTGGCTCTGTGTCCTCATGTTGAATTGTAATCCCCAGTGTTGGGGGAGGGACCTCATGGGAGGCGATTACATTGTGGGGGTGGTTTCTAATGGCTTAGCACCATCCCCCTAGCATTGCCACATGACTGAGCTCTCACGAGGTCTGGTTGTTTAAAAGTGTAGAGCATCCCAGCCTGCTTCACTCTCTCTTACTCCTGCTCCAGTCATGTAGGATGTGCCAGCTTCCTCTTTCCTTCTGCCGCGATTGTAAGTTTCCTGAGGCCTCCCTAGACATGATTACTGTACAGCCTGTGGAACTGTGAGCCCATGAAATCTCTTTTCTTATAAATTACCCAGTCTCAGGTAGTTCTTTATAGCAATGTGAGAACGGGACAAAGCCTGAGTAACATAGTGAGACCATGTCTCTATTAAAAAAAAATTAGCTGGTCTTGGTGGCATGTGCCAGTGGCCCCAGCTACTCGGGAGGCTGAGGTAGAAGGATTGTTTGAGCCCAGAAGGTCGAAGCCGTGGTGAGCTCTGATTGCTCCATTGCATTCTAGCCTAGGTGATAGAATTGAGACCCCTTCTCAAAAACAAAACAAAACAAACAAAAAGAATTTTAAGTGAAGAGATGACATGATCTGACTTATTTTTTATTTTTTTTGAGATGGAGTCTCACTCTGTCATCCAGGCTGGAGTGCAGTGGCACAATCTCGGCTCACTGCTACCTCCACCTCCTGGGTTCAGGCATTTCTCCTGCCTCAGCCTCCTGAGTAGCTGGGATTACAGGCATGCGCCACCATGCCCAGCTAATTTTTTTTACTTTCAATAGAGATGGGGTTTCACCATCTTGGCGAGGCTGGTCTCAAACTCCTAACTTTGTGATCCACCCGCCTTGGCCTCCCAAAGTGCTGGGATTACAGACCTGAGCCACTGCATCTGGCCTGACTTATGTTTTTAGATCCCTTTTGTTGAGGAGATTGCAGTAGAGGAGATTTCAAGTGAAAGCCAGGTGACCAGTTAATAGTATACTCCATTAACTCAGGAAAGAGGTAAGGCGATATTGAAGATGGAGAGGAAAAGTCTGAGATAAAGGTTATTTTGGAGGAAGAATTAGTGGACCTGGTATTGGGTGAAAGAAATGGCTAAGTCAGGAATGATGCTCAGGTTTCTGGTTTTCATTACTGGGTAGATGGTAGTGCCATCTATATAGAGAGGGAAGAATAGATATAAGAAGTTCTTGAAGGTATCTCTAAAACCTGGACATGCGCGCACACACACACATAAATGGAGAATTATGTTTCTCATGTCTTTTGGGGGGTATCGTTATTTATAGATGGCAGTGTGGCTGCAGCACGTTGAGGTGGTTTTGAGGTTCTAACCCACATGGTACTAGAAACGGCTGAATTCTGATGATTTGCTTCCACCCCTTATAGCATATGATGACTTTTGCTCTAGTCTCTCTTTAGAGTCCTTGCTGTGATACATGGCTTTTTGTTTATTTAACCATCGTGGTTGGAAGCATGAGACCTGTGAGCTATTCTGTGCTATAAGCTGAATATCAGAGGGGTCTGATATTATTCCCCATTATGATATCTCTCATCATGACCTCATAGCTACAGTATGTTAAACAGAGTAGTGATGGTTAAGAATAAATGACCTTTCTGAAGAGATTAAATGTATGACACGTTGGGATGAATGGTCCACTGAGGGTTGTAGACCACTACTGAAGGGTAACAGAATATGCCACCTTAGCAAAAGGATTTTTTTTAGCTGAAGGCAATTAAGAAGAAAGAACTATAAAAAAAACCTCTCTGCCTTCCACCTATTCACCTAAATGCAGAACTTAAATTCGGAAAGATAGTCTCCCTTTCTTTTCTCCTAGGAAGGACAAAGGTTAATTACCAGAGACAAGTGTAGACCCTTATCAGCCAAGAGAAGCTGATAAAGGATCAGAAGAATCTGTATAACTCACCTTACTAACTGTCCCTCATCTTGCATTAGTTTCTTCCACACATTTAGTGTCGTACGATTTGCCACCCTAGAAGCTCAAAGTCCCTTTCTTTGCCTTGCCACTTCTCTACATACCTACTGTTCTTTTGTTAAAATGCTGTATGTGTCCAAGTTCTAAACACTAAGCACTCATCTCTGGTTACTCCCATGTATATGTATGATGCATGTGTTAATAAACTTTGTTTTTCTCTTGCTAGTCTGTCTTTTGTCAGTGTAATCTACAGGGTCCCAGCCGGAGAACTTAGGAGGGCTCCTTTTCCTCTTCTCTACAGAAAGTTTACACAAAAGAGCACTAGCAACAGGGTAGCTATGACGTAGAGAGAACCGAAGAGTGGCTGCCTCACTTACTGGGTGTGCTAGCTTAGCTAGGTCAGCAGCTTCACTGACTCTGGTTTCTCCATCGGTGAAATATTTTTGGGAGGTATGGAGGAGCAGAACAAGAATTAAATAAGAGTATAGTATTAGAATATTCTAGGTTGTGTTACAGAGCTAAATAACTCTGAAATTCAGTGGCTTCAATGGCTTGGTACAAACAAAGTTGATTCATGTGTGGGCCAATGGGGATTCTTTCTGGGATCCACGTTCCATCTTCTTGTAATGTAACCTCAATATGAGGCTCCAAGATTGTTGAGGAAAGCAAAGAGAGGATGAGGACCACATGGTATCTTTTTAATGTTCAGACCTGAGTGGCTTATGTCATTTCCACCCATCCCTCACTGAGTCACATGGCCTCAGTAGAACTGCAAGACAATCTGGAAAAGGTAGTTTCTCAAGTGCAACAGTAAGAGAAAAATAAAATGGGATTTGGTGAAATAATGATACTTTATCAAATGTAGGTAAATGTATTTTATAAAATATTATCTCCAAGTTTCTCTGGTAATGATGCTCTGAAATGACTAAAATGGGAAAAGAAGTTAGTATGCAAAAAGTGTAAATGAACCACAAGATGGATAGTCCTCCTCTGAACAATGAAAAAATAATTTTTCTTTCTAGAAGGCACAGAAAAGAGTCCTGTAGGGTGGAAAGTGGAGGACTGAGGGACTAAGAATTGGAATGAAATAAAATACTGTAGGGAAAGAAAAACTTTTCCTTTACCTGCTTAAGTTAGGTACCTTGAGCCTGTGAATTAAAATGACAAAAGACGGATTAACAGGAGAAAAAGCATACAGATCTTATTTGATGTTAGTATTTTCACATGGCACAGGGGGCCTCTTAGAAAAGAAGTGAAAACTCCAAAGAAGCAGTTAGACTCCAGGGCTTATGTACTATCTTAGTGAAGGGTGAAATGTTGCATGGAAGTCACTAGAAAAAAAGAGGGTTGAGCTTCTGGGGCAGTAAATTGTGGGCATGTGACAGGGAAACGTCTGGGGGAAACTAATGGAAGATAAGCTTTGTTTGCGCAGAATCACTTTGGCACCAACTTTTCATCTCTGGTGATAAGAGTGTTCTCTTCTTAGTATTGGGAAGGTTCTTTTCTCACAGGAAATTTATGTTCTGGTTTTAGGCAGAAAGAGGGAGGGCAAAGCGTACTTGTTTCTCAATTGCCTTTAGTTTAAAATAATCAATCTGACAGAGTGGTGTGTTTTGGGATGGCATGTTCTGATCCCCTTCAGTGTCTTAGTTGGTAAGGTTAACAACTGTGATGAAAGACTGGAGAAGAAAAGCAAATGCCATTTTTAAGAGTCAACCATTTTGTAGCCAACAGAAAGGTAACGTTTACCACATTCATCTGAAGGCAGGAAGTTCCAAATGGAGATTTTTTTTTTTTTCAAATAAAAAGAGAACTGTTGCTGAGAAGCCTTTCCAAGTTAAACGTTAAGGATGGAAAGTGGCAATAAATGAAGATTTAGAGGGTGCCTTCTGCAAGTTAGAAAAAGTAAACGGTGTAAACAGTGTATTCTCTTCTGTGATTTGAAGACATGGGGTAAGTACTCTGGGCCCTAGGCTCTTCAGTGGGATTCAGTGGTTCTTCAGTCACCTTTCAAGATACAATCATCTTGGCAACATGTCTTTAGGAAGGAGGAATCAGGGTCCTTGAAGGCTCCTCCTTAACAATTCTGAACTTCTCTCTGACCACTGCCCTGCTCACCCTGCTGCAGCCACACTGCTCATTTGCCATTCCTTGACGATTCCAGCTATGCTCCTGCCTGCTGGCATCCATGCTAGCTCTCCCTCAGTCTGGAAAGCTCTTGGGTGAGATGTCCACTCTGCTAACCCCCTCAGCTCCTCCAGTGCTGCCTACTCTATTTAATATTTGTTCACTCTAACACATTTGGAGAGGTAGAAATGGGTGATGTCTTTCCCAACCCATTATAAGGGTCCCAGCTGACACTCCTGTAACAAAAAACAGATTAACAAATATAACATGTTTATTTTATCAAAATCAAAGTTTTGTGTGACACAGGAACCTTCAGAAATGAAAACCCAAGGACCCAGGGAGAACTATCTGTTTTTCTGCTTAGGTTTGATGAAGAATGGACATCCTCCTGGAAATGTAATTGCCCAAAGGAGTGTGATCTAATGGTTATAAATTGAGGGCAGGGCCACAAGGTCTGTCTGTTTGGGTTCTTCCTGATCTCTCTGTGTAGCATTCCTTCCCCCTGGGAATAGAGCAGGACCCCTCTGGAGTGAGGGTGTTAAGGGAGAAGGGAGAGAGTGCCATTTCTAGGTTTTGTGACTTCCTTCTGGGGAGAAAGGTTCTTTGACCCCATCTTGGGGAAGAGAAATAATCTGCATTCAATGACTTGCTTTGGGAGGATAAAGACAGGCAGGGGACGGGAGGACAGGAGAAGGTCAGATAAACCTTGCTTTGGAGGCCTTCCCGTTTTCTTTGGTTCAAAGTACTCAGCCCTCCAAAGCAACATACTTTTATAACTGCCCAGTGGGTTCGCCTTACCCACTACCTAGACAGAGCTGATTTATCAAGGCACAGGAATTGCCATAGAGAAAGAGTAATTCACACAGAGCCAACTGTGCAGGAGATGGGAGTTTTGTTATTATTCAAATCAGTTTCCCTGAGCATCCTGGGATCAGAGTTTTTAAGGATAATTTGGTGGGTGGGGGGTCCAGTGAGTGAGGAGTGCTGATTGGTTGGGTCAGAGGTGAAATCACAGGGAGTGGAAGCTGTCTTCTTATGCTGAGTCAGTTCCTGGGTGGGGGCCACAAGACCAGATGAGCCAGTTTATCGACCTGAGTGATACCTGTTGATCCATCATGTTCAGGGTCTGCAAAATATTTCAAGTAATAATCTTTGGTTTTACAATAGTGATGGTATCCCCAGGAGCAATTTGGGGAGGGTTAGAATCTGGTAGCCTCCTGCTGCATGACTCCTAAACCATAATTTCTCATCTTTTGCCTAATTTGTTTTATCTACCAAGGCAGGCCAGTCCCTAGGCAAGAAGGGGGTTTGTTTTGGGAAAGGGTTGTAATCTTCTTTGTTTTAAATTATAAACGAATTTCCAGCTGGGCAAGGTGGCTCATGCCTGTAATCCCAGCACTTTGGGGGCCAAGGCGGGGGCATCATTTGAGGTCACGCATTTGAGACCAGCCTGACCAACATAGTGAAACTCATCTGTATCAAAAATACAAAAACTAGCCGGGCATGGTGGCCACATACCTGTGATCCCAGATATTTGAGAAGCTGAGGCAGAAGAATTGCTTACCTGGGAGGCAGAGGTTGCAGTGAGCAGAGATCACACCACCGTACTCCAGCCTGGGCAACACAGTCAGACTCTGTTTCAAAATAAATAAACAAAATAAAATAAATTAACTAATTTCCTCCCGAAGTTAGTTTGGCGTATGGCCAGGAATGAACAGGACAGGTTGGAGCAAGCAAGATGGAGTTGGTTAGGTCGGATCTCTTTCAGTGTTGCAGTTACAGTTACAGTTTTGCACTGGCGGTTTTACTTTGGGGTATTGTTTTCTGAGCTCCAACAATTCAAACATACTATGTAGTTTACTTTTTATGATGTTTACTATTTGCCTTCCCCCATTGGAATTAAAACTCCATAAGGGCAGTGATTCTTTTTTTTTTTTTTTCCCCACTGATCTGTCCCAAGCACTTAGTAGACATACAAAGTATTCATTGAACGGAATCAAGCACACAAATTCCTAACTAGCTTCTTAAGGGTTAAGTGGCACAGAGGTTTGTTTTCCCCTAAAACTGCTGTGAACAGAGTTCTTGTGGCGCCAGGAAACCAAGATGGGGGGGAGGGGCACGGGGAAGTAGTATGAACATTTAAAGGGTCTTTTTGTATTGCTGATTTTCTATTTCAAGTTCTGACCAATGATGTTAACATTATTTAAACACTACTTTTTAGTTTCGAAAGTAATTTCTTTGAGGTGTTTTTCTTCCCTTTTAAAACAACTGAGCTCTGTAAAAAGCATAAGCTTCGGTTTCAGCTCAGGAGAAAAACCTTTAGGTCGAGAGAAAATAGAAACCAGCACCTCCATTTGATCTTTCCTGCCCGGCCTGTTTGAAGAGCTGCTGTGTTTGGACAATGGTGCGTAATGAGATCATTTCTGTTACTGTTTGCGAAGGACTTAGCTTCGCTGTGTTTTCCTGTGGGGTTAAAGAACCTGGACATTTTAGAGTGTGTTTTAAAAATTAAATACAGAGTTTCAGTTACTTTGTGGCAGTTTAAAAGGGACATCAAAAAAAGGCCATTGAGGTAATTTTAGAGCTAAACTTGAACGGCTATGAATACTTGTGAAAACATAAATCCATATTAAAAGAGTCAACATTTTATACGTAAACTGTATTTTGACGGTTTTGTTGTGGTTGAGGACAGTGGTTACTTTGAAACGTTACCTGTTCTCTAGAAGCACTATTTTCTTTGAATGAATGCCCTAATGTTCACCTTTGCCACCTAGTCCAGGCATTTAGTGTGAAATTTACATTTGTTTAGCAACTCTTCACCTCCTCAGCATAAAAAAGAACACTTTTATCCTCTAAGTGTAAGTGTGGTTTACATTTTTGCATCCTTCAGGTGCATTCCAGAAGATCTGGGGGATATTGACTAAGAGATGTGAGTTAAGGGTCTCGTGCCTTAGGCTCTAAGTCCTTCCATAGCCTGGTTTTCTGTTTTGGACATGCCCCATTTAGCCATGTAAGTTCTATTCTGTATTGGGCATTACCTCAAAATTAATTGTATCACCAGGCCCTAGTCATCAATTTTACTATATTCAAGCCCTATGAGTGTAGTGGGACATTTATTTATAATTTTGTTTCAACTTGTAATTTATCCAATAACACCGGTCGGTTAGCCCCCTGCTGCTGCTTGATTAGAATGTCAGCTGTAATAAATAGCTCCTAATAAATAGTCACATAATAACTTTGTCTCAACAGTCAGAATTTTAGTGAGCAAATTGGTAAAAATGAGAATGAGATTCGTCATCAGAGACTGAGCCTGATTATGTCATCCACAACTTAGAGTCACTCCCTTCTTCAACAATGTTAGTGAGACTGTCATAAAAATATTCCATAACCTTATGAACAGCAGTCTTAAGGGTTTTTCCTGGAGGTGAGGGATCTGGAATTGGCCATTTGTGATGGTAGAAGTTACCCTGCATTCTCGATCTAATCAGAGAAATTGTGCTGATTGCCAGAAACAGATCCCTTACACAGACGTCTCAGAGCAGTACTTGAACCAACCTGCCTGTCATGCTAGAGGATTATTTCTGGCTCTACCCCGTCCTTCTTTGGGTAACTCACTCCGGTGCAAATAGGAGCTGCATTTTGCATTTGCATTCTCAGAGGTAAGAGAGAGGTACTTTGCTGGGTGGCTGAGAGGCCTGGTGTGCTAGGTGGCTCATGGCTCCCTTGACAGAAAACTGTCAGTACATGCAGAATTGTAAACAGGATAACAGAAGGAAGGAGGAAACAAAGCAAAGTCAGACTGAGGAAGGAGACCCCCTTCTCCGAGCCTGGGCTTGGAGAAAAGGAGGAAGTAAAAGTTAAAGGTCAGCCAGATGAGGGCAGTGGAAGGACCAGTTAGCTCCGCCGACCAGATTTAGAGGTTAAAGATTAAACTCCCTGCTCCTAACCACAGTCCTATCTATAGATCATGGACATGGGATGGAGGAATCTTCCCCGGAAGGTGTTGTTTTTGCTCAACTGGTTAGACTCCTACCTAGTCACGTCCCCCACGCCTGCCTAATCGATCAGGATCGTCTCACGTGCGCACCTCTTAGATTATAAGCCTTTAAAAGGGCCAGGATTTTCTTTTTTAGATGGAGTTTTGCTTTTGTTGCCCAGGCTGGAGTACCATGGCATGATCTCGGCTCACTGCAACCTCTGCCTCTGCGTTCAAGTGATTCTCCTGCCTCAGCCTCTTGAGTAGCTGGGATTACAGGGATGTGCCACCACGTCCGGCTAATTTTGTATTTTCAGTAGAGATGGGGTTTCTCCATGTTGGTCAGGCTGGTCTTGAACTCTCTACCTCAGGTGATCTGCCCACCTCGGCCTCCCAAAATCTTAGGGTTACAGGCGTGAGCCACTGCGCCCGGCCGCCGGGATTTTCTTTGTCCAGGAGCTCGGTTGTTAGGCTTGAGCCACCGCAGCTCCCAGCTGAATAAAACTGCCACATTCTTCGCGGCCGCTCCTGCTACAAAATTAGCTTGAAAAGCAATTTAAAGGTTAAATTTTCACAGAAAAAAAAAAAAAAAAATCTAAGGCCTGGTAGAAAATTAGTATTTCTCACCTATAATCCTAGCACTTTGTGGGGCTGAGGCGGGTGGATCACCCGAGGTCCGGAGTATGAGACCAGCCTGATCAACATGGTGAAAACTGTCTCTACTGAAAATACAAAAATTAGCCAGGCATGGTGGCGGGTTCCTATATTCCCAGCTATTCAGTAGGCTGAGGCAGGAGAATCACTGGAACCCGGGAAGCAGGGGTTGCAGTGGGCTGAGGCTGTGCCACTGCACTCCAGCCTGGGCAACAGAGTGAGACTCTGTCTCGAAACACACAACACACACACACACACACACACACACACAAGAAAAAAGAAAATTAGTATTTCCCAATCCTGAAAGTGTCTAAAAATTTATCTTTAGGCAATTTCCATTTTGTTGGTTAAGTGGCAAAGAAGCCAGAATGTGTGACAATTCAGTAGTATTTATTGTTCATAGAGACAAATGTTCCGGTTTTACAGATTTATCACCTGCCTGAAAGTAGTGGCTAGTAACAGGGAAGGAAAACTCCGAAGGGGTTTCAGATACCCTTCCTCCCTTAGCAACCATCATACTAAACATCATGCCACCAAAGTACACTGATTTAGCTTATGACAGAAATCGTGGGGGTAGTTGATAAAAATAGTTAAGAACTATTGGCGTCTGTCAATAAGGGGTCTTCTTCAGCACTATTTAATTACCTGACTGCGGCCAGGCGTGGTGGCTCACGCCTGTAATCCCAACACTTTGGGAGGCCGAGGTAGGTGGATCACCTGAAGTTGGGAGTTTGAAATCAGCCTGACAAACATGGAGAAACCCCGTCTCTACTAAAAATACAAAATTAGCCGGGCGTGGTAGTGCATGCCTGTAATCCCACCTACTCAGGAGGCTGAGGCAGGAGAATCGCTTGAACCCGGGAGGTGGAGGTTGCAGTGAGCCAAGATCACACCATTGCACTCCAGCCTGGGCAACAAGAGCAAAACTCCATCTCAAAAAAAAAACAGGGCCGGGCGCGGTGGCTCAAACCTATAATCCCAGTACTTTGGGAGGCCGAGGCGGGTAGATCACGAGGTTAAGAGATCGAGACCATCCTGGTCAACATGGTGAAACCCCATCTCTACTAAAAATACAAAAAATTAGCTGGGCATGGTGGCGCGTGCCTGTAATCCCAGCTACTCGGGAGGCTGAGGCAGGAGAATTGCCTGAACCTAGGAGGTGGAGGTTGCGGTGAGCCGAGATCGCGCCATTACACTCCAGCCTGGGTAACAAGAGCAAAACTCCGTCTCAAAAAAAACAAAAACAAAAACAAAACCTGCAGTGGGTCATTCTAGAATTTGGGGTAATTATGGAATGGACCTCAGGAGCTGATCCCTTCTATTGGGATCACTGAAGTCAGCCACAAGTCCATGCTGAGATCACCAACAGCTGAGGCAGAGAGAGAGCCAGAGAAAGAGATTTTGGAAGGGATGCATTATTTTATATACAAATACAAAAGTGTGGATGTAGTTGTCATGAGAAGTATCAGAATTTTTTGAACTCTTCCACATTTATTTATGGTTTTATTTTTATTTTGAATGATGTGGGTGGGGGATAGGAGGCAGCAATTTGCCATTTAGATGAGTCCTCGTGGCTTTGCCCCACCAACGAGATCCATTCTTGCTGATTTTATAGGGGCCACTCCTTACAATGTAATAGGGGATATTCCCTTCTATTTTACTGTGCCTGTAAGCCAGCAACAAAACACAATTCCTGAGACCTATATTTGGCAACAGTGAAAAGCCAACAACAAATAGGTAAAACCTACCCAACGAGTCTGTCCTGTTTCCACAGGGTAACCAGGGCAAACGTGAGACCATACAGTTTAGAACAAGGTTTCAGGCTTCTCTTTTGAAATCACCACATCTTGGGTCTCCATTACCTCGAGTACTTTCTTGTTCTTTCTGAGTCTTCCCCGCATAGGTGCACACGTGATTGTGGTTAATGCCTCAATGTTGCCTCTTCTGGTAGTCTGGGATGTGTCAGATAACACCACCAATTTCTTTTATATAGTCCAGAGATGAGTCAATTTGGAAAATAATAAACTAAATTATAAGATGTAGCCATATCCCTTCTTAATTCTCTTAGATTTGATTTATTAATCCTGTTTGCCTGCAGTGTTTATAGGCTAATGAGGACCAGCTGGTCCAGCAGTTTCTCAGCCACAGGTTTCTCAGGCCCTGTGAATGAAGAAAAAGGGCAACTGAGCAGTACTACACCCACCCGTGTGAGAGGAGCTCTCTCTGAGAGTTCAAAATCTGCTTCATTTTCCATATTCTTACATGGTGCTTGTTGGGACTCAGAAAATGATATCTTAAAACGAAGGCCTCAGAAGCAAAAGTTTTTCTCTGACCTTTTCCTGACCTTCCTTTCATTTTCCCCTAAGGCCAGCCACAGAAAGTAGAATTCCTCTTCCCCAAGATGGGGGTCCATAGAAACCAGAACTCCTTTCCCCCCCCAAACCAGCCATAAGATAAAAAAATACTACTCTAATCCCCCCGCAACCACCCCTACCTTTTTGTATAAATTCTGGAAGCAAAGAAATGATCTTGGCGAGGTGCAGTGGCTCACACTTGTAATCCCAGCACTTTGGGAGGCCAAGGTGGAATGATTGCTCGAAGTCAGGAGTTTGAGTAACATAGTGACATTCTGCTCTAAAAAAGAAATTAGCAGGAGACTGAGGCAGGAGGATTGTTTGAGTCCAGGCATTTGAGGCTGCAGTGAGCTATGTGCTTGTGCCATTGCACTCCAGCCGGGGCAACACAGCAAGATCCTGTCTCAAAAAAAAAAAAGAGAAAGGAAGGAAGGAAGGAAAGGAAGGAAGGAAGGAAGGAAGGAAAGAAGGAAAGAAGGAAGGAAGGAGGGAAGGAAGGAAGGAAGGAGGGAAGGAAGGAAGGAAGGAAGGAAAGGATCTGACTTACCTTGTTTGACCATAGCTTATAAGAACTATTCCAGAGAGGGTCCTGCCCAAACCTGGAAGGCAGGAATCCTGTGCAGAGGCCAAGAAGAACTTGAAAAGAGAGGTTTTGCTGAGTTTCCCCACTGAGCCTATTACCATTAGATCATATCCTTTTTGCCCGATCATGTTTCTACACAGCTGTCCATACTTTGTTGAACCCAAACATAAAAATGAACAACTTCCCTTGTATTTTTGGGTTTTCATTCCGAAGGCTTCCATGTTACATAAAACCATGATAAATCAATTTGTATGCCTTTTCTCTGAATAAATCTGCTTTTTGTCAGTGATTTTCAGGGAACCTTCAGAGGCTTTGCAGAGGCTGGAACACCTCTGTTTCCTGGGCTCAGTGCCATAGCTGAGATTCTCTTCAGAACTGGAATTGTCAGGTTGCTTCAGGACTCTGGTTTTCTTGACTTCCTTCCTGGGACCCTTGAGAGTTGTGTTACAGAAGCTTCCTTTTCTCCAGTTTTCAGAAATAGAGAAGGCCTTTCCAAGAAAACAGGGAGGGAAAAGGATAGAGAAGGCATTTAATTTAGGATAGATAGATCTTTTATCTATCAAACCACAAAATTATAACAAATGTAGTTTAATGATCTCAGTTGGCTTTATTGCTGTAAACCAAAAATAAAATTCTAAGCCCTCCAACCATTTGAATGGACCCCTCCTCTCAGCCTGTAAAACTGTTAACCTGTAAAACTCATTCCAAAGTTAACCTGTAAAACTAGTTCAGGCCATGCTGGGAAGGGTGAGTTGGATATGCCTCATTACCATTAACATCAACACAGATCTTAAGACTGATAGAGGGGCGGGTGTGGTGGCTCTCACCTGTAATCCCAGCACTTTGGGAGGCTGAGACGGCTGGATCACATGAGGTTGAGCATTTGAGACCAGCCTCACCAACATGGAGAAACCCCGTCTCTACTAAAAATACAAAAAGTTAGCCAGGTGGGGTGGCTCATGCCTGTAATCCCAGCTACCTGGGAGGCTGAGGCAGGAGAATGGCTTGAACTCAGGAGGTGGAGGTTGCAGTAAGCTGAGTCCGTGCCATTGCACTCCAGCCTGGGCAACAAGAGTGAAACTCCATCTCAAAAACAAACAAACAAAAAAACAACCTGATAGAAGAGGCCTTTAAGTCTGATAAGAAACATTTACAAACTGGGCTTGGTGGCTTATGCCTGTAATCCCAGCACTTTAGGAGGCTAAGGTGGGTGGATCACGAGGTCAAGAGATCGAGACCATCCTGACCATGCTGAAACTCTGTCTCTACTAAAAATACAAAAATTAGCTGGGTGTGGTGGCATAAGCCTGTGGTCCCAGCTACTTGGAAGGCTGAGGAGGAAGAATCGCTTGAACCCAGGAGGCAGAGGCTGCAGTGAGCCGAGATTACGTCACTGCACTCCAGCCTGGTGACAGAGCAAGACTCCATCTCAAAAAAAAAAAAAAAAAGAAACATTTACAATCTATTCTCTCTGAAGCCTACTACCTGGAGGCTTCAACTGCATTAAACCTTGGTTCCCACAAGCCCTTTTCAAAACCCAGGTATTTCTTTTTTCTTTTTTTAAAATTCCAGATCTTTGTTTTTTTTTTTTGAGACTGAGTTTTGCTTTTGTTACCCAGACTGGAGTGCAATGGCAGAATCTCAGCTCACTGCAACCTCCATCTCCTGTGTTTAAGCAATTCTCCTACCTCAGCCTCTGGAATAGCTAGGGTTACAGGCATCCACCAACACACCCGGCTAATTTTTCTATTTTTAGTAGAGATGGGTTTTACCATGTTGGCCAGGCCGGTTTCGAACTCCTGACCTCAGGTGATCCACCTGCCTTGGCCTCCCAAAGTGCTAGGATTACAGGTATGAGCCACTGCTCTGCCTAAATTCCAGATCTTTAGGTAGTAACTGAACCAACTGCTAATCAGAAAATCTTTGAATCTGCTTATGACCTGGGACCTCTCCATTTCCAGTTGTCACACCTTTCTGGATGGAACCAACATACATCTTACATGATTTGATTGATGTCTTATGTCTCCTTAAAATGTATAAAACCAAGCTGTAGGCTGACCACCTTGGGCACATGTCATCAGGACCTCAAGAGGTGTGTAATAGGCACATCCTTAACCTTGGCAAAAGAAACTCCTAAATTAATTGAGACTTGTCTCAGATACTTTTTGGTTTACATTGTGATTCTAGAATCGGGCAACATTTAATCCTATAAAAGAGAATAAATGTTCCAGTAAGCTGAGCAGTGGGGGTGGCTTTACAGACAGAAAAGGCTGAAGAAAGCTGACTGGTCATTTCAAAGTTACTTTCCTTGTATGGCAGAGACAAGGAAACAAAACAACAATAGAAAGATAACGGATTAGTTAGCCTCAGGTTACTTTTGGCTACCCTTTCTGTCTAAAGATTAAAGCAGAGGGAACTTATCATCATTATCAGGCCAATTAAAGATTGAAACTGGCCTGTTTTGGAAGATGACTGTTATCTCTCTCTCCTGATTTCTTGAAGGTCAGATAATGACTTAGTTTAGTGACTTGGAAACTCTTCATGAGTGACTCCGTTTTGATTTTGACTCTGGTCTGTTGGGGCCTAGCACAGCTTAGTCCAGAAAGTGGCCTTCTCCTTTTGTAGTTCATAAGTGTGATGATTGGATGTTCATGCTTGTGTGTGCCATGTGTCTCCCTCTAAAGCTTTCTGACATGAAAAAGAAAAAAAAAAAAAAAAGAAAACAAAACAATAGCCTCCTACAATTTTATTTAACAAATAAGCCACAGAATGGGATAAAATATTTGCATAACACAGATCTGATAAAGGACTGGTATCCAAAATGGGCAAAAGACCTAAAAAGACATCTCGCCAAGGAAAATACAGGTAGCCCTTATTTTATTGCACTTCAGTTTATTGTGCTTCACAGATAGTGCTTTTTTTTTGTTTAACAAATTGAAGGTTTGTGGCAACCCCTGCACTGAGCAAGTCTATTGGCTTCAATTTTCCAATAGTACGTGAACACTTCGTGTCTTTGTGTCTCATTGTGATAGTCTTCACAATATTTCAAGCTTTATTCTTGTGTCTATTGTGGTGCTCTATGGTGAGGGATCTTTGATGTTACATTGTCATTGTTTGGGGTCCACAAACCACACTCATGTTAGATGGCAAACTTAATTGATAAATGTTGTGTGTGTTCTGACTCCTCCACCCGCTGGCCATTTCCATCTCTCTTCCACTCCTCATGCCTTGCTCTTCCCTGAGACACAACAATATTGACATTATATGGATTAATTACCCTACAATAGCCTCTAAGTGTTCAAATGAAAGGAACAATCACACAGCTCTGGCTTTAAGTCAAAAGCTAGAAATGATTATGCTTACTGAGAAAGTCGTATCAAAAGCTGAGATAGGCCAAAAGCCAGGCTTCTTGCACCAGTTAGCTAAGTTGTTAATGCAAAGGAAAAGTTCTTGAAAGAAATGAAAAGCACGACTCCAGTAAACCCACAAATAATAAGAGAGCTAAATAGCCTTCTTGCTGATATAAGAGAAAGTTTGGTGGTCTGGCTAGAAGATAAAACCAGACAGTGTTCCCTTAAGGCAAAACCTAATCTAGAGAAAGGCCCTAACTCTTTTTAAGTCTATGAAGGCTGAGAGAGATGAGGAAGCCGCAGAAGAAAAGTGGGAAACTAGCAGAGATTCAAGGAGAGAAGCCAACTTCAAAGCCTAAAAGTGCAAGGTGAAGCAGCAGGTACTGATAGAGAAGGTACTTTAATTTATACAGGAGATCTAGCTGACGTAATTGATGAAGGCGGCTACATTGTCAATGTAGATGAGCAGTCTTCTATTAGAAGAGGATGCTATCTAGGACTCTCATAGCTAGAGAGAAATCAATGCCTGGCTTCAAAGCTTCAAAGGACAGTCTGACTCTCTTGTTAGGGGCTAATGCTAATCACTTCAATGTGGCTCGTCACTTTAAGTTGAAGCCAATGCTCATTGACCATTCTGAAAACCCTAGGGCCCTTAAAAATTATGCTGAATATTTAGTTGGGCATGGTGGCATATGCCCGTAGTCCCAGCTACTTGGGAGGCTGAGGAAGGAGGATCATTTGAGCCTGGGAGATTGAGGATGCAGTGAGCTATGATTATGCTACTGCACTCCAGTCTGGGTGAAAGAGCGAGACGCTGTCTCAATTAAAAAATAAAATAAAATAAAAAGAATTTTGCAAAATTGACTTTGCTTATGCTCTGTATGTGAAATAGCAAAGCCTGGATGATCATGCATCTGTTTATAGATGGTTTACTGAATGTTTAAGCCCAGTATTAAGACCTACTACTCAGAAAAAAAAATTCTTTTAAAATATTTCTGCTCATTTACAATGTACCTAGTCACCCAAGAGCTCTGCAAGGAGGTTAATCTTGTTTAATGCTTGCTAACACAACATCCATTCCACAACCCATGGATCTCCGAGTAACCCTGATTTTCAAGTTTGTTTAAAAAATGCATTTTGTAGCTGCCATAGACAGTGATTCTGTAGATGGATCTGGGCAAAGTAAACTGAAAACCTTCTGGAAAGGATTCGTTATTCTAGATGCCATTAAGAAAATTCATGATTCATGGGAGGAGGTAAAAATATCTACATTAACGGGAGTTTGGAAGAAGGCGATTCGAATCCTCAAGGATGACTTTGTGGGGTTCAAGACATCAGTGGAGGAAGTCACTGCAGATGGTGGTGGAAATGGCAGAGAATTAGAATTAGCAGTGGAGCCTGAGGCTGTGACTGAATGGCTGCAACCTCATGAACAAATTTGAAGAAATGAGGAGTGGCTTCTTATGGATGAACAAAGTAAGTGTTTTTTTTTTTTTTTTTTCCCCATGACAGAATCTACTCCTGGTAAAGATGATGTGACCATTGTTGAAATGAAACAAAGAATTTAGACTATTACATAATCTTAGGTGATAAAGCAGTAGCATAGTTGGAGAGGACTGACTCCAATTTTGAAAGAGGTTCTATTGAGGATAAAATGCTAACAGACAGCATTGCAGTCTACAGAAAACCTCTTGCAAAAGGACGTGTCAATTGATGTGAAGCACTTCAGTTTTCTCTTGTTTTCTAAAATTCTCACAGCCACTCTACCTTTCAGCATCCACCACCCTACGTCAGCAACTACCAACGTTGAGGCAAAACCCTACACCAGCAACAAAATCATGACTCATTGAAGTCTCAGATGATCGTTACCATTTTTAGTAATGCTTTAAAATTAAGGTATGTATTTTAAAAAATACATAATTCTATTGCATTCTTAATAGAAGCTTGGAATATAATATAAACATAACTTTTATATGTGCTGGGAGGCCAAAAAAATTCATGTGACTTGCTTTTTGGAGATGTTCACTTTATTGCGGTGGTTGGTACTGAACCCACAATATCTCTGAGGTATGTCTGTATACCAATGGCAAATGAACAGGTGATTTGTTGTCAGGGAGACGCATATCCAAACAACAGTGGGATTCTGCTATGCCCTATTAAAATGGGTAAAATACAAAACACTAACAACACCAAATGCTGACAAGAATGTGTAGCAACAGAAACTCTCATTCATTACTGGCAGGAATGCAAAATGGTACAGTCACTTTTGAAGAAAGTTTGGCAGTTTCTTAAAAAGTAAACATTTTCTTAAGATCCAGCAATTGTACTTTTTGGTACTCCAAAATGAATTAAAAACATGTCCGCACCAAAACCAGCACACGCTTTATTCATTATTGCCAAAACTTGAAAGCAACCAAGATGTTTTTTAATAGGGTGCGTAAACAAACTATTGTACATCTATACAATAGAATATTAGCACTAAAAAGCAATCAGCTATCAAACCATGAAAAGACATGGATGAACCTTAAATGCATATTGCTAGGTAAAAGAAGCAAGGCTAAAAAGGCTATATCTACATACTGTATCATTTTAATGATTAATATATAACAGTGTGGAAAAGACCAAATTATGGAGATAATAAAAGGAACAGTGGTTTCTAGAAGTGTGAGGGAAGGGAATAAAGGAAGGATGAACAATTTGAACACAGGAGATTTTTAGGGTAGTGATATGATTTGGATCTGTGTCCCCACCCAAATCTCATGTTCAACTGTAATCCCCTAGGCTGGTGGTGGGGCCTGGTGGGGGTGATTGGATCATGGGGGGTGGATTTCCCCCTTAGTGCTGCTCTCATCATGGTGAGTGAGTGCTCATGAGATCTGGTTGTTTAGAACCATCTGGTGTGGCACTTCCTGCCTCTCTCTTGCTCCTTCTCTGGTCGTGTAAAGTGCTGCTCTCCCTTTACCTTTCACCATGATTGTAAGTTTCCTGAGGCCTCCTCAGAAGCAGAAGCCACAATACTTTCTGTATAGCCTGCAAAACTGTAGGCCAATTAAACTTCTTTCCTTTATAAATTACCCAGTCTCAGGTATTTCTTTATAGCAATATGAGAATGGATTAATACAGAAAATTGGAACCGAGGAGTGGGGCATTGATATAAAGATACCTGAAAATGTGGAAGTGACTTAGGAATTGGACAATGGGTAGAGGTTGGAAGAGTGTAGAGGACTCAGAAGAAGACAGGAACATGAGGGAAAATTTGGAACTTCCTAGAGACTTGTTGAATAATTGTGACCACAGTGCTGACAATGAAGTCCAGGCTTCATTGTGCATATCACTATGTTCCACTGAAGGAGGGCTCAGGTGGAAATAAGGAACTTACTGGGAGCTGGAGCAAAGGTCACATGTATTACGTCTTAGCAAAGAACTTGGAATCATTGTGCCCCTGCCCTAGGGATCTGTGGAACTTTGAGAATGATGATTTAGGGTACCTGGTAGAAGAAAGGTCTAAGCAGCAAAGCATTTGAAAATCAGACAGGCTGCTTCTAACAACCTGTGCTCATATGCATGAGCAAATAAATGATCTAAAACTGAAACTTATATTTAAAAGGGAAGCAGAGTGTAAAAGTTTGGAAAATTTGCAGCCTGGCCATATGGTATAAAAGAAAAGTCCGCTTTCAGGGGAGGAATTCAAGCAGGCTGCAGAAATTTGTATAATTAAAAGGAAGGCAAATGCTGATAGCTGAGACAATGAGGGAAATGCCTCAAAAGTATTTCAGAGATCTCTGCTGTAGCTGCTCACGTCACAGGCCCAGAAGTCTAGGAGAAAAAAATGGTTCCATGGGCCAGCCAGGCCCAGGGCCCTGCTGTACTGTGCAGCCTCAGGACATGAAGCACTGCATCCCAAGCACTCTAGCTCCAGATGTGGCTGAAGGGGGCCCAAGTACAAGCTCAGTCCACTGATTCATAGGGTGCAAGCCATAGCCTTGGTAGCTTCCATGTGGTGTTAAGCCTGTGAGTGCACATAATACAAGACTTGAGGCTTGAGAGCTTCTGCCTAGATTTCAGAGGCTGTATGGAAAAGCCTGAATGTCCAGGCAGAAGCCTGCTACAGGGGCAGAGCCCTCAAAGAGAACATACGCTAGGAAAGTGCACAGGGGAAATGTGGGGTTGGAGCCCCTGCACAGAGGCCTCAGTGGGACACTGCCTACTGGAGCTGTGAGAAAAGGGCCACTATCCTCCAGACCCCAGAATGGTAGATTGACCAGCAGTTTGCATCCTGCACCTGGAAAAACTGCAGACATTCAACACCAGCTCATGAGAGCAGCTGTTGGGGCCAAATCTTGACCCTTCATACCACCCTTCATATCAGTCTGCCCTAGACGTGAGACATGGAGTTAAAGTAGATTATTTTGTAGCTTTAAGCTTTAACGACTGCTCTGCTGGATTTTGGACTTGCATGGTGCCTATAGCTCCTTTCTTTTGTTCATTTTCTCCCTTTTGGAACAGAGTATTTACCCAATGCCTCTAACACCATTGTATCTAAGAAATAGCTAATTTGTTTTAGATTTTACAGGCTCATGGGAAGACAGCACTAACCTTGTCCCAGATGAAACTTTGGACTGTGGACTTTTGAGTTAATGCTATAATGAGTTAAAACTTTGGGGGACTGTTAGAAAGGCGTGATTGTATTTTGCAATGTAAGAGGGACAGGAGATTTGGAAGGGCTCAGGGGTGAAATGATATGGTTTGGATCTGTGTCCCCACCCACATCTCATACTCAATTGCAATCCCCAATGTTGGCGGTGGGGCCTGGTGGGAGGTGATTGGATCACGGGGGCAGATTTTTCCCTTAGTACTGCTCTCGTCATAGTGAGTGAGTGCTCACGAGATCTGGTTGTTTAAAAGTGTGGGGCACCCCAGACCCTGCCCTTGCTCCTTCTCTGGCCACGTGAAGTTCTGCTCTCTGTTTACCTTCCACCATGATTGCAAGTTTCCTGAGGCCTCCCCAGAAGCAGAAACTGCTATGTTTCCTGTAAAGCCTGCAGAACTGTGGGCCAGTTAAACCTCTTTCCTTTATAAATTACCCAGTCTTAGGTATTTCTTTATAGCAGTGGGAGAACAGGCTAATAGAGATAGTGAAACTATTCTGTATGATACATGTATTAGTCCATTCTCACACTGCTTTAAAGAAATACCTGAGACTGGGTAATTTACAAAGAGAAGTTTAATTGTCTCATGATTCTGCAGGCTGTACCGGAAGCACAGCAGCTTCTGGGGAAGCCTCCGGAAAGTTTCAATCTTGACAGAAAGCAATGGGGAAGCAGGCACATCTTACATTGCCAGAACAGGAAGAAGAGAGTAGGGGGAGGGCCTATCACTTTTAAACAACCAGATCTCATGACAACTTTATTATGAGAATAACACTAGGGGGATGGTCCTAAACCATCAGAAGCAGCCCCCATGATCCAATCATCTCCCATCAGGTTCCTTCTTCAGCATTAGGGATTACAATTCAATATGAGATTTGGGTGGGGACACAGATTCAAACCACATCAATACTGTAATGGTGAATATATGTCATTCACCATTATATGTCTGTATAAACTCATACCATGTATAACACCAAGAGTGAACCCTAATGTGACGTATGGACTTTAGTTAATAATAATGTTTCAGTATTGCCTTATCAACGATTACACATGTACCACACTAATGCACTAAGATGTTAACAATAAGGGAACTGGGAAGGTTTGTGGGAGGGTTGTATGGAGACCCATAATTTCCACTCAGTTTTTTGGAAAAACTTAAAGCTGCTTAAAACGTAAGTCTATTCATTAAAAGAAAACAAAAAGATAGATCTGAAAAGAGTGTGGGAAGAAGGATGCCATGAGAGGAGACAGGGAAAGTGTGGCCAACACAAATATAAATCTTTCTGCCTAACCACAGGGCATATTTCTGATGTGGTGTTTCCTGGCACCCAGGAGTTCAGCAGATGGGTTGAAGTTACTGGTCAATGGAACAGCAGTCTGGTGTTCACCATCTTAGAACTACTAATGGTATCACAGACTAGCATCTAAGGGGGGTAGGGGAAGAAGAAAAGAAGTTTTCAACTGAGTTTAAAGGCAGGGAATAGAACAGTCCAGAAGCTTTTGTAGTGCACAGCACTTGAATAGCTTTTCAAATAAACCTTCTGAAGTTCTGGAGTTGTAGCTAGAGCTGTCAGACTTGAGCAAACTTGGAATAGAATGATTATGAGATTTAAGGTGGTGGTCTGTGCTGCATTCACGATATTTATCATGTGTTTGTGTGTGCGTGCGCGTGCGCGCCTGTGTGTGTGTGTGTGTGAGAGAGAGAGAGAGAGAGAGAGAGAGGGAGAGAGGGAGAGGGAGGGATGAGAGAGAGAGCGCGCCTGCCTGAGATCTAGAGAGATCAAAAGGCAGGACAGGTTATGTTCATCTTCACTAATTCCTTGAAGTGGCAGAGTCTTAACCTGACCTGGCTTTTCTTTTGTATTTACTTCATGGAACTATCCATATCTCTTAATCAATAAGTATTTGTACTCACATTTTTTAAGGCCACTTTCTGCTTCTTCCTCTTTTTCCCAATGCCATATATATATATATATTTTTTTTTTTTTAAAGAAAATGCTGTTAGTACATTCAAAATCTTTCCTGTTGCCATGTTGCTGTTACATTGCTTACTAATTTTTTCCCCTCCTTCTTAATGGTATAACTATCCTTTTCTGGATAGGTGGAATCTACTAATATTTCATCCTCTGCCATCTGGCTTATCACTGGTTTGGAGACATAGCTCTGAGATTTTAGCTAACCTCAGTCTGAGATGACCCAAATATTGTACGGGGGGTCAAAACAATAGAGTGATCAATTTTCACAGCTTTGTACCTGACAAGTTTAAAAGGCAACTGCTACTTTTTGAAGAAGAGAAAACATGTGAATGTTGTCTTACGGAGAACCAGAAGCCTAGAAGATGATGTGGTTCTTGTCCCAGCCAAATGTGTGATCTTGAGAAAATTACTTAACTTGCCCAAGACTCAAAGGTTTTATATGTAAATTAAAGATTTTTCCTGCTGAAAGGCAGGACAGCTTTGTTCTGTCCAGATTTAAGGGTCTGCGAATACTAGAATGTAAGAAACACTACCCACCTACATTGATAGATTTTAAACTTCTCCAAGGCAGAACTGGGTCATATTTCTTTTGAATACCCCCAAGGATCATGGCACATTATTAGTCATCTTCACAGCTACCCTTTGCTGAACAATTTATGAGCCACGTACCTGCCTGGAGACTCAACCTTGTTGAGAAGTGGTTATTATGAGAAGAGAAGGAAGGGAGAGGGCCACAGCGTGGGGCCTACAGCCTACCCAAGGGCTCCAGCTTCTGAGAGCAGGCAGCTCTCCTGCGTTAGCACGTACTCCCCAGGATCCCAGCAGAGGCAGCTGGAAAATTGCGTCCAGGGCAGAGGCAGCTGGAAAAAAAGTAAGCATTCATACTCTTTTTTTTTTTTTTTGAGATGGAGTCTCCCTCAGTCGCCCAGGCTGGAGTACAATGGCACAATGCTGGCTCCTTCCCTCCACCTTCTGAGTTCAAGCGATTCTTGTGCCTCAGCCTCCTGAGTAGCTGGAATTGCAGGTGTGTGCCACCGCGCTCAGCTAAGTTTTGTATTTTTAGTAGAGAGAAAGGTTTTACCATGTTGGTCAGGCTTGTCTTGAACTCCTGACTTCAAGAGATCTGCCTACCTTGGCATCCCAAAGTGCTGGGATTACAAGCTTGAGCCACTGAGCCCAGCCCATAATTTTCTTCTAATGCACATACAAAGCTGAGCTGTTGGGCTGCATTCGGCTGCTTGGGTTGTGGATGGAGAAAAACATCATAAAATTATCCAAAGCAGGATGAAAAAGTTCAGTAAGAGATGGGAGCAGAGATGGAGAAGGCAAGAGTGTGGGGCAAGATGAGAGGGGCTTAGGGAAGCAGCTCTCTTCATAACAGGCCTAGGGGAGAAGATTGTTCAACTAGGATAGGAGAGTGTTTCTCTATAGGAGTGTGATTCCTCTTTCTGGACTACAACCCCCTGCTCTGAGACTTCCAGGAAATGTAAGATGACTCTGTAAGATGTTTTACATTCAGATTTTTGTTTTTTCCTGCCACCTGGTGCTAAAATGGGCCTAGAGGAGGCACAGGCTTAGATTGAACTGGCAGGAAAAGCTTTTCTCAATAACCAGGATCAAGTGGCTCTTCAGACAGCCCTTGGTTTTCAAAGGATCTTGCCAATGGAAAGGATTATGCATAGTGATGGGCAGAATTAATATGTAGCAAAGTCTTGCTGCTGGTTGGAAATGCAGTTCCAACAATTTCTTCCCTCATAAAAAGTCCCAACAGTTTCTTCCCTCATCTTTAATAAACAATTATCTACAAAATACTTTCTCATTCATTGTTTCACCTTTGTTCCCATGATAACCTATTGAACCTATTGTATAGGCGTGATAAACTATACAACTCCTACTTAATAGACAATGTTCAGTGACCTGCCCAATTCACAGCCCTAAGAAGGGCTGGGCCTGGGCAAGAATCCAGCTCTTCTGACTCAATGTATCTTCATTTGTCTAGGCTCCTTGCCATCTCAGTCTGTCTACTAACAGCAGCATCCCTTCATTTTACCTCTTTTCACTCCCTTCCACCCCTTTGATCATCCCAGGCTTGAATATGGAAGTTGAGGTTTCAGGTCCAAGTGCAACAGAAAACATCACGGCTAAAAAACCCAAGAGCCTTTTTGCATTTTGCTTATATCTTAGTGGGAGACATATAGCTTTTTTTATTGATGGGACCTGGACTCAGTAAATTTTACAAACATTATAAAATCCAGGAAATAAACCACAAGATAAATACCTCACCCTTCTCCCTCTGCCATGCCTTACAGTCAGCCTGTTGTGGGAAATAACTGGAGGCGAAGGATTAGTCCCCTGAATACATAGAACATTATCTTTTACATTTTTATTTTTTAGAGACAAGGTCTTGCTCTGTCACCCAGAATGGAGTGCAGTGGTATGATCCTAGGTCCCTGTAACCTCAAACTCCTGGGCTCAAGCATCCTTCCACCTTAGCTTCCTGAGTAGTAGGGACTACAAGCATGTACCACCATGCCTGGCTACACAGAACATTATCTTCACATCGCACCCTAACCATATAAAACCAAATACTTCATAACTGTCAAGGCATATTTGAAATTCTCCAAGCATACTCAATGTAAGTATTTGCCTCAGGCCTGTTTAGTATTTCTATCAGCAACTTGAAAAGTAATGTGAAAGGAATGTTTGCAGATTGTTCATATGGCCAAAGCTGGGAGCGATGGCTCATTTACTGTGTGTAGTTACAGGGAGGCAGAGCTGCAATGCAGGAGGTTGAACAGCTCTGTGTTCTTGAGCAGCTTCTGTGTTCATCCAACATCTGCAGCTCTCAGGCCTTTGACCTGCTCATTTCCAAGCAGTTTCATCTTCTTGGATATCATGGCCACATTCTGGACCTTGCTATGACTCAGGACTGCTTCAGCTCATGCACTTCCAGCATCACACTCTGTAAGCACAATCTTCCAGCTCTTGCTTTCTGACTCTCCATTTCACCTGTTCTGAACACATCCTCTCCTCGTTACTACCAACTTCCTTTCTTTCTACATTAGTGAGTCCCACCACTTCCTATGTAGCTTCAAGTCAGAAACTTGGACATTCCCCTCCTCTTCCCCTTACTACTCCAGACTTGAATACTGAAGGGATTCTGAATATATATACTGCCTCACTCTTTTGCCAGTTTTTTATAAGAATTGTTTTGAGCTGAAGGCAACTAAGAAGGAGCCAGTGTAGAAAGAGCTTTTTGCCTTCCTCCTCTCTGTCTAAAAGTAGGACATAAATTTCCCTTTGCGAAGGCGTTTCCCTGCCCCCTTTCCCATATCAGAGAAAAATAACCCTTATTACTAGAGACAGAAAATCGGCACTAGGAAGGGTCTGCACAAACAAACCTTATTAAAATAAAGCCCCAGCTGTCATTCGTTTCCCTCGTATATTTACCTTGCTGCAACTCATCACCCCTAGAAGCCCAAAACCCCCTTTCCTTCATCTTGTCACTTCTTCACAACTTTACCACCTTTGCTAAAATGGTATATAAACCCCTGGTCTAACTGCCTCTTCTGATCTTTTTTTTTCCTCCATGAAGATCTTTGTGCATCTAAAAAAATTACACTATTAACATCAAATACAATTTTTAGCTAGGTATGGTGGCACATGCCTATAATCCTAGCTACTGGGAAGGCTGAGGTGGGAGGCTCTTAGACTCCTTGAATCCAGGAGTCTAAGACCACCCTGGGCAACACAGTGAGACCCTGTTTCTTAAAAAAGAAACACACACACACACACACACACACACACACACACACACACACACACCTGTAAGCCATTTTTCCTGTTAATTTGTCTTTTCTCAGTTTAATTTAAAGGTCCCAGTCATTTAATATAAAAGGGTAGAAGAAAGTCCTTTTCCTTCCCTACAATATGAAATTTGAATTTATCATCTTTTTGCTCTCTATATCAACTGGTCACCAGATTCTGTAGATAACTCTATCCCCTGTCCATTGTTTCTATTTCCATAACTGCCCCATGTCAACCTTTTCAATGTAATTGATGCACCTGCCAGGTCTGCTTGAGGATCTCACTAAAAGCCACCAGGAACATCTACATACTACTTTCAGAATCCCCTTGAGCTCCTTCTTGCTTTTCTGATTCCTCTGATCATCAGCCTTAATTGAGGCACTGTATCCTCCACCCTACTACTTCCTTGGAGTAACCTTGGTATTCCTGGAGGGAAGGAGATTGAACACCCACTGGCCTTATATAAGAACAGGTCTTTATCACATCTTGTGAAACTATGGCAAGCATTCTTTGACCTTCCTACCTGCCTCTTTTATTTCCTTTATTTTCACCCAGGCTGGAGGGCAGTGATCATAGCTCACTGAAGCTTCAAACTCCTGGGTGTAAGTGATCCTCCTGCCTCACCCTACTAAGTAGCTGGGACTGCAGAGCACCAAGTTCCAAGTGTTGGGAATGATCAGAATAAAAGAAAAATCACAGAGCAGAGTCTGGCAATGGAGAGAGGAGATCAGGTTAAACAAAATAAACACAAGAATCAAAACATTGCTGGAGTCGAGCCTCACAGGTGGGTCCACCTGGCTTCAAGGAGCAGAGATGGACTGAACCACTGGAGTCCTAATATTTGGAAATAGTAAAAAATGTGTTTTTTTCCCCAGTATTTCTTTAACTTTTGGGATGTGTTTTGGAGAGGAATTGATGAGTGCATAAACAACGTGGGTCTCAGATAAGGGGTCACCTTGCACCCTACCTGTCTCTGGGCCATGCCTTCTTTGGAGGACCTATGATAGAAATGGCTTTGTGTTGTGTTGAGCTTCACAGGGTCTCAGGTGACCTCACAGTATTTCCATCACCACCTAATAGAGGCATAGAAGACATTCAGATGAGGGGTGTTGGGACTCAGAAACCAATATCCCAAAATATGTTCTCAAACTGATATTTCTTTTCTTTCCTTTTTTTTTTTGAGACGAAGTCTTGTTCTGTCATCCAGGCTGAAACTGATATTTCAAAATAAGTATGTTTACTTTGTCATACTGAACTGGAGAAGAATCCTTAGAGCCTTTCTGAGCCACCTCCCTGAACCCCACTGACTCCCCCAAAGCCAGGCTAAAGTTTCTTTATAAGCCTAACGTCCGTATCCACACACACACAAAAAAAATTGTGTTTTTCTACTCCTTACTGTTAACACCAAGAATGTACCCACACCTAAACAGACCCTTTTACAAGATAGCATCTGCCCCTTAGGCTCCACCCGAATTTCAAAGAGAACTACTTACAAGTTAACTCGTGTCCCAGATCCACTAATTCTTTACTCCCTCTCAACAGAATTCCTCTTCTCCCACCTCCCGTAACCTGTTTTGTCAGGATCCAAAGCCCCATTCTTTCTGTAATTTCAAGATGGCTAGAAGCTTCTGATCCTCATTGAGGGGTGGATAATCACTCTGTGATTTTCTCTGTGTACATGTTAATAAATTTGTATGCCTGTTCTCCAATTAATCTGCCTTTTTCTTTTGAGACAGTGACGCAGCATCCTTTTGGTGCCGCCAGAAATCTCTGCAGCCCGTGGCGCCTTTGCCCAAGCTTTCCTAGGGCCTGCTGGGCTTGCTCCGCCCACTTGGCCTGGAGGTCCGTGCTCAGCTCACGCTACCCACCTGGATCCCACACCCGCTCTGCACTCAGCCCACAACTGGTCCGGCAGTGCCTTGACAGGCTTCTACTTTGGGTACCGGAGTCTGGATGAGGGGGACATGGCAGCACCCAAAACCTCAGAGATGCCAGCAACCGTGAAGCCCCAAGCGGTGTTACAGCTTTTGCTCAGGGATTCCCAAGGTCTGAGTCCCCAGGAAATGTTAAAGTTCTCACTTGGTCCTGCCATCTGAAGCTCAGTAAGCAGGGCCATGTGGAGCCCGCAGCTTTTTTTCCCCGACTGCTCGCCAAGCGGGAGGGAGTGTTACAGTGTTATAACTCTTTTCGTACCTGCTGTTTGGTGTGTTCCAGGTTCTTGTCCCATGACCAAGAGGAATAAGACATGGAAACTGGAGAGTGAGCAAGGTAGAGAAGGGTTTTATTGAATGACAGGAAAGCTCTTGACACAAGAAGGGATCTGAAGTAGGTAGCCCTCTGTATGAGAGGGGGCCCCAAAATATGTAGCCATCTGTGAGGCGGAGTCTAGGGTTTTTATGGGGTCAGAATGGGGGAGTGAGTGCTGACTGGTCCGTGGAAGCCCCTGGCCAAAAGGCCATTCCATTGGCTAAAAGGCATCAAGAAGGTTCTCACTCTGGTTATGAGTGAAAACGTAGAACCCAGAATGGCAGCTCGGTTTTCAGGCTTTGGGCTGTCTTTGGCTTGAAGGTTGTTTTACCAGAGACCTGTCCCTATCTGCCTAGGAATTTGTTTGCCTCCTGCCGCTATCAACAGGGTCTTGCTCCACGACCCAGGCTGGAGTGCAGTGGTGTAATCACGGCTCACTGCAGCCTCAACCTCCAGGCTCAAGCCATCCTCTCACCTCAGCCTCCTGCATAGCTGGGACTACGGGTGTGTGCAACCACACCTGGCCAATTTTTTGTAAGATGGGGTTTCACCATGTTTTCCAGGCTGATCTTGAACCCCTGTGCTCAAGCTATCTGCCTGCCTCAGCCTCCCAAAGTGCTGGAATTACAGGTGTGAGCCAGCATTCCTGATCAAACCTACCTTTTATAAGTAGATTTTTCAGCAAAATTTCAGAGGGCAAAGGGGAAGTTTTTCCCTTGTCCCCTACAGGGGAGGGGAGGAAGAAAGAATCCTAGATCTGAAAAGCCCCGTGGGAGCTGAGGAATAGAAGGATGGCTTAGTAGGTGCCAGAACTGGCCTATAAATGAGGACCAGGGCTTATGGCCCTCTCAGTAGATGCAAACATGCACGGATGACAGTGAGATTCCAAGATCTCCTCAGTGCCTCTGGAGATACCCTGGAACCTAGACACAAACCCTTGGAAAGGGCAAGGGGAACCCAAACTGACTAAAATTAAGTTTCTGACCCATGATAGGAATGGGGGCATCTCTACTAAAATTAAATTAAGACCTCAAAAAACAAAGAACATTTTACTGTTTCTCACCTCAGTAACAATTAATTTGTAAAGGGCAGCGACTGTGTATTACTTTCTTCATACGCCCAGCCCCCTGGGCTTTACTGACTAGTAAAGGCTCTCTTTCACCATTTGAGAAACTACCCTTCTTCCTCTCTGTGTGTGTACTCTGGGCTGATCTGATCACACCTTAGGTGCTGTGTATCCTGTTTCGAGCACCTTGTTTTTAGAGGCGAAGAACATGGAGAGTGTTCAGAAAAGGATAGTTAGGATATTGAAAGGTTATGAAAATTTCCAACCCACACTTGTCCCTTGACCTTCAGAAACTGATATCCAACTGTCTTCTGGACAACTGTTTTGTGAATATCCTACAGTTCTTTCCAACCTAAGATGGTACAAAACTTACCACTTTCTCCCTGAGTCTGCTCCTCTCCTGAGTTCTTGCCTCAGTCAATGGCTCTACCCTCCACTTACTAGCCTAGGTAGAACCCTGCGCACGATCCTCAATGCCTTGCTTTCCCATAGAATTTTCAATTGCACAGTAATAATAATTTAATCATCAAGGGTAATTTTCCATGAGTTCTTATTATGTGCAGGTACCATTTTAAGAGCTTCATGTGTATTAACCCATTTAATCCCTCAATCCGAAACTATGAGGTAATGTTATTATACCCATTTGAAGGATGAAGGAATTAAAGTCAAGAGAGATTAAATAATTCAAAGGCACATAGCTAGTGTGTGGTCGAGATGGGATTTGAACCTACACAGTACACTCTATATCCCGTGCTCTGTCTTCTGTCCTCATCGCCATTTTATTGCATATGTACCAGACAGGTTTTTCCTTATCTTTTCCACTGTAATGTTGAAACTCATAGAGCTGGGATTTCCTTGTTTATTGCTGTATCCCCATGTGCCTGGTCCTAAGTAGCTTCCTAATAAATAGATGAAGACATATATATATATATATATATATATATATATGTGTGTGTGTGTGTGTGTGTGTATATATATGTATATGTGTATATATATATGTGTGTGTGTGTATATATATATATGTATATGTGTATATATGTGTGTGTGTGTGTATATATATATGTATATATAAAATGTCTTTTTTCCCCATTGACTCAGTGATAGCAGCAGTGGCCCATCTAGAGTGGCCACTGCCAAGATGCTGGCTGCAGTGGGGAGGCAGGCCCAGGCCTCCCTTTCGACAGAGCAAACAGAAGCCTCTCTCTCCCAGGGTGCCTCGGGGGCTGCCCTGCTGCAGCTCCAGACCTGGGCATCTCTGTGTTCTTTGGGGGCCAGGAAGGTCCCCAGTCCCCTAAAGACTTGGAGTTTCTGTTCCTGCTGCTTGGCTTCTCCCCACTGCTGGTGCTCGCTCTGATCTTGGAGGCCTGGCCAGGGCTGCATGCTCCACGGAGCTGATGGGATCTGGGCACAAGTGGGAACCCTGCCACTTCTGAGGTAGCGGGGCAGGAGCCCCCCAGGTGCAGCCACAGCTGCTCAAGCCCAGCTGTGGACCCAGGCATCTTTGTGCTCTTGGAGGTCTGGGAAGGCCCCCTAGCCCACCTCAGGCTTGGATGTGCCTGCTCCTGCTGCTTGGCCTCTCCCTGCTCCTGGTACCCATTCTTATTGTGGAGCAAGGTTGGGCCAAACCTGGGTGCTGTCACAACCCCGCTGGGTGGGCACACACTTGGGGAAGCACTGACATGCCAGCCCCCTGTTGCCTGGGCCCCCTCTGTTCTTTGGGTGCTGACAAGCATGGGAGGGAAGCCGAGGTGGGGCTGAGGGCAGCTCAGTGCAGGCCTGCAGGCACTTCTTGGCATGAACATCCTGGGCACCATGAATGGTGGCAGGAGACAGACAGGGTCCTGAGCAGAAGGGGTAGGTCCCCTGTCATATTAGTCTGTTTTTACACCACTGATAAAGACATACCCAAGACTGAGCAATTTACAAAATAAAAGATGTTTATTGGACTTACAGTTCCACATGGCTGGGGAAGCCTCACAATCATGGTGGAAGGTGAAAGGCACATCTCATATGGTGGCAGACAAGAGAAGAGAGCTTGTGCAGAAAAACTCCCATTTTGAAAACCATTAGATATCATGAGACTTATTCACAATCATAAGAATAGCATGAGAAAGACCTGCCCCCATGATTCAGTTACCTCCCACTAGGTCCCTCCCACAACACATGGGAATTCAAGATGAGATTTGGGTGGGGACACAAACCATATAATTCTGCACCTGGTCCCTCCAAATCTCACATCCTCACATTTCAAAACCAATCATGCCTTTCCAACAGTTCCCCAAACACTTAACTCATTTCAGCATTAACAAAAGTTCACAGTCTAAAGTCTCATCTGAGACAAGGCAAGTCCCTTCTGCCTATGAACCTGTAAAATCAAAAGCAAATTAGTTACTTCCTCGATACAATGGGGTACAGGCATTGGGTAAATATAGCCACTCCAAATGGAAGCAGTTGGCTAAAACAAAGGGCTACAGCCTCCATGCAAATCCAAAATCCAGCAGGGCAGTCAAATCTTAAAGCTCCAAAATGATCTCCTTTGACTCCATGTCTCATATTCAGGTCACACTGATGCAGGAGGTGGGCTCCCATGGTTTTGGGCAGCTCCACCCCTGCGGCTTTGCAGGGTACAGCCTCTCTTCTGGCTGCTTTCATGGGCTGGCGTTGAGTGTCTGTGGCTTTTCCAGGCACATGGTGCAAGTTGTTGGTGGATCCACCATTCTGGGGTCTGGAGGATGGTGACCCTCTTCTCACAGCTCCACTAGGTGGTACCCCAGTAGGGACTCTTTGTGGGGGCTCTGACCTCACATTTCCCTTCTGCTCTGCCCTAGAAGAGGTTCTCCATGAGCACCCCACCCCTGCAGCAAACTTCTGCCTGGGCATCCAGGCATTTCCATACATCTTCTGAAATCTAGGTGGAGGGTCTCAAACCTCAGTGTTTGACTTCTGTGCCCCCACAGGCTCAACACCATATGGAAGCTTCCAAGGCTTGGGGCTTGCACCCTCTGAAGCCACAGCCTAAGCTCTGTTAGCCTTTTTCAGCCTCACCTGGAATGGCTGGGACAATCAAGGAATCTCCTAGTATAACTGAATTGTATAGCAGGGCAGGAAGTTTGTCCAGTCCTGAGGATGTTTGGCCTGGAGAAAAGATTTAGGGAGGAGAGAAAAAGTGGCTGCAAGCATTTGAAAAGCTGCCATGTAGAGGAAGGGAGGCATGTTTTCTGGTGCTCCTGAGCAATGAGCCTCAATAGCAGTTTGGGAAAGGTGGTAGAAGAGAATGTGTGTAGTTGGGAAAAGTTGCAGAGCAACTTACAAAAAAGAAAATGCAGCAAATCTTTTTGTCTAGTGGGAATCAGTGGGTGTCAGAGTGAAAAAGGCACAGTTTGGTAAGGTGGAAAAACTCTGAGTCACAGGAAGCCTGGTGTTGGTTGACAATAAGGAAGAATATTCCATCCTCCGGAGAAGAAGTTCACTCAACACAACACACCATATTTTTTTCCTGGTTTTGGACAAAGTCCCATGTAGGGTTGTGGGACTGGATCAAAGGTCTCTGAAACCCCTTTACGCTTTCAGATCCAGATCTGTCTTCTCTGATCACTCTGTCTCTCCCTGGCCTCCAGTTCTCTCTCCAGAGTCCGTTGGTCCCTGAAGATAGTTGATCTCTTGTTTCTGGGCCCCTGAAGTCCTTCCCCAGTTTAGACAACATGGCCACTGATCATGGGTCCTGGATGGGCCACTCAGCTCTCCCTTCTGGCCATAGGCATTCATTTTTCCCCAGCTCCAGTTGCAGTGGTGTTGGCTGTGGGCAAATGGTTCACAGCTGGGCTCACAGCTGAGTCCCTCTCCAGAATTTGCCTCTGTGGAAGGAAGCTGCCTCACCCAACCCAAGCTTTCACCCCTCCCCCAAGGGCAGCTCTAATCCAATGACAGATCTGTGCTGGAGGAAGAAAAGCCCCTTCTCTGCATTTGGGACATTTTCACAGGGTCTTTGTGTGGTTCTGAACCCACTGTTGCAACTGCATCCCCATTCAACTGTTCTCTGCCCATTTTGGCTTCTCTCTATCCTTCCCCAATATGTGTAGTTCCAATTCCTTCCTAATGGTGCCTTAGCAAAGTATCACAAGCTGGGTGGCCTAATATAAACATTATAGTGTCGTTCTGGAGGTTAGAAGTCTCAGAGAAGTCGCTGGCAGGGCCATGCTCTCTCTAAAGTCTCTGGGAGAGAATCTTCTCCATGCCTGTCTCCCAGCTTCTGGTGTTGCCAGCAAGCCTGGGTGTTCCTTGGCTTGTATATTCATCACTCTAACCTCTGCCTGCATTGTCACATGATGTCCCCAATGCAAATGTGTCTGCGTCCACATTTCCCTCTTTTTGTAAGGATATCTGTCACCCCTTCCTTATCTTGTACAAATGTATCTGAACTACATCTGCAAAGATCTTGTTTTCAAATAAGGCCACATTCACAGGAATGGGAGTTAGGACTTCAACCTGTTACCAGGAAGAGGGGAATTGTAACCACCCAACAGGTTCACCTTGCCCAAGGCCTAGACAAAACTGATTTGTCAAGACAGGGGAATTGCAATAAAGAGTATTTCACGCAGAGCTGACTGTGCAGGAGACTGGAGTTTTATTATTTCTCAAATCAGTCTCCTGGAGCATTCAAGGATCAAGATTTTTAAGGATAATTTGGTGAGGGGGCGGGGTAGTGTGTTGGGACTGCTAACTGGCCAGGACGCAATCAGAGACGCAATCAGAGGGAGTGGAAGCTGTCCTCTTTTGTCCTTAGTTCCTGGGTGGGGGCCACAAGACTAGGTGAGCTAGTTCATCAATCTGGATGGGGCCAGGTAATCTATTAAGTGCAGAGTCTGCAAAATATCTCAAGCACTGACCTTAGGCTTTATAATAGTGATGTTATGTCAAGGAGCAATTTGAGGGGGGTCAGACTCCAGACTCTTGTATCCTCCAGCTGTATGACTCGAAAGCTATAATTTTTAATCTTTTGGCTAATTTGTTAGTCCTACCAAGGCAGTCTAGTCCCCAGGCAGGAAGATGATTTGTTTTGGGAAAAGGCTGTTATTGTCTTTGTTTTAAAGTTGAACTATAAACTAAGTTCTTCCCAAAGTTAGTTCAGCCTATGCCCAGGAGTGAACATGGACAGCTTGGAGGTTAGAAACAAGAAGTGGTTTAGGTTGGATCTCCTTCACTGTCTCAGGTATAATTCTGCAATGGCAGTTTCAGTATCCTCGGTTTTTAATTTACCTGGAAAAAAGAATTCTGCCAAGCAACAGATTTAGCCAAAAAAGAGAATTTATTGAAGGAAGATAGAGAGCAGAGAGTTTATTTAGAGAGCCAGTATGCTCTGAAAAGGTGAGGCCGAGCAGGCTGCTGAAAGAGAGTGAGGCAGCAGCAGCCTGAGAACTCTGTGCTGGGTTTTGATTATTTTTCCTTGAAGTTCACACCTCTGTCTTAAGTCTCTGCCTTTTTAATTTATCTAGTTTTCCTGCTTCTGCCTTAAGTCCCTTCCTTTTTCATACCTACTTCCCACCCCAGGCTTGTGGGACCCTCCCTTACTATTGGTGCCCGTGTGTGGGTCCCATGTTGGATATGGATTCTACCTAATGGCTGCATTGCTCGTTACTGCCACTCACGGAATGTTGTACAATGGTCAAATCTCACTGTGTCTGCATATCTCTTTGGAATTTCTCCTTTTCCCTCTTCCCTCCTTATCAGCATGTGGCTAGCGACAATCTGACAGGGGAATTGCAGAGTGAGCAAGTACTGGGTCTTAAGGGACATTCCTTTCTGCCAAGTATTTCCCCTCCTCTCTGCTCACATCTTGCATGCATGTTTTGGGTGATCTCTGGGGTGTGAGATTTTCCAGACCTCCCTTTTCTCAGGGGCTCCCCCACCTGCTCACGTCTAGCTATCTGCCAACTCTAACAAACCTATATTTTGAAAGGGCACCATTCAACCCACAACACCAACAAATTATCTGCTTGCAGGTCTCCCTCTCAGAATCTGTTTTCCAGGAAATCTGATCTGTGACACGACTGAAACCCTAGTTTTCTCGTGATTCTGGATTCTAGACCCACAGCTATGACTGACCTTTAGCTTGGAGTTCCACTTCCCCTAGTATATGGAAATCTCTTCTTCCCTTCCACCATTGCCTTCCTTTTTTCTTTCATGCATCATGCAGGTAATAACTGCCTGAAAGCTAAAGCAACTCCATCTTGGATGCTAATCTGCCATGTTGACTTTTTTTTTTTTGAGACGGAGGAGTCTCGCTCTATTGCCCAGGCTGGAATGCAGTGGAACAATCTCAGCTCACTGCAACCTCCGCCTCCCAGGTCAGGTGATTCTCATGCCTCAGCCTCTTGAGTAGCTGGGATACAGACGTGTGCCACCATGCCCAGCTAATTTTTGGATTTCTAGTAGAGACGAGGTTTCACCATGTTGTCCAGGGTGGTCTCGAACTCCTGACCTCAAGTGATCTGCCTGCCTCGGCCTCCCAAAGTGCTAGGATTATAGGCATGAGCCACTGTGCCCGACCAGCCACATTGCCTTCTGTGGCTTTTTAGAGAGTGTCTCTACGATTTCTATTTTCATGTACTTGTGTAAATCTTGCCCTTAAGATATAGTAAGCATACACTGTCATCGGGCAGATTCCCTGTGGTACAGAAGCCCCGAGTCTGGCGGTAACAGTACAGGGATCCACCATGTCATCTTGCCACTGCCGGAGTGAGGGTTAAGAAGGATGGGAAGGGAAAAAAACATTTTGGGAGTGACATAGTAGAGGGGAGGGGAGGACTATGTCACTTAAAGGCTCATTTTTTTATTTTTAATCATGAAGGTAATTCATGTTCATTAAAGGGAATTTGGAAAATAGAGAAGACCAGATAGAAAAACGTCTTAATAATTTTGAGTACAGAATTTCTAAACGATGGATATGCTGCAGTTTATGTGACCACTCATCTGTTGCTGGACGTTTAAATTGTTTCTATTTTTTCACTATTATGCTTCTGCTATGAATATCATTGTGCCTAAAAGTTTTTTTCTACATTTAGAATTTCATTAAGATTGATGCCCACAAGTATTAAAGGATATGAAGTTTTTCCCCCAAAAGTAATATTTTTTTCTCATTATAAAATAGTACATGATTATTGCACACAATGAGGGAAGGGGGATGGACTTTCTTTTTATTCCTGGAAGCTGCCTTCAAGTTCTTTCCTGCCTCAGGGCCTTTGCACTAACTGTATCCTCTGCTGGGAATGGTCTTCTCCCTGATTTTCCCACCATTGGACCCTTCCATCTTTCAGACTTAGCTGCCACCTCCTCAGAGAGGTTTTCCTTGACCTGAAATTCATTGGCACCAGTCAATTCTCTCTACCAACTTATTCTATTTAAAATTTCTTGGAATCATCAGCCTCTGAATTTTTTCTTGCTTATTTGCCTATTTTCTGTCTCTCCCCAAGGCAATAAGAACCTGGTCCATCTTATGCAACATCATAGCCTCAGCACCTGGCACTGTGCCTAGCATATAGTAGCTGCTTCATAAATGTTTGCAGGATGAATGCCCTTTGGATTACAGGTCCACAGGCTATTCATCAGGGGTTCAAGCCCCTTCCTTCTTTCCTTCTCAGTGGAATTTGAAGCACCTACTGGTATCGAGGAAGCAAGTCTTATCTCCCCTTCCCACCTTCTATGAGTTTTCTTTGGCCACTCAGAAGCTGACTAACTGTGGCTACAGGAGAAATAATACTGGATTTTCAGAATTTCACCCAGTGAAAAGGAAATGTAGAATATGAAGGATTGTTCAAAGTGTTAGAGTGGTATGAGTTTACTGACAAGGTCAGCGTGTGCTTTAAGCTTAATTGAAAGTTTATTTTAATTTTAATTAAAGATTACCTAGTATTTTCCAGCAAGGTTTGGAGTTGGAATCATTAACAAACAGGCTTCCTTTTCATTGATGCTTTGGTGAGCACCTTCCCAGGTGTGCAGAATGATTTTTGGTCCAATTACACTAAAAATCAGAATTCTGAATTCTGCTATGACTGTTTATGCTGTACCCAGTCTGTTCAAAGATAAATACTAAATGAGGTAAAGACTCAATTTTAACTACTTAATAAATCTTTAAGTAGTATAATATTTACTAAAAGTGGCAAATATTGATGAGTGGTAAAGTAAATATTAATTAAATTAGCAGCAGAACTGGGCAGTCATGAGTTGAATGAAACAGACGGTGATTGCAGAAAGATTGAAGAATACACAAGAAGACATTTAATGAACCTCCAACCTGAAAACTGACATCCATTAATTTTTTATAAAAATCTTTTTAGAGGGTTGGGTTTCATCCCTGATTTTCTTTATCAGAAGGAGGACTTCTGGAAGGTTCTAATGAAAATATCAATTTCTTTTCAAAATTCTCTAACTGATAGCATTAGATATGGTAACTCTAGTTTAGGACTTGCATAAAGTTTATAAAGTTATGTGACTCTCTTTTACACGTATCTGGAGTCCCTTCATAGAAGCCTTGTTTCCTTATTCAAAGTGTTCAGAGGACTATTTAAAGAAATCACTCGGCTGAACATTGGAAAGTCAAATTGACTGCTGCTGTCATCAAAGATGAAGCTTGGCTGAAATCTCAGCATTTTGTTTGCCTCGAGATTTCATGAATTATGCCCACATTTGGCATAGTATCACACACCCACTAAGCATGCAAGAGTACTTGTTTAATGAATAAATGGTTTTATATGCACTCTATATTGACGTCTGGCATATGGAATCATGCCCTATTTTAAGGTTTTCATTTCTGTAAGCCATTGCCATTCGGACTCTCCTCCACCCGAACCCTGGCTTCGGTCGTGCTGCTCTACTTACTCGTTTCCAGGCATCATGCACACTCGCCCTCTGCTCCTTTGCTCACACGGACCCTCTTCCTACTGTCTTCTCTCTGTTTACCTCAATCTTATCCACCTCTCAAGATGGTAGGTCAAGCCGGAGATCTTATGAAGCCCTCCTTGACCCATACTCTTTCTCCCTCCTTTGTTGCGTTTTCATTCCCTCTCTGGCCTCCCTTTATGGAGAAGAAGGATCAAGTACCATCAATGTCAATCCAGATTCTAATCACCCAGGAACATCTACAAAGAGTAACTGCATTAATGTCCTAGGGAGGCTATAACAACACACAATTTGTGTGGTGCACCACCACAAACTGGGGGTGCTTAACCAGTAGCAATTTATTGTCACATAGCTCTAGAGACTGGAAGTCAGATCCAGGTGTTGGTAGGGTTGGTTCCTTTTGAGGGCTGAGAGGGGGAATCTGTTCCGTGCCTCACTCCTCGATTCCGGTGGCTTGATGGCCATCTCCAGAATTTCTTGGCTTGCGGAGAGGTGATCACCCACTGGCTGCCTTCATCCTCACTGGGTGTTCTTCTTCCCCATGTACATGTTTGTCTCTGTGTCCAAATTTCCTTTTTTTTTTTAGGCAGAGTCTGGCTCTGTCACCCAGGCTGGAGTATAGTGGCACAATCTTGGTTCGCTGCAACCTCTGCTTCCCGGGTTGAAGTGATTCTCCTGCCTCAGGAGAACCTACTGCCTCTCCCGAGTAGCTGGGATCACAGGCACATGCCACCACACCCTGCTAATTTTTGTATTTTTAGTAAAGATGGGGTTTCACCATGTTAGCCAGGATGAGTCTCTATCTCCTGACCTCATGATCCACCCGCCTCAGCCTCCCAAAGTGCTAGGATTACAGGCGTGAGCCACTGCACCCAGCTCCAATTTCCTCTTTTTATAGCGACACCAGTTATATTGGGTTAGGGCCCAATCTAATGACCTCATTTTCCAATTAGGCCTGTAAAGACTCCAATTAGGACACATTTGAACTACTGGAGGTTAGGACTTCAACATATCTTTTTTGGGGGTAGACAATTTGACCCATGACAGTAGCCCATGCAAGAAGGAACTTCCTTGCAAATTTATCCTTGTGCATCAAAGCCTTTGCTCTTTCATTTTTGGCTTGGGGCTCGAAGGTGAAACACTAGGTTTTTCTCTCTATGGCTCTTTAGTACCCATGGCCTGTGCTGCCCTGACAGTGGTTTCATGTTTCAGCTGCTTTAGAAAATGAAAACCTACAGCATTAGGATGATATTCCCGGGGCCCCAAAAGTGATTTTGTGTGCAAAATATTAACTTCATTTATGAATATTACATTATAGATAATTTAAAGTCTTTAATTATAAAGATTTTAAGATGTTATAAAATAACATCTTAGTTTTATTTATGAAGATTAACCACTATTACTTGTTAGGCTATAGACTATAAAAGCTAAGAGTGTGGGCTCTAGAGCCAGACAACCCAGGTTCAAATCTCAGCTCTGCCTCTTACTAGTTGTGCAACCTCAGGCAGACTTCTTAACCTCTCTGTTCCTCAGTATCTCCATTTATGCAATGGAGATAATAAAAGCCCTAGCCTCATAAAACCATTGTGCAGATTAAAAGACTGAGTATGCATAAAACGCATAGCACAGTGTCTGGCACAGTGCTCAACAGATGGCAGCTATGGGATACACACCCTTCATGTGTCCCTGCCTGTGCTCAGTGCTAGGTTTATAAAGCTGAAGACACAGTTTCTGTCCTTCCAGAGCTTGAATTATCAAATAATTTATGAATATTTGGATTAAAAAACACTACAAAGGCCAGGCACAGTGGCTCACGTCTGTAATCCCAGCACTTTGGGAGACCAAGGCAGTTGGATTACTTGAGCTCACGAGTTCGAGACCAGCCTGGTCAACATGGTGAAACTCTGCCTGTACAAAAAATATTAAAAATTACAGATTACACCTGTAGTCTCAGCTACTTAGGAGGCTGAGGCAGGAGGGTTGCTTGAGCCTGGGAGGCAGAGGTTGCAGTGAGCTGAGAATGCACTGCTGCACTCCAGCCTGGGTGACAGAGTGAGACCCTGTCTCAAAAAACAGAACAGGTGTGTAATTTCCTCTTTCATCTCCACTTCCTTCCCACTTTCCCCACATGCAGCTCAAGCTTGTGGTGTGCAATGTGTGACTTCCTTAAGGTATGATTGAGGAAGTAGGCTGTTTGGGAAGCAGGCTGGTGATCTGTTCTATGGAGAAGCTAAGGGGGTAGCCTGCTTAGGGAATTGACAGCCATGGTCTCCATTAGAAAGAACAACGTCCTACTCAGAAATTAATATATTCTCCGCATTTGGGGTTTAGACCTACAAAGGCTCTTTTTTTTATACTCAGGTCTCTTACAAAAAGAGAAACTTCAGTCTCTCTTCGGCTGGATTCTGGATGCTGAGAGGTCTGTTGTATTCTACAAGGTGAGGAAGTGGATGATGATTCTTTCAGAGCCTTCTGTCCTCACCAGTCCTGCTGCCTTGCCCTGGTCTAAACCTAGGCGTTCAGGTCAGACAGAAACAGCTTCAAGACTTACCTGTCCAGCAGCTCTGAGGGCAGAGAGCAGTCTGAATAGAGCTAGGAGGAAGCTGTGGGCTGCCATTACCAATAGTTTTCAGGTCTTTTGCGAAAGACTTTACCCTACTTTCCAAAGACTTTATTGTACTGTATATATTGTAACTGATGCAAGAGCTTCTTCTTACGATCACTGTTAACATAAGTGACTTCATTTACAGCCTTGTTTTCTCTGGGTATGTGTGCTATTTACTGCTTTTTAATTGAGGAATTAGGATATGTTTAAAATGCCAAGATTAAAAATTGTGGAAAGATATACAGAAAATTGTCAGCAGTGGACACTTATGGGATATTGGTCCAGAAATTCAGTATGTTTTATATATTTGTACATTTCTAGAGACTGTCAATGTTGTCTTTTCCCTTTTCCTTATTTCCTGGATTATTTACTCATTTTAATACTGCAGTTAGTGTCTGGGAAGACACCATTCAAAACAAAAGCTAAGATCTTTATAATAATTTACATTTAACTACTTGGTTTCCTCACTCCTGTCTCCTCCACCCATGATCATCTTCCTCCCAAATTCCATGTTCTTCATACCCTCCCTTTCCTTTTTATGGAGTTTTATTGCATGCCTTCCTAAAAAGTGTGTATTTTTATTGCAGTTATCCTAAATGCTATGAAAAGGGGGTGGATAATATTGAATGTAATCTTTTGGCACTTAAGTTTTTCAGTTACCGTTTATTAAACCAATGAGATTTATCCAGTTGTTTGGTTCATTCATTTTGCCTGCCATCTAAATGTTTTACCAAACGTCTTTTGTACATTTTAATAACAACTAGTTTAGATTTTAAAAATTAATGTAATTGTAAAAGGAATATCATGTGTATTAGCAGATTTAAAAATAAGATTTGTATAATGCTTTGGTGGGAAGTAACATTGCCCCTCTCCTCTTAATGTCCAATCTTTCCAGAGCCTGAATTTTTGATGTACAGTTGTATTAGTCTAGTCTCATGCTTCTAGGAAGAAATATCCAAGACTGGGTAATTTGTAAAGGAAAGAGGTTTAATTGATTCACAGTTCCACATGTCTGGGAAGGCCTCAGGAAACTTACAATCATAAAAGAAGGGGAAACAAACATGTCCTTTTTCACTTGGCAGCAGGAGAGAGAAATGCTGAGTGAAGTGGGGGAAAGCACCTTACAAAACCATCAGATGTCATGAGAACTCACTCACTATCAGGACAACAGCATGGGGGAACCACCCACATGATGTGATTCCCTCCCATGAAGTCCTTCCCCAGCACATGCGGATTAACATTTGGATTACAATTCAAGGTGAGATTTGGGTGGGGAACAGAGAGCCAGACCATATCACCCGTGTTAACACTTTAATGCACTCCCTTTTCTCTTTGCTTTCTAATCAAGAAGTTAAGCTCAATGGAGGGATTTATGTAAAGTATAACATACCAGAAATAACTCGAAGGGTGGTATAACAACATTCTGCATGATTTGTATAAAGTTTACATTTTAAAGATACCAAGGAACCTTTCAACTTTCTATTTGATTATGCTTTGCAAAACATTATACATCTTAGAACAACTGAGTACCCAGTATTTTCTCTCATCTTAATCATGGTTCTCTAACCCCCCAACCAAAACTGTACTTATACATTGTTTAGGTCATAAACGTTCCTAAAACATCTTAACTCTTTCATTTGCCGTTTTAAATATTTGTGTTTGGTAAGGTATACATGAATGTTCTTCTTCATTTGTAATTCAAAACAGCATTTTAGAGAGTCTTTAAGCAAATCAGTGCTGAAAAAAACTTTTCCTGATATCTATGGTAACACTGGGGAGAACTGTCTGGAAGGACTCTCTGGGGACGCTAGACTTTCCCAGAAACCCAGTTACTTTAGGTTGGCTGTCCTCATGATTTCTGCCCAGGAAAGGCCCGAGGCCTGACTAGGCCCCCAAGGAGCCAGCCCCTTCCAAGGTACCTCCCTCCCAAGGAGACACATCCACATGGCATGGAAACTTTTCAGTAAATGCTCAAAAGTGAGAGCTGGCTCTCTTCCCTTGGAGGGAATGTGTAGGTATGGTAAGAGATAAGAAGTTTCTAGCAAGAAAAGAAAGGGGAAGTGAGAAAATACAAGTCTTCAGATAAGAAGCAAATGAGAAAAGCATTTTCTGCCAAATTGTGAAAAGTGAAAGAATGAAAGCAAGCTAGCTTTGGAGCCAGAACTAAACACTAGGTAAAAAGAAATAACTTTTTGCCATAAAGGTTTTGTAACAGTGAGAAAAAAACTCAAAGGTAATCTATGATGTTGGTCCAGGGATGCCTAGAACAAGGTCTGCATAGGTGACTGGAAAAAACACATGCCTCTGTGATGAAATTTCAGAGGCATCAGGAAAGATCCCTGACCCCAAAATGCCTCAAGTGTTTGGGTGATGACCTGCACAAAGGCCCGAGGCTCGTGAGATAGAGATCCAACTTGCTCTCTATAGTTAACTTGGGCCCACAGGGCTGCTTCCAGCAGGAGGAGGGGGAACACCCGCGTTCAGGCCTCTTTCTAATCTCTACAAAGCTTTCCCATTTAGCCAGGTGCAGTGGCTCACGCCTGTAATCCCAGCACTTTGGGAGGCCGAGGTGGGCGGATCACAAGGTCAGGAGTTCAAGATGAGCCTGGCCAATAAGGTAAAACCCCGTCTCTACTAAAAATACAAAAATAAGCCGGGTGTGGTGGCACATGCCAGTAGTCCCAGCTAGTCGGGAGGCTGAGGCTGAAGAATCGCTTGAACCCTGGAGGCAGAGGTTGCAGTGAGCCTAGGTTGCATCACTGCACTCCAGCCAGGGAGGCAGAGCAAGAGACTCCATCTCAAAAAACCAAATAAAACAAACAGACAAAAAGGGTTTTCCAATTCCAGTCCATAAAGAATGGGTCATTTTGCAGGCAGCCTAGTCTGATGGGCACAACATGGCGATAAGGGCACAAAAAGTGAAACCATGCTTGGTGGGTAGTGGGGGGCTTGTTTTACACCTTAGCTGTTCCTCAGAGGGAACAGCTTTAGGTTGGCTGTCCAACCTAAAGGGTTGGGGCTCTTTTCATGGGGCTTTTTCTTCCCTCCCCTCCCCTCCCTTCCCTTCCCTTTTATTTCTCTCTCTCCCTCCATCCATCCCTCCATCCCTCCCTCCCCCACCTCTTGACAGGGTCTCACTCTGTCACCTAGTCTGGAGTGCAGTGCTGTGATGATGGCTCACAGCAGCCTCAACTTCCTGGGCTCAAGTCATCTTTCTGCTTCAGCCTCCTGAGTAGCTGGAACCACAGGTGCACACCACCATGACTGGCTAATTTTTGTATTTTTGAGGAGACAGGGTCTTTACATTGTCCAGGCTCGTCTTGAACTCCTGGGCTTAAGCGATCCTCTTGCCTCAGCCTCCCAAAGTGCTGGGAGCCACCATAACCTGCTTCCGTTTTTCTTTCAATTCTGCAGTCTGGTGGGAGGCTTCAGTCTCTGCTCAGAAAAGAAGGGTTCAGTGTGAAGTTGCCAGTCATTTCTACCCCACTATGAACCAGTTTTGGAATGGATCCTGAGCACAGGCTTTGGGAGAGGGATAGTGCAGAACCAAGACACCAGGTTGCTAGAGGGGATCTTGAATTTACTCTGCAATTTTGCTCAGGGTGGGCCTGGAGTAGGGAAATGAGGAGAGAAGTTCAGCAATGGAAGCAAGAGCAGCTGGGGCCTGCCAGGACTGCGCTGAGGATGCTTATGATTGGCTTCCCTCCAGAACTCAGCAAGCGACTGAGGCTGCCCATGGCTTACCATTGAGAGTCCACCACAGCAAGGCCTGGGAACGGTCAGCTATGGGCAGATCAGGCCAGCACCTCCTAAAACAGCCTGTACCTCCACTTTTCTGTGCTGATTTGCCTTCTACTCTCTCTAGCAGTTATTAACATTTCCCCCAGATTCTACCAGTTTCAGCTTATCAAACCAATAAACAGTGGAGCATTGGGTCATGGTGGAGGCAAGGGGATACAGGATGAATTGAGGCTTGAAGATATTGCTGGCTTTCCCTACTTGCAGAAGTTCCTCTGGAAATCATCATAATTATTATTATTTGAGAAAGGGTTTTGCTCTGTAGCCTAGGCTAGAGTGTAGTGGTACAAACATGGCTGGCTGCAGCCTTGGTCTTCTGGGCTCAAGCAATCCTCCTGCCTAGTCTCCCGAGTAACTGGGACCACAGCTGCCAGCCACTGTATTTGGCTAGTTTCTTTGATTAAAAAAAAATATTTTAATTAATTAATTAATTTTTTGAGACGAAGTTTCGCTCTTGTTGCCCAGGCTGGACTGCAATGGTATGGTCTTGGCTCACTGCAACCTTTGCCTCCCGGGTTCAAGTGATTCTCCTGCCTCAGCCTCCCAAGTAGCTGGGATTACAGGGACCCACCACCATGTCCAGCTAATTTTTGTATTTTTAGTAGAGACAGGGTTTCACCATGTTGGTCAGGCTGGTCTTCAAACTCCCAACCTCAAGTGATCTGCCCACCTTGGCCTCCCAAAATGCTGGGATTGCAGGCATGAGCCATCATGCCCGGCTTTTCTTTAATTTTTGTAGATGGGGTCTTGCCATATTGTTCAGACTGGTCTCCATCTTCTGGGCTCAGGCAATCCTCCCGAGGCCTTGTCCTCCCAAAGTGCTGGGATTAAAGGCACTTTTTATTAAGGGAGAGGCTATTTCAGCTCTCTTCTCAGACTGGAGAATGCTTCTTTCAAGGCTTTTTGATGGTGCTGTGCCTCTGAATACTTCCAACTTAGAATAATCATTGAGTGATGACTTTCCTCAAAGGTTTAAGAAAAATTACATTAAAATAAATAAGCAGGGCTGGGCGGGGTGGCTCACGCCTGTAATCCCAGCATTTAGGGAGGCCGAGGCGGGTGGATTGCCTGAGGTCAGGAGTTCGTAGCTAGCCTGACCAACATAGTGAAACCTCGTCTCTACTAAAAATACAGAAAAATTAGCTGGGCGTAGTGACAGGCACCTGTAATCCCAGCTACTCAGGAGGCTGAGGCAGGTGAATCACTTGAACCGGGGAGGCAGAGTTTGCGGTGAGCCAAGATCAAACCATCACACTCCAGCCTTGGCAACAAGAGCGAGACTCTGTCTCAATAAAATAAATAAGCCGGCTGTGTGTAGTGAGTGGCTCATGCCTGTAATCCCATCACTTTGGGAGGCCAAGGTGGAAGGATCACTTGAGCCCAGGAGTTCAAGACCAGCCTGGGCAAAAAAGCAAGACCTTTTCTTCCCCCAAAATTTAAAATTTAGCCAGCTGTGGTGGCACTCAGCTATAGTACTAGCCACTTTAGAGGCTGAGGCAGGAGGATGGCTTGAACCCAGGAGTTCAAGGCTGCAGTGAGCGATCATGCCACTGCACTGCAGCCTGGGCGACAGAGCAAGACCCTGCCTCAAACAAAACAAAACAAAAATTGGTTGGGAATATTACAAATATTCCCGAATATTAAACAATGTTCCCAAATATTAAAAATAAACTACAATATTAGAAATATAGCAGTTATTATTTCTAGGTTCCCAGGTTGTAAGGGTTTCAATTTTTTTTTCCATGCTTTTCTTCATTTTCTAAAATGCAAATTAAAGATGTTTCCAATTCACTTTTCTGTCAGATTAAAATCCCAGGTTTTGCCTTTAAGGTTTCATTTCTAGAATATAAATGCTGAAGTTAGCTTCAGTTCCAGTAACTGGGGATTTCCAATAGTCTCTGGCTGATCGTGTGGAAGTTGCGTTGCCATTTCTTTCCTTTTCTTAAACCATCACAGAGACACCTGACTATCTTGGCAAGGAAGAATAACAGGACAACTATTGTCTATCAAGAATTTTAGCTTGGATTTCCCCAGTCTGCTCCTCATTTTTGCGATTTTGTTGGTTCCTTTGAGGAGAACTTTTTCTTGAGGGTTTAGGCAGACTCAATTTAAAGCATTGATCTCATCACACTTTTTAAGCTTCTGGTTAAAAATAGAACATCTTGTATAATTCCCAAGGAAAATCAGTTCTGTCAAATCTCATTGCTAATTCATAAAGGGCATTTGACTGTTCAAATAGAGGAGTATGGGAATCCAATGGATATTTCCAATGTTATCATTTTTTAAAGGAATTTAACACCCCATCTTGGTCAGCCATGTGGACCTGAATCAGTTAAACTTAATCCAATGCAGATAAATTTGATTTTGCATGAATTAGAGCAGCATTTGCAAAAAAGCTCTTGACAGAATGTTTTATTCATATTCAGTACCAGCATCTTTTGCTTTTCATTTAAGGTTGGGAAGAAAAAGATTTCAATCCCATATTGTAGGCAAATGCCTTGTGTGCTTTAATGTGTAAGGAGCATAAGTTGTTATTTTGATAATGTTAATAACACTTGTCATGTACTACAGTTTGGTTGACATTTAATCCTAATTGAGAAAAACCTAAAATTAATCTTTGTAAGAAACAAGACCAGAGTGGCTAATCAGGTTTAGAAGTGGGACTAATGGTACCATAATCAGATTGATGAGCTGTTAAATATCTGATGTGAGAACCATATCATGAAATGATAAGAAAGAATCTGCACACAAGTCCTTTTGAATTTGCCCCTTGTCCTTTATTTTGCAGTTTGTTCAAAAGGCTTATTAACCTTGGCTTCAAAGTACAGATCCAAGATAAAATTTACCAGCTTATAACTTTTATTTCTTAATCAACTCAGCTTTCCTGAGAAAGACCCAAAAGGAGGGGCAAGATCATTTTCTTTTAACCACTTATTCGTCCAGGGTAAAATATTGCTGGTTCTATTTGGGTAAATAGATGAGCCATGAGCCTGGTTTCCCAGGACAATGATGCTAAATTGGGGGACTGGAGACCTCACTGACATGGATGATGTATAGTTAATTTTCAAGTCTGTTTCTGGTTAAATGGTTGCTTATATAGGATGTGGTAGAGAGACAGGGCAAAAATGAGACTGTGAATCTTGGCAGGGTAGCATAGGTTTAAGCACTAACTTTTCACAAAGGTTTAATTCCTCCCATCATCCCTGGGCCAGGAAAGCCTGTGCCTGTGTCCTTGTCAGTGCACTTAGTCCTCAGGATCTGTATGGGTTCCATGGAGATCATGCAGGACATAAAATACTTGTTCAATTTTTGCTTTTCTCTCTTAAGAGGCAGAAGTCAGAGGTAGGTATTCTATGGAAGGATTTCTTGAAGTTCTATCAGAGACAATCTAAAAAATCTCTAAGACTATCCAAACCCAGGAAAAAGGATGGTCAATGTCATTGATTTGATGACACTGATGAGGTCCACAGCTGTGTGCTCACTGCTTCAGTCTTTGTTTAAGAATAAGTCGTTGAAATAAAGGGTTGTAATCTCAGATTTAAGTTTGAAAAGGATACCGAGAAAGAAAAACTTGAGAGACTCAACTTCATTTAAAAAATTTGTTTGCTCTGTAAAAGACACTGTCAAGAGAATAAAAAGAGAAGCCATACACTGGGAGAAAATATCTGCAAAACACATATCTGATAAAGGGCTGTTATCTAAAATATACAAAGAACTCTTAAAACTCAACAGAAAGAAAATGATTTGATTAAAAAATGCTCTTCAGACCTAAACAGACACCTCACCAAAGAAGTATACAGATGACAAACATGAAAAGAAACTCCATATCATGTGTCATTAGGAAATTACAAACTAAAGCAACTCTGAGATAGCAACACATACCTTTTAGAATGGACAAACTCCAGAACACTGACAACACCAAATGATGGCAAGAATGTGGAGCAAAAGAAACTCTCGTTAACTGCTGGTAAGAATGCAAAACGGTACAGCCGCTTTGCGAGACATTTTGGCACCTTCTTACAAAAGTAAATCTCTTACTATACAATCCAGCAATCACGCCTCTTGGTATTTACCCAAAGAAATGAAAAACTTATGTCTCCATTAAAAACTTGCACATAAATATTTATAGCAATCTTATTCATAATTGTCAAAACTTGGAAAGAACCAACATGTCCTTCAGCTGATAAATGAATAAATAAATTGTGGTAAAGGCAGACAGTGGCATGTTATTCAGTATCAAAAAGAATTGAGCTGTCAGGCCATGAAAAGATATGGAAGAAACTTAAATGCATATTACTAAGTAAAACAAGCCAATCTGAACAGACAACACACTGTACGATTAGCTACATGACATTCCAGAAAAGGCAAAAACCATGTGGACAGTAAAAAGATCAGTGGTTGCCAGGGCTTAGGTAGGAAGGACGGAGGAATGAGTAGGCAGAGAACAGAGCATTTTTAGGGCAGTGTAACGTCTCTGTGTGATACTGTGATGGTGAATACATGTCATTACACATTTTCTCAAACCCATAGAGTGTACACCACCAGGGGTGAACCCTAATGTAAACTATGGACTTTGGTGATGATTTGATGATGATGTGTCAATGTAGATTCATCAGCTTTAACAAATGTACCATTCTGGTGGGGGAATGTTGATAATGGAGCAGGCTCTGCAAGTGTGGGTATGTGGGAAATCTCTCTACAAAAAAAAAAAAAAAGAGAGAATACCGAGGGATAGGGGAACAACATACAAAGCTATTTAAACTATCCAGGTGCAGTGTTTGGATGTAGCATTTGAGGCTGAAAATGGCAGAAACAGTAGGAAGGGACCAGAGATGGACTCAAATAAGAAGAAGGGTTTTCAAGGCAGTATAAACATAGGAAATTCTAATCCAGAGGAGAAGTTTTTGTATGTTTGTACATGGAAAATGTACATGCTGTAAACAACCAAAGATGCTTGTGGCATGATAACTGATATCACCCTTATTTGGGGAGTGGGAGAAAGGTATAATTTAATTATATGTAATTAAACCAGATAATTTCCATTCTCCTCTGCCCCCACCTTCACAGCATAAAGGGCACAATTTAACCATGAATTTTTATTTTATTCTATTAAATTAAATTAATCAATTTTCTGAAACAGAGTCTTGCAGTGTTGTCAAGGCTGGAGTGCAGTGGCGCAATCTCATCTCACTGCAACCTCCACCTCCTGAGCTCAAGCAATCCTCCCGCCTCAGCCTCCTGAGTAGCTGGGACTACAAGCATGTGTCACCATGCCCAGCTAGTTTTTTGTATTTTTTTTTTTTTTTTTAATTTTTTATTGGATTATAGGTTTTGGGGTACATGAGCAGAGCATGCAAGACAGTTGCGTAGGTACACACATGGCAGTGTGCTTTGTTTTTCTTCTCCCCTTCACCCACATTTGGCATTTCTCCCCAGGCTATCCCTCCCCACCTCCCCCTCCCACTGGCCCTCCCCTTTTCCCCCCAATAGACCCCAGTGTTTAGTACTCCCCTTTCTGTGTCCATGTGTTCTCATTTTTCATCACCCACCTATGAGTGAGAATATGCGGTGTTTCGTTTTCTGTTCTTGTGTCGTTTTTTGTATTTTTTGTAGAGATGGGGTTTCACCATGTTGCCCAGGCTGGTCTTGAACTCCTGAGCTCAAGTGATCTGCCCATCTTGGCCTCCCAAAGTGCTGGGATTACAGTTGTGAGCCACCATGCCCCACTTGAATGCAGAATTTTGAAAAGTGATTTAATACACTGAAAATAATATCAACATCCATTAGCTGGACAGTAGGTCCCCTGAGAATATTGCAGTCACCCACAGTCACTGGGGGCTGGGGTTGGAGAGTTATCTCTTTCTTGTCACCTTGAACCTCTCTAAATGCTCCATGCTGGTGCATTTCCTAGCAAGAAATCTGCTGCATCCTAAGCTTCTCCAGCCTCCTGGAAGGGGATGCCCTTGTGTGAATACAGCCCAGTCACCCCCACTCCTCCCACCAGGCCCACCTCATCATCTGGGTTCTTGCTCAGCCTGCTAGGTTGGTACGCTCAAGACCCTGCTTCATTCTACAAGGTGGAATTTTCGCCTTGAATGTCCTTCACTTTCTAGAGGCTGAAAGACAGAGATGAAGAATCCCAGCAAAGATGCAGTGTCTCTGGCTCTGACATCGCCAGTTGACCTTGGGTCTTTCACCGCCCCCAGCTCCCTGCCAGACCACTGGGACAATCTTTCACACTGCTCATCCGGCCCCCAACTTACACCACAACATGAAGGGCAGTCAGCAAAGGAACTTTACAAATCATCCCTACAAAAAGAGGGGAGAAGAGCTGGTAGACAAGTCCACAGGGGTGGCCTTCAGCAGAGACCAGAAGCTCTGAGTAGAAAATCTGAGACAATCTCATCTGGTCAAACCCTCCCCACCATGCATGGAGTATAATGACTCAATGTGGACTTTTAAAAATGTTTTAGGGTCAGGTGTGGTGGCTGACGCCTGTAATGCCAGCACTTTGGGAGGCCGAGGCAGGAGGATTCCCTGAGCACATGAGTTTGACACCAGCTTTGGCAACATGGTAAGACCCTGACTCTACAAAAAGTTACAATAAAATAAAGTAAAAATAAAAATGTTTTAGGCTGGGAGTTGTGGCTCACACCTGTAATCCAAATACTTTGGGAGGCCAAAGCAGGGGGATCGTTAGAGGAAGAGTTTCACCACCTTGAGCAACATAGAGAGACCCTGTCTCTATTTTAAATAAATGTTTTTAAAATGCTTAAAGAAAATAAGCCCAGGTGCAATGGCTCACACCTGTAGTCCCAGCACTCTGGGAGGCCAAGGTGGGAGGATTGCTTGAACCTAGGCTTCAAGACCAGCCTGGGCAACATGGTGAGGCCCCTTCTCTACAAAAAAATACAAAAATTTGGCTGGGCTCGGTGGCTTATGCCTGTAATCCTAGTACTTTGGGAGTCCGAGGTGGGTAGATCCTTTGAGCCCAGGAAGTCAAGACTGCAGTGACCTATGATTGCATCACTGCATTCTAGCCTGAGTGACAGAGGGAGACCCTTTCTCAAAAAATACAAAAAAGAAAATAAATACAGGCATACTTTGTTTTATGGCTCCTAACTTTATTCCACTTTACAGATACTGCATTTTTCTTACAGGTTGAAGGTTTGTGGCAACCCTGCATCAAGCAAATCTATCAGAGTTTTGAAAAAAATCTCATGTAATATTAAACAAATGTTAAATAGTACATTTAGGCTGGGTTCAGTGGCCCATACCTGTAATCTCAGCACTTTGGGAGGCTGAGGTGGGAGAATCGCTCGAGCCCAGGAGTTCAAACCAGCCTGGGCAGCATAGCAAAACCTCATCACCATTTAAAAAATTTTTAAATTTAAAAAATACATTTATATACATATAACTCAAAGAAGATTAAACACTTTTTATTTGACAATGTCTCCTGTATAATTTAACATACCAAATAAGACTAATATGTCTCTCTTGGACTTCCAAGGGCCCTTTTGTTGAGTGTCAAAAAGCTAATTTGAGGTAAAAAAAAAACCCACTTAATTTAGAATATGAAATTTGATCTTGGGAAGACTATTAAGTGTATCGAAAATTTAAAACACCTGATTAAAATAGGATCACAGATCACTGTAAAATAAAAGTCATTCATTTATCCAAAGTGATTATTAAAAGATGTCAGAAAATAAAAACCATTACTCTTTGATAAAGACTCAATTTTCCAAACAAAAGATCTCATAAAGACAGCAGGAAGCAAACTCTCTTCTCTTTATTTTTTTTTTTTCAGTTTACTCAAAAGGTGAACCAAAGTCTTTTATTATCTATTGTTAATATTACATAAAAATCTTATTCAAAAGAGATAACCAAATTCTACCTTTCTTTCGGTTATATTATTAGCACTAAACAGTTTCACTAAAACCTTATAAACAAATCTAATTGCAATTAGCTTTACCACACAACTTAAGATTTCTATAAACCCTCTATAACCACTTATAAAATGTTTCCCCTAATTTTCTTCCCCCCGACTTTCTATATCCATTTAGTTTATCTATCTCATTTTTCCATTCTTTTACTTATTCTGAAACAACTTTAAAATAACTTGTAAACACAAAATCACTTTTTAAACTAACATATACTCGTACTTCGTAATGTTGTTGTTTTATATCTTACTTTCCTTATTTTTATTTTATTTTTTTTTTGAGACGGAGTTTTGCTCTTGTTACCCAGGCTAGAGTGCAATGGCGTGATCTCGGCTCACTGCAACCTCTGCCTCCTGGGTTCAGGCAATTCTCCTGCCTCAGCCTCCCAAGTAGCTGGGACTACAGGCATGCGCCACCATGCACAGCTATACTTTCCTTATATACTCTGCATACAGAATCATTTCCCTTTTTATCTCGTTTTAGTTACTATATACTAGTCAGAATTTTAATTCTTAGTAACCTTAATTCATAGTTAAAACCTAAGAAGTAAGCAAGTTTTAACTGTCAGTCAGGTAATAATTTATGAATATACCTTTAATGATTTTTAGAAACATAGGCTTTCTAATAGAACAATTTTTCAAAGTGGAACAGAACATATTTGCTAACAAATTTAACTATCTTTTGTTTTTCCAAAATAAAAAGCTGGTTAGGGGCAGTACCTCACGCCTGTAATCCCAGCACTTTGGGAGGCTGAGGTAGGTAGATCACTTGTAGTCAGGAGTTCAAGACCAGCCTGGCTAACATGGTGAAACCCCATCTCTACTAAAAATACAAAAATTAACCAGACATAGTGGCATGTGCCTGTAGTCCCAGTTACTCTAGAGGCTGAGATAAAAGAATCACTTGAACCTGGAAGGTGGAGGTTTCAGTGAGCTGAGACCACTCCAGCTGCACTCCAGCCTGGGTGATGAGGAAAATGCTGTCTCAAAAACAAAAAACAGAAACAAAAATATGTAAGCTTAAACCCATATTTAGCAATTAATATCTTAACATTAGCTCTTATTGGAAATAATCTAGATACTTAATGAACATCCATCATTTAAATTTGCTTGGCAAAATTCTAAGGGTACAGCTACTAAAAAGATTTGACATATTTAAGCAGACATATTATAAAACATGATTATTATTAAAAAGTTCATTTAAAAATTTTTACCTCATGTACGTCTACTTTATTTATTTAATTTCAATAATTATATTTGGAAGATTTTATGAGACATTAGACAAATCTAGTAATGAGATCAAAGTCATAAAAAATCTTGCAGCAAAGAAAAGCCTAGGACCTGATGCCCTCACTGCTGAATCCTACCAAACCTTTAAAGAAGAATGAATACCAATCCTACTCAAACTCTTCTGAGAAATAGAGGAGAAGGAAATACTCCCAAACTCATTCTATGAGGCCAGTAATATCCTGATGCCAAAACCAGACAAAGACACATCAAAAAAGAAAGAAAAGAAAAGAAAACAACAGGCTGTTATCCATGATAAATATTGATGCAAAAATCCTCAACAAAATGCTAGCAAAACAAATTCAATAACACGTTAAAAAGAACATTGATGATAACCAAATGGGATTTATCCCTGGAATGCAAGGATGGCTTAACATATGCAAATCAATCAATGTGATACATCATATCAACGAATGGAGGACAAAAACCACATGATCCTTTCAATTAATTCTGAAAAGCATTTGGTAAAATTTAACATCTCTTCATGATTTAAAAAAGATCCTAAAAAAATCTGAGTACAGAAAGAATATATCTCAACATAATAAAAGCTGTATATGACAGACCCACAGCTAGTATCATGCTGAATGGGGAAAAACTGAAAGCCTTTCTTTTAAGATCTGGAACATGACAAGGATGCCCACTGTCACCCACTGTTACACAACATAGTACTGTAACTCCTAGCTAGAGCAATCAGACAAAAGAAATAAATAAAAGGCATCAAAATTGGAAAGGAAGAAGTCAAATTATTCTTGTTTTCAGATGATATGATCTTACATTTGGAAAAACCTGAGGACTCCACCAAAAAAACCTATTAGAACTGATAAACAAATTCAGTAAAGCTGCAGGATACAAAGTAAATATACAAAAATCCATAGCATTTCTGTATGCTAACAGTGAATAATCTGAAAAAAAATCAAGAAAAGAATCTCATTTACAATACCTATAAATAAAATTAAATATCTAGGAATTAACTTAACCAAAGAAGTAAATGATCTCTACAATGAAACCCATAAATCACTGATGAAAGAAATTGAAGAGGACACACAAAAAAAAGGAAAGATATTCCATGTTTATGGATTGGAAGAACCAATATTGTTAATATGCCCATGCTACCCAAAGCAATCTAGAGATTCAGTGTAATCCCTGTCAAAATACCAGTGACATTTTTCACTGAAATAGACAAAAATAAACAAAACCCTAAGATGTATACTAAATCACAAAGGCTCAGAAGAGCCAAAGCTATCCTGAGCAAAAAGAACAAAACTGGAGGAATCCCAGTACCTGACTCCAAATTATACCACAGAGCATAATAATCAAAGCAGAATGGTCCTGGCATAGAAACAGTGACACAGACCAATGGAACAGAATAGAGAACCCCAAAATAAATCCATGCATCTGCAGTGGACTCATTGTTGACCAAGGTATCAAAAATATACATTGGGGGAAAATGATGTTGCCACTGGGTGTGGTGTCTCACATCTGTAATCTCAGCACTTTGGGAGGCCAAGGCAGGCAGTTCACTTGAGGTTAGCAGTTCAAGACCAGCCTGGCCAACATAAAGAAACCCCATCTTTACTAAAAATACAAAAATTAGTTAGGCAGGGTGGTGCATGCCTGTAGTCCCAGCTACTCAAGAGGCTGAGGCAGGAAAATCACTTGAACCCAGGTGGAGGAGGTTGCAGACTCTGTCTCAAAAAAAAAAATTATTCTAGGAAAACTGGATATCTATATGCAGAGGAATGAAACTAGACCTCTATCTCTCATTATATGCAAAAATCAAATCGAAATGGATAAAGGCCTAGACCTAAGACCTCAAACCCTGAAACTATTAATACTAAAAGAAAACACTGGGGAAACTCTCTAGGATACTGGACTGGGCAAATATTTATTGAGTAATACCTTCAAAGCACAGGTAACCAAAGCAAAAATGAACCAAATGGGATTACATCAAGTTAAAAAGCTTCTGTACAGCAAAGGAAACAATCAACAAAGTGAAGAGACAACACACAGAATGAGAGAAAATATTTACAAACTACTCATCTGACAAGGGATTAATAACCAGAATATAAATAATGAGCTCAAACAACTTAGAAAAAAAATCTAATACTTTGATTAAAAATGTACAAAATATTTCAATAGACATTTCTCAAAAGAAGACATACAAATGGCAAACAGGTATATGAAAATATACCACTGACTATCAGAGAAATATAAATAAAAACTACCATTAAATATCTTACCCCAGTTAAAATTTACATTCCCACCAACAGTGTACAAAATTTCCCCCTTTTTTTCCCACATCCAAACCAGCATTCACCAAACAAATGCTGGTGAGGATGTGGGAAAAAAAGGGAACTTTTGTACATCATTGGTGGGAATGTAAATCAGTACAACCACCATAGAGAACAGTTCGGAAGTTCCTAAAAAACAAAAAATAGAGCCACCTTACGATCCAGCAATCCCGCTGCTAGATATATACCAAAATAAAGGAAATCAGTATATCAAAGAGATATCTGTACTCCCATGTTCATTGTAGCACTATCCATAGTAGCCAAGATTTGGAAGCAAATTTAGTGTCCATCAACAGATGAATAGATAAAGAAAATGTGGTACATATATGCAATGAAGTACTGTTCAGCCATAAAAAAGAATTAGATCATGTAATTTGCAATGACATGGATGGGACTAGAGGTCATAATGTTAAGTGAAATAAGCTAGGCACAGAAAGACAAAGCTCACATATTCTCATTTATTTGTGGTAGCTAAAAATTAAAACAATTGAATTCAGGGAGATAGAAAGTAGAAGGATGGTTACCAGAAGCTGGGAAGGGTATTTGGGGGATGGGGAGGGAAATGGGGATGGTTAATGAATTTTAAAAAAATCATGAGAAAGAATGAAGAAGATCTGGTATTTGATAGCACAATAGGGCTAAAATTATTATTGACTATAGTCAAAATACATTTTAAAATAACTAAGAGTATAATCAAAATGTCTGTAACACAAAGAATAAATGCTTGAGGGTATAGACACCCTATTGTCCATGTGATTATTAGGCCTTTCATGCCTGTATTAAAATATCTCATGTACCCCATAAAGATATATATCTACTGTGCAGCCACAAAAACTAAAAGTAAATAAAACACATAGAAATAAAATAAAAAGTGAAAGTTTCTGTTCCCTTTCTTTTTCATTCACGCTGGCTTCTCACCAGAGGGACACGCCGCTACCATTTGATATGAGTCCTTTCAGGTTTTTTTCTACACAATATGAGTGAATAGCAATCAGGGCTTTTCATGGTAGATTGTTAAAACCACAACATGGAATCCAGAAACTCCTTGGACAACCAGAATATGCCACTGAATTATTAAGAGCAAAGCCTGTAGACATTGAGGCTCAGTTCTTTTCATTTTTTTCTATTACTTCTCTATTCTATCTGAAAATGTAAAGTGCTAACAAATATGTGTGTAGTGAATCTTCACTTGCTCTGAAACTCACATGTATCAAAATTCATAGCATTTAATGATTTCCTTTCTTCCTGCGCAATTCCATCTGTATGTGTGCAGCCCTCTGTTTAAACGAACTCTTAGCCAAGACTCATCAATGTAAAGCTCTGGGTTTCTAATCTCAGCCTGCCTTGTGTGTTAGATGTGTAATTCTGGACACCTAGAAACAATGCTAATTATTGAAAACAAGCAAACAAGTATTAATCTTTCTCATGCTCCAAATTCCCAAAATTTCTTGTAAAATAACTGCTTTGAGAACTTCCTGATTTTGTTGCTTCCGGATAGAAACAGCCATAACCTACCCGGAGTTTTTGTATTTTATACCCATTCCTTGGTCATGCAGGTCCTCAGAAGAAGCCTCTTCCCATTATTAAGAGATGGACTCAGCGTTTCTTTTTTCCAGGGGTCACATTCTCTGCAGAAACCACATGCTTGTGTCTCTCAGTGTCTGGCATCTTGGCTGAAATGAGAACCTTATTAAGATTGGGGTGGCCATCTTAATATACTGTTTCTTTCAAAGGGTGAAAGACACAGGAAGGTGGGAGACTGCTAGTTTCATGAGACATTTTTGAAGAGGCTTTTGAAAATAATGAAGCACAAACAAGAGGCTTCCTTCTACAGTCCTGATCTGAGGCTGCCGGAATAAAGCAAAATCAAGGAACCCTTCGGGGATGAGCGTTGATCAGGAAATCTCATCAAAGATTCCATGGGAATTGAGAAATAAACCTTGGAAAGAGGCTCCAGGGCTGTTCTGGAATCTGTTATTATCACTGAAGGAAACTTAGAGATTTTCTAGCATAACTCTGATATTCTATACATAAGAAAGGGAAGACCCCAAGAGGGGAGAAGACTTGTCAGCAGTCCCGTACCTGGAGCAAGAGCCCATGGCTCTCACTTTCTACCCTGTTTGGCTGCCTGTCTGCTTATGATGCCTCCACGTTCCTTCTCCTTTGAGTTTTTGCTTCAAAATTGGTGAATTTGTATATATTGCTTTTCCTACATTAGTAACCATGCTCATTTTTGAGGCGATGTTTTAATTAGGAGTTTTATTTGTGGGCTGCCAAATAGTACCTGGAGCCCCGCTAGGTTGGTCGTGTGGAGTGCCGACGAGGAGGAGCACACGGACACCCGAGGTGACTGCGCATTCAAAGGGAGGAGAGCTAAACAGGAACAGAGATGTGAATATGAACAGGCTCCTCGGAAGAGGTCAGCTTCACGTCTGGGGGCACACGGCTGTTGCAGTGTGTGCCGTGTCTGGTTCTAGGCTCCAATGTTGATGCTGTCTTAGAGCTGTGAGAAAGCCTATCAAAACTTGCTTTAGGCTGGGCGAGGTGGCTCATGCAGGTAATGCCACCCAACCTTGGGAGGCTGAGGTGGGAGGATCACCTGAGGTCAGAAGTTCCAGATCAGTCCGGCAAACATGATGAAACCCTGTCTCTACTAAAAATACAAAAAATTAGCTGAGCACAGTGGTGCATGCCTGTAAGCCTAGGTAGTCAGGAGGCTGAGGCAGGAGAATTACCTGAACTAGGGAGGTGGAAGTTGCAGTGAGCTGAGATCATGCCACTGCACTCCAGCTTCGGCAACAGAGACTCTGTCTCAAACAAACAAACAAATGAACAAACAGATCAGTGGGGGAAGGATAGCTAATTCAATAAATGGTGTTGGTTCAAATGACTATTCCATTGAAAAAAGTATATCACTGTCTTTTTCCACCGGTATGATGCCTGTAACCCCGGCACTTTAGGAGGCAGAGGCAGGCAGTTTGCTTGAGCCCAGGAGTTTGAGGCCAGCTTGGGCAACATGGCGAAACTCTGTCTCTACAAAAAATACAAAAATTAGCAGGACATGCCTGTGGTCCCAGCTACACAAGAGTCTGTGGCGAGAGAATTGCCTGAGTCTGGGAGTTTGAGGCTGCAGAGCCATGGTCATGCCACTGCATTTCATCCTGGGTGACAGAGTGAGACCCTGTCGCAAAAATAAACAAACAAAAAAGTATCACTTTTTTATTTCTTATGCCAAAATAAATTCTAGTTGGATCACAAACTTAAGTGTGTCGAAAACCAAAATTACAACGAACTTGAAGATCTCAGTTGGCTTGTTTGCAATTCAAACTCAAGCAACTCTTCTTTCCATAAACTAGAATAAGTGTTCCAATGAGTTCAGTAGAAGAGGTTGATTTTATAGACAGAAAAGGGCTGAAGAAAGTAGAAGCAAAGAACAAAACAGATTGGTCATTTCAAAGTCTTTCCTTGTGAGGCAGGAGGAAAAAGAACAATAGGGAAATCAAAGAAACCGATTGCTTCAGGTTACCTTTATTGGTAAGGATTAAAGCAGAGGGCACTTCATTATCCTGATTTGTTAGAAAGTCCGAGAACAACTCAGTTTCGGTTTGGTGATGTGGAGCTTGAGCAGAAGTGGCACCATTTTGATTTTTAGTCTGGTTGGTTGGGGCCTATTAGAGGAACTTAGTCCAAAACAATGGTCTCTGTGAAAGCTGCAGCTACTCAGAAGAAATCACTTCTGGGAGACCCAGACAAAATAGGGTCAGGAAGGCCCAAAGGAGACTAGGCTCATACCTACATGTCTGAGATAAGAACTGTTTCCAAGGCCTTTCTGACCCGTTCATATTCTTCATGCATCTCCTGCTTTGATAAAGTTTATCACTAGACCTTTTTTTACGGCCACACTAATTCAGATAAGATGTTCCCAAAAGAGCGCTGGCCCAGTAACTGCAACAACTGTGGCTTTGAATCTTTGGAACCAATCAATTCTGTTTCTAATCAGCATATGTAAATCTCCTTTTGCCAATTAAAGCTCCCTTTACTCTTCCCTCATCAAATGCACTGGTGGCTTGCCATTCCATGGGTTCTGGATTATAATCCTTATTTCTACTCCCGAGTAAACACCACATACTTAGAGATAATTTTCTCTAGTGTCTTTTTTGAGGTTGATACCTCTTACAGTTTTTATTTAACAAGGGTAAGACAGTTAAATGATTTTTTTAAAAAATTAGAAATAAACATGATATAATTCTAAAATTTAATTATCTCAGTGGATCCTGACTTTCTTAGTTCATCGATGACAAAATTAGAAGCCATAAGAGACTAGTAAGTTTAACTACATAAAAAATTTAGAAAATGAAATTCAAAACAAAAAAGAAACAAAAAAAAAGAAAAAAATTAGATTTCTGCATAGCAAAGAATTACCACAGAGATATTCAAAATACAATTTTTTTTTTTTTTTGAGACAGAATCTTGCTCTGTTGACCAGGCTGGAGTGCAGTGGTGTGATCTTGGATCACTGCACCCTCCACCTCTCAGTTTCACATGATCCTCCTGCCTCAGCCTCCCTAGTAGCTGGGACTACACTCATGTGCCATCATGCTGGGCTAATTTTTGCATATTTAGTAGAGATAGGGTTTCACTGTGTTGGCCAAGCTGGTCTTCTCCTCCTGACCTCAGGTGATTCACATACCTCAGCCTCCTAAAGTGCTGGGACAGGTGTGAGCCACCATGTCTGGCCCAAAATACAAATAAAAATCTAAGGAATATATTTTATACACACCATCAACCAAAGACTGACAAGGTTTATAAATTTGGAAAAGAGAGCTTTATTTCTCCTACAGGTTTGCAGCTTGCAGGGTGGCCATTCTCATAGGCTGAGAAGTGTAGCCTCTGGTCAGAAGCCAGTAACAGGCACTTCATGGGAGGTGTAACAGGAATGGGAATTTATGCTGAGTAAGGTGGCTGGATATACATAATTAATAAGCTATCAGAGGAATCATGACTATTATGAAAGGAGAAACATGCACATGTGCAGTTGAGCTTCATGCCTCCTCATGGATCTGTGGGTGGGGTTTCTGGCCCTTTGACTTTAAAAGGTGAAAGAGAGGACATGAAGACCTTTTGTGTGCAGCCCCAGTAGACTGGCCAGAATCACTCCTTGGTCAGTGGTATCTTATCAGGAGGAATGCTGGTCAGTTATTGAAACCGCAAGAAGGGAGAAGCAGCGTCAGGTGGTTGATTGATATCAGCTGTGGAGCCAGTCTTTCCAAAGGGCCAGTTTCTGTTCAACAGTTAGGGAAGAGGTCTTGTGGTGGCTGGCGAGAGAGAGAGTAGAAGGCGTTGTGCTGATCTCCCACCCCGTCATGGCTGGAAACTCCGTTTTCAAGGTTTCTCTGGTGTCCCAGTGGCCAAGAGGTATCCATTCAGTTGGTTGAGAGGTGTAGGATTTTCTTTTTATTTCTCCACTCTCTCACATCCACACACATGTAAACTCATATGTGTAGAAGACAGAGCTAATTTACTGAATGTATTTTTTAAAGTTTTGCAACTCAATAAGAAAAGGACCTACAACACAAGAGAAAAAAAGGACAGCTAGAGGCAGACAGATGATTTATAAGCATAAGGAAAAAATGGCCAGCCACATGAATAATTAAATAAATATTAATTAAAACTTACCAGCAAGATAACATTTTTCACATATTAGGTTGTCAAAGATCGCAGTTTTTTTAACAAGCACTTTGGGCAAGGCCGCAGGGGAAGAGGCACTCTTAAAAACAGTCGGGAGAGGTGTAAGTTGGTGCAAGCTCTTTGGAACGAAAATCAACAGTATTGACAAAAATTTTAAATTCAAATGCATTTTGACCTAACGCTTTCTTTTAATGGAATTATTCTAAGAGATTTATGTTCATGCAGCACTGTTTGTTATATAGAAATTGAAAATCACCTAAATGATTTTCAATAACGAGTTGGCTAAATAAATTATGCACTCCCCTCCCCTCATGAGGAAATACCACAGGATGCAAACATCTACTTTGTGACAGGACATCTGCCACATCAGGGATAGTTATGGAACCATGTTTGTAAGTAGCAAGGGATGGAGGGACAACCCCAGTGTTCTTCCGTGGGGGCTGATTAATTGGACTGTGGAATGAATTGGAGGTGATGGGGAGTGGCTGCCAGGATATGGTGCTAGAGGCAGATGATGGCAGGTATACGATGCAGTATTTGTGTGGCAAACACAGAAACATGTATACATCTGCAGGTTCTTTGACCACTGTCTTAGTCCATTTGAGAGGCTATAACAAAATATCAGAAACTAAGTAGCTTATAAACAACAGAAATTTATTTCTCAGAATTCTGGAAGTCATGAAGTCCAAGATCAAGGGGCCAACAGATCTGATGTCTGGTGATGGTCTGTTTCCTGCTTCATAGATGGCACCTTATCACTGTGTCCTCACATGGTCAAAGGGGCTAGCTAGCACTTTGGGGTCCCTTTTATAAGGGCAATAATCTCAATCACGAGAGGTCTACTCTCATGACCCAATCATTTCCCATAGGTCCCATTTCCCAACACTGCCATCTTACGGGTTTGGTTAGAATTTCAACATATGAATTTTGGGGGCATACGTGTATTCAGATGATAGCAACCACCTTGGGGAGAAATTACAGGAAAAGGGTGACTGTGCCTGCCTCAGGAAAGAGAACCTTAGTGTCTACAGAACAGGGTAGAAAGGAGAGACCTGCTTTTCATTGTGTACTCATTTGATACTTTTAAATTTAGTGACATAAGCTGGGCAAGGTGGCTCAAGCCTGTAATCCTAGCACTTTGGGAGGCTGAGGTGGGCGGATCATGAGGTCAGGAGTTTGAGACCAGCCCGGCCAACATGGCGAAACCCCGTCTCTACTAAAAATACAAAAAGTTAGCCAGACATGATGGTGTGTGCTTGTAATCCCAGCTACTCGGGAGGCTGAGGCAAGAGAATTGTTTGAACCTGGGGTCGGGGGCGGAGGTTGCAGTAAGCCAAGATCACACCACTGCACTCTAGCCTGGGCAACAGAGCGAGACTCTGTCTCGAAAAAAAAAGAAAGAAATTTAGTGACATATATATGCATTACCTATTAAAAATAATGTATTAATTTGTAAAAAAAAAACAAACAAGGTATAGAATGTTTATTACATGGTCTTAGTATAAACTAGATGACATATGAAATAAATGCATACATACATATAGAGATTTTTCTGGAAGATATTAGGAAATAATGGTTGTATCTTGGGCAGTGGACTGGTGAATTGGGTGAGAAAAATTGCTTTTCATCATACAGTTTTGTCTTTTTTGAAGTTTTTTTTACAGTATGAAAAAACGAGTTGCCTTTACAAAGTGTAATAGTACACTTAGACACTACACTTATTGGACTAATAGTCCAAATATACAGTATTCAATGAGAAAAGGAGTTGCAAAAGCACATGTGTGGTTGCTGCCTCAGGGCCTTTGCACTTGCTTCCATAGATTTCCATGTCTGGCTACTTATTATTTGGCTTTCAGCCTAAACGTTATCTCTTTAGAGAGGTTCAGCATCCTTTCCTTAGTAATCCCCAAGTCACTCCTCAACTCAGTTCCTTATTTAACTTAAAAAAAAAATTGAGACAAGGTCTCGCTCTGTCACCCAGGCTGGAGTACAGCAATGCAGATCGCAGTTTGCTATAGTCTCAAACTCCTGGGCTCAAGTGATCCTCCCACCTCAGCCTATTTAATTTTTAAAATTTTTTTGTAGGAATGGTTCTTACTCTGTTGCCCAGGCTGGTCTTGAACTCTTGAGCTCAAGTGATCCTCTCACCTCGGCCTTCCAAAGCATTGGGATTACCGGCATGAACCACTACGCCCAGCCTTAACTGTCTTTAAAGCACTTATAACACTATGCTGATTTTCCCTCCCTCCCTCCCTCCCTCCCTTCCTTCCTTCCTTCCTTCTTCCTTCCTTCCTTCCTTCCTTTTTTTGCCCTACTTAAATGTGAGACACACTGGGCAACACTTTATAGTCTTTTCACCCCTTCTAGTACTATACATAATACAGAGGTGCTTAAGTGATGGAAGGAATAAATATAATTATCCCATTTTAATAAACATTATTTTAATAACAATGAATACAAGTCTATAGAGACAAAAGTGAGGAAATGTACACCACGTTGTCGATAATAGTTGTTAGTCGCTTATGAAGGGTGGGAGTACAGGATGTATTACATTTTATCTTTTACATTTCTGTAATGTTTGAATTCTAAATAGTGAGCAAGTGTTGCTTTCACACATTTATTTTCATTACAAAATACATCTACCTACAAAGAGTGAGCAGGGTTTAAAGAGGTAACAGTCTGGCTATGCACTGCATGTATATTAGCCAGTAGCCACATGTGGCTATTGAGCACTTGAAATGTGACTACTGCAACCAAGAAACTAAATTTTTCACGATTGATTGTATATATTAACATGATAGCACTTTGAATAGATGGAGTTAAATAATGTTATTAAAATTAATTTCACCTGTTTCTTTGGCTTTTAAAAATGTGGCTGCTAGAAAACTTTAAATCACATGAGGCCAGGCACCCACCGTGACTCACACCTGTAATCCTAGCACGGCGGGAGATGGAGGCAGGTGGACCACCTGAGGTCAGGAGTTTGAGACCAGGCTGACCAACATGGAGAAACCCCGTCTCTACTAAAAATACAAAATTAGCCGAGTGTGGTGGTACATGCCTGTAATCCCAGCTACTAAGGAGGCTGAGGCAGGAGAATCGCTTGAACCTGGGAGGCAAAGGTTACAGTGAGCTCAGATTGTGCCATTGCACTCCCGCTGGACAATGAGTGAAACTCCATCTCAAAAAAAAAAAAAAAATCACATGAGTGGCTCTCATTCTCTTTCTACTGGATGGTGCTGGTCTGGATGGTGGGGGAAGCTGGTAGAGGGAGAGGTTAGAGAAATGAAGCGGGAAAGGAAGGCTGACTACAGGCCAACCCCAGGCCTGGGGCTTTAGAATATATTGGACTGAGGCTCATCCCAAGTCCCTGCCCACTAAATGCACAACTGCCAGAGAACCAGGAGCTTGTGAGGAGCCTGGGATTGACTCACTATGTGGCCTGTAGGTAAGTGGAAGGCACCTCCAGGCAATGCCTGCTCCTGCCTTTACTTGGCGCTTCACTTGGCTGCTTTGGATGAGTTGACTGGGCCACCACTCCCTCCCCTACTCAGAAAGCAGTGGTGCCACCAAGTTCCCTGCGTGTAGCCCAGCCTCCCTTCTCCAGGCTTGTGCCTTCTTGGCATGGAGGATTCCAGAGGCGAAGGAAATGGAACATTGATTATGAGAGGTGGCTTCTTGCAGGCAGCAGAGGAAACATGTGGCCTCTACAGGTTCATTGCTCCTTCAGGAGGCTGATGCCCAAGGGGTAAGGACCTCATCAGGGCAGCCTCTTGGTCCCAGGATCCATGTTGGCTATTACAAATTATTGCTGACCCCAGAGAGCTTTAGTTTACGTAGGTTCTATCGATTGAGTTTTACCATATTAGAAATTAAAGCTGAGCTGGGTGCAGTGGCTCATGCCTGTAATCCCAGCTCTTTCGGAGGGCGAGGCGGGAGGATCATGAAGTCAAGAGATCGAGACCAGCCTGGCCAATATTAAAAACATGCACTTTGAATGAAGAGACCCCCCCAAACAGGCTTTGTGTGAGAACACTGCTGTTTATTCACCTGGGTGCAGGTGGGCTAAGGCCGAAAAGGGAGTTAGCAAAGGGCAGTGGGATAGGAGTTGGTTTTATAGGTTTGGGGTGGGCAGTGGAAAGTTACAGAGTAAGATCAGTTACAGTGGAGGGGGTAGGGGCAATGAGTATACATGACCACAAGTTCAGTTACAGTGGCGGGTGGGGGTGAGGCAGAAGAGCAGTTAAGATGGCAGGGTGGGTGAGAGGTATTCACATTATCATAAGAACAGTTTAGATGGCAGGGTGGGTGAAGGCCTTGTCCAGGGAAGCTCTGCCAGGCGATCAGAGACAATGGTGAACCCAGGTGGGGGTGCAGGGGGAGACAATCAGGAGGCAAGCAGGACTTCAGACTTTCAGGCTCCAGGCTTGCATATGGAGACCTGACAGCCAACATGGTATAACTTCATCTCTACTAAAAATACAAAAATTAGCCGGGCATGGTGGTACGCACCTGTAGTCCCAGCTACTGGGGAGGCTGAGGCAGAAGAATTGCTTGAACCTGGGAAGTGGAGGTTTCAGTGAGCCAAGCTTACACCACTGTACCCTAGTTGGTCTGGGCGATAGAGTAAGACTCTGTCTCATAAAAAAAGAAAACAAAGCTCAGGAAATTTGAAAACACAAACATGTTCCATCTTTTGTCAGAGCACCAATGACATCAGAGCAGCACGGGACCTCTGGAAAACTCCACTGGATACTAGTGAGATGCTAAGAAGAACTAATGCCATCACAGGATTCCTATGAAAGTAGTTTTGACCTTGCAATCTCCCTCCAGGGGTCCACACTTTCAGAACCTTTTAGAAACCCTGTTAGAGTTAATGAAACAGACAGTTGGTAGATGGTGAGAAAAGCAAGCACACGGACCCAGGCCCTGTCTTGTAAAGCTGTCTGTGTCCCAGTGAAATGCTATCACCTGGTGTCTCTGCTCCCCCCTCAGCCCCACCCCTCACTTCTCCAGCCCTACCTACCTGAGCTGCTGCGCTTGTGTCTGACTGTGAATAGCCATTCAATCTTGGAATGTGTTTCGCCCAGGCGCCTCATTTCCTGGCTTTGGAGGCAGGTATGTGATCACCTGGCTGAGCAGTGCTGACGGGATTTGTGGGAGCTGGCTTTAGAGCAGAGGCCGTTTGGAAACCAGACTTCGGGCCTGAGATTCTCGAGAGGTTCTGCTTGGCAGCCTGGACAAGAAGTAGTTTCAGAAAAGCATCCTGCAGTGTTCACAGCAGGGCTCTGCCCCTGCCTATCACTAAGGCACACAGTGGGTCGGGCAGTGGGGGCCCAGCCAGGCTCCTTCAGCCTCTTGCCCTTATCTACCTTCTGCATTGCAGTTTCCACTGCAAGTTGGCAGGATATAACGGGGATGGGGGAGGGAGAGAAGAGGGGTGGCGGGGGAGTGGAGGAAGCATCTCTAGAATTCTGGACTACTGCTGGGTGCGGTAGCTCATGGAATCCTAGCACTTTGGGAGCCCAGATGGGCAGATCTCTTGAGCCCAGGAGTTTGGGACCAGCCTGGATAACATAAGGAGACTCCATCTCTACAAATAATTTTTTTTAGTTAACTGAGTATGGTGATGCATGTCCGTGGTTCCAGCTACTTGGGAGGCTAAGGCAGGAGGATCACCTGAGATCAGAAGGTCAAGGCTGCAGTGAGCTGTGATTGTGCCACTGCACTCCAGCCTGGGCAACAGAGTGAGACCCAGTCTCAAACAAACAAACAAACAAACAAAAAAAACGGTCTGGACAAAACTAAGCTTGGAGAAATGAGGCCCTAATGAGGTGGGCTAGGAAGAAGTCTATCTTTGAATTTTACTCTGCATACTTTACACATATTAGCTGACTTAACCTCCCAACACTGTGAGGTGGCTATTATTTCCATTTTATAGCTGGGGTAATCGGGGTTCAGAGAGGTTAGCTCACCTGCCCATAGTCACACAGCTGGTAAATTACTGAGCCACACTCCACTCCAGCTGATTCAATGCCAGCAGCCCTCACCTAGAAGGCTGCCTCTGACTTTTGACTCCTTACCCGACCAGTTTTGGAATGAATTCTCCAGAGTTACCTAATCTCTTTGGAGATCTGACAGGTTAAAAAAAAACAAAAACACAATGGGTCAGGAGATGGGATCATGGCTTTGTTTGAATTCTTGGTGAAGTTTTATTTGTAGGTAATTTTATACAAAATTAATCTGAAGCAGCCTCACCACTCCCATTAGCATCTCTGGAGAACTAAGGAATTGTGAGAGGGAAAAAGAGAGAGAGAAAGAGAGAGCGAGAGAGGAGAGAGAGAAGAGAGAGGAGAGAGATTCCTTGGCTGATTCCCTAAAACAATCCAGTACAGCTTTTAAATTAGGCAATATGCAGGAATTGACATCAGGGTAGGGTATGTGGGCTGAGTTAGGCAAAGCACACGAGGGGTGGAGTTTGCAGAGCAGCATAATCTGGTTGTGATGATTACTTGAGTAATGGACCACCTGGCGGTCTGGCCAGTGGCAACAAGGCTATCAGTCAGTTGTCTGGCGGCATTCCTTCAGAGATGGGACACCACAACCTTGGTGATCTTCTAAGGCCAGTTCCTGGAATTCTTTAAGAAAGAGGCATGATTAAGCATTATGGTGGCAGCGATGCAGTGGTGTGGGGTTTGTGGTCAGCAGGAGTACTCTATGGGGAGGTGAGCTGAAGCCAAATTTTGTCTCTACTCTGTTTCATTCCCCACTGAGACATTTTTTCCTTCTCCTTCTTAAGGAAAAAGCGCAGCAGTCTGGTCTTCTGGAGCAACTTTTTGCTGAACAGGGTTGTCGTCCTTGCCTAACACTGGAGGCCACAAAAATCTCTTGATTGACTGTTTTATGGGGGCTTCGCTCTTCCTGGGATGGGAGGGTTTGGAGTCCTTGCACCACTATCAGCTTGAAATGGCATGTTGAAGCCTGTAAGATACAAACTTTTATAATAACTGTCTGTACCCCTATTGAATATAAGAAATAATTACTTAAAAAGTCAAATTGTATCCAGTGATCATTAATAAAATGCTTAAGCCTAGTTTAATAATGCTTATAAGAAGATATCAGGCTGGGCAAGGTGGCTCACACCTGTAATCCCAGCACTTTGGGAGGCCGAGGTGGGAGGATCACAAGGTCAAGAGATGAAGACCAGCCTGGCCAACATGGTGAAACCCCATTGCGAGGACTTTTCTCCCAGGCTGGTGGGCAATCCAATGCCAAGCAGCCCACTCTGTAATCAGCCCGCTCCCCATTCCATACCTTCTTGGTGCCCAAGGGCATGACTTTCTTATAGAAATGTGCAAAGACAGGAGTATCACCCTGTAGTAATAACCATTCACTTTAAGCAATTTTCATTAGCCATTCCTGAAAGTATATTTCCTATGTAGCTATTACACATCAAGGCTAGAAGTTTTCTCACAATGCAAAATAATTTTTGATGCCTCCAAAAGTCAATAAGGTCAGGGAATGCAATGCCAAACAGAGCAAAGGCTGAGATTTTGAGAGGGATCTGTCCATATATAATTCTTGGGGTTCTGCAAGGAAAACAAAATGGGGTCCGTGGCACCTCCTGTTTCTCCCAAAGAGTCTCAGGCTGTCAGAAATTACCTTAGGTCCTCTCTGTGGGCATCAAAGGTAGCAAGAAGTCAGAAAGAAGTAAACAGAGAAATAATCCAGTTGACAGAAAAGAAAATACCCTTTTTCACAAAATAAGATCCAAGAAGAGAGAAAAGAAAAAAGCCATAAAGGGCTTTTAGAATTAAGCTGACTTATAACCACAGAGCTCTTGAAAAAATCTTTAAAAATCTTTTATTACCAGACTTTATCTGGGACAAACAGCCAACACCTCTGACTTTTAAGCCTTCCCCCCCACCCCCCCACCTCCCCCCGCCACCAGCCGCCCTGCACCCGTGAAGGTATTTTCCAAGTGAAAGCAATAAACCTTAATAAGGTTATGACTTAACCGTGGATACACAAGTTGTCTCCAAAGAGATGGCAAGTGTTGTTACAAGATTTAGAATGGCTCCTAAGGTAGCTCCAAGAAAAGAATATTCAAGACAGGGAATAGGAAACTGTCCATGTAGGGAAAAAGAATTAATAAATTATTTAAATTTTTGTATATGGTGTAAGGAAGGGGTCCAGTTTCATTCTTCTGGATATGGCTAGCCAGTTAACCCAGAACCATTTATTGAACAGGGAGTCCTTTCCCCATGGTCTGTTTTTGCCAACTCTGTTGAAAGACAGATAGTTGTAGGTGTGTGGCCTTATTTCTGGGCTCTCCATTCTGTTCCATTTATTTATGTATCTATGTTTCTACCAGTACCATGCTGTTTTGATTACTATAGACCTGCAGTATAGTTTGAAGTCTGGTAGCATGATGTCTCCAGCTTTGTTCTTTTTGCTTAGGATTGCCTTGGTTATTTGGGATTTTTTTTGTGTGGTTCCATTTGAATTTTTATTTATTTATTTATCTTGAGACAGGGTCTCATTTTATTGACCAGGCAGTAGAGTACAGTGGTGCAATCTTGGCTCACTGCAGCCTTGACCACCTGGGCTCAAGTGAGCCTCCTACCTTAGCCTCCCCAGTATCTGGGACTACAGGCACATGCTACCATGCCTGGCTAATTCTTGTATTTTTTTTTGTAGAGACAGGGTTTCACAATGTTGACCATGCTGGTCTCAAATTCCTGAGCTAAAGAGATCTGCCTGTCTTGGTCTCCCAAAGTGCTGGGCTTTCAGGCATGAGCCACAGTGCCTGGCCCAGTACCATATTAATTTTAAAATAGTATTTTCTAGTTCTGTGAAGAATATCATTGGTAGTTTGATAGAAATACCATTGAGTCTATACATTGCTTTGGGCAGTATGGCCATTTTACCCATATTAATTCTTCCTATCCATGAGCATGGAATGGTTTTCTGTTTGTGTCATCTCTGATTTTTTTGAGCAGTGTTTCACAGTTCTTGTAGAGATTTTTTGCCTCCCTGATTAGCAATATTCCTAATTATTTTATTCTTTTTGTAAAACTTGTAAGTAGAATTGTGTTCTTGATTTGGCCCTTAGCTTGACTATTGGTGGTGGTGTATAAGAATGCTAGTGAGGCTGGGTATGGTGGCTCACGCCTATAATCCCAGCACTTTGGGAGGCTGAGGTGGGTGGATCATCTGAAGTTGGGAGTTTGAAACCAGCCTGACCAACATAGAGAAACCTCATCTCTACTAAAAATACAAAATTAGCTGGGTATGGTGACACATGCCTGTAATCCTAGCTACTCAGGAGGCTGAGGCAGGAGAATGGCTTGAACCTGGGAGGCGGAGGTTGTGGTGAGCCGAGATCACGCCATTGCACTCCAGCCTGGGCAACAAGAGCAAAACTCCATCTCCAAAAAAAAAAAAAGAAGAAAAGAAAAAGAAAAAAGAATGCTAGTGATTTTTGTATCCTGAGACTTTGCTGAAGTTGTTCATCACCTGAAGGAGCTTTTTGGCCAAGACTATGGGGTTTTCTAGATGTAGAGTCATGTTGTCTACAAACAGGGATAGTTTGACTTCATTTCTTCCTATTTGGATGACCTTTATTTTTATTTTAAATTTTTATTTATTTATTTATTTATTTTTAGAGACAGGGCTTGTCCATGTTGGTCAGGTTGCTCTTGAACTCTCAACCTCAGATGATCCGCCCGCCTTGGCCTCCCAAAGTGCTGGGATTACAGGCATGAGCCACCACACCCAGCCTGGATGCCCTTTATTTCTTTCTCTTGCCTGATTGCCTTGGCCAGAACTTCTAATACTATTTTGAATAGGAGTGGTGAGAGAGGGCATCCTTGCCTTGAGCCAGTTTTCAAGGGGAAGGCTTCCAGCTTCCACCCATTCAGTATGATGCTGGCTGTAGGTTTGTCATAAATGGTTTTTATTATTTTGAGGTATGTTCCTTCAATACCTAGTTTATTAAGAGTTTTTAAATGGCCGGGCACGGTGGCTCAAACCTGTAATCCCAGCACTTTGGGAGGCCGAGGCGGGTGGATCACGAGGTCAAGGGATCAAGACCATCCTCGTCAACATGATGAAACCCTGTCTCTACTAAAAATACAAAAAAAAAAAAAAAAAAAAAAATTAGCTGGGCATGGTGGCGCGTGCCTGTAGTCCCAGCTACTTGGGAGGCTGAGGCAGGAGAATTGCCTGAACCCAGGAGGCAGAGGTTGCGGTAAGCTGAGATCGCGCCATTACACTCCAGCCTGGGTAACAAGAGTGAAACTCCCGTCTCAAAAAAAAAAAAAAAAAAAGAGTTTTTAAGACTTTCATTGAAAGCCTTTTCTGCATGTATTGAGATAATCGTGTATTTTTGTCTCTAGTTGTTTATGTGATGAATCACATTTATTGATTTGTGTATGTTGAGCCAAACTTGCATCCTAGAGATAAAGACTACTTGATCGTGGTAGATAAGCTTTTTGATGTGCTGCTGGATTTGATTTGTCAGTATTCTGTTGAGGACTTTTGCGTTAATATTTATCAAGGATATGGCCTGAAGTTTTCTTTTTTTGTTGTGTCTCTGCCAGGTTTTGGTTTTAGGATGATGCTGGCCTCATAGAATGAGTTAGGGAGGAGTCCCCCTCTTCAAATTTTTTAGAATAGTATCAGTAGGAATGATATCGCTCTTATTTGTACATCTGGTAGAATTCAGCTGTGAATCTATCTGGTCCTAGGGTTTTTTTGGTTGGTAGGCTATTTATTACTGCCTCCGTTTTAGAGCTCATTATTGGTCTGTTTAGGGATTCAGTTTCTTCCTGCCTCACTCTTAGGAGGGTGTATGAGTCTAAGAATTTATCTATTTCTTCTAGATTTTCTAGGTTATATGTATAGAGGTGTTCATAATATTCTCTGATGGTAATTTGTATTTCTATGGGGTTAGTGGTAATATTCCCTTTGTTGCTTCTAATTGTGTATTTGGATATTCTCCTTTTTTCTTTATTAGTCTAGCTAGTGGTCTATTTTATTAACTTTTTCAAAAAAACCTGGATTCATTAATCTTTTGAATGTTCTTTTTGTGTCTATCTCCTTCAGTTTGGCTCTGAGTTTGGTTATTTATTGTCTTCTGCTAGCTTTGGGATTTGTTTTTGGCTCTCTAGTTCTTTTAGTTATGATGTTAGTTGTTAAATTGAGATCTTTCTAATTTTTTGATGTCGGCATTTAGTGCCATAAATTTCTCTCCTAACACTGCCTTAGTTGTGTTCCAGAGATTCTGGCATGTTGTGACGTTTTTCTCATTAGTTTCAAGTAACTTCTTAGATTTCTGCCTCCATTATTTACTTCCAAAGTAATTTAGGAGCAGGTCAATTTCCACGTAATTATATGGTTTTGAATGAATATCTTAGTCTTGCCTTCTAATTAGATTGCACTGTGGTCTGATAGAGTGGTTGTTATGATTTCAGTACTTTTGCCTTTGTGAGGAGTGTCTTGTGTCCATTTATGTGATTTATTTTAGCATATGTGCCATGTAACAATGTGAAGAATTTATATTCTGCTGCATTAGGGTTGAGAGTTCTGTAGATGTCTATCAGATTCCTTGGATCCTGATATGGTTTGGCTGTGTCCTCCCCCAAATCTCAACTTGAATTGTATCTCCCAGAATTCCCATGTGTTGTGGGAGGCACCCAAGGGGATATAATTGAATCATGTGGGGTGATCTTTCCCGTGCTATTCTCATTATAGTAAATAAATCTCATGAGATCTGATGGGTTTATCAGAGGTTTCTGCTTTTGCTTCCTTCTCATTTTCTCTTACTGCTACCACGTAAGAAGTGCCTTTTGCCTCCTGCCATGATTCTGAGGCCTTCCCCGCCACGTGGAACTGTAATTCCAATTAAACCTCTTTTTCTTCCCAGTCTGGGGTATGTCTTTATCAGCAGCATGATACTGTAAAACAGACTAATACAGTAAATTGGTAGCAGTAGAATGGGGTACTGAAAACATACCTGAAAATGTGGAAGCAACTTTGGAACTGGGTAACAGTTAGAGGTTGGAACAGTCTAGAGGGCTCAGAAGAAGACAGGAAATTGTGGAAAGTTTGGAACTTCCTAGAGACTTGTTGAATGGCTTTGCCCAAAATGCTGATAGCAATATGGACAATAAGGTCCAGGCTGAGGTGGTCTCAGATGGAGATAAGGAACTTGTTGGGAACTGGAGTAAAAGTGACTCTTGTTATGTTTTACAAAGAGACTGGAGGAATTTTGCCCCTGCCCTAGAGATTTGTGGAACTTTGAACTTGAGAGACATGATTTAGGTTATCTGGCGGAAGAAATTTCTAAGCAGCAAAGCATTCAAGAATTAACTTGGGTACCGTTAAAGGCATTCAGTTTTATAAGGGAAGCAGAGGATAAAAGTTCAGAAAATGTGTAGCCTAGCAATGTGATAGAAAAGAAAAACCCATTTTCTGGGAAGAAATTCAAGCTGGCTGCAGAAATTTACATAAGTAGCAAGGAACTTAATGTTAATCCCTAAAACAATGGGGAAAATGTCTCCAGGTCATGTCAGAGACCTTCACAGCAGCCCCTCTCATCACAGGCCTGAAGGCCCAGGAGGAAAAAGTGGTTTCATGGGCCAAGCCCAGGGTCCCTGTGCTATGTGCAGCCTAGTGACTTGGTGCCCTGTGTCCCAGCTTCTCTAGCCATGGCTGAAAGGGGTCAATGTATAGCTCAGGCTGTGGCTTCAGAAGGTGGAAGTCCCAAGCCTTGGCAGCTTCCACATGGTGTTGAGCCTGCAGGTGCACAGAAATCAAGAATTGAGTTTTGGGAACCTCTGCCTAGATTTCAAAAGATGTATGGAAATGCCTGGGTTCCCAAGCAGTAGTTAGCTGCAGGGGCAGGGCCCTCATGGAGAACCTCTGCTAGGGCAGTGCAGAAGGAAAATGTGGGGTCAGAGCCCACACACAGAGTCCCTACTGGGGTACCGCCTAGTGGAGCTGTGAGAAGAGGGCCACTATCCTCCAGACCCCAGAACGGTAGATCCACTGACAGTTTAAACCATGTGCCTGGAAAAGTCACAGACACTCAATACCAGCCTATGAAAGCAGCCAAGAGGAAAGCTATACCCTGAAAAACCACAGGGGTGGAGCTGCCCAAGACCATGGGAGTCCAGCTCTTGCATCTGTGTGACCTGGATGTGAGACCTGGAGTCAAAGGAGATAATTTTGGAACTTTAAAGTTTGACTGCCCTGCTGGAATTCGGACTTGCATGGGCCCTGCAACCCCTTTGTTTTGGCCACTTTCTCCCACTTGGAATGGTTGTATTTACCTAATACCTGTACCCCCATTGTAGCTAGGAAGTAACTAGCTTGTTTTTGATTTTACAGGCTCATAGACAGAAGGGACTTGCCTTGTCTCAGCTGAGACTTTGGACTGTGGACTTTTGGGTTAATGCTGAAATGAGTTAAGACTTTGAGGGACTATTTGGAAGGCATGATTGGTTTTGAAATATGAGGACAGGAGATTTGGAAGGGCCAGGGATGGAATGATATGGTTTGGCTGTGTTCCCACCCAAATCTCATCTTGAATTGTGTCTCCCAGAATTCCTATATGTTGTGGGAGGGACCCAGGGGAAGGCAATTGAATCATGAAGGCTGGTCTTTCCCATGCTATTCTTGTGATAATAAATAAGTCTCATGAGATCTTATGGGTTTATCAGGGGTTTCCACTTTTGTTTCCTCTTCATTTTCTCTTGCTGCCACCATGTAAGAAATACCTTTTGCCTCTGCCTTGATGCTGAGGCCTCCCCAGCCATGTGGAACTCAGTCCAATTAAACCTCCTTTTTATCCCCAGTCTCAGATATTTATCAACAGTGTGAAGATGGACTAATACAGATCCAGTGCTGAGCTCAGGTCCTGAATATCTTTGTTAATTTTCTGTCTTAATGATCTGTCTAATATTGTCAGTGGGGAATTAAATTCTTTCACTATTATTGTGTGAAAGTCTAAGTCTTTTTGAAGGTGTTTAAGAACTTGCTTTATGAATCTGGGTGCTCCTGTGTTAGATGCATATATATTTAAGACAATCAGGTTTCTTTGTGGAATATAATTCTTTACCATTATGTAATGCCCTTTGTTTTTTTTTATCTTTGTTGGTTTAGTCTGTTTTGTCTGAAATTAGGATTGCAACCTCTGCTTTTTTCTGTTTTCCATTTACGTGGTAGATCTTTCTCCATTCCATTATTTTTCTCCATTCCATTGCATGTGAGATGGGTCTCTTGAAGACAGCATACCAGTGGGTCTTGGTTCTTTTTCCAGCTTGTCATTCTGCGCCTTTTCACTGGGGCATTGTACCTTTTAATTGGCCCATTTACATGCAAAGTTAGGATTGATATGTGTGGATTTGAATCTGTCATCATGATGTTAGCTGGCTACTATTCAAACTTATTTGTGTGATAATTTTATAGTGTCACTGGTCTATGTACTCAAGTGTGTTTTTGTAGTGGCTAATAATAGTCTTTCATTTTCATATTTAGCTTCCTTCAGGAGCTCTTGTAAGGCAGGTCTCGTGATAACAAATTCCCTCAGTATTTGCTTATGAAGTGTAGTTTGGCTGGATATAAAATTTGGGGTTGAAATTATTTTTTGGGGGGAAAGTTGCATATTGGCCTCCAGTCTCTTCCGGTTTCTACTGAGAGGTTTCTACTGTTAGTCTGATGGGCTTCCCTTTGTACCTAACCTAATCTCTCTCTAGCTGCCTTTAATATTTTTTCTTTCATTTCAACGTTGGAGAATCTGATGGTTATATGTCTTGGCAATGATCTTCTTGTGAAGTGTTTTACTGGGGTTCTCTGCATATCCTGAATTTGAATGTTGGTCTCTCTAGCTAGGTTGGGGAAGTTCTCATTATGATATCCTGAAATATGTTTCCAAGCTGCTTACACTCTCCCCATCTCTTTCAGGGATACCAGCAAGTTGTAGATTTGGTCTCTTAACATAATTCCATATTTCTTAGAGGTTTCATTTGTTCCTCTTATTCTTTTTTTTTTTTTTTTTTTTTCCTATTCTTGCCTGACTGTCTTATTTCAGAAAGCCAGTCTTCAAGCTCTGAGATTCTTACCACTGCTTGGTCTATTTGGCTATTAATACTTGTGATTGCATTATGAAATTCTTATATGTTTTTCAGCTGTATCAGGTTGGTTACATTCTTTTCTGTACCAGATATTTTGTCTGTCAGCTCCTGTATTGCTTTATTGTGATTCTTAACTTCCTTGGATTGGGTTTTAAGGTACTCCTGTAGCTCAGTGATCTTCATTCCTTTACATATTCTGAATTCTGCTTCTGTCATTTCAGCTATCTCAGCCCAGTTCAGACCCTTGCTGGAAAGGTGGTGCAGTCATTTGGAGGAAAAAAGGCACTCTGGCTTTTTGAGTTGTCAGAGTTCTTGTGTTCTTTCTCATATTGGTGTGCTGATGTTTCTGCAATCTTTGAATTTCAAGATAATTTTTAAGGCTAACCATGACATTATTATGCCTCTTTTAAAAGTTAAACCTTTTTAAATGTTGAGAGTAAGGTATCTCTAAAGTCCTTTTTCTTTTAATGGTGTACTTAGTTCCAATAATGACTTATTCCACTAATAATTCATTCCAAAAGTCTTTTAGAGACCAATGGTAATTTTTCAGGTTTTAAAAATCATATAAGCAAGAGGTATTTCTAGAGAGAGGGTAGAGGCAGCATCTCCATGATCCTTAAGAATTTACTCTCCGAAATGGGCATAAGATAGAAGAAGATGACAAAGCCCCCAAGACAAAACTCACCCTATGGGCTTGATGCATTTGGGCCAACATTGTGATGATGAGTCTCAGAAGTCTGGTCTTTTCTGACCTGCCACTTGACATGTGACCCACAAAATTCTCAATCTCTGGATTCTCACATGCCTGATGCATCAGCTAGGGTGGCTTGAATAGTGGGAGCTGGCTGAGCCACTCCACCAGGGTCACATGTGTGAGGCCTCAGTTCTTGTTATCTGTTGGGTTTGAAGTTTCTTCCCATATCATCTCATGGTCTTTCTCTCTCCATGGGGCCTCAGCAGTGGGGTAGCTGCACCTCTTACAAGCTGCTCAGCAGAGGAAAATAACTATGCTTTGAAGTGAGGAGCAGCATGTGGTACAGAAATGGGGCAATTGTCAGGGCTGTCTTTGTCTTTGTTTTTGTTTAGAGATAGAGTCTCGCTCTGTCACCAGGCTGGAGTGCAATGGTGCAATCTTGGCTCACTGCAACCTCTGCCTCCTGGGTTCAAGCGATTCTCCTGCCTTAGCCTCTCAAGTAGCTGGGACTACTGGTGTGTGCCAGCATACCCAGCTAATTTTTGTATTTTTAGTAGAGATGGAGTTTCATCATATTGGCCAGAGTGGTCTCAATCTCTTGACCTTGTGATTCACCTGCCTTGGCCTCCCAAAGTGCTGAGATTACAAGTGTTGAGCCACCACACCTGCCTGGCATAATTGTTTTTTAACAAACTTTTACAGGGGTATGGTACAATTTTTAACTGTGTGTTTAATTTTCATAGTACATTCATAAACAAGGTCATTTCTTTGCAAAAATAGTCCAGAACTTTATTAGTTTTCCCAAGGGTTCAGCTCAATCCTTTGATATTCAAATGATCTCTTTTGAAGTGTGCATCTTGTCATCACCCTGGAATTTTCTCTTCTCCAGTTGTTAACAGGTATAACTTTCCCAGATTCTCATTTGTCAGTGGCTTCCAGTGTCTGATTTGAGCAGTTTGCCAATAACACTTTCACCTACTTTACAAAAAATTTATATTTCCCAAGGTTTGCCATTATTTGCATTTGTGCATGTATACTATGCAAAATACCTGACAAAGAGCATAACTCATTATTACTGAAGTGGTACTGGCTAGTGTTAACAGGGAGGAAGGGTGGCAGAGTAGAGATTAAATAGAAAAGTGGTCAGTTCCTAGCCAACCATGGTGGCACAGGCCTGTAATCCCAGCACTCTGGGAGGCTAATGTGGGAGGATCATGAGGTCAGGAGTTCAAGACCAGCCTGTCCAAGATGGCGAAACTACATTTATACTAAAAATACATAAAAAAAATTAGCCAGGCACGGTGGCAGGTGTGTATAATCTCAGCTATTCGGGAGGCTGACATAGAAGAATTGCTTGAACCCGGGAGGCGGAGGTTGCAGTGAGCCAAGGTCATGCCACTGCACTCTAGCCTGGGTGACAGTGCAAGACTCCATCTCAAAAAAAAAAAAAAAAAAAAGGGATCAGTTCCTTTAGTGAATATTTTTGTGTTACAGTGACTTTTGCTTTCTCTGAGTAATGTTGTAACTGAAATTTAGGTAGGAATTCTCATATAATAAGGACCATGAAAAAGTACCCAGTCAAGAACTTAGATAAGGAAGAGCGAATAGGTTTCACCTATTATACCAACTCGAATTGGTTGATAGTAGCTGACTGAAGTATTATGTTGAGAAGGATCCTGAGGTTCTTTCTGGCCTTACTAGGGAAGAGTACTATGATTGATTGCTAATGTCTGTTGGGATATGGAAGGGGTAAGTGACAGTCTGTGTGCTACATAGCTGACATAGCTTGTAGTAAATATTCAGCAGGTGCCAATTTTTCTCTCTTATAACGTGGCAGTGTTGATAGGGATATAAAAATGGAAAAATATGATCATTACTCAGAAAGAGTACACAGTCTGAGGAAAGAGAAAGAAGCCAGAGTTAGTTGAATATTCTGGTGGTGACTGCTTGGCTGTTGAGCCAGCCAGATGTCAAAAAGTAGTTATTGGGGACACATATGACATTTTTGTTGTGATGATTTTTGCATCTTTCTGCTACCCTGCCATTATGGAGCTGTAGATAAAAAACAAGGAAGTGAGATAAGGCAGAAATGTTATCTCTTATGATAGCTCTGGAGTCAGACAGATTTGGGTTTAATTCTAGCCCAATATTTATTGTGTTCTATTGGAAAAGTCGCTAAGTCCGTCTAGACCACAGTTTCCTCATCTGCAAAATGGGCATAATTATAGCAGCTGCCACAGTAGATTGTTATAAGGGCTGTGTGTGTGCAGCAATTTCCTCCTTCCTAAAATAGGTATGGCTGTTTCTCTCCCAGAAAAGGGGTATGATGCATAGTTATGGTAATGCATGCAAAGTGCTAGGAGCTTACCTGTCACCTAACCCTGGCGTCACCTAGAGGTCACTGGAGCCACAGAAGGAATTTACAAATGCAAAAGAAGCTGGTGAGCCACTGGGGTTAAAGCTCAGTACTCTCAGCTCTGTCCTTCCTGCTTCTCTCCAGGATGCCATAGTTGTTCAAGCAATAACACTCCCATCTCCATTAATTATCTTCAAAGCTAATCAGAAGATACCAGGAAATGCAGCATTCTCTGCGTGCCTAACCTTTGCTGAACTCTTAAATGCTTTTGTTTGAGAGAAAGTTGTATTAACTCAAATCTATTCAATCTTCCAGTTTCAACCTTCTCTATTTCACCCGAGCTAAGAGTATACTTATTCTCCAGCCTGGGAGGGAGCACTTAAAAGAAAAAAGCTGGGAGAGGGGGATGGGGAGAGGGAGAGTGAGGGAGAAAATTAGTTATCTTATAGTCTGAAAGTCAATGGAATGTTTGTTTTACCATCTCATTTTGAGATTTTTCTTGTTGACATGAAGAGTTAGATTTTTGGGGGATGAAAAAAAATATTTAGAAGCAAAGGAGAGCAAAGACTGAGCAGGCCGCAATTGAGAATATTAGTAACGACTTTTGCAGTCAGAAGGATAGTAAGATAAATGAGTGTAGTAAGATGACTGCCCCAACATAAACTGTAGATGAGTACCCTTTGTAAATCTGGCTCACTTGCAATTCTATCTTAAACTGTGGGAGCATCCGTTATGGGGAAGAGTGGAAGGCACTGGAAGGGCATAAGGCCTTGACCCCATGGAAGCAATGGTATCAGGTTTAACTGTCTTCTGGGCTCTTGACACTGAGAGATCTGGCACCTACCAGTCTGGGCTCTGCCACTTTCTATTGGTATGGCATTGAGCTACAGCTCTTAAAGCTTTAGTCTCCTGGACATAATAATGGTGCCATTAGTCAGGCCAGGCTAAGCCATGCCACTCTATTTCCATTAATAATGAATAATTAATTGTAATGAACATTCAGCATTTTAGAGTTTACTATCTGAATTTCAGGAAATAAGGAATCCAAGCCAGGGTCCAAGCTAGGATTCAAGCACAGGTTTGTCTACTCAGAATCCCTTTCTTGATATATTACATCTCACGGATCTTACAGAGGAAGTCAATGGTACCATAAACAGCTGCTGCTCAAGCAGACTGAAAGCAAAGTAATTATCTTAGATAGTCTTGGTGCAGCCTCTTTGGAAAAATAAGCAAAGGAAAATTTACTTATGTGGCATATACTACCAAGCACAATTTTTGGAAAGTGCTCATTACCCTTTGCTAATTGGAAAAAGAAATCATTTTTTTCCTTTTACATTGCTTAGACTTCTTTTGCATAATTTAGATCCATATGGGCCTTGGCCTTGTATGGATAGAGGCTGAGAATGTATGACAGCACTTAAGAGGGAGGGTTCTTTCAGTCACCTGTGTTCTTTCAGTCACGCAGCAGAAGCCTGGCCCTCTTCTTCTGCACCCTGCATTACTATCTAAACCATCTCACTGCGGCCATGGGGCCTAGTGAGTAGAAGTGGGCCCTGAGCTGGCTGTAATATTACTAAACTTGATCTTAGCTACCCAACACTACTCATCTCCTCTTTTTGCCTATCCTGCTCCCAGGCAGTACTTTTAAGACTTTAATGTGCATGCAAAGCTTCCAGGGATCTTGTTCAAGTGCAGATTCTGGTTGAGCAGGTCTGGGTTTGGGTCTGAGATTCTGAAATTCTATCAGGCTCCTGGGAGGTGCCAATGCAGCTGATCCTCAGACCACATTCTGATTACAAAATAATATTCACCAGCTTTTCAATCCAGAGCAAATGGAGCATCTTGAAGTCTTATAGTTCTAAAAGAGACTTTAAACAAATAATAATATAATGGCACCAGGTATGGTGGCTCAATCCCAGCGCTTTGAGAGGCTAAGGCGGGTGAATCCCTTGAGCCCAGGAGTTTGAGCTGAACTCAAGTGGGCAACATGGTGAAACCCTGTCTCTAGAAAAAATACCAAAAATTAAGAGGGTGTGGTGGTGCATGCTTGTTGTCCCAGCCACTCGGGAGGCTGAGGCGAGGGGATCACTTGAGCCTGGGAAGTCAAGGCTGCAGTGAGCCATGATTGTACCACTGCACTCCAGCCTGGGCAACAGAGCAAGACCCTGTCTTAACAAATAATGATAATAAAATAATGAATTCTACCAGCCATGCCAAATAATTTACTAAAATGGTCTACTTGTTAAAGATACTCTTCCCCTCAGAGTGTCAGTATCCCGATAATGCATTCAGAGTCAGCCACTGTGCCAGGATTTTCTGCTGGACTCTTTCACCCTGTGTTTTATTTCCACATGTGCTTATATCAGCTTTTGCCTAGTGTTTCAAATGTAGGTCTCTTAGAGAGCAGTGCCTCTAATCTGATCTCCACGTTAACCCATGGCTGCTGATGGATGGAACATGAGCCTGGTGGAGCACCATGAGATGAAGGGCTGGTATTCTGCCTGCAACTCACTGTGAGCACTGGCCTTGGCAGCTGGCTGCAGTTGTAAAGTCTGGCTCATGAAACCACGGTTTTCTGACCAGGTCCCCTCTCCTTCACACTGGAAACAAGCTTCATCCAGCACCTGACGGGGCAGGATCTATTCACAGCTTCCCTTACCTGTTGCTTCTGTGAGGCCATGGGCTTTAGCTGACAGCAGGTACTCTGGAACATTAGCACCCCCCATTTTTCCATATTTTTGTTTCCTTCCCAGCAGAAGGCAGGAGGGCTGGATCAAGCAACACTGTCCTACTCCTGTCAGTCACATTAACGTCCCTTCACAGGGAAGTATAGGAAGTTCTTTTACCCACGTCCTGCCCCTGCCCACGCTGCGCCTGCCGTGAACAGCTGAAAGGCAGTCAGAAGTTAGAAGACCCTCACAGAGAAATCTGCACGATGGCCTTATAAACATCACCCAGGTGTTACTTTTATTTATTTTTTTTTTGAGACAGAGTCTTGCTCTGTCACCCAGGCTGGAGTACAGTGACACGATCTAGGCTCACTGCAACCTCCGCCTCCCAGGTTCAAGCAATTCTCCTGCCTCAGCCCCCCGAGTAGCTGGAATTACAGGTGCACACCACCACGCCGAGCTAATTTTTGTATTTTTTAGTAGAGACAGAGTATCACTGTGTTGGCCAGGCTGGTCTTGAACACCTGATCTTGTAATCTGCCTGCCTCAGCATCCCAAAGTGCTAGGACTATAAGCGTGAGCTACCGTGCCTGACCAGTGTTACTTTCTTACTGAGTCTCAGAGCTATAATCAAATGCCTTCTGATGATATTCATTGTGCAGATTTGGGAAGCTTTGTGGGTCTCATTGGTATCCCACAAATGGATGGCAAAGAAAGGCTATGAAATAAATCTACCATTTGGTCTTTATGCCCCTTGCATACATCTGGGTGCCATGGCAACCACCTGACTCTGGAGACAGGTCTACCAGGGGCCTTCCTGTAGGTCAGCAGCAGCCCTAAAGGGCTGCTTCAGGGACAAGACAATTTTAAAAGAGTTTCTTGTCAATCACCAAGACCTGTCATTTTCTTCTTCACAATGCTTTTTTCGTGCAGCCCCTCCCCTCCTTTGCCAGCCTGCTGGCATCTCCATCCAGCCTTCCCGCCTGCACCCCCTCTCCCTGTGCCTTCAGGCCTGCACTCCTTCTGCATATGCTTGCAAGAAAGAGCTCCCTAAAGCATTGCTCTCCTTGGGCTGTTCCTCCACTTGGAAACCTAAAATAGCTTCACATTGCCTTGGAGATCCAGCAAGAAAACTCCTGCCTGTTTCCAGGCGCTCTGCAATCTGGCATTCCCCTTGTCATTCACTTCCTGCCTCTTCAGTGGTGGCTTGGGACAGACTGCCATCCCAGCTCTCCTCTCCTCTGAGGTGGGAATTGGGGGCCCAGGAGTGTTTCCTTACCCTGGTGCCATTCTTCAGATACTCTCCTTTTTTTTTTTTTTTTTTTTGAGACAAAGTCTTGCTCTGTTGCCCAAGCTGGAGTATAGTGGCATGATCTTGGCTCACTGCAGCCTCCGCCTTCCGGGCTCAAGCGATTCTCCTGCGTCAGCCTCCCAAGTAACTGGGACTACAGGCCCTTGCCACCATGCCTGGCTAATTTTTTGTATTTTTAGTAGAGACGAGGTTTCACAGTGCTAGCCAGGATAGTCTCGATCTTCTGACCTCATGATCTGCTGGCCTCGGCCTCCCAAAGTGCTGGGATTACAGGCGTGAGCCAGCGCACCCCACCCAGATACTCTAAAGCACCTTGTCCTTGTCCTTCCTAGCGCCCTGCACAGCAGTCATGAATGTATGGATTTCATAGGATTTAGTTTGTTGCCTGGCCTCCTCAACACACTGGCACCCTCGGAGGGCAGGGACACTGTAAGAATCTGCTAAGATCACTATAACAAATTCCACCCACCACGGGGCTTTAACAGCAGACATTAATTTTCTTCCAGTTCTGGAGGTGATCAGTCTCAGATCAAAGGCTCAAAAAGCAGGTTTGCCTTCTCCTGAGGCCTCTCTCTTTGGCTTGCAGGTGGCCTCTTCTCTGGTGTGTCTTTGTGTCCCCCAAACTGCTCTTATGACCACACCAGTCAGATCGGGGTAGGGTGGATCTGAAAGGCCTCATTTTAACTTCATCACCTCTGTAAAGGCTCTGTCTACAAATGCGTCACATTCTGGGGTACTGGGTAATTCAGCCTTCAACATATGAATTTTGAGGACACATAATTCGGCCCATAAGAGGTTCCATCCTCTCTGACTCATGGACCTGCTGCAGCTAGCCCATGTCTGCACATGGAGGATAGGAATCAGCTCGGGTGTGTGGCTGAAGTCTCTCTCTGAGGCGTCCTGTTCCTCACCTGCCAGTCATTCCAGGCTCAGGTCCAGCCCCGCCCCACATGAAAGCCTTTCTTAAGCCCTCAGAATTTCTCGAGTCTGCACATAGGCACAGTCTCATCCTGCTAAGTCTTTCAGGGGTTTTAGCTTTGACCCCTTAACTAGCATAGACCACAGGGCCGTCCCTCCCACAGATCAGCCAACAAAGGGGCTGCTTTCAAACAAACTCCCCTCCCCTACACGAATGGTGCTTTTTCCCTTAGTAACAATTTGGATCCATTGTTTATTAAAATCTTTTTTTTTTTTGAGATGGAGTCTCGCTCTGTTGCCCAGGCTGGAGTGCAACTCTTGGCTCACTGCAACTCTGCCTCCCAGGTACAAGTGATTCTCCTGCCTCAGCCTCCTGAGTAACTGGGATTAGAGGTACGTGCCACCATGCCTAGCTAATTTTGTGTTTTTAGTAGAGATGGGGTTTGCCATGTTGGTCAGGCTGGTCTTGAACTCCTGACCTCAGATGATCCACCCGCCACAGCCTCCCAAAGTGCTGGGATTATAGGCATGAGCCACTGGGACTGGCAATTAAAATCTTCATTGAGAAGGTCCTTTAGGGAGGACAGTCAGTTCCAGGGAGAGGCCCCCCTCAAAATCACCCAGCCCCCCAGAGTAGAGCTAGAATTGAAGCTGTGAGTTTGGGTACTTGAATCCATAAACTATTAGGTTGGTGCAAAAGTAATTGTGGTGTTTACATTAAGAGCAATGGCAAAAAACAGCAATTACTTCTGCACCAACTTAATATGTTTCTTTTCTCCTTGAAATAATCACAGACCAAGATGAGAAACACAATCTACTCATCAGCCTTTCCCAAATAACAGATTTTACTACCTCAAAGCATTTCAAATCTGTATGGAGATTTGTTCAGTTTCCAGCCATTATTCTCTTGCCAGGCTGGAGAGCACGTCTTCTGAGCTTTAAAGAGTTAAGACTGGTTATGTCTACACATTCCTGGGTAACTTAATTATTGACCCGGCTTGTAAATCATTCATAGCTTTCCAGAGGTATCTATATACTTCTGCTGGCAGCAAATGCAATCCTGGGCTATTTGTGGAACGGAGGCTGGGGTCAGGGAGAGTGTGAAAAATTAAGAATAAGAACACTTCCTTTCCTTCCTGAACTTTAATTGCCCCTTTAAATAAAGGCAAGGCTTTCTTCCTTTGCCACCTGCTCAGAGCACCTCATTTAACTGCCAAGAAAGCTCTGGTTTCACTTGCCATTCTCCGTGTCATGCCACTCCAAGGATACTAAGAGACTTTGGTTTCATTTAGGAGTGAAGTCACTGGGACCAGCCGTCTTGCCTGGAGTCCCCCTGGGTGACAGCCAGGGCTTTAGGAATGCAACATCTTACATTTTAAGCATCTCTTCTAATCCTATCCCTTAGGGGCTGGACAAGAAATGATGGCTTTCAGCTGGCCTGCTAGTGAGGCGGGTTTGCGGTTAACCAAGGCCACACACCCAGAGAGCAACAAGGTGGGATTTAACGATGGCAGCATCTGGTGGGGGCCGCACCTCTGCGGTGTCTGGTGTCAGCCAGGCCTGCCTACTTTCAAATGAGAGGAGTGGTCCGGTCAGGGCTCCCCCGTTGCAGGCTCAGGTCCAACACTTGTGAAAACAGACACCCAAATAATCAAAGACTTGCATTCCTGTGTCTAAATAGCAGTTAATCCTCACTCCTTGGAAGGAGCAGAAACCACAGCTGACAGCCAAGCCCTTAGTAGAATCAGCCACCTGCTTTGTTTGTCCCAAGTCTTATCGTTCTCAGAGCTCAAAGGAACCTTAACAGCTTCTCCGTCCATTTTACAGACAAGAAAAACACATGGAGGCCAGGACTCTTTTACTGCAAATTTATACAACCTGTAAAAAGGCTATTTCATTAAGCCAGGAAAGAAATTAATGGCAAGAGACTTTTTAGGGTAAACAAGTGGATATTTTAAATGCCAAAAGCTGATGTAATTTATTAAAGTCAGGGGGAGATTTTTCTCAACTTGTTCAGTCAACACAGTCCAGTTTCTAGTCGGTTCCAGTCCAGTGTGTCTGGAAGCACATTTTCCCACTGGGGAAATCTACTGGCCTAGCTGGGCGGCTCCTTAGGGCTTTAGAGTGGTCTCTTTGTTTTCCTTGGAGGTAGAGTGGCTCACTGGTGTGGAGTGGGGAGGAATCCAGAAGAAGAGATCTGCAGGGGAATTTCCAGTAAGCTTTGAGTGTTTTCCAGGCATCCTAGCAGACCACACTATAAGATGTGGCTTTGTGACTATGCATCCCTTTACAGAGGCTTCTAAGAGCCTGAGATTTCAAAATCAAACTTCACAGGCAGGCAGTCTCAAAGCCTCACGTCAACCAGCCACACACCACCTTTCTCAACAACCTCATTTTGCACCTTTGGAGAACATCTGTTAGAATCAAGCAAACCCTGTTTTCAAATTCTACTCTTGCTTGTTACCATTTCTGGCCAGTTATTTTTACATGTTATTTATTTAATATTCATAAAAATCCTACAAGGTAGGTTTTATCATCTCCAGTTTTCAGATGAGGAAACTGAAGCTCTGTGCAGGTGAGTGGCTTTCTCAAGCTGCATAGTTAGTAGCATCACCTGTGCTGTCTCCATTCCATGCTGCCATTTAGCAAAGCACAGTACCTTATAATTTTAAAGACTCTCTTGACCCTAGTATAGAACTCTGTTTGGATAAACAGAGCCACAGAGAATGTGGCTTGTGTCAAGAGACTTCACACTGCAATTTTAGAGTCCTGTACCTGTAAACTATGTGTATGTATGTACACACATTGCTATCACCTCATCTGCTTCTCTTCACTTTCCTACCAGGATGAAGTCCTTGTCTGGCTTGAAGATGAAGTCTCTATCTGAAGGCTGCAGAGCTTTGTCTGTTTGCTGGGGAGAGCTTGTGGGCCTTTAAAGCATACCGCTGTGCTGAATTGCTTGGGGAAAGGGTAGGCTTGTGGGGTAAGGGGAGAATCTTGTTTACTCACAGTCCCAGAGACTTTGTATCTTGCCTTGACTCAACCAGTTCACAGAGGCTTGGATGAGATTTATGCAAGAGAGGTCTTTATGGAAACACAGATGAAAAAAATCTGACTGAATGCACACCAGAAATGCCCCTTCAGGTGGTTAGGTTCTTGCTGTTCTCTCTGTGTGCCTTTTTGGTTTTGAGGAATTTGAAGGGGCTCCAATCCCCAGTTTCTTACCAGGCCTCTTTCCTCTACCAGTTTCAATGCTTCTGCCAAGCTGAGAAGGTGAGCCCAGCAACCCTTCCTCAAGCAGTCCTGCTCCATCCCAGCTACATCCTGGGTCAGGACACTAAAAAACCACCCCAGAGTGGATGTACAAGAACAAGATTTACTTACCACTTTGGCTTTTTAAAATTAAACTTAGATGAAAACTGGCTTTACAGATGTTGGAACACTGGTGTGGCCCTAAGAGCTGGCACTATACTTGGGGTTTATGAGGGTTATATGATATGATATTTTCCCATGCCTGAGTTGGGGTGTAATCTTTACGTGAGGGAAAAAATTCTTTTATCTGACCCTCCCGCAATTGATCTAACACTAAGTCTCTATTGTTCACACTGTCAAAATTAAGAAAGAAAATTATATTCATGTTGGGATTTATAATTTATTATTTGTTGTTATTTTTATTTGTCACATTTATTCAGGTTTTATGTTGCCTCATCTTCACTTTAAAACGTGCTGTTGCCAAGTGCGGTGGCTGATGCCTGTAATCCCAGCACTTTGCGGGGCTGAGGTGGGTGGACCATCTGAGGTCAGGAGTTGAGACCAGTCTGGCCAACATGGTGAAATGTCATCTCTATTAAAAATACAAAAAAAATTAGCCAGGCATGGTGTCAGATGCCTGTAATCCTAGCGACTCGGGAGGCTGAGGCAGGAGAATTTCTTGAAGCTGGGAGGCGGAGGATGCAGGGAGCGGAGATCATGCCTTTGCACTCCACCTGGGCAACAGGAGTGAAACTCTGTCTCAAAAAACAAAAACCAAAGCAAAACAACAAAAAAAATGTGCTGTTCAATATCTCTTACTTATTCTCTTATAATAAGGAAATAATATGTCAACCAACAAAAGATGATTGAAAAGTGAGGTGGTTTTTGTTGTTTTTTTGAGCCTCTGAAATGGGTTCCCTATCCCTGGTTTTGGTATAAATTAAGTTCTCTTATCACTGTCTGGCAGAGAGGGAGCTAAATGGAATAAAGATGGGAATGTCTGCTGGCTCCCTCCCTTTCCCAGATAACCAAAAACTCATGCTATAATAGTCTGCCCAATTTCCTCCCTTCTTTCCTCTCCCAAACAGGAAGTGTTTTTATTCCCTTTTTAATCACTGGGAGAGAGGTGATACCAATGACCATAATCAAGGGATAGAAATAAGAGAGGAAGGAAAGAGAGGAAAACACAAGCAAGGAGCTCAGCCTAGAGAAAGCCCTCGGGAATTGTGGCGAGGGACACCTGAGAACAGATGCAGCAGATGTGAGTACAATGGGTGCAGAAGAAAGGGAAATTCATAAGTTTTGCTGCATGCCCTATGTTTGCCTTCTCGTTGTGGTTTCCAAGAATCTCAAAGAATGTGAGTCTTTGAAATTCCTTCTTGTGTCGGGCTGTATTCCTTGATTACCACCTTGAGACTGAACTATTTGGATCCTGCCTGGTTATACCCCAGAAATATTCCTGTGTCCCCACCTTTTCTGAGGCTTTCTACTTTGTTCCATTCAGAGGTACCGTATTGTGTTTCACAGCATCAGGATTTGGCTATCCTGAGGTAGATCACAGTAATTTGGATGGGTCTCCTATAAGTCTAGACACAGTTCACCTCAGAGGTCACTTAATTAACCTGATGAATCCAAGAGGAACTGTTTTATTACCACGAATGAGAAATTTTCCAATTGGAGTTAGTTTAAATAGTGAGGACATATGGAATATATACTAACTGTAGTGACTAGCTAATATCTGTTAGATAAGCTTCAAAATATTTCAGATTTGGGGGCTGGGCGCGGTGGCTCATGCCTGTAATCCCAGCACTTTGGGAGGCTGAGGCAGGCACATCACCTGAGGTCAGGAGTTTGAGGCCAGCCTGGCCAACATGGCAAAACCCTGTCTCTACTAAAAATACAAAAATTAGCCAAGTGTGGTGGCACATACCTGTAATCCCAGCTACTCGGGAGGCTGAGGCAGGAGAATCGCTTGAATCAGGGAATAAGAGGTTACAGTGAGCCGAGATCGTGCCACTGCACTCCAGCCTGGGTGACAGAGCAAGCCTCCGTCTCAAAAACAAACAAACAAACAAACAAACCAACCAAAATATTTCAGGTTTGTTCCATCCTCCTGTCCAGGGAATCCTAAGAAGTCTACACTTGTCTTGTAGAAATTTAATTAGAATTGTCTTTTAGAGAAAACAGTGATTTTGCTGGCGGCCTTTCAATTCTTTTTTTGAGACAGAGTTTTGCCCTTGTTGCCCAGGCTGGAATGCAATGGCGCAATCTTGGCTCACTGCAACCTCGACCTCCCGGGTTCAAGCCATTCTCCTGCCTCAGCCTCCTGAGTAGCTGGTACTACAGGCGCCCACTACAATATCCAGCTAATTTTTTCCTGTATTTTTAGTAGAGCCAGGGTTTCACTCTGTTGGCCAGGCTGGTCTCAAACTCCTGACCTCAGGTGATCCGCTTGCCTTGACCTCCCAAAGTGCTGGGATTACAGGTGTGAGCCACTGTACCTGGCTCTCAAAGCGTATTTTGTATTAGAACAATCTCCAATGCCATAAGCTGTCAAAAAGATGTGGCAGCATGTTTATCTATAGCAGACACATCTTCAGCCATTTTTTCCCTTGTGTTTAACTTGACAAGTTGTATCATTTCCGACTTTCAAAAATGCATTCTTGGGCCATGTTCACCAGCTCAGCCGTCAAGAGCACTCATGGAGTCCCGGAGAGGTGTTCTGCTTCCCTGAGCTGCCAAAGCCTCAGAGCTGGGACTTCTCTCCCAGCCTTGCAGAAATGGTTTGCTTTTAATTTGGGGGCAACTTACTAACATTTCATCAAGTTTTTTCTCTTATCCTCTTATTCACTGTTCAGATGTTTGTCACCCCAGCAAGCAGTGTGTGAATGATGAGTCTTACGTCAGGAGTAAACTGGAGGCTTATTTGTGGTAGTTATAGTTTCCCTACTTCTTTTTGGACAGGACATATAAACTTGTCTGTATTTCCTAATATTTTCTCTGCATTCTTTTAATCATAACTGAATTTTGTCTGTGTAAGTCCTCACGGTTTAATTCTTTGGCTTTCTCCATTATCCCTAGCATTTTCCCCCTCCTACCTTCCCAACTCATCTCCTGGGGTTGCAGATAGCCAGGGTTATGTTAAATTTTTACCAGTCCCTCCAAAGGTTGCCTAATCCAGGAAGACTCCCCTGATGACCTTGGGTTGGGTTAAAGGGATGATACTTTTCTCCAAACTTCTTCAACGCTTATTTTGTCTTCTGCGTATGACTCACTTCCCCCACCATGTTGCAGGCTGTAGGTTGTGATGTCTGGATGACACCTATTCTCCTCCTCGTTGGGAAGCACCATCCAGATAGTCAAACAGAGATGATGACTTTGGTAGAGCCCCAGCCAAGATCAGGGAAGGTGACAGGGCCTGAAGGTTCAAGCGAAGCCAGAGTCCACAAGGAGGACAGAGGATCACATACCAGGGTGTGTATGGGTAGATGTGAAATCCAGCGGGCCCAAAGGCAGGGATTTGAGTCAGGTCTTCAGAACTTAGAGTCTGGAGTTTGGGAGATAAAATAAAAGTGAAAGGAGATTGGGATCAAGGCTCTGGAAGGAGCAATTTTCTTGAACAATACTTAGTGCGTGTTTGAGGCTAGTTGTGGGGTCTTGCATAGGACAGACTCAGAGAGGTAAACAGTGCATAGTTGGTTGAATAAATAAATGCTGAGACATTTACAAAGATGTTTACCATTCGAAGAATAGGCAGGATATTTGAGTAAGAATTGAAGTTCAAAGTCTCCTAGGATTTTTCAGGGCAGAGAATATATATTTCTATGCACCTCCAAAGGGTATTTTAATTTCTTTCTCATCATTCAATCAGTATACAATTAAACTTGATCTTCCGTTCAATCAACAAATTCCAAATTCAGTTGGTTATAGCGTCTCTGAGAAGTAATCAGTACATAATTCTGTATCAGTCACGGTTTGATCAAACATGCAGAACCAATGTAAGTGATAGCGAATAATGGATGGCAGGGTCCTAGCTTTGCCATGAGGGAGCTGGGGAGGTGCTCTATGCCCATCATTGCCTCTGTGGTGTCTACTGTTGACTTGAAGTCCTATGGGTCAGCCAGACAGCCATTTGGGATGGAGGTGGGTGTGGATAACAACAAGGACAAACACAACGCCACAGAGATGAACTGGAACCCATGAAGACAGACTAACTGGAACCCATGTATCTCTCTCCCATCCACTCCAGCCTCAATTCTGCATGACCCGCTGGAGAAGCTGGAGCCCTTTGCCATGGAGCTGCTCTTGCATCTGGCCCAGGACTCCGAGAAACAAATGGAGGAGATCTGGCAGAAGCTGGAGGTGGGTCTGGGCACTCTCACATCAGCGACGATGTTTGCCAGCTGCCACAGCACCTGCTGTCCTGCTGCTACATTCAGGGCATAGGAAATATGGCCATTGCTCCATGCCCACCTTCCAGGTCTAATGCAAAATGTCTCTAGTAGCCAACCGTAACCTAGAACTACACAGGGAAGGGCATTCTTGGAAGCATAGTTCCTGTTAAGCTCAGTTGTCATGGTACAAAGCCACCACAGCCTATTCCTTGTAAACCTGGCATTCACACACCCTACTTTTAACCATGTTTGACTTGCCAGTAAAGACAATAGCAACAGTATGCTTCTGCCTAACATGACGCAACGCTTCTTGTACTGCCTAAGACATGCTAGTCTCTCCTGCAATGAGGTTTTGAGTCTTTATCTATCTTTGGGTGATATTAATTCTCTTCTAGCCAAGTTACATTTCCTCTTTGCTGTTCTATAACTTAAATACTGAGATATATGTTAATTACCATGAACACATCTTATGTTAGATGGTAGGTGTATAAGAGAGGGTTCCGTGGACAACCAAATATTTTTGACCGAAGCTAGACTCAGTAAAAGTTTTATTTTGAATTAGATTGTGAACATACAAACCTGAGGACTTCTTTTCTGAGCCTAGGTTAGCTATTTCATCTGTTTTTTTTTTTTTTTTTTTTTTTTTTTTTGAGATGGAGTTTCGCTCTTGTTACCCAGGCTGGAGTGCAGTGGCCCGATCTTGGCTCACCGCAACCTCCGCCTCCTGGGTTCAAGCGATTCTCCTGTCTCAGCCTCCTAAGTAGCTGGGACTATAGACATCTGCTACCATGTCCAGCTAATTTTTTTGTATTTTTAGTAGAGATGAAGTTTCACTATATTGGCCAGGCTGGTCTCGAACTCCTGACCTTGTGATCCACCTGCTTCAGCCTCCCAAAGTGCTGGGATTACAGCATTATTACGGCCATAGTGCCCGGCCTTATTTCATCTGTTTTTAATGCTGTCAAATGTATCCTGAGAGGAGTCAGGTACCCAAGCCAAGCCTAAATTGTGACCCTGCAGTGTAGCTTGGTCTGTCTGATGAACTTACGTGTGACGAGCTCCTGTGCATCTATTTATCCAGGAAAACCAAAATTGTGCTGAAGAAGCTTTGAACAAGATTACGCCACTGCACTCCAGCCTGGGTGACAGAGCGAGACTCCATCTCAAAAAAAAAAAAGTAGCTTTGAACAGAGGCCCCAGGGGGACACAGTTTTAGAGATTAGGAGGAAAGACAATGTCTGCCCAGCCCAGTCCCAGGGTTTAGATATAACCTTCAAAGACAAGGAAACTGCAGTCAGAACTGGTAGCGGGTATAGGATTTGGGCAGAGACAATCTGCTTTGGGACCCATGTGGCCAAATGTGACACAGAACTGGAGAATGGACAGTCTCCCCATTCTTACAGACCATCCCGTATAAACAACTCACAGTGTAGCTCCGTTTGGCATACCTGAGGTGTCTTGGCTTCCGCAGAATGTGGAGGTAGCTTCCCAGCAGGAGGTCACAGGCCTTGAGGAGAGTGACGATAAAGGCGCAGCACCAGGCCTTCCTGGTAGCTTGCAGGAAGCAACAATGTCAGGCAGGCTGGAGGGGGAAACCATGTCTGAGATTTCTCTCAGACTCCTCCTGGGGACTCAAAAATAACCAGGGGGCAGGGATTAAGGAGGGGCAAGGAGTGCTGATGGAACAGTTTTGTATCATGATTGTGGTGGTGGTCACACATATCTACACAGGCGATAAAATAATACAGGTACACACACACACACACACACACACAAATAAGAACATGTAAAGCTGATGAAATCTGTGGGTTGCACAGACTGTTTATCATTGCTACTCTTTATCCGTATCAATGTTCTGATTTTGTACCAGATGTTAGCATTGAGGAAAACTAAAAGTACACAGGACATTAAGTCAAGGAGAAACAATCAATCATAGTGATAGAAGTGATATTTATTGAAAGCTAACAGTATGCTAGGTGCTTCACTTCTGTTTGTTTAATCCTTGCAACACCTTTATGAAATAGATGTTGGTATTACTCATTTTTATAGAAAAGGAAACTGAGTTCCAGTGAGGTGAAGGACATTCAACAAGGCTGTCTGACGTCAGAGCCAGGACTTCTAACATTGAAGTCCTCAAGGAAAAGGTTCAGATTGCAGTGACAGGGGGAATAGGGTAGAATACAAGATTCAGCACCAAGAAGGACTTCCGATGGGGCTGTGCAGGAGTAGGCGAAGCTCCCCGGCACCGGCAAAGTGACGTGCTCCACAGGAGAGCAGCTCTCAGAGCAGACTGGACAGACTATCTGTCACGGCCCTGTCTTTTGGTTCCAGACAGCATCCAAATGACTTGGGCTTTCTCATCAGTGCAATGGGGAAAATAAGTTTTATCTCACGGGTGATTGTTAGAATTGCAAGCGGTGTAACAAAGGGTTCCAAGTCTTCAGCCTACTGGAAGTCACGCTTTCTTTAATATCCACATCAAATGGCTCAAGTCTCCATCCGAAATTACATGGGGAATCTCGCTTCCTCTCCACATTTTCAAAGATTCCCAGGGCCTTTGCATTTGCAGGGCCTACCTTCCCTCCCCTTCATGCTCAGACCCAATTCTCGGTTGCCCATGTGGTCTTGGGCCCAGCGTTTGCCCAGGGACACCTTGCCCATCAAAGCCACTGTCCTCTCTCCACACTGTTTCCTCCGTGCCAGACTTTGCTCCCTTCTTTTGTCCTTCAAGCAACACCTACATCTGTTCACGAATGTTCTGGTGGGTGGTGTTGGCACACCTGGCTGACTTTGCTGAAGATTTGGGGTAGCAGAAGAAAATCACAGTTCTACCTAAGGCAGCACGAAAACATGCCAAGCCACACTTTGAACGAGCTCTTACAAGTTTCTAACAGGTTGTTTTAAGTACCAAAACCTCCTTCCCTGTTCGCTGCAAACATCCCTGCAATCTTCAATCATCATTCTCTTTCTTCAAATGCTAGGGCCAATTTGGCACCCCCGATCATTTTAATATGCTGAGCAGTCCAGCTTTTTAAAAAATCTTTTTTCTGTCTTCCAGACCAGGCCCTGGGGACCACCTACCTAAAGCAAAAGGGGAGGGATGCATTCATCATTGTTCTCTGTGCTTTGGCTCGTGTGGCTATGGGACAGTTAGAGAGCCATTGTGCGCCTCAATTTACTTGTCTACTATTTACATGCCTACTTTAGGAGTGGGTAGTAACAGCACTTAACCGCCAGGATTATTGTAAAGATACAGTGAACATAAATCACTTAGACGGCACCCAAACTCAGTGTCTGTTCATTTGTAAGATTTCTCTGACTTCATCACTTCTGGAGACATTCAACCCTGTTTCTCCTCTTGCCAGGTAGTGAGAGTTCCTGCTGCTCCTTCTGGCCAGAGGGAGGTGAGGACTGTCCATGAGGGCACATTCTTGAAAACTTTGCCTCTACTTCAGTGGTCCCTTCTTTTGACTGTAGACAGCCAGGAAAGAGTCTCAGTGCCCTGAAAGTGACCAGACCTAGCCCTGCCCAGGACAAGCAGGTAGAAAGTGGAGGCCACAGTTGCTGCGGTCTGTTGATCAAGTGTATGCATTGTATATTGGCCCCAAAGGAAATCAGATCACAGGCAGTCACATGGCCCTGGAGACCTGGAGTAAGAACTGATGAGGGCAGCTCACGTGTTTGATGCATGGTTTCCTTTGAGAACAACTGGGTGTGGGAAGGAATGGAATGGCATAGAAGCAAGGAAATGGATTTTACAGTAGGATGTAAAGTGTCTGTGGCTATTGAAGTGTGTTGGGGATGAGATTTGGTGCATATGAATAAATACACAGAGATGCTGTTCAGGGCTTTATGTAAGCAGGAATGGAACAGAGGGAGAGGTAGAGCTCAGCAGCCTTGCTGAGACAATGGAGGTGTGTGCACCAGAGCCATGGTCAAGGGCAGGAAAATCTACTGAAAGTTCTTCAGAGGCTAGCCCACAATAGGATGGCCCCTGAAGTCCAGCACATCTTGATGTTCCACTCACCCCCTCCCTTGATGTGGAGTGCAGCTCCCTTTTTCCCCAGGGCCCCTTCCTCTTGACTGCCTCCCCCAGGATGGGGGGATAGCTATACCCAGCTGGCTCCTGACCTTCTCCTGTTCCTTTGGAGACCATCATGCTTAAGCATTGATTATCTGTGTCCAGTCAGTGTTTTGCAGTGTTCTTGGCACAAATGGCTAGCCTGTGTGGTGAAATGGAAGGAAAGGGCTGTCAGGGGCGCATTCTATAGTCCAGGAGGACACAGAGCTGGCCTCGTCTCTAGCTATTGGCCATCTGTGTTCCCTGGAGCAACAGAACACCAGGTGCAGAGCCCCAGCACGGGGTTGGAGCTTGGAAACCTGGCTGGAAACAGAAATGGAGCTACCCTGTTGGGTGGGGACTTGGACAGGAGAGTGAAAAGGCTCCCGTTTCTGGTGGGTGGAGAGTCTGGAGCAGGGGTCTGGGTTCTCTCAGATGCTTGTATAAGAAGGGAAGATGCTGCAGAGAGGACAAATCCCCCACAAAAGACCAGATGCTACACTCCCAGGTCCTATTTGATTTAGGGAATGAAGGAGGGAGAAGAAAAGAAAGAAGAGGGGAAAGGAATCTGTTGACTACTTGTTCTGGGTTAGGCGTCACACTGGGCTTCAAGAAGAGGTAGAACACTGCATGGCACCCAGCCCCTAGAAGTCCCTTGATCAGTACAGCTGTTATCATGATGATTGATATTACTGCTTCATTCTCACCACACCACCATAAGGCAGATATTATTATACTCTCTCCATTTTGCGCACGACAAAATTGAGGTTTAGAAAAGAGAAGCAATTGGTGTAGTGGGTTCAAAATTGAAACACAGCCTATCTGACTCCAACACCTGTGTGTCCCAGCCCTGTGACAGGGAGAGATGTAGATGTTCCACCAGTGCCTGGCAAGGCAATAGCTGGCGATGGTAAAGAGTCAGTATGGGGTAGGGTTGGGTGAGGGTAAGGGAGGTAAGGAGGGAAAGAAGCCCCTTTCCTTGAAAAGTTCCTCAGGGCTGGGCTGCCATGCAAAGCCACTCACTTGGAAGTATGGGACCAAGGGAGGCCAGAGGCAGGACCCTCCTGGCTGCCTCACAGGCTTAGAGCTGGGTGGGGGGCAGGTGCTGGGTGCCAGCAGGAACAGCAGCCTCTAGAAGAGAGACAAACAGCCCTGGCACCTGGAGGAGTCACACCTGGGATGGATGAGGGTAGGCACGGCTGCTGAGCCTGCTCTAAGCAGGTGGTTCTGGATGCTCCGGCAGGTGTGGTGCAGCTTGGTTTGCAGCAGTCGTGCTGGTGGGTGCTCAGCCAGTGACTGTGTATATCTTTGTCATTGTTGTTGCCAGTATTATGGTGATCACATTCTCTGACTTTTATGCATTTAGGCTAGAGGAACCTGGAAAAACACATGAATCAAAATAAAATTGATTAACCTTTCCAGGCCAGAGTTACCAGCCAGTGACGTTCTGACCACATGCCTCTGTTGAAATTCCTCTCTGCAAGGAAAGTGGTGTGTGTCGTTTTTTCCAGCAGTGGAAATACAAATGATTCACTCTGGAATTCATGGCTGTTTCACTGATAACTAATTTGTTTGCTGATAAGTGATTACCCAGGAGCCAGAATAGAGATCCAGAAGTCAAACTGCAAAAATTATTAAGTTTCCTCTGTGTGCAGAATGTTGTGCGAAGTGGTTATGGGTACTACAACGGATGTGAGTGTGTAGACCTTGCACAGCAGAGCTTATAGGCTAATGATAAGATAGCAAGAAACAACAGGAACACATATAACTGGAATGCAGACGGGATCTGTGCTCCTCACACTAGCCATGGAGGATTAGAACAGGATGAGAGACCTGAGGAAGACTTCTTGAAGGAATTGCTCAAGCCATGTTTTAGAAAAGAGAATTCAAGGTCTGGCAGGAAGAAAGGAGCAAGGGAAGCAGGGGAAGTCTTGGAGGAGAGCAAGGTGGTATTGAAACTGCCCTTACAGTTGGTTTGTTTTGTTTGTTTTTTTTCTTTTTTGAGACGAAGTCTCACTCTGTTGCCCAGGCTGGAGTGCAGTGGTGCGATCTCAGCTCACTGCAACCTCCGCCTCCTGGGTTCAAGCAATTTTCCTGCCTCAGCCTCCCGAGCAGCTGGGATTACAGGCACACACCACCATGTCTGGCTAATTTTTGCATTTTTTTTAGTAGAGACGGGGTTTCGTCTTGTTGGCCAGGATGATCTTGAACTCCTGACCTTGTGATCCGCCCACCTCACCCTCCCAATGTGCTGGAATCACAGGCGTGAGCCCAGCCTCATTGTTGGTTTTAATGCTGTTCTTGCCTTAGTAGGTCAATTCAGAGCATTCATGGTGCAAGAAAGATAAGGACATTTGATTTAAGAAATAGAATAGAATATTCTAAAATTAGATCAGAATTTTTGATGGAGTAGAGGTCAGAGCTATCTATTTTCTGTTTTGGAAATGTTTGGGAAACTGTTAGTTTTGCTCTCAGGATCTGATGCTTTTGTGGTTGAATATTTCATGTGAATGTTTTCTCTGCCCATGCAAATAGTAGGTCTCCCAGACAAATATCTCAGTGGTGCCAGCACTTCATTCTCCCAGTGTAGGAGGATCTTTCTAATACTTCCATTGTGGGCAATGTGAAATTGCTGGAAGCTTGTAATCACATCTATATTTTAAAGAAAGATTTTTAAAATCAACAAACTATATGAAAATGTATTTAAAACTGTTAGTATTATGGTTGGATATTAATTTTGAAGTATTATTTAGTTTTCTCCTATATTTCTTTCTTAACCCTCTCACGCGCTTCTCTTCTTGCCTTTTTTTTTCTCTTGAGACAGAGTCTCACTCTGTCACCCAGGCTGGAATGCAGTGGTGCAATCTTGGCTCACTACAACTTCTGTCTCCCAGGTTAAAGCGACCCTCTTGCCTCAGCCTCCCAGGTAGCTGGGATTACAGGCATGTGCCACCACACCCAGCTAATGTTTGATTTTTTTAATAGAGATCGGGTTTTGCCATGTTGGCCAGGCTGGTTTCGAATCCCTGACCTTAGGTGATCTGCCTGCCTTGGCCTCCCAAAGTGCTTCTTGCTTTTTTGAGCAAGGTTGGTCTGTCCTCATTGTCTTAGTTAAGGGACAGTCAACAGGGGACAGAGATACAGAGGCCCATTTTCCTAGCTTTAGAGTTTTTAAAGCCCTTGTGTGTGAAGGAAGGACTCTGACTTATACAAGAGATTGAGGGGAATATGTGGTGCTCCACTTGAAGTTCCCTGTCCCCAGTCTCTGGGGACTTGGAGGGAGGGAGGTGGGTCACAGAGAAAGTCAGAACTGTAGAGTAATTAGGGAATTCTTGAATGAGGTATTGGTGTTGTGTGTCCTGGAAGAATGGGAATGGAACCCACTGATTAGCTTGTCTACATTTCTGTAGATTACGATTGGTATCTACAACTGTCTAGTGCTAAATGATAAATATTTTCTTCCAGTGGATTTGCCTGGGCCTCCTGGGTTCAGGCAATTCTCCTGCCTCAGCCTCCTGAGTAGCTGGGATTACAGGCAGGCACCACCATGCCCAGCTAATTTTTTTTTTTTTTGTATATTTAATAGAGACGGGGTTTCATCATGTTGACCAGGATGGTCTCGATCTCTTGACCTCATGATCCACCCGCCTCAACCTCCCAAAGTGCTGGGATTACAGGCTTGAGCCACCGCGCCCAGCCAGTTCTCATTAACTTCCTAGAAGATTTTGGGTAGAACTCTTGGATATTTAATGCCACAAGTTTTAGTTCTGATCTTGCCTTTTGAGCTCAATGTTGCATTCCCATAACTCTCCAAATTACTGAAAGACAATTATTGGAATAACCCAAGTTTACACGAAGGGTAAAGACAGCAAAGAGTTGGAAAATCTGTGTGTGGTGGGTCATCACCAGATCTGCCCATGGAAAGCCCCTAAGTGGATGTAAGTAGAAAATTCTTAGGTCCTGAAACATAAGTGCAGATAAAGGGAAGTTGCTAAATATGGAGCACTGGAACAGAAAAATAGAGTGATTACATAATGTTGTACAGTAAGTATCTTAGAACCCCAAACCTGGGCATAGGCCTGGGGGATGTGGCTTACTGGGTTAAAGAAGAATTGTCTGGGCCAGGCACGGTGGCTCACGCCTATAATCCCAGCACTTTGGGAGGCCGAGGCGGGCAGATCATGAGGTCAGGAGATCAAGACTGTCCTGGCCAACACAGTGAAACCCTGTCTCTGCTAAAAAAAAAAAAAAATACAAAAATTAGCCAGGCATGGTGGCACACACCTGTAGTCCCAGCAACTCAGGAGGCTGAGACAAGAGAATCGCTTGAACCCAGAAGGTGGAGGTTGCAGTGAGCTGAGATCGCACCAGTGCACTCTAGCCTGGGCTACAGAGCAAGACTGCGTCTCAATTTAAAAAAAAAAGAAAGAAAGAAAAAAGCTGGGCACAGTGGCTCACGCTTGTAATCCCAGCACTTTGGGAGGCTGAGGCAAGTGGATCACAATGTCAGAAGTTTGAGACCTGCCTGGCCAACATGGTGAAACCACATCTCTATTAAAATTCAAAAAAAAAAAAAAATTAGCTGGCATGGTGGTGATCGTCTGTATTCCAGCTACTCGGGAGGCTGAGGCAGGAGAATCGTTTGAATCTGGGAGGTGGAGGTTGCAGTGAGCCAAGATCATGCCATTACACTCCAGCCTGGATGATAGGACAAGACTTTGTCTCAAAAAAAAGAAAGAGGGAAGGATTGTCTGAAACAGTGACGTACATCATCTTGGGGGCTGGCATGCCCTTTCTGGAGGGGAGAGGAGCCTTTGTTCTGGGCTTCTGGAGCCTCTTGGATTCCTCATCCTGAGAGCTATTGTCTGTAGCCACCACCAGAGGTGTGTCCAGTTTGGGAACAAAAGGGGGGCTCTGGCAGCCTGGCTGCTATACTGTATTTGTGGTCATTATTTTTGTTTGTTTTTTTGAGATGGAGTTTCTCTCTTGTTGCCCATGCCGGAGTATGATGATGGCATGATCTCTGCTCACTGCAACCTCTGCATCCTGGGTTCAAGCGATTCTCCTGCCTCAGCCTCCCGAGTAGCTGGGATTACAGGCACCCACCACCACACCCAGCTAATTTTGTATTTTTAGTAGAGACAGTGTTTCTCCATATTGGTCAGGCTGGTCTCAAACTCTCGACCTCAGGTGACCTGCCCACCTTGGCCTCCCGAAGTGCTGGAATTACAGGTGTGGGCCACCTTGCCTGACCTTGTGGTCATTATTTTTAAATACTGTAGATAAGTAATGGAATATGTGTGTAAACCGATTAATCCTAATCTGCTTTTCTTTAGGGTTGATTAATTAGTGGATAACACAAACAAGTTAACTCTAGTCTGTGTCAACAACTGAGGCTTCTTTAAGTGTACACAAAAGTGTTAAAAGTAATTTTGTTTTACTTTGCAAAAAAGTAAATTTTGCAAAAAAAAGTTTGCAAACTGGCAGATTTTTTTTTGTTTGTTTGGCTAGGAGTAATCTAATAGGACTAATTGCCTTGTATCAATAAAGGATAAAAATGATCAAGCCCAATAATTATGCTATCTCTGGGGGTCTAGAGCCCACTGTGTGACATCTCCAAGGATAAGACCACTCTCCCCTTGCCCTCCACCATCTAACCTAGGAAACCAGTGTTTGTGTTTGCGTCAAAAACCTGTCTCCAATATTTGCAGGCTGGAGCAAGAGTGCAAATGAAGGCCCACATAGCATATGTTTAAACGTCTAAAAGCTACAAATCCAGCCAAGAAACCATAATATAGAACACAGTCTCTCCTCTTGCCTTAAAAAATATATATTCAGGGGGACCTAGAATATCAAGTTTGGATATAGAATTCTTGGACTCAGAGTTCCATCTGCTTGCCCAGTGTCTCTGTTCTCTCTCTGTTCCCAGCTCCATCCCACATCCCATATTAAAGCCACTCCAGTCCGCATAGCCCATTCTTTATAAATGGCTGCCTGGTGGCCTAGGGATAAGCATAGCCATGAGACAGAGGATCCTTAGGACTCAGACACCCTGAAGAGGCCTCAAGTGGGTTCAGGCGCTTGGGAATTCTGGGTACCAAAGAGTTGGTCTAGAAGGTGGGGTACGGGCTTTCCACAGGTGATGAGTCACAGGCCCTGACACATTATCTGGGCCCTGTGACTCATTACCCATGGAAAGAGGGTGCCTAGAAGGGCCAGAAAGAGACCCTTTAAAGGATAGAGCCTATGACAGCAATCCCTTCTTGCCTAGGTATTTCTGCTGTTTTTTGTTTGGGGGAGCAGGAGTTTACAAGGAGAGAGATAGATTGAGAGAGAGAGAGAGAGAGAGAGAGAGAGAGAGAGAGAGAGAGAGAGAGAGAGAGAGAGAAACGTTGCTTCTTAGAGAGGTTTTAAAGATTAATGTAATCTGGTATCTAACAAAGATCCCCACATTTGATGAAATGTGGTTTGAGCTGAGACTTGCATTTATGGCAACAGCTCCACTTGGTAGCAAGCTTATCAAGGTGGGGACCTACAGTCTCTGCCTGTGTCCAACCACAGAAGGTGACAATATTTTCTTTTTTTTTTTTTTTTTTTTTTTTTGAGGCGGAGTTTCGCTCTTGTTACCCAGGCTGGAGTGCAACGGCGCAATCTCAGCTCACCGCAACCTCCGCCTCCTGAGTAGCTGGGATTACAGGCACGTGCCACCATGCCCAGCTAATTTCTTGTATTTTTAGTAGAGACGGGGTTTCACCATGTTGACCAGGATGGTCTCGATCTCTTGACCTCGTGATCCACCCGCTCGGCCTCCCAAAGTGCTGGGATTGCAGGCTTGAGCCACCGTGCCCGGCTGGTGACGATATTTTCTATGGTTAGATCATGACTTACTGATGCAGAAGCAAGGACCGCCCGAGAGTTCTGTTTGCGCCTGTTCACCTCCGCATTGGACCTTGCACATCCTGTATGATCAGTTGGGTCTAGTAAGAGCATCTGTTTCTCCTTACAAATTTGAAAATGGAGTTCTCAAGTGGGTGGTAAAAAGTCATGAATCTGATTCATAGACCCTCTCTCATTCCACCACATGCCCTTCAGCAAGCACTCTCTTCCCACTGGTTTTTGAGCCTCATTCAGCCCCAGCTGGTGAGTTGAGGAAATAAGACTAGGTAAATGTGACCTCTAATAATCCAACGGCTTTCAGAAAACTGCAGCAAGTCAGGAAAACCACCACATTTTCCATAGAGGCAGCAGGGAATGGGAGGAGGATGGGTCTGAATTTCTAGACTCAACTTTGCAGAGACTTTACCAGTTAATTTGTACAAATCTCTTTCTTCTTTCTGTTTATCTAAAATGATAAGTATGAATGAAATGGCCAAAGTCCCTTCTAGTGCAAAAATTCTTGGGTTATGTGGCTCTCATTGGCAACAGTGCCTTCTAATGTAAGCAAATGTAAAATTCCCTCTTCCCCCTTCAGCAGAAACGGACTTCATTCTCAAGGTGCAACAGGAAGCCTGTATCCTGGAGGGCCCTAAGAGAGGAGCCAAGTCCATTTGCTGTGAGGTGACAAGGACATGAGTCTTTCTACAAATCGCTGTGTGCCTGGCCCAGAACACCTGCTCAGCTAGGCAGTGCTCCTGTAGGAGCAGAATAATTTTCTTTCCCTCACATTAGTTTAAGCGAGCATTCACTTTTGTGTTTGCGTGTCAGTTGATACTCAGTGGGATTGCGTGATTTATAGCTGGATTGATATCATTAAATCTGGAACTCTTTTCCTCTGGCCTCAATAACCCAAGTGACTTGTATGCCGGAAAGTGATTAAGAGGTCAAAGAAAACGCAGTGAGAGGGAAGTTGCGGGAGCAAGCTTTCCCCAGTTGTAATGTTCTCTCAGATATCCAGGCTGTCCCCTGCTCTTAGAGGTTGTTCCAGATCTTAGATAGTCATTATGCCCAGAGGTAAATACAGCTGGGGCAGCAGCCAGAGGGAATGATCCTCCAGCTACCTGCTGCTGTCCTTAAGTATGGCTATTACAAGATGCACAAGTTTGTGGGGGAGACTGAGTGCCTAAATTGCAGGAAGAAAGATAAAATTCCTCAGCCTTGTGGACGTCCTAAATATGGGAAAGTTTGAAACTCCCTAGAGACTTGTTGAATGGCTTTGACAAAAATGCTGATGATATGGGCAATGAAATCCAGGCTGAGGTGGTCTCAGATGGAGATGAGGAACTTGTTGGGAATTGGAGCAAAGGTGACTTTTGTTATGTTTTAGCAAAGAAACTGGTGGCATTTTCCCATACTTTCCTGTCTTCTTCTTCAAACTGTGCCAACCTCTGCCTGTTACTCAGTTCCAAAGTCACTTCCATATTTTTGGGTACCTTTTCAGCAGTTCCCCACTCTATTGGTACCAATTTACTGTATTAGTCCATTGTCATGCTGCAGATAAAGACATACCTGAGACCGGGAAATTTACAAAAGAAAGAGGCCTAATGGACTTACACTTCCATATGGCTGGCTGGGGAGGCCTCACAATCATGGCAGAAGGCAAGGAGGGGCAAGTCTTATATGGATGGCAGCAGGCAAAGAGAGAGAACTTGTGCAGGGGAACTCCTCTTTATAAAACCATAAGATCTTGTGAGACTTATTCACTATCACAAGAACAACAAAGGAAAGACTTGCCCCCATGATTCAATTATCTCCCACTGGGTCCCTCCCACAATATGTGGGAATTCAAGATGAGAGGTGGGGACACAGCCAAACCATATCAAGGACTGATAAATAGAAATGGGGGTGGGGGTAGAGGACTAAAACCAGCCCAATTGTCACATAAAACTGATGTTTCTGGTTTCTTTGAATAAACATAGAAATTGATTCTTCCAATCTTAAATGAGAAAGCTACATTTGTCTTATCTGAGTTCCTTTCTCAGGAAACCAACCATCAGACCTCTCAGATAGTAGTAAAGAACTAAAACATACCAGATCATAGCATCTGGACAGTGAGGCACCAGATCCCCTCATCCATTATGACTGCCTATCTGGCACCTGCTTCCTGTTGACCAACTCCTCTTCCTTACCCCTCTTGAATTCCTATTTTCCCACACATGACTTCATTTCTTCCCTGCTATAGAAACTCTTAATTTTAGTCAGTCAGGGAAATGGATTTGAGACTGATCTCCCATCTTCTGAGATGTAGCACTCAATTAAAGCCTTCTTCTGTGGCAACACTCATTGTCTCAGTGATTGGCTTTCTGTGTGGCAAGCAGCAAGACTTAGACTGAACTTCTGGCATTTTGGTAACAGTTACATGGGTATATTATGTGATGCTGAGGTTTAGGGTATGATTGATCCCATCACCCAGGTAGTGAGCATAGTACCCAATAGTTAGTTTTTCAACCCTTGTGGGCTCCCTCCCTTTTCCCACTAGTAGTCCTCAGTGTCTATTGCCATCTTTGTGTCCATGAGTACCCAACGTTTACTTCCCCCTTATATGTGAGGATGTTGGTATTTGGTTTTCTATTCCTGCATTCATTTGCTTAGGATAACTAACTCCAGCTGCATCCATGTTACAGTAGGGGACATAATGTCATTATTTTTTATGGTTGTAAAAATATCACTTAAAATTTATAAATGAAAGAAATGGGCTGGCTGCAGTGGCTCACACCTGTAATCCCAATACTTTGGAAGCCCGAGGGAGGAGGATCGCTTCTGCTCAAATCTTTGACACCAGTCTGGGCAAAATAGTGAAGTCCCACTTCTAAAATAAATAAATAAATAAAGATTCCTTATTCTATCATGACAATTTAACTTAGCTAGGTCATCTTACACTAAACATGGACTATTTTAAGAGTTATCTTGTATAACATTACTCACTAGCAGTTGATGCAGATGGAGAATATTTAGCTGAAAGACTTAAAGGTGACTTATTCCTGGCTATTCAAAGTGTGGTTCACGGATCAACAACACTGGCATCATCTGAGAGCTTGATAAAGTGTAGACTCTCAGTTCCTACTCAGACCTGACGAATCAAACTCTGCATCCTAACCAAATTCCCCAGGTGATCAGTATGCACATCGAAGTTTGAAAAGCAAATTGGCCACCTATCAGAATGACCTGATATACTTTAAAATCTAGTTACCTGGGCTCGATTCCCAAAGTCTGTTTCAACAAGTTTGGTGCAGAGCCCAGTGAACTATGTATTTTTTTTAAATACCCCCCAAAACAGTCAAGTTTGGGAACCATCACTCTAGTCCATCTGCTCTATTCTGCTGATGAAGACAATGAGGCACAGAGTGGTGAAATGATCAAATTTACAGCAGATTAAAATCCAGGCCGGGCACAGTGGAGGACCACTGGAACCTAGGAGTTTGAGACCAGCCTGAATAACATGGCAAGACTCTAATCTCTATTAAAAAAAAAAAAAAAAGCCAGTCATATTGGTGCACACCTGTAGTCCCAGCTACTTGGGAGGCTGAGGTGGGAAGATTGCTTTGAGCCCAGGATGTTGAGGTTGCACTGAGCCATGTTCGTGTCACTGCACTCTAGCCTCAGCGACAGAGCAAGACCATCTTAAATAATAATAATAATAAAATATTATAAAATACAGATCCCCTGACTACTAGACCAATTATCCTACATACACACCCATAATTATTATATACAATTGAAAAAACTGTGCTTATGGAATTTGTTCCAAGAAACAGAAGGAATTTTGCTTGACACAAAAATGAAGCTTGACAGCAATATGAAGAAATGTGAGGACTTGAGACTAGTTCTCAAGAAGCTTACATTCAATGGGGCAAAGAAGATGCTGGGCAACCCAATAAATACAAACAAATATAAGGAGAGGAACTCATGAATGCATTTGACACTCCACACTCATCTGTGTTGGAAGTTTCCTTCTCCACGATCCCATAGAATTTTGTTTCTGTTTCCCCCGTGGACTACTTCCAGCCTCCCTATCAAAATTCTTTGTGTTGAGCTTTGTGCCTGGCCCCTGAGCAACAGAGTGCCAAACTCTTTCTTAAAGACCTTTGTCACCAGCCTGTCCGTGCTTTGCACATAGCAGAAACTTGTCAAGAGCATTTGAGGAATGGAATCCCAGGGAGAGGATGGAGTGGTATTCACATAGTCATGTGATCAATTACTTATTGCTCAATATGTGTGCTATGGACTAAATATTTGTGCCCCTCCCCCAGAATTTATATGTTGAAGTCTTAATCCCCAATGTGTTAATATTTGCAGTTGGGGTCTTTGGGAGGCACTTACGTTTAGATTAGGTCATGAAAGGTGGGGCCCATAGGATGGGATTCGTGCCCTTATAAGAAGAAGAGACCAGAGCCCCATCTCTCTGCCACGTGAGGGCCCTGTAAGAAGGTAGCCATCTGCAAACAGCAAGGGGGCCCTCACCAGACAATGAATCTACTGGCACCTTGCTCTTACACTTCTCACCCTCCAGAATAGTGGGAAATAAATGTTTGTTGTTTAAGCTACCCAGTCAGTAGTATTTTGTTAATAGCAGTCCAAACAGACTAAGATAATATGCATTACACTGAACTAAGTGGTGAGTAGAATTCCAAGTTCATAAGACTCAGTCCCACTCTAAAGATACTACTTCTTTTTGGAGATGGAGTCTTGCTATGTTGCCCAGACTTGTCTCAAATTCCTGGGCTCAAATGATCCACCTGCCTCAGTTTCCCAAAATGCTGAGATTACAGGTGTGAGCCACTGCTCCCAGCCCCTAAGAATACTTATAATCTAGTAGGCAGATGACTGATGGTCTCTTAAAAATATATTCAAGATTACAAGACAATATGTAACAAGAGCCATTTGAAGGATATAGACCTAAGTGGGTTTCCCAACCTATTAAACCCTTCTTATAACAAATAATTTCAAATGGTCTCTTAATTTTTCTGAACTCGAATTCATGAATAATATAGCTAACTTACACATGAACAATACAACTCACTCAAAATCAGTATAATTCCTTAACTTATATAAAGAATAAAATAAAATCAATTCATAACAAAATAATGTGTTTTCATATATAAATGCTCAGGCATACTTATACCAAAAGCCATAATGAAGTAGTCAGATATAAAACTGCTGTTACTGGGACAGCTACAAATGCAAACTAATATAGGTATTGTCCCGGAGATTGCACTGAGAGCAGCGTGACGGTGGATAATGTGTGTTTCCAAAGCAGTGACTAAAAGTAAAGTTCGGAACAAAACAAAGAACGGGTTTCCCTGAATTTTCACAGAAGTTGAGTTCCTAGAAAATGCGGTGTGTATTAAAACTGTGCAAACAATACTTTGGGTGTAAAAAGGGCCGAGTGCAGTGGCTTGTGCCTATAATCTCAGCCCTTTGGGAGGCCGAGATGGGCAGATCATTTGAGGTCAGGAGTTTGAGACTGGCCTGGCCAACATGGTGAAACTCCATCTCTACTAAAAATACAAAAAATTAGCCAGGTGTGGTGGCAGGTGCCTGTGATCTCAGCTACTAGGAAGGTTGAGGCAGGTGAATCACTTGAACTGGGGAGGTGGAGGTTGCAATGAGTTGATATCATGCCACTGCACTCCAGCCTGGGCGACAGAGCAGACTCCATCTGAAAACAACAAAAAACAGCAATTAGTTGCCAGGCTCAAATAATTAAAAATAGGTGTTCCCCCCCACCCCCCCGCCCTGCCCCGCCACCAGACTGCTTGGCAGCTCTTTAGAAAGTTGTGTGACCTATGAACCAATTCTTCTCTACATGAAACTGTACTGTACATTGCAGGCTGTCCAGCATCGACCCCACTCATGGATGCCAGTAGTGACAGCCAAAAACATCCCCTCTACATTTTCAAAGCCCTTGTCGGGGTAGCAGGACTCCCGTTGAGAGACCCTAGTAGAGATGGTAGAGGCAGAGCAGTGCCTCTCACACTTCCATGTGCTCTTGTATCCCTCCACGGATCTTGCTAAAATGCAGATTCAGGATGTCTGGGGTGGAGCCTAAGAATCTGCATTTCTACCAGCTGTTCTCAGACCCAGGCTGGTGAGATCAGAGGAAGAAGAAATCATCCTGGGTTCAGGTAGCAAAGACTTCAGAGTAAAGAAAGGAACATAAGCAACTTTTGAAGAATACATGGAGGTGGAGCTGATGATCCCATGAGGTGCAGGCTGCTAGGAGGCAGGCACACTGGACCAGCAGAGAGGTATCTGTAGTAAACTGCCTAACGCAAGCAGACAGCCTTGAGCCAACAGCAACAGCGCTGCTGGGCACGGAGGGTAAAAATAACAACTCCCTACTGGGGTCGAGTCTGCCAGACCCTGGCGAAGTTCGTTTCTTTCAATAAATCCAGCAGCTTCCCCTTTGATAAATACTGTCAAGGCTGGAACATGTGATGCTAACAAAATATGGTTTTAATTTGGGGCCCACTGCGCTCATGGTTAAATACTGCGTGTGTGTATACACAAGCAGACTCATAGTGAGCCAAGTTAATGTGCCTGGGCTGAGAATGGATAAACCCATGAGGATTCAGTTATACAGATTTTGCTGCTCTGAAAAGCAACCTAATCACCACCATCAATTCTAATGCTCTAAGACCTCTTAGGAACATGAAAGCTTTTAAAGTTCAGCCATTTGTGCATTTGCTTCCAGCGCAGACGCAGGGGCACATTTGTTTTTCTGATATTTTATGCCTACTTTACTGTCATATGTTGTCTGACATTCGGAAGATAATATGCTGTTTTAATCAACAGCTCAACACTGCATTAAAACTTGATGGTCCATAGCTTTGTAGCAAAGGGAGGTGAGGGGGGAGGAAATGAGAATCAGAGTTTAGCAACAGACTGAGGCTTGTTCTGGTGGGATTCATTTCTGGGAATACAGAAACGCTCGGAGATTTTGTTAGTCTGCATGTGTCAGTTTTGGAACAGCCCAGGGAAAGAAGGAAACTGGCTAAACAAGTTTCAGTCTGGACTCTGCGGTGGACGCAGCTGGTAACTGGACCTCCAGGCCATCAGGTATAATGAAGTCTGCTTCTTCAGGAGAGCAGGTCACAGCAACTGCACTGAGGCAGTTGCCAATTGCCCAGCAAACCAAAGATTACAGCACCTGGCCAGTAATCTTACAGGGGAAACAAACAAACCTGGGAATGCAGTGAGCAGCAGGTGTCCTCAGGGCAGTAGGAGGGCAGAGAAAGTGAAGAAACCAGGTAGGCAGTGGGAGTGGGAACCTACCCGAATGCCCCCAGCGCAAGACACAGAACAGTTGGCACTTCCAGAGACCAGCTCCTCAGGAAGGTGAAACTCAGGGAAGGGAGCTGGTCGTTTCATGAAACAAGCAAGGATTGGAAGAATTTCCTGAAAGGACTAGGGGTTTATTATGTGGGGAATACCTGCAGGAAGGGAGCTGCAGGAATTCTTCATTCCGGTAGGCACCTGCCCTGTTGCATTTTGAAACTGGTTAAAAATGTATTTCTATTTTATTATTATTTACTCACAGGGACAGAAAAAGCCTGAGATCCTGTGAGCAGCACCTTCCCGGTTAGTCACTGTTCAGTTAGAGACAATCTAAGGTAGAAAAGCTTGATGGGAATCCTTAAATGTTGGCTACCCATGCTTATTTTTTGTGGCAAAAGTGAAGCCTGTTTATTGTAGAAAAATGTAAGTCACTAAAAAGTGCAGACTTTCAGAGTCCTCCTGATTATGAAGGGAAGTCCTTCTCTAGGCTACTTAAAACTTCAAGTTAGAAGGTGCTTAGGAGCAACCAATGAGGATTGAGTGAATTCGGGATTCCAAGGTCTTTTCCAGTGGTCTCTGGGATCCACTGTGTTTTCTCTGGTGTTCTGGAAGGAGAGAGAAAAGGCAGTTCTCCCTACCCTAAAATCTGTTAGTTGGTTTGGAGCCATGGGGGATGCTGGTCAGATGCTGCCTAAGCCAAGTGAACATTCAGGGCATGGCTGCACTTGGCACTGGCTGCTTTTTTCCTTGGATTGCTTCCTCACTAATGGAAGGGATTGAGAGGAGGGCCTGGCCATTTTATCTGGAAAAATAATTCAGATTTCTAATGGTATAGAGATTATGTACCATTAGAAAGGGCAGGGGAAAGGAGGATTTGTTCCTGCATATTCATTACGGTGTTGGAATGCTCTGGGGACAAGAGGTCAGTGGGCGTTGAACCCAAACCAAATTTAGCAAGTGGAATAAGCCTCTAATTGGAGGCCTGGATTCCATATGAAAAGCTATTCTCCACCTGATACCTTTTAAAGATACCGCTGCGGTATGTAAATTTCATGGATTTCACTCATTGCAGGTCCCCAAGCACGCTAACCATGAAGCGGTGATACAGCACAGCACCTGCTTCCAGCAGCCCCAAGCCAAGGGGCAAAATGGAAAGAGTCAGCATTTCTCTTTTAGGTTCTCTGCCTCTCTGATGTGTAAGCTTTTAACCCCCACTATGCACCTTCATTCCATTCGCCTCCAGTACCCATTTTAGTGAGCTGTTGTTTCTGCCCCAGAATATCTCTAACAAAGAACCGAGATATTTATCAGGAGAACTTCTCCCCCTTGCCTCTCAGTCCTTGGGGATCTGATGAAATGACACTTATTGGACTATGGGGTGGAGCATGTGAGTCGTGGGCCAATCATTTTATTGTATTTCATGACCACATGGCCAATTCAGGGATGGGAACATGACCAGGTGGAACCTATGAGAGGCAGTGAGATCTTTCTAGGTGCTTCCAGGAAAGAGGGTCTTGCTTTCCCCTCTGTATTGTACACCTGAAAAGGTGTGTGGCTGAAGCTGTTACCATTCCCTTGTAGCTGCAGGAAGCTGGGATTAATTCTAACAATGCATTTGGCAGATCTGAAAGGTGAGAACAAAAAAGCAAAAAACCTGTGTTCCAATAACACTATAAATGAGCCCTAAATCCAGCTATGCCGGGAGCCAGTCTTACCATGGAATTTTAACCTAAGCTGGTCGATAAATTACCTTTTTGCTTAAGGCAAAGTTGTGGCAGATTTTCTGCCACTTGCAAGGAGAAGACAGATACACCCAAGAAGCTCCTGTTCTTTCTCATTAACCCGTATTAAAACCCATTTTCAGGAAAGGATTGACCATTCTAAATTATGAATAATGATAATGCTTCAAAGTATACTCCTTCAAGACAGTTTTCAGCGTTCAGGATTTGTCCAGCAAATATTGAGCCCCTTCTGATGCAAATTGACATGGCAGTGTATGCTAGGAGGAGAGTGTAGCCAACCTTTCCCATCAAACTCAGTATTTCAGTGCCTAATTTTGGCCATTCAGATAAGTTCCAACTTCTAAGAATGGCAGAGTAAATTATATCTAACTAACCCTTCTGCCAAAGATAATGGTAAGTTCTGGACCCAAACACAATAATAACAACAAAACCTGTTTGAAGGTCCTTGAAACTGGCCGACATGGTTTGGTTCTGCAGACAAAAAATGATGAAGACATGACCCTTGAAAAAAGGAAATCCTATGGGGTGAGAAACACATTTATCAGGTTTTCCTTTGACAGCACTGTCCATTTTCTGCAGTGGACAGAGGCAGAGCTCAGCAGAAAGTGACAGTCCTACTGAGCTAAAAAGTCAGAGGTTAAATGGCTGGGTGCAGTGGCTCATGCCTATAATCCCAGCACTTTGGGAGGCTGAGGCAGGCAGATCATCTGAGGTCAGGAGTTTGAGACCAGCTTAGCCAAGATGACAAAACCCTGTCTCTACTGAAAATATAAAAATTAGCTGGGCGTGGTGGCAGGCACCTGTAATCCCAGCTACTTGGGAGGCTGAGGTGGGAGAATTGCTTGAATCTGGGAGGTGGAGGTTGCAGTGAGCCAAGATTGTATTGTACTGAGCCCCATTGTACTGTAGCCTGGGAGACAAGAGCAAAACTGTCTCAAAGGAATGAAAAAAAGTCTCAAAAAGTCAGAGGTTAGAATTTGGGGTTTCCACAGTAGCGGGAGATTGGGAAAGGGAGTCTCACAAAGGAGGGAGTCTTAGATGGGGAGTTCCCAAATCTGTGTACAAACTTCTCTGACTCCTAAACTGTGCATCAGGATGAGGTTCAAAGAGCTGAGGGACAAATAACAGCTAGAAGGCTAAAAAGAGGGGTTGTCTTGTGTTCAGAAGATGGTGCTAAGGGTTTAGTTCTCACCAGGTAAGAGGGGTCTGGAGAACACCTAAGGCTTTCCACTGAGACCACAGAAGGAGTAATGATTATGCTCCAGGACTAAAGTCTATGCTCTAAGAATAAAGACAAAACCAAAATAGGCCCACTCTGACAAAGCCTAAAACCAACTCTTCATAGCCAGATAGTGCAATGGGCACACATGGCATTTCAAATTTAATTAAAACTAAGTAAAATTTAAAATGTAGTTCCTCAGTCCCACTAGCCACATTTCAAATGTTCATGGACATATGTGGTTAATGGCTATTATATTGGACTGCACAGATTATAGAATATTTTTATCATCATGGAAGTTCTATTGAATGGCCTTGCTCCATAGGATTAAGAAACTATACTAGTAATTTAACTACTTGGTAGAACAAATGTCAAATTTCTTCTAAGGAAAAGAGCAGATTCCAAAGTCTTTTTAATATCATTCAAAATGCTCAGCATACAATTTTAAAAAGCACTAATTGTTTAAAGAATCAGGAAATGTAACCTACAGTGAAGAGAAACAATAGGCAATAAACATAGACACAAGTGACCCAGATGTTAGAATTTAAAAAGACTTAACAACTATGAAAAATAAGTTAAAGATCCTAAGGAAAATATATCTGTAGTAGGTGAAGAGATGGAAAATTTCAAGAGAAATGTGGAAACTTTATAAAAAGAACCAAATGGAAATCCTGAAGCTGAAAGATACAATATCTGACATTGAAAACTCATTAGATTGCAATTAACAGCATAATGAACATAATATAAAACACCAGTGAGGCCAGACATGGTGGCCTAAGCCTGTAATCCCAGCACTTTGGAAGGCCGAGGTAGGCAGATCACTTGAGGTTAGGAGTTTGAGACCAGCCTGGCCAACACAGTGAAACCGTGTCTCTACTAAAAATACAAAAATTAGCCAGGCATGGTGGCAGACGCCTGTAATCCCAGTTACTCCAGAGGCTGAGGCAAGAGAATTGCTTGAGCCAGGGAGGCAAAGGTTACAGTGAGCCGAGACCATGCCACTGCACTCCAGCCTGGGTGTTAGAGCAAGTGTCTTTCTCTAAATAATAATAATAAGAAATAAGAAATCATCAGAGAACTTGAAGACAGGTCAATGGGTACTATTTAATCAGAGAGGGGAAAAGAAAGATTAGAATAAAGAGAACAGGACCTGAAAATCCTGTGGGATAATATCAAACAGTCTAACATATATGTATTTAGAGTCCCAGAAAGAAAAAAGGAAGAGAATAAAGTAGAAAAAGTATCTGAAGAAATATTGGCTGGAAAGCAAGGCATAGTGGCTCACACCTGTAATCTTAGCACTTTGGAAAGCCAGTATGGAAGGATTACTTGAGCCCAGGATGTAGAGACCAGCCTGGGAAACAGTGAGACCCAGTCTCTACAAAAAAACTAAAAAATTGGCCAGGCATGGTGGTGCATACCTACTAGGCATTGTCCTACCTACTCAGGAGACTGAGGCAGGAGAATCACCTGAGTCCAGGAGGTCAAGGCTGCAGTGAGCCGTGATTGTACCACTGCACTCCAGCCTGGGTGACAGAGTGCGACATTGTCTCAAAAAAAAGAAAAAAAGAAATATTGGCTGGAAAATCTTCCAGTTTACTCAAAAACAGTAATCTCAGCAAACTCCAAACAGGATTATTTCAGCCATTTAGATGTCTCTGATCCACCCACTCACTGACAAGATACAGGGTAATATGTGGACCAAGAATTTCTGCAAGGATAATAGGGCCTAGGATGAGGTTACAGATATTCAGAGGCAGTGCTGACACTGAAAGAACTCCAGAGGTTTCTTCTAAGACCTTGCTGACTCCAGAAAACAAGTCTAGAGCATACTTTTCCTCCTGAAGGATCTGACAGGCCTCCTTCAGACCACCCTGAGACAGGCCTCCTTCAGACCACCCTGAGACAGGCCTCCTTCAGACAACCCTGAGACAGGCCTCCTTCAGACCACCCTGAGACAGGCCTCCTTCAGACAACCCTGAGACAGGCCTCCTTCAGACAACCCTGAGACAGGCCTCCTTCAGACAACCCTGAGACAGGCCTCCTTCAGACAACCCTGAGACAGGCCTCCTTCAGACAACCCTGAGACAGGCCTCCTTCAGACAACACTGAGACAGTCCTCCTTCAGACAACCCTGAGACAGGCCTCTTTCAGACAACACTGAGACAGTCCTCCTTCAGACAACCCTGAGACAGGCCTCCTTCAGACAACACTGAGACAGGCCTCCTTCAGACCACCCTGAGACAGGCCTCCTTCAGACAACACTGAGACAGGCCTCCTTCAGACCACCCTGAGACAGGCCCCACAACATTTTGAAAGCATTAGGTTGATTTGACTTTAGCTTCAATTCTACTTGAAGGAAAAGTTGTATTTGGATAGAGAATAGATTTCTGGGAGCTAGAGGAAATGAGGCAAGAAAGAGCTAGAGTAAAGCTAACCCGAAGCATAGATAGCCCCTTATCAAGAATCAGGTTGAGTGGAATGAAGAAAAACTTGGCAGGATTTGCCCCACAATGAGGCACACATTCTTGGTGGGGGCCCTTAGTTACATGGCTCAGGAACTAATAAGTCCCTGAGGCACTTTTGATGCTTTCTGTGGCAAATAACAACAATCATCACAATCATAACAACTTATCAAACTGACTTAAATATAAGGAAATTTGTTATTTTACAAAAATGAAATTTTGGGACTAAACTCAATTTTAGGACTTTTAAGTTGTACTTTGAGTGGTGAAACAGAGTATTGAGTTGCAGACCTGGATGGCTGAACAGATCTGGAACTGGTCAATTCAGAAGCTCAATGATACCAACGCAGACCCATGCTCTTTCCTTCCCTCTTCCGCTCTGCTTGTCAAAGCTTTCACCTTAAGGTTGGTTCCCTTCAAGTGTTAAGTATACATGTGCATACGTGTTTATCTCTAACAGGAAAAAGAGAAAGCAAGAAAACTCTTCCCTCAGTCAAGAAGTGTTAAGTTCTTAGCTTTAACCTGATTTAACCAAACTAAGTTGTACCTATAAGGGAAAAGGTAATTTGTCTCGAATAGTAGCAGTGAGATTTTAGAACTGATACTGGGAGGGTACCTTCAAGTCTGTTTCTACACAGTTTCCTAGCATGGACCTCTAATATTAGGGAGTCTCTGGAGTTAATGTATCTTGATACTTTAGGAGTAAATCTCCCTTAGCAACAGTTAATTACAGTTTAATTTATTTCATGTTGCTAAAGAGCAAATGGATGAATGTATTGAGTTGCTATTGAAGCTTTGATTTGAACTTGGTAATTCCTGATTGCCTGTATCATGTAATACTATCACTTTCCCTAGTATTAGACAATCTTCCAGCCCCTCAAATGAGGCAGCAACTTGTGTGTTTGAGACTGTAAGTATTTTAGGTGCTAGACAGTAATACACAAAGAGCCAATGATAAAAGTCAATCTAGTCACAGCACACCCCCACCTCCAGAAAATGCTGAGGGTTCTAACAACAGGGGCAACATAATTCAAAACAATAATAACAAAACAAAATGAAGGAGAGAGCACTGAATTTGATGAATTAAAAATTATGAGAAGATTTTTGGTTGCAAATATTCAGATGGCAATAACTTCCTATGTGATTAAGCCATCCTGTTGCATAGTGAGACCAGTTTGCTAAGCACCTGTTATTTTGTTTTGTTTGAGGCAATGTCTTACTCTGTCACCCAGACTGGAGTGCAGTGGTGCCACCATGGTTCACTGCAGCCTCAATGCCTCAGGCTCAAGTGATCCTCCTGCCTTAGCCTCCCGAGTACCTGGGACCACAGTTGCATGTCACATACCCAGGTAATTAAAAAAAGTTTTTTTGGTGGAGATGAAGTCTCACCATATTGCCTAGGCTAATTTTGGACTCCTGTGCTCAAGCAATCCTTCCACCTTGGCCTCCCAAAGTGCTGGGATTACAGGCATAAGCCACCGCACCCGGCCCTAAGTACGTTTTTTATACCTGACTGGATTTGTGTTCTAGTTGGCCTCTTTACTATGTGGTATGAGTATACTTCCTGAGTGATGAGAAAAATAATAGCAAACTTTTGTGATTATGTATTTGTCAAGATGATTTCTACTTCTAATCTAGAATTAGTTTCTAATCACAAATGTTTGCCATTATTTGCCAGAATTAGTTTCTAGATTAGAATTTGTAATCAAGTCACAGTGAAAGAAAAAAAGACTTTCTGGGAAGGCAAAAGGAAACATTGGCAAATTCAGTAAATACTGTTTACATATTGACTTGTTTTTCTTAATGTTAACTGCAGAATTTTTTTCACCATCCAAGGTACAAACGAAAAACCTGAGAGTTTAGTTCTATGTCATCTCTTTTATTAATAACAGATGTCGGTTACACTGCCATGCACCTGGTAACCTTGGAGGCACCCTCACTGCCCACTAACCCCCCATTGCTCTAGAGGTGCCGAGAATGGGTGAAAGCAGAGGGTGGATACCCAAGCAGAAGTGAAGCAGAGGTAAAATGGCACAGAGAAAATCACTGCAATACAATGATTGACAATACAAAGTCAAGGTCAAAGATGGGATGAGACAGAGACATAGAGAAAACCATCCAGAGAACACTGGCCTAAAGTAATCCTTGGTGGTTGTGATGGGGGTGGGAGGGGGGTTCTTTTAAAACCATGATGTTTGGCAAACTAGGAAATAAAGAGATGAAGGTGAATATCATGCCAGACTCAGCAGACAACAGCTGGAACCAAAGAAGCCCAAGGACAGCCCTGAGCGTGGAGAAAATAGTGCTGGGTAGGCATTGTTCTCTACAGCCAGAGCACAGAGGGTCACCATTGAAAGTGAAGGACAATTAGAGTTGAAAATATCTGTGCGTCTTTGAAGAAGGAATAGTGCTTTCTGGAAACATTGATTTTGAAATCATTTTAGTGGTAATTATTTTCACAATCTGTGACCCAAGCATGCTCAAGCTGAAGTCTCACCTCTTTTTCCCTGGTTATTTCTGCTGCCTCAGCTTATGGCAGGAGACCTTGGTATCTCAACCCTGATATTTTCTCCTCCATCTCCTTGCCTGAATTAAAACTCTTCTTTACCCAGAGAGCATTGCTTTTCTTGTAGCCCTCTTAAGTCCTTGCCCATACCCTGTACACCCAAGATTAGGATGTGTGTGTGGCTGCCTCCTCATTCCCTAATGCAGCCTCCAAGCACTCCTGTAAAAATGGCTGTTCCTCTGCAGTTCAGGTAGTATTGTTTTTGTCCACTGGTCTCTGGAAACTCCCTCTTGTTCTCCAAGGACTTTCCCTTCTAGCTTCCAGTATTCCCACACACTTCAACCCCGTCATCCTCCAGAGAAGCGTTACTGTACCCATGGATGACCTAGTCAACACTCTGGCCTCTCAATGCCTTAATGTACTTCCCCACCTCCAGCACCCACCTCTCAGTGGCACCTGGACCTGGTCACCTCTTCAATCTCCTGCTCTGACCACCGCTTCCTCATTTCAGTCTGCTTGCTATCCTGCTCTGCACCTCACCACACAAGGGCCTTAGTCCACTCTACTTTTCCTTCTCCATTAACCCACTCTGCCTTCGTTTCCCTTTGAAGCCACATTAGATTCCGTAGTCCACTATCTTAGTCACTATCTTGTCAACACCCTAAACTTACTGGCCTATTTTTTTCTTTCATCACATCCACCTTGGAGTGAAGGGTGGGGAGTCCTAGAATAACTCAACTGCATACTTTCTTCTTTATGTCTCTCGCTAGGCAGCAAAGCATGACTAGAGAGAACTATCCCAGCCTACAGCCTGCACCCAGGCACCACCTTCACTGACTCTCAAACCTCCTTCACCCCTAGGGAATCTCACTGTCCTCCTCTTGTCCCTCACCCTTCTGTCTCTGAAACGACCATTTTTTCCCGCTTCTCAAAGCTTTGAGCCCCCATCTCATCCCTCACTTCAGCAGATGCTTTTGTTCTTACTTCACAGAGGAAACAGATGCCCTCTGGTGGCAATTACCTCACTTCCTGCCACCAGCTCCTATAAACCAGCCTACACCTGTGCCCATCCTTTGCTCTTGCCATCTGGCAAAATGGAAGTGACGTCTTTCCTCCTGCAAAGATCCAGTCTCTTCTCATGCCATGGATTCCAGCCTTCTCGGGAAAGGTACATGATACATCCTCCCCTTTTTCTATCTTTGAACTGTTCCTCTCTAATGGTTCTTTTTCATCAGCATCTAGACATGGTCCAGTCATGCCCATTCTAATAAAGTTCTATTCCTGGACCCCAAATGTTCTGTTCAGTTCTACTCTTTTTCTCCCCCCTTTCACTCCTACACTGATTGGAAGAGTTGTGCACGGTCATTGTTTGCCCTTATTCATTGTCTGTTTACTTATCAGCCTCCTCCAACTGGCTTCCTTCCTTGCTCCTCTATTAGAGCTTTTTTTGCGGAAGGACTCGGCGACCTCCATGGCCCTAAATCCCATGGGTACTCCTCAGTCTTTGTATTATTTGACCTCGAAGCAGACTTCAGCAGGTCAACCCTCCCTTCTTTTGGGAAAAGCTATTTTTCCTGGTATCCAAGCTACCACACTCTCCTGTGTTGTCTTCCTCTCTGGCTCTATTTCTCTGTCCCTTTGCCAGCTTTTCCTCTTCCACCTGACCTTTACACGTTGGAACTCCCCAGGTTCAACCTTAGAACCTCTTCTTCTCTCACCCTAGCTGCTTAAATTGTCTCAACCACTCACATGGCCTCGCCTCTATGCTGAGAGCCTTCAGATTTATACAACAGCCCAGACTTTTCTCCAGTCTCCCGAGCTGTGCAAGTACTGGCTTTGCACAAGCACCTCCTACTAAGGTTGTTCAGAACGGCACTGCCTTTCCTAATGTGCTCAAGATTTTTGCATTTTCCCCTCCAGGACCACTCTCCGAGGCTCACTTGGTTGACTACATCTACTGGCTCCCTTGCCTCTAAATTTGCCCTGGGTTTGGCCTCTGGGGATCCCAGGCAGGAGACTGGAAATTAGGGAGAGTGTGAGGTCAAGGCGATTTTTCCCTGAGCTCCCTTTCTGTGAGGTTGCCATGGGCTGTCTGAGTCTTTGCACTGAAGGTCACTGCCTCTTTTCTCTTGATGCTCACTCCACGCTGGGTCTTGGTTATCACCCTCTCTCTTAGGATTTCCCTGTGCCCTAACTGCACTACTGTAAACACCTCCCTCTTTCAATTATCCTAGTTTGGATATACCACCTGTTTCTTTCTGGTAATGTGACTGATACAGTAACTGATATTGGAAGTTTCACTAGGAAATAGACCCTCAAAATGAGATTTGGGATTGGGTTGATCATGTTTGAGGAGCTGAAGGATAACCTTGTGGGAAGTGAGGAGGTTTGAAGGATGAACATGGTCCTAGTAATCTGCATGCAGTAGCATCAGTGGTCACAGCATGGGCTGAAAAGGGGAGGACAAGTATTTCAGAAAAAACCATCAAGCTGGGTTTTTTCTCTGCTCTCTCACCACAACACAACAGTGAGTACAGAAGAAGACTTCTGTGACCAAATGTAGGGGGGGAATTGGTTCCTCACATATCAAGTAGTGGACATCAGCTGGGTGTCTTCCAATTAAATCTGATACTACCTGGAAATAGTGTCAGATCCCACATGTTGAGGGCTCAGTCCCCAAGACTGTAACTTCCCCCCAATCTTTCCACATACCAGCCACAAGTCCTAGCCTCCAGAACTTCTGAACAACTGGCTTCAAGTTGAGGTTCTTAAGAACCTCACTTTGGGTTCTATTAATTTGCTGGAATGGCTCACAGAAGTCAGGGAAACACACTTACCAGTTTATTACAAAGAATATTATAAAGGTTACAGATGAGGAGATGTGTAGGGCAAGGTATGAGGGAAGGGACATGGCGCTTCTATGCCCTCCCTGGCACACCTCCCTCCAGGAACCTTCATGCGGTCAGATATCTGGAAGCTCTCCAGACTCTGTTCTCTTGGGTTTTTATGGAAGCTTCATTGCATACATAGGCATGATTGACAACTGCGTAGAAATGTGACTGGACAAAAGGTGCATGATCTAAACCCAGCAAAGCCTGTCTGTTTGGCCTCTCTGTGCACCACTCCTTTCTCTAGGGTATGGGGCAGGACTCTCTCTGGAATGAAGGTCTTTTTGACCTACAATCAGATTAGAGTCCTGCCTTGGGCAGGTGAAAGAAGGAGGGGAGGCCAGAGAAAGAGATTCTGTTTCCTGAGGTCTAAAGTGCCCCAACACTATAACAAGGACTATGGGAGTTAGGAGCCAGGAACTATGGATGAAAACCAATATATGTATCATAATACCATAATAAAACACTGGGAGATCAAGTGACTGGGGCTGTTTTTGTCCATTTTTTGCTGCCGTAACAGAACACCACAAACTAGGTAATTTAAAAAGAATAGAAGTTTATTTTGCTCATGGTTCTGGAGGCTGGGAAGTCCAAGACTGAGGGACTGCATCTGATGAGGGCCTTCTTGCTGCATCATAACATATTGGAAGGCATTAGAGGGCACACAAGAGAGGGCAGGAGAAGAAACCAAATTCTTAAGATAACTAACCCACTCCTGTGATAACTGCATTAATCTATTCACTAGGTTGGAGCCCTCATGACCTAATTACCTCTTAAAAGTTCCACCTCTTCTCACGCCTATAATCCCAGCACTTTGGGAGGCCAAGGCGGGTGGATCATGAGGTCAAGAGATCGAGACCATCCTGGTCAACAAGGTGAAACATCATCTCTACTAAAAATACAAAAATTAGCTGGGCATGGTGGTGCACACCTGTAGTCCCAGCTACTCGGGAGGCTGAGGCAGAAGAATTGCTTGAACCCAGGAGGCGGAGGTTGCAGTGAGCCAAGATCGCGCCATTGCACTCTAGCCTGGGTAACGAGCAAAACTTCGTCTCAAAAAAAAAAAAGTTCCACCTCTTAATACTGTCACAATGGCAATTAAATTGCAACATGAGTTTTGGAGGGGACATATTCAAACCATAGCAGTGACACTTCATTGTTCTGTCAAAGGTAGTGATTTTAAAGATTATGGAGCCACCTGGCTATGCTTTACAGTTACAGAGAACATATACAGGCAAAAAGATAAATTAAGAGCTATAGCTGACCAGGCGTGGTGGTCCATGCCTGTAATCTCAGCACTTTGGGAGGCCAAGGTGGGTGGATCACCTGAGGTCAGGAGTTCAAGACCAATCTGGCCCACATGGTGAAACCCCGTCTCTACTAAAAATACAAAAAAATTAGGCAGGTGTGATAGGGCATGTCTGTAATCCCAGCTACTGAGGAAGCTAATATAGGAGAATTGCTTGAACCTGGGAGATGGAGGTTGCAGTGAGCTGAGATGGCACCATTGCACTCCAGCCCGGGCAACAAGAGTGAAACTCTGTCTCAAAAAAAAAAAAAAAAAAAAAAGAGCTATAACTATATATTGAAGAATACTTGTGTGTAGAGTCAAGCCTCTATGGAAACCTTGAGAGGATCTCAACAATATATGGTTTTTGTAGTTCACAATCAAGCCCCGGGCCTCATTGCAAGGGTTGGAGAATTTCTGTGGCAATTAAAGGTTCAACTTTGCCAGGTCTCTAATACTAATGAAAGGTACTCGTGGGACATAGATGAGGCTGAGAACTTTGAATCCTAAATTTCCCAAAGATCTCTTTCTGCAAAGAAATATGTTTCAGTGACTACCCCTGGAGCCCGTTGCCTCATGAGCCGATGCCTAGTCTCAGACCCACTCCCTCTCTTCTTTTTGCCTCCGGTTCTATAACAAGAATTAGATTCCACATAGCCCAGAAAAAGAGATATATAAGACCTGCTCCAGGATGATATAGCCTATCTACTGAAAGAGTTATGAGATCTTGACAAATGGGAGCCAGAGAAGTATGCATAAGGGGGAGATTCTGAGGGTGTTAGAACAGCGGGGAAGCTATGTAAGGCTCTATTAGGCTAGTTTACAGACATGGGACATCATCTAGGATTCACAAGTCACTCAAGCACCGGGGAGTTGTGTTTTTAGTCTACTAGATTGGTTACTCAAACCCTGGAGGCGATGATGGCCTATGGTTATTTGTGTTGAAATTGTATCACTTCTCTGGCATGGAGTGAAACAGTGGTTCCCATAGGGTGGTTCTTGAGTGAACAGTATCACCTTGGAAACTTGTTAGAAATGGAAATTATCAAACCTCACCCCTTTACTTACCTCCAACTCCTGGGGGTAGGCCTGGGAATCTGTGCTTTCAAAATGAATCTAATGACTATTAAAGTTTGGGAACCGCTGCGGTAAAGCAAATATTAATGTGCCAGCGAATCATCTGGGGACCTTGTTAAAATGCAGATTCTGATTTGGCAGGTCTAGGGTGGGGCCTGAGAGTCTAATGAGCTCTCATGTGATGCAGAGATGCTGCTAGTCTGTGAAGTAGCAAACTATAGGAGAGAAAGGAGTCTGGAGGCTCAGGGAAATGTGAAGACTGGACCTATGACCTGCAGCCTGTTCAGCCATTACCTAACCATGTGCCCTGAGAAGACCAGAAGAGCACTTCACCAAGGCAAGAAAAAATGCACTGGTAAGGACAGCATCAGAAGCTTTGAAGGGCTCTGAGGTGACTCCCCTCTGGTAACAGTGGTGATACTGCCATGGAGTTGTTTTCCATGGTCTTAAAGATTGTGGAGCCACTAGACACAAAGTTAGTGCAGCTCTCTTAATAAGTCATGAGGATAAAGAGAGAATCAGCGTTTTACACGCAGGGATCTGCGGCAATGACTGAGCACCAGATTGCTAGTAATGAACTAAATGGGCAGCTTACTATGTTGCTTTTGTATGTATCCAGGGAGAAAAAGTCTCTCTCTGCCGAACTGATCAAACTTGCGCCTTCATTGTGGGAATACATGACTGCTTATCCATTTCCCAGACCTAAGCCAGTTCACAGACCCAGAACCCTTTGAGGAAAGGACGGAAGCCTGGAGGGACCAGTGACTATTTGTCAGGGTAGTTGGGTGCTAGGGAAAGAAATATATCCAGTTGTGTTGGGATTACTTGATACTGAGCTTGTTATAATAATTACTAGAGATCAGAAATGCTGTCTGAGTCCACTTTCAGAGCAGGGCTACAGAGATTAGATGATAAAGTCTCGGCTGGAATTCATCTAACAAGGGGTTCAGTGAAACCCCCCATGGAATCTCCTGACATGGATTTTTTTTTTTTTTTTTTGAGACAGGGTCTTTCTGTGTCACTGAAGCTGAAGTGCATTGGTATGATCATAGCTCATGGTAGCCTCAAACTCTGGGCTCGAGGGGTCCTCCCACATCAGCCTTGTGAGTAGCTGAGACTGCAGGCGTGCACCACCGTGCCTGGCTAATTTTTTAGTTTTTGTAGAGACAAGGTTTTACTGTATTGCCTACACTGGTCTCAAATGAGGTCAGGAGTTCGAGGTCAGCCTGGCCAACATGGTGAAATACATGTCTCACCATGTAAATACAAAAATTAGCTGGGCCCGGGGCACATGCCTGTAATCCCAGCTACTTGGGAGGCTAAGGTGGGAGAATCGCTTGAAACTGGGAGGCAGAGGCTGCAGTGAGCCGAGATCGTGCCACTGTACTCCATCCAGCCTAGGTGACAGAGCGAGACTCGTCTCAAAGAAAAAATAAATAAATAAATAAATTCCTTCTGTAGGAGCTAGAATTACCTTTTTTTTTTTTTTACAGGATTTTTTCATTATTTGCATTTCTTCTTCTGGACCTAGTCATCATGTTCTCTGCACAAAACATTTTAGTGGTTGGCCTTTTATGGCTAACCATAACCATTTTACAGGCAGTTTTACACAGTTGTGGGTATTACCCTTTATCTGTGGTTCTACTGCTTGATCTTTGCAACACAAAACTTTTAGATTTCTGTGTAATCACATCTGTCACATTTTCCTTTAAGTCTTTTTGTCGTGTTTAGAAAGAGCCTTTCTACTTTTCTTCCTAGTTTTATCTTTATTTTATTCGAGTTGGGATATACAGATTAGTATGTAAATTGCCTTGAATTCATTTTGAAAGAAGCAAGGGCTACATAGATCCTATAAATAAGTAAATATGCTTATGAGACATGAGAAATAATTTTTATTTATTCATAGCCGTCACATTTCTTGAAAAATATAATTCTTTGCTGTGCTGTACATATTTTCAAGTGATGCCTGAAAGAGTAATTGTATTATAACTTTAAAGGATTATGAACACCAAAGGGAAAGGTGCTGTTTAAACACTTTGCTAATAATATGTTTGCACATTTTTAAACTGCTCAAATTACATTCACGTGGATCAGCAGCATGACGACTTGTACTGGCTTCCTCTGAGAAGGACAGAGAGTGAGAAGAGTTCAGATTATAAACTGAGAAGTTGGTTAGGCAAGGGATTTGTTTATCTTCTGTGGATGAATGAGGAACTCACCATCCAGCAATTTATAGTTGATCACAGTTGTGTTGTCTCATGGTGGGATGCAAAATGATGCAACATATTTGGTTAAAAGATAAGCACAAACATCAGAGTGTTTGGTAAGAGCCCAAATTTAAGTTAGCATTCACAATAAAAAGGGAGTCATTTGGAAAAACCAAAAAGGGACAAAGAAATAAAAATGGAGATTTAGTCCACATGTTGTGGGTTGATGTTTCCTTGAAAAGAGTGGTCAGAATGTTTTAGCCTAAAGCAATCACATATTAAAGTAATTTAACTAATTTAGACATGTTATCCACTTACCACAAAGAAAATAAATTATAGCAGGCTCTAGACTGATGGCTAAAAAGCCAATTCTCCTAAAATGGAAGGATATTGTTGGTGCTCACATTATGTAATCGGTACAGTATGTCAGTCCTAGCGGTCTGGCTGACCAAGGAAAGCTCTGGTTTCAAAGGAAAGCACATTTAGTAAAACTCGGTATAATTTTTTCCTAGAACTACTTTGCTCGATTATGGCAAGACAGATTCTACTAATCACGGGCTGCAGAGACTTGGAGATTGAGCATGGTTTTTTGGATCGAAATACTTTTTATTATATGTGTTCGGTCTTCTGCAGTGCCTTAGGGGAGATGTGTCAAAGAGGCTAATATGATTTCTTTCTTTACTTCCTATATGTAAGCATTTAAGTGATCATGATACTGGAACAAACTTCAGTGCCCATTTAGTCAATTCCCTTCATTTAGTAGAAGAGGAAATAGAAGAATAAAGGTTGTGCTTTTCCTAAGGTCATGTAGTGAGTTCAAGGCAAAGCCTGGATTATACTTGGATCTTCTGACACCCAGACCAGTTTTCTTTCTTTTGTAGAAAAATTAATTCATGCTCCAAAAGTCCAGGCTGACCCAATATTAGGTAACTCGAATATTTTCATAATTTTTCTAGATATAAAGCTATGTCGAGTTATTTCCATTGAACAATGGAAATACTCTTCCAAGTAAAAAATGGATCAAAAAACTAGGTCTCTGAACCAAGTGGTTAAGGTTTTTGTCATTTTTTTTTTCTTGAGCAGACTTTGAGTCTTTGTTTCTGATACAGATCAAGATGTAACAACCTGTTGTGGAGAGCCTTGTCTTTTGGACCTGTGCTGTCTCTTTTTTTGGTGGCTTTGTCATTTGGAACAATACCTAATGGTCTGGAGGCTGAGGAACTCTGAGCTGAGGTAGGGGTGCCACCTAAGAATGGGAAAGGGTGCCTATATGCTGAATGGAGCACTTTAAAAGTTAGAATTTGCTATTTTCCTTTCTCTTATCTTTTCTTTTTTGAGAGCAATGAAGTCTTGCTTTGTTACCCAGGCTGCAGTGCAGTGGCACCATCACGGCTCATTGCAGCCTTGACCTGGGCTCAAGCGATTCCCCTACTTCAGCCTCCCAAGTAGCTGGGAATACAGGTGTGCGCCACCACCTTTTGCTATTTTTAAATTTTTTTTGTAGAGATGAGGTCGCACTATGTTGCCTGGGCTGGTCTTGAATTCTTGGCCCCAACTGATCCTCCTGCCTCAGTCTCCTAAAGTGCTGGGATCATAGGTATAAGCCACTGCACCCAGCTTGCTATTTTCTTTACGGATTTTGAATCCCATACTTTTTGTCCTCAAGTCTCAGACATTTTTGTAGGCCTTTAAAAGCTCATACCTGAAAAGGAATCCCATACCTGGGCTGTGATCTTCCCCGCTACGTTTCCACAGTCTCCACCTCCCACCACCTCCACCCAGGATCCCCTCACACAGGTTGTATCACACTGCAAGTGAATCATGGAGTGACTCGGACATGCCAAAAATGACAAATTAAGAAATTTTGTGTCATGTGCAGTCCCATCTTATTCAAGTCCATTTGAGAAGTGGTGAGCAAATCAGCTAGGCCTTTATTGTTGATGTCAAATTCCCTTTCCCTGCTCACCCTATAGGACCAGGCCAATTTCCTTTCATCCTCCATAGCTATTAACACAATAGTGTGAATTTAATGCTATTGAAGGCAGGCCTGTAGTGAACACAGGGCATTTTTTGGCTACTCAACATCCATTCCTCCTTCCTGTTGGCATCTGATTTCTTTTAGGGAATTACTTATTCCTATGGATGCAGCCTTACTGGGGTATAAATCCACGTGGTTTTTGATGGTTTTTAATAAAGTTAGATACATGTCTACTCTATGAACCAAAAACCCACTGCTAGGTATATGTCCCCCCCGCAAAAAAATTAGTGCATATGTTCGCAAAACCTTGTAAAAGAATGTCTCAGCAGCTCCCCACCATGGAAGATTGTGAAGTGGCCAGATTCTGCTTCCTCCAGCCCCGAGGGTGGGCATGTGGCCTAAGCTCAACCAAATCTGATGAACGCTTCTGGATCTTTGAACAAGTAACACAAGGATGACAGAAAGAGTTAACCGGGAAGCACATTGATCCACTGAGCTGCCTGCTCCTGGCCTTCTGGATCTTCCTGGTACCTGCTCATCTCTAGGCCTGGCTCTCAACTCTGTCAATTCTGTGGGTACACAAATATCCTTCCGTACATTCCCACTTGATAATATTAGGTTGTCATTAAAAGTATTGGTATTACTTTTAATAGCAAAAGCCACAATTACTTTTGCACCAGCCTAATAGCTCAAGTTGGTCTCTGTTGCTGGCAACCAAGTATCCTGGTCTAAGCTCCCTTTCTGATTGGATCATCAGACATGGGTCTGCAGTATTTTCTTAACACCCTATCTGGAGTGTTATCCTAGAATTAGCACAAATTAGCCCCTTTCTCCACTGGTGACACCCTTCCACTACCCCCAGAATTGGCTTTCTTTTAATTGGTACTGATACAAGATAAATAATATTTCTCTAGCTTTCTAGCCCCACAGTTTCTTGTTATTAAGATGAAGAAAAAAACAAAAACTCATCAGAACTCCACTTCCACATCTGTCACTGATAGAAGGCCTCTATTCTCCTGCAGAGGACCCCCAGCTCAGGAATCTGCCTCTTGTAGCAAATGTGTTGCAAATTTCTCTCTACCAGAATAGCTAAAATTGAAAAAACTTTCCCTATGTGGAGTGACTGCAACTCTCACACATTTGCTGGTGGGAATGCAAAAAGGTATAATCACTTTGACAATCTATTTGATGATTTTTAATAAAGTTAAATACACGTCCATGCTATGAACCAACAACCCCACCACTAGGTATATGTCCAAGAAAAAAATAGTACATATGCTCACAAAACCTTGTACAAGAATGTTCTGGAAGCTTTATTCAAAATAGGAAACAGCTTTATGCAAAACTGGAAATAACACAAGTGTTTATCAACAGAAAAATGGATTAAGATGTTGTAGTAAATACGTGCCATGGAATACTAGGCAATAATAGAAAAGGACAGATGACCAATCTATGCAACCACATGCATGAATCTCAAAAATATTATATTGAGTCAAAAAGTCAGTGCTCCTCATGGCTCCATTTACATGAAATTCAAGGATAGGTAAAACTATTCTAGGGTAACAGAAATCAGAAGAGAAGTTGTTTTTGGAGGAATATTGACTAGAAAGAGACACAGGAGCCTTCTGGGGACACTGGAAATACATGTAATCTAGGTGGTAGTTAGAGTAGTATATATGTATCTAAAATGTATTAAGTTGTACATTTAAGATTTGTAGACTTTATTGTACGTATGTGTGTTATAGTTAAATGAAGAAGATTTAAAAATGGGGAAATGACTATATGGACATCAGCAGTTCTACAATTTCAATGTATTTTGTTAATTATACACCCAATCAAATTAGATTTATGCCCCAACCCCCTTGGGAAGGTTTGAAACCTTCCCCCCTTTCCTCTCCATTCTTTGTTTGCATCCAGGCATTAGGAAGCAAATCTTTTCCCCTCTGGGAGTGCTTTTATTTTCAAAGGAAGACCATTGGGAGAAAGTAATGATTAACACAAAGGAATGACTAGGTTAATGGTAGGCTTCCAAGCTCCAGTAGAGGAGATATTTTGGGTCAAGGGAGGGGCAAGAGAAACTTCTGGAGTATACCACACTAAATGCATAGAAATGAGTAGTAAGCTCCTAGTAGACACTGGATCCATTGGTGCAACCAACAGCCTTTGCTGTTTCACTCCTGTGATGGAAAAATCAGCCTACTTGTTTTCAACGGACAGGAGGAAGGGTTTGTCTTCTGGGGCCAGTCTTTTCCCTTAAAGCTGGCAGTGAGGACGAGAGTTACCTGGGACAAAGCAAGCAGCCTTCCCCCCATGTCGAATAGCATAACAGAGAGTAGGAACAGGAGAGGAGAGCTCAGGAAACACTGTCATAGGATGAAAGTGGAAAAATACAGGAGAAAAGGAATACGGGCAAACACCCAAGGAGGAGCAGGCAGGAGACACAGCAGAGGGCTGGGGAGTCCAGCAGAAAGCACCGTGAAAACAGACGGGGCAAGTGGAGGAGGCTGCAGCCCGTGAATCTCCTTGTCTCCTTGCCCCTCATGGAGCAACTGAGCGGAAGTGGTCTCTCAGCTTCTTCTTTTAAGCCTCTAAACCGTCACTCTCACCTCTATGCCTACAACAACGTAGGCATTTTCTTCAGGCCTCATCTGATCACGTTATTCTCTAGATTAAAATTGAGAGCTCAGCATTGCCTCCTTAAGAAAATCCATGCTCTTTAATGTGTCCTACTGGAGTCTTTTATGACAGGTCCCTGCTTCTCTAGCCTTACTGATTTTGTGAATAATGAGTGGATATGTTTAGTAAATTTTAGTTATAAATTCTCTTTGCAGAATTTGGCTCTTGGGTTCCACTTTAAGAACCCTAGGAGGATATTCGTTGTATTTGCACAACCCAACTCCAGGAGGACGCTGTGACTGAACACCTGTCTGTGCAGCAGGTGCCCTGGCGGGAGCTGATTCCACCCACTAGGATGACCTGTATTGTTACCCACAGAGTGAGGCAGGAGGTTGGGGTTACTTAATAGAGATTTGAATGAATGACACCATCACCCAATGACTCTCATCAAGGACCTTGCATCTGACAGTGAAAGTCCTCTCTTTTATTGTCCAAATCCTGGCCACCCCTCAAGGCCCATTTCAAATATCACCTTAGGCTCAGGAATAAGGCTTTCTGGTATTTTGGCAGCATCCCTGGCTTGTAGGGATGAGGAAGAATTTGGTACTAGAAGTTGACAGGCCTTGGCATGAGGGGGTGCAAGTGGTCTCAGGTCCAGTCTTCAGGGCCCACAGCAATCTGTCCCCCTGCTGGGGCATAGAGGCAGGCAGTTCCAGCAGCAAACAGTAGGTGAAATGGAATGAAGACTCTTGTCAGGGTGGTTCCGGGTGACCATTCCTTTACAGCAGGAACCTGCCTGGGGATATGAAACTAGGTTCAGGTGCCTGAGGTAAGATACAGGCAAGAGAAAGGCAGGTGTGTGGGACCCAGCCTGGGTTAGGAATGTGAGTCATGCTAGACAAGTGAATCCACTAGTCATGGCTCAGGGCAGGCAGGAATTCTGTGGGTCTCCAGGTGTCAGAGGCCCAGTGGATGATGCTGCATCCATGAATTATCAAAAGATGCTTGATTCAGTCTGACCAGCTGCTAGATTGGCAAGGCTAAAGTTACTCTGGCCAGAGCTCAAGAACTAGGTGTGGCTTAGCTTGAGGGCAAATGGTGCAGTGAGCTGCAACTGCTCCCAGTTGGGGAGGCAGGGGCTGGACCTCCTCCTGCCCTCCCCATGATATGTGTTGGCACCTCTCCTCACTTAGTCCATGTGCTCCTACTGTAAACCACTCCTGCAGCATGAAGCACAGGGCCAGGCACATGCAGGAAATGAGAATTCAGTTGGATGCGATTGCATGTAGGTCCTCAGCAGTGCAGGCCTTGATGTGTGCTAAGCTCTGTAACCCAGCCCTCTCCCATAGTACTGATAGCACTGATCAGGACCCTTCTTCCTCTGTGTGCAGTAAAGGGTAGAAACAGCCACTCTCCATTCTTGCTGGGAGGTAGCCTGGGACCAATAAAGACATGGAAGACAGTAAGTTATAACCCATACGTCCCTTCCCCTGCCGTCTTAGGGTCTATTCCTTCTTCCTTTGTGCCCCCAACATCAGTGGAAAATCTTCATTTGGTTGCCATGGAGACCAACCACTGACTTCAGAGTGCCTGTTTATTAGATGAAAGTAATGTCTGCCTGGTTAATCTGAACAGCTGTCAGAGAGAGGTTCGGCTGTTAGTAAATGAAGTCACTAATTTTGAGGCATGATCACTCATTTAAGAGAGAGAGACAGGTTCCTCTCCATCCTCTGAGTGGAGCTGGGTAGTGGAGATAAGGTCTGCCCTAGGCAAGCATTTCTTGTTCAGGTTTTTGTCTTTCTTTTATGACGAGTATGGTAACTGTACTTCTTTCTCCCCTTATTTCCTACTGAAAATATATAGCCTTTCAGTGGTGTGATAGATTAATTCGGCTTTGTGGGCAGGCCCAGGAAACCCAAGCCCTCCGATGATGTCGTTTCCTTTGGAAAATGCATTCTGGATTCCAAGCCACCCACTTACAAATGAGGTTGTATGTTTATTCATTCAACAGTCTCCACCAGGTGTGCTAGAGAAAAAGAGGTGGTGCTGACCCACACAGTGGACTTGATGTGTTTTATGTGTGCTTAGACAGTGGGAGAGAAGCCGTCACCTTCCAAGGGAGTCCATCAATTCCATGAGGATGGTGGTGAGTTGTGTGATCTTTAAAAAACTGGTCCATTTGTTTTTACTTTTTGTTCTTTTCATTTGTTCAGCAGTAAAATCTGAGAGAAAATTTGAACTCTGAGATTCATTATATTGATTCACCAAGTGCTTTCTGAAATCAGCCAAGTCACCTGCGTTAGTCCCCGACGGGTTATGAAGGGGAGCACAATCCGCACTGCAGGGCATTGAGATGAGCAAGCCACCCAGGTGCAGGGAGGAGGCTGCTGGCAGCTGGCCCTCAAGTGCGGAACCAAGGTTCCAGCCCTAGCGAGCTCTTGATAGTCCAGCCAAGTCTCTCACCCTCTCTGACCTCAGTTTCCTCAACTGAAAATGAAGGAAGGAGCAAGCCACTCTTTTCCAATTCAAAATACTCTTTTGTTCATGAAGGAAACTGTCAGTGCAGAAAGGGCTCCTAACCTGACACAGCTGAGCAAGGGTTAATGCTGGTATAGGTTACCGTTAAGGAAGTACATCCTGTGCCTCTGGTCAAAGATGTCTCAGGCCAAAGCAGGTACTTGTCTCTAGTTAGTCTGTCTGCATCCGCTCCCAGGCATTCACGTGGTGGTCTCGGCAGGAGCTCCCACTCTGTTTTTGCTGAGCTGCCTGGTCCATGGGAAGGAAGACATATGCAGCTAAGAAATAGAAGGTGGATATTGTTAGTGCCTTCAAGACATGGTGCATCCAGAACCCGGATCAGCCAGGGGCTCCAGAAAAGCAGCTTTGCTGCATCAGGCCTCGGAACTGCTGCTAGCCAATCTCCCGAAGCATTTATTTCTCACCCTCTCCGTGCCTAGGGCAAGTAAAACTGTGGCTGCTTGGTGCCACTGTAATGCTGTTTCCTCCTCTGAGTTCATCCTGGAACCATTTTCTCCCATAAGACATGCACAGGTCTTATGTTTACATGTTTCACTGAAAGAAATTTGAATTCCACTGATGAGATGCCAAGGTAGTTCGTAAATGAGACAGAGTCTAGCTCTATCGCCCAGGCTGGAGTGCGGTGGCGTGATCTCAGCTCACTACAACCTCTGCTTCCTGGGTTCAAGTGATTCTCCTGCCTTAGCTTCCCAAGTAGCTGGGATTACAGGCACCTGCCATCAGTCCCAGCAATTTTTTTTGTATGTTTAGTAGAGACTGGGTTTCACTGTGTTGGCCAGGCTGGTCTAAATCTCCTGACCTCATGATCTGCCTGCCTCAGCCTCCCAAAGTGCTGGGATTACAAGCCTGAGCCACTGCACCCAGTCATAAATGAACACTTTAAAAACACATCTTAAAAAAAAATAATTTTATGCCAATTGTACAAAACAGTAGGGAAAAGGAAATAATATTCATTTGTTTATTCATTCATTGGTATAACAAATACCTATTGTACACACTTATTATGAGCCAGGGATGGTTCTAAGTATAAACCTGCCTTCGAGGATCATATATTAATTTTTCTTAAATGCAGCTTTATTGAGGTACACTTTCTATAAAATAAAATTTACTCAAGTGTGAACTTTGATGCATTTTTTGCAAATGCGCAGGGTAGTATAACCACCACTATGATCAAGACAGAGAAGATTTACATCACCCCAAAGTTTGCCTGGGCTGCTTGCTGTCAATCTCCTATTCTCCCCCCAGCCATTGGCAATCACTGATCTGCTTTCTGTCACTATGGTTCTGCCTTTTCTAACATGTCATATAAGAAGCATATATTTTAGCAGTGAATACAGCCAAATGAGTAAATAGACATTTGCCTTCCCAAGTGAGGCAAGAGCTTTGTAACGAGACATACAGGCTGTGTGACGGGAGCATGTAAACTGAGAAGAGGCTTCTAAGGTGAGATCTGAAGGGCCAGTAGCAGTTTTTTAGGTGAAGAGTGAGAGTAAAGAGCGTTCCATGCTGTGGGGCTTCTATATGCAAAGGCCAAGAGGAGAGAGACTGCAAGGCAGATTTATCTGGGACCTCCAAGTTTTCACAGCTCAAGGATGGAGTAGGAGGGGGTAGGAGTGGCTAGTCAAGACTTTGAAGAGATAAACCAGTTCAAACAAAGAAGTTCTTTCTAAGCATTGTTTGACCTTTGTTCCCAGTGGGGAGCTATGGAAGGATCTTCAGCAGAAAAGTGACAGGATCAGATTTGCATTTAGAAGGATCATTCTCCCTGCATGTAAGGAACAGATGGAGGGCAAGGCAGGAGGTAGGGCCCCCATTAAGAGGCTGGTGCAGTGATCCAGATGAGAGATGCTTGGAACCGCTGCCAGGGGAGTGGCAGGCAGTGAGAATGAAGAGAAGAGGGTAAATATGGGAGAGATGTAGGAGGCAGCAGTAACAGGACTTAGCAACTCACTGGATAGTGGAGAGGATGCGAGAGAAAGGCCTCACAGAGGGTTCCTTGGTTTCTAGCTTGGACACCTGGGTGGAAGATGGTGGCATCAGTGAGATAGTGACTTCAGTGGAGCAGGATTGGAGGGGTGGGGAAAAGAGACGATAGGTTCTGTTTTAGACATGTTGACTTTGGGGGTGTCTAAGAAAATGATGTTCAGCAGACAGTTGGGTGTTCAGGTCTCAGGAAAGAGCTCTCCACAGAGCTTGTTCTTCTCTATTCTCTCTAAATAAGCTTCCAGGTTCTTTCATAGAATTTATCCTGCCAAGTGGAATGTTTTTCATATGAAGGGAATTGGCTTCTTGTGTAGTTTGGTCTAGAGAGATTTGTTTCCATGTTACAAACCTTTGAAGAGCTGGGAAAATGTATTGATGTCCAACTTTAGTGACATCCCCTCTTCTTTCCCAGTACAATCAATCTATTGACATAATAATCTAGAATATCTTGCACATGAGGAAAGAGAAATGGAGTCAAATGGGCACACTGAGGCCAACCAGATCTGAGCTTTCTAATCTTAAATTGCCAGGGGGTGTGAATGTTATGTGTCTAATAACACAGGTAGATTGTATATGGTTGCATTTATAAAATGAAGCCCGTAGAAATGTTTCAGTAAACAGAATCCTACAAATGAACTAAACGTTGAAGGAAAATGTTTTCCTTGCCATCCTCTTTTTCATTTTTAAACAGAAAGATACTAAAGAAGCTGTATTAGGGCTTTCAAGAAAAATAGAAGCAATAGGATATATAAATCTATATATTGGACCCTATATATAAGTATAGGATATATAGATGTATATATCCCATATATAAATATCAGGTATATATGTATCTATATATCCTATTGTTCTATAGATCTATATGGATGTATATATCATATATATATATGTCATATATATATACACACACACACACCCTATCTCTATCTCTCTCTATATATATGTATATATATGTATATACATCTCTCTATATATAGCCTATATCTCTCTGTATATATATAGTATATATATATATATATATAGGTATAGGCTATATATAGAGACATAATATATAGGCCTGATATATATACATAAGCCTGATGTCTGAGGCCAGAAGATAGATGCCCCAGCTTAACAAGAGAGCACATTCACCCTTCCTCTGCCTTTTGATGCTACTTGGGTTCTCCACGGATTGGATGGTGCTCACCCACATTGGTGAGGCAGGTGTTCTTTACGCAGCTACCAATTCAACAGCCTCATGACACACCCAGAAATAATGTTTTACCAGCTGTCGGGGCAAACCCTTGGCATAATCGAATTGACACACAAAATTAACCATCACAGAAACCCATTTCAACGTTGTTTTGTTTTATTAAAGGAAGACTGGAGAAACCTAATTGTTGGTGCTGCCATTCGGGCCAAGAAGGGCTGGGAACCAGACATAGTGCTGTTTTAGGGTGGGGCAGAATTATGCTGAGGAAAAAGGTATTGTCACTCTTTAAGGCCAAGGAAGCCACAATTTTTAAAGAAACCTCTAGAAATTCTACCTCATTGAAAATAAAGATAAACTTCTGTAAGAAATTTCATTCCTTTCCAAATTCACAATCTGAAATGTAGAAGCCCATTCCTTGATGGTTCTCATAGATATTTAGTGTGACTGAGGGGTCAGTGGATTCACAGCACTCGGGCCAGGCCTCTCCTGAGTCCCTTTCTTCAGCAGAGAGAGAGTGACTCACAGACTCTCTACCCTCAAAGGCATTGTCTTCTCCTCTTAACAAGAATCTAGCACCAGTGATTTTATCAGCCCGCATCACTAGCTTCCACAGTCTCAAGTGAGACTACTCTTAAGTGATCTGTGTTTAAAAAGTGCCTTTCTCCTTTGCTTCCATAACTAAGAGGATGAAAAAGGGCACTCATTCCCTACATAAAAGCTGTGTATTGTGAGCAGTCATCTTGCCTGGCTGAGAATCCTAGGATCTTACACGTTTGAATCTTTTGCTCTGCTCTCCTTTAGGCTGACACACATAGCCAGCCCTTGTTTATTAGCCCTCTGATGCTATTTGAAAATATTTTTGCTTTCATTACAACATAAGTCACATTCTTCTTGCATCTGCTCCTGCATTTTCCAAAGGGGTTATGTCAAGGGAAATTCAACACTCACTTTTCTCATTATTTGCTCACCAGCCTGCTCACTCATCAAAAGACCAGAGTTATTTGATACTTCAGAAGATTATTTTCCCCCTTAGGAGATATGTCAAGGGAAGGGGAGCTGGCCCCAGTGTCAGGTGACTGAGTTTTCTTCACATTTCTACTGTTGACTCAATAAATGCCCTTGGGCAAGTCATGGAGCCTCTTCGTGCTTTGGCCTCTGGGGATAAAATCTGCCAACTGCAACTTGTGTATTTGAACCTCAGTGCCCTCTGGGATAAAAATAGGAGGGGACCAGGTGTCCATGTGACCCCAAGCTGATGGGAAGAGGATATGACCAGAGGACCGCAAAATGTCCTTGAGCTATAAATTCTGTAATAGGGTCAGACCCACCAGTGGCCTTTAGGCATTTGTCCAGTGGTGTATGGGATAGGTTCTAGCACTTGAATATTTTTCAGCAGAAAACAGGCATTGTGTCAACCTCTCACCCACGGATATTCTGTCTGCTCTGTGTTCCTGCTTCTCTGCCTTTCCCAGCCACATTACCCACCACTGGTTGTTATTATTTGCTTGATCACCTGTCTCCTGGTCTGTAAGCTGCTTGAGGGAGGGGCGCATGTCTGCCTTATGCAACACCGTGCCCTCAGTGTGGTGCACAGGAGCACAAGCCTGGCACACTGAAGTTATGGGAGAAACACTTGCCAAGTGGACAAATGAATCTTGCTGCCTGGCCTCTATAGAGACCCCTTTTCTACATCATTAAGGTGGCCTATGCCTGGCCAAGAAGTAGTGGGATCTGATTAGCCTCATCTCCTCATAACCCTACTTCCTATCATGTTATAATGAAAGCAGATCTCAGCCCAAATGCTGGCACACATACATATTTATTAGTAAGAAGATCCGAAATAGTTCATGCAGCTGGTTCTCTAAGCTTGGCAAATTTCCAGCCCTCTGACCTTTTCGGTGCTCTGTCCATACTCTATATGAAAGGGTCTCTTAAGGGTGACAGGACAGTATTCTAAAGACCAGATTTTAATTGCACCAGGTAACTGAATTGTCTGAATTCATAGCTGAACACAAGACAAGGTCAGAATCACATTTCTAATGCCATTTAGAAAGGTGACGAGTGAAGGGCTGGCCAAAATGTTACACCCAGCTTATGTAAGAGTAGAGATTGTCCCTAATGCTTTCCCCAGTTCACTTGTCTTGAACACTGTTAGGTTCGACAGTAAAAGCCCATTTCTCACTTCCTTCATGTTAATTAACTGACCACTAATTTTACCAATGAGAAGCCATTTTTATCACTTATTTGTTAGCCAATATTCTGCGGTTGACTCCAGATAAAGACTCCAGATAAAGTACTTGGGGTGACCACCTAAGTACATTTTTTCATGATGAGCTAATAGAAGCAACAGAAGTAGCTTAGACCTTCGAAGAGTGATTAAAAAGGCCCATGACACCCTGCTCCTTGAAAATGAAGAAGACGGTGACTTAGGCCTGCAGGGTTCTTTTCTTCGCATGTTTTTACCAACACTCAGGGGAGATTCAGTCTACTAGCTGGCTTCGGCATGTGGACCTCAGTCTGTGGGATGTAACTGGGAGTAATTTACCTTCTGGGTTCTCTTACAACCTCCTTGGCTATGTAGGTGATTTCAGGCCCAAGGGGGAAGATACCAGATGAGTCCAGAACATTTTGGTTCCACTGACTGAGGTTCCTCATCTCCCTCCCTTTGCTTCTGATAAATACATATGTCAAGGTCAGCTGAAGAGTCATCTGTGATGACTGCCCTGAGTCCTTACTCTCTCCTCTGAGTTTCTGTCTTCTCTAGCCTCTTAGCCATGTTGCAGGTGAGGTCTCCAGTTATTTGTACCTCTAGGAATCTTTTGTGTTACTGTGACTGATATGTGTCCTCAGAGTTGTGTCAGTGTTTTCCCCTATACACACATGCACACACACGCACCCACACACCACGCATGTTCTATAAGACTGAGCCTCTATTTCTGGTGTCTGCTTAGCCCTCCAGTTTTGCACAGGGATTAGTGGTTTTCTCCTAACTTCAGACAACTTGAAGATCCTGCCTAACTTTGGTTGCTCTTCCTTGCCGGACTGGAACCTACCCTCAGTACAATCAATCACTGGCTCTCGGAGAAACTACCACCCTGAACTATGCCTGACGGGAGCACTGTCATCTTGGAAAAACACAGCCACTTTAAGTTCCAGCTCCCTTTCTAGCCTTATGCATTTCAAGGAAATCACTTCTCTTCTAACTACAAGCAGCCAGAAAGAGCAGACAGTAAAACACAGATAAGACAGCTTGGGCACAGAAGGAGGTGGGGGGAAAGTCTCTTGGGTAGTTGCCCAACTTCACCCAAGTGAAACAGTGGGCCTTAATAAGCACATTCCTTTCCCTTCAGGTGCACTAAGATAGGGGAGCTCAAGGCAGACTCAGGAGATATGCCTGCAGCTGCAGGAAGATGTATGGGAACAGACACACCACTCTCCCTCCCAGATAAGCACAACAAAGAGACATAGCAGCAGTCCAAGCCTCTGATAAAGTCTCCCACCCTGAATCTTTAGAGACTCTTAGTCTATTAAAGAGTGTGCCTCTGACCTACCTCGGTCAGAAGTCTCTTCTAGGTTCAAAATAGACCTGTTAACTGTTGAGCCACCCTTCGTGTTTCTCTCCTCTTTCTTTAATTCTTAAAATGCCTTCCTGATGGCTGACTGCCAGGAAACCCCTTGGATTCAATACTCAAGTATTGAATACTCAAGTAGCCTGAAGCTACTAACTCCCCTGGGTGTTGCCCTCCTGGCTACCCATGGAAGAGCAAGCCCTGTTGACAAGAGATTCCCCCAGCCCTGATCATACCTAGTTATGGTTTCTCTTCTTTCCCTAGCCATGTTGGCCCAATGAATTTGGTTCATAGTATTATCATAGCAAAAAGTTAATTTTATATGTATTTCTTTCGATGGTAAACAAATTATTCACATTATTTGTCATTCCCACTAACCCTGATAGAAACAACCCAAAGGAGCAGCTCTAAGTGAGTCTACTTTGCCCTGTATGACCCTGTCCCTAGAGCAGATTGGTTCAGGGTTGACACCTACCAAAAAGACAGCCAATCAGTAGGTTGGCCCGCAACTGTTCTCATAACCTGACGCACACATAAAAGCTGGGTAAACACCATTTCTTCCTTGGAAATTTGAACAAAGAAAGGTCAAGAAAAAAAAAAGACTTGGTAGGATGCTTTGAAACAAAAATATGAGAATTGGAGCTACAAGAGGTTGTAGGAAGCCCCGGTTACAAAATATTGAAACTATGAGCAAGCGTAGTGATGGTGGAGAGAAGAGTTTCAGGCCAAGGGAAAGAAGCAGCTCAGAGGAGACTGAGCAAGGCCCCCAACTCCTGCCACAGAGCCCTGGAGTCTCCTGAAGCCAGAGCAGCTCCCCAGTCCCAGGGCTGTGAGGCCTGTGCCTTCCAATACTTCTTTCTGCCTTCTGTGGAAGACCAACTCCGTTACTGTTCCACATTTATTCTTACAAAACATCTCCCTCCTGAGCTAACCTAGCTGAGTTTGCTCCTTTCTGCTCCAAGAAAACCGTCCAACTTTGCTGGATTCTCCCTGTGTGCAGAAATGGTGACACATATCTCTGTAGCTTTTTACCCCTAATATAATACATCGTAAAAGTAAGTGATGAGTTCTCAGTAAATGAATGTTGAATAAATAAATTTTTGAAAGCCCAAAGGAACAGATAAGTTCCTACACTTTCTGTTATGTTGTAATGTCTTTGGTTTGGCTTTCTCAAAGTTGAACAAAAGATGGCTACATTCCTAGCATCCCCCCAAGCCTTTTCCTACTCCATGAGTTTAGAGATGGACTGCTAATTTTAAACAATACAAATCAATCATCAGATTCAAAATCTCCCTCAAGAGGATAAACTCTCTGCTCCTATTCTCAACCCAGTTTGTTGAACTGATCAACACACACACACGCTCAAAATTATTTTCCTATATGGATTGTCCTCAGTGTTTTTAATACCTGAGTTTGTGGTTCTGATTGTCTGATTGATCTAAAAATTAACCAGAACGGATTTGAGATCATCTTCCTGCTTGGAGGTCATTTATCAATTCATTCTTTTAAAACATTGTTTAAAAAGTTAATTTATTACAAGGAAGTAGTCACCTTTTCTTCCAAAGATATATAAAAAATCAATTTGGTTATGAAGAGAACTTTTGAATTTGGAGTTACTGAAAATTATTTGCCATTGGAGGACTACGTACTGGTCCTGAGAACAATGATAAAAGCCACGGCCCCAACTCTGGCAGCTGCTGGGCTGGTGGCAGAAGTTGCCTCATCTGCTTTTCCCCCACCCTTCTGGGAGCACTAGTAGCTTTGACTATACACAGCTATCAGGAGAGAGAGAGTTCAGTCTAGGCCAGGGGTTGGTCACCAAATCTTCACTGCAAAGGGCCGGGCAGTAAACATTTCAGGTTTTGTGGGCCTCACAGTCTCCATTGCAAGTATTCTGTTGTACTATGGCCGCACAAAAACAGCCACAGATAGTATGTGAAGGAATGAATATGATTATGTTCCAATAATTCTACGGATACAGAGATTTGAATTTTATATAATTTTCATGTATCCCAAACTATTGTTCTTCTTTTCCGCCATTTAAAAATGTAAAAACCATTCTTGCCTTGTGAGCTGTATCAAATCAGAGGATGGGAACATGGATGCAGGTTTGGGGTCCCTGCTTCCTACCCTAGCTGAGTGTTGGGGGAACTGGCTATAGAATAGATGCCTCAGATCAACATGGGGGGACTCCCTTCCCAAGGTGAGTGCTGGAGTGACTGTGAACCCTAGTGAAGCTTCATGTGCCCCAGGGTACCAAAGCAGCAGAGCAATGGTGGCCGAGGGGCCTGGACAGAAGGCCCTGGAGCCAGCTCTGTGACAGGCCCCTACAGATGATAAGGACAAAGAGTCAAAGTTCCTGAGCCTCTATATCAAAGGAGAGAAGAAGATGCTGATGGCTGGCCAGCAGCTTCAGAGAAGGCTGGGTTGGAAGGCGAGACCTGCCTGTACTCTAAAAACAGAGACCATGGCAAGATGGGGTCCCCTTGGCTGGTACAGCAGGGGTAGCAGCTGATGCCCAAAGACTGCACGGTATGGAGGAGGCTCTTCTCAGAGGAGAAGTGGTCTGCCTCCACTCTGCTGGGCTCCCTAGAGCTGGTGAGGGGTAGGAGAGAGGGTACTTACTGTCTATTTGTGCTAGAGGTAGGGGGAGGGTTGTATACATAAAACACTCTGAACTCCTCCAATGCCGGAACTAAAATAGAATGCATCTTAGAAGCAGCATCCACCTTTCTTTAGAGAACATTTTAATCCACAAGTAAGGGATATTTGAAAGCCACACAAGGCTGGGTGTTGTGGCTCACACCTGTAATCCCAAGGTCCAGGAGTTTAAGACCAGCCTGGGCAACATAGCAAGAACCCATCTCTTAAAATAAAAGCTACATCCATCTCTTCCCACTGGACCAGGGGTCTTCTCAGATCAGCTGCAGGATGCCTGACCTCCTAAGGGGCTGCACATTCTGTATGAGACGGTGTCACCAGGCAACAGCAGGAAACCTAGCCAGCCGCCATGCACTAGACACTTCTTATGTGGCGATGACTTTACTCTGGAGAGAGGTAGCCACACTGAAGCACTCCCCTTTCTGCAGGTCATCTTCTGTGACCTAGAAGAGCTCTGTGAGTAGGGCTGTGGCCTCAGGAGGATTATTCCACAATACCTTCAAAGTATTTATTCAAGTTTAGGAACAGTGAGGCCTGGAGATAATAAAATTATCTGCATTTGTCTGCCATTAATTCACTTTCACAAGAAGCAAAGCTTTTGGTTTCTTTAGGCCTCAATTTCTTTTTTTTTTTTTATTAATTTATTTTTTGAGACAGAGTCCCACTCTGTTGCCTCGGCTGGAGTACAGTGGCACAATCTCGGTTCACTGCAACCTCTACCTCCTGGGTTCAAGCCATTCTCCTGCCTTAGCCTCCCTAGTAGCTGGGACTACAGGTGCCTGCCACCATGCCCTGCTAATGTTTGTATTTTTAGTAGAGATGGGGTTCCACCGTGTTGGCCAGGCTGGTCTTGAACTCCTGACCTCAAGTGATCCACCTGCCTCGGCCTCCCAAAGTTCTGGGATTACAGGTGTGAGTCACCGTGCCCGGCCTATGCCTCAATTTCTTCCTGCCTCATTGTAATTATGTCATATTTATTTAATTCTCTAAGTCTCTCCTCAATAGATTTTATTCTACTACTGAAATCCAGTCTGCAGCAACTAAAAGTTGTATAGTGGATATGAAATTTATGTAACCACCATAGTTCAGTATCTCAGGGGTAAAAAAAAATGTGACTATTTATTTCCATAAAACTGAACCTATCAGTTCAAGACAACTTTTGCTTTAAAACTCAGACTCTGTGAATCAATAGCCAATTTCTGGATCTTTCCCCTCCTCCCAGGACATCTTCTCCCTGAAGTCTGTCGCAGTTCCTATGCAGAGAAAGAGGGCACTGCAGCACCCAGGCGCTGGTGAGAGGGAGTTTCTGGCTCAGACTATTCTCTGCCTTCCATTGGCATTGACTCAGCCGAAACTTGGCACGCCTTGTCCTCTTAGTCATGCGCTGGCATCTACCACTTGTGTCCAAATCCACGGTGGCCTCACGTCACCAGGCCCACACATTCTCAGGTTCCTTTGGCTCTGCAAGCCTGCAGTGCTTGGCTGCTTGGGCACGCTTGGGCATGCTTGGGTACTTTCTCTTCCGCCTGCTGGGTATTCGGGGGGGCTTCTGAGACACTGACTTCCTTGGTCTCTCACTCAGTCCTTGCCAGGTGGGGGCTTCTCTTATACACTTTCAGAGCCTCTGGCTCACACCCAGGGAAGCAAAGCATAGTTCCCTCTGCACTCAGTTCTTCTTTGACTAAAATGGGTCTTTATTGCCCACCCTCCCAAACTCAAGCAAGGCCAATGGTGAGGGCAGGATTTGGGACCCTCTCCAAGACATTCATTAATACCTGTTTTAATCTCTTCTTGCAATTGTCTCTCCTCAGACATGCCAGGTCTTAGATTACATGACTTAAATTATAAAGATGTCAAATATCCCCAAATTAACTTACAAATCCAGTGCAATTGCAGTTAAAATCCTAGCTGTAATTTTTTTTATAGATACTTGATGTACTTTTATTCTAAAATGCATAGGGGTTCTCACTGTGGTACACCTATACTAAAATTGGAATAATATGGAGAAGATTAGCATGGCCTCTGTGCAAAAATGACATGCAAATTTGTGAAGCATTTCATATTTTAAAAATAAATAAATGTATAGGAAAAAATAAGTTCCACAGGGAGCTAAATCAAATGGTAGAATAAAGAGGGAAAATTGGCCACCAGATAGCAAGACATCCTACAAAGTTGTTTTGAACACGGAAGTGGAGCAGAATAGACAGTTCACAGGTGAATTTCATACAATGTCGAGTTGGCTCCACAGTTTAATTCGGGGGTGGATGGATTGTTTAGTGGGGGTAGATGGTGATGGAAAAATAGGCAGAGAAATAAAGGATAGAGACAATTAAAGTTGGATCCTCATTCTAACCCCACATACAAAGGAGATTTCTAACAGACGAGAGGCCTAAATCTGAAAGATAAGATCATAAAGTTAACAGGAGAGAAGCATTGCAACCTGGAAGGGGTAAAGAACTCCTTAAATGAGACTTTAAAGTACAAGCCACAAGGCAAATTGACAGATCGGATTATGTCAAAATTAAGGATTTCTGTGAACAAGTGACATCACAGGTGAACTGAAGAGATGATGACAGATTGGAAAGAGATTATGAGGTCTAAAAATGACAAAGGAGGCATATCTAGAATATACAAAGAACTCCTGATAGTATCCCAAAAGAAAAATGGGGGACATACTCAAGACAATTTACAATCACTCAGGGCTGTGTTTAGAAATCTGGAGAAGGCCAATGCTAGCAGAGGTATGGGAATAAGATTTTCCTGCTGCTGGTGAGAGCACAGGTTGGGGCACTAGCTAATCAAATTCAGTGTCTACTCAGGGGCGTAGGTCCATTAGAAATTCTCACACAGGTCCATTAAAGGGGTATGTAGAAGCAGGGGTCAATCCAGGATTTGTGGGGCTTGAAGTTTATGTAATTTGGGGAACCCTATTGTGATACTGTCATATAATAAATAATATATATTTGGTCTCTGCCACTGGTTCCTAACACCTGGCTCCTAAAACCTTTAGAATCTCCAAAGAGGTAAGTGTCTTTTTGTATGCAAATGAGACGACTGGTGGCTGGGAGCTCCTAGATAGCTTTGGGATGGAAGCTGGTCACCAAAAGGCCAAGGCATGATTAGGGGATTGGGATTTTCAGCTCTAGCCCTCTACGTCCAGTTTGGAGAGAGCAGCTGAAGGTTCAGGTGATCACTGATGGCCAATGATGTAATCAGTTATGTCTATATAATGACTCCCACATGGGGAAAAAAAAAAAAAGGACAGGGCTTGGATGAGCTTTTGGACTGCAAAACATGTCTGAAGGTACCTGGAGGGCATGCTCGGAAAGGGCATGGGAACTGTGTGCCCCTTCCCATATTCCTCACCCTGTTCGTCTCCTCCATCTGGCTGTTCATCTGTATCCTTTGTGATATCCTTTATAAAAAAATGTATAAACATAAGTATTTCCCTGAATTCTGTTTGCAACTCTGGCAAATAAATAAACCCAAGAAGTGGGTTGTGGGAACCCCAATTTATAGCTGGTGGTCAGGAGCACAAGACACAACCTGGGGCTTGTGATAGGCATCTGAAGTTAGGGGTAGGGGCAAACTTGTGGGACTGAGCCCTTAATCAGTGGGATCTGTGCTATCACCAGGTAGACAGTGTCAGAATTCAACTGAATTAGAGGACACCCAGCTGGTGTCTGCTGGAGAATTGTTTGGCATGTGGGCACCCAGATCCCTAAACTTGCTCAAATAATCTCCCAGCACTAAGGCTAAGCGCTGCTGGATGTAAACATGCCAACGGCCCCGTAGAGATGGGGTTAGGAGGTCCTCACGCCTCTGCCAAGGCAAGTTCATTCAGTTATGCTTGTTGAGATAAAATATTTTGCAATACTTCCCAGTTTGTTTATTTATTTTTAGACATGCCTATCTACTAAGAAGAGTGTTTGAAAAAAGAAGCTCCACAGAATCTTCTGGATGTGCTGGGACTTGCTCTAAGCAATGGGCTGAGGGTTCGGGATGTGCCCCCAGGTTGTGTGCTGAGTTCAGCTGCCCCCACTAATTTTCTGGGAGGGGGGTCTCCAAACTATTGCTTATGAGGGGCAGTGAAAGCTGGAAACACTGGGCTTCCCTATAAAGTAAGGGAAGAAGTCCTGGAATAGACAACAAAGGCCTGAGCTAGGGGGTACAAGGATGAAAGATCCAGATAGAGCCCCACTAAATCTAGTGTGGAGCTAGAGCAGATCAACACACTCATCAGACAGAGCCACGGTTTGGCAGCGGGGTGAAGTGGGTGGACTATGGCAAGGCATAGACAAGCAGTTCAGCCAGCACGGTGGTCAGGGATGTCATACAGACATGCTCCCTGAACTGCATTCAGTGAGCCAGGCAGGAAGGCACCAGGCAGAGGGAGCAGCAGCATGTACAAAGGCACAGAGGCCCAGGAGAGCATGGGGCCTTTGGGGACCTGCAAGAGATTTCCTGTGTGTGTTTGCTGTATGGGGTAGGTGTGGGTAGGGGAGTGTCAGCAGGGGGCTGACTCACAAGGGGCTGGTACCCCCATGCTGATGGGCAAAAAGGAGGCCTTGAAGGTGAAGGTGCAAATAGGGTTCTGGAGCCTACAAGCCAAGTTGGAGCGGAAGACACAGAATGGAAGGTCTTTGTAAGTGAGTCTGGTTTGGAATAGCTGGAAGAACACTCCCAGATTTCTTCTCTGTGTGCTCTATTCTTTCAATTGTATTTTATGTAGCAATTGATTTACTGGTACTTTTCCCCCAGTCTAGATAATTATTAAGTGTATGGATTTTGCCAGTATGAAATTAATCTGCTCTGCAGAGCAAATTGTTTGGACACAACATCCTTCAAACTTTGTTTCTGCCCTGGCAGCCCAAGGGTTGCAACAGGAGCTGAATTTAGCCCTAAACTAAGTCCTGGCTAATGAGTCACGGGCAAGGCTGAGAGGTGGGTGGCTCGGGCCTGCAGTCCTGACAAATGGCACAGGGCAGCACTACCTGGACTTGGGCTTAGCATTTCTGGGTGGCTCACAGGGCAAAGTGTCCTGCAGGAGGTAAATTGTGGTAAAACAGTTTTAAAAGAGAGGAATGGGAGAGGTGAAGCTTAACTTGTGCTGGTTCCACGGTGATGGTATTATGCTTAGGAGTTGAAAAACGATTTCTCTAGCCCATAGGAACTCAAACTCACTGAAAGAGAAAAACTTGGCATTGCTCTAGCAAAATTCAAGTAGATGCTACATTCCACTGGAACAATCTAGAATGCATGTGCTAGTTTCTTCTATATTACAGGTCGAATTCTCTGGCAGGCCTGCTTCACTTGGCAGTAATACTTTTAAAGAGAAATGGCTACATCTCCAGGTTCTGTGCCCAGGGCTTGCGGAGAAAAGGAATTAAATTAAAACAGTATTTGAACTTTTAAAAATATTTAAATAGCTGGCTCAATTCAGACTGGCATTTCTTAAAATAATGGTCTCTACTTGCCAAGCTACTGCCAAGGGACGCATGATGGCTGTCCCATATCCTTGGATTTAGTTAAAAGAACTCTCCTTGCTCATCAAGGCTTTCTAAGCTGTCTCTTCCATTTTTCCTTCATGCCTGTGACTTCTGTCATAAGTTCTAGTCAGGCCCGTCATCTCACTAGTTCCACTGGACACCAAGCACTATACTTTTTTTCCTTCCCTTCCTTCCTTCCTTCCTTCCTTCCTTCCTTCCTTCCTTCCTTCCTTCCTTCCTTCCTTCCTTCCTTCCTTCCTTCCTTCCTTCCTTTTCTGAGATGGAGCCTCACTGTGTTGCACAGGCTGGTCTTGAAGTCCTGGACTCAAGTGATCCTTCTGCCTCAGCCTTTTGTGTAGCTGGGACCACAGGTCCATAGGCATATGCCACCACATCCGGCTAACTTTTTGATTTTGTGTAGAGACAGACTCTCACTTTGTTGCCCAGGCTGGTCTTGAGCTTTCAAGCAATCCTCCCATCTTGGCTTCCCAAAGTGCTGGGATTGCAGGCATGAGCCACCAAGCTCTACGTATACTTGTTTCTATTTTTACACTCTGTTAGACTGTGTCCTTCATGATGTAAAGAAGGCAAACCCAGTAGAATAAATTTCTATTCTTTCATGCCACCCTGGATTCTTGTTTACAAAGCTTCCCCTAACTTCCTCCTTCCTTTTCCACCTGCCCAAATAGGTCAACATTCAGACTTAGACCCAGCCCTTCTGTTGCTAACTGTACTGGTGGCAGCCCCTTCTCCCTGCCAAACAGGGCCTCAATTTTATTTAGAGGTCCAGCTCTCCCCAGCTGAGGGGAAGGTGACCTGACTACAGCTCAGGACAATTTCCAACTTCTAAGGGAATTATCATGGTCCCATCCCCTGACCCTGACTAGCTGGGGTGGGCAGGCTGGTTGGTTTGTAGAACATTCTTCAATTTCGATTTGCCTGATTTTTTCCTCATTCCTCATGATTAGATTCAGGTCTAATCTAATAATTTAAGGTCAGATATGAATCATCTCTTGATTAACAGAGAGGGTAACTGGTATTTATAAATTCTGAATCCTTTAAAGTGTGAGGGGGAGCCACAGAATCCATGTCCTTGGGGCATCTTGTTTATTTTTATTTTTAATTTCTTAAACTTTTTTATTTTAGGTTTGAGGGTACACGTGCAGGCCTGTTTCATAGGTAAACTAGTGTCACGAGGGTTTGCTGTACTGGTTGGTTCATCACCCAGGTATTGAGCCTAGTACCCAACAGTTACTTTTTCTGATCCTCTCCCTCCCTCCGGGCTCCACCCTCAAATAGGCCCCAGTGTGTGTTGCTCCTCTCTATGTGTCCATATGTTCTCATCATTTAGCTCCCACGTGTAAGTGAGAACATGCAGTATTTGGTTTTCTGTTTCTGCATTAGTTTGCTAAGGATAATGGCCTCCAGCTCCAACCATTGTTTCTGCAAAAGACCTGATCTCATTTTTTATAGCTGCATAGTATTCCATGGTATGCGTATAATCTGTACCACATTTTCTTTATCTAATCTGTCATTGACGGGCATTTAGGTTGATTCTATGTCTTAGCTATTATAAATAGTGCTACAGCAAACATTTGTGTGCATATGTCTTATGGCAGAATGATTGCTATTCCTTTGGACATATACCCAGTAATGAATGGAATTGTGGGGTTGAATGGTAGTTCTGTTTTTCGCTCTGCGAGGAATCACCACACTGCTTTCCACAATGGCTGAACTAATTTGCACTTCCATCAACAGCGTATAAACGTTTGCTTTTCTCCTCAACCTTGCCAGCATCTGTTATTCTTTGATTTTTTAATAAAAACCTGACATTCCGACAGGGGTGAGATGGTATCTCATTGCAGTGTTGATTTGTTTTTCTCTAATGAGAGTGATGTTGAGCATTTTTTCACATGCTTGATGGCAGCATGTATGCCTTCTTTAGTAAAGTGTTCATGTCCTTTGGGGGGCATCTTTTTTATAAGTGAGTTTCTCAACTGTATACCAGTCATGGGGATCCTGTGATTTCGTGCTTCTTGTCCAAATTACTGAAGCCACTTGCATTAAGAGAGGCCCTTACTTCTCCAGGTCCTTGGCAGTCCTGCGTTATCCAGATGATGCCCAACCCAGGGCCCCATGGTTAGGCCTGTGCTGCTGCCAGGGATTGCTGTGGGTGGAGATGGTAAGGGCCTGACAGATGCCTGTGTTATTACCACCACCTCCAGTGCAAGCTTCTCTAGGGATTCGGCAGAGGTTCAGCTTGCAACCTCAGGGGCTCTCTGGCTCTACTTCCTTTCTGCCTGGAGGCTCCTGGCCCTGGCCCTCAAAAGGCTGAATATAGAGGGGAATGGGGCCAGGCACTTTTACAGTACATCACATAGGCACAGGATAACTGTTATGAGGGAACCAAGAGCAAGGAGGTAAAAAGAGCGTTAGTGATAACTGACTGTTTTTCAGATCAATACCATGAAATGATACAAACAGCAAGAGTAAGTCTGACTCTTATTATTTTGCTTACTAATATTCAGAGCTTTAGGAAAAATTGCAAAGGAGCTATTATTATTCTTTGGTGCCTTCAAGCCTACCCTTCTGGTCCCTCACAATTGTCCTCCCTTAGACTTCTAGAGCTCAAAACTGCTTCTATCGGGAATTGGCTTCAGTTTCTTTGTTCACACTAAAGTGTGTATGGCCAATAACACTTTAAAGTGTTACATCTATGGAGATATTGGCATTTTGCCAGGTTCACCAGCCAAGAGAAAAGATGCAGTTTAAAATTTCTTGCATCTGCCAGATGGGGAAAATATGTGATTCTGTATATGGATCTCCCCTAAAATTCATTTATTTGCTCAATAAATATTTATTGAGGCCTATTATAGCAAAACCTTAGGGAAATAAGGAATGCATATAAAAGTACACAGGAAAGAATTTACACAAATGGGCAAAATGTGGCAGGGAGTGTTACATGTCTAGTCTGAGATTACCAAATTTACTTCTGACAATTAGTCTATAAATTACTCAAGCACCAGGGGAAATACTGGAGTCATGTTACTCAGGCTGTGATCTGAATTTAGAGTGTAGTTTGGGTAGCAAGAATAATATGCATGAAGCAATTAGCCAATTGTTATGGATTGACTGTGTTCCCCCAGCAAATTCACATGTTAAAGCCTTGACCCCCAATGTGATAATATTTGGAGATGGGGCTTTGGGAGGTAATTAGGGCTTGATGAGGTCATGAGAATGGGTCCTCATAAGGGATTAGGGCCCTTGCAAGAAGGAAAATCAGGCCAGGTGCAGTGGCTTGTGCCTGTAATCTCAGCACTTTGGGAGGCTGAGGCAGGTGGATCACCTGAGGTCAGGAGTTCAAGACCAGCCCGGCCAACATGGCAAAACCTCATCTCTACTAGAAATACGAAAAAATTTGCTGGACAAGGTGGCGGAAGCCTATAATCCCAGCTACTTGGGAGGCTGAGGCAGGAGAATCTCTTGAACCTGGGAGGCAGAGGTTGCAGTAAGCTGAGATTGCACCATTGCACTCCAGCCTGGGAAACAAGAGCAAAACTCTGTCTCAAAAAAAGAAAAAGAAAAAAAACCAAAAAAAGGAAGAGAAATAAGAGCAAGTCTTGCTTTCTCCACGTGTAAGCACACAAAGAAGAGGTCACGTGAACACACAGTGAGAAGGCGGCTGCCTACAAGCCAAGAAAAGGGGCCTCATAATAAAACCTGCCTTACTGACACTTTGGTCTTGAACTTCCCAGCCTCCAAACTGTGAGAAAGAAGTTTATGTTGTTCAAGCCACCCAATCTATACTATTTTGTTATGGCAGTCAGAATTAAGATATCAATGGAGCAAAATAGTAACTGGATATTTAACCGTGTGGTATAAAACTTAGGAGATGTAGCCAGGCGCCATGGCTCACCCCTGTAATCCCAACGCTTTGGTAGGCTGAGGCAGATGGATCATGAGATCAGGAGTTCGAGACCAGCCTGACCAACAAGGTAAAATCCTGTCTCTACTAAAAATACAAAAATCAGCTGGGCATGGTGGTGTGTGCCTGCAATCCCAGCTACTCAGGAAGCTGAGGCAGGAGAATCTCTTGATTCCAGGAAGCAGAGGTTGCAGTGAGCCGAGATTTTGCCACTACACTCCAGCGTGGGCAGCAGAGTGAGACTCTGTCTCAAACAAACAAAAACGAAGGGGCTTAAGTAGAGAAAATAATTGGGCTTTCTTGAGGACATCCATATTACTTCTGCTCATGTATCATGCTTTAGCTTGTTTCTGTCTTTGGAGAAAGCTGCATATTTTTCAAATACCTCCAAAAGTACAAAGACGAATGCTACAAGCCCCTGTGTTCTCATTATCCAGGCTTAATAAATGTTAGCCATTTTCACTTTTGTTTCATAAGTTTTCTGCAAAATGAGGGCACCACCTTAGATAAAGCTGAAGTTCTCCATGTTCCATTCTGTATCCCTTCCCCCAAGGGCTACTTTTGCTCAACATTGGACTGGTGAGAGTCATCAGTATTGTGTAAGGCAGCTGTTTGTTCATTTTCTGGGCCAAGTAATGTTCTGTTGTGTGACACACTTTGTCTATCCATTCTACTACTGACGGGTATGTGAGCTGTTTCTATTTTTTTTTTTTTTTTTTGAGATGGAGTTTTGCTCTTGTTGCCCAGGCTGGAGTGCAATGGCGCGATCTCGGCTCACTGCAACCTCCGCCTCCCAGGTTCAAACGATTCTCCTGCCTCAGCCTCCCTAATAGCTGGGATTACAGGCATTTGCCATCACGCCTGGCTAATTTTGTATTATTAGTAGAGACAGGGTTTCTCCATGTTGGTCAGGCTGGTCTCAAACTCCTAACCTCAGGTAATCTGCCCACCTCGGCCTCCCAAAGTGCTGAGATTACAGGCATGAGCACAGCCTATTTTTTATTTTTTATTTCTTATTTATTTATTTTTGAGACTGAGTCTCACTTTGTCACCCAGGCTGGAGTGCAATGGCACAATCTTGGCTCACTGCAACCTCTGCCTCTTGGGTTCAAGTGATTCCTTTGCCGCAGTCTCCTGATTAGCTGGGATTACAGGCACCTAGCATCATACCCGGCTAATTTTTTTTGTAGAGACGGAGTTTCACCATGTTGACCAGGCTGGAACTGAACTCCTGACCTCAGGAGATCCACCTCGGCTCCCAAAGTGCTAGGATTACAGGTGTGAGCCACCACGCCCAGCCTCTATTTTTTAACTATTACATATTATCCTGCTAAAACATTTTTGTACATGTCTTTTGGTGATCAAATGGACTCATTATATCTCAGAGTGAAACTGCTATATCATAGTGTATGCTTTATAGTTAGTGCTTTACAATTCCTGATTAAGAAACCTTTGCCTGCCCCCAGAAACATAAACTTATTCTGTTATGTCCTGGCTTAGTGGCTCATGCCTGTAATCCCAGTATTTTGGGAGGCCAAGGTGGGAGGATTGCTTAAGGCCTGGAGTTCAAGAACAGCCTGGGCAACATACTGAGATGCTCATTTCTACAAAAAAAAAATTGTTTAATTAGCTGAGCTTGGTGGTATATGCCTGTAGTCCTAACTACTCAGGAGGGTAAGGCAGAAGGATCACTTGAGCCCAGGAATTCAAAGTTGCAGTAAGCTCTGATCATGTCTTCCAGCCTGGGTGACTCTAAGAAGATATATATATATAATGTATAAGATAGATATATATATAATGTATAAGATAGATATATATATATAATGTATATATATATATAAATATCTTATATTGATATATAATACATATATATAAGATATATATATATATATAAATTCGAAAAAATAATACATTATTCTCTTATGTAATTGTCTAGACTCTTTATTATTTTACCTTTCAAATTTAGATCTACAGCCCACCTGAAATTGATTTTTGTCTATGGAGTGAGGTAGAGGTCACGTTTTGCTTTTTCCTGTGTGACTATCTTATTAACTTAACATCATTGGTTGAAATGATCACTGTTTTCCTACTATGCTTCAGTGCCACCTTTGTCATAATCAAGTATGCATCTATTTCTGACTCTCTCCTTTCTGTTTCTTCGAGCTATTTGTCCTGGGCCTTTACTGGACACCTCAGATTTGTCCCAATAAGAATAGAAGAAGCTGGGTTGTTTGTCCACCAACTCCTATTACTCATTGATAAAAAGTTGCTTCTGGGGACGTGAACTCCCTCGCACTTCTGCTGTGCTCTGGATACAAGCCAGGAGTTGTCCTATGACCAGGGAATTCTCCAGGATCTGCTTCTCTACTCACACAATTGTTGGCAGCATCCACTTCCTTGTAGTTATGGGACGAGAGCTTCAGTTGTTGGTTGGTTGCTGGCCAGAGATCGCCCTCAGCTCCCAGAGGACACCCACAGTTCTTCCATTTAGGACTGTGCAACATGGCCACTTGCTTCTGCATAGTCAGCAACAGAAAGAAAGGCTAGCATGATGGGCGCTACACTCCTATGGAATGTCATGATGTAATCATGTATACATAATCACATATGTCTTACCAACTTTATTCCATTTGCATCACAGGTCCCACACTTATGAGGAAAGCATCACCCAAAAATGAGAACACCTAGAGACAGGAATTCAGGAGCCTTCCTTAACCGTCTGTCTGCAACAGCAGGTATGAAAGCAACCTGTCAAACTGAAGGCGACTGTCAGGTGTGCCAAGTAGAGACTGGCAAGACACCGTCAGGGGCTGCCGTATGTCTGTATTCCAAACCCCTCTTGAATTTCAGACTCATATATGCAATGGGCTATGACACACCTCCTCTTGGATAGCTAGTAAGCATCTTGTTTTTGGCACGTCCAAAGCTAGACTTAATCCACTCTTCCCACCTCAGTAACAAATAGAAAAATCCACTCTTCCAGTTGTAAAATCCTGGAGTTGGCTTTGACTCCCCTTTTTGTCTCATAACTCTGTTGGTTCTGTTTTCAAGATAGGTCCAGAAACAGAAACTGATCACTTTTTACCCTCTCTACAAACTGCCATCCTGGTCTGAATCATCTTTGTCTCTGGCCGTTTCTATACTTTAATCCCTTATAGTCAGTAGCCAGAGAGATTCTGTTTCAATAAAAGTCAGAATATGGCAGTTCTCAGGTCAAAAATCCTCCTGTGGTTTTCCAAGTTCTTCAGAGTTCAAGCCAAAGATCTTGCACGCCTGCAAGCCTCACATGTGCCCAGCCCCAAGCCCTCTAGCCCATCCCCGCCCTTCTCCCCTCTTTACTCTGCTCCCGCCACAACCGCTGCCTTGCTGTTCCTTGACCGTGCGGAGCACATTCTCACCTTAGGGACTCTGCACTTGCCGTTCCCTCTGCTAGAATACTCCTCACCCCATGAACACATGGTTCGTTCCTTCAGCTCCTCCTGGTCTCTGATTGAATGCCCCCTTATTGGCAAGGTCTTCCCTTCCCATCCAACACAGCACCAGACCCCTATTCCCCTTACTCTGCGTTATCTTCCTCCATAGCAGTTATCACATGATGTAACATATTATGTATTTCTTTTCTTTTTCTTTTTTGTAGACATGGGGTCTTGCTATGTTGCCCAGTCTGGTCTCAAACTTTGGCCTCTTGCCTTGGTCTCCTGAAGTACTGGGATCACAGCTGTGAGCCACCATGCCTGGCCTGTATTTATTTTCTGATTTATTGTTTTTCTTCCCCTCCTAGAATGTGGGTTCCCTGAGGTTAAGGACTTCATCTCCTTTATTCACGACTGCATTTTCCAGATATGGCCTAGAGCAATACTTCACATGCAGGGGATGCTAAATGAGTAACGTTGAAGGAATGGATGGATGCTGCATCCCAGAAGAGACCTTAGAGGCCACCTGGTCTAGTCTCACTTCCGGGAAGGGACCAGGCTGTCATTACACATTTAGTGAGTGGTAGAACTGGGACAAGAATCTAGGTCTCCTTTTTTCTTGCCCACTGCTCTTCCCACTCTTCTACGTTCTATGCATAGGTGAAAGCTCAGCACCATCAACTGAGAATTAAGTAAAAGAATAGGAAATCGCGGTGGCTCACACCTGTAATCCTAGCACTTTGGGAGGCCGAGGTGGGTGGATCACCTGAGGTCAGGAGTTCAAGACCAGACTGGCCATCATGGTGAAACCCCATCTTAAAAAAAAAGAAAGAAAGAAAGAAAGAAATAATAGGAAATAGGACTGAATGTGTTCCTGAACCTTTTACTAAATAAAACGATGCTGCACTTTTAGTCCATTAATATATATCCAAAGCAAATGTCAACAGTGAGTAGAAGGTGGCAAGACGATTTTAACTGATAAAGCAGGAGTGGGGCGGTGGCGGACTGGACGGTGATTGGTCAAGTGAGTCATCATCCTGCCCCAGGGAACAATGGTCTAAGTTGTCTGCAAAGTAAATGACTCTGGTAAATAACTCAGTTTGTTCCTTGATGAACGGGGGAGGGATGGATCTAGCTCTGCTCAATGGCCCCTTTCATTGTGTTCTTTACCTGAACAGTGGCTTCAAGAGCCACTCTTAATGAAGCCAGTGTCTAACCCACAAAGCCCAGAAAGTAAATCTCTCCTCTGTGAAGGGGCTTAGGTGGCTTTTGCAGAGAGAATGCATGTAGAGAAGAATGTTCTCCACCCACATCTTCTTCCATCCCTTTCCTTGTCCCATCGCTCACTGGCTTTTTAGTAAATTCTGCTCTGCTAAAAATAATTTAAGTAAGCTAAAACAACTCCCTAGGTCCCAGGTCATTTTTTTTTTCCTTTTTTTGAGATGGAGTCTTGCTCTGTCACCCAGGCTGGAGTGCAGTGGTGCCATCTCAGCTCACGGCAACCTCACTCTCCCAGGCTTAAGTGATTTTCCCACCTCAGCCTCCCTAGTAGCTGAAACTACAGGCATGTGCCACCATGCCAGCTAATTTTTGTATTTTTTAGTAGCAATGGGGTTTCACTATATTGGCCAGGCTGGTCTAGTACTCCTGGCCTCAAGAGATCCGCTCAAGTTGGCCTCCCAAAGTGCTGGGATTACAGGTGTGAGCCACCGCGTTCAGCCCCAGGTCATTTTGTTGTTGTTGTTGTTGTTTTGAGACGTAGTTTCGCCCTTGTTACCCAGGCTGGAGTGCAATGGCGCGATCTCGGCTCACCGCAATCTCTGCCTCCTGGGATCAGGCAATTCTCCTGCCTCAGCCTCCCGAGTAGCTGGGATTACAGGCATGCACCACCATGCCCAGCTAAGTTTTTGTATTTTTAGTAGAGACGGGGTTTCACCATGTTGACGAGGATGGTCTCGATCTCTTCACCTCGTGATCCACCCGCCTCGGCCTCCCAAAGTGCTGGGATTACAGGTGTGAGCCACTGTGCCCGGCTGCCCCAGGTCATTTCTTTTACCCCCTTGTTTTCATGTGCTTTCCTTTCTCTGCACTCTATTCAAATACATTTTCTGTAATGGCTGGACATTGAGATGGGCGGAAAACTAAAAAAAAAAAAAAAAAATTGTATTATTTTATTTGCATATTTTCCAATTTCTCCAGCAATATGATAGATTGGAGTAATAGAGGGGTTTACAATGTCAATTTAAAAAAATTAGTATTTAATTGACAAAACTGTATATATTTATCATATATAACATGTTTTGAAATATGTATATGTTGTAAAATGGCTAAATTAAGCTAATTAGCATATGCATTACCTCACACACTTATTTTTTTGTGGTGAGAATACTTAAAATCTACTCTTACCGGATACAATATGTTGTTATTAACTATAGTTACCATGTTATTAAAAAATGTCAAATTTATAGGCAGGATATGTCAGAAAATTATCTCTGCTAATTTAAAATAATTCTGGGTCAGGAACACTGCCTCATGCCTGTAAATCCAGCACTTTGGGAGGCCGAGGCGGGTGGATCACCTGAGGTCAAGACCAGCCTGGCCAACATGGTAAAACCCCATCTCTACTAAAAATATAAAAAATTAGCCAGGCATGGTGGCAGGCACCTATGATCCCAGTTATTTGGGAGGCTGAGGCAGGAGAATCACTTGACTCTGGGAAGTGGAGGCTGTAGTGAGCTGAGATGGCACCACTGAACTCCAATCTGAGCAACAGAGTGAGACTCCATTTCAAAACATAAAAATTAAAATAATTCTGCATAAACACTGTGATATTCCTATGTGTAAATTAACTTTAATATTATTCTTGGTGGCATGGATAGCATTTGAAAGAACATAATCAGGAAACCATGATCTAGAAGTGGTTATGTAAGCTTTAGAAATATTGTTACAGATATCTACACCAGAGGGTGTGTTTTGCCAATTTTAATTGGCTGAACTAATAGTCTTCTAGCTATGAGGTTGGATAGATTATACTAGGTCCTGCCATCCTTGCCCAGGAACAGTACGCCTTTGCAGCAGATCCATGAGCCTCACACTTGCAGCATTTGCCCCAGGTCCAGAGGTCCATCTGGCCTTGTCTCCTTCTCTGAGATGAGGGGCTCTGCTGCCTGATCCTCCCAGAAGCCTGACTGAGCTGCTGTCAGAATAGCAAGCTGTCTGTCTCCTTCTCATTCAAGGAGCTTGTTAGTATCCAAGTGCGGGGACTTATCCAAGATTACAAGAAGGATTCTATGATGATTTGGGGGCCTGCTTGCTAATAAAGCTTTGTAAGTTTGTCAGAAAATGGCCCAAGACTAGCTAGCATCCTAATGAACCACCTGGGAGCAGGGAGATACACACACACATTTATATTTATTTATTTATTTTAGACAGAGCTTCGCTCTATCACACAGGCTGGAGTACAATGGCGTGATCTCGGCTCACTGCTACCTTCACCTCCTAGGTTCAAACAATAAATTGGCTCAGGTCAATTTGCAACCCATACTGAGACCAGCTCGGCTGTAGAGACCCCCACCCAGGCGGCGCTGAAGGCATTAAGAAGCAGACACCCAGCAAAGTGGGACTATTGGGAGCCAGCAGCCTTCCCAGCTGACAGCCTCAGGGGCTGACAGCATTCTGGGCTGAGGGCCTCCAGCAGATGCTGACCCACGTATTTAGTCTCTCTGAACAGGTGATTATTATTAACAGCAGGTGTCCTGTGTTTTCTCATAGAACCAAGATAAACTAGGTAGGCAGCTGGTGCCTGCTTACCACTGATCAAAGACAAACCAGAAAGTATTCTCCACGAGGAAGCCACGGGGGCAGGGTCACATATCCCGTGCTTAAAGAATTGTTTTCACTGGCATATGATATACATATACTGTCTTGCTACTTTAGAATGCCCCAAGTAGTTTTCCACTTCTGTGTGGGGATGGGGGGTGGCTAGGTTTTCCTTGCCATCATTCTTAGCAAATGATATATTTTATCATACATTCAGCATTTCTTAATAAACCCTTATCTTCAGATATATATATATATACACACACACACACACACACACACACACGCGCGCGCGCGCACACGCATCAGGTACCGATGGCCTCTGTGCCAAAATAACAGGTAAAATATATATATGTACATATATATATATTTTTTAATTTCTTTTTTGAGACAGAGTCTTGCTCTGTCACCCAGGCTGGAGTGCAGTGATGCAATCTCTGCTCACTGCAACCACTGCTTCCCGGGTTCAAGCAATTCTTGTACCTCAGCCTCCCAAGTAGATGGAACTACAGGTGCATGCCACCACACCCAGCTAATTTAGTAGAGATGGGGTTTCACCATGTTGGGCAAGCTGGTCTTGAACTCCTGTCCTCCAGTGATCCACCCACCTCGGCTTCCCAAATTGCTGGGATTATAGGCGTGAGCCATCATGCCGGGCCCTATATTTTATTTTTGTTATTGATGAAGAATAAAAAAACAAATAAGCCCTAGTGGTTAGTGGAGGGTGGCAAGAGGTAAGATATTCCTTCAAATTTGTCTTCAGATCTATTTAAGAATTCTAACATTCTTGAATTATTGATGCCTATGGCTTCCCTCATCTGGGAATATGATGGACCCAAATGGTGTAACTTGGGTTTTTAAAGGTAATCTTATTTAATAAAGGAGAATCCTCTCAATGGTAGATGCAATCAGGCCTGGAGAGAATCTCGGCCAAATAATTAAAATATAATTTTCACCTGTGATATTGGCATGGCAGCCATCGGTACCCGAAGCCAGGATGGGGTTACAGAAGGAAGAAAATGAGAAGAGCATCATTACAAAAAATGTTTCTCCTGGCCGAGGCACACCCTGAGTAGAGAGGCTGGGGCATCCTTCTGCAGGAAGGATTTGGGCTGATGAAGGGTGATTCCCAGAAAATAAATGATGAGCAATCAGGAGAGGTCAGGTTTCTACGAGCCAGATGCAGGAGGGCATCCTCACCTGTAAGACTGAGGAGGTGGTGTACATGCAGACTGACTTATAAAGTTTTACTGAGCCAGACAGCTCCAAAACACAAAGATACATTTTTGCCCTTATACTTTTAGGGTTGGTAGGCCTCCCCCAAGCACACACTTGGAGGCCATGCCTCTAGCCATTCTTTTGGCCTGGTATGAGTATGAAGGAAGAGGCAGCTACAGGCAGGCTTTGTTTTCCTTTTTGCAGTTTGAAACATTAAGGAGCAGATAAATTGGCATAAAGCAAACATAATTACATGTTAACTTCAAAGAGGGAAAATATCACGTACGTTAAATTTCATAACCTGCCATGAAGGAAATAATTCATGTTGACCTAATTTTATATCTGATCTACCTGCCATAGTTTAGAACAAAATGTTGATTTTTTTTTTGAGACGGAATCTTGCCTTGACACCCAGGCTGGAGTGCAATGGCTCAGTCTCGGCTCATTGTAACCTCCACTTCCCGAGTTCAAGCAATTCTGCCTCAGCCTCCTCAGTTACTGGATTACAGGGGTGTGCCACCACGCCCGGCCAATTTTTTCTATCTTTAGTAGAGATGGGGGTTTCACCATGTTGGCCAGGCTGGTCTCGAACTCCTGACCTTGTGATCTACCTGCCTCGGCCTCCCAAAGTGCTAGGATTACAGCCGTGAGACAACGCACCCAACCAGGATAATTTTATAATTCAGTGCTTTCACTGGAAAACAATGTTTTCAAGTGACAATATACCTCTGAATAGAATATGCATTGTCCCAACAACCTATTTTACAAGTAACTGATAACTATGCATAATGAGTGGCCACTTTGGTGGAGAATTTAACATCTTCTTAAAAAGTAAAACTATAGGCTTATTCATTTTTGTCTTTAATTTTTAAAATTTTATTCTTATTCATTTATCATTGTTAATCATGGTTTCTTTACCTTCTTGTTTTCATGCATTGACTCAACCAAGTATCTAGTTTCTGGTTAGATGTAATATTATTTTCACTATTTCATTAATTTCTGGTTTATTTTATTTTAGGTGCTAGGGAAAACATTGCAGAGCAGAGATCAAAGGAATCTTAGTAATTGTTCAATCCAGTCTTCTCATTTTAAAGATGAAGGAACTGGTACTGAGAAAAATACACAGCTTCTCCAAGGTTGCACTGCTGGTTGGTAGCAGAGATGAATTTAGAACCCACATCTGATGATTCCAGGACCAGAGCTCCTTCCCCCACGCCATATTGCCCCCAGTTTTCCTGTCTCTTCCACATGTAAAAGTCTGACTTTTCACTTCTCCTTTAAGTGTATAGACTTTTAAAAATTTTGTACATCAAGATGGAATTTTCCTCATACCCACCCCCTGCCTTTTCTCCTCCCTTCACACCTTGCAGGATCTTTAAGAGAATTTAAAAGGAGTTTTTTGTTTTGTTTTGGGTCATCTAATAAAACTCAAGGGAGGGAAAGGGCCAGAGTAAGCAAGAGAACAGTTTGTCTATCTTGTAGATGACTGTGGTCTGAGGAATCAGGTTTGAAGAACTGGTACATGCTCGCAGGTGGGAAGCCAGGATTCTTGGTAGGATCCTGAGGACAAAGCAAAAGATAGTAAGAGACTGAGGGGATCCTAGACATGAAATCAAGGAAGAGAAACCAGAGAGAGAAAGGAACTGGCTATCCATCCAAGACGGATCCTGTGTGGACTGATGGGAGACTTGGTGTCATTCTTTAGCAGACCTCATGTGGTCGGATGATTGGCCAATGGAAGGAATTTCTTTTTTGGTATCAGACTCTGTGTGTACAGTTATGGGTCTTAATTATAACAAAAGGTTATAATGAAAATTGGGCATATTAGCAACTTTGGGCTTTAATATTACTACTGTGCTATTTAGGTCCCAACTATCCTAGCTAGTCTGGGCATTCCAGAAACAGCTGTCATTATTGGTATGTCAAGCGGTCTCATAGGGCATCTACTTAGCAAAAGTGGAGTGAAGTGTTCAGAATGCCTAAACGGGGTGAAGCTTGTGGTATTCCATTTCTTTATGCTGAAGCCACTCCTACTAGCTGCCTTCTAGACCGTTCACCTTATATAAGCAGGAACCTGTATAAAGGATGTAGACGTGGCCTCAGACAGATCTAAATTCTAATCTCAGAATGCTACTTCCTATTTGAAGACAAGATGTCTTTACCCCAAGTCTCAATTTTCTCATGTCTAAAATGGCAGAAATATATGTACTTTGCAGGGTTGTTGTGAGAATTAAGCAATATGGGTAATGCACTTGGGATGGTGCTTCACACAAAATTGTCAGCAAATGGTGATCTTTCTTTTCCTGGCACTACAAAGCTGAGGAGAGGAGAGAGGGAGATGAGTGTCTGGAGGAAGAAAGGGCAGGAGTTTCTTTATCTTTGAGTGAAGGAGGGTTGGGGATTAGCAGGGATATCTGGTAGGGATAATGAATTGGCTGGGAAGAAAAAAAGGATGAAAAGAGGAAAAAATAGGAAAAAGGAAAGATACAGTGGAGAAAATGGGCAAGGGCCCCAGAAAAAAGAGCAAGAAATGGCAGATAGTGGAGTTATGGGAGGGTCTCCAGCCCCTCACAACTAGAGTGTAGTAAGATGTTAGAGCAGCAGTGTGGGCATCACCGGAGAGCTTGTTAGAAATGCAGAGTCTCGGCGGGGCACGGTAGCTCACGCCTGTAATCTAGCACTTTGGGAGGCCGAGGCAGGTGGATCACCTGAAGTCAGGAGTTTGAGACCAGCATGGCCAACATGGTGAAATCGTCTCTCTACTAAATACAAAATATTAGCTGGGCATGGTAGCACATGCCTGTAATCCCAGCAACTCAGAAGGCTGAGGTAGGAGAATTGCTTGAACCTGTGAGGCAGAGTTGCAGTGAGTTGAAATTGTGCCACTGCATTCTAGACCGGGTGACAGACCGAGACTCCAGCTCAGAAAAAACAAACAAACAAACAAAAGGAATGCAGAGTCTCAGGTCCCTCCCCAGACCTCTGAATCATAATTTGCAGTTTAACAAGAGGTTCCCAGGTGATTCCCACATCCATTAATTCTGCAGAGTTGTTTCTATCTGCTGCGGACAGGGGCGGGGCACGGGGCTCCCGTGTTGAGGAGATTCAAATCAAGAGGAAGCTCCCAGGGCTTTGGGTTTTCTCTAAATTTACCAAGACGACTTCCCAACAAAGTGGGTTGGGATCCAGGATGCGTCACTTCCCTTTTGTATTCTGACCTGGATGAACTTGGCAGAGTTTCTGCAAACCAGAGTGAGGCTGTGCACTCTGAGGGATTCTGGGAGCTTCTCCTCTGAATCCAAAGCAGCAGGTGTGGAGGAACGAGGAAGAGGAGTGGTGAACAGTCTTCGTCTATAGAGGAAACAGGAAGAGAATGGGGATTGTCCTTTTAGACACATCTGGTAAGTGAGACAGCCACCCTGCACCACACCCTCCACCCTGCACCACACCCTCCGTCCTGCCCCTTCAGCTCCCGATGCCCTACCTTTCCTCTGAGCAACAGAACCACTTTTGTCTGGATTTAGGTTACTCATCACAGGTGCATTGGAAAGAACACTGGGCTGATGCCCTCAGGCAAGTCACTTCACCACCCTGGTCCCAATTCCCTGATATGCAACAAGGGCCTAAAATTGTGATGGTAGGTGCCCAGGGTTTCCCAGTGCAGTGGGGACTGAAACTGTGGACTTCTGGTGACTATTTCTACCTATTGTACTCTCAAGTCAGCAGATAGCCAGGTGATAAAAGGGAAAGAAGCTGCTGGGTGTAAAGTAAAACAGTGCCAGGCCTGTGGTGAGTGGGGGACCAGAACAGTGGCTGCTCAGTCCTGTCACGTGTCAGCATAAGGGAATTTGGGCCCAGGTTAGTCAGACAATCTTTTTTTCCAAGAAAAACTAGAAGTCCAGACTTTTCTGTTAGATTTTCTGAGTTTTAAAGACTGACTGTGAATTCATTAAAAAAAACACACACACACAATGAAAAAAACCTGCTGCTCAAACAAAACAACTGAGGGCACAGCAGCTCACAGGCTGCCAGCATGTGACCTCTTTCCTAAGTCTTTTAAAAGAGGAGAATTGACATTTTCATTAGACTTGAAATAGGTAAACAGGAAAAAGACTCTAAAATAGCTGCTTGCCCCAGTGTGGCAGGCCCTGGCAACGCCTCCTCAAGGGATATAAAAACACGAATTTGGCCAGGCGTGGTGGCTAATGTCTATAACCCCAGCACTTAGGGAGGCTGAGGCGGGCGGATCACCTGAGGTCAGGAGTTTGAGACCAGCCCGGCCAACATGGCGAAACCCCATCTCTACTAAAAATACAAACAAAATTAGTCGGGCGTGGTGACGGGTGCCTGTAATCCCAGCTAGTCAGGAGGCTAGGCAGGAGAATTGCTTGTACCTGGGAGGCAGAGGTTGCAGTGAGCCGAGATCGAATCATTGTATTCCAGCCTGTGCCAGAAGAGCAAAACTCTGTCTCAAAAAACACCAAAAAAACACAGATTTGCCCTTCTTGATGTACAGAGTTTGAATAAAATCTAGTTTTCATACCCTTTCCATTGTAACTAAACATAAAAATACAAGAACATTCAATAAGTCACATCCTATGGAATGAAAAAAGCATGTCATAATTAGTTGATGAATCACTGTCACCCCCTTGTCATGTGCTGATACATGAGTAATGTATGTTCGGAGTATTGATTATGTCCAAGCTAGGATTCCTTTGTGGCATCAGCTGAAGGACACGGTGACCACAGAGGTCCACCCCAAGTGACTACCTTTTGCAAAGTGATAACGGGGTGCACAGCTAGGTGTAATTCAAGCACATCTTCCTACAGGCCATGAGTGGTTGTTGCCGCACTGCTGTAGCTGTATTGCTTTCAGCCTTAATGGGAATCTATTGAAACGGAAACCTAATTCCATTTAGGTTAATAATATGCCCACTCAATCTTACCTCCCAGAACCAGCCTGATCTTTACACCTTCTGGGAGGAAACTAGCAGTGATTCCTCACTGCAGGTGGATATCGCGTCAGATAAAGCAGGGTTAGGAAAGACTTACATTTTTACTCCAGGCCATTTTGATTGTTTTTTTTCATAGTGAAAGTGCAGTAACTCTCTCTTACCTCTGGATGCAGTGATACTAAAAATGTGTAAGGACCACAGTAGTTGGCATTTGTCTCCCGGATAGGCCATCCTGAAACTTGGGAGTGGAATGAGCTTATGTTCAAGCTGGTGCTGCATCAGGACTGTAGCTACTCACTCTAACTCTACTCTTTTAATTTAGGCTCTTGCTTGATCAATGGCTATGGAAATAATTTATGGGGCCAAAAGATGGTTCTGGGAATGTGATCATTTGGATGCAATTTCTATCTTTCCCACCCCCCAACCCCAAAAGTTCTTCCTCTCTGGACTCAAACAGCTGCTAACTCCTGTGGGTGGCTGGGTGCCAGTGAGGCCTCAGGCTTTGGTGGGTTCCAAGCAGAAAGAATTGTAAGCTTCCTTCTTCCAGTGGGCTGGGCAAGTACCTAGAGAATAATGTCAAAGGTGAAGAAGGAAAGGCACCCCATCCTGAGTGCAGTGGGACTGTCAGGGCTAATGTCAACACAAGCCTAGTGTGGCTGTGCTGGGTTTTCGTAGCTGAAGGGGCCGTGGAGGAGCTGAGTGGGAGACTGAGTCCTCTACCTGGAAGCTGGGGCATTGTGAGAAGGTTGGGGGGTTTCCTGCAGGTGACTAGCACAGTGCTGGCAGCTTCTACAATTCAGTCTATAGGGACCTTCTGCCACCCCTGGGGCTCCTGTCACTTAGAACACATAAGCCACCACACCCTGAGACCTATGAGCCCACAGAAAATAATAACCCATTTAAAAAGGGCCAGCAGCCAGAGAGAGGAGAACCAGTTAGAGAAGCAGAACACACTCTCAGCAAATTAAAGCTTGGAGCGGAGTATCTGGGTGGGGGAGGGGTGGGGATAGGAGCTTAAATGAGAAAATAGCAACTGTCGCTGGGTGCAAGGAGAGGGAGAAATAAGATTCTAAGGGGCTAAGACGGGGAGGAGAGAGAAAGTAAAATGATTCTAAACCTCTGATCTTGTTGGAGTGAAGGGATCCATAGGAAGCAGAAGCGGAAGCATCTCAGTGGGGCAAAAGATGAGTATTGGTGAGGATAATAGTGTCTTACTTTCAAATGCTGGTAGAGAAGTATGTGTCAGAATACAACCAGGAAGGAATGATTTGTTCAAACAAGCAAATATGAGGAAAAGAAAAAACACTAAAAATAAATAACAGAAAAAGTAAGTTGGGCTGGGCGAGGTGGCTCACGCCTGGGATTCCAGGGGAGGCCAAGGCAGGTAGATCACTTTAGGTAGGGAGTTCAGGACCTGCTTGGCCAACATGGTGAAACCCCGTCTCTACTAAAAATACAAAACTTAGCAGGGCATGGTGGCAGGTGCCTGTAATCCCAGCTACTCGGGAGGCTGAGGCAGGAGAATTGTTTGAACCCAGGAAACAGAGTTTGTAGTCAAGCCTAGATCATGCTACTGCACTCCAGCCTGGGTGACAGAGTGAGACCTTGTCTTAGAAGAAAAAAAAGGAAGTTGGAAGAAATAAAATCAAGTACTATTATCAGTCACACAACAAATGTGAAGACCAAATTCTTTCTTTAAAAGACAAACTCTTCCATTGGATTAAAAAAGCAAAACCTATTTATATAAGAAACACAACTAAAATATAGTAATAAAAAAGGCTGAAAATCAAAGAACAGGCAGATGCAAACAAAAAGAAGTAGCAATGTTATGCACAGTGGAATTTCAGAGGAAAAGCACTGCAAGGGGTTATGATGTAATGATAACATAAGAAACATTATCATTAAAGAAAATATAACAGGCAAAACCTTTAGGTACCAAACAAGACTGAAGCCAAACCTAAAGCAAAAACAATCAGAAATGCACAACAACCCAACAAAACTGTACAATAAGGGTGAGAAACTGCAATATATCCTCCTGTGAGTGAACAGGTCTAATAGATAAACAACAATTGAGGACGGAAAGGAATTGATTAATATGACCAATAATATTGATCTAATCACTGTATGTAGACAACCCTCAAATAGAGAATATATCATTTTTGTCGTGTTCATGAAACAAATAAAAAAAATCTGGCTGGGCACAGTGGCTCACGCCTGTAATACCAACCCTTTGGGAGGCTGAGGTGGGTGGATCGCCTGAGGTCAGAAGTTTAAGACCAGCTTGGTCAACATGGTGAAACTCGGTCTCTATTAAATATACAAAATTAGCAGGACGGGGTGGCACGTGCCTGTAATCTCAGGTACTTGGGAAGCTGAGGCAGGATAATTGCTTGAACCCGGGAGGGGGAGGTTGTGGTGAGCTGAGATCATGCCATTGCCCTCCACCTGGGTGACAGAGCAAAACTCCACCTCAAAAGAAAAAAAAAAAATCAATTCTGCTTTTTTTTTTTTTTTTACATGGAATTTCGCTTTTGTTGCCCAGGCTCGAGTGCACTGGTGCGATCTCTGCTCATCACAACTTCCGCCTCCCAAGTTCAAGCAATTCTCCTGCCTCAGCCTCCCAAGTAGCTGGGACTACAGGCACGTCCAGCCCACCCTGCTAATTTTTGTATTTTCAGTAGAGACAAGGTTTCACCATGTTGAACAGGATAGTCTCGATCTATTACCTCATGATCCACCCAGTTCGGCCTCCCAAAGTGCTGGGATTACAGGTGTGAGCCACCGTGCCTGGCCAAGAAATATATTTTTAAAAAGGGAGATCTACATGAGGTCAGGAGATCGAGACCATCCTGGCTAACATAGTGAAACTCTGTCTCTACTAAAAATACAAGAAGTTAGCTAGGTGTGGGGGTACACACTGTAGTCCCAGCTACTTGGGAGGCTGAGGAAGGAGAACTGCTTGAACGCAGGAGGTGTAGGTTGCATTGAGCCGAGATTGCCACTGCACTCCAGCCCCTGGGCAACAGAGACTCTGTCTCAAAAAAAAAAAAAAAAAAATTGATCTAACAGATCACCTGATCATAATTCAACAAATTGAGAACTTTAAAATTATTTATATCTCTATCACATGGAAATTGAGAAATGTGCTACTAGATAGCAGGTGGATCAAAGTGAAAATATAAGGGAAATTACAAACTATAAAGCAACGAATAACTTACATCAAACCTATGGGACACAGTGGAAGCTTACTCAGAGGAACATTTATAACTTTACATTTTTTTAAGGAAGAAAGATGAAGAATGAAGAAACTACTCATCTTAAGATATTAGAAAAAGAGCAGTAACCAAACGGAAAAGGAAATTAACAAAGATAAAAACTTAGAAAACAAACAACAAAAAATGTATAAATCGAAACATGGCACTTCTAAAAGACTAATAAGATAAATTCCTCAAGAATCTGATAAAAAAAAGAGTAAGAAAAGAAAAATATGCAATAATTAGAATGAGAAAGGAGATATAATTCAAATAAAGACTAACAGAATCATCAGAGACTACTGTAAGAAACTTGGGGTAACAAGTATAAAAACCTAATGAAAATGAATGATTTTCTAGCAAAATATGAATTAACAAAATGAATCCAAGGAAATGTGGAAAACTTGAAAGATCAGTTACCATAGAAGAGATTGAAAACGTTAACTAAAAAATCTACGACTGAAAAAAGGCCAGGAGCCATGGCTCATGATTGTAATTCCAGTACTTTGGGAGGCCAAGGTGGGCAGATGGCTTGAGCCTAGGAGGTTTTTTTGTTGTTGTTTTTTGTTTGTTTGTTTTTTTAATAGAGACGGGTTTCACCATGTTGGCCAGAATGGTCTTGATCTCTTGACCTTGTGATCTGCCTGCCTCGGCCTCCCAAAGTGTTGGGATTACAGGTGTGAGCCACTGCGCCCGGCCTAGGAGTTTGAGACCAGCCTGAACGACATGGTAAAATCCCATCTCTACAGAAAATACAAAAATTCGCTGGGCATGGTGGCATGCAACTGTGGTCCCAACTACTCAGGATGTGGAGGCAGGAGGATCGCTGGAGCCTGGGAAGTCAAAGCTGAGTGAGCTGTGATTGTGCCACTGCACTCAGCCTGGGCTATTGAGTGAAACCCAATCTTGAAGGGAAGGAAAGGGAAAAGGAAGGGGGAAGGGAGAGGGAAAGAAGAAGGGGAAGGAGAAGAGAAAGGGGACTGGATGACTTCACAGCCATGTTTTATCTAATCTTTAACAGAGATAATTCCATGTTATTTAAATTACTCCAGACCATAGAAAAGTAAGAAAAGGTAACTACTTTGTGAGCCAACAAAACTGTAATATAAAAACCTGATAAAAGATATTAAAAGAATAGAAGATTGTAAAGTAATCTTATGAAGAGATACAAGTTACTAAATGAAATACCAGCAACCACCTCTGGTTAAGCTTCATGTAGAGAGCAGACATATTTACTCCTGTTCTTTCCCAAAATTCTGTAAAATGACAGTAATGATTAGAGAAGCATAAACTTGAAGGACAAAAAGAGTAGGAAAGGAGGCAACAGCAAGAAAATTTTCAAAGTCTGAAAACAGATGTACACATGGTAACTGATTTAGCAGACCACAGGAAGCTGAAACCCAAGCCAGAAGTTAAGTTCATCCCCAGAAACGTCCAGGAACTGGAAGAATCAAGTACCTCTGAAAATGGGGGATCCAAGAGGAGTGGAAAAAACAGGGAAATTAATTAAAAACCTACATAAGAAGTAGTAGCCCAGGTCACCTCCCTCACCTTCCACAGGATGAGGGGCCCTCTACTACCTCTTGATGCAAGACTCTCTGAAGAGGTTGAGCCAGAGGGATTCTGAACTCAGGGACACCAGGCACACTGAGGCAGGGATACCATGCTGAAAATGGGGATTAGGAGATTAGTTACAGAAAAGTGAGACCCCTTGGCCCTAGTCTTCCTCCAGACTTTACCTCCCAGAATGCTAACAGTCATGTTTATTCCTTCCAGTAGGGAAATTAGAGATTTTCTCTTTGGGAACCTGACCAGCCAAGTGAGAGAAGACCTAAAGATATTGACAGAAGCCCCCAGTGAAACAGATAGTGGTACAGAGAACCCCATCAATCAACAGTTTCCACCTACATCTCTGAACAACTCCCAAATAGTCATTTAGTGCATCACTTTTAAGACAACCAAGGACCACCAGGCATGTAAGGAAATCTAACATGAAAGGCAGAGATGGAAAAAAAAAGAAAAAAGAAAGCAAAAGTGGCAGCAGAAGGAAGATTTTATTTATTTTGCTGTGTTGCTCAGGCTGATCCTTAAACTCCTGGGCTCAAGCTATTCACCTGCCTTGGTCTCCAAAGTACTGGTATTAAAGGCATAAACCACCACCATTCCCAGCCAGAAGGAAGCTTCTTAAAAGCCCTCAACCTTTCTAGAGAGAAAGGTGAAGGTATTGTATTCAAGAAACAAAGGAGGCTATTATAAAGGAACACTTAGAGAATAATTGAGGGATCTTGGAGATTTAAAAAGGGAGTACAGAAAGGAACAATTCAATAGTAAAGTTAGAAGTGTTGTCAAACTGGTGGTTCATGCCTGTAAATCCAGCACTGGGAAGCCTAGGAGGGCGGATCACTTGAGGTCAGGAGATTGAGACCAGCCCAGCCAACATGGTGAAACCCCGTCTCTATTAAAAATACAAAAATTAGCCGGGCATAAAATCCCAGCTACTCGGGAGACTGAGGCAGTAGAATCCCTTGAACCCAGGAGGCAGAGGATTCAAGCGGAGATCTCACTGCTGCACTCCAGCCTAGGTGACAGAGCAAGACTCCATCTCAAAGAAAAAAAAAAGGTGGTGTCAAATTTAGCAAATAAAAGTCAGGACTCCCCATTTAATTTGAATTTTATATAAATAACAACTTTTTTGTATAAGTGTGTCCCATGCAAGATTTAGTTCATCTGAATTCAAATTTGCCTAGGTATCCTGTATTTTATCTGGTAACCCTAGTTGGAAGACGAAGTCTCCAAAACACAGAGAGAGAAGAAAAATAGAGAGAAAAGATAAAATCCAAAAATCATATCAGTTGAGGAAGTTCAATATTTGAATGACAAGGAGTTCCAGAAAGGGAGAACAGAGGAGATAAAATTATCAAGGGAATTTCTCAGAACAGAGTGAGAGTCTACCCAGAGCCAAGCACCAAGGACAAAAAATACCCAACACCAAAGCACATCATTGTGAAATTGTAGATCATTGATGATAAAACAGTGAAAGATCAAGCCAACACAGAGGATGAGGAATGAGATGGTAATGTTTCTCTGTATAAATCATCTATCACCCTCTCCCCACCCCCTCCCCCCGACACACACCAGTGGCTCATGCCTGTAATCTCAACTACTTGGAAGACTAAGGCAAGGGGATTGCTTGAGCCCAGGAGTTTGAGGCTGCAGTGAGCTATGATCACACCACTGCACTCCAGCCTGGGGACAGAGTGAGACCCTGTCTCTAAATAAATAAATTGTAAGAAATTGATCAAATTGATGCTGAAAACATTTTAAATAATATTTTTAAATTTTTTTTTGAGACGTAGTCTCATTCTGTTGCCTAGGCTGGAGTGCAGTGGCACGATCTTGGCTCACTGCAAACTCTGCTCCCCAGGTTCAAGTGATTCTCCTGCCTCAGCCTCCTGAGTAGCTGGGATTACACGTGCCTGCCACTGCACCTGGCTAATTTTTGTATTTTCAATAGAGATGGGGTTTCACCATCTTGGCCAGGCTGGTCTTGAACTCCTGACCTTGTGATCCACTGCTTTGGCCTCCCAAAGTGCTGGGATTACAGGTGTGAGCCATCATGCCCAGCCATCTTAAATGAATTTTAGCAGACTTTACTAATAAAATTTCTAAGTAGAGACTATATATATAAAATAATACCACCATTAATGACTATATGTAAATAATACCTATATAAATATATATATATAATAACACCACTATTAATGACTATATATAGTCTCTAATTGTGTATGTGTGTGTATATGTATACGTACATATATGTCAGGTTTGTCGAAGACCAGATGGTTGTAGATGTGTGGTGTTATTTCTGAGGTCTCTATTCTGTTCCGTTGGTATATATGTCTGTTTTGGTACCAGTACCACGCTTTGGTACCGTACCCTTGTAGTATAGTTTGAAGTCAGGTAGCATGATGCTTCCAGCTTTGGTTTTTTTTTTTTTTTTGGCTTAGGACTGTCTTGGCTATACGGGGTGTTTTTTGCTTCCATATGAAATTTAAAGTAGTTTTTTCTAATTCTGTGAAGAAAGTCAATAGTAGTTTGATGGGAATAGCATTGAATCTATAAATTACTTTGGGCAGCATGGCCATTTTCATGATAGATTCTTCCTATCCATGAGTATGAAATGTTTTTCCATTTGTTTGTGTCCTCTCTTATTTTCTTGAGCAGTGGTTTGTAGTTTTCCTTGAAGAGGTTCTTCACATCCCTTGTAAATTGTATTCCTAGGTATTTTATTCTCTTTGTAGCAATTGCAAATGGTAGTTCATTCATGGTTTGGCTCTCTGCTTGGCTCTTGGTGTACAGGAATTTTGCACACTGATTTGGTATCCTCCAACTTTGCTGAAGTTGCTTATCAGCTTAAGGAGTATTTGGGCTGAGACAATGGGGTTTTGTAAATATGGAATCATGTCATCTGCAAACAGAGTGAACAGGCAACTTACAGAATGAGGAAAATTTCTGCAATCTACTCATCTGACAAAGGTCTAATATCTGGAATCTACAAGAAACTTAAACAAATTTACAAGAAAAAAGACAACCCCATCAAAAAGTGGGCAAAGAATATGAGCAGACACTTCTCAGAAGAAGACATTTATGTGACCAAGAAACATGAAAAAAAACTCATCATCACTGGTCATTAGAGAAATGCAAATTAAAACTAAATGAGGTACCATCTCACGCCAGTCAGAATGGTGATTGTTAAAAAGTCAGGGAACAATTGATGCTGGCGAGGCTGTGAAGAAATAGGAACACTTGTACACTGTTTGTGGGAATGTAAATTAATTCAACCATTGTGGAAGACAGTTGGCGATTCCTCAAGGATCTAGGAACCAGAAGTACCATTTGACCCAGCAATCCTATTACTGGGTATATATCCAAAGGAATATAATCATTCTACTATAAAGACACATGCACATGCATGTTTATTGCAGCATTATTTATAATAGTAAAGACATGGAACCAACACAAATGCCCATCAATAATAGACTGGATAAAGAAAATGTGGCACATATACACCATGGAATACTATGCAGCCATAAAAAAGAATGAGATCATGTCCTTTGCCAGGACATGGATAAATCTGGAAGCCATCATCCTCAACAAACTAACACAGGAACAGAAAACCAAACATTCCATGTGTTCACTCCTAAGTGGGAGTTGAGCAAAGAGAACACATGGACACAGGGAGGGGAACCACACACACTGGGGCCTGTTGGGGGCTGGGGAGCAAGATGAGGGAGAGCATTAGGACAAATACCTAATGCATGTGGGGCTTAAAACCTAGATGAGGGGTTGATAGGTGCAGCAAACCACCATGCACATGTATATCTGTGTAACAAATTTTCACATTCTACACACATATGTCAGAAGTTAAATAATATATATACAAGACCACCAAAAATATAAGAACAAATATTATTCTAAATGGCAAAAGGAGACTGGTAACAGATTGTTCTAGAGAGAGAGCAGCCCCTGCATGATGAAGAACCTTTTTCTGTGAAGTTAAGAAATTTAGGCCATATCTTTCCTAAATTTCCAAAAATGTGAAGGACCACTTGCATTAGAAAGACTTGTTTTAGAGTCCCAAAAATCTACATTTTAAACAGAACCCAAGGTAATTTCATATTGGGGTAATTTTGAGAACTCCAACTTAGGCTAACAGTAGTTACCAGAAGGGTCTGAATTAAGGAACAATAAAATTAGATTTCCAGAGACCCCTCCTTCCCATTCTGTCCCCAGCCCACCCTTCCCTGAGTCATTCCAATGAACCACCAGTAGGATTGTTTTGTAAATCAACTGTACCATTTCCTATGGAAAAGTCAGGCCACTTGGCCTCTCAGTGCTGGAAAGGTTACTGGAGGTAGCCCTGGTTCCTGGAGTATCATGCTCTGTTTGATTAACAGAACACAGCAAGATAATATCATCCTGGGATAGGGAAAAGAATAAATGGGGTAACTTAGCAAGGGTTCTTTGCTCAAATTTTTCTCTGTATTCCTGGGTCTTCAGAGATAAGGATGTGCCTTCCCTCTGGGTATAAAAGTGTATCTCTTGAATGAGGGTCTTATGTCCTGCTTCGGGGGAAAGTCAGAAAAATCCTTCCTAGGTTTAATTTGACCTGCTTCAGGTGAGAAGGCGGAAGGTGAGAGTGACCTTTCTGCTTCTGTTTTCTTTAAATCCAAGGTTCAGCCTTTGGGAAAATATGTCCTGAAATCCATCACCTGGAACATGCTTCCCCTACATATCTCTCTCCTACTCTCCTTTAAGGGTCTTGCAGATACCATTTTGTCAGAGAGGTCTTCCCCTTCCCTGGCCACCCCATCTAGAATCTCAGCCCCACCCCTGTCCCCAACCCACCTTCACGCTTTATTCTCTCCAGAGCATTTTTCACTAACGTTCTATATGTTTGCTTGTTTATTATCTCTCTTCCTCATTAGCACATAAGCACAAAGGTAAGGATTGTGTCTGGTACCTAGAATCTAGAACTATTGAGTATGCAGTTAGAGGCAATACTTATGGTAGAATGAACAAACTAAACCTTTAGAGAGCCAAGACTTACTTGGCAGGATATGCAGAATTTGGTAACATGATGATTAGAACTCATCAGTGGAAAAAGAAACAAATATGGCATGATTTCCTTGGCGGGAGCTGTTTAAACATGTGGGAAGAAAATATTAATAAGTAGAAATTAGAGAGGATGAGAAGTAGGGGATAAAGAAGGAGCAGGATGGGCTGAGAGGAAGTCTGGGCATGGCACTTCTTACTTTAGCCCTGGGGGCACTTCTGAGTGTCCTGCTGAGGGTGGCTCTGGATAAGTATGTCACCCTGGCTCGTACTGGGGACAGAAAACAGCCGCTGCAGTTAGCAAGCCTGGAGAAGCCTGTCCAGCCCAGGTGCTGGAGAGCAGGGTTCATTGAAAAAGTAGCTTCCAAATAGCCAAACCAGCCTATTCTGGAAGGAGCTAGAACTAGGTGTTCACCCTTAAGGAGCAGCTGGCTCAGCAGCATGGCAGCATTGAAGATGCAGGGTCAGAGAGGGGCTTGTGTAGAAGCTGGCTGCAAGCCAGCCACCAGGCTCCTGAGGCAAAAGGAAGAATCTGAACCCATGATTTAACTGCGTAAACAGACTCTGTTTGGAAACACTGTCTGACAGAGCCCGTGCCACATGGAAAATATTAAACATTTCCTCTCTTGGCACCTGTTTCTAACAGACTGGAGTGTTGACGATTTTGCAATGACATATAAATTCGGTTCGTTAGTGAACTTCATGGAGAGTCCACATGGCTTGGCTAGCGTAGCTTATCTCTTATTTAAACATGAAAAAAAAAACCCAAGCGGCTCAAAGGTTGAATTCACGGCGCTGTGCACACACAGGCAGGTGCTCTGTCACGCTTCGCAGCACAGCACCCACAGGAAGAAAGAGGAGAAGAAATATACTGTAAAAAGCAACCAACAGACTTCACCCACAGTGAGCAGCTGACCACCACTAGATTCAGTTCAACTGAATTCCATTAACAGCAGTTGTAGAAATCAACTTAGAGTGGAAACTTAACTCTTTAAATAAAAGCTAAAGGTGAGAGCGGTGATCGGGCCTCCAATGGTTGAAGTCCTCAATTTTGGAGTACATAATTTGGCAAACCTTACTTTCTACTCCAAGAAATCAGTGACGACCTACTGTGGGCTGCTGAGTGAAGACTGTATGTTGTGTGACAATAGTCATAAAGCTAGGAGGCAGGCACCTGCAGTCAGCCCAAAAGGGAGTAGATACCAGACTAAGGTCTCAGGCTAGGGGAGTGGAATTAAGAGAAGTTAATTAATAAAGAGCTCCAAGATCAAATATGTTTAGGACATAACGGATTAAACCAAGTTAAATCGGTCTTTTGACTGTATCAGGCTTTTATTGGAGAACGCACATTAGAAAAAAATTGCTCTACTCTAAACTTCTTTATTTCATCTGCACTGGTGCTGGGAAAGAAGGCTGCGGTCTCAGTGTGATTGTTTATAAGCCAATTTGGTTAGATTGGTAGGAAAAGCTTTGATCACAACTAGAGTAGTGAGTTTCCGAAATGGAAATTAAATTTCCTCAAGCCCCTAAAACTGACTGTGACAAACGATGACCTGGAGAGGATGCCCCTCCAGATAGGACTCGGGGTTGACCTTTTCTGGATATGCCTCACGCTACAAAGCTTTAGACAAGACAAGACCTACCATCAGATTCGTGTGTGTGTGTGTTTATTTGTTTTGTTTTGAAAGTGCTGTTTGCAACCTACCAAACTGATTTTATTAATCTCTACAGGATTCGAATCTGTGGTTTGAAAAACACTAAACTCTATCTAAACCTAAGCATATTGACATTCTTATGCCCAGCCAGGCACGGTGACTCATGCCTGTAATCCTAGCACTTTGGGAGGCTGAGGTGGGAGGATTACTTGAGCCCAGGAGTTCAAAACCAGCCTGGGAAACATAGGAAGACTTTGTCTCTACAAAAAAATTTAAAAATTGGCCAGGCATGGTGGTACATGCCTACAGTCCCAGCTACTCGAGAGGCAGAGGTGGGAGGACTGCTTGAGCCCAGGAGCTTCAGGTTGACATAAGCTGAGAACACACCACTGCACTCCAATCTGGGCAACAGAGCAAGACCTTGTCTCAAAGAAAAAATTCTTAAATGCTTTTCCTCAAATAATTCCATGCTCTCTATTTTATGAGGTAAGAGGAGAACAAAGGTGGGATGGAGGAGCCTTAGGACCATGTCTTTATTTCAGGAAAGGTAATACCTAGGACCTTTTTCAAGCAGTACAAGATCTGGACTAGAACCCTGGTTTTGCAAAAGAATAGGAAGAACTGTGGTTAGAGCTGTTGTTAGCATCTTGCTTTCAAATTTTAAATGTGATTTCCTATTCTAACCTTATTCTGTAAGCAGTTCACATATATCTATTCCCTATGTTAGTTCTAATCAAGATCACAGATGAACCCCCAGATAACAGGATTGCTTTGGCTCTGGTCTGCAACACATTGGGTGGCTCTTGGGAGTAGGAAAAAGATATATTTTTCTTTTCCATCTTAGGTTAATAGCTGAGGCATTTATAACAAAAGACAGATTAACAAGAGAAAAGCGTTAAAATTTTTTGTGGCACAGTAGCCCTCAGAAATGAAGACTCAAAGAGCTAAACCTGTGTATTTTTTGTGTGTAAGTCATTGAAGAAGTGATGGTTGTGGAGAAGTCTGAATGGACAGAGGGCATGATCTAATGGTAATAACCTGGGGAAAACTTAGTAAGGACTATTTGATCAGATTCTTCTTTGTGTCCCTGTGTCTTCAGAAATAAGGATGCTTCTTTTGTCTGGGGTGGGGAGGGCATCTCTGGAATGAAGGTTTTATAAGCTGCTTCAAGGGAGGTCATAAATAGAGTAGGGAATTTGGCAAACCTTATTTCGTATCTTCATCAACATTCAAAGAAGAAGGGCAAGGGGAAGGTGAGAGAGACCCAATGGCATTGGACCCAATGTCCAATGCCAAGGTGCCATTTGGGAGCCAGTGGGTCCTGAACCCTGTCATAGGCAATCACAGAGCAGGCAGGCTTACCTAAAAATGTTCTTTCCTTTGCCGCCCAGTTAGTATCTTAATGTCAGCTCCTTGATACTGACCCTGACTCAGCTTTGGAAGAAAAGCAGACCCCCAGATGCAGGACCCCCATGGTCTTCTGCTGCATTGAGAAAGATCAATGGTTAAAAGAAGAAAAAGAAAAGATTCTCTTCATACCTTCCTACCGTAACAGAGAGGCCTGGGCCTAAAAATCCTGGCCCAAACCCTGGGGTGTGGTTTACAAGACCAGCCAAATTTTCCTCCTCACCCTCTGCTGTCCCAATGGCACTTCCAGTAATATATTTTTGTAAGCTAGCAATTTAATGTGATATTTTGCAAAGCACTGTGGTTTTTCAAGCTTTATTTCAAGGGGTCTAGAAAATATTTTTCCACTCTTTCTGCTTGATTCACTTGATTTCTTTCTTAGTATTTTGTCTGTGAAATTCCTCAATATTGTTCCTTGGAGTAATATCTGAAATATAAAATACAATCTTGTTTGAAAAATTAAAAGAAAACTGTAAGTGCAGGTAATGGGGCTTGAGGAACAGTGGGAGAGAAGAGGGGTGGGTAGCTGCAGGGGCTAGAGGACCATAGTCCAGTGAGAATGGCAAATGATTCTACGTAATTTCAAGACTAAAAACAACATAGATTTCCCCATCCTAAATCCATTTAACTGCTCAAATGATTATTGCTACCCTGTTGTTTATAAAAACATTGCAATGAAAGGAGACAGACTTAGCACAGACTTAAAAGAGTTTTTAGAAACCATTAAACCTACTAAGTCTGTTTTGGTTTTGCCCCATGTTATGGATCCTAACTTAACCATTTCACTGTCTGCAGAAAAGGACAGTATAGTTCTGTGATCAAAGGGATGTCTCTGGACACCGCATCTGTAGTCCTAGCTCTGCCAACAACTCTCTAGGTGATCAAGGGCAAGTCACCTCACCTTGCCAAGCCCCAGTTTCCGCCTTTTAAAATGGGAGGCTGGCCGGGCATGGTGGCTCACGCCTGTAATCCCAGCATTGTGGGATGCTGAGGCAGGTAGATCACTTGAGGTCGGGAGTTCATGACCAGTCTGGCCAATATGGTGAAACCCCATCTCCACTAAAAATACAAAAATTAGCCGGGCCTGGTGGCACACACCTGTAATCCCAGCTACATAGGAGGCTGAGGCAAGAGAATCACTTGGACCCAGAAAGCGGAGGCTACAGTGAGCTGAGATTGTGCCATTGCACTCCAGCCTGGGCAACAGAGTGAGAGTCTGTCTCAAAAATAAACAAATAAAGAGTAGAATGGGGGAATCATTCGTAATTGTACTCAGGATCTTGTCAGGATTAAATGAAATAATGTGTGGAAAGCCCTCATTAAAAAGTCTGTCATGAGGTGAATGCTCAATACATTTTATTTTGGAACTCCACATGAAGAGAATTACTGCAAGTAAACTAAGAATCAGTCATTGGCAGAGAGTTCCATGAAAGCTCTGTAAGAGATGGAGATTGCACGGGAAAGTTCCCTGCAGGCCTTTTGCTCCATGTATCAAACACAGCAGATTTCATCCTGGAATGATTTGCTCCCCAGGAGACATTTTCATGTGTGTGTGTGTGTGTGTGTGGTGGGCATGGGGAGTGCTACTGGCATCTAGTGGGTAGGACCAGAGATGCTTAACATCCCACACACCGCACAGGACAGTCCCTGCAACACAGTTATCTGGCCCCAAATGCCAACCATGCAGAGGTTAAAAACAACTGCCTGGCCAGGCGCGGTGGCTCACGCCTGTAATCCCAGCACTTTGGGAGGCCGAGGCGGTTGGATCACGAGGTCAAGAGATCGAGCCATCCCAGTCAACATGGGGAAACCCCATCTCTACTAAAAATACAAAAATTAGTTGGGCATGGTGGCACTCGCCTGTAGTCCCAGCTTCTCAGGAGGCTGAGGCAGGAGAATTGCTTGAACCCAGGAAGCGGAGGTTGCAGTGAGCCGAGATCGTGCCATTGCACCCCAGCCTGGGTAACAAGAGCGAAATTCTGTCTCAAAAAAAAAGCAACTGCCTATAGTCCCTTTAGCCTCTTAGGTCCAGGAGTAATACTGTCCTTTAAGGCAAAAAAAAAAAAAAAAAGTTATAAATGGAGTTGAAACCGCCTTTGCAAAGATTATGACCATGAGCAAAATCTAGCATGGCTCCATCTTTTTTTTTTTTTTTTTTTTTGAGATGGGGTCTCGCTCTGTAATCCAGGCTAGAGTGCAGTGGTGCAATCTCGACTCACTGCAGTCTCTGCCTCCTGGGTTCAGGCAATTCTCCTGCTTCAGCCTCTTGAGTAGCTGGGACTACAGGTGTGCGCCAGCACGCACAGCTAATTTTTTTGTATTTTTAGTAGAGACGGGGTTTCACCATGTTGGCCAGGATGGTCTTGATCTCCTGACCTCGTGATCCACCTGCCTCAGCTTCCCAAAGTGCTGGGATTACAGGTGTCAGCCACAGTGCCTGGCCGGGCGCATCTCGTATCTTCCCAGGCTCGCTATCTTTGCCCTTTCATGGGCACAGGCCAGGCTAACCATGGGAGGAATTTAGTTTATAGTTTAACTTGGAAGCAAGGATGATACTAGTTTTTCCCTTAAACTAATTATCTCTTTTGGGGCTGAAACCACCTTTGTAGGACTAATGAAAGACCACAGGATTAGGCTTATGAAGTTGAAACATTTCAAAATAATACAAAAATTAAACAGCCTTCTTGGTTTGGGGAGGGGATGTTGGCAGTATACAAAATACACACTGACCCTGCCAGTGTGAGCAGAAGGTAGCTGTGGCTTACAAAATAATGTTTCATAATATCCGCAGGAAGTGAATAAAGATTCCCCTGTTGTCACATTTGAATGCTATGCCACAGTTAGGAAGGTCAAAAGGTTTGATTATATGGACACCTTTGTGGTAAGAATGGAAGTTCCAGTAATCTTCATAAAGTTGGTAGAAGTGGGTCCCATAAAATGTTTCAAAGTTAGAATGCCCCTCAGAGCACTGAAACTTTTGGTTATCGAGGGAAACATCTGCAAGCAAATGACTTTATGATGAGTATTATATGTTCATGGTCAGCATTATATTTTAAAGAGCTCCCCAACTGATCGTGATATAATAACGACATCTATCTTTAAAACACTTAGCCCTAGAGGGAGGCTTTAATGGAACCTGAAGATCTGTAGGTCAGAAAGAAATCTCCTTGACATCCACATGGGTGAAAAAGACAGCATGGAATAATGCTCAGTGGTAGGGAGAGCACTGATCCAGGAACTCAAAGATCCACTGGCTTCTGACTTACTGCGCATGTGACCTCCGGCAGTCTCCAAGCCGTTTAGTTCAGTCCCATCAGTAAAATGAGGATGGATGATGGCATCTGCTCTGTGCACCCCAATGGGCTGTGAACATTTGCGAAAGCTTCACGAATCATTGACTAAACAACCAGTGTCTTACTGTTCTTGTTAAAAGGTAATGAGAGTTACAATCAAATTGTATGCTATTAAGGAAATATGTTTATAACCAAATTACTTCCTAAGAATCTCATGTTCCCTGGCATAGTCTTTCATTTCTCTCCTAACCTAAAATCTGTCAGGAAACCTATGTTTCACTGAGTAGAAAGCTGCATATCTAGTAAACGTATTTTATAATGCCTTATTTTATGACCATCTCCTCTGGTCATCTAGATAGGATCTGTCCGAGGTGATCTTTTGAGGGCAATGGAGAGAAACCCATCCAAGTTAGTACAAATGAAAGCTTGTTATAAAACTAAATAAAAAGCAGCAGGTCATCTCACATGCATCCCCATCAAAGTAGAGCCACTCTTCATGTAAATCTCATCCCAAAGCCACAAATGACAAAATCAGCCCAGTCAATTCCCCCAAGCCTGTATAACCTTACTGCTACAGCAGTCATCACTGATGCACTACAATTCCTTTCTTTCTTTCCTTTCTCTTTCTTTCCTTTCTCTTTCTCTCTCTCTCTCTCTCTCTCTCTCTCTCTCTCTCTCTCTCTCTCTCTCCTTCCCGTCTGCCTTCCTTTCCTTCTTTCTCTCTTCTTTTCTTTCTCACGGAGTTTCGCTCTGTCACATAGGCTGGAGTGCAGTGGCACAATCTTAGCTCACTATAACCTCTGCCTCCTGAATTCAAGCGATTCACCTGCCCAAGAAATAGTTTAGGCATGCCTCTGAAAGTCACCTCTCTTCCCTAGAGGGCAGTGCCTGCCACAGAAAAGGCATCACAGCGACATGTTAATTAACCAAGAGGATATGGGCAAACCTCACATCTCATTGTCACAAAATGTCTTTACCAGAGGAAGCCATGTCAGGAGACCAGCATTGTACCTATCCCAGATCTACACCTAACTCAGCCTTCTGAGTAGCTGGGATTAAAGGCACGTGCCAACACACCTGGCTAATATGTGTATTTTTAGTAGAGATAGGGTTTCACCATGTTGGTCAGGCTGGTCTCTAACTCCTGACTTTGTGATTCACCCACCTCGGGCTCCCAAAGTGCTAGGATTACCAACATGAGCCACTGCACCTGGCCAGACTGCAATTTCTGCATCTCTTAGTTTAATCTCTTTCCTTCTTCCTTTATCTTCTTGACTGCAAAGCAGATGAGCCATGCTGCTGTCTCCACATCAGCTTCCTTTTTAGCACTTCAAGTTCGGAGTGCATATCACTGAAGCAATAGAGGGACAAGCACATGTGGAAGGGTTCTTATACAGACCACCTTTAGATAAGCTGCTTAACTGCTCAGTGCCTCAGTTTTCTTATCTGTAAAGTAGGAATAATGTTATTCCCAACCATAGTGCCTGATCCCTGAGGCTCAGCATTAGCCATTGTCATTATTAATTTTAGGGATAGGTAAATGTATGAAACTGACCAAAAGCAGGCATAGAACTGCATAATCCACACTCTATCAAATTCGAAAATCAGATGAGCTGTATTAAATTTGTCAGGTACATTTCTAGCGTGGGTGACTTGGCCTCTGTCTTGAAAGAAGTGATGAAAATGACTTGGTGGAGAGAGACGTTTTGGTTTTCAATGGCTATGTAACAACCCATCCCAAAACATAGTGGCTTCAAACAATAGCAATTATTTATTTACTCACAATTCTGCAATTGGGTGCGGCTTGGCAGGAATGGCTTACCTCTGCTGTACATGGCATCTACTGGCTGGACCGTCCAAGATGGCCTTTTTACTTCCATGATGGCATATCGGGTAACAGCTGGCCAGGCTTCTCTCTTTCTGAGTGTTCTCTCCACCTGGCTAGCTTGGGCTTTCTATCATCATGACAGTCTCAGGATAGTCAGACTTACAATGTGGCCAGCTTCCCCAAAATACAAGAGTAGAAGCTCCCAGATCTTGGTGCCTAGACTCAGAAGTCCCAGAAATCATTTTCACCACATTGTATGCATTGCTCAAAACAGTCACAGGGCCAGCCCAGCTTCAAGAGGAGAAGACTGTCCAAGAGCATGAGTCTCAGGAGGTGTGGCTCAACTGGGCCCCCCATGAAAGAGACGATGACGGGGGTTGACACAGAAGCTTAGCTGCAGGAGATGGTAAATATGAAAATCAAAGCAAACACACCAGGATCAGCCAAGATGAGCATGAGAACTGTGAGAAGAGACTGGCCTGGCTGTTGTTTTGAGGGGTAGAAATAGAATATGAGGGTTTATTTGAATCGAAGATTGTTCTATCATATCCCCTAGACTGTAATATTCAAAGGTTCAAACTAGGGAGTAACAACCCCCCCCCCCGAAGTGTCCCTGGAAGCCATTTTTTTTTGGGAATTTGAATAATATCTTCCTTCAATTCTAGGCTAAATTCATCTGTTGACCAACAGATGAATTTAAATTGGGAGTTTTCCCAGGTTTTTTTAGTTGGGAGGCTCAGCAGCAGACACCAACAGTTAGAAAGGCTTTGGGCCAGGACTCTAATAGGAAGTTCATTTCCATGGTCATTTTTTTTTTCTTTTACTGTCTCATATAGTACTTTTCCTATCTATTTTCCCATTTCTCTGTTTCCTGAAGCAGTAAAACCATTAGTTTTCTATGGGCTGATTATCTTTTATAGGTATAGATCTGGAAAACTTCCCAAGGAAACAGCTCTGGGCTTGACTGATCCAGGGTGCTGTTTGGGGAGCTGCTCTCTGCCCCATGGTGTGGGTGTACGTGGGGCTATAGGGGAAGATCTGAGGTAGGCGATGGGTAGGGGAGTGGTATTCAGTGTGATTGCTCATCTGGGGGCTTGCAATGAATGCAGGAGCGCTTCTCTTTTTTTACCTGAGAAATAGAGAGCTTAGGCCTCCCTCCAAATGTCTCCTCTCTTCCCTAGAGGGCTGGCAGAGCCTGATACCAGCAAGGCGTGTCTGCCACAGAGACGACATCACAGCTACATGTTAATTAACCAAGAAGACACAGTCAAAGCTCACATCTCATTGTCAGAAAAAGTCTTTACCAGAAGAAGACATGCCAGGAGTCCAGCATTTGTGCTGAGCTGAGACCTGGCCTGCAGTTACAGCGAGAGAAGACCATGCCTTCCTCTTCCTTAGCCCCTGCCTCCCTGTCTGCCATTGACTCTGCTTCTAAAGGAACCACTCCCTCCCTCCACTCCTGCCTCTTAGCTCTCCCGAGATTCCATTCCCTCTCCAGCTTTCTTCATTCTAATCACCAAACATCTCTATGGGTGCCTTCGGAATGTGAGTTTTTAATTTTTTTTAATGTATACAGTTTTGTTTTAAAGCAGCATTAGTCTCAGAGCTCATTAATTAAAACATCACACTGAACTAGACCATTAACTCATTCATGGCTAACTCTTCATGGCTAGATCCCCTGTACCCACTCTTTCTGCCAGTTCCTAGGACTCTGGAAACAGAAATGAGCTATAAACAGGCTTGAAGATGGCACAGGGAGCTTCAAGATTAGCTTTCCTTTTTCTGCTTATCAGAAGGAAAAGAAATTAGATTTTGGAGTCATTTGACAAAGGGTAGGAGGGGGACAAGGAAACAATTACTGAATTATTAATAATCTTTTTAGAAATCCCATAGGTTTCTCACTGGGAGGTCGTATTACCGCCCTGGCACTGAGTAGAAGTTCCATCCATGGCTGTTGACTGATACGTGAATATCACCCTGCAAGAACTCACTCTCCTGCTTGGTATTTTATATTTTGTTCCCTAAGTTTGTCCCTTAGGACTCTTCTTCCATCACCGACTGTATCAATGGGAAACAAGAGATGAGTTTCTTAGAAACAGCTTCTGTCAACAGTCCCCCTCCCTCCCTCCACCTCCTCTGCCAAAAGTGGTGAGGCTGTAAACAGCTTTTATCAGAAAACTGGCACTTGAAAAGTATAAAACCAATTAGGTAGCTGTGAAATGACTCAAGAGAGCATGATTGGAGAGCTAGAAGGAAGAATATGCACATTACCAGACAAGCACCTTTAAGATGTAACCTTTTGGAAGACAGTGTTGATTGTAAATAGTCAAGCTCTAAGTTTAATCGTTTGGTAGTTACTGAACTTCTTTAGATATGTGTGTGTGTGCACGCGCGTGCAACATTTTATGTGTTTTTTTGTTTTTTTTTTTTCCTTGTATATTAATGTGCTCAGGTTGCCAGAACAAAGTACCAAAGATTGAGTGGCTTAAACAACAGAAATGTATTTTCTTTCTTTCTTTTTCCCTCCCTTCCTTTCCTTCCTTCCCTTTCTTTCAACTGAGTCTTGCTCTGTCACCAGGCTGGAGTGCAGTGGTGCAATCTCGGCTCACTGCAACCTCTATCTCCCAGGTTCAAGCAATTCTCCTGCCTCAGCCTCCCAAGTAGCTGGGACTACAGGCATGCACCACCACACCTGGCTAATTTTTATATTTTTAGTAGAGATGGGATTTCACCATGTTGGCCAGGTTGGTCTCCAACTCCTGGACTCAAGTGCTCCACCAGCCTTGGCCTCCCAAGTGCTGGGATTACGGGCGTGAGCCACCACGCTAGGCCCAGAAATGTATTTTCTTGCAGTCCTGGAGGGTGGTTATCCAAGATCAAGGTGCCAGCAGAGTTAGGTTCCCCTCAGGTTTCTTTCCTTGGCTTGCACGTGGCTGCTCTCCTGCTGCTGCTTCACACAGTCACCTCTCTTTGGGTGTGCACCCCTGGTGCCTCTCCCTCTTCTTACAAGGATATTAGTCAGATTAGATTAGGGCCCCATCCAAAGACCTCATTTAAGCTAATTACCTTGTTTTAAAAAATTAAAAACAAATAGAGGCAGGGTCTCACTATGTTGTCCAAGTTGGTCTTGAACTCCTGGTCTTGAACTTCCTTTTTCAGTTTGTCAGAAGGAAAAGAAATTAGATTTCAGAGTCATTTGACAAGAGATGGGAGGGGGCAAGGAAATAATTATTAGTCATCTTTTCAGAAGTTCTGTAGGTTTATCTCAGAGGAAAACCCATGGGAGTTCACATTACAGTATTTTCATTTGAAGGTAGGACAAGGAATGGGCTTGGTAGCTATAGTTTCTCTCCAAGTCTAGGAATGCATAACATTTGTAGGTTTTTGTCTCGAAGGGCGTCTTGTGTAGCAGTAGAAGCCAAATTCATTACAAAGGAGAGGCTGGAGCAAGTTGTCATGTGATGCTGCCAGCTTGCCAGGTCAGGAATTGCCACCAAAGCCCAGCTGCCTGGCAGTCCCGTGGTCCCCTGCCAAGATAAACTCTAGCAAAAACCCTTTATCGACCTGCAGAAACCAGATGACAGGCTTTGCTTTTCAAAGGAGAGAGATCATGTCAGAACCTCTGGAATTAAAAGTCCAGATTATTTTAAAAGGACTGGATATAATGCTATTCGTTCAAAGGATTTCTTTCTATATTATATAATTTTTTTTCAAGGTGCATATGATTATTCAGTAGTCTAGAAGAATATGTACTATAGAAGCAGATCAACCATGTTTCCTCTGGATGATGGGATTACAGTTTTCTTCTTTTACTTGCATTTTCTAATTTTTTAAAAAAGAGATTGATATTCTTAATAATAACAAGGCTTTTTTTCAAAGATAGCATTTTCAATTTGTTATTTTAGTCTTTCATTTACTCTACTAGCACTCGACAGGATAGAAATATCACCTTTATTCAATGAGTTTGCTCAGCAATGCCACAGATTAAAATGTATTTACCGATGTCTTAGATGAGAGTGACTGGACGTGATGACTTTAGTGTAGCTCTGGGGACTTACCTTCTGTATGGCTAAGGTTACAGAGCTCTGTGTTTCACTTCCAGGGGAAGCAAGTGGGTCTTCTAATCTCTCAGAAGGAAGAAAGTTCCCGATCGTTTAAAACCTGATTGAATCTTAGCCAACCAAAGATACTTTATTTGAAATGCAATTGTGTTTACTTGCTTCCTCATGAGAATGGGAAATGACATCAGAAAGAAACGACATTGTATGCTTTTGCCTTTACTTTTACGTCAAGGACTACTGAAATCATTTAGTTTCAGGAGCATTTATCTATAATAAACACCATGATGAATGGAGGCATACATTTCTCTTTTAGGCTACTTAAATATTTCTCTCTTCTAATAATGGCAAATGGAATTATTTATACAATTGAAGCAATTCTTTAAGATTGAATATGTAAATTTATCGTTTTTAAAAATATAGATATTACTATTATGTTTTTGACCTGCAACAAACAGGTTTTTGAGAACCATGGAGGTTTTTCAAGGAAAAGGGCACATCCAGAGATATTGGGAGAGGATGTGTTTTTTTCAACCAAAGACTTCACTTTTAAAAAGGACAATTTTGCTTAACTATAAAAACTCTTATTGACCAAAAATAAGAAAAAGTTTGAGTCAAAATTAGGAAAAAAACTTAGAGAATAAACTTAAAAACTGCTTCTCAAAGCTTTAACTGATATTTCATACATTTCATTTCACAAAAACTCACTGAGCTTATTTTGCAGAGGTTTGCAAAAGTCATTCTTGTTACCACAGTGATTGATTCTTTTACTTAATTTGATTTCTTTTCCTTCATAGGGAATATATTAATTTCCCAAGTCCATTGCAAAAGTAGCAATGATAAAACTACATTATTTAGCTGGGCACAGTGGCTCACACCTGTAATTCCAGTACTTTGGGAGGTGGAGGCACACGAATTACCTAAGGTTGGGAGTTCAAGACCAGCCTGATCAACATGGAGAAACCCTGTCTCTACTAAAAATACAAAGTTAGCCAGGTGTGATGGGGCATGCCTGTAATCCCAGCTACTCGGGAGGCTGAGGCAGGAGAATCACCTTGAACTTGGGAGGTGGAGGTTGCAGTGAGCTGAGATCATGCCATTGCACTCCAGCCTGGGCGACAAGAACAAAACTCTCTCTCTCAAATAAAAAAAAAAAAAAAAAAAAAGACATCATTTTAAAGCTGTTTTCTAGTCCAGAGCAATTTCTAATTAGACTTTTTAAAAACAGTTTTGAGTTTATTTAAATAAATAAATAGGTTTATTAATTTGTCAAGGACTTCACGCAAGTGTTAGACTTTTAAATGAGGTGCTAGAATAAAAGACAAAAATGCTTAATATCCCAATGCCTGCTCACTGTTAGCACACAGAGCTTTCAGAGAATGAGGGGTCCATGGTGCGGAGGGAATGGAATCTCTGAGTACCAACTAAAGAGTTCCTGTCAACTAAACAGTTCCCATTCTGTATTCTTACACTTAGTTATTTACAAACCTCTTTACTGATGGCCTGTGGGCTCCTGTCTTAAGATTCGTGTAAATGCAGCAAGTCCTATGTTATCTGTCTCACCTCAAGCCAACTCCGCTGACCAGAGCAATCAGTGGGAATGCTAATGACTCTTAGGCATGCATGGAAAGTTTAAACATAATGTATGGTTCGTGACTGGCCTGGGCAGCATGGTGAAACCCCATCTCTACAAAAATACAAAAATTAGGCAGGCGTGGTGGAATGTGCCTGTAATCCCAAGCTACTTGGGGGTGGTTGGGGTCTGAGGTGGGAGGATCATTTGATCCATGGAGGTTGAGGCTGCAATGAGCTGAGATCACGCCAGTGCACTCCAGCGTGGGTGACAGAGTGAGACTCTGTCTCAAACAAATTAATTTAAATTACATTTTTTTAAAAAAACATAATGTATGGAGGTACCGGAGGACTGCCAAATGTCCTTCACAGAAATTCTTGTCAGCCCCTGTGAAAATTAAAAATTATGTTTACATTTCAACTGCAAATGTGCCACTGTTGTTGCCTGCAGCTTTTATTTCTGCATTTTTTATTAGAAAAAATTAACTGCTTGCCTTCAGAACAATTGTAGGAAATGTTACATAAGACACAAAGCCGTTTCTAGCAGACTGTGCATGCATTCTGTTTCACTCCTTGGTTAACACGTTCTTCCTAACACTGAACATTTGTCTAGGCCGCTGTTTGAGACAGGAATTGAAATACTTTTGCAAATATGAATTCACATGTCACCATGGGAGTTCTGGTTAAATGTGCCAATTAGACAATTATGTTTACTATCATTCCCTCTGGAAATAACTACTAAATGACACCAAATAATTTTAAAAGGCAATGTGATTTTAAAAGTCACAAAAACAAAGAGAACAAAAGTAAAAAACGAGGTAGCATTAAAAACTAGAAGCTGGAAGTGTTTGCAGTAAATGACTTAGGGAGAGGTTTCTCAACCTTGGTACTATTGATATTTGGGGCCATGTAATGTTTCACTCTAGATGGCATCTACAGCAGCATTCCTGGTCTCTACCCACTAGATGCCAGTAGCACCCCTCCCCAGCTGTGACAACCAAAAATACCTCTAGTTATTGCCAAATGTTCCTGAAGGTAAAATTGCTGCTGGCTGAGAACCACTGATTTGGGAAATAAGAAAAATGAAAATGTATCCGCAGGAAAAGACCAGAACCAGGCTTGCCTTTTCCAAAGGATGCCCCATTCTCCCCACCCCCGACCTCCCAAAATGAAAAGCTCAGGAGCTAGAGGCACCAGGCAGAAAACAGGACTGGTTAAAAATCTGTACAAAAGGTAGGCTGAACACTCTGTATCTCCTTTGCTTTAAAGATTCATTCTTTAAAGATACTAAATCTTGGGGACTCCAGGGTGGAAGACATCAGGCACCGCTGAGGGTAAGTTCCATACTGAATGTGGATGTTATGTAGAAATCTACTGAACAGGTGTGGGATCCTACCTCTTTGCTCAACTCAGCTTTAAGAACACTGGCATCTAGTTACGTATTTTTTAGGGAGGAGACTAGAATATTCTTCTGATAAAAACTGACCAACCCATAAAAAGAAAAAAAAGTTGGCCTGAATGTGGTGGCTCACACCTATAATCCCAGCATTTTGGGTGGCCAAGGTGGACAGATCACTTAAGGTCAGTTCAAGACCAGCCTAACCAACATGGAGAAACCCCATCTCTACTAAAAATACAATAGTACCTGGGTGTGATGGCACATGCCTATAATCCCAGCTACTCAGGAGGCTGAGGCAGGAAAATTGCTTGAACCCAGGAGGCAGAGGTTGCGGTGAGCTGAGATCTTGCCATTGCACTCTAGCCTGGGCAACAAGAGCAAAATTTCATTTAAAAAAAAAAAAAATCTAGTGAATTGGCCTGGCCAGATCACCGTAAAACCCTAAAATAAAATCTACCAGTCAATGACCTCTTCCCCTCTTCTCCACACATATTTTCTAATTATAGGCTTTTCAATGCCTCACTCATACAAATAGACAGCCGAACATGGAAGAAAGCCTGTCTATTTGTAGACAAACATTTGAAGAAAGCCTCCAGCATGGAAGAGAACAAAAGAAACAAGAAGGAACTTAGAGAAAACAGAAATAGAGAAGCAGTTAAGTTCAAAAGTGTTTTTCGTGAAGCTTCCCTTTTCAGATCTTGCTTTCCAAATACCATTCTACCCTGGACTGAGGGCACAGAAGTATCCTCTTGCGTCAGAAAATGTAAACATGTGCAAAAGAATGATGAGGCCATGAGACAGAACGTACAAGCCAGCTTGAAGGGTGTCCCTTGGCCAAACTGAGGACAATTTGAGCATAAAAATAAATAAGAGTGTAGAATTGTAAACCTTGATTACAATAGAAATCCATGAGTCCCTGATGATATAAACAAATAAGAGAAAGGGAAAGTTCTTCCTTTCAGTAGAATGCCAGCTAATAATTGTAGAAGGAATAATGGAAATAGATAATCACCAGTTGGCAGCCTGTGATGCTGATACAGATGAGGTCCTCAATGGATGCTAAGGCTGGTGGGTGGAAGTTTGGTGAGGAACAGGTATTGGTGTAATCTCAGAATATTTCTGTACAAAATAATCAACCAAATGCAAAGGGGGGACCGGTGACTTTATAGTCAAGAAAACTGGCAGACACCACACACAAGTGATCAAGGTAAATTATCACCAGTGGTGGGATGGGTTGGCCTTGTATTCCTGATGTTGTGGGCTAAGAAAGAGCACAGTGTCACTGTTGTAGTATTTATTTCATGAATCTGTGGCTCTAGTCTGGCCGTGGGGAAACATTGGACACACTCAAGTGGATGATCATCCTACAAAATGAAAGACATATACTCTTAAAATATGAGAGAGGCACCGGGTGCGGTGGCTTACTCCTGTAATCCCAGCACTTTGGGAGGCTGAGGCGGACAGATCCTCTGAGGTTGGGAGTTCGAGACCAGCCTGACCAACATGGAAAAACTCTATTAAAAATACAAAAAAATTAGCCAGGCGTGGTGGTACATGCCGTAATCTCACCTACTCAGGAGGCTGAGGTAGGAGAATTGCTTGAACCTGGGAGGCAGAGTGTGAGCTGAGATTGCGCCATTGCCCTCCAGCCTGGGCAACAAGAGCAAAACTCCATCTCCAAAAAAAAAGATATGAGAGAGGGTGAAAGGCTGCAGAAGTGTACTGGACTGACACATAAATGCAATGCGTGTTTTCACATGGGATTCCTAGACCTTAAAAGAAAAAGAGGCATTGTTTGGATGGTTGGTAAAATTTAAATGGGTTTAGCAAAAATATCACATCTGGCATGGCAGCTGCTATTGAGGCTACTTCTCAGTCCACAGTTACCCTTCAAATTGTTTTTGTTTGCTTGTTTGCAGGGGATAGACTGGTGAATTAAATGGAGCTATGATGGGGTTCACCACCCCTGTATTCTTTAAGTTTTTAAGAGTGACACTGATTTCTGCCAGATACTGTGTGATGCAGTATTGTTTTTGATTTACTAGTGTGTGTGTGTGTGTGTGTGTGTGTGTAAGGGGGTGCCAGTCTCGGAACTTTCCAGTTGGCCATATTCACCCTGACAGCTGTTACCGCACTGGCCAAAGAAGCAGTGTGGGGTTGTGTTAATTGCCAGGAATGTCTATTCCAAGCATACATTCAGAGACTAGGAAATGACTATGGATGGGTGTGTAGACCCAGTGAATTCACTGTAAGCCCCACCTGAGCCATAACTCCATTTATTACCGGGCCTCTCCTATATTCCCCACCGTGACCAACTGCATATATATTTTTTAACAAGGGTCCCAGCATAAACTGAAAATACAGGCCCTTTTGTTAAAAAAACATTAAGAATTTCAAGAGGGTAACAGTAGAGCATTAAACCAGTAATTAAACCATACGTAGAACCTTCTAAATGTGAAGTCCTGTGTGGCTGCACACGTCGTACATCCACAAAGCTGGCCCTGGCACCTGCTCTAACAGGGTCCCATGATGGTGGTTCAGGTCTTTGGATATTACTGTCGACCTGTAGTCCATGTCCAGCAGTCCTCAGAATGTTTGGATATTCCCCTTTCTCCAGTGCTAAGTTACCCAATTAAATGGCCATTCACCTCTCTGAGGAAGAATTGGGAAATCATTATTGCAAATACTCGTGTCTTCCTGAGAACCCAGCCTCTCTTTCTTTTGCTGTTTGAGACAGAGTCTCACTCTGTCACTCAGGCTGGAGTGCAGGTGTGATCTCGGCTCACTGCAACCTCTGCCTCCCTGGTTCAAGCAATTCTCCTGCCTCAGCCTCCCTAGTAGGTGGGATTATAGGTGTGCCACCAAGCTCGGTTAATTTTTTGTATTTTTAGTAGAGACAGGGTTTCACTGGGTCTCGAATTCCTGACCTCAGATGATCCACTCGCCTTGGCCTCCCAAAGTGTTGGGATTACAGGTGTGAGCCACTGCACCTGGCCCCAGCCGCTCTTTCAGTTGATGGGTTCTGGGACCCAAAACTGGCTCAGTTCTGAAAACTGGGCAAGACATCCTGACTTTTCATTGGAATGACTGACTGTCTTGACCCTCCATCCCTGATTTATTTTGTTTGTACAGATTGTGTTGTACCCTTTTTGTCTTCTCATGTGTTTTTCCCTAAGAATATTATATTCATTAACTATCTCCTTATCGCTGCAGGTCAGGCCCCTTGGCTGCCACTCCACCCTGCCAGTCATTACAATAATTGCATCCACCTGGTCTCTATGGAGGGTGTGTGTAGGGGGAGTGGAAATTGTCCTGTCATCCTGATTGCTACACAGTGAGCCCAGTCCTGTAAAACAGAACTCCATCCCTGGCCTACAGAGAAGAGCTAACACTCAATCCTTAGAGATGTTGGTGCCCTCTTCCTTCTCCCCAGCACGTTCCTTATTCCTTTGGTGAACTGTGTAGACTCTGGACTCTCCTAAGGAGCATAGTCATCCATGCCTTACATGGCAAATCTATTCTGTTCTAGCATGTCCACTGCTCTGAGCCTTGTAATCCATCTGCCAAGGCAATTCTGGCATTTCAGTTGCACTTAGCATGGACCATTGCTTTTCCCTGGCTTCCTGGAGCCATCCTAACAGCATGTTTGCACCATCTCCTGGGGCCTTGCCAGAGTGTTGAATCCTGTATTCCACAATAGTGCTCTCAATAAACCCTTACCTTACCTTATGTTCCCCTTTCTCTTTTCTTTTCTTTCTGATGGAGTCTCGCTTTGTCACCCAGGCTGGAGTGCAGTGGTGCGATCTCACTACAACCTCTGCCTCCCAGGTTCAAGCCATTCTCTTGCCTCAGCCTCCCAAGTCGCTGGGACTACAGGTGCCTGCCACCACGCCCGACTAATTTTTGTATTTTTACTCGAGACAGGGTTTCCCCATACTGGCTAGGCTGGTCTCTAACTCCTGACCTTGTGATCCACCCTCCTTGGCCTCCCAAAGTGCTAGGATTATAGGCACTGCACCCAGCTAAAATACAGCGATTTGGATTGTTTGTTTGTTTGAGATAGAGTCTTGCTTTGTCGCCCAGGCTGCAGTCCAGTGTCATGATCTTGGCTCTCCGCAACCTCCACCTCCCAGGTTCAAGCAATTCTTGTGCCTCAGCCTCTCCAGTAGCTAAAATCACAGGCATGCACCCCCACATCCAGCTAATTTTTGTATTTTTAGTAGAGACAGGGTTTCACTATGTTGTTCAGGCTGGTCTTGAATTCTTGACCTCAAGTGATTCGCCCGCCTTGGCCTCCCAATGTGCTGGGATCACAGGCATGAGCCACCATGCACGGCCAACACTTTCTTATTCAAAGTAATGTTTTGCCTGCCTTGATCCAGCACCCTCAGACATCCTGTCCCCTGGCTCCTGCCCGTACTTGCTGCCAGGTCCTCCAGTTTCTTTTGTGTCTAGTCCCTTTCCTCCCCAACTGAGTTATGTGGTGACTTAGAACTAGGGATTGGCCTAGTGGCCAGGATAGGAGGTTGGGATGGATCTGGGGATGGCGGGGGGCCACATGTTGTATGTAGGGAAGTAGCGTCTGCATTGCCTTCCAGAAGAGCGGAGTAGTAGCCCATAGAAGGGAAGGGATGGACCTCAGTTCTGTAGGCGCCTTTGTCCAGATGCCCCTGTCCTACTGTCGGGCTCCTATTTTTTTGTTAGCCAGAGCCCTGACCTTGGCAGAGCCAACCTGCCTAGGTTGAGAGATTAACTTTCTTTAAAGCTACCCTCATGAGAAGTTTTGAGCCTGGTCCTCAGCTTTCTCTGCACCTCTGCAGCAGGAAAAAAGAGATTCATTATATGCTACCAAGGAAGCCTTTTGGCTGCTACTCTTAGCTTTTGAAAGTTGATTAATCACTCTTAGTCTTTCATTTTGTTTTTCCAAAGCACTGGTTGAGCATAGTGATAGCCACCTTTACTGTCCTTTTAGTGACTATTTCCTCTATGCTGCTCAAATGCCTGGTACATCGCACCAGCCAATACCTTTGCCACCACCGATGAAATTTTTTTTTTTTTTTTTTTTTTGAGAGGAAGTCTCACTGTGTTGCCCAGGCTAGAGTGCAGTGGCATGATCTCGGCTCACTGCAACCTCCGTCTCCTGGGTTCAAGCTATTCTGCCTCAGCCTCTCAAGTAGTTAGGATTACAGGCATGTGCCATCATGCCTGGCTAATTTGCTATTTTTGTATTTTTAGTAGAGATGGGTTTTTGCCATGTTGGCCAGGCTGGTCTCAAACTCCTGACCTCGGGTGATCCACCTGCCTCAGCCTCCCAAAGTGCTTGGGTTACAGGCATGAGCCACTGTGCCTGTTGAAGTTTAAACAATTGCACTGTTGCCTTGTGCTGTCTGTGCTCCCCCGACAACTGGCAATGGGGTTCTCAGTGCCAGCCAGATGGCATGTGATCCAGCTCCAAAATCTCATCTTAGCATTGCTTCCTCAGACCATTTCTAGTACCAAATAATCACAGATTGGGTTGCTCAGCATGCAGACTCTGAGACAGACTGGCAGGCAGTAGGCTGACTAGGGAGGATTCTAGGGATCAACCCCTGTGGGAGGGAAGGAAAGGCAGGGAAGGGGTTTGGTATTTTGCATCTAGAGGTTACATTTTCATTTTCCTGGACTGGAAATGAAACTACCAATTCAGTGTTCAACACTGCAACCCTAATGTCAGTGAAGACAATGAATTGGGCAAATCAAATGTATTTGGAAGGGACTAGTTGCCCCTTTTAAAAAAAAGGAATGATAATGGTCTATTTAAAATTGTAGGCAGGTCACAGTGGCTCACGCCTGCAATCCCAGCACTTTGAGAGGCTAAGTGGGGAAGATAACATGAGTCTAGGAGTTTGGGACCAGCTTGGGCAACGTAGCCAGACTCCATCTTTACAAAAATTTTTTTAATTAGTTGGGTGGTCACCTGTAGTAGCCTCTAGTCCCAGCTACTCAGGAGGTTGAGGCAGGAGGATTGCTGGAGCCCAGAAGGTTGAGGCTGCAGTGATCTGTGATTGTGCCATTGCACTCCAGCCTAGGTGACAGAGTAAGACCTTGTTTCAAAAAAATAAGATAAAATTGTTTGGCATCTTTCAAATTCCTTTCATGCCTTCAGTTTGCATGGTAATTCTCCAGTGTCAGTGGAGATGTTATTATCTCTATTTGATGGATGAGGAAACTGAGGCTCAGAGGGGTTGGGTTTTATTATGAAATCTGTTGACAAATACTGGACAAAAAATTTAATTATCAATAAAATAATATTTATGTTTTAATTGGTTGTCTTGAATTTTAAAACTGCTGATAAAAACAAATTGCTTAAATATTAAGTTGTGCTCCATAGCAGATATTTTTTCTACCCAAGGATTTTCTATGGTAGTCCTTTTTTTTTTTTTTAAATATATATATATTTTTTATAGAGATGGGGTTTCACCATGTTGGCCAGGCTGGTCTTGAACTCCTGACCTCAGGTGATCCACCCGCCTCGGCCTCCCAAAATGCTGGGATAACAGGCGTGAGCCACCACACCCAGCCTTCCTATGGTAGTCTTTCACAGACAATAAGCTTGTTCTAGAATAATTTCTTCAAGTTTCAAGAACATCATATCAATGCCCAATAAAACTCTCTGTACCTTATAAAAAGGTTTCAATTGTCTGAGCTGTCAAACAGCTCATCTTGGAATTAGACAATTCCATTCCTACTGGCAAGTGGGATTTAAGTTATGCTAGGTGTAAGTTTAGAAACTGTAAAGCAAAATAGAAGTGTTTGGGGAAGTGGAGGAGACTCCCAAGGCTTAGCAGGCTCTTTTTAAAAAATTGATAACTAGTATTTTACATATTTATGGGATTCATGTGACAGTTTGTTACATGCATAGAATATGTAATGATCAAGTCAGGATATTGAGGTATCATCAATTTGAGTACTTATCATTTCTATGTGTTAGGAACCATTCAAGTCCTCTCTTTTAGTTACTTTGAAATACACGATATATTGTTACTTACTATAGTCACTCTACTCAGCTGTTGAACATCAGATCTTATATCTTTTATCTAACTGTATGTTTTTACCCATTAACCTACTTCTCTTCATCTGCCTCCCACCTGCACACCCTTCCCGGTCTCTAGTATCTATTATTCTACTCTCTACCTTTGTAAGATCAACTTTTTCAGCTCCCAAATCTGAGTGAGAACATGTGATATTTGCCTTTGTGTGACTGGCTATTTTACTTAACATAATGACCTCCAGTTCATCGTGTTGCTGTAAATATGATTTTATTCATTTTTCACGGCTAAATAATATTCCACTGTGTAGATATACATTTCCTTTATCCATTCATCCACTACTGGACACAGGTTGACTCCATATCTTTGCTGTTGTGAACAGTGCTTAGCAGCATCTTAACAGTGGCAGTTGCGTATAGTGCTGTACATACTAGAGAGCTGGGGAAGGTGCTGGAGAAGAGCTTTGCTCCAGTCTAGGAAGCACTCTTCTAATTAGAATTCTCTGAGCTCATTTGGCACTCCACCAGTTAGTCCATTTATATGTTTACATCATAGAATGATAGAATGACTAGAGACCACTGTGGCCCTTCACTTTTTTTTTTTTTTTGAGATGGAGTTTCGCTCTTGTTGCCCAAGTTGGAGTGCAATGGTGCAATCTTGGCTCACTGCAACCTCCACCTCCTGGGTTCAAGCGATTCTCCTGTCTCAGCCTCCATAGTAGCTGAGATTATAGACTCATGCTACCACGCCCGCCTAATTTTTTTGTATTTTTAATAGAAACAGGGTTTCACCATTTTAGCCAGGCTGGTCTTTATCTCCTGATCTCAGGTGATCCGCCTGCCTCGGCCTCCCAAGGTGCTGGGATTAAAGACATAAGCCATCGCACCCAGAGCACTTTTACTATAAAACAACGTGCTCATTTTTGTTTGCTGTTAAGTCTTCTTTAAATAATATAAAATTACATCTGAGCACGTACTTACTGAGTGCATTAATATTAGGTCCCTATTACTAGTTAAACACTTATTAAGTAGATTGTTAAATTCTAACTTTCTAGACAAGAGTTTACTGCACTGAAGCTTGAAATTGCTGCCCATAGACTTTTTGCAGCTCTTATGTAAAGAACTGAAATACATTTGGGGCAGGTGATACTAAAGTAAGGGAGATACAATAGTTTTATACATTTCAGGCCTTGGTTTTTATAATAAATTATGTGATTTATTTTAAAACATTAACTCATATATGTATATATAGCACAAATTCAATGGTGCAATAGAGTCATCAGTAAAAACCAAGTCTCCTTCTACCCATCCCAGAGCTATTTAATTTTCCCATCCAGAGGAAACCAATTTCCTGTGTTCCCTACATGGAAAAGCCTCTACATAGATTCTACACACATGACAGCTTAGTACATATACTCTTCTACAATAATAAAGCTACGAATTTTCTTTCCCAATGGCAAAGTGATCTTAAATGGAATGGATGTACCATACTGTATTTAACCATTAAAGGGTATTTAGGTTCTTCTAATCTTTTGCTATATTAAGCAATGCTGTAATATAGTTTTATCTTATGTTTAAATCTTTGCTATGCTGGAATTTATTTTGGAATAAGAGGTGAAATAGGGATACAAATTTATTTATTTATTTTTGAGATGGAGTCTCGTTCTGTCACCCAGGCTAGATGCAGTGGCCTGATCTTGACTCACTGCAACCTCCACCTCCAAGGTTCAAGGGATTTTCCTGCCTCAGCCTCCTGAGTAGCTGGGACTACAGGCGTGGGCCACCACACCTGGCTAATTTGTGTATTTTTAGTAGAGATGGAATTTCACCATGTTGGCCAGGCTGGTCTTGAACTCCTGACCTCAGGTGATCCGCCCAAGTCTCCCAAAGTTCTGGGATTACAGGTGTGAACCACTGTGCCTGGCCTAAAAGGCATCCTTTATAAGAAAAATTTGTGTATGTGTTAATTTCTATGGTTTATTTATACTTGTAAATGCAGATGTTGCAGTTATTATAGCCTTATAATGTGTTTTAAGTCTGATAGGGCTGTTTCCCGTGATTATTCTGTTTCCAAACTTTTCCCGACTTTTGTTATTTATTTTTCAATGTGGTCTATGGAAAATAGTTCCAGATTGTCTATTTCTCCCCAAATTTCAGGTGACTATTGAGGATTTGATATGTGGCTAGTGTCACTAATGAATGAACTTTTAAGTTTATTTAAATTGCTACCTGAGGCTATAGGCTACTGTGTTGCACAGTGCAGTTCCAACAGATCTGTTTGTGTATAGAAAAGGCTACTGACTTCTGAACACTAATTTTGTACCTAGTCACCTCACTCAAGTCTTCTATTATTTGTAGTATCTTTTTAGTGGATTCTCTTGAGTTTTCCAGGTATGCAATTGTATAATCAGAGGTGATTATTTTACCGGTATCCTTCCAATTAATGTAAGTTCTTTTTTTTTTTTTTTTAATAGAAAGAAAGAAAAAGGAATGAAGAAGAGGAAAAAAGAGGAAGAGGAAGAGGGAGAGAGAATGGGAGTGTTGCTTAATTGCCCAGGCTAGAATGCACTCTAAAAATGGGTATTGAAAACCTCCCTTATACCATCAATTGTGCTTAATAATGGCCAACCAATATTTCATTTAAACCTGTGAGTAGGTGTGATGTGGTACTGATAAGAGTGCATATCTTGTGTGTTTAAAGTGGAGAGTTCTATAAATGTTTATTAAATTTACTTGCTCCGGTTCTGAGTTCAAGTCCTGGATATCCTTGTTAATTTTCTGTCTTATTGATCTACCTAATATTGATGTTAAATCTCCCACTACTACTGTATGGGAATCAAAGTCTCTTTACAAGTCTTATGTATCCTGTATTGGGTGCGTACACATCCAGGATCGTCAGCTCTTCTTTTTGCGTTGATCCTTTTACCATTATGTCCTCTTTTGATCTTTGTTGCTTTAAAATCCATTCCATCAGAGGCAAGAATTGCAACCTCTACTTTTATTTATTTATTTATTTATTTTTGCTCTCCTTGGTTGACAAATCTTTCTCCATCCCTTTGTTTTGACTCTTTATGTATCCTTGCATGTAAGATGGGTCTGGATGCAGCATACCAATGGGTTTTGGCTGTATATTTTGATTGGGAGATTTAGTCAATTTAAGATTATTGCCATTTGATGTTAGTTGGCTATTTTGCCCATTAGTTGATATAAATTCTTCTTTATGTTGATGCTCATTACTTTTTGGTATATTTTTAGAAAGGCTAATACTGGTTGTTCCTTTCTATGTGTAATGCTTCTTTCAGAAGCTCTTGTAAAGCAGGCCTGGTGGTAATAAAATCTCTGAGTACTTGCTTATTCACAAAAGATTTTATTTTTCCTTTTATTATAAAGCTTAGTTTGGCTGGATGTGAAATTCTGGGTTGAAAGTTCTTTTCTTTAAGGATGTTAAATATTGGCCCCACTCTCTTCTGGCTTGTAGGGTTTCTGCTGTGAGTCTGATAGGCTTCCCATTGTGGGTAACCTGACCTTTCTCTCTTGCTGCCCTTAGTATTTTCTCCTTCATTTCAACCCTGGTGAATCTGACGATTACGTGCCTTGGGGTTGCTCTTCTTGAGGAATATCTTTGTGGTGTTCTCTGTATTACCTGTGGTGTTCTCTGTATTGTCCTGCCTTGCTAGGTTGGGAAAGTTTTCCTGAATAATATCCTGAAGAGTATTTTCCAGCTTGTATTCATTCTCTTCATCACATTCAGGTACACCTATCAAACGTAGATTAGGTCTTTTCACATAGTTCCATATTTCTTGGAGACTTTGCTCATTCCTTTTTATCCTTTTTACTCTATTCTTGTCTTCTCGTTTTATTTCATTAAGTTGGTCTTCTACTTCTGATATCCTTTCTTCTGCTTGATCAATTCGGCTGTTAAAACTTGTGCATACTTCATGAAGTTCTCGTGTTGTATTTTCAACTCCGTTAATTCACTTATATTCCTCTCTATATTTTCTATTCTTGTTAGCATTTCATCAAACCTTTTTTCAAAGTTCTTAATTTCTTTGCATTGGGTTAGAACAAGTTCCTTCAACTCCCAGAAGTTTCTTATCATCCACCTTCTGAAGCCTGCCTCTGTTAATGGAACACAGTCTTTCTCCATCAGGCCTTGTTCCGTTGCTGATGAGGAACTATAATCCCCTGTAGAGGGAGAGGCATTCTGATTTTGGGTATTCTCAGCCTTTTTAGGCTAGTTTCTTCCCTTCGTTATAAATTTATCCATATGTCGTGTTTGTAATTACCGCCTTTCTAATTAGGTTCCTGAGCGGACGTCCAATTTATTGATTCACCAGCGCCAGAATCTGTGCAACCCACTGCCGGCTAAAACAGTGGCGTTGAGATTGATGGTGCTTTTCTGACTGCACCAAAAACTGCTGTGCCAAAGGCGCCGGCAAAACCACTGTGCCGGCCACAAGAGTCGTGGTGGCATCCCATGGGGCTCCTCCACTGGGAATCTCCTGGTCCATGAGCAGCAAAAATTTGTCTAAAAATGAGGCGTCCTCTCGTTTTCTGCACTTTCACTGGGAGCCACAATCCCGAGCTGCTAATGATCAGCCATCTTGGATCTCTCTCATAAGTTCTATTTATGTTCATCTTTTAGTTTTATGGAAGCAGTGGTGCGTTGACAACGTCATATCAACTAGCTCATTCAACAAATATTTACTGTCTTCTAAATGTTAGGTCTTAGAAGATAAATAAGATACATTTCACAAGAATTTGTAATGTGGTGGATATAACTGTCTCACAGAGGCCAGGCATGGTGACTCACGCCTGTAATACCAGCACTTTGGGAGGCCGAGGCTGGCCGATCACCTGAGGTTGGGAGTTTGAGACCAGTCTGACCAACATGGAGAAATCCAGTCTCTACTAAAAATACAAAAAATTAGCTGGGGTGGTGACACATGCCTGTAATCCCAGCTACTCAGGAGCCTGAGGTAGGAGAATCACTTGAACAAGGAGGCGGAGGTTGTGGTGAGCCAAGATTGCGCCATTGCACTCCAGCCTGGGCAACAGGAGTGAAACTCTTATCTCAAAAACAAAAACAAAACCAAACAAACAAAAAAAACACTATCTCATAGAGAAGTGTAATACAGTATGATAAAACCCATGATAGAGATAGGCAAAGGTTTTTCTTGGGGAGTGGCAATGACATAAGAATGCTTTAAGTGTGTGTGTGTGTGTGTGTGTGTGTGTGTGTGTGTGTGTGTGTGTATGATGAAAGGTGGAAGAGAAGATGTGGATTTCAGACAAAGCAGATAGCAAGTGATCTATATGTAAATATTTTAGTATTTTTCTTTTTGATTCAAAATGTTTACTCTTTAGATACGGTATAGGCATTTGATCAAACATTTATGCAACATAAAGATCTGATCAGGGATATTTTGAAACTACATTTGTTTTTGGCCACTGTGAGAGTTTTCATAAAAATAGCACATGATAAAAATAAAAGCAATAGTTTCAACTAATGTTTAAGTCACCTGTCTATAATGGTTGCAGTGCAATTTAGCTAGTAGACTGATTTTAAAGTCAATTTTATAGTAGCCTTAATTAATCATCTAAAACAAAAACAAAAAACAAACCCAGTGTACATTGCAACTCTTTGTTATAGGATGCTGATTATTTCTCTTTCTGTAATGACATCTGAGTCATGATTATTAAGCCTTCGTATTATAAAAGTTCTACTTGACCAGGTGCCGTGGCTCACACCTGTAATCCCAGCAATTTGGGAGGCTGACGCAGGCAGATCACCTGAGTCCAGGAATTTGAAAAAGAAAACACACACCCATCTCCACCAAAAAAAAAAAAAACAGATTAGCCAGGTCAACTGGCATGTGCCTGTAGTTGCAGCTACTTGGGAGGCTGAGGCAGGCAGATCTCCTGAGAAATTTGAGAAAACAAACACCCATCTCAATGAAAAAAAAAAAAAGCCAGGCAAAGTGGCATGTACCTATAGTTCCAGCTACTTGAGAGGCTGAGCGGGGAGGATCACTTGAGCCCAGTAGGCAGAGGTTGCAGTGAGCTAAGATTGTACCACTGCACTCTCCAGTCTGGGTGACAGAGTGGGACTTTTTTTTTTTTTTTTTAAAGCCAGCAACTTGTCAGATTTTATATACACAATATTAAATTTTTATAAAGTTTATACCAATTTGCAGAGGCCTCAAAGTTCAGTGTATATGGAAAATGGACACAACCTGAATGTCAAGGGTTTTGTGAATGTCCATGAAATAGAACCATAAGAGGCCATGGAATAGACTGAAAATGGTAAATAGATTTCAAATTTGGTGACTTAATCTCACATTTCTTTATAGTGATCTTTCTGGACTGTGTTGAAGGTGTTGCCCCATAACACAGACTGTCTTTTTCTCTGTAAATTGCTACCTATTCGACATAACTAAGTACATGTTTCTTTTACCTTTTCTGGAAATGTTAATTTCCCAGGCATTTCACTTTTTTGGAGACTGAGGCACTTCTGGAGTACACAATATCTAAATATATATGGATGGTGGGCATTCCCAAAATGTAGTTGAAGTTGTCATGCATATGAGAAGAGTGACTAAAGCTGCAACTCTGAAATCATTTCCAGGCCCAGTGTCTTCATGTTCTACCTGAAACCCTTTACCTCTCATTCAAAGCATTACTGAAGCACCAGGGGGTTGGTCCTGCTGCTTGCCACACAGAAAGCCAATGACTGAGACAATGAAGACTGCCAAGAAAGAAGGCTTTATTTGGGTGCTGCAGCCAAGGAAATGGGAGCTTAGTTTTAAATCCATCTCCCTGACCAGCTATAGCTAGAGGTTTATATAGCAGGGAAGAAATGTAACAAAGTATAAGAAAACAGGACCTAGGGAGGAGCACGGAGGCAGTCACAATGCATGAGGAGTCCTTAGGGGTCTGGCATCTCATTGACTGGATATGGTGATATGGAGAGTTTCAGTTTTTTGATACTGTTTTTTGAGAGGCCTGAAAGTGGTTCCTGAAATAGGGACTTAGATAAAACAAATATAACTTTCAAACTTTAAGACCCGAAAGGTCAATTTCTATGTTTATTTAAACAAACAAACAAAAAACGATGGTACTATTGGGTTGGTTTCAAAAGCAGACCAGTGAATTAAGAGAAGTCAGAAGGACAGTGACTGGCGGATTGGTCAGGATGGACCATGTTATGCTTCACTAACATTCCACCCCAAAATTCAGCAGCTTAAAACAACAAAAGGGAAAAAAGTTTTATTTGTTGCTTGTGCTACCCATCCATTAGGTTGACAGAGCTCTCCAACACTTAGTCACTCAGGGATTTGGGCTGATAGAGCAGCCACCATTGCTGGAGGGAGAAGAAAACCCTAGAGCATATCAACCTAGCAAACTCTAGCCCAGACACATGACACTTCCACTTACGATGCGTTCGCTGGAACTTTAATTAACAAGAACAATAATTTAACAAGATCCCACCTAACCACAAGAGGGTCTGAAACTGGAGAGAACTGAAAATATTTGACAAACAAAACTAATAATTACCATGATTGTATTGAAAATGTGTTGAAAGAGCAGTTTTGGCTCAGAACAGAGATGACTTCAACAGAAATGGAAACACTGTGAACAAGGCTGGATCACAGTGTTGGCTATTCTATGATTATTCACATTTCTCCTCCCTAAAACTGCTTTTCAATTTAATTCCATTTAGCAGACGTTGAATACATGCTTTAGACTGCAAGATGCTTGTTTATACAGAGGTAGGGCAATAGCAAAACTGTAGGTATCACTGTTTCTTTCGAACGTTATTATCAGGCTACTTTGGGATTGATTACCTAAAGAAAAACCAACAAAGCATCAACAATGGCCCCAAATCAGACCTGAGTACATAGAAGCATTTAGACTAGATTAATAGTGTGAACAGGTACTGGGTTATGTGGTATTTTTAATAAAAGTTAGATCCCTTCCTCATATCATTTGCTAACAATTATCACAGATAGATTTGATATATGACATCAAAGGCAAGAGTCACAAGAGCAAAAACAGAAAACTTGGACTTCATGAAACTGAAAAACTTTCCCCCTGACAGTGTGTGGCAAAAATATAATATAAAAAAGGAACACTTTACTGCTCCTAAGAAAAGCCTTAAGGAAGTGAAAAGGCAACTCATGGAATGGAAGAAAACAATTATAAATCATATACCTGATAAGGGGCTTGTATCTAAAATATGTGTTTCTTTAAAAAACCTTTTAAACTCAACAATAAAAAGATGCATAACTCAATTTAAAATTAGCAAAGGATTTGAATAGAAATTTCTCCTCCAAAGAATATATATAAATGATTAGTAAGCACATGAAAATATTCTCAATATCATTAGAGAAATGCAAATCAAAACCACAGTGAAATATACTTCGCACTCACTGAGATGTCAAGAATCAAAAAGAGACAACAAAAATTGTTGGCAAGGACATAAAGAAACTGAAACCCCATGCATTGCTGGTGGGAATGTAAAATGGTGCAGCCACCTTGGAAGAGTTTGGCAGTTCCTCAAAAAGTTAAATTCAGTTACCTATGATTCAGTCTGTTTCCGTTGCTATAACTGAATACCACACACTGGATAATTTACAAAAAAATGTATTTCTTATAATTCTAGAGGCTGGGAAGTCCAAGACTGAGGGATCACATCTGGTGAGGGCCTTTTTGCCAGTGAGGACTCTCCAGAAAGTGCTGAGGCGGGACAGAGCATCACATGGTAAGATGGCCAAATAGGCTTTTATAACAGATCTGCTATTATGATAACTAACTCATTACCTCAATAACCCATTAATCCACTAATCTGTGAGTGGGCTAATCTGTTCATGAGGGCAGACTTCTCACGACTTACTCATTTCCCAAAGGTCTCATCTCTCAACACTGCTGTGTTGAGGACCAAGTTTCCAACATGAACTTCTGGGGGACACATTCGCACCATAGCACCTGGCAATCTCATACCTATGTATATATCCATGCAAAATGAAAATATGTCCACAGAAACACTTGTACATGAATGGTCATAACATTATTCATAATGGCAAAAAAGGAACAACCCAAATGTTCATCAATTAATGATGAGTAAACAAAATGTAATGTATCTACCCCTTGGAATATTAGTCATAAAAAGTAATGAAATACTGATAAATGCTTCAGCATAGATAGACCTTGAAAACATTGTACTAAGTGAAAGATGCCTGATGCAAGAAGTCACACATACTGTATGATTCCATTTGTATGAACTGTCCAGAACAGGCGAATGCAGAGACAGAAAGTAAATTAGTGGTTGCCAGGAGATGGGAGGAGTGGAATGGGGAGTGATTGTTAATAGGTACAGTTTCTTCATTGAAGTAGTGAGAAAGTTCTGGAATCAAGTGATGATGGCTGCATAACTGTGTGAAGTATAATACTAATTTTGTTAATAAAATACGTATAAGTACATAAGCATATACATATTATTTAATCAAAACAATTAGGAGGCCATTCTCATGGGATTGTTTCTGTACCCAGATCTCTGAAATAAGCACACAGGAACTTAACTTGCAAACATTTCTTGTAACTGATTTAATTAAAAAAAAAAAGAGCCTCAGCCAATCACAAACAGTCAACCAACCAAATGGTTATACGGTTAGGGACCTCTCATCAGACCATACCCAAATAAGGCAAATGCCTCATCACACCACACCCCAATAAGGAAAACATGTAGCTATAGCCAATCAGATGATTTCTCTACTCTGCTTCTGTATTCAGCTAATAAAAGCTCACTGCTAATGCTACTACTTGGAGTTCTCTGAACCTCTTCTGGCTCCAAATGCTGTTGCTTCATGAATCACTCTTTGCTCAGATGAACGCCAACATATTTATTTTGTCTAAAGTTTTTCTTTTAACAATACACATACTAGACGGTGAGGTGACAAGTGATTTTTTTCTTTTTCTCCTGTAGTGCTTTTCTTTTTCTCCTTTTTTACAGAGAAAATGCATTACCTTTGTAATTAGAAAAAGAAAACTTGTTAAAATAGGTGGTGGGTAAGTGGGTGTTCACTATTGTATATATGCATGATAGGGGTATATGCATCTAAATTATCCAAAACTGGTTTCAAATCATTCACATACAAACTATAAGGAAGTGAGGCTGGAATTCAGTTTGAAGACTTAGAATAACTAAGGATATTCTAATTCTAATACAGTACTCTATTAGAACCATTCTATAAACAAGCATGTAAGAAAAATCTATTTCTCTTTAAAATTATGTGCAAATTATCTTCTTAGTGATAGCACTTCATTTCTCCATGGAAATGGCCACTAGGAGACCAGATAATTGGTGCAGAATAAAAAAATAATAAAACATGGGAAAAAAAGGAACACAATATCATGACTTCATTATTTATGCTCTGACTCCCAAAACTCCATCTTACTTAGTTGCCTGTTTTCCCCCTGTCTGTTAGGCCTCCCATTTGGCTGTAGAATTCTCCAGCCCCTACACATTATTGCTGCTTTCTCTTTTTATTTAACATGAATGGTAATACCATTCTTCTAGTTGTGAACATTTTGGAGGATAAAAATAATTTTTCTTTCCCTCCTTTCTCCCCTATCCTCTAATCCAATTAAAGTCTACATTCTTCTAGTTTTCACTTTATAAGTGCTTCACTTCTTTTACCATTTAGCATCAGCTTAATTTTGCACCAATTACCTGGTCTCCTAGTAGCCATTTCCATGGAGAAATGAAGTGCTATCGCTAAGAAGATAATTTGCACATAATTTAAAAGAAATAGATTTTTCTTACACACTTGTCTATAGAATGGTTCTCATAGAGTATTGTATTAGAATATCCTTGGTTATTTGAAGTCTTCAAAGACTACTCATAGAGTATTGTATTAGAATTAGAATATCCTTGGTTATTCTAAGTCTGAATTCCAACCTCACTTCCTTTTAGTTTGTATGTGAATGTCTTGAAACCAGTTTTGGATAATTTAGATGCATACACCCCTATCATAGACACAGAAAGATAAGTATTCTAAACTATGACTGGCCTTTATAGACAACTGGGCCTGCTAAGTGAACTACTGTAAAATTGACAATTATCATCTTGGAAGATATCTGCCACCAATTTTATCATATTATTCACTGACCTACAGGCCCATTTTGCAAGTAACTTATCATAGAAGATTCACCAAGGAGTGAAATTGCTTACAATAAGATGCCTCATTGGTCCTTCATTAACTTGTTTTCCCTGATGAACGTACTAATTGGCTATTGGTAACATTTACCTTAAAATTTTCCCATGTTAAAGGAATTGCAGCAAAGATACAGTTATTTTGGAGCCTCAATTATCTCTATATGTTAGAATGGAACTGCTTTTTATGAGGAAGAACTTGGCTCTGTTAAAAAGCTTTTCCCCATAGGAATATGGGGTGGCCATTTTGGGAGAACCTTCATTCTTTAAAGAACCTCTCAGCCCTGTCCTTCATTTGGTTCGCGCATCACAAAGACCTTCAGGTTTTTGATCACTGGGATAGCCAATTCTTTATCAAAAACCAATGGAAATTGCTTAATTTTTTTGAAACAGGGTCTCACTTTTTTGCCCAGGCTGAGGTGCAGTGGTGTGATCACAGCTCATTGTAACCTGTACCTCCCAGACTCAAGCGATCCTGATTGCACATGTGCACGACCACGCCCAGCTCATTTTCTGTATTTTTAGTAGAGGCAGGGTTTTACCATGTTGCCCAGGCTGGTCTTGAACTCCTGGACTCCAGTGATTCACCCACTTCGGCCTTCCAAAGTACTGGGATTATGGGCATAAACCACCTTGCCAGGCCTCTGGAAATTACTGTTAAAATAGGTCATCTATCAGTTCTTCCAGATACTTTAAACTTTATTCTCAGAGGAAGCCAGATCATCGAGGAAGTATATAGCTGGTCTCTAGTATAAGCTTTCAGCAAATTACAATTTGGCCACATGACAAATTGTGGCCTCTGTAAGTGTTTACCATGAGGCCTCTATAAGGAAATGACTTAAATTCATGAGTGCATGCATTTACTTATAGCTACAAAATATTGTGTGCTTATTCTGTCAGGTATCATGCTAGGTGCTTTTAGTGTATCACTTAAATTTAACTCCCAACCACCCCATGGAGTGGGTATCATCCCTACTTTACAGATCATGATACTGAAACTTAAGACAAGTTACAGGGGTCAGAAATGGCAGCAACAGGATTCAATCCCAGGTTTGTCCGACTTTTAAATCTGGTGGCCTTACCCAACCGGGAGAGCCAGTGAAAATTTTCCCACTGTATCATATACTATCCAACGTTAAGCATCTGCATAGATACTTTGACAAGCATTTTTTGTTTTTAATCTATTCCTGGTTTTATTATTCTTCCCTGCTTTCGCTATCACTTCGTGGATTTCCTCAATTATTTACTTTTATGCCATTGTAATAATGTATTTGTATAAACTGCCTAAAATATTTTTGGGTTTATAGTCTACTGAGGTATAAAGAAAAATAACTCAGAAAGCTCCTCCAAAATCCCGTAATAATTACTTTTACTTAATGTTGCCTGGGTTTTTTTTTTCGTGTTGCCTTTATTACATTTTCAGGTTTATGTTCTAGGGTATACATTGCTTAAGTTATGCAATAACTGAGGAAAGCCTTCTATTTTAACCTTCCTCTGGGTGCTTCTAAACACAACAGGTATGTTTTCTCTTAGGCTTGGTACAGATAACCAGATGTTTGAAGAAAGGGGGAGGCGGGCTGGGCATGGTGGCTCACTCTTATAATCCCAGCACTTTGGGAGGCTAAGGTGGGCAGATGGCTGGCGCCCAGGAGTTCAGAACCAGTCTGGGCAACACGGCAGGACCCTGACTCTTTAAAAAACTAGCTGGGCATGGTGGTACCACACTTGGGAGACTGAGGTGGGAGGACTGCCTGGACCTAGGAGGCTGAGTCTTCAGTGAGCAGAATTGTGCCACTATACTCCAGCCTGGGTGACTGGACAAGACACTGTCTCAAAAAAAAAAAAGGGAGGAGGGGGGATTAAAAGTAGTTAAATGAAAATTTATAATAGAAGCTATTTTTAAAATTCCATTATTTTACTCCCCTGCTTTGAATCGAACAAGTTATGGCACATGGCTTGCTGAATACCGAGGTCTCCTTATTGGTACCTTGTAACCATTTCTCTTTTCGCTATCCTTCAGATTCTGTTTAAAATCCTAAAGTTACTTATTTACATTAGGAGGTCCAGGTATTTCCTAATAGGAATAAGCACTTTTTTTTCTTTGTCATTTTGCAAGCTCCTCTTCTATACCATGCCATCTTTTTTAAACAGCCCAGTTTGATGTCATCACAGAGCACCTGGTGTCAGCCATTCAAAGGGAACATTCTGCCTCCCGGGTTTCAAGTGCTTTTCTTGGTAACGTTAAGCACAGGCCAACACGGAACACCAGTTTTCCCACTTGCTGCTTTGGCTTTCTGTGATGGCACAGCGCCATGTTTTATGATCATAGTTTTTCACTTTGGCATGCATTCATTCAAACTTTTGTTTTTTTTTTTTTTTTTGGTTGGTCTTCCAGGTCTTATCAAGGAACTCATTTGACACATGTAGACATCTTCACCTTTCAAAAACACTCTGTTCTGGAAGTTCTGTTGCTAATAATTTTAGGGTTTAATTAGCTGAGACAGAGAAAGCATTTGTCACTTAAATTCCCAGACAGTGACTTGGCAAAATGAGACGTGCTACATTAAGTGTAAAAATGAAGAAAGAAAAATAACTTTGGTATCATTTCATGCTAGTTGGATATGAGTATATGAGAATGGTAAGTGTTTCACTTTTTAATTTCCAAAGTATTAGTGCAGCTCATGTAGAGATACAGGAACAAAAGAATTAATATTATTTGAAAAAATTTCAGCCAGGTATGGTGGCTCAAGCACTTTGGGAGGCTGAGGCAGGCAGATAGCTTGAGCCCACGAGTTTGAGACCAGCCTGGGCAACATAAGAAGAGCCCATCTCTATTTTTTTTTAATTCATTACATAAAAAAGATTGGGGCAGTGGGTAAAATTGTTTATTTACTTGCTTTTGACATCATATTCGCTCCTTCAACTAAAATGGTTCCTCCATCTGGGCTGATACGGTGTATGAGTAATTTAAAAACTTAAAATGGTTTCCTCTTGCTATAAAGTAATGCAGTTTTCTCTCTTATGGATTTCTTCCTCTTTCAGAGATTCAGAGTCAAAATGTATAAGAATATTATTGAGCCTGGCACATAAAACTTCTATGTAAAGTTAGTTAGATTATCTGGGAGTGGGAGATCTCAGAGGACAGAAAACTATTTATGGAAACTAACAGGTAATGACGAAATATTCCAGTGGTTCTGCAGATGGTTCTGACTCATTATTTTCTCTTCGTGAACATCATATTTAGAAAGTAATTTTTTCTTACTAAAGTGAATTAACAATTCAGCTTTCTATTTTTATTTATCAACAGTATGTAAGTTCTGGATTAAAATACCCCTCAATATGAGATGACAATGATGTTCTAGGGAAGACAAGACACAGAGATCCAATGATGAAGCCTTATCATGAGTAAATGGATGGTTTCCATTAGATTTTGTCTAATATTGAATACAGATCTCCATTAATATCTCTCTGGGCTCAAGGGGCCCAAATAAAAAACACTTGTAAAGATAGTCAAGAGGACAAGGAAACCGTGAGATACAGAGTCTGGGGTAAGGCAAGGTCTAGTCATACGCTTCGCCTCTTTGGCATCAATACCAAATTCTCTGCACGTTTTTCAGAGTGTATGTTCCTCGTGTATTTTGAACCTTTTTCACTAAAACCATGCGCTGCTGTCTACCAAGTTTCCAATCTGTGACAGTCTGTTAGGTTGCAACAAATGTTTCTATGACATCAATGAGCTCATTTGTGATCAGGAAACAGGAGCATGAACTCAGTGTAACATGGAGTTGTTCTGGCATCTAGGCACAGGCTCTGAAATAGCAGAAGTAAAATTTTAACTCTAAGGAGGAAAGTTCTGAGTCATTTCAGCTCTTAGGGAAATAAAAGGAGTGCCTGAACCTGGGGCTCCTCCCCAGAGAGGCATACACCCCCAGATTTGCATGATTCTGGGCCCTGACTGGCTGCATTTCCTCCTGTGCTTAGAGCTCCTCTTCCACCTGCTCTGCTTAGCACTCAGAAGCCAATAATCCCACTCAATTGTTTCTGTGCGTTTTTTTTTAACAACTCCTGAGGCAGCCTCCACCACATGATAAGTTATCTGCCTAGGCTATCCAGGTTACCTCTGGAGACTATTCATGTTTTTGTTAGTGCTTTAGTTACACAGATGTACAATTTTTGAGAAGTTTATCCCTAATCTTATTTTTACAGTAAACTCTTCAATAAACTTTATGGTAGAATGCATTGTTTTTGAAGAACAGATACCTTGTGTTATCACAGAAGTACTGCACTTTGCACTTAGTGGATGGTTAATAAATGCTGACACATTATTTGTTATTAATTATCACAGGAATTTAAAAAAGCGATTCCATAGAATGTATTAACAAGAAACCTAATTATAAGAATTGAGCAAGACCATTTGACTCCATAGAGTATAGAATCTCCAAAGTCAGTTATTTATTTATTTTTGAGACAGAGTCTTGTTCTGTCACCCAGGCTGGAGTGCAGTGGTGCAATCTCAGCTCACTGCAACCTCTGCCTCTGGGGTTCAAGTGATTCTCCTGCCTCACCCTCCCGAGTAGCCAGGTCTACAGTCCCTGCCACTATGCCCGGCTAATTTTTGTATTTTTAGTAGAGATAGAGTTTTACCACGTTGGCCATGCTGGTCTCGAACTCTTGATCTCAGGTGATCCACCTGGCTTGGCCTCCCAAAATGCTGGGATTACTGGTGTGAGCCACCACACCAGGCCTAAAAGTTATCTTAAATTTTAAGATATGTTTACTGTTTTAGAGAGACAGAGGCTAATTTTTCATTTTCAAGGATTGCTGAACAATTATCCACGAGTTCTTGAAGTTGAATAACAGGAAACTGTACTTGTTTTTCAAACCATTTGGCTACTGTAAGAAGCTGTTGGTCACAAAATGCACGTCCAATAAACTGCAGTCCTATTGGCAGCCCTTGGTTTGAGAGCGCAATAGGGATATTCACTGCTGGCAATCCTGGGAAAAGAAAGAAACCCAACAGGTGATTAATTCTCCACCCTAAGCAGCAAAGACCTCTTCCACTTTCCAATGGTAATAAATAAAGTATAAGGTTTAAAAAACAACCTAAAGGCCAGGTGCAGTGGCTCACACCTATAATCCCAGCACTTTGGGAGGCCGAGGCAGGTGGATCACCTGAGGTCAGTAGTTCAAGACCAGCCTGGGCAACATGGTAAAACCACATCTCTACTAAAAACATAGGAATTAGCTGGGCGTGGTGGCAGGTGCCCGCAATCCCAGCTACTTGGGAGGCTGAGAGAGGAGAATTGCTTGAGCCCGGGAGGTGGAGGTTGCAGTGAGCTGAGATTGTGCCACTGCACTCCAGCCTGGGCAACAGAGCAAGACTCTGTCTCAAAACAAACACCCTCCCCCTCCAAATATTGTGCTATACAATGATTTTATACTATGTTTTGTTTACTTTATATATTTTGGAAATCATTCTGTATCAGTTCACAGAAACCTTTACTCATTCCTTATTGCTGTATAGTACTCCATTACTTGGTTTTACCATAATTCAGTAAACCAGTCTTCTACGGTTGGGTATTTAGATTGTTTTCAATATTTAGCTATTTTATACAATACCTAAAAGAATTACTTTGTGTATGTATTGTTTTGGCATTCCTGCAGTTTTTTTTTAGATGAAGAAGGACTTGCTTCATCAAAGGACAAATACATATGTAATTAGATATTGCCAAATTTCCCTGCAAAGAAGTTGTACCATTTTCATCTTCTACCTACAGCCTTGCGTTGTTCAGTTTTTGTGTTGTGTTCAGTTCAGTTTTTGAATTTTTGGCAATCCAGTAGATGAGAAATTAGTTCAGGGGAGTTTTAATTCCAGGTTTGGGCAGAGAAAGTACAAAATCCCAGAATATCTTGTTATACCATAAAGCATGTTTTCAATAATTAATGGGGACAGTTTTAAAGGATACTTATAACTTGAAGGGGCTCTTATTAGACAATTTGAGCATCAAAAGCAATACTGACAGTAATTGCTTATAACACACTGAATTAAAGAAAAAAGGAAGGCTCTTCTTTAGAGAATACTGCTAGCTAATACATGCAGACTGAATGACAGAATTAGTGAAGCCAGAATTTGTAATTCTCTAGCTAGTATTTCAAGGATGACCAATGAATGCTAAAACTGGGCAACAGGATATTCACACGGTCTCTGGGTATCACCCCAGAAACTGCTTACAAAATGATAAAAGGAAAAATGTACCTTTTTTTATAAGGAAACATCTGGCAGTTACTTCCTTAGCCAAGTGATCAGCTTGGTTTTCAAAAGTGAGACACACTGCTATTAACTGTTTCCTGACATGAAGAGTATGTAGTATTTCTACCAAAAATGTTTAACTCAACCCAATCACAAGGAAGCAATCTGACAAATCCAGATTATGGATGGGACATTATACAGGACAAGTGGACTGGGCTCTTAACATTTTTAAAGCACTAAAGATAAGAACTGTTGAACCAGAATTCTACATCCAGCAAAAATAACCTTTAAAAACCAAAGGGGGAAATCAACACATTCTCAAAAGGAAAGCTATAGTTTTTCATCAGCAGACCTATCCTAAAAGAATGGCTAAAGAAATTTCTCTAAACAGAAGTGATAAAAGAATCTTGGTACTTCAGGAAGGAAGAATGAACACAGAAGCTAAAGTACAGGCAAATGTAATAGACTTTGCTTTTCCTCTTAAGTTTTCTACATTCTGTTTGATGATTGAAACAAAAATTATAGCAGACTGATGTGGTTTTAAAGAAAAAAGAGAGGTAGGTGATTGTTCTAGATTTTAAAAAGATACCATAAACCAATGTAATATATCAGGAGGAAAGACAACTCATAAAAGACACTTTTGGTAGAACTGAGAAAATCTGAATATAAACTATATTTGAATTATTACTCAATTATGTTAGTTTTCTTAGGTATGACAATGGAATTGTGGTTCTGTAGGATAATGTATTCTTATCAAATTTGTACAAAAGTATTTAAGGGTGAGGTGTCATGACATCTGAAAATTTCAAATGATTCAGGTAAAAACCACACGCGTGTGTGCCTGTGTGTGTGTGTGTGTGTGTGTGTGAAGAGGGAAAGAAGGGCAAAGCAAATAAGGCAACAAAATGTTAAGATTACATCCAGGTGAAGGGCATATCAGCATTCAATATATCACTTTTTCAGCTTTTCTGTGGGTTTTACATTTTTCAAAATAAAAGTTAACAAACAATAGTACTAAGTGTGTTATGTTTGTGTGTGTGTGGTGAGAGTGCATGCATGTGTACTGATACGGTTTGGATTTGTGTCCCTGCCCAAATCCCATGCTGAATTGTAATCCCCAGTGTTGGAGGTGGGGCTGGGTGGAAGGCGACTGGATCATGGGGGTGGTTTCTCATTCTTAAGCTGAAGACCAGGGTACCGGCCTAACAATTTGAAGAAAACCAAAATGTTCCTGAGGAATCCTCACCTGCCATATTTACAGCTTGTGTAAAAATGTCATCCTGGGCACTTCGTGTTCTGTTGTCCTCTTTGATGAACTCCAAGTATGGTACTGCCTCACTCAAGGTGGTGGGAGTTAGCAAGACATCTACTCCAGAGTTAAAAGCATTCACAAAGTCATTAGCAATGAGGCGTCTCACTTTCTGTGCTTTGACGAAATAATTTTCATAGTTTCTGTGAGAAAAAAGTGGGTGACGTATTAAAGGATTTTTTGTATTTTTCTTTGAATCAACTATCTTACATCGGGCTTGATAAAGAACCACTGGATTGTTGGCTTTTGGGAGCAGGCACCATTAAGATTCTTACTAACACATAAAAATGAATTCAATTGCGCTGCTACTCATAAATTTAATCAATCAGAATTCAATAGTAGATGCAATTCTACATATATAATCTCAAAATATTAATAATTTCAGGGCTATCATTAAACCGGAATATTCTTTTTTTTTTTTTTGAGACGGAGTTTCGCTCTTGTTACCCAGGCTGGAGTGCAATGGCGCGATCTCGGCTCACCGCAACCTCCGCCTCCTGGGTTCAGGCAATTCTCCTGCCTCAGCCTCCTGAGTAGCTGGGATTACAGGAACGTGCCACCATGCCCAGCTAATTTTTTTTTTTTTTTGTATTTTTAGTAGAGACGGGGTTTCACCATATTCATTTTAAAGTGAGTAAAGTATATAGCAATAAATGACTTTCTAAAGTTTACTCAGATAGACAGTAGTAAGCTTTGCAGTATTTGAATTTTGTTTTTTATGGCTAGGTATAGCCCAGGGGTAGATAAGTGAAATTCAAGAACGCTTATTTTACTAAAAGGACTAAGGAAAAAGCCAGTCCTTGGTATCACTGACTTATGAATAGCAGTAACCATAAGTCAATGATACCAAGGAAAGGGAAAAGAAAATCTTTTAGATTCTTCTGAAGCTGTCGGGAGGGGCTAGCAAGAACTAACTGTTCTAAACCTCAGTTTCTACAACTGTAAAAATGGATATACCTGCTCCAGTTTTACAGAGGGCAAAATAAAATATGATACAAATGTGAAGTATGTTTTACTCTAAAAGGGTTGTACAGAAATATCATATGTCCTTACTCTTATTTGACCACAGGGTCTACAGAGAGATAAATGCAGGCATCACATAATTTACACAACAATAATAGGTGGTTTAAACACCCCATTTACAGCATTCCAAAACCTGAATTTTATTTTATTTTCAGAGGAGTTTCACTCTTTCCCAGGCTGAAGTGTAGTGGCGTGATCTCAGCTCACTACAACCTCTACCTCTCGGGTTCAAGCAATTCTCCTGCCTCAGCCTCCCACAAAACCTGAATTTTATAAAGCACAAATACTTGTTTTCTATTAAATTTCTTCCTACTTTAAATTTGGCTCAAAAGAACTGCTTCCATCCAAGATGAAGTAATGGAGATGGGATTTACCCTGTGCTATGGTTTGAATGTTTGTCCCCTCCAAAACTCATGTTGAAATTTAATTGTCACTGTAACAGTATTAAGAGGTTGGATCTTTAAGAGGTGACTGGGTCATGGATTGGTGCCATTGTAAGAGGAAAGTTCAGCCCTCCATGTGCTTTCCCTTTCTCTCCCTCTTTTTCTCCCCACCCTTGCTTTCTGCCATGTGTGGACATAGCAAGAAGGCCCTCACCAGGTGCCGGCTCCTCAATGTTGCACTTCCCAACCTCCAGAACTGTGAGCCAGTCAATTTCTGTTCACTATAAATTACCCAGTTTCAGGCATTCTGTTATAGCAGCAAAAATGAACTAATTCTCAGAATAAGGGATTAAAAAAAGTGAACTAAGACACTCTGCCTTCTTAAACGACTAGAAAACTGGACAAAATACTATGAAATGACCATCTTCAGACATTAGACAACAGATGTTCAGGAGAAAAAGTTGTGAGAGAAGAGAAACAAATGAAGTAAGCCAGGCCAGGTGTGGTGCCTCATGCCTGTAATCCCAGCACTTTGGGAGACTGTGGTGGGAGGATTCCTTGAGCCCAGGAGTTCAAGACCAGCCTGGGAAACACAGGGAGACCCTGTGTCTACAAAAAATTCTGTAGTAGTCCTAGCTTTGCTGGAGGGCGGGGAGTGTTGTGGATTGCTGAGAAGTGCATGAACCTGGGACCCCATGGCAACGGCAGTGCACTCGGCTTCGGTGACAAACTGAGACCTTGTCTCAAAAAAAAAAAAAAAAAAGAAAATGAGGTATACCCTTTAATTTCCCCAGCTTAATATAATACCTAGAGGCAGTTTTCAGGCCTCATTTCAGAGAAAGCTGAACAGTATTGGGGGGTAAGTTAAAGAGACAGAGATCTGAAGTTCAAGGAGGCAAAGACAGCATTTGCAAAGCAGGGTACTGAATAGGAGGGAGTGGCACAACGAGAGAGTGCAAGACATCTGCAGGGAGATTCCTTGAGTCTTCGGCTGAATACTGATCTATGAATGCATAAGAAGGACCCCAAGGCTGGGGAAACAATCCCCAAAAAGCAGTGGACAAAACAATTGCTAGAGCTCAAACAGGGCTGGAAATAGTTTGTGTTCCTAACAGCCAAAGTGAAAAGACTTGATTATATGCAGCATCAAGGCATCACCTCAAAGTAAAGTAAAATTAGCCCTGGACTAAAGGCTGCTTTGGATTTATCTTAACAAAGCTTAAAAATTAGACTTGAAAAGATCCAACAAATTCTAAACAACTTTATTGCATCCTGGGAAAAAGCGCAACCCTGTTTAAAGGAATATAACAAAAGTCTAGCAAATGACAATGTAAAATTCACAATATACAGGCATGAAATGAAGCAAAAAATATGACCCATAACCAGAGAGGGAAAAAGCAATTAATACAAACAGATGCAGAAATGTTGGAATGAGTAGATAAGAACATTAAAATAGTTATTATAAATATGTCCTTTTTATTTATTTTTTTTGAGACAGTCTCACTCCATCACCCAGGCTGGGGTGCACTGGCACAATCTCAGCTACTGCAACCTCCACCTCCCAGGTTCAAATGATTCTTGTACCTCAGCCTCCCGAGTAGCTGGAATTACAGGCACGCACCACACCACCCCACCTAGCTAATTTTTGTATTTTTAGTAGACACCGCGTTTTGCCATGTTGGCCAGTCTGGTCTCAAACTCCTGACCTCAAGTAATCCACTTGCCTTGGTCTCCCAAAGTGCTGGGATTACAGGCGTGAGCCACTGCGCCCAGCCTAAATATGTTCTATATGTTCAAGAAGGTAGAAGAAAACATAAAATAATGAAGAAATTGAAGGGATAAGAAGACCTACATGGAACTTCTATACACAAAAAATACAACGTATAAAAAATATACTGGAAAGGATCGACGTAACAGAAAAAAAGATCAGTGATTCTGAAAACAGTAATGGAAACTAGCCAAAAGGAAGCAGAGAAGGAAAAAAGACTGGGGGGGAGGGGAGAAAAAAAAAAATGTAGGCCAGGTGCAGTGGCTCACGCCTGTAATCCCAGCATTTTGGGAAGTTGAGGCAGGCAGACTGCCTGAGATAAGGAGTTTGAAACCAGTCTGGCCAACATGGTGAAACTCTGTCTCTACTAAAAATATAAGAAAATTAGCTGGGAATGATGGTGTGTGCCTGTAATCCCAGTTACTTGGGAGGCTGAGGCAGGGGAATCGCTTGAATCAGGGAGGTGGAGGTTGCAGTGAGCTGAAAGACCGTGCCACTGCACAGCCTGGGTGACAGAGTGAGACTCCATCTCAAAGGAAAAAAAAAAGTAGCATTAGTGAGCTGTGAGAAAACATCAGGTAGATTAAAGAGTCCCAAACAGATGGAGTAGGACAAAAAAAATATTTGAAGAAATAATGGCCAAAATTTTCCGAATTTGATAAAAGCTATAACCCAACAGATCAAAGCTGCTTAACAAACCCCTATGCAGAAGAAATATGCAGAGAACCACACCAAAGCACATCACAGTCAAATTCCTGACAACCAATAATAAAGAGAATATCTTAAAATCAGCCAGAGGAAAAAAAGGTACATTATATACAGAGGAATGACTGTAAGAATAACAGACTTCTTAGAAACTATGTAAGCCAAAAGACAATGGAACAACACCTTTAAAGTACAGAAAGAAAAAGCAACCTACACTTTTTATTTTTTTAAAGAGATGGGCTCTTGCTCTGTCGCTCAGGCTTAAGTGTAGTGGTGGGATCATAGCTCACTACAGCCTTGAACTCCTGGGCTCAAGCAATCCTCCCACCTCAGCCTCCTGAGCAGATATAACGCCTGGCTTAACCTATGCTTTTAAACCCAGAGAAAATATCTTTCAAAATTAAAAGCAAAACAAAGAATGTTACATATAAACCAAAGCTGAAAGAATTCACTGCCAACAGGACTACACTACAAGAAAGATTAAAGTTCTTCAGGCAAAAACAAAATTATACCAGATGTAAATTTATATCTATAGTGCAGAGAGAAAAGCACCAGAAATACTAAATATATAGGTAAATATAAATGACACTATTTTTCTCATTTTAAACCTTTTTAAGAGAAAAAAAGGTTAAAAGAAAAAACAGATGGGACAAATAGAAGAATAAATAGCAAAACATAGATTTAACCTTGGTACGAAGTAAATATTTATGTCAATTAAAAATAAACTCTGAATTCCTAATTGAATACATTTGTGTTTAGTGAACGAAAGGTAGCAGAAGAATAACAAAATTCTAAACTGAGATCACATGGATAAAAAATGTTAAGACTTTCTACAGTTCCTGGCACATAAATGGACTTTTTAAAATAAAGTATTCCAAATCCCATTTTTCCTATCACCCTTGTCCACTCAAGTTAACCAACTTGGAACTGACTCAGGAGCTAGGGATACCAGCAGTAATTCTAACTTCCTTTTATCAGAACCCTCAAATGGTGATGATGAAAATGCTTTCTGACTCCTTTCCTTCTATTTCTTTTTATGCTGCTACAATGACCTATCGAATTGATCAACTTGTGCCCTGAGATAAACCATATGGTTCTAATCTATAATATTTGGCAAATGTAACATCTTTGGCTTAATAAAAGTCTTCACGCAGAAAATTTCTTAGCAGTATTTCATTTTCTTTTCCTACTCCAAAGTCATTATAAGCATCTGGTCAATATGGTAAGAGTCTTTTAATCTGGAACATCATCAGATAGTATTCTTTTTATTTTTTGAGATGGAGTTTCACTCTGTTGCTCAAGCTAGAATGCAGTGACATGATCTTGGCCCATTGCAAACTCTGCCTCCTGGGTTCAAGTGATTCTTCTGCCTCAGCCTCCTGAGCTGCTAGATTTACAGGCCCCTGCCACCATGCCCAGCTAATTTTTGTATTTTTAGTAGAGACGGGATTTTGCCATGTTGACCAGGCTGGTCTTGATTCCTGGCCTCAGGTTAACTGCTCACCTTGGCCTCCCAAAGTGCTGGGATTACAGGTGTGAGCCACTGCGCCCACCTCAAATAGTATTCTTAGAAAAAGTAATCGTGTGGCCCGGCATGGTGGCTCATTCCTGTAACACCTGCACTTTGTAGGCTGAGGTGAGTGAACTGCTTGAACCCAGGAGTTTGAGAGCTACTTGGGCAACATGGTGGGATCCTGTCTCTACAAAAAATACACAAATTAGCTGGGCATGGTGGTATATGCTTGTAGTTTCAGCTAGTAGGGAGGCTGAGGCGGGAAGATCACTTAAGTCCAAGAGATCTAGATAGAGGCTGCAGTGAGCTGAGATCACTCCACTGCAATCCAGCTTGGGTGACAGAGTGAGACCCTGTCTCAAAAATAAAAGTAATTCTAACTATTGGCCCTGAGAGGATGCACAGATAAATAAAATGCTTTCTGCCCTTGAGGGCATGGAGAAAAACTCCAAGAAGCTCTTCATTAAAATAACCAATCTTGCTTTTCTGTATTTCTCATGTCCTCTTAGACACACCTGGTGGTATAGGAGATGAGGCCTGTTCACAAGATCATGAATAAACTCATAATAAAGATAACTGAAGGAGATGTTACAGTCATTTTGAATTCTTTCTTAGAGCAAAGACATATAAGGAAAAACTAAGTTGATTCAATACTTTTCAAGAGACAATACAACTCCCTGCTTAAGGCTCTAACAGCAATAAGCCAATGTGGTAATAGCCAAGGGACATTTAAAAGGATTAAAATCCTTAATGGCTTCCTATTAACACTCTTCCCTTGATGTCTGTAAAGGTGGGGGGGGGGGGTGAGTTTGTTTCCAAGCCCATTGGATACCAAAATCTGAGGATATTCAAATCTCATATAAAAGGGTGTAGTGTTTGCATAAAACCTATGCACAGTTTAAATCATCCCTAGATTACTTGTAATATCTAATACAATGTAAATGTGATGTAAATAGCTGTTATACTGTATTGCTTTTTATTATTGTATGTTTATTTTATTTTTTGAATATTTTTGATTTGTTTGGTTAAATCCAAGGTTGCAGAACCCACAGATATGGAGGGCTGCCTGTAGTTTGTACTAATCATTTAGCTAAAGTACCAATATTTCTTTGGTTTTTGAATACAAGGACCCAAAAGTGCCATAAACAGGTCTTTTCAAAAGATTTTGTTTCTTTACTTAATATCTCGACTTATAAGATCTGATAGAGACATGTAACTTGAGGTTTCAAGAATGAAGAAAATTCCTAAATGAATTGTCTTACTCTTTTAATAAGAAAAAGTTTCCTGAGAGAATTCTTCCTCTCACCACATCATTGAACCCCTCTCGTCTGGTTGCAGCATACATGGCTTCAGTGGACACATCAATGTCACATCTGTGACCTGAAGACAAGAAAAGGGTAAATATTACTTGAAAGTATGTAAAGTTTAGGCTAAAACCAGGCCTAGATTCCCTTTTTTTTTTTTTTTTTTCTGAGATGGAGTCTCACTCTGTAACCCAGGCTGGAATGCAGTGGCATGATCTAGGCTCACTGCAATCTCTGCCTCCTGGGTCAAGTGATTCTCCTGCCTCAGCCTCCTGAGTAGCTGAGATTACAGGCATGTGCCACCATGTCTGGCTAAGTTAGATTCACATTTTTGTGACCAACACTAGTTTAGGGAGTTGCCCTTATGGTTTCTTTTCCCTATCTGCCTTTTGACTGACTGACTGGTCATGGTGAGAGAAAAAAAGAACCAAGAAGGAAACTCCATTTGTTCACTCCCTCATTCATTCATTCAAATATTTATTGAACTCCTAGCATGCATCAGGCACTATATTAGTAAGATTGAACATACGACAACAAGATACTATCCCTTCAAGTTATTCACAGTCCTGAGAAGTAAACTGAATGTATACAGATATTTATGACAAATAGTGTAAGTACAAGTCTAAAATGACAAAGGTAAAATGATTCACTGATTAAATTTTTTGAATCATTAACATCTCAAGCAATAACTTTTTTTGTCACTAATAAGTGCACTTTTCAAATGTTTGTCACAACTACCTTAAAATTAAAATAAGCCAGCCATCTTACCATATTGTAGCCCATCAAATCTTGCCATATTTGATGCCACTTCTGATGTACACAACACATGGTAGCAGACAATTGAATAACTGGTGTGAGGAAGGGATACTTCAATTACTTTGGCACCCTCAGACTCAAAGAGGTCAGCAGCTCTGGACCAAAGACACTGTATTTCACTTGATAATTCTGGTACAAGATATTCCTTATAGGAAGAAGTAAAGATACAAAATTGGAACAAAATTGGTATAGATGATTTTATAAAATTTTGTGCTTCAGGACCTTTGGTAATACATTAGAAAATACGATAAAATTGCTGGTAGTTAGCTAGAAAAATTGAATCCATTTAAGAGTATTTATGGTATGACAAGCACAGTACTAGATATTATGATCTGGATATAACAATATTAAAGACTGGAGATCTGGGTTGGGCACAGCGGCTCATGCCTGTAATCCCAGTACTTTGGGAGGCCAAGGTAGGTGGATCACTTGAGTCCAGAAGTTTGAGACCAGCCTGGCCACTATGGTGAAACCCTGTCTCTACTAAAAACAAAAATTAGCCAGGCATGGTGGCAAGCACCCGTAATCCCAGCTACTTGGGAGGGTGAGGCAGGGAGAATCGCTTGAACTGGGGTGGGGGGTGGAGTGGAGGTTGCAGTGAGCTAAGATAGCGCCACGGAACATATTTGTTAAATGCTCAAGTATCAGGTACCCTGTTAGATGATTTTTAAAGGTTCTCTCATCTCGTGCTTTTAACAAGCCCATGATGTAGGTATTTTAATCCTTCATTTTGTTAATAAAAAATCTTGATATAAGAAGTTACTTTCCTAATGTTAAATAGCAGGTAAGTAGAGGGTCTAGAATTCCAAACTGGGTCTGTTTTAAAGCCTGTGTTCTACGTTAATTCTTAAAGAATGCACAGATTTTACTTCTTTTTTTTTTTGAGACAGGGTCTTTTTCTGTCAACCAGGCTGGAGTTCAGTAATGCAATCATGGCTCATGGCAGGCTCAACCTCCTGAGCTCAAGCAAACCTCCCACTTCAGCCTCCCAAACAGCTAGGACCACAGGTGCATGCCACCACACCCCACAATTTTTTAAAAACTTTTTGTCGAGATAGGGTCTCTGTATGTTGCCCAGGCTGGTCTCAAACTCCTGATCTCAAGCGATCCTTCTGCTTTGGCTTCCCAAAGTGCTGGGATTACAGGCGTAAGCCACTGCACCTGGCCTTACATATATTACCCTAATGGAAGATTTAAAATAAAGTAGTATTTCTCTATGGCAGTGGTCTCACCTGGGGGTCACTTTTCTCTCCTTTTCTCTAACCAGGAGACCCCTGACAATGTCTACAGACATTTTTGGTTGTGGGGTTGTGGTTTTGGTGGTGGGGTACTACTCGCATGTAGGGGCAGAGGCCAGGGATGCTACTAAACATCTTACAATGCACAGAACAGTCTCTCCCACAGCAAACAATTGCCAGTCCCCAACATCCACATTGCTGAGGTTGTGAAACTTCATTATGCTACAGAGTAACTTATCTCCCTAAAAGATTTAAAGTATTAATAGATTGCAAGGCTTAATATTTTTAAAAGGTCAGTAATTTAACAGTACTACCTTCATGTATTCATTATGCAGTTGCTACTGTAATAGATGCAGTAGTAATAATAGCAGTAAAGATGTTAATGTTTTTTGAGGCATTACTATGCAAAGTATGGCTTTGGGCTAAGTCCTTTCTTTACATTAGGGATGGGCAAACTATGGCTCATAGGCCAGATGTGACCAGCCAGGTGTTTTTGAAAATAAAGTTTTATTAGAACAGAGACATACTTTTTCATTTACATAGTGTCTGTGGCTGCTTTCTCACTATAATGGCAGAGTTAAGTAATACAATAAAGACTGTATGGTTCACAAAGCCTAAAATATTTACTATCTTGCCCATTACAGAAAACATTTACAGACTTAACATGACTGTCTAATTGATCCTCACAAATCTCTTTGAAGTCAATATTTTTATTATCTCCATTTTACAGATGGGGAAATTGAGCTTAAAGAGATTAAGTCACATACTCAACTCACATGACTAATAAAAGCGGCACTCAGAGCAGAGATTCAAACCCAACCAGTCTGCCTCCTAAGTCTGTGCTCTCTATTGGACTTGACAGTATTTTTCTAAAGTATAAAGGAAAGAAGTTACCTTTGGAATTCCTATACATAGTTTGCTCACATCTTCCAAACTGGAAAGCACAAGTGGTTTATTAATAGGTACTGTGGTAGAATCCTTGGGGTCATGTCCAGCCAGTACACCTGTAATGAGCAATACTTATAAATGACAGACATATTTGTTTTATAGTGAAACTGTTGCAAATGATATAGAATTATATAAATACCCAACACAATTGCTGCATCATCCACATATCTGGTTAAGATTCCTGGCACATCCATCGAATTCACCAGGGGAATGAGACCATGACGGGAAACTAAGCCATAGCTTGGTTTGAAACCAACAAGCCCACAGTGGGCAGCAGGATTTCTGGTGGATCCTCCTGTATCCGATCCTAAAGCCCTGGAATTTAAATGGAATTATCTTGAGAAGAATGATATATCTCTAATTATATTTGGAATCTGCCCTTTCAATTGTACATTTTTAAACTGTATTTTCCTCTGATTACACAAAAATAACACATGTTCATCTCAAAGAATTCATAAAGCAGAGAAAACTATAAGAGGTACTCAATATTCCAACACCCAGAGGCAAACACTGTTACATTTTGGCATATTAACTTCAAGTCTTTTTAAAAATGCATTTTTTTCATAGTTAAGAACATTCATTCTCTAATCATAAGTTTCCATCCCTTTTTTTTATCATAAGCCTTTTACTATGTCATTAAAATTCCTGAAAATGTAAAGTATATGTAATACTCCATCATATAAATTGGTGATTCCTGATATTTGAAAGTCTATTCTCCTTTCAAAATACATATAAATCTTATACTTTCCTCTGATGTTGATATTGAAAACAAATCAAATTAATGGCAATTTTACAGTATGCTTTTACAAACTATACCCCTCCTAGAGATTCAGATACAGCCCTTTGCTACCTACCCCATTTAGAATCATGGATAGAGATGTATAATAATATACTTAAACACTTATGTTGTTTCTAACTAGAATAACTATTTAATAAATAAAGTGTAAGGAAAACCTTTGAACATAAATTTTTCCCTATGTATCTGAGTATATTTTAGGCTAGCTTCCAGGAAGTAGAGTTAGTGCACCTAAGTTTCTGATATATGTTGTCAAATTACTTGTCAGAAAGATTATGCCAATTTATATTCCCAGTTGCAGGGAGTCAGATTGTGTTTTAAAGTTTTAGTACCATCACTGAGTACTAGTAGTTTTTAAAATTTTATAACCAAGAAGTTTTTATTAATGTGCATTTTGAATAATTTTTCACACTTATTTGTACATGCATTACTCAAAACAAAGTTCATTTCTTCAGTTACCTACAGAGTTTACGTTGTTCTTATTTACAAAAACAAAAAAAAAACAAAAAACTAACCTGGAGGAGATTATGCTAAGTAAAATAAGCCAGTCACAAAAAGACAAATACTATATGACACCATGTACCTGAGGTAACTAGAGTAATTAAATTCATAAGACAGAAAGGAGAAGGTGGTTACCAGGGCTGGGAGGAGGGTTAAAGGGTATACAGTTTTAGAGTTACGATGAAAAGTGTTCTGGAGACTGATTGCAAAACCATGTTTTTAATACTTTTGAACTGTACATTTAAAAATGGTTAAGATGGTAAATTTGATGTTATGTGCATTTTACCACAATTGAAAAACCATTTCAGGAAAACAAAAATTGTGCTGAATAGTACATACCTACTATAAAAATTAAAATATTGACATTCAGTACTTCCATGCAATGACTGACATATATAGGTATGCAACTGTTACCTTTAACAGAAATGGGTTCTGTAACTTATTTTTCACCTAACAATTTATCTTGGTTATTTCTCCATGTCATTACATAGTGCTCTAACTGATTCTTTTTTTAGTGGCTGCAAAGTACTCCAGGAATCTTCCTGTTTTTAAAAACTATTGTAAAAGAAACAAATAAAAAAGGCGGAAACAAATAGAAAACGGGGAAACAAAAGCAGAACACTTCACAGTTTGGGATACACTAAATCTGAAGTTATTTTTGGTCTATGCTTCTATTGCTTACATTTAAAGCAAAGCTTTGGACTGAAGAACGTGCCTAACAATAACATGGCATTTGTGCTCTACAGAAAATGCAAATTATATTTCCTTTCTTACAGTGTCAATTTAAGCTACAAAATCAGACTGTTGCTTTCACAATTTTAAAAGATACATTTTCTTATTAGCATTCACTGACAGCTATGTAAAAGTAAAACTTACATTTCCATAGGAATTATGTGTCAAAATGCCATCTACTCAAAGCACATTCAGAAAGATGAACACTAAGTGGGATGATGAGGATAGAAAAAAATCACCTAATCCTGCAGTCCTAACTTGTCAGAACTCACATTAATATTAATGCAATCCTATAAAGTTCCACAGAGATAAAATGAAATGGTTTTACTTGTTAATAAGATTTTAGGAAAACTGAAAAAAAATCTGTAGAACTCACATCTCCATAGCTCTAAAAAATTATAAATAATTTATGGTTGCAACATGTGTGAAAGAACTTAGTTTTAATGGATAATTAAGGGGAGATAAAATACAACAATATTACTAAAGAAACACATTCACTCTGATTAAATTGATACTGATAAATACAGGAATGGCCATATTTGCTTTCTTTTCTTTGGGTAGTTAAGAAATGCTTTACAAATGAGACTGAGAGTATGATCAATGGATTCTTACCAAATACAAAGTGTGATAGATGAACAATCACCGCCTATCAAGCTTGAAAAAACTTTACTTACTGATGCACATGTTTAATTGCATATTCAGGAAAACACTATTTAAAATCTTATGAATACATAGTAGCGTTTTTTCTTTTCTTTTATTCCTTTTTTTCCTCCAAAATCTGATCTTGCTGAAGGATAAACATTACTAACAGTTTAGCTCAGCAGCACTTAACTAAAGCCATTGTATGTTAGTCCCTAAATATTTGTACAATCAGTGAGCAGACACTCAAATTACTTAAAAAATGAAATGCAATTAAGTTCATTTATGCTCAATGCTTTATTCTGCAAGATCCATAAAGTCATATTTTAAGAGAACCAGATACTATGCAGAAAAATGTTATTTTAACATATATTTAAGTTAGAAGTATAAAATATACACAGTGTACTGTACAGTTGAGTGCAATTACAAGATATAATTTTGATATACCTTTGAGCACATATAGCTCACTAAAACTAAAAATACGAAGGTATGAACTACTCTACTGCTGCATTTTACATATAGTTAATGACTATATGTTTGTATTTGGGTGGGTTTTAAAATACAGATAGAGAAAAGCATCTTACGCATAGCATGTGAACGCAGACACGGCAGCTGCACTCCCACCTGAGCTTCCTCCAGTTATCAGCCAGTCTGAATCTCCACTCTCGCTGTGGGGATTCTGCTTCCTTTTTTCTCTATATTGTTTTGAATAACTCCAGGGGTTTTTAACTGGTCCAAATACACCATCTGTGCTTCCAGATCTGATGAAGTGAAGCAAGATACCTTAGTAAAACTTTCATTTTATGTGAAAATTTCACCTTCTGAGTATATTATTTGCTTCTAACACTCATTGAGCATTTAAGAACCCATTGTAGCTTGAATTGAAAAAGGAGGGAAGCCTGCTCAGATGTAGCTTTCATTAATTAGACAGTTTCGGAGGATGGGAAGGAAGAGCACTGGTGGTAGAAAGTAGAGAAAACTAATCTGCTAAGAAAAGAGAAAAGATTTTTGTCTCATTTAATCATCCAATTTGATTGAAGATGATTTCCCTTGTGAATCAAGGTCTTCCAGTTGAAAAGGGTCACATTCAAACATGAAGTTTTCTGAGGAACTCTCTCCCTTAACTAGAAGTTCTGTGAAAAACATTACAAGTGGAATGCTAATAACTTTAAATATTTGAAATTTTATTATCAAATAAATTGCAAAAATAAAAATAACATATCTAAAGCACTTTATACCCTTTATCCAGATGTATCTATTGTTAACATTTTATCCCATTTGCTTTATTACTTGTGTGCTCTGTGTATGTTTGTACATATGTAGATACTCAAGGGTATCTTAAAGGTTATATACTATAGCCCTTTAACCCTAAATACTTTAGTGTGTATTTCCTAAGAATAAGGATATCATGTTATACAGTTACAGTATAGTTATCAATCTCAGTAACATTAATATCAATACAATACTTTAATGTACTATATGTAATTCAAATGTGTCAACTGATTCAATAATGTACTTTATGGCATTTTATCGCCTTCCTGGATCAAATCTAGTCAGGTCTTCCATTTAGTTATCATTGTCTTTTTTTCTCTTTGAGACAGAGTCTTGCTCTATCTCAGGCTGGAATTCAGTGGCATGATCTTGGCTCACTGCAACCTCTCTCCTGGTTTCAAGTGATCCAGGTTCAAGGGATTCTCATGCCTCCAGAGTAGCTGGGACTACAAGTGTCCACTATCTAATGCCTCGGCCCCCCAAAGTGCTGAGATTACAGGTGTAAGCTACCGTGCCCAGGCTCATTGTGATTTTAATTTCCCTAATGATCAAAGATATTAAGCATTTTTTCATGTGCTTGTCAACTATGTTTTAATCTTTAATGAAATGCCTGCTTAAATCTTTTGTTCATTTCTTAAAAACAGAGTTGCTTCTTTTCTTATTTACTTGTTATTGAGGTGGGCAATGTTCTATGTATTTTAGATATCAGTTCTTTCTCAGATATATGTTTTGCAAATATTTTTCTCAGTCTGTGGCTTGCATTTTCATTTTCTTAGCATATTTCAAAGTACAGAAGTTCTTAATGAATCTAATCTATTAATTTTTAAAGTGGATTTGTGCTTCATGTGTCCTATCTAAAACCTTTGACTAACTCAAGGGCACAAAGATTTTTCGCTGTTTTTTTTTTAAGTTGTTTTTTTCTGTAGAGAATGGTCTCACTATGTTGCCCAGGCTGGTCTAGGACTCATGGGCTCAAGCAATCCTGTTGCCTCAGTTTCCTACACCTATAATGCTGAGATTATAGGTGTGGGCCACCAGGCCCCACCTACTCTAAATTTTCTTAAGTTTTATGATGTTAGGTTTTGCCTTCTTTATCTCTCATCCTGGAAGATTTTCACAGCCCCTTTTTGTTTTCATATGATATTTTAATAGAATGGTTCTCATTTTGGATTAATCTTTTGTTTCTCTGTTATTAGAGTCAGGTTATACATTCTCAGCTGGAATATTACATAGGTGATATCGTATCTTTAGACAATTACATCTGGAGGCACACCATCCACTTCACCCTCACTGGTGATGTTAATTTTGATGAGCTGATGAAGGTAATGTGCTAAGAGCCTTTGTTCAAATTTACTCCCATGGATTAGTTCATTCAACATACATTTAATGAATTCCAAGAGATACCACTCTGAACTACACAGTCAAGGACTCTTGTTTCTATGAAACAGGGAACAAAGACCAAGCAAATATTACAAATGAGATGAGTGTCATAAAAGGGTAAGTATAAAGTATTTTTGGTGAAAGACTGAATGCTTTTCCCCAAGATCAGAATCAAGGCAAGGAAATCTGCTTTTACTACTTCTATTCAGCATTGCACCTAAGGCCCTAACTGGTGCCAATAAGGCAAGTAAAAGAAATAAGAAGAAATAAGACTAACTCTATTTGCAGGCTACATAATCTGCTACATAAAATATTCCATAGAATACACAAAGACCAACTAGAACTAATAAGCGAGCTTTAACAAGGTTGTGGGATAAAAAGTCAATATAGAAAAATCAACTATGTTTCAATGTACTAGAAATAAACAATTAGAAACTAAAAAAAATATCATTTTCGATAGCATTAAGAAACATAAAATGGGAGTAAATCAAATTATGTATATAATTTGTATGCAGAACATCATAAAAACATTCCTGAGAAAAACAAAATCTCACTCAATAGACAAATTTAGGTATTCATGGATTTGAAGACATGTATTATAATGCCAGTTCTTCAAGTTGATCTATAAATTCAACACAATTACAATCAAAATCCCATTAAACTTCTTTTTAGAAATTAGCAAGGTTATTCTAAAACATATCAAAATACAACGGATCTAGATTATGTAAAACGATTTTGAAAAAGAACAAAGAAGACTCTTACTATATAATTTCAAGGCTTGGAATAAACAGAGGTCCAACAGAGTCCAGAAACAGAACCATGTGAATGTGCTTGATTTTTGACAAAAAAATCTAAGATCATTCAATGAGGAAAGGATAATCTTTTTTATCATTAGTGCTGGAATTAATGGGTATCTGTATGTTTAATAAATGGACTTTATTCATACAACATATGAAAGTCTAATTCAAAATGAATCACAGGTCTAAATGTAAGAGCTAAAATATAAAACTTGTAGGGGAAAAGTCTTTGTGACCTTTGGTTAGGTAAAGAATCATAAAAGAAAAAAATTAAGCCAGGTGAGGTGATGTGTGCTTGCAGTCCCAGCTACTGGGAAGGATGAGGTCAGAGAATCACTTGAGCCCAGGAGTTCAAGACCAGCCTGGGTAACATAGTGAAACCCCATCTCTAAAAAATAAAGGAAAAAAATGGGCCAGACTCAGGTTGCTTTTGCTTCTCAACACTTTGTTAGACCAAGCTGGGAGGACAGTTTGGGTTTAGGAGTTTGAGATCAGCCTGAGCAACACAGTGAGACCATATCTCTATGAAAAGAAAAAAAGAAAAAAGAAAAGAAAATAGAGGAGCGGGGAGGTAAGGGGAGAAAAGAAGGCCAGGTATGGGTGGCTCACACCTGTAATCCCAGCCCTTTGGGAGGCCAAGGCAGGTGGATCACTTGAGGTTAGGAGTTCGAGACCAGCCTGGCCAAAATGGTGAAACCCCAACACTACTAAAAATACAAAAAAATTAGCCAGGCATGGCGTGTCTGTAGTTCCAGCTACTTGGTGGGCTGAGTCAGGAGAATCGCTTGAACCCAGGAAGCGGAGATTGCAGTGAGCTGAGATGCACCATTGCACTCCAGCCTGGATGACAAGAGTGAAACTCTGTCTCAAAAAGAAAGAAAGAAAGAAAAAGAAAATCAATAAACTGGAGTTTATCAAAATTAAGAACTTTTTGAAAGGCATTTTCAGAGAATGAAAAGATAACCCAGAGACTTGAAGAAAACATTTGCCAATCAGCACCTGTCTGATAATGGATTTGAGTCTAAAATATATGAAAGAGTTCTGACAATGCAATAAGAAGAAGATGGCCCAATTTCAAAAAATGGGCAAAGAATGTGAACAGCTGCTTCACTGATGAAGATACAAGGATGGCAAAATAAACACATGGAAAGATGTTTAACATCATTAGTCATCAGGGAAATACAAACTAAAAACAAAATTAGAGATGACTATATATCTATTAAACTGAACATAATCTCACAGAGGGACTAAGAAACTGGTATTAGATCCTCAATCCTTTCAGGAAACTACATTCAGTGAAAATAAAGGCACAGATAGAAGAAATTCAAGAGAAGACTTCAATTTTACTTACCCCATAGCAAATTCATCTAAATTTGTTTTTCCCATTAGTAGAGCTCCCTGATCCAACAACTTCTGAACTACTGTAGCATTATAAGGTGGTACATAACCTGAAAAAAATTTAGTTTTTTTTTTTACAGTCCAGAGATCTTTTATTTGTTTATACCTGTTATGTCATGAATTCACAGGGAATAGGCTTCAGCAGCTCAGGCACCTTCCCATTGGTTCTCACATAGTGCACTTCGCTGGGTGGAGCAGGCTGGCACTTCAGTTGAATCCAGGTAACTTTCTCTTTGGCTTCCTTGAATTTCAGGAAGCAATCTCGGCTCCTATAGTACTTAATGTGCTCAATATGCACATTAATTCTCTTGGCAAGAATCTTGCCCTTGTATGTTCACAACAATGCCAACAACATGCTGGGTAACTGTAGACTCCTCCAGTTTTGCCATGGTAACACTTGTGGGGCATTTCTTTTTGAACAGTACCCATTCCCTTGATGACTACAATATCACCTTTCTTTTTTTTTTGAGATGGAGTCTCGCTGTGTCACCCAGGCTGGAGTGGTGTCACAATCTTGGATCACTGCAACCTCTACTACCTCCTGGGTTCAACTGATTCTCCTGCGTGTCACCACGCCCAGCTGATTTTTGTATTTTTAGTAGAGATAGGGTTTCATCATGTTGGCCAGGATGGTCTTGATCTCTTGACCTCAAGATCGGCATGCTCACCTTGGCCTCCCAAAGTGCTGGGATTACAGGCGTGAGCCACTGCGCCTGGCCAACATCACCTTTCTTACAGGTTCGCATGTACGTGGCAAACAACTCCCAGTTTTCTAAAAAGCCCAGAGAATACATATCGGGTGCCTCTCCTCCTTCCCTTTGTGTTTGTCATTTTGGTGAATTACTGGAAGATGGTGATTCCCGCCAAAAGGCCGGTTGTTTTGGTTTTTTTTTAATAGGAAACACAACAGTGAACATGCAAATCATACGTAAGAAACAAGCATATGTTAGAAACAAGAGTTGGCAGGGTGTGGTGGCTCATGCCTGTAATCCCAGCACTTGGGAGGCTGAGATGGGCGGATCACCTGAGGTCAGGAGTTCAAGAGCAGCCTGGGCAATGTGGTGAAACCCTACCTTTACTAAAAATAAGCCAGGCGTGGTGGTGCGTGCCTGTAACTTCAGCTACTTGGGAGGCTGAGACAGGAGAATCACTTGAACCTGGTAGGCAGAGGTTGCAGTAAGCTGAGATCACGCCACTGCACTCCAGCCTGGGCAACAGAGCAAGATTCCACCTCAAAAAAAAAAAAAAAAAAAAGAACAGTCCAAACTGTAATTAAGCAATTCAGTCATATGTATTAATTATTCATATTTAAATAATTGGTTGTACTTTCTTCTAGTAATTTTTTTCCTACTGCTTAAATGTATGTTTTCCAAAGATAATCTAAATCTTCACTTTTTTTTTCTCAGCTCACTGCAATCTCTGCCTTCTGGGATCAAGCAATTCTCCCATCTCAGTCTCCCGAAGAGCTGGGATTAAAGGCACCTGCTGTCATGCCCAACTACTTTTTATATTTTTGTAGAGACAGGGTTTCACCATGTTGGCCAGGCTTGAACTCCTGACCTCAGGTGATCCACCTGCCTCGGCCTCCCAAAGTGCTGGGATTACAAGCATGGGCCACTGTGCCTGGCCAACTATTTTTATTACCTAAAAACACTGACTTTAACAGCTCTACAAAATATTACATGATAGTCAGAGATGTACTTAGTATTTATGAAAGTAATAGGAAATGTCTATTTTGCTCATTGTACTTGACTTTTTCTTCTCAGATGATGTGATACCACACAGTAATTTTTATGTATTTCCAGTTAGAAATAGATCTTTATTTTCAACTAAAATTTCCTCTAACTATTGAAAAGCCCTATTATATATTCCAAAATAATTAACAACAGTCTGAATATTAGAGGAAGGTGGGGCATATTCCTTATAGAATATTACTTTTAGCATATAGTACTCTGAATAATCTTTTTCTATTTCTCTTCCTTCCAAGGATCCAAATATCTTGATAAACCCGATTCCTTTTGACCAAACTCTAAAGAATAAATCTAGCATTGCCATATTGTGTTACAAAAAATAGAGGAATTAGAAAACAAAAAATAACTGGTCAGTAGATGTTGATGAATCCTCACATCATCCACAAGAGAGGGGTGTCAATGATAGCCAGTTCACACTCATTCCCATGTTATCAATGAGCTCAAGTTAGAGGTTATAAAGTGTGTTCATGGTGATCAGTTTTTTGTGTTTTTTGTTTGTTTTTTTAGAGATGGGGGTCTCATTATATTGCCCAGGCTGGACTCAAACTCATGAACTCAAGTGATTCTCCTACCTCAGCCTCTTAAGTAGCTGGAACTACAGGTACGCACCCAGCTGGTAATTAGTTTTTGAACTGAGTCTTCCCAAATATTAATAGAATTTTTGAAAACTTCTGAAGTAGCGTTCATTAAGCTGGCCTAACGCTAAGAAAAAATTCTGCATTCTAAAAAAGCAAATAGTGAAAAAGGTGATATTATATTCTAAGTATTTCCTTCAAAGATACAATTAGTCTGAGATTATCTTGGTACTTTGTTATCCTTAAAGTGAAAAATACTTATTTTTACAAAATTATCAACGCTCTGATCAGTTAAATTTTACCTTTCAGCATATTTGATGCACATGTTGTCTCAATGCCAGATGTACTAAAGTTGTCTTTTACTGCAATAGGAATTCCATCTAAATCCCCAAGAGACTGTCCTGCATTAAAAAGCCAAATGAGTGATAAAGGAGATAGTTTACAACATAAAGGTACACGAATACATGTTATTAAAGTAACTACTAGTTTTTGGCATAGATAATTCTTCAGAAACCAAATTTATGTCAGAAATTAATAGAGTTGGACATTATAAAGCATCACATATCCATTACCCCATTTTTATTATCCTCATGGCAAGTTCTTTAAATAAGGATATGTTTTATGTTAAAAGCTTCACTTGCCAAAGGGAGACTGCTACAACCAATTAAACTTCTCTGGTGATATAACAATGAAGTATAATTAAAAGCAATTTACCATTCTTATATCTCTTTTCTGATTCTTCAGCTTGTTTTAAGGCCACCTCTTCTGATACAGTAATGTAGGCATTCAGAAACTTGGTCTTCTTGATAAGAGAAAGACATTTTTGACAGAGCTCTGTTGGTGTAATTTGGCCTTGTTTCAGTGCCGCAGAAACCTATACACACAATTCAAAAACCTTTTACTGAGTTGGCAGAAGTTTCAAATGTTATATTGGCGGTGGTGGGGGTGATGGAGTGGCTAAGTATTACATTTTGAAGTGAGGCTTGGGTTCAAAATCAAGAGAACCTATTACCTCAACACTTAGTGTAGTGGATGAAGGGTGATGCACTGATCAGCTTGAGGACAGGTGAAGGACATGACATTCTTCTCCTTAGCTAACTTCAGTTTCAAAGTCAGGCTGTACAAACGACAGCAGTAAGTTATGCAAACCATTCTGTCCAGGGGAGATGAGGCCCAGCATGGGTGAAGGATGGCTGAGGGCAGATTCTGTAGAGAGGGTAGCTTAGCTGCAACACAGGCAGTCCAGAGAGGGAAAAAAGAGAAGTGAACTGGACAAGGCATTGCAGGATTTTTGTGGCTCTCTAAATAAGATCTTTATACCTACTGTGGAGTTCAAGTAAGAGACACTATAAATTGAGAGAACTGCTTATACCGGTTCAAAGGTAAACTGGAAAACTTCTCTGAAATTCTATCTTTAGGGAAGATGTTAGGAAGGCTGGTAAAGAACTGCACCAAAAGTGACTGGGAAGTAGTGAGTATCAGTGTATACTGACAGGAAGTAGGGCCTGAGATTAAGTCATGACTGTCTAATATTTTCTGTAGGAAGTAATAATAAATGTAGTTACTAATCAGATAAAAGGGATGAATAACAAGAAGTAAAAGATGACACCAAAGCTTTGGAGATTTTATGAAAAGATAATTAGATTAGATGGGAGTTGAGAGAAAAGGAGAATAGAGAAAGGAATAATATTTACCAAGTATTTTCCAAGAGCCAGACACTGTTGCTTTACATGCATTATTACTTCAATTAACCCTTAAAGCAACCACACAGTTAGGTATTGTTTATCTAATTGACAGATGAAGAAACTGAAGCTCAGAGACCTTGAGTGATTTGTCCAAAGTCACTCAAATGGTAAAGGACAGGGTGACTTCATAATATACAGTCTTTACCACTTCTGTCTCTATTCTCTTGGAAGCTTAGTTTGTCCTCCAAGTTGACAGTTTTTTCACATGTCCTATACACACTAAACAAGAGAAGTTTGCATTTGAGGGGAAAATCTGCAAATGATCTGCTCTCAGCTATTGAGTAAATCATCAAAGCAATGGCATTCTTAGGGTTGAGGGTTTTAAATGCAACAAGCAGTGGGAAGAGGCCACGAAGAGGATCCCTAATGCTTACAGACAAGAGGAAAAGGACTTCCATGGGGAGGCTACTGACTGTGCAAGGATGGGGAGGGCAGCGAGGTTTGACTTAAGGAGGTGACTTCTATAGTAACAACAAAAGAGAGTTCGTCAAATGGTCTATAAGAAATGTAAACCCTTCAGAAGAAAGAAGCTACAAGGAATAAAAGCCGTGTGTTTTAATATCGTGTATATGGAACAAAGATGGTGATAGGCTGGGTGGAAGACAGTTAGAACTAGCAAAAACCCAGAGCTAGACAGACAATATATACAGACAGATATATAGGCAGGCCCACCCATGGCTAAGTTGTAATAATGAGGAAAATTCCATCTGCCACTTTCTCTCCTTTCTTGACTCCTCTCAAGTCCCCTAATGTCTACGATCCTCAAGCTGCTTCCAAACTGGTGTGAGGATAAAAGCTAAGAGCTGGGATTACAATTGTGGTTGAAGGGTAAGAAATAAGACTGTCTAGGAGTATTCACTTTAAATGGTGCTGATTTTCATTAAGACCATTTTTAGGAACTATAGATTTGAAAAAAAAATCAATAAGGGAATTGGAAAACAGAAGTGAAAACAAAGATGCTAATCAGCTAGATGGACTGAGCATAAGAAGCAGGAAATATAAATCACATATAGTTTCCCAGGACAAAACTGCAGGTGTTATATCTAAATATAAAACGAAGTTAACTTTCAAGTTTTTGTTAAAAGAAAACAAATTCTCTCTCTGGCACATCTTTTCTCTAATGGAAACTAGGCTTTCCCTGGCAGCCACTGCTTCTCCTGTTTAGTGCTTACCTACCAGGTACCACAGAGTCCAGAGTGGGAGAGGAGACAGATGATCTCCTTGTTCCTCAGTGCTTCTCTTCCCTCTTCTCTCAAACATCTCAGCTTCTCTGAAGCACATGCCTTGGGAGATGACACCATGCTCCCTGATGTGCTGACCTATTAGCCTCTCTGGTACTACTTTAAATTCACTGACAATTTTGGCACCAAGCTCACTGTCGTCTTTGTTACTATTGCTCCTATCCTCTCCCTTGTTCACATCAAACTTCAAGTCCATGCACACCAGCACCTGACTTTTCACTTCTTTCACCTCACTCCGCACAAACTTTCCCTTCACTTCACCTGTTTCCAACTCTCCTGGTCATTCCCCAGACTACATATGTCATTAGTAACATCCACAGCCACCAAGAAAATGGGACCCTAGTTCCACAACTGCAGGAAATGAACTCTACCAAAAACCAATGAGGTCGAGAGGACTGGAGATCCAGATGGAACTCTAGGCCTAGCAGTACCTTGTAGTACAACTGCAGAACCTTGATTTCAGCCTTGTGAGACCCTGAGTACAGAACCCAGCTACTCCATGCCTAGGCTTCTGACCCAGAAAAATGGAAGATCCTGGATTATGTTATTTTAAGCCACAAAGTTTATAGTACTTTGTTTATGCAGCAATAAACAACCAGTATACCTCCTCAAAAAAATTTTTAAACCTTGCTCAGGAACCACTCTTCTTAGAAAGCAAGGGAAAGGAAAATTGTAAATACATATAATTAGTAATTTTGTCCCTGTAACAAAATTAATGTTAATAATAGTAAGTACTTAGTTCTAGGCATTGTCCTTGGTGCTTAGTATATCATTTAATCTTTACATCCACACTGAGAAACTATAATTATCTCCATTTACAGATAAAAAACTGAAGTTCCTACCTAGGTCACATAGCTAAAAAGTAGCAGAGCTGGGATTCAACCAAGAACTGATCTTGTTTCTAAAACCATGCTCTGAACTATTTACTATACTTCAGGGTGAGTGTCCCTTATCCAACATGCTTGGGACAAGAAGTGTTTCAGATTTCAGATATTTTCAAGTTTTGGAATACTCTATGTGCACTATATACTTTCTAGTTGAGCATCCCTAACCCAAAAGTCTCAAGTCCAAAATGCTCCTGGGGCATTTCCTTTGAACATGCCCTTTGAAAATCATGTTGGTGCTCAAAAAGTTTTGGATTTTAGAGCATTTTAGATTTCCAGATTAGAGATGTTCAACTTGTATAATTATTCTCTATGCAAGACATTTTGGCATTCATTTCTCTGCCATGAAGTAAAGACATTTTAATTAACAGAGAGCACTAAAGGTTCACTTAGGAAAATAACTTTTTTTTTTTTTTTTTTGAGACGGAGTCTAGCTCTGTCACCCAGGCTGGAGAACAGAGGCATGATCTCACCTCACTACAACCTCCACCTCCTGGGTTCAAGCGATTCTCCCGCCTCAGCCTCCTGGGTAGCTAAGACTACCACCACCATGCCTGGCTAATTTTTTTGTATTTGTAGTAGAGATGGAATTTCACCATGTTAGCCAGGCTGATCTCGAACTCATGACGTCGTGACCAACCTGCCTCAGCCTCCCAAAGTGCCAGGATTACAGGTGTGACAGGACAGAACTGTCTTTTAAAAAAAAAAAATTGCCTTGATAAATGCTGAAGGTACAGGAGAACTCTTAAGGGCTCAGTGTTCTGGTGATGGGTACTTACCATCTCTTTAACACAGTCTGTTCTTGCTTTTGCCTTCTTGCTTCTTAAAACTGCATGTCAAGATCACCAGCAAGCTCCACATTCCTAAACCCATTGGTCAACACCAGCCCTCATTTTATAGTACTCCTTAGTGGCATTCAACACAAGTAACCACTCCCTCTTTGAAACACTTCTCTGTGTTCTGGTTTTCCTCCTGTCTCACTGGGTAGTCTTTCGAGTCTCTTTTGCTGGCATTACTTCTATTGTTGGCCTCTAAAATGTTGGAATTTTAGGTCTTTTTCTATTTTTACATTCAACTTTCCAGGTAATCTCATCTGGCCCTATAGCTTTAATTATCTTCTATACTCCAGCCAATGCATATCCTCTTACCTAGCCTCTTTTCTGAAACTCTTTTCTCTAAATTCTTGTATCTAGCTGCTTAACTGATAGCTTCACTTGGATATCTAGGAGGCATCTAAAAATTAACACATCCAAAACAAAACTCTTCATAACCTTCCCCTTCCAAACCTGTTCCCTTCGAGGCTTTCCCATCTTGATGTTACATTTCGACAACTGCCCTGGCCAAAAACCTAAGTAATCCTCCTTGATTCTTCTCTTTCCCTCAAACCCCATAACCAGGACATCTGATTTGCAAGCCCTAACTTAAAAAACAATATCCACTCCCATTATCTCTTGCCAATGCAACAGGCTTCTTGATTTCCATGCTTTCTTGCTTTTTTTGAGACAGAGCCTTGCTCTGTCACCAAGGCTGGAGTACACTGGTATGATCTTGCCTCACTGCAGCCTCAACCTTCCAGGCTCAAGTGATTACCCATTCAATCAGAGAAATCTTCCCTGACCACTCCAGCTAAAATGTCCAGCTCCCCCAACTAGTTCTCACACTATAATCTACTTAAATTTTCCTCCATAGTACTTATACTACCTGAAGAAAATGTTTGGTTTCAGGAAGCAGGAACTTCTGTCCTGTTATTTTTTTTGAGATGGAGTTTCGCTCTTGTTGCCCAGGCTGGAGTGCAATGGTGTGATCTTGCCTCACCACAACCTCTGCCTCCCGGGTTCAAGCAATTCTCCTGACTCAGCCTCCCGAGTAGCTGGGATTACAAGCATGTGCCACCATGCCCGGATAATTTTGTATTTGTAGTAGAGACAGGTTTTCTCCATGTTGGTCAGGCTGGTCTCGAAGTCCTGACCTCAGGTGATCTGCTTGCCTCGGCCTCCCAAAGTGCTGGGATTACAGGTGTGAGCCACTGCACCCGGCTCTGTCTGTTTTTAATGCTACACCCCAGTGGCTGGAACACAGAGGTATTCATTAAATGTTAGTTGAATGAATAACAGTTGTTTAAAATTTGGAATGAATTTCCCTGTAGAACAATGATTAGTTTTTCTAAAGGTGAACCTTCAAGAAGCCAACTGAATATATTATTCTTTAAACTTTAGGATTAATAATATTAGCCTTGTGCTTGGCTCCTAGAAACACTGGGATCATGCCACAAAAGACAAAGGTAAAAGTGAGATTCCTCCCCTTTCTGAATGTACCTGGGTAAAATTGACAAATAGAAATTTTACCTATTTGGTATCTTACCTCCTTTTTGTGCCTATTATTCTCAGGGCTCCTCTCTTACCATAAGCCTCTACTCACATCCCCCAAATTGCCCCCATCATTTTCAGCCCTTCTCCCTAATTCCCAGTAAATTTTCCCCTCTTCAACTGATTATCTCAATTAAGATATTGTGAAGAAATTTGAACTGTTATAATTTACAACAATGGGTGAACAAATTGTTCAACCTTCCCAGGCATCTGTACATATTTAAAAGAGAATTCAAAGAAAAGATAATTTGTATGAATTAATTAATCCCTAATTAGTAGAATTTAGGGCATCAGTACAGTGATGTGGAAAAAATACAAAGTAGACAGAAGTAGTTTTAGAGCTGGGGAAATAACCATCAAATGTTTGGCATGCTAGGCATTAATAGGTATTTGTTAAAGGGCTGATTAAGTAAAAGTAATCATGCCAAGGCATCTTCTGAGTCTTCCCTTGGGTCAGCTCTCCTAAATAGTTCTTTTTTTTAACCCCATTAGGCAAAAGTTGTTTTTCACAATGGCTCACTCAATGACACCAGAGAGAAGTAGTACAAAAAAGGTAGCACTCAAGGAGCCATGACAGTTGTCAGAATCAACACAGAGTCATTTGTGTTAAAATCCTGACAAATGGAGCCAGGGAAGGTCAAGAAGAGAGGGTTCTCGTGTACAAATGCCTGAGAAGAAGAACAGCTGACAAAGGACTGATAAGCGGAGTATATAAGGAACTCAACAGGAAAAAAAATCCAATAATCAAATTAAAAATAGGCAAAAGATCTGAACAGATATTTCTCAAAAGAGACATATAAATGGCAAACTGGTATATGAAAAGGTGCTCAACGTCACTGATCATCATAGAAATGCAAATCAAAACTACAATGAGGTTAAAATGGCTTCTATCCAAAACATAGGCAATAATGAATACTGGTGAGGATGAAGAAAAGTTAGTTGGAATGTACATTACTACAGCCACTCTGAAGAATAGTGTGGAGGCCTGAACCCAGGAGGTTGCGGTGAGCCGAGATCGCGCCATTGCCCTCCAGCCTGGGTAACAAGAGCGAAACTCCGTCTCAAAGAAAAAAAAAAAAAAAAACCTAAAAATATAATTACTGGTTGGCTGCAGTGGCTCACACCTGTAATCCTAGCACTTAGGGGGCTGAGGCAGGATTGCTTGAGGTCAAGAATTCAAGACCAACCTGGCCAACACAGTGAGAGCCCATCTCTAAAAAAAAAAATAAAAATAGAACTACCATATGATCCAGCAATCCCACTGCTAGGTATATATGCACCTAAAAGAAAGAAAATCAACATAGCAAAGAGATATCTGCTCTCTCATGTTTACTGCAGCACTATTCCCAATGGCCAAGATTTGGAAGCAACCTAAGTGTCTACCAACAGAAAAATGGATAAAGAAAATGTCCTACAGTACACAATGGAGTACTACTCAGACATAAGAAGAATGACAGCCTGTCATTTGCAACAATATGGATGGAACTGGAGAACAGTGTTAAGTGAAATAAGCTAAGCACAGAAAGACAAACTTCCCATGTTCTCACCAATTTGTGGGAGCTAAAAATTAAAGCAACTGATCTTGTGGAGATAGAGTAAAATGATGGTTACCAGAGGCTGGAAAGGGTAGCAGTAGGGGTGGGAATGGGTAATAGGTACGAAAATATAGTTAGACAGAATAAATAAGATACAGTGTTTGATAGCACAGCAGGTGATTACAGTCAATGATAATTTACTGTACATATAAAAATAACTAAGAGTATAATTGTAATGTTTTTAACACTGTAGGGAGCCAGCCCTACATCACCCGTGGGTACCGCAAGTACGGTGGCGACAAAGGAATGAGAAAAAGATTAAGAGAAAAAGTGGGACCGGGGGGCCACACTTTATTACCCTGGAGGTGACAGTGAAGGCCCCAGCTCTCATCATCCACACTATTTATTGATTACAATCACTTTGATCTATAGGGTAGGGGTGGAGTGATGGAGGAGTGAATCAGTGAGCCGGAAGTGGTGTGTCATCCTAAGGATTGATAACAGTGGTGGTTTGGGAGTTCCACAAAACAAGAACCTGTGGTTATATTTAGCTTATTATCTATGTACAGCTGATGGAACCCGGGCCTTACACGGAGCCTACAAGTCTGGCTATGTCACAGTGCTACGAAGGGGTTTTATGTCCTTGAGGACAATGTTATGGTAACAGAGCCGAGGTCACCCTACACTGGAACATGAGGCATGAAGAGGACTTCCTCCTCAGAGGCCTCCTGCGGGCTTCCGCAGTTTGTTGTTCCTTGTTTATATGTTACTTATAACCAATTTATGTAGGCACTCTGTAAGTCCTTTCTCCTTTGCAGCTTTTCCCAACATAACACAAAGAAATGATAAATGCTTGAGGTGATGGATACACCATTAACTCTGATATGATTATTATGCATTGTATGCCTGTATCAAAATATCTCATGTGCTCCATAAATACATACACCTACTATGTACCCATTAAAAATTTTTTAAAAAGAATAATCATGAGATTGCAAAAAACACAACCTTGCCCAAAGGCCATTGTAACCTTACACACACACATACACAGATACTTCTGTAAGGACATCTGACCAGCAACTGCCCATCCAACCTTGGACTGATGCCACCTTTGTGACTCATCCTTGTAGCCAATGATAACTGATTCAAAATAATTTATGTAATTCTCATTTTGTCCTTAAAAACATCCCTTCCCCCAACCTCCTTAAATAGGCACATAATTTACTATATCACACATATTCCCATTGCATTGCTACTCTAAAATAAATATTTTCTTAGAGTCTCTTTCTGTTACTTAGATCGGCAGTGGAAAAGGCAAAAAAATACCATATTTGAATAGATTGTATTTCATTTTAAAACAAGTTTTGGGTGTTTTTTTAAAGAACAAATTTGATTTGATACAATTCAAAATGGTAAAATAATAATGTATTTTGGGAAAGAACTATTTATTATTTAAAGTCTGTGGATTTAAATTTCCCATTACATACTATAGCCATCTATAATTATAATTCAGGCTGCCAGCTGGGAAAAACAAACAAAACGACAACTTCTAGGGTGGAATAAAAAGGAGGAAGGAAGGCAGTTTAGGTCTTCAGCCCCTACTTATTACCAGAAATCACCTGGATCCCCCATTAAACCATACTCCTGGACTTACCACACAGATCTAATTAAGTCTAGAATGGGACATAGTTTTGGTTTTAACAGGTGCCTCAGGTGATTCTGATAGAAATGGGCCTTCAGACAGTTCTAAGGTTGAGGGACTTAGAAGAAATTTCAGGAAGCAAAAAGACCTGAATTAAAGAAAGCTGTAACAGCAGTAATAACGTGAGAGGGCAGATTACAGCCATATCTGCAGGATAGAATTAGCAGAGCTTAGTGATTTATTGGATATGAACGATGAGGAAGACTCTAAAGGCAAATGAGATAACAGTTGTGCCATTAAAAAGAGTCTATTGAGAATTCAGAAATATCAGAGCTTTTGTTTGTTTCTTAAGATGGGGGTTGAGAGATAAGGAGGTATTCCCGTTACAGTGATGACTTCAACATTCACTAAAGTGAATTTGAGGTGCTTATGTGACATTTGGAGGAACTGTCCAGAAGGCATCACAAAAACAGCCTAGAGTTCAAACATGACGTCCAGGAAATGGAGACTATGGTTAGGGAATCATTGGTATTTTAGCGGTAGGTAAATCCTACAGAATGAATTCTTTCAAAAAAGCCAAAAATTACTCGTTTGAATTTTGCAAACTACAGTTTTGCCGGGCTTCTTAGCGACAACTGCAGCTAAATGTGGGGGACAGAGCCTGAAGTGGCCCCGAAAAGCCCCCCTTATCTGGCAAAGCCCACTCCAACACCATTCCGGAGCCCGACCCATACCAAAGCAAAGGTCTAAGCACCTAAGAGGCCGATTCACCACCCTACAGCTCCGCGGTGAAGATATTTCCCCTAAGGGCCTAACTCCTGAATGGGTACAGCAAGTACACCTTAAGTACAGAAAGGTACATATCCCCCACTCAGGTCAAGAGGAGGCAGCGAGGTGGGCCAAGATACATGGTAAGGCCCAGGGAGTCTTTTATCAACCGACTCCGCTGAACTTTCCGCCCTCCCAGGGGTCTCAGAGGGCCAAATCCACTCACTTCTCGGAGCGTCTGGCCCAGCATGGTCCCCTTGCCCAGACTGCTACCATAGGAGCCAGGCAAGGAGGAAAAAGAGGTCACCGGTCGCTAGTGATGTTACATGGGCGCAGCCATCTTTAATCGTCACTGAGCCCTTCAACACCGAATACTTGGATTGGTTGAATTGCAGCCCGAGGAAATGATCTTTGCAGGCGATTGGTTGGCGCCGCAAAGCCACACCGGCGGCTAAGGAGAGCGCCGCGGAAAGGAGACTGCTGGCCAGGGTTGCGGCGGCAGCCGACGAGTCTTCAATTTTCTGGCGTTGGATCGTGAGCGGTGTCTGTTTGTCCCGCCGAGGGCTCCCAGGACAGGGCAGGGATCTAGAGGGGTTGCATACCGGCTTTTCTTTTCTCATTTTTTTTTTAAAGGGGAGGGGGTCAAAGGGAGGGAGGAGAATGGACAGAATACTGACTGGAACGTTAATTAAAGCATTTCATATGCCAAGAGCAGAATAACAGTTCCATATTCTTCATAAAGTTTCTCCATTAGATTAACTTCATTTTGGAATGCTCATTTTGCATGCTTAATTTTGAAATTAGCCCGGTTAACTGAATTCAGGGGTGAGAATTTGATCCAGTCCAAGTTTGAGCACTCAGTTCAACCAGCTTACGATGGAATTTCTGAAGACTTGTGTACTTAGAAGAAATGCATGTACTGTGGTTTGCTTCTGGAGAAGCATAGTTGTCCAGAAGCCTTCAGTTAGAAAGATTAGTACTACCTCTCCAAGGAGCACTGTTATGCCTGCTTGGGTGATAGATAAATATGGGAAGAATGAAGTGCTTCGATTTACTAAGAACATGATGATACCTATCATACACTATCCAAATGAAGTAATTGTCAGAGTTCACGCTGCCAGTGTAAATCCTATAGACGTTAATATGAGAAGTAAGTTTTCAAAAGATATTTTTACCTTTTTAAAAAAAAAATCACTTTCCTAAGGTATGCGGTTTAAAGAAATTATTTGACTACGCTTCTTTGGTTAACACAAAGAAATCATTTAGGTTTTTAACAATACCTCTGCAAATATTATTTCCAAAATTTTGAAATTGCAATGACCGGAGTATCCTTCTGGTCATTTATATTGCCAAATTATAAGCTTGATTATATTTTGTCATGCTTATATGCTTATATAATGTCAAGCATTATATTTGCCATGCTTTCTTAAATATGTAAGTTTAGACTTGAGAGCTGTGTCTGTAGCTAACTTTTTTGTTTTGTTTTTTTGAGGCGGAGTATCGCTCTTGTTACCCGGGCTGGAGTGCAATGGCGCGATCTCGGCTCACCGCAACCTCTGCCTCCTGGGTTCAGGCAATTCTCCTGTCTCAGCCTCCTGAGTAGCTGGGATTACAGGCACGCGCCACCATGCCCAGCTACTTTTTTGTATTTTTAGTAGAGACGGGGTTTCACCATGTTGACCAGGATGGTCTCGATCTCTTGACTTCGTGATCCACCCGCCTCGGCCTCCCAAAGTGCCGGGATTACAGGCGTGAGCCACCGCGCCCGGCCAGTAGCTAACTTTTTTTTTCTTTTCTGCCCAGATTGGAGTGTAGTGGCCCTAACTCAGCTCACTGTAACCTTCGCCTCCTGGGTTCAAGCAATGTCTTCTGCCTCTGCCTCAGCCTCCTGAGTAGCTGGGATTACAGGTGTGTGCCACCACACCTGGCTAATTTTTTTTTGTATTTTTAGTAGAGACCGGGTTTTATTCACCATGTTGGTCAGGCTGGTCACAAACTCCTGACCTCAGGTGATCCGCCTGTCTCTGCCTCCCAAAGTGCTGGGATTACAGAGGTGCATGCCCAGCCTACGTCTGTCCTGGGAACTAAATTTCTGTCCTGGGAACTTTGTGGTGTTCTGAGATCCGTCACAAGCTTTGGAGGTAATAGTTATGTTTCCTAGTAAGTTCATAATTTGCTTTTTTTTTTTTTTTTGAGATGGAGTCTCACTCTGTTACCAGGCTGGAGTGCGGTTGTGCAATCTCGGCTCACTGTAACCTCTGCCTCCCGGGTTCAAATGATTCTCCTGCCTCAGCCTCCCGCATAGCTGGTACTACAGGCGCACACCACCACACTCAGCTAATTTTTCTATTTTTAGTAGAGAAGGGGTTTCACCATGTTGGCCAGGATGGTCTCGACCTCTTGACCTCATGATCCAGTCGACTTGACCTCATGATCCAGTCGACTTGGCCTCCCAAAGTGCTGGGATTACAGGCATGAGCCACCGTTCCCACTTGGAATTTGCATTTTTATAGTACACCCTAAGGACTGAAAGGCACCCATCCCCCACTCAGTTCAAGAGGAAGCCTTGAACTTCCTGGCGTGGTAAGGCCCAGGGACTCTGTCAAGAGTTCTCTTTACCATTACTTGTAGGTTTCTTTATTGTTCAGTAGACAAAGCAACAGAACAGGACTCCAAGATGTGGACATAGTACTTTCCTCATTTCTGCTATTGCATTCTGCCCTTAGCACTTAAGATCTATTTTCCTGTTATGCTCTATTCTAAAGGAATGTTCTTATCTTAATTTCTTTTGGATGGTACTGACAAAGCTTGGAGAGCACTAACTTCCTAAAATATATACTATACAATTATTATATTTATGTTAGTGCTGAAAAGATTTAGTATTGTGAATTAATTTCGCTTTGGAAAATAATGACAAAAATATTATCAGTCTTGCTTGTGGGAATTCATATGTCTTTTGAAGAAATCGGAAAACATCTTTTGAGATGATTGTGTTAATCATAGATCAGTTTCTGTTTTAGGTAAGCTGCCAAATGCAGTTTAGTGTAACCATGGGTCAGTGTTTTGAAGGACTATGTGTAGATCTACAGTGATATTCAACAGATTGCTTCAATAGCAATTCTTTATTTTAATTATTATATTTTAAGTTCTGGGGTGTTGAGAAATGTTAAGTTGTTGAATATTGAGAAATGCTGAGTATATGATAGAATATATTGTTTGCTAGGAAGAAAAATGGCAAGGAAAACCTAGGGCCCACCCACCCCCCCAAGTAGAAAACTACTTGGGGCATTCTAAAGTGGCAGGACAATATATAAAAATCACACACCAGTTAAAACAATTCTTTAAGCGTGGGACATCTGACCCTGCCCCACTGGCTCCCTCGTGGAGAATACTTTTTAGTTTGTCTGTGATCAGTGGTAAGCAGGCACCAGCTGCCTACTTGGCATATTTTGTGTTATCAGAAAATACCAAACATCTGTTTGTTAATAATAATCACCTGTTCAGAGAGAATAAATGTGTGGGTCAGAGTCTGCTCAAGGTCTTCAGCTGGGAATGCTGTCAGCCCCTTGAGGTTCTCATCTCGGAAGGCTGCTGGCCCCTGGGATGGTCCCACTTTGTTGTTCTGTCTGGGTCTCTGCTTCTCAATTCCTTCAGCGCTGCCTGGGTGGGGGTCTTGGCAGCTGAGCTCACTTGGTACTGGGATACATGTGCAGAACTTGCAGGTTTGTTACACAGGTATACATGTGCCATGGTGGTTTGCTGCACCCATCAACCCATCATCTACATTAGGTATTTCTCCTAATGCTATACCTCCCCTAGTCCCCCAGCCCCTCAACAGGCCTTGGTGTGTGATGTTCCCCTCCCTGTGTCCATGTGGTCTCGTTGTTCAACTCCCACTTATGAGTGAGAACATACGGTGTTTGGTTTTCTGTTCTTGTGTTAGTTTGCTGAGAATGATGGTTTCCAGCTTCATTCATGTCCCTGCAAAGGACATGAACTCATCCTTTTTATGGCTGTGTAATATTCCATAATAACAATTTTTTTTTTTTTTTTTTGAGACGGAGTCTTGCTCTTTCACCAGGCTGGAGTGCAGTGGCACAATCTTGGCTCACTGCAACCTCCATCTCCCAGATTCAAGTGATTCCCCTGCCTCAGTCTCCTGAGTATGTGGGACTGCAGGCATGCGTCACCATGCCTGGCTAATTTTTTGCATTTTAGTAGAGATGGGGTTTCACCATGGCCAGGATGGTCTAGATCTCCTGACCTCATGACCTGCCTGCCTTGGCCTGCCAAAGTGCTGGGATTATAGACATGAGCCACTGTACCCGGCCAACAATTCTTTTATATGACCTATGCATGATGAATTTATTTGTTCATGTACATATCCAAATACTAAATTAAGGTTAATGATAGAATAAACCATTTTTGTGCAATTTATGGGTAAGTATGAAAATACTGAGACTGTGACTTTGTTTCCTTTTTCTCTTTTTTCCAGGAGTGGTATGATAGGTTAGGGTAGCAATTCTCATTGTTTGGTTTAAGACCTCCTTTTTTTTCTTTTCATTGAGACAGAGTGTCGCTGTGTGCCCAGGCTGGAGTACAGTGGCACAGCTTGGCTCACTGCAACCTCTGCCTCCTGAGTTCAAATGATTCTCGAGTCTCAGCCTCCTGAGTAGCTGGGACCACAGGCACCTGCCACCATGCCTGACCAATTTTTTTGTATTTTTAGTAGAGACAGGGTTTTGCCATGTTGGCCAGGCTGTTGCTGAACTCCTGACCTCAGGTGATCTGCCTGCCTCAGCCTCCCAGTGTGCTGGAATTACAGGCATGAGCCATTGCACCTGATCTCCAGACCTCTTTACAGTCCTAAAAATTATTTGGCTTTTGTTTATGTGAGCTGTAGCTATTGATATTTACATTAATAATTAAAACAAATTTTAAAATATGTATTTATTTAAAATACAGTAAACCCCTTTTGTGTTAACATTACAAAGTTGAATCAGGATAAAAATATAGAATGACATAAAAATAATGACTGAGAGACAACTACATAGGTGAAGCACTAAAACAGGTAGGAGTTGATCTTTCAAAAAAGAAGCAAAAAAAAGTGAGAAGACTAGCCTTGTTTTATGCTTTTACATGTCTCCATCTGGTTTAATAAATACTGGATTTTCAACTGTACTTTTGTATTCAATTTTGTATTATGTTTTTTGAAATGACAAAGAAAAATCACATAGATAGACCATTGGAAAAGAAAGGATCTTTTAGAGTCCTTGAAAAGATCTTGGGGAGGTACCAAACTTGGAGAACTTCTGAATTAGGGAAATAAAGTCTAGAGTAACTGTCTTTAGGTCCTTTGACTCCAAATTTGAATGCTGTTACTTTTAACTAATGAATATATCCAGACCTGTACTGTTCAATATAGTGGCCACTAGCCACATATGGCTATCGAGCAGTCGAAATGTGGCTAGTCTGAATTGAGATGTGCAGTCAGTGTGAAATTCACACTACATTTCAGAGACTTAGTAAGAAAAAAGGAGTGTAAAATATCTCATTAAGAATTTTATATTGATTACATGTTAACTTGATATAAAACATTACTTCCTATATCAAATAAATATCATATGTTCCCTTTTACGTTTTTGGTAGCTACCAGAAAATATTAAATGTCACATGTGGCTTGGATTATGTTTCTGTCAGAGAGCACCTATTAAGACAATGTGATAGAATAACTCACACATTTATTTGAGGAAGAGGTTTGGGGAAAGACTTTTGGAGTTTTAAAGTAAGTGTGGCTGAAAAGCTCTGTTAATAATGAATTAAAATGACTTTGCTGTGACTGTCTCATGAAATCTACATTTGTATTCTTTGTTTAGAAGTAATAATTGCCACTACCAGTTGGGCATGTCATTTTCATTTATTCTTTTTACATTAGGCTTGAAGAGAGTTCAGTTTTTTATAAGGTATTTCTTTTGGTGGTAACTTTTACTCAGTGATCAGCATGTTTTTTCATCTCCTTTGATTGTAAGCTCTTTGAAGAACAATCCCATGCTTTGTCAACCTGTTTCAGTGTTTCACATATGCAGTTGTCATTCAGTCACTATTTCTATGCCATTTTATAGTTTTGTTCTGACATAAGATTACAAACTTCAGTTAGCAGTATTTTATCCATGTGTAATTTTTACATTTTGTCTTCATTTAGATCTGTTAGCTTTTTATTTCTTTAAATGTGCATGCATAATTCATGTTGTATATATTTTCATTTAAACAGAATGCCTGTATCTGGACTTTTCTTGGCTGCTGTTTAATAACATAATACTGTAAAACATTTTACTTTTATATAGCATTCTTGAAACATCTTAATTTCTTATGACTTGACTGGGTAATGTTGATCGCAAGTTATCCTCTTTGTTTTCTCTCCTGCCCAAATTCTTTTTGAGGATATGTTATTGTTGTTGGAGAAGATACCTGAAACAGTAGCTTGATGAAATAAAATAATGAGTAGAAGATTATAAACTGTAGGAAGCAGTTATTTCCCTTGACAAAAAGGCAGGAGACTTGTCTTTTTCATTTGAAAGATGAAGCCTGGCTGTTTTTCTGGTGATGGCCACTACTGTTGGGCATAAAATAATAAATTACAGAAATGGCTAAATAAATGAAGAATTTTAACATAGGAAAAAGATGTAGCCAACAGCATCATACCAACAAAGTTTGGTGTCTTTAGATGGGATTAAAATCTTCAAACAGATGACAAATTTAGGATTTTTCAAATTGGCCCAATTCTCTGAACAAGTCCAAGTAGCAACCTCTGTCAATGTGATGGAGCTCTTAAGGGCCCCATTCAGTCATCTGTGTCACCAAGCATGTCCTCAGTTACTAACTGCTAGCTAACGACATTCTGGATTCCGGGCTTGTTAGTAACAGTGAACCAGGGCTACTCGGTTGATATATTAGCATATCAGGAGACCAAGAAAACTAAAAACAACTTTGAGCCGCAGGCTCTGTACCTCAAAGAGGACTGAAACCTTTTTGCAGCTCTTAAATAGCAGCTAAAGTTTGACATAGCTAAGTGTCCACTTCTGATGTTCAAACCACATAGAGGTTTCAGTAAATAGTTTAATTATCTTTTAGCAGTGGAAAAGGAATGTAAGACAGGAAAAGTGAAGCACGTGACTTGTGAATATTACAGGGAAGTTTTTTTTTTCTCTGACAATGTAATCCTAATTGGCCAGATGGCAAATGTATAATGTTGGTATAATGGCCATCAGCTTAGATTTTCTAGGACTTTCCCACCCTGCAAACACTTTATCCCATGTATCTTGATTTTTCATTAGAAACACAACTCATGCAAGTTACCCACCTGTCAGCGTCTCTCTCCGAATCTTTTACCTTCCTTCCTGCTGTATGGATTAGCTGTCACTGCTTTCACGTAAGGCCAGCCTTTGGCTTGTGTTTCTAATTCCATCCCCTCTCACCTACTCTGGGATATCATTCCAGCAGGTATCTTCTGCATCATCAGTCTTTTCTACTGGATCATCTCCATTAGCATATAGACTTGCTATTTTATCTCCTTCCTTAAGAAAAAAAGCCACTCAAAAGTCTTCTGTCCATCCCAGTTACCACTTCTAGCTACTGCTCCATTTCTCTGCTTCCTTTACAACAAAACTATTTTAAAGAGAGTTCAGTCGTCTCATGGTCTCTAGTCCCTTACTTCCCATTCTTTCAAAAGCACACCACAAGCAGCTGCTCTTGGCCAGGTTAGCAAAGGTCTGTATGTTGTTAGATCCAGGTTTATTTGTTTTAAAGCCTCTTAGCAGCTTTGGACCTTATTTGAAAACCTGTCTCCCCTGTCAGCAGCATTGAATGCCTTTAAACGGACTCCTTAGGCTCTTCTGCTGCTTGCTTCTCATCCCTGAAATCTAATGGATTGCCCACATGAGTGGTTGTGGAGTCATAGAGAGACGTACAGAGTGAGTTAGTGACTGGAGCACACATTGTATGGGGCAGGGAGTAGTACATGACACTGGAGAGGTGGGCAGGGTGCCTATTATGGAGAGCCTCACTTGGCAGACATGTTCTCAGAAATATCAGGCAGAAGAGAGAATAACAGATACTTTTTTATTTTTTGAGAAAAATCACGTTATATGTGGAAGCCATGTAATAAACTATTCTGGATTATTATAGAGTAACAAATTTATTTGAACCCAAAAATTATAATCAAAAGAATACTTTAAGTTTTATTTAGCTGATATTTATGTACATCTTCTTTTTCTTCTTTTTTTTTTTGAGACAGATATTTATGTACATCTTCTTTTTCTTCTTTTTTTTTTTTTCCCCTTTGTCACCCAGCCTGGAGTGCAGTGGTGTGATCATGGCTCACTGTAGTCTCAAACTCCTGGGCTCAAGTGATCCTCCTGCCTCAGTCTCCTGAGTAGCTGAGACTACAGACATGTACCACTCTGCCTGGCTAATTTTTTAAATTTTTAGTAGAGATGAGGTCTCACTATGTTGCCCAGGCTGGTCTTGAACTCCTGAACTCAAGCAATCCTCCCACCTTGACCTCTCCAAGTCCTAGGATTACAGGTGTGAGCCACCGCACCTGACCTGTAAATAGTCTTAAAAAGATATGGGCGAGGTGTGATGGCTCACGCCTGTAATCCCAGCACTTAGGGAGGCCAAGGTGGGCAGATTGCTTGAACCCAGGAGTTCGAGACCAGCTGAGCCAACATGACAAAACCCTATCTCTACAAAAATTGGCTGGATGTGGTGGCGCATACCTGTAATCCCAGCTACTCCAGAGGCTGAGGCATGAGAATGGCTTGAACCCAGGAGGTGGTGGTTGCAGTAAGCCAGGATCACATCACTGCACTCTAGCCTGGGCGACAGAGTGAGACTCCATCTCTAAAAAAAATAAATAAAAAGATATGTATAATAAAACAACTTGATTTTACACATCAGAACAGATGCAACCAGGTGGCTTTTTATCCCCTCAGGAATTTATTCCAATTTTTTCCAAAGATGTTATTCTAGAAATATTTTTAAGGAGATGGGGATCATTTTCATAAATTATTGTCACCCTCCAATACTTGATATTCTTATCTTATTTATTTATTAACTTAAAGCAGCTTAAATATTTATCTTCACCAGACCTGGTTTCAGATACCTTTGTTGTTTAGAAAATTCATGAATGAATACGTTAATAAAGACATCATCTTCAAAGAACAAAGCAAAAGATAGTAAAAGTTACAATTTCACTACAATTCGACAATTTTGAAATTTGAATTTCAAAAATGTTTTGAGCAATAGTGGCTTTAGTTTAATAAGTGATTATCACTTTCCAAATTTACCTATTTGTTTATTTATTTTGAGATGGTGTTTTGCTCTTATTATCCAGGGCAGAGTGCAGTGGCGCCATCTTGGCTCACTGCAACCTCCTCCTCCGGATTCAAGCGATTCTTCTGCTTCAGCTTCCTGAGGAGCTGGAATGTGCCACCATGCTTGGCTAATTTTGTATTTTTAGTAGAGACGGTCTTTCTTAATTTGGTCAGGCTAGTCTCGAACTCCTGACCTTAGGTGATCCGCCCACCTTGGCCTCTCAAAGTGCTGGGATTACAGGCATAAGCCACCCTGCCCAGCTAGTAAATTTTTTTAAAAAAAGAACTACATCCATCTTTTTATGCTTTCCCATATAGTGGCAAAAATGTATAAGGTTACTTTTAAAAAAAACTTTTAAGTTCGGGGGTATAAGTGCAGATTTGTTATATAAGTAAGCTTGTGTCATGGGGGTTTATTATACAGATTATTTCATCTCCCAGGTATTAAGCCTTATACCCATTAGTTATTTTTCTGGATCCTCTTCCTCTTTCACCCTCCACCCTCTGTAAAGCTCCAGTGTGTGTTCCTTTGTAAGTGTCCAGGTGTTCTCATCATTTAGCTCCCAATTTTAAGTGAAAACATGGAGCATTTGGTTTTCTGCTCCTGTGTTAGTTTGCTAAGGATAATGGCCTCCAGCTCTGTCCATGTCCCTGCAAAGGACATGATCTCATTCCTTTTTATGGCTGCATAGTATTCTGTGGTGTGTATGTACCACAGTTTTTTTATCCAGTCTATCATTGATGGGCAGTTAGGTTGATTCCATGAGTTTGCTGTTATGAATAGTGTTGCAGTGAACATGCATTTGCATGTGTATTTGTAATAGAATGATGTATAATCTACATCTTGAAGACTTAAAACTGTACTGCCCTATAACCTTGTAGTAGTTTTAAAAGCATTTCATTCTTATTTGGAGAAAATATAAATTGTATTTTATAGGTGGTTATGGAGCTGCAGCTTTAAATATGAAGCGTGATCCTTTACACATTAGAGCCAGAGGAGAAGAATTTCCCCTGACTCTGGGTCGGGATGTCTCTGGCGTGGTGATGGAATGTGGCCTTGATGTGAAGTACTTCAAGCCTGGAGATGAGGTGAGTTAGGAAATGCCACTGTTCCTTTCCTAATTGTGCAAATTTCATTCTGTTTGTTTTGGAAGTATATTCTATGCTGATGAACTGTTTTCTTTTTTTCAACAAATGTATGGAGCTTTGACTAAAACCGTTTGGTTTGGTACTGTTGTTACATTTTTTCACAAACAATTCCAAAATATCCTGACTGTACTAAAGTTTTTGTTTTTTAAATTTAATACTTAAGAAATGCAAGACTTTGAAATATATAAGATTGAGGCTATTTTTTTCCTTGAAAGAGCCTTTAAGTGACTATTTCTACCTTATGGATGGGATGGCTTTAAAATAGTTAAAGTTTGGTATAATCTGTAACTTGTGCCTTTCAACTTTTACACCAAGAAATTATAGTGAGTTCATAATCATAGCTAACACTATTCTGGTTGCTTTTTATAAAATAACTCATTTAGTCCCTCTGAGGTAGATAAAGTTAGGCCTAGTTTACAGATGAGGAAGCCAAGCTATAAAGAGGTCTCATAGCTAATAAGTGATGGAGCTAGGATTCAAGCCCCAGAGACTGTGGTCTTACTGACACTCAAAAGTAGTCAGTAAATGCAGCAGGATATGCTGGCATCTGCTTCCAGTGTGGTTTAACTTAATAAATCCAGAATCATACTAAGTAATAAATTTATATCATGAAAATGATACCCCTGCCTGGCGTAGTGCTGACTTCTGGGTTTTTCACAGCACAGGATATATATTAGGGAACACCTTCATGCTTAGCTTTGGTCAGAAGATACCTGTGTTTCTAATGAAATTGTCTCTGTGTGTGTATGTGTGTGTTTCAGGTCTGGGCTGCAGTTCCTCCTTGGAAACAAGGCACTCTTTCAGAGTTTGTGGTAGTCAGTGGGAATGAGGTAACTTACCAACCCTGCTGACATGCATTAGAAAGTTTAAACAAAGACTGACAATATCTCTGAAATAAATTGGTTGTTTTTCAGATCTAGTTTATGTTTGATGGACAGTTTCTAAAGAGATAAGATAGAATATAGGAATTGTGGAGAGATTAAAAAACTATTTTGTGCCACTCAGTAACACTGCCTGCTAACGTAGTTATTTTTCTCTCATGGAGCATGGATTTGGAACAAGACCTGGAACCCCGCTGTGTTTGTTTCTTGGTTTTACGCTAGATAAATAGTTAAAAGCAGATATAGGCAGTGGAGAGGATGGATTAGTCATCAGTGGAGGCATGGAAATATCCAGCAGTTTTGAATAACTTGAAAAACAGGAGTCTAATCAAATATGGTCAGGAGACCTGACAAATTGAATAGAGAGAAGTTAACATTGAGGAAATTGGCTACAGAAGGGAGGGCAGGAAGGGGAAAAAGGGTGTTACTGAGATTAGAGAAAACCTAGAAAGATTTCTTTTCCAGAAAATGAGAGTAAAGGAAACAGCTGATCTCAAAAACTAATTAGGATGTGTTTTTGAGAGTTCATGGTTTATTTGGGTTTATTTCGGGACTAATGGGAATATTGATGTGGTCTTTTTATAAACAATGAAGTAGTTATAGCTAATAATATAGCTTACGTAACATTACTGAACCTCTGTGAGGCAGGTAGAGCTATTCTATACAATATTTATAGGGATAACCTTGGAGTGGGGTGTGCATCAAACACTGAACTGAAATAATTTTATAGATTTATCTAAGAAAATACAGTTGACCCCTGAACAATGCAGGAGTTGGTGCACCTACCCCTGTGCTGTAAAAAATCCATCTACATCTTTTGACTCCCCCTAAACTTAACTGCTAATAGCCTACTGTTGCCCGGAAGCCTTACCAATAACAAAAAGTCAACTAAGGCCGGGCGCGGTGGCTCACGCCTACAATCCCAGCACTTTGTGAGGCTGAGGCAGGTGGATCACATGGTCAGGAGTTTGAGACCAGCCTGGCCAAATATGGTGAAACCCTGTCTCTACAAAAAATACAAAAATTAGCCGGACGTGGTGGCACACGCCTGTAATCCCAGCTACTCAGGAGGCTGAGGCAGGAGAATCACTTGAACATGGGAGGTGGAGGTTGCAGTAAGCTGAGATTGCACCACACTGCACTCCAGCCTGGGTGACAGAGCAAGACTCCATCTCAAAAAAAAAAAAGTCAACTAACACATATTTTATATGTTATGTGTATTGTATACTGTAGTCTTCAAGCTAGAAAAAAAGTGTTATTAAGAAAATCATAAAAGTATACTTACTATTCATTAAGTGGATCATCATAAAGATTTTCATTCTTGTTGTCTTCATGTTGACTAAAAAGAGAAGGAGTAGGGAGAACAGGGGTTGGTTTTGCTGGTCTCAGAGGTAGCAGAGGCAGGAAATCCATGTATAAGTGAACTTGAGCAATTCAAAACCCTGTTGTTCAAGGGTCAGCTGGATTCCTGTGAAGGTAAATGTGCTTAATTGTGTTCATAGGTTTGCAAGTCATTGCTTGTTTTTGACTGTTGTCTTCAAACATAGGTTTCTCACAAACCCAAATCACTCACTCATACTCAAGCTGCCTCTTTGCCATATGTGGCTCTCACAGCCTGGTCAGCCATAAACAAAGTTGGTGGCCTGAATGACAAGAATTGCACAGGAAAACGGTAAGTGTATCAATCAGTGGCAGCATCTAAGCCTCTTTTCTTTCCTTCTGTAAGTTCCTTGCAGTAGATCTGTCAGAGCTTCGAAATTTAGGATTATTTACACGAACAGAGCTATGCTAATATTTGAAAACAATTTCCAAAGAACTTTTTTTGTGTCAGTTTGTGCTTTCTTAGTTTTAGTCTGTAGATTCTCAGCCCAATCAATTGGGAATTTTTTTCACTGAGATGTGTGGATGGAATTGACTTTAGGAGTCTGAACCTTCTAAAATAATGCAAAATTTTATATGTGATTCTCTGGGAAGAAGATCCATATCTTTTAATCAAATTCCTAGAAAGGTTAAGAATTGGCCAGGCACAGTGACTCACACCTGTAATCTTAGCACTTTGGGAGGCCAAGGCGGGCGGATTGCTTGAGCTCAGGAGTTCGAGACCAGCCTGGGCAACATGGTGAAAACGCTGTCTTTACTAAAAATACAAAAAATTAGCTGGGCGTGGTGGCACGAGCCTGTAGTGCCAGCTACTTGGGAGCCTGAGGCAGGAGAATCTCTTGAATCTGGGTGGGAGGGGTGTGTGGAGGTTACAGTGAGCTGAAATTGCGCCACTTCACTCCAGCCTGGGCAACAGAGCAAGACAAGGTCTCCAAAAATATATATATATATATCCTATAGAGTTTCTAAAGAATGATGTCAGGTGAAGATGTTTCTTCCCTACCTTTCCCAGGAGTTATTCTCACACTTGCATATGTCTATAAAGAGACTACAAAACTATTGAATATTCTTAAGTTCTCGATCAGTTCTGATTCCCAGTGCCTTGGGCGAGTGCTCATTTGGGTTAGTAGCAACATGGTGACCAGAAATGTCTCAGATGTACTTGAGTTTGTATCTAGACTCTGTTGCTTTCCAGCTGGGTGACCTGCTCATTCACTTTTTTATGAGTTTTGTTTTGAAGGTGAAATGAGGTAATATACGTTAAACTGGTGACACAGTTTATGGCACATGGGAGGCACTCAAATGGTGGTTACTATTGTTAGCAAGGAGATTATGGTGTTCTTTGTATTTTAGAAAGTTGCCATCATAGAGAAAACTGATGATACTAAGAACCATTTAATGATTGTAAGGAAAGAAAAAGCTGGAGGTCAAACTATAATAAATTAAAATAACCTAGTTTTTTTTTTTATTGCTAAGGATTATGCTGGTAGCGTAACTGAAGTTTGTGTCATTCTGTTCTATTGTCATGAAACATTGCACTTTACATTCAACGTGTTGGGTGATAGAACATTAAATTTAATGCAAGTTTAATAGCTGTATTTTTGAAAGCTTGTGAAAGCTATTCATCTAATGAGGTGCTACCCTTATCTTAGAATTCAAGGTAAATATTCTAAAGGTCAATCCTGCTTACTTTTTAAGCTATTGTAGCTTATCTTTCTTGAAATTGTCGTTTTGGTCAACACTTTGTATAAATGAGATTGGTTTTGACCACACAGATTTTTCTAATAGTTTCCCTTAGTTAATAACCTTGCAAAAATCTTATTGACGATTTTTAGACCAGTGTTGTTATTGTAGACTCTGCAACAGCATTGATGTTTTATTGTTTTGTTTTTTCCCTTAAAAACGTTAGGCTTTATATGCCTGCATGACTATATGTGCACTATGGTTAGAGATCTCTCATTTCTTTTACTGGTTTAGAACTCTCTCGACATACTTTTAATATACTGTGAAAAACAATTTAGAAGATAAGAAAAAAAGTAAAGATTTAGAGACAAAGGTCTGTCTCTTCTCAGAGACATTGGTGTGAGTCCTCAGTTTATTGTTGGCTTTGTGGGTAATTCTTTGGTACTCTGTTATCTTCTGTTTAAGCAACAATGGCTTGCAAGTGGGAAATTGGAGCCCTGGGTCCTGTTCTGCCATTAACTAACCAGGTGACCACATGCTATTTATTTATGGTCTCTTTGTGGTTTCCTCTGAGTTAATGAGTAAAGGACAGTGTAGGCTTTGAGGAGAGCTTTGAGAAATGGAAAGTTTTAGACCTTATTTGGTGATTATATGTTATATTGAGTTGGGTCTGTATTGATTTAGCCACATGTTAACCAATCTAGAGTGAAACCCATTGCAAAGAGTCTCAATAACTCATATCACGGACTTCTGCTGCATTCACATGTTGTGACCTGTAGGACACGTTTGTCCTGAGTGACTCAGTGAGCACAGTGAGATGTTGCTGTTAGTCTGTTCAGGCTATTATGACAAAATAGCATAAACTGGTGGCTTAAAAACAACAGAAATGTGGCTGTGTCAGTGGCTCACGCCTGTAATCCCAGCACTTTGGGAGGCCAAGGCGGGTAGATCATGAGGTCAGGAGTTCAAGACCAGCCCAGCCAACGTGGTGAAACCCCCGTCTCTACTAAAAATACAAACGTTAGCTGGGCGTGGTGGCGCATGCCTGTAATCCCAGCTATTCGGGAGGCTGAGGCAGGAGAAATGCTTGAACCAGGATCCAGGAGGTGGAGGTTGCAGTAAGCAGAGATTGCACTTCCAGCTTGGGCTACAGAGCGAGACTCCATCTCCAAAAAAAACAAAAACAAAAACAAAAAAAAAATAGAAATGTGTTTCTTAGAGTTATGGAGGCTGGGAAGCCTGAGATCAAGATGATGTCGGATTTTGTGTCTGGTAAAGACCAACTTTTTGGTTCTTAGACAGTGCATTCTCGTATTCTGGAAGAGGTGAGGATATCTCTGGGGCCTCTCTTATAAGAGCACGAATCCCATTCATGAGGGTTCTGCTTTCGTGACCTAATCACCCCACCTTCTAATACCATCAGCCTGGGGGTTATGATTTCAGCATATGAATTTTGGTGGAACACAAAAATTATAAACATTCAGGCCATAGCACTTGCTGCTCTCAGAAATTTCAGTTTACTGAAATTACTACACATGGGTTATAATAATGGCGTACCTCTTTGAACTGCCTATTTGTGAGAATCACATGCGAGATGTGAGCACCTTAAAATACTGTAAAAATACTTTCAGTGAAGAAATTCTGTAAGGAGATTTTATTGTACTTAAACTCAGAAGTTTCAGTGTCCAAAGTGGATTTTCAATTTAGCTATTCATTGTGATTGATGGAGCATATTTTGGCTTCAATATGCTAAGCAATAACTGTTCTTTTTCTATAAGCTACTGGCATTAAGGCATGCTTTAGTCTGCACAAAGCAGGTCAGTGTTAGTTATCAAAGACGAATAACCTCTTTTTTCTAATCAGTTAATTTTTTAAAAAAACTCAAACTAACAAGAAAAACAACTATCAGCACCTTGGAAGATTTTTAGGATTTCTTTATAGTAAACAGCTTATTTGAAATTAGGACAAATCTTTCTAAAGGTTCGATGATGTTTACCTTTTTTTCCCTTAGTTCTGTAGTTACTTTTCTGCAGCAGCTGAGTATCAGTGAACCAAGGAGCTAGTTCTTCTTGATGTTATATAATACTGTCACTTTGTCCACACGTCGATATCATTAGAAAATGTCAAGTGAAAATTACTTCCTTTTTATCAACCTGCCTGTAGTTTCTTCATGATTTATTCAGTGGGAACACATAGATAACTTAGGGCTCTCAAGTAGAAATTTTTTAAAAAGTTATTACAATCTGATTTTTTAAAATATGGTAAGATTTGATGGTTTTATTTATTGGTAGTGTCATGGGTGCACTTGAGTATTTCATTCTCTGCCTGAAAATCATGTCTTGCTGAGAAAGTTGTACTTCACTCTGTTTGACAGAAGTATTAAAAGGTGTTAGGAAGCTGGGTGTGGTGGCATGCGCCTGTAGTCCCAGCTATTCAGGAGGCTTTGGCAGGAGGATCTCTTGAACCCAGGAGGTGGAGGTTGCAGTGAGCTGAGATCGCACCACTGTACTCCAGCCTGGGTGACAGAGTGAGACTCTGTCCCAGAAAAAAAGCGGCGGGGGTGGGGGTTAGGAATTGAACTATTCCTTCTCCACAAAATAAATTTCACTTTTAAATTGTGTATATTTGCAACTCAATGAAGTGAATTTAGGAATACTTCTTTACTTTTTTTTTGAGATTAGTCTTTATGTCAGTAAAATTTTGTCATGTAAGTGTAAATCAGGTGTCTGATTAATTCTGTTATAGAATTAAAGAATTAGCCAGACCCCCAACTTAAAAATATTGGGTTTACTCCCTACCAATATGCTTATATTAAAATGACAGCTTTCTTCTTTCAAATGCATTCTGAGGCCTGTTCTTCACCCAACGCCACCTGTTTCTCCCCACTCCCCACCCCCACTACCCCTTTGGACTTTGGGTTTTCATTTGCGCCTGTCTGGGTTGTATTGTTAGGGGGGCAAGGGGAAGTACAAAGAAACCCTTGCTGTTTTCTTGCATAAACTAAGTATGGGGTTGAGGAGGATAGGATAGTGAGATTGGAGGCTCTGGCTTGGTCAGTGTGATGGAAATGAATTTTCCTTTGCTTTGGGGTCTGTTTTCCAGGGAGTCCTGCAGGAGGTGGTGGGGGGTTGGTGGGGGGCTGGTGGAGTGGGTGTGGCGGGCACTTAAAGGAATAGCAGAAACCTCACTCCTGGCAGTTAGTGTTTTATACAATGGCTTTCTAAGTGACTGGGTTAACTATCTTGTGAGGTTTAGAAGTCATTTCCATGCACTGTAATCCGGCTTCTAGCCTTGCCTTTCAATTGCAGCTGCCCTCACTGGGGTCAGAGCTGACTTAAGTTGCCAAGCCCAAGGACATTTTTCAGTTCTTATTTGACCTCTTTGAAGTATCTGGCATTGATGACCACTTCCTAAATACTCACTTTTTGTATGGTTTCAGGGACATTAAGACTCTTAAGTTTTCTTTTTTGTTTTTTGACCATTTCTTGTTATTTCTAGAAGCCCCCACTTCTTCCTTCAGCACTTTAAATGTACTGTTTTCCCAGCTTCCACTCTATCCTTCCTTTCTGTTTCCCAGCGTTATCTCATCTACTCTCAGCTTCTGTTTATAGTTTGGTAACTTGCACATCTGTATTTCTAACTCTAGCCTCTCACTGAGTTCCAGTTAGATGTTCTCTTTCTATCTCAAACTCAACTTGAGCAAAACAAGACTTACCCACTACCACCCCAACTCTTCCTCTGTAATCCTAATGTCAGTTAATTCTGGTTTACCCTAAGCCAAAGCCTGACATTGTTCATAAACCCTGCTCTCTCACCTTCCACTGCACAACTCATTATTGTGTCATGTAAAATGTGAGATTGTTGTCAGATTTGGAACGTCTTCCGCGTTCCTTTTATGTATAAGCTACAGGATTTGTGAACCCAAAATAGACTGGTCTCAGCCAATTTAGAAAGTTTATTTTGTCAAGGTTAAAGACACACCTGTGACACCGCCTCAGGAGGTCCCCATGGTAGGCACCCAAGGTGGTCAGGGTGCAACTTGCTTTTATACATTTTTAGGAAGACAATACATTCATCAATACATGTAAGATTTACACTGGTTTGATCTTGAAGGGTGAGACTTCTTGAAGAGGGGCGGGCTTCTAGGTCATAGGTAGATTTAAAAATTTTCTGATTGACGGTTGAAAGATTTATTATCAGTAGAAAGGAATGTTGGGGTTAAGATAAGGGGTTGGGCTGGGCGCAGTGGCAAAAGCCTGTAAGACCAGCACTTTGGGAGGCCTTTGAGCCAGGCAGATCCCCTGAGGTCAGGAGTTGAAGACCAGCCTGGCCAACATGGTGAAAACCTATCTCTACTAAAAATACAAAAAATTAGCCAGGCATGATAGTGCGTGCCTGTAATCTCAGCTGCTTGGGAGTCTGAGACAGGAGAATCACTTGAACCCAGGAGGCGGAGGTTGCAGTGAGCCGCGATCATGCCACTGCACTCCTACCGGCTACACAGCTAGTGAGACTGTCTCCAAAAAAAATAAAGTAAGGGGTTGTAGAGACCTAGGTGTTGTCATGCAGATGAAGCCTCCAAGTAGAGAATAGGCTGTAAACATTTCCTATCTGATGTAAGGTCTGTTTTGATGTTAAAATGCTGCTGGGGTATAATGAGGCCTGCAAACCCCTCTTCCATCATAGTCAGAACTAGATTTTCAGGCAACTCTGAATGTCCTTGGCCAGGAAGAGGAGTCCATTCACATGGTTTGGGGGCCTTAGAATTTTATTTTTGGCTTACAGATTTCAAGGCATTTTATGTTTTCTTGTGCCGTGAATAAGCCTAAAATACTATCATATTTTAATCGACTATCCTCATTAACTAGTTTGTTGTTAACCTCTTCTATATAGTGACGTCTTGTTATTCTTACATTCTTTTAATTGGAGGAATATTCCACAGACTAGCTTCTGGCTTTGTACATTTCAAACCTTGTTTAACTTTATTTCTCCTTCACTACTCACATGATCCTGTGCTGGGCGCAGTGGTACACAGCCTTAAGTAAATGCCATGTTGCTTAGGTGAGTTGACTTAGAGGTAGGAAGAAATTCCTAGAAGGCATTTCTTAAACTAGGACAGTTAGGGATAACTTAACTCTATATAGAAGTGACTACAAAACCACGTCAGTATTTTCCACTAAATCCCAAACAAGTATATTTCCAATCAACTTTCCTTTAGCCAGATCTAGTATCACCTGAGAAGAAAGCAAGAATGATGAGGAAGAGTGAAAAAAAGACCAATCTTAACTGATTGTGGTTAGCATATCGTTTACAAATTTTACAAAAACATATGTGTATGCAACTATATTGTTAGGGCTCCTCTGTGGGCCTTGTGTAAGTGAAGGGCTTCAGCCTCATTGGCTCCATGCCTTCTCTGACCACACTGCTTCTGTCACACGCCCTATTGTCACCCATCACAAGCATTTCTTTCGTCTTTTGTTGTTTTTGGAGATGGAGTCTTGCTGTGTCGCCCAGGCTAGAGTGCAATGGCATGAACTCGGCTCACTGCAACCTCCACCTCCCGGGTTCGAGCGATTCTCCTGCCTCAGCCTCTGAGTAGCTGAGATTACAGGTGCCCACCACCATGCCCAGCTAATTTTTGTATTTTTAGTAGTGACGGGATTTCATCATGTTGACCAGGCTGGTCTCAAACATCTGACCTCAGGTGATCCACCTGCCTCGGCCTCCCTAAGTGCTCGGATTACAGGTATGAGCCACTACGCCCAGCCAATCACAAGCATTTCTTCCCTCTGTCTGCTTCTGTATAAGATTGAAGGAACCAGTGATTTGGGACCGTTCCCACTGCCTACCCCATTTGAGGGGATACACTCCTAGTACCCCTGGTTGAAATTCTGAATACACTTTAGATAACAAAGCCATTGTTATCCTGTGTTTAAAGTTCTTTGTTGATTACGAGTTAACTAAACCTTCATAAATGGCTTACCCTGCCACCTTACCAAGATACACAAATAACTTTGTTTTCTTGGGAAAATGTGTTTAAATTTCTAGACATTTAATTCAAACACAAACTCTTCTGTAAATTGGGGTATGTCAACATGAATTACAGAGGCTTAGAAGAAGACACACAAATCTCGGCTGTCTTGCTCTCTTTTGGTTGATTTGTTTTATAGCTGTATTTTCCACTTAGATTAAGTTTCTCACTCACTTTAAGACAGTAAACCTGGCATATTACGCTAAAATACTTTGCTATCTTTTATCCATTTTCACCCAGATTTAAAAGTAGTGTGTGTTTCAGAACCTCCACAAGGCTGAGAAATAAAAGTAGTGTGTGAAGCTGAAAGATGAGATACATTTTCAGCATAAACTTTATTTCTTAAAACCATTTGTTTCTACTGATGGTCAATTTTATCATATTTAGATCATCTTTGTTTCTAAATCATTAGGATTTAATAGATGACACTCTAATCTTATAATGTGGCTTTTTTTCACCTTAAATCTGGGGCAACCGTGAGTGCCATATATTTCTGTTAGAAAGGTGGAGAAACAAAACATGCGTTTAAATTAGATGGAAAGCACCTGTTCTGTTTCGGTGACTCCTAGAGTATACTTCTGTCATCATCATTTCATAGTTGACAAATCTGAGTCCCAGGGATTCCATGAGAGAGTTGAGACCTGAACCCAGGACTGTAGATACCCAGTCCTGGCATTCAGAGATTTTTGGGGTCAAGTCAGAATATAGAAACTTGAAGATGATTCTCTGCTTCTGGATATCTTGCTGTTTTGTAGCATGTTTCTTTTTTTTTTTTTTTTTTTAATTTGTAAGGCAGCTAAGGTGTTGGTGCCCTACCTCATAAGATTACAATACTGAAAACTGTGATTGTAGAGGACTTAGGTGCCCAAATGCCAAATAAAAAGTGACCCAGTCCTGGAAAAGAAGCCAACATTGCTTCAGTGCTTTAATGTAAGTTTAGAGAGAATTCAGAGATTAGATAGAAAGGACAGGGCAAGTTAGTTTTTAGGCTTTAAGAATGCATAAGTAGTGTAATACTTATTCATATTTTCCTCATATTTAAAAAATATCTGTCACTAGTATAATCCCCTCTGACTTCCAAAGAAGCTCTATATGTGTACTTAAGAAGTAATAGAGGCACACAATGAAAAAACCTTGGCAATTTTGAATAACAGTGCTTTTTTCAAGTAGAGTCTTTATGTAAACCAACAAATAGAGCACAAGTTTCTTCACTGTCACAAATAGGCTTTTACATCAATGAGATTTGAATATATAGTGTGGCCATTACAGTAAGCTAGGTAAAAAGTATTCCCCACTGTGTAGGACTTAGCGAAGGGCCACTGGGAGGTCAGCAACAGCAGTAACTTCCCTTTGCATTGAACGTGCTGTGAAGAATACAACAAGAAAGATTAGTTCATCCACAAGACTTCAGACCTTAGAAGACCAACTGGCTTATTGTTGGCTTGAAAATTTATTTTGCCTACTGTCCTTTTGGGGACTTTGAAGAAAGATATGGGCCCTGGTTGAACCTGCACAATATGGAGTTTACAGGACTAAAAACTATGTGTCCTCAGGGCTTCTTTACAAGCTAACAGCGCTTCATTCATTGGACCTGCTCCTTCCTGCTTTTGCACTTGGGGTTGCCATCATGTGGCAGCATGAGGAACTGAAGCTACTATTGCGGAACCCCTCTGGCTAATCCTTGCTGTGTAAAATACAGTTTTGCCTTTTTATTTGAGGGAATGTCATTGCTTTTGATCAAGAGTTGTGGGGAAGAGATAAACTAACAATAATGAGGTTGGAGGTGTATTTGGCATTTGGATCCTGAAGTAGCCTTTATAGTTATTATCTAGCATTCACAGGGAGAGAATTAGAAATTATTTTCAAGCTTTTCTTTGCTGGAAGAAACGTTAATGCAGTCTTTCAAGCCAGGTGATCCCCTCACTTGAGGTAGTAGCATTTGTTGCCTTGATTGTAGGGCATATGCTGATTGGATGATTTCTTTTTTCCTTTTTTTAGAGACGAGGTCTCACTCTGTCACCCAGGCTGGAGTACAGTGGCACAATCAAAGGTCACTGCAGCATCAAACTCCTGGGCTCAAGCCATCCTCCCACCTCAGCACCACCATGCCAGATAATTTATTTTTTATTTTTGTAGAGATGTGATCTCATTATGTTGTCCAGGCTGGTCTTTAACTCTTGGGCTCAAGCAATCTTCCTGCCTTAGCCTCCCAAAGTGTGGGATTATAGGCGTAAGCCACCGTGTCTGGCCATGGATGATTTTTAAAGTCAAGAAACTTTGATCAGGCATCTGCTACATCCAGGGTACTGTGGCCAGTGCAGGGCATAGTAGGAGGTCTCTGACCTTAAGAGCTTACAGAATAGTTTGGGAAGTAGGATGTGTGATATAGATAACAAGTTCCAGGCTATGTTAAGGGTATTGTAGAGTAAAACTGGGACTTGGGCCTTCAAGGGAAGGAAGCCAATATGCACGCAATGTAGGGGGAAGAATGAGGGGGAACAGGGTCTCGGAGGAAGAGAGTTCCATTCAGGAAATAGTGAGAGGGAAAGTTGGGAGTGGAGATAATACATTGTGAGGAACTTAAATGACAATTTGACTATCAACACTTCTATAAGAATGGACAAAAGTAAGAGGGTAAACTATTTCATGGGGGAATTGATTTTTGGATGTATCTGTGAAGCAGTTTTAATACTTTTTTCTCTCATTTAGGAAGTACTGAAGCTATGTTTGAATTGTTGGGGCAAAAGGTAATTTACCTCTGCCCTCCAAAGGTTCTATAACTGAGTCTGCTGAAATAAACTGATAATAGATTAACAGGAGAAAAGTCATACATATTTATTTATTTCCTTTCATTATTAGTTGATATGTAATAATTATACACATTTATGGGCTATAGTATGATATTTCAGTCCATGGATACCATGTGTAATGATCAAATAAGAACAATCAGCATGTCCTTCAAGTCAAACATTGATTATTTCTTTGTGTTGGGAACATTAAATATCCTCTCTTCTAGTTTTTTGAGAGTATACAATAAATCGTTATTAACTGTATTCACCCTGTAGTGCTGTGGAGTACTAGAACATATTCTTCTTATCTAGCTGTAATTTTGTATTTGTTAACCAACCTCGCCCCGTTCTTCCCTCCCTGCTACCCTTCCCAGTGTCTGATAAACCACAATTCTACTCTGCTTCTGTGACCTCAACCTTGTCTAGCTCCCCCTTGAGTGAAAACATGGTATTTATCTTCTTGTGCCTCACTTATTTCAGTTAACAGAATGTCCTCCAGGCTCATCTCTGTGGCCATGAATGACAGAATTTCATTCTTACCTTTTTATGGTTGAATAGTATTACATCATATAATATATATATATTATATGATGTGCACACCATATTTTCTTTATCTGTTTAGCTGTTAATGGACATTTAGGTTGATTCCATATCTTGGCTATTGTGAACAGTGTTGTATTAAACGTGGGAGTGCAGGTATGTCTTTGATATACTGATTCTCCTTCCTCTGGATAAATACTCAGCATTAGGATTGCTGGATCTTATGGTAGTTTTACTTTTAGGGAAAGCTTCATACTGTTTTTCATATTGGCTGTACTAGCTTACATTCCCACCAAAGATATGTAAGAGTTCCCTTTTCTCTGCATCCTTTCCAATATTTATATTTTTTGGTATTTTTTTCTATATGGAACCCTTCACAAATTTACATGTCATTCTTGCTCAGGGACCATGCTAATCATCTTTGTGTCATTCCAGTTTTAGTATAGGTGCTGCCTAAGCAAGCCCTGTTTTTTGTCTTTTTGGTTATAGCCATTCTAACTATGGTGCGATATCTCATTGTGATTTTAATTTGCATTTCCCTGATTATTAGTGATGTACAGCATTTTTTCCTATGCTTGGCCATTTTTCTTGTTTTGAGAAATGTCTATTCAGATCCTTTGTGCATTTTAAATTGAATTACTAGTTTTTTTTATTGTTGTTGAGTTTTTTGAGTTCCTTATATATTGTGGTTAGTAGTCCTTCATTGGTTGTAGAGTTTGGATATACTTTCTCCTATTCTACAGGTTGTCTCTTCATTGGTTTCATCTGCTGAACAGAGCTTTTTAGTTTGAGATAATCCTATTTATTAATGTTTTTGTTGCCTCTGCTTTTGAAGTCTTACCTATAAAATTTTTGCCTGTATTCCCATATGCTTTCTTCTGATAGTTTTGTTTGGGTTTTATGTTTAAGTCTTTAATTCATTTTGAGTTGGTCTTTATATATGGTGAGAAATGGAAATCTATAGTTTCCATTCTTCTGCATATGGATACCCAATTTTCTCCACAACAATTATTGAAGAAATTATCCTCTTCCCAACATAAGTTCTTATAGCCTTTGTTGTAAATTAGTTGGCTATAAATTGTTGGATTTATTTCTGGGTTCTTTATTTTGTTCCATTGGTCCATGTGTCTGTCTTTATACTAGTACCATGTTGTTTTGGTTATTGTAGCTTTGTGGTATAGTTTGAAGTCAGAAAGTGTGTGTGATGCTTCCTGCTTTTTCCTTTTTGTGCATATTGTTTTGGTTATTCAGGGTCTTTTACGGTTCCCTGCAAATTTTAGGATTAAGAAAACATTCTAGGAAGAATGTCATTGGTATTTTAATAAGGCTTGCATTAAGTCTGTAGATTGCTTTGGGCAGTTTGGTCATTTTAGCAACATTTAGTTTTCCAATCCATGAGCATAGGATGTCTATTTTTTTGTGTTCTCTTCAATTTATATGTTTATTTAATTTATATATATTTTTTATTTGAGACAGGCAGGTCTTGAACTCCTGAACTCAAGTGATCTTCCCTCTTTGGCCTTCCAAAGTGCTGGGGATTAGAGGCCGAAGCCACTGTACCCATCCCTCTTCAATTTCTTTTATCATTTATAATTAGTTTTCATTATATAAATCTTTTACCTCCTTGGTTAAGTTTATTCCTAAGTGATTTTTATGTAGCTATTGTAAACAAAATTGATTTCTTTTTCAGCTAGCTCATTGTTGGTATATAGAAATGCTACTGCTTTTTAAATTTTTATTTATATGTATTTATTTAAAAAAATTGTTTTTGACGACAGAGTCTTGTTCTGTCACCCAGGCTGGAGGGCAGTGGCACAGTCTTGGCTCACTGCAACCTCAACCTTCCTAGGCTCAAGCAATCCTTCTACCTCAGCCTCCCAGATAGCTGGGACTACAGGTGTGTGCCACCATGCCCAGCTAATTTTTGTATTTAGTAGAGATGAGATTTCACTGTGTTGGCCAGGCTGGTCTTGAACTCCTGGAATCAAGTGATCTGCCTGTCTCAGCCTCCTGATTACGGGTGTGAGCCACTGCTCCTGGCTGCTACTGATTTTGTATGTTGATTTTTTTTTTGTGCTACTTTAATGAATCTGTTTATCAGTTCTAAGAGGTTTTTGGTTGAGTCTTTTGTTTTTTCTATATATAAGATCGTGTCATCTGCAAAGGGGAACAATTTGACATCCTCTTTTTCAATTTGGATGCCCTTTATTTCTTTCTCTGGTCTAATTGCTCTGGCTAGTACTTCTAGTATTTTTTCCTGTAGATGTATCTGTTGTGTTGTTTGAGTAGAGTGCTTTGGCTTTGTTCCTGGGTGAGCACAGTCATGTAGTCTCGGTGTGACTTCTTGGTGACAAACAGCCATCAGTGGTGTCAGTGAATTCCTCAGTGGCTTATGCTGTAGTTTGTGGAGGCTGTTGGGTGCTTTTGTTGGACACAGGGGTGCTGGGTAGTCTGGTCCTCAGGTCACTAGGTGACACATGTGGCTACATGGCATTCCTGCCGTTGGTGTGGGTGGCAGGCTTTTAGTGAACTAGTCCTCAGGACCCTGGTCAGTGTGCCAGAGGACTAGCAGTGATGGTTGTGGGCTCTGGGTGAACTGGTCCTCTAGTCTCTGCACTGCATGCATGGCTAAATGGCAGCTCTACGTCTAGAGGGGTGGGGTCACTGTCAGGGTTGGTGGCAACAGACCTGGGCATGTAATAATGTGCAGGTGCATGGAAGTCACACAAGGTATGAAACTTGAAGAAGGGCCAAATAGGTGATTCCTAAATACCCTCTTCATAGGGGATAGGGAAGGGGAATTTGTAAGCAATTTTGGAGGAAAAATAAATTATTTTGAAGGAAGGTGATTGGGCCCAAAGAACAGACAACAGCCTAGGACAAAATTCACGTGGTCTATGGCTGTGGCATCTACTCTAGTCTTGTTTCATGTGAGTTAATTTTCTGTGTTTGATAAGAGTATAGGGAGGGGGCCCAAGAAAATAGCATTCCTTCTGAGGGAACTTCAGAGAAATCCTCTCTTTGCACTTCAGGAGAAACAAAGGGATGAGAGACTGTGGCCGGGAGTGATAAGAGAAGGTCAGAGAGACCTTCGTTCTGAGGCTGTTCCTTTACTTCAAAGTACTGAGCATGTCAAAGTGCTATACTTTGGTTTATTTTCTGAGCCCCAACAGGATCTTTAAAATTTCTTCTATTCTTTATAATGTTGGAAATTATAAATCCTTCTAGAAGGAATACAATTTGCAAGGAGACTTGTTTTAATTATGTTTAATGGTTTTAATTTCAAAGGGAATAACTGGCTCAGATATTTTAGTAGTAACTTTGAGCTATAAATGAGAGTGACAAACAGCCTTCTGTGATTTGGGCAAGATAGAAAAAAATGAAATGAAACTAGGGTTGGGGTTATAGACAGAATGCATGTTCCAAGATTTGGTGTACTTGCTAGAGATAGGGGACAAAATTCCCTGCACTTTCCAGCAGCCAAGGCAATAGGGACCCACAGTAGCAGTTACTCAATTTATGGTGACGTTAAATAGGACAGATACTCCTACCACTTAGTATTCAGAAAAATGTTTTTTTGTAAGCCATCATAAAGAGACTTCTCATGAAGGATTCTGTCAACCATATCCCCTTAGCTAGTACAATATCAGATATCAATCACTTTTTATAATGTCCCTCAGCCTTGATCAGTAGTGTGACACCAAAGTACAGTACAAATAATTTTCTGGGGTCTTGAAACCATCCAGTCCAAGTAGGCAATTCTTTGAAGCTCTACCTTAATTTAAGAATAAAACGTAACAGCACGTAAAACAGTTTCTTGAATGGTGATTCTCTTTCGGATTGCACACTTCTTTGGGAAATGGATGATAGATCTAGATTTCTTTCCTTCTCAATGCACATATGCATAATCACACACATTTTGCATGTCATTTTAGGAAATTTACAATTTCAGAGTTCATAATCCCTTACCCTATCCCTCATCTCCTCACCCTTGTCCCACCCCAACCCTCCTGCCCTGACTGATCCAGGCTGAGCACCCTGGTCTTCAGGGCTGTCATGAGTAAACATGGTATGAACATGCAGTATGGAGATGGTTGGGCTGGTTGGACACATTCCTCTGCTTTAACAGGAAGCCATTCTGAGGATGGGAATTGATTTTCATTTATAAAAGTTGATGAATTTAACAGGACATGTCTGAACAAAAGATGTTTATTTCTCTTTAGTGGGATTGTAGTTAGGAATGTGATTTTTCTCAGAGAACAGCTAAGCATAACAAACTAAAAAGGGCCCCAAATCTCCCTCTTATAAAGGAAGCTCTAATAATTTTAGCCTAGAAAAATTATAAGGCAGGTGTTACAAAGGACCATCTGAGCTATCTTAAACTAACAAATTATTGGTATTTTGGTATTTGATATTCTTGCTACAGAGAGAATGTCTAACTTTAAGCACTTACAGTTTCTTGGTGAACCTAAAATAAAATCCTTGTGTAATATAACCTTGGGAAGCTGAAAAATGTTATTTTCTTTTAGAATTATTTATCATCATATCATAAACCAGTTATATGTTGAAAACGTTTATCCAGTTATATCTGCTTTAGATTCTCATTAATTGTGGTTTCTTTGTATTGCAGTGTTCTAATATTAGGCGCTTCAGGTGGAGTTGGTACTTTTGCTATACAGGTAAAACCATTTTTTAATCTTGTAAATAGGAGGATTTTGTTTACATGAATTTATAAGATAAATTATTTCTCCTTAAAAGCTGAGAGAAAGGTAGGTCTGGTAAATGCGCTGTAATTTCAGCTTGTTCTGTAAGAGGAAAATATTCTTTTTTTCAGTTAAAAAAAATTACTTTTTAGAGACAGAGTCTTGCTGTGTCACCCAGGCTGGAGTGCAGCGCACAGTCATAGCTCACTGTAGGGAAAATATTCTAATGTAGAAGGAAGCATTAATCTTTCTAGTAGTTTAATATGAGTGGGTGTGTAGATGTTCTATAACAAATGTAGGAAAGCTTTTAAGAGGGAAGAACATGGGCAGTGCAGGTAGATGAAAGTTTGCAATTTGGTAGGAAACAGCCAATGTCAAAAATTAATGCTAGTTTCCAATCAAAATTTTTGCAGGCTAAAAAGCCTGCAAATGTAGAAACTGATAAGCTGATTCTAAAATTTATATAGAAATACAGTAGTTAAGATGGCAATACTCCCCCAAAATGATTTATAGATTTAGTGCAATCCCTATCAAAATTCCAGCTGCTTTTTTTTACTTTGCATAGATGGACAAATTTATCCTAAAATGCATATGGAATCACAGGGGACCCCAAATAGCCAAACAGTCTTGAAAAGTAATAAATGTGGAGGACTCACACTTGCTGATTTCAAACTTACTACAGAGCTACAGTAATCAAAACATAAGGGTAGACTTATAGCTCAATGGAATGCAACTGAACATCCAGAAATAAACCCATACCTCTGTGGTCAATTGATTCTGACAAGAATGGCAAGACCATTAAATGGGGAAAAGAATAGTCCTTTCAGCAAATACTGCTGAACAACTAGATATCCATATGTAAAAGAATGAAGTTGAGCCCCTACCTCACATCATATTTAAAAAAAGAAACTCTCAAGGCCAGGTGTGATGGTTCATATCTGTTATCCCTACACTTTGGGAGGCCAAGGTGGGAGGATCACTTCAGGTCATTAGTTCAAGGTCAACGTGGCCAACATGGTGAATCCCTCTCTCTACTAAAAATACAAAAATTAGTCGGACATGGTGGTGTGTGCCTGTAATTCCAGTTACTCAGGTGGCTAAGGCAGGAGAATTGCTTGAACCTGGGAAGCAGATGTTGCCGAGAGCCTAGATCATGCCACTGCTCTCCGACCTGGGTGATGAGTGAGACTCTATTTCAAAAAAGTAAAAAGAAAAAAACCTCAAAATGGATCAAAGATCTAAATATAAGAACCAAAACTATAAAACTTTTAGAAGAGTAGGCAGGGAAATGGGAAAAAAAAAAGTCCTAGAAGAAAACGTAGGAGAAAGTCTTCATGACCTTAGATTTGGCAACAGATTTTTAGATATGACACCCAAAGCACAAGGAATCAGAGAAAAAAATAAATTGTATTTCATCAAAATTAAAAAAAAACTTTTTTGTATGTCAAAGGGCACTATCGACAAAGTGAAAAGACAACCCATAGAAGGGAAGAAAATATTTGCAAATCATTTATCTGATAATGGTCTAGTATCCAGAATATATAAAGAACTCTTATGACTTAACAACAAAAAGACAGCACAGTTTTTAATTAGCCAAGAATTTGAACTGACATTTCTCCAAAGAATATATACAAGTGGCCAGTAAGTCCATGTAAGGATGGTCAGTATCTTTATTCATTAGGGAAATGCAAATCCAAACCACAGTGAGATACTGTGTCCTTTTTTTTGAGATGGAGTCTTGCCTTGTTGCCCAGGCTGGACTGCAGCGGTGCGATCATGGCTCATTGCAACCTCTGCCTCCTGGGTTCAAGTGATTCTCCTGCCTCAGCTTCCCAAGTAGCTGGGATTACAGGCACGCACCACCATGCCTGGCTAATTTTTGTGTCTTTAGTAGAGACGGGATTTCACTATGTTGGCCAGGCTGGTCTCAAACTCCTGACCTCTTGATCCTTCCGCCTCTGCCTCCCAAAGTTCTGGGATTACACAGTGCCCAGCCAATACTGTGTCTTATAATAAAAAGCAAACACAGAAAATAAAAAATGTTAGCAAAGATGTAAATAAATTAGAACACTCATACATTGCTGGTGGGAAGTTAAAATGGTACAGACATTGTGGAAGAATTTGTTGGGTTCTCAAAATGTTAAACATAGAATTACCATATGACCTAGCAATTCCATTCTTATGTGTATACCCAAGAAATGAAAACATACATTTAAGCCTAATCTTATTCATGAATAACATAGCAGCATTATTCATAATAGTAAAAAAAAGTGGAAATTAATGTTTATTAATTGATGAATGGATAAACAAAGTGTGTGTGTATGCTATATACACACACACACACACACACACACACACACACACACACACACACAGAATGGAATATTATTCAGCCATAAAAAGGAATAAAATATTGATGCATGTTACAGCATGGATGAATCTTCTAAACATGCTAAATGAGAAAAACCCATAAATAAAAGGTCCTACCTATTGTGTGATTCCATTTATATCATATGTCTAGAATAGGCAAATCCACAGAAACAAAGCAGATTAGTGGTTGTCAGGGGTTGGGGGTGGATGGAGAAAGGAGTGGGGAATGACTCTTAATGAGCATGAGGCTTATTCTTGGGGCAATTAAATATTATGGAATTAGAGGTGATGGTTACACAATATTGTGAATGTATTAGAGGCCACTGTGTACTTTGAATATTTTAAAACTGTGAAAATGGTGATGTATATGAATTTTACCTCAAATAAAATGAAACAAGAAGTTCCACAAGCCTCCAGGAACACCATGGGACCCAGTGGCTGCTTCTGTTCTGGTCAGATGTGTAACTGAATGGCTCCTGGAAGAGGGGGCTTGATTAAGCCTCAGGATGAGGGGAGAGAGCCTTTCCCCCAATATGGGGCTAGTGAGTAGCCTCAAAGGCCACATTACTTTCCAGGAGGGAGGTTTGGGAATTACAGACCACCCCAGACCCACCTTAGACTTTCTGAGAACCCAGATGGTGCTGGGGGCCTCCTGTCTGTCTGTTGACTGAGTTAGGTGAAGGAGGTGAGGATTCCTGGTGATGCACACTTTAACTATTAATTCATCATTTAATAACCAGGATCCAGTCCAGAGGCTTGGTAAATATGAGATGAATGAATAAGTACATAGAAGAAAGGAAAAGAGGGAGAGAGGCTAAAAGAAAAGAGAAATATCATACATAGTAGGTTAGAGTATAAATTGGTACAGCCACTTAAGAAAACAATTTTGCATCTATTAAATCTGAATATAAATTGTAAAGTTTCTTAAAAAACAAAAACAAAAGGACAACACAAAAATTCTATTTTAGGATTATAACATATAGGTAGATAGACAAACATGTTTATCCAAAGATATGTACCAGAATTTCAGAGCAGGGCTATTCCTATTAAAATTCCCCAACTAGAAAAACCCCAATGTCCATCACCAGTAAAATGAGTAAGTAAACTCTGGCATATTCTTACATTGGAATATTATACAGTCATGAAAAATCTGTAATTGCACACAGTGAAGTGGATGAATATCTAACCAAATGTTGAGTAAAAGAAATCAGGCACAAGAGCATATCCTATATGGTTCCATTTAATGGCATTCAAGAACAGGTGAAACTAAGCAGTATTTTTAAGGGTGTTTATTTAATAAAATTTCTAAAAAACAAAAAGCAAAAAGGGTTACTGTAAAGGTCTTGTTAGTAGTTACTTTTTTTAGAGAGTTGAGGTTTTAATTGGGAGGCTTGGGGCAGAGGTGGTATTCTAGTTCTTAATTTTGAGTAATGGTTATAATAATATTTGACTTGTAATAATTTGTTAAGCTATATACTTATATTCTGTATGCTTTTATTTGTATTATATTTTACAATAAAAAATAATAAAATTTAAAAAATAAGTAATAGAAGAGCATTAAGGTTAAATCCCATGCAAAGCTATTATAAGGAAAGTGAAAATAAGGTATAGAATAACATACCATATAATGAAAGCACATCAGAATACATGCCTGGAAAACAGCCTGAAATTTAACCTATTTCAAAACAAATTAAAAGACATTAAAAATATAATATAAGACCTGAAAAAAACAAAATAAATCAGAATTGGAAAAACTCAGGAAAAATGTAAAACTAAATGAAAAATTTATTTAGTAATAGAAAACTAAACTAGGAGAAACTCAATAGCAAGTAAACAGAACACATAATGCTTCCTTAATGGAAACAAAATGCAGAAAAAAAATTCAAATTACAAAAGAAACAAAAAGGTAGGCTAGGCACAGTGGCTCCAATCGCAGCACTTTGGGAGGCTGAGGCAGGGAGACTGTTTGAGCTCAGCGATTCAAGATCAACCTAGGCAATATTGCAAAACCTTGTCTCTACAAAAAAATATAAAAATTAGCTGGGCATGGTGGCTTATACCTGTAATCTCAGCTACTGGAGAGGCTGAGGTGTGAGGATCATTTGAGCCCAGGAGGTCAAGGCTACAGTGAGCCGTGATCACCCCACTGCACTTCAGCCTTGACAGAGTGAGACCCTATCTCAAAAAGAAAGAAAAAAATAAAAACAGATTCAACAGAAAGTACCAAATATTGATGACAGGCAAGGAAAATTGAAAGATGGAGTCCTTGAAGGGGAAAACCAAAGCAAGGGAATTGAACCCATACTAAAACAAGAATCAAGGAAACGTTCCTACTGTCCTAAAATCAAATGATTTGAAATGACATGTTTAATAGCCACATCACTTTTCTAAGGACATGGACCCAGACTGAACAACACTAAAAGTTACTAAAAAAAAAATGAAGAAAAATTATAGTGAAATGACTGGCCTTTAGAGAAAAAGAAATAAGATCCTTTGGAAATCTAGACAAAATAGCACATGTGCTACTTACGTATCCATATAAGAATAAAAAGGTGATGTGACTTAGAAATAAAATTAGACTGTCAGGAGACTTTTTGTCAGTAACATTTTTGGTAGAAAAAAATGGAGTAAGATATTTAAGATACTCAAGGAAGAGTGCACCAAGAATCACTTATACAACAAAACTGGCCTTCAAGTATCATGGACACATACAGATTGTTACCAAGATCAAGAACTTGGGGAATCTTGTTCTTCTGATCCCTTTCTGAGGAATCTACTAGATAATGAACTTCTGACTAGGAGTGCCTATGAAGACATTTTAAGGACTAGTGGTAAATGTTCAACGTAGTTACCTATACAACAAAACTAAATGAGGGCTTAGAAGGAGACGGTAAAGGAACAGCCATATGCTCTGTCTGACGAGGTAAATATAGTGAAATAATTGTTATTATTTTTGAGACAGTGTCTTTCTCTGTCATCCAGGCGGGGATACAGTGATGTGATCACAGCTTACTGCAGACTCAACGTCCTGGGCTCAATGATCCTCTCACCCCAAACTCTTGAGACCTGGAACTACAGGCACATGCCACTATGCCCAACTAATTTTTCCATTTTTTGTAGAGATGGGGTATTGCCATGTTGTCCGGACTGGCCTTCAATTCCTGACCTCAAGCAATCTTCCTGCCTTGGCATCCCGAAGTGCTGAGATTTTGTTTTCTTTTTTGAGATGGAGTCTTGCTCTGTAGCCCAGGCTGGAGTGCAGTGGTACAGTCTCGGCTCATTGCAACCTCCGCCTCCTGGGTTCAAGCAGTTCTCCTGCCTCAGCCTCCAGGTTAGCTGAAACAACAGTCACATGCCACCATGCCCAGCTAATTTTTTTGCATTTTTAGTAGAGATGGGGTTTCACCATGTTGGCCAGGATGGTCTCGATCTCTTGACCTCATGATCCGCCCGCCTCAGCCTCCCAAAGTGCTGGAATTACAGGCTTGAGCCACTGCACCTAGCCAAGTGCTGAGATTTTGTAGTCTCAAATTAGAATTCGAAATATCAATGTGAACTCAAGAAATATTTTGTGTATGTGTGTATGTAAAGTCATCGCTCGAAATATCATTTCTCATTAAAACAAGGCAGGGCTTCACAGAGAAGTAGCTGATTTCAGATCTAGGGTGCAAATATACAAGAATAACCTGGAATACATTAAATAGCAAGAAAGCTATCAAAGACTAGTCAGGTCATGTAAAGACTCAAGAGCTAACTTGAAGAAATGCCCAAAGATGTAACAATTTGAGCTTTAGTAATAACGACCATTACACTGAGTTGAAACCTTTTAAATATATTTAAATCCATGTGTTCATGATACTTTTTTCAAAGAGGTCCCTTTTGGAAGATGAAAGGGAACCAATTTATTATCTTATAAATGATAAAGAGAAACGGTTAAGCATTTGTCTTGCCTTTCCTACATGAACTGTATAATTGAGTAGATCAAATAATATAATGAGGGGCAGTGTTACTTTGTGAAAGTATTCAGGCTGCGCACAGAGGCTCATGCATGTAATCCCAGCACTTGAGGAGGCCAGTGTGGGTGGCTCACTAGAGGTCAGGAGTTCGAGACCAGTCTGACCAACATGGCGAAACCCCGTCTCTACTAAAAATGGTGGACACCTGTAATCCCAGCTACTCGGGAGCTTGAGGCAGGGAGAATCGCTTGAACTTGGGAAGTGGAGGTTGCAGTAAGCAGAGATCATACCACTGCACTCTAGCCTGGGATAGAGCAAGACTCCGGCCCCCCCCCCAAAATAAAATATTTCATCTACTTAAATAAAAAGAAGTAGAATTAGATGATTACTATTTCACAATCACCAATAAACAGATATAAGTATTAAGCATTGACAGTTGCTAAGATACTAAGGAGTGCCTCAACCAGACATGATGTGCCTCCTCTAGTTTTGCCAGACACTGTCCATAGTTTTGCTAAAGGGATTGAAATGGAATCTGATCTAGTCTCCAGATCCATCTGCCAAGTTGCAAAAAATAAAGAGGACAGAGCAACATGTCCCGTGGGTGTGCAGTCAGAAATTCCAGACTGTGGGGAACTCCACAGATGAAATGGCCTAGATTGTTCCACAGATAAACTATAAGACCACAGAGGATGGGGAGTTGGGGAGAGATAGCAGGGGGAGAAATACCGGATATAGGTGATGGGGAGGAAGGCAGCACATCACACTGCCATGTGTGTACGTATGCAACAATCTTGCATATTCTTCACATGTACCCCAAAACCTAAAATGCAATTAAAAAAATATATAAAAATAAAGGGAGAAAAGAAAAAGAAAAAAAAAGAAAGCAAAGGGATAGAGCAAGAGCCTATGTAAAAAGAGACTTAAGGCCGTGCACAGTGGCTCATACCTGTAATCCCAGCACTTTGGGAGGCCAAGGCAGGTGGATCACTTGAGGTCAGGCATTCAAGATCAGCCTGGTCAACTTGGTGAAACCTGTCTCTACTTCAAATACAAAAATTAGTCCAGTGTGGTGTCATGTGCCTGTAATCCTGCTCGGGAGGCTGAGGGCAGGAGAATCACTTGAACCTGGGAACGGGGGGTTGCAGTGGACTAAGATCATGCCACTGCACTCTAGCCTGGGCAACAGAGTGAGACTATTTCTCAAATAAAAACCTGAAAATAAATAATTTTAAAAAGAGAGACTTAAAACATACCATTTAAAAAATGTACAAGACTATAATGTCTAGAGAATGCATAGTTGGGTGATAAAACTTTTTAAAATACAAGGGGGTGATTACTATAAAAATCAGGCATATGTGCCTGTAGTCCCAGCTACTCAGGAGGCTGAGGCAGGAGATTTGCTTGAACCTAGGAGGTGGAGGTTGCAGTGAGCCGAGATTGCACTACTGCACTCCAGCCACCATGCCCAGCTAATTTTTATTATTTTAGTAGACACGGGGTTTCACCATGTTGCCCAGGATGGTCTCAATCTCTTGACGTTGTGATCTGCCCACCTCAGCCTCCCAAAGTGTTGGAATTACAGGCATGAGCCACTGCACCCAGCCTCTCCTTTTAATGTAAATCTAGTTATAACTAATTATTTTAAAATATAAGCCATCTGCATTTTAAAACCTAAGTACCATTTGTTTAGGTTTTCTTTTTTTTTTTTGTTTTTTTTTGAGGCAGAGTTTCACTCTTGTTACCCAGGCTAGAGTGCAATGGCGCGATCTCGGCTCACTGCAACCTCCGCCTCCTGGGTTCAGGCAATTCTCCTGCCTCAGCCTCCTGAGTAGCTGGGATTACAGGCACGCACCACCATGCCCAGCTTATTTTTTGTATTTTTAGTAGAGACGGGGTTTCACCGTGTTGACCAGGATGGTCTCGATCTCTTGACCTCGTGATCCACCCGCCTCGGCCTCCCAAAGTTGTTTAAGTTTTCTTACTCCAAGTTTTTAAGATAAAATGGTTATAGTTTCTTCTCCTTTTTAAGAGAACCTTTTCATATATTACCTATTACTTAATAGCTCATTACTTTGAAACACTGTATGATTCAATATTGTGTTAACACTTACTGGAGATGCAAATGATGATATATGGCATTTTAATGTTCTGGATACATTTTAAAGTCATTTTTCTGAAGACATGCTTTTTTGGGCCATTTAACTTTGCTATCCTTGAAAGTGCTAAATTTGAGGCTTTCAACTCCTGTCTTTTCTGTTACTGCTGAGGCACAGAATCCCTCTCTAAGTGGATTAGTTATAACCTTATGACAACAAGGTGGCTGGCTGTCTCATGTAAAGAAAATGAGATCTCTTTCTTGGAATTTTCCTAGTGAACGAAAGTTTAAGCATTTTTACTAGTCTCTGACAGATGGCTTCCTATAGTTCTTGTTAAGATGAGGTACTTAAAGTTCTTTAGAGATTAGTCTGATATATGTATACATGGTGTCAATGATTTTTTTTCAATGCAGTCAGTTTTTCTAATCTCTTCGTTTTTTTTCTTTAATTTTTTTGGGGGGCAGGTAATGAAAGCGTGGGGTGCTCATGTGACAGCAGTTTGCTCTCAAGATGCCAGTGAACTTGTAAGGGAGCTTGGGGCAGATGATGTAATTGATTACAAATCTGGAAGTGTGGAGGAGCAGTTGAAATCCTTAAAACGGTATGTATTAGAACAATGTTCACGCTGGGAATGGGAACAAGGACAGTTGATGATGCAGGTCTGAGATGGTTTGGTGGCTTTACAATCATGTTTGATTCTTAGAGAAGAATCTATGAAAACATTCCGTGTCATTAGAAGTTACTTAGGTTGGCTTCTGTTTTAATTCCAGATGTTAATATAACACAGTAACGGGATATGGATAGGTACTGAGGAAGTTACTTTGCTTACAAAATCTTTACGAATTTTTAAGTTAACGTGCTGGTTTATAAGAGGCCTGAAGACAAAATTGGAAATGTATTCCCTTCTGTGGCATCTGTCACCACAGGAAGAATATAGAGTAGTTTATGAAATACATGATTAGCCCAAAACATACTTTCCGTGTTTTGGCTTAACAAAGGCTTAAGAGAAACACTGTAAGTCTAAATCTTGGTAATGGGAGCATTGTGGATGTTCCCAGTGTGTCTGAATGCCAGGCTGTGGTTTGTCCTGAGGTACCGAACAGGAGGAATGCATTCAGGAATTTTCTTAGGTCCTGTTGATTTGGGCTTATTCATCTGACTTTTATCCAGCCGACATCAAGCTGAAGCTAACACAACTGAGGAGTATTTGGAAAGCTATTTTACTGCTCCTCTTTCAATGGTTTTCCCTTTTTTGATTAGTTTTCAGAAGTAAACTACTCTTGCCCACATTGAGTAGAAGTATATTTTTAAATAGAAAAAAGAAAAAAAGGGAGTGGTTATCTGACACTGCCCAGCCTTTCTCAGCCAGTGCCACCAACTCCCAATGGTAGTTTGGTGGTGCACCCAGGAGCAGCCAACTGTTCAGGGAGCTTCCACTCTTGCCAGGCAGGGTTCCATATGCCAGTTACAGTGGTGAACAAGACAAATGCCCATTTTCATGGAGCTTACATTCTTGTTTGGGAGCTTTTAGTGGTAGGTGCTTTGAAAAAAAAATGAAAGGGAATAGACTGAGGTGGAGGCTGTTATAGATAGGGAGGTTACAGAATGCCTTGTTGAGGAAGCCACATTTGAGTGGAGGCTTTAGTGAGCAAGCCATATGAATAGAATTTGTGTATGTCTGTTGCTCCCTGCTATATCCCTCCATCTGGAAGAGTGTAGTAGCATGTAGTAGGTACTCAATAATGTTTATTTAGTTGTTGAAGGAATCTAGGAGAACAATTGTTCCATCTGGAAAGAACAGCAAACGTAAAGCTGCCATGTCAGGAACATGCCTGGCATGTTTAAGGACTATCATCGTCCCTTTCAGAGATTTTTTCAGCCACCCTACCTGTGTTTCAGGCCTAAGCCTCTGTAGGCCCCTTGAGTGAGGACATGACAGGTCTCTGAGATGTGACTTCTAGAAAGCAGTTATTGTATCTTCTGATGCTTCTAGGAATAGCAACATGATAGTGGGCCAAGTACTACCTATTCCCCTCTATCTACCTTAAGGTTTGTTGTTGTTGTTTTGAGATGGAGTCTCACTCTGTCGCCCAGGCTGGAGTGCAATGGTGCGATCTCAGTTTGCTGCAACCTTTGCCTCCTGATTCTCATGCCTCAACCTCCCAAGTAGCTGGGATCACAGGCACACACCACCATGCCTGCTAATTTTTGTATATATATGTAAGTTTTTTGTAGAGATGGAGTTTCACCATGTTGGCCAGGCTGGTCTCGAACTCCTGGCCTCAAGTGATCCGCCTGCCTTGGTCTCCCAGAGTGCAGGGATTACAGGCATGAGCTACCACACCTGGCCTACCTTAAGTTTTATGTACGACTGGAATTTGTCACCAGAGAACTTAACAGATGGTAGGCTAGAGGATACTCAGTCTAGGCTCCCAAACCAGTGCTACACGTTCTTCCTCAGCATCTCTTCCTGGCAAGTGGTCTTACTTCTTTCGCTTGTACTTTTCTAGTAGGGGGAACTTCCTGGTTTATAAATGCAAGCCATTACTTTTTCTTCTTCTTTTTTTTTAATAGCTTTAGTTAAAATTGATCTTTGTCATTTCTGCCTGGAGTTTGACCTCTCAGTCTACCTATGAATATATTCCTCCTTTCAAATAGCAGCTTATTTTAGGTATTTGAAATCTTAGAGTTTTATAGCAAGAAGGGGCTTTGAAACCTTCAGTCTGACCCTATGATGCTGTAGTTGAGAAAGTGAAGGGCAGAGAATTTATGAGTTTTTGCATACTCAGTGTCATGCCACCAGTCATTTGTTGGGAGAGCTGGATCCACAACCTGGTCTCCACATTTCTTTCTCAGACAACGCATGTTCTAAATACCAGGCTGCCTTAGTTTTCCTTAAATTAAGTGTCTTCAAATTTGTTCATTCAAAACTTGGAAATGAAGTAGACACTTTTTTAGTAAAAAGAATGGTCATCTGTTAAGGTCATCATGCTCCTGCATTTGATATCCTTGGATTTTATCTGCCCTTCTTTAGTTCAGTTCCATGAAATACTCAGGATCCACAAAGTTGGCCAAAGCTGCTTTCAGGAACTTTAAGGTTTGACATCATCCAGACGAATTTGAAGGGAGCAAAGATTTACCAAAGAGGAATTCATCAACTGATTTGCTGAATTTATATGCATGTCTTCTCTACATAGATCTTTGTTTTCAAAAGTATTTAAAAGCTTCATTAGGTTTTGTCCTGTTTCAGTGGAATATAGTGATTGCAAAACTTTAGGTTAGATGTGAGAAGTTGAATCTCTATCAGTTCCTGTGGATTCCATTATGACTGAATTTTTTTGGCCTGCTAGAGCAGGCCATTTCTCCTTTTGCATTGTCCTGATGCTGTACCTGAAGCCAAATGATAGAAAATTACAGAAGATGACAAGGATGGTTCCATGAGCATTTCTGACTGTAGAGAGAATAAAGGCAAATTATTCTTGTAGGTAAAAATCTCATACTTAACTTTCAAATATCCATGTGCACCAAAGAATACTTTATAGTGAATGAAAAGCTTTGCAGTTTTTTACAAACCTTAAGTCAGACTTTCTCAATCTTGGCAACCTTAGATTCTCAGCTATTGACATTTTGGGCTGGATAATTTTTTTGCTGTGAGGGGCTATGCTGTGCATTGTAGTGAGCCAAAACCACTTTCTGTTCAGAACTACTTGCTTAAGTCACTCTCAAGTACTAGAAAATGAAGTGGTTTTATGACAAAAATTAGTCACATTCAACTTACCTTGGAGAAAAGTCATAGATCTAGCGAGTAGATGTGTTCTTTCTTCTCTGTCAAAGCAGCCACCCCTCTGCAGGATGGCGAGGTGCAGTACAGTTTGACATTTGTTGCTGAATGAACCCTAAGTCAACTGGTGCTGGGAAGGAAGGAGGATCAGAGTTCAGTGTAAAGCCTGACAACAATGTTTTGATTTGGTTCTTCCTCTCCAGGTTTGATTTTATCCTTGATAATGTTGGCGGATCCACTGAAACATGGGCTCTAGATTTTCTCAAGAAATGGTCAGGAGCCACCTATGTGACTTTGGTGACTCCTTTCCTTCTGAACATGGACCGATTGGGTGTAGCAGATGGGATGTTGCAGACAGGAGTCACTGTAGGTTCGAAGGCATTAAAGGTAGGAAGAAGGGTCTTGGTTTGTGACTGCAAGCAGGTGCCTCCTGCTGCTAGAAATTGGTTTGCCACCTAGCCAGTTTCTCTTCTCTTGGAGGCTGCATAGCACAGTGGCTGCAAGCATGGACTCTTGAGTCACACTGACTGGGTTCAAATCTGACCTCTACTTAGTAGCTGTGTAACCCTGTGCAAGTTACTGAATGTCTCTAAGCCCAATCTCTTCAGCTATAAAATGAGGCTGATAATACATCTACCTTATGGCATTCTTGTAAGGATCAAATGAAGTAGTCCATATTGTAGACGTGGCACAATGCCTGGCACATAAAAAACTCTAATTAAATGTTAGCCTTTATTATTACCTATTGCCTCTCTTGATGACATCTGATGTTCTGTCTGTGCTTCCTTCTTGTCTCTACCTGATGGCCCTCTCTCTGTTTCATGTCTAAACACATACAGTCTCTTGTATATAAAGGTGAAAATCCACAGCTGCTGTTTTCATTGTACTGGGATAGACCAATGATTCCCAGACTGGGGCTTTCAGACCTTTAGAAGTCTATTAGTAAGAGAAGTTGTGCTTATACTTCAGTAAGCCTCCACTCATGCCTTTGCTGGGGTCATGTCAACTTCTTCTAACACTGCATATTCCATGTAAATTTGAAACTCCAGCTATTAATGGCATTATGGGAGTTCCTGGGACTTGGTTAGTCAGCCTGACTCTGAAACGGGGCCACTTTTTACTAAGGCTGTATAGAGCTCAACACTGAACACATCTCGCCCAAATTGCACACAATGGTGAGTGGTGACCTTGGAGATCAGGGCAGATCAGCTCAGTTACCAGACTAAGAGCAGAGCTTGGAGTCTACTCTCCACTTTACCTCGTAGGCTGTTGTCATCACATTGGGGACAGTGGCTTTTATAATTTCATGAGATAAACTGGTGGTAATTATAGCTCATTGGTTTAAAATATAAATTAATTAAAATGGAATATATGATAGAAAAAATAAAGATAGGCTGGGCACGGTAGCTTATGCATGTAATCCCAGCAATTTGGGAGGTAGAAATGGGAGGATTGCTTAAGTTTGAGGAGTTTGAGACCAGCCTGGTCAACATAGTGAGAACTCATCTCTACAAAAAAATTAAAAAATTAGCCAGGTGTGTTGGTGCACACCTATAGTTCCAGCTACTCAGGATGCTGAGGCTAGAGGATGGTTCGAGCTTGGGAGATGGAGGTTGCAGTGAGCCAAGATTGCACCACTCTACTCCAGCCTGGGCAACAGAGGAAGGCCTTGTCTCAAAAAAACAAAAAAATAAAAAACAACAAAAAAAAACTATTTTTTTTTTAGGCAAAATACTTGAGACTCAGGAAAAAGGCAGTAGAAAGTTCCTCGGTGGTGAAAAGGTTGTGAGTCACTGTGTCAGTCCAACCAACGCTGCCCCATGTTTGTGAGATGATCTTTAGCATTTTATTCTAGATATTAATTTGGGAGCTTTTGGGGGATGAAACTTAGAACTCTGGTCTCTTGAGTTCTGTGTGCTAACTAAATACTTGGAGGTCGTAACAAAGAGCTATGATGGAGGAGACCACGACTCAGTTCTTAGAAATATTATGGGTAATAGAGATGAACGAACCAAAGCCCTGCACTGTGGTGTTCTTTATTTCCGTTTGCTTCAGAAAGTAGCCAGAAACAGTGTCCACAGGGTACTTTGTGGTGAGAAAGGACTCTTAGCTGTCCTTTGTCTCTTCTTTCTCTTTCACAAAACCCAGATTTTCCAGTGCTTTAAAAGTAAGTTTAAGTTTTCTATAAGATTTCACAGTTTGTATTCCAGTGAGACCTCTTACAAGTCAACCTTCAGAGTTGTCCTTGAAGAGTAAAACAGGCACAGCTCTCTTCATTCTCTTTTTCTCCTGTTTGAAAGATGATAGTGGTAATCTCATGTGAAAACCTTTTAAGTAGTTTTCAGTGTCTTTCTGATTGTGCACGAAGTTGAAGCCTCATTGTCATGCTTCTGACTCTCCTGCCTGCTTTGGTTTACTTTCTTATAGTGGCCTGCAGGGGGAAAAACACAGACCTCTTGTAGCAAAATGTACAAATTCTGCTATTGCAGACCAAAAGTTTCACTTTACAGAGCCACATGCTGTGAAGAATTATAGATGTGGCACTTGTGACCATTTCTGTTCCTTTTTTAATACCCTAAACAGAATTACCAGAATGGTTTAATTATAGTCTATGAAGCCAGACATTAGGGAAAAGTATTTGAACAGACCTGTGATTGTCATTAACTGGATCCACAGTAAGCTTGGGACATTCTCAGTGCTTCTGGCACACATAAACCTTCAAACAGCTTTTTTCTTTTTCTTGTTTTGTAGAGACAAAGTCTTGCCATGTTGCCTAGGCTACTCTTGAACTCCTGGCCTCAATCCTCCCAGCTCTGTCTCCCAAAGTGTTGGGATTATAGGTGTGAGCCAGAGTGCCTAGCCTCTTCTTTTTAAGTTAGTTGCATAGACCAATGCATCCCAACATCTTTCATGCCATGACAGACATAGAAAATAATAGTATTTGATACAAAAATTAGTTGGGCATGGTGGTGCGTGCCTGTAATCCCAGCTATTCAGGAGGCTGAGGCAGGAGAATTGCCTGAACCCAGGAGGCGGAGGTTGCGGTGAGCCGAGATCATGCCATTGCACTCCAGCCTAGGTAACAAGAGCGAAACTCTGTCTCAAAAGAAAAGAAAATAATAGTATTTGAACAGCACATTGAGGCTGCCTTGGGTAATAGAGATGAACAAACCAAGCTCTGCTCCTCCAAGACCAGCCTATCTGGAGACTTCTACCTCCGGAAGCTATCCTGAGGGCTAAGGGGAGTCAATATCTCATCACACCAATTCTAGAGTAAGGTTGACTCTCTTTATAACTGTTGTCCTAGGGTAATTACTGATGATGAATCCTTTAACTCTCACAGGTTTTCTGGGTTAGATGATAGGTCTGTAGGGTCACTCACCCAGTTAGCCATCCTGGCACACTCTGTGGGAAGCTTTGCCTAGGCAACCACTTAATTTTTTCTTTCTTTCTACATTCTTAAACTGAATTGGTATTGTCTCAGTCTTTCCTCAATGAGCTTCACTTTCAGCACTGAACAAGTATTGGTAGAATACTTTCTATGTGTCAGGGATTTTATATACATTCTCATTTAATTCTTCCAACAATCCTGCAAGCTAGGTGGTGGTACCACCATCCTGCAGGGCAGGAAATGGGTAGCCTGACCAAAATAACATAACTCAAAAAACAAAAAAACACAAAATGCAACTAGTAAGTGCTGGGGTTGGAGGGATTCCATTGCATTTGCCAGCCTCATGCCATGGTAGTAGCTTATATCATACTGAGTGTAAGCTCAATGGAAAAGAAGTCTGAGCTCACCTCACAAGTTGTGGGTAGGTGTGGAGAGGGTGGCACTGTGATACTGGCTGCCCCTCTACTATCTCAGCTTGTTCCCACCTGATGAAGGTTTGGTTGGGCAGGTCATTGAGGTATCATGGAAAACCTCAGCTCATTTTTTGTTTCCATAGTGGCCCACCCTACCTTTGACCTGAAAAATAACAATTACAGCCTCGCACAGTGGCTCACACCTGTAATCCCAGCACTTTGGGAGGCTGAGGTGAGAGGATTGCTTGAGCCCAGGAGGTCAAAACCAGCCTGGGCAACATAGCAAGACCCTTTCTCAACTAAAGAAACAAAGAATAGCAATTACAAGTGGCTGTAAAGGGGTCATGAACCCTCTTGGTGTAAGATTTTTACTCGTCTTCATTTGGAGAGGTATTGCCCCAATTAGATGGCTTTTATTTGCCATAACTATAGGGAAAGATTCAGCCATGATGTATAAGGAACTTTGCACTTTGTTTTGCCTTTAAAGCCACTTTCTTCCTGTAAGAGCTGGGGGGAAAAAAACAAAACTGTGATTGGGCTTCTTGTCTAAGATCATATTTTGGTGACTTCTTGTCTAAGATCATATTTTGGTGACTTCTTATCTCCAAAACATTTTTTAATTTGGTGAAAACCTCTTCTGGTGCCTCTGGGCTTTATTCAAACCTTAGTCAGGAAAGCCCAGAGGTCTCAGCCCCTGATTTCTCCTGGGGAGGAAACTCATTTAGACGATCATTTTAAGGAAAGCTTTCCTGTGCTTACCTGTTCATCAGTTACAGTTTAGAGAAAGAGCCTGAGTGATATGGATATGTCTTTGTTCACTTATTTATGTATTAAACATGTATGGAGCATCCATTCTTTGTCAGTCATTGTGCTAAGGTGCTGTGCACACAACTCATTTTGTCAGCATGAAATGAGAAATGTTTGTTGTAGCCATCCAGAAAATGCTTTTTCCTAAATTTGCATTTAATCAGGTTTATCTTTTTCTATATTTGACATGTTTTGTTTTCCTATTTTTAGCATTTCTGGAAAGGAGTCCATTATCGTTGGGCATTTTTCATGGCCAGTGGTCCGTGTTTAGATGACATTGCAGAACTGGTGGATGCGGGAAAGGTACGTGCGCCTGGAAACCTGTATTAGAAGCCTTTGTATTTCTAGAGCTCCTCCTGTAGACCTGCCCACTGAGCCTTGTGGGTACTCCACAGAGGTGGCCTGCTCACCTGGCCTTATGCTGCCTTACATGGCCAAGTTTACATGCTGTGTCTTTGGTTTTGTCTGCATGGGAGGCATACACACAGACTGTTTCATCTGCATGATACTTTGACTAAAAGAGCTTCTCTCATTTCGTCAAACCCCCTTGGTTTAACAGATGAAGAGGTGGTCCCAGGGAGGTTGTATGATTCTCCCAGAGACACTTGGTTAGATCATAGCATGGCTGTGATCCACATTGGGCTGCTAGTATTTCATCAGATCCCCAGCTCTCCTGATTTCTAGGTGGGTATAATAAAATCGAGGGCAAATAAATAGTCCATCTGAGACAATCAGTGGCCAGGGTGAGGGTGGGTGAGGATTGTTGGGGATTTGAGTGAAGACAACTGGCTGGTGTACTCTGACTATGAGTGTCTGTTCTGCTGTGGACTCTGTGGGAACGGGATTTGCTTATCGTCTGGTCATCCTTTTCTGGATGTCGCAAGGCCTTTCAGGGATTCTGGGAGTTGAAAGCCTCCTCAGCTGCCACCTGTTTATTTGGGTTTTTACATGGTCTAAACCACCGTGATATCCCATCTCTGGAGGAATAACCCAGAAGGTGGTATTCTGGTGCTGATGTTTTTTATGTTTTTGAGAGATTATGTGGAATTATAGGATGGAGAACTTTGAGAAGGTTGTGTGAGATCTTAGATAGAGTGATTCTCATTTTACAGGTGAGAAAGCTGACTCACTGAGAAAAGGGCATGCTCAAACTTGCAGAAATGGGTGGAACGAAGCTGCATTCTCAGTGTTTGAAGCTGATTTGGGACTTCAGCCTACACTGCCTTATCTTTGTCACTTTGCAGAGGGCAGGGAATGGAGCTAGAGCAGGCCAGCATTAGCATTGTGTGAACCACTCTGAGACACTTGGGCAGAGCCCCTGGAGGTGGGCTTTCTTCTTCTGGCTCCTGCCTCTTGCTGGCGTATTTCATCTTTCCATTTTGATTTTGGAAAGGAATGTTTTTGGGAACTAATGGCTGCTTTTTATGTATTTAGGGTTTTTCTTCTTTCACAGCCAAGGAACAGTATAAGATAGAGGATGGTCTGTTACTGTTTCCCAAATATTTGGGTTCCAGGCTACGTGTCTTTTTGTGGACTTCTGAGTTTTGGTGTGTTCTGATAGGGACAGGGGCTCGGTGTTACTGTGACTGTGTAACTGCTTCTTCATAGGGTTCTCCCACATCCACAGGAATGCTTATTTTATTTCTAGGAAGAAGAGAATGAAGTATCATCAAGTAAGTGCTTCATGTGGTTGGAGCCCCATTATTAGAGAGGTCTTTGTCCTCCAGAAGTCCAGATTGTGCTGGTCCTGGTATCTGCTCCAGGCTATCCATCTGCTTACCACTCTGTTTTGTATTCAAAATACTGTGACTCTCCCTCTACCTGGAAATTACTGTTTATCCAACAGAGATGAGAGGTGACTTGTATATATCTATCTATTACATTTGGCAGATAACTTATAATGGCTAAAATAGAACCAGATTTTAAAAAGATGTCCTTGAAGTATTCTCCAGGACGTTGAGTGAGCAGATGTTCCTTGTGCTTTGATTCTAGTCTTCTACACAGGCTGTTTGGCATTGGAAATCATTCCTGACGGTGAAGGGTTCTGGGACCGGGAAGTTGGAATGTGACAGTGGATACCTTGATGAGGTCAGCTCTCTTGTCATGCCCCTGCTTCTGTGTGGATGTGAGAGGCCATTGCCTTTTTATCCTGGGAAATTAGAAAGAATAACACAACAGATCTTACTTATATGTTGTGTGGTTAGTCGATATTTGTTAAATTGGAGGAGATCATTTAAATTCTTCCACGCTTTGGCTGAGCGCTTAATGATTCTCTTTAGCAGGTAACTGTTAGAAGAGCCACAGTTGTTTTTTGATATGTAAAGCTGTGAAACAACAGAGCCCACTCTTTTTAAATACTTGTAACTTGGAAAAAATACATTCGTAAGGTTAGAAAACCCTAAAAATGGACAAAGTTATTTCAAGAAATCTTCCTTTGACTGCTATAACTCAGTCAGTAAGACTCTGCTTGTCAGATGCAACCAACATTACTAGTTTCTTGGGCATTCCAAAGATACTCTATCACAACAGGAAAAAACAGTTTTTTCCCTTTTTCTCTCTTTTCTTTCTTTCCTAACACACATGGATAACATACTCTTCTGAAACCTGCTTTTTAAAATTTTTTTTCCTAAAACAGCACATCTTCAACTTTGTTTTATGTCAGGATATAAAAGCTTTCTCATTCTTTTTTGTTAACAGCTGCATAGTATTTGTATGGGTGTACCATAATTTGTTTAATTTCAGTCTTTCGCAAATAATGCTTCAATGAATAACCTAATATTTATATTTAGTACCTAATTGTGTATTTAACCATTTCTTTTCTTGGAAATGGAATTGCTAAGTCCAAAGATGTGTGCATTTATAATTTTGATAATTTTTTTTTTTTGAGACAGAGTCTTACTCTGTTGCTGAGGCTGGAGTGCAGTGGTGTGATCTCAACTCACTGCAAACTCTGCCTCCTGGGTACAAGTGATTCTCCTGCCTCAGCCTCCTGAGTAGCTGGGATTACAGGTGCCCACCATAACACCTGGCTAAATTTTGTATTTTTAGTAGAGACTGGGTTTCAGCATGTTGGCCAGACTGATCTGGAACTCCTGACCTCGAATGATCCACCCGCCTTGGCCTCCCAAAATGCTGGCATTACAGGCGTGAGCAACCACACTTAGCCTTTGATAGATATTAAAATTGACAGCTTTTGAAAATCTAGTATGTATATTTAGTATCTAGAATTTCTCTTGTGACCTACCTTCTAGGCCCCTTCTCTCTTTCTTTACCCATCATCTTACCCTCTGAACCATGTTTACCTCATTAGAGACTTGTTTTTAAGAATGTGAAGATCTGGTACTGGTCACTTGTGATTTAAACTGTCTTAATAAAAATAGAATTTGACCTGGGCATGGTGGCTCATACCTGTGATTCCAGCTACTTAAAAACCTGAGGTGGGAGCATCACTTGGGCCCAGGAGTTCAAGACCAGCCTGGGCAACATAGGGAGACCCCATCTCACACACGCAAAAAAGAATCTGGATTAATGAGTATTACCGATAGAATCTAAATTCTGCTTGTTAGCCTTGCATGCCCCAGTAAAAATGGAGAAGCCACCGAGTTAATATCCACAATAATGAGCACTCTGTGTCAATCCGTTAATAGCATCATCCTTCTACTTTCTTATGAACACCAACCCTATCTTTGCTTTCTCCCAGTGCAGCACTCAGTAAATGTTTTTGGAATTAAGATTTCCTGCCTTTAATGTGCTTACTATTGTCAGGCTCAAAAGTGAAGAGGAGCTGAAGTTTCCGAAGCATGTGGGAACCTCGCAATCTGTTTTTCCTAGAGACCCGGTCTAAGGCATTGTTTTCACATGACTGTCATCAGGAAGGCTTATGCATGCGGTGGGACTCCATATTCATCCTATCTGGGCACAATTTCAGTGTGAATTTTAAGTTACCTAGTATTTTTATTCTATCTTAGATAAATGGTTGCAAACTGCAGCCTGTGGGCTACATTCAGTCTGAGGCCTGTTTTTGCAGATCCTCTGAGCTAAGAATGATTTTTACGTTTTTAGATTTGTTTAAAAAAAAAAAAAGGAACTTAGACCATTGAAGCCTTCAAAGCCTAAATTATTCACTATGTAGCGCTTTACAGAAAAAGTTTACCAATCAGCCAATCATTATCTTAAACTAATAGTTAGATGTTTTGTTGGGTTTGTTTTTTGTTTTTGTTTTTTTTTTTTGAGATGGAGTCTTACTCTGTCCCCAGGCGAGTGCAGTGACATGATCTTAGCTCACTGTAACCTCTGCCTCCCAGGTTCAAGTGATTCTCCTGCCACAGTCTCCCAAGTAGCTGAGACTACAGGTGCATGCCACCACACCCAGCGAACTTTGGTATTTCTAGTGGATATGGGGTTTCACCATGTTGGCCAGGATGGTCTCAGTCTCTTGACCTCATGATCCGCCTACCTCAGCCTCCCAAAATGCAGGGATTATGGGGGTAAGCCACTGTGCCTGGCCTTTTTTTTTTTTTGAGACAGAGTTTCACTCTTGTTGCCCAGGATGGACTGCAATGGTGAGATCTCGGCTCACTGAAACTTCAGCCTCCCAGGTTCAAGCACTTCTTCTGCCTCAGCCTCCTGAGTAGCTGGGATTACAGGCATGCGCCACCATGCCCAGCTAATTTTGTATTTTTAGGAGGGACGGGGTTTCTCCATGTTGGTCAGGCTAGTCTCGAACTCACAACCTCAGGTGTCCGCCTGCTCTGGCCTCCCAGAGTGCTGGGATTACACTGAAAACCAGTCACACCAAGGTGCAATTTACAGAAAAGGCAGAGGAGGAGCTGCTCTGCTGGCGAAGTGGTGGCAGGGAGTGACCCCCCCCGGCCCTGCAAATATTCTCTTTCCCTACAGCTGCTTCACACAGCCAAGGAGCCGTGGGCTCTTAGACACCGGTTTGCAAACCACTGTTCTAGGCTTTCTCAAAAAGAATGATTTATAATTAGCCCCTTAAGCATAATGGGTTGGTACTGACGTGCCTTATGCCTACAGTTTATTGGCATTTTCTCCTTAGCACAATAAACAGTTCCTGTTTTCATACTATTTAACACCCTTATTTTTTGGTTGGGGGAGATTAGCAACAATTCTATTCAGGTCATGCATATGTCATTGATTAACATACTCATAGACTAGAAAGAGGAAAACCTTACACTTGTCTACTGTCTTCATCCCTTCATCCCTTCATCCCCCATCCTGCTGCCATGTCACATTTGAAGGGACAGAGGCCCTAAGAAATTAAATGACGAGCTCAAGGTCATATAGTTAGGCAGGGCCCAGGTCTCATGACCCTTAGGACAGTTCCTTCTACAGCCTTCATTGTTTTCTGCTTAATTCATCATCCAGATATCGCTACATAGAGTTTGAATTCTTGGTATTTGACTCCATCATCTTGTATTGAGAAATTCAGTATCTTTCAAGACTGAGAGGAGGTGGTGGTGAGGCAGTCTTCAGATGATAGCTGCTACTAAGAAGGACTGTGTAACTGTTTTGAAGGAAAATATTTATACATATTTGCGTGTATATACATGTATTCGTTTTCTCTTGCTGTAACAAATTACTACGAATATGGTAGCTTAAGACAACACACATGTATTATCTTATAATAATAAGATTTTGGTCAGAAGTCCAAAATGGGTGGGCAGGGCTGCATTCCTCCCAGAAGCAGGGCTGTAGGGGAGAATCTGTTTCCTTGCCTTCTCCAGCTTCTAGAGGCCGTGCCTTCCTTGACTTGTGGCTACATCACTCCAGCCTCTGCTTCTGTTATCACATCTTTGACTCTAACCCTCCTGCCTTCCTCTTATAGGGACCTTCAGATTACACTGGGCCCGCTTGGATAATCCAGGATAATCTCTGCATCTCAGGATCCTTAATCACACCAGCAAAGTCCTTTTTCCATGTAAGGTGCCATATTCACATATTTCGGGAATTAGGATGTGAATTTCTGTGGGGGCCATTATTCTGCCTACCACAATGTATAAAATACCTCAAAGGACACAAAAGGAACTGGAGATATTGGTTGCTTCTGAGGAAGGAAACTAGGTGGCTGGAAATCAAGTATGGGAGGAAGATCTTTTTTTTTTTTTTTTTTTTTGAGGCAGGGTCTCGCTTTGTCACCCAGGTTGGAGTGTAATGGTGTGATCTCAGCTCACTACAGCCTCTACGTCCTGGGCTCAAGCAGTCCTCCTACCTCAGCCCCCCATGTAGCACTACCCAACACTACTTCTTGGACAGGTATGCCCCTAACCAGCTAAATTTTTTGTAGAGATAGGGTTTTGCCGTGTTGCTCAGGCTGGTCTCGAACTCCTGAGCTCAAGCGATCTGACTGCCTGGGCCTCGCCAAGTGCTGGGATTATAGGTGTGAACCACTGCACTTGACCAGAAAGACCTTTTCCTATTGAGCCTTCTGATGTTAGGAGCTTAATGTTCACAGATATATTCAAAATCTCAGATGCCAGCCAAGCAAGTGATAGAGATTTCTCAGTTTCTTTCTTTATTTTAGCCAGCATCAGAATAGTTCCTATGCAGCATGTTTGAGTTCAATTCAAAGCATTTACCAAAGGCCCACTAGCACTTCTTGACCGAGTAGATGGTGGAGAAATGTGTTGGTCACACTGAGTTGCTTTTTGAGCAGCACTGTCCTCTAGAACTTCCTGCAGTGATAAAAATGTTCTTTGTCTGCAGTATTCACTGTGGTGGCCACTAACTAAGCCACTCGTGACTACTGAACACTTGAAATGTAGCAAATGCAACTTGAGAGACTGATTTTCTTTTTATTTACTTACTTTTGATTAACTTAAATAGTCATGTGTCTAGAGGCTACCATATTGGATATTGCAGCTTCAGAGAAAAAATGTAATGAGTTCTGAGGTAGGTGATTTCCCAGGCCCGTCTTGAATAGCTGGGCCCTCATTTAGCAATGAAGTACATTCTAAACTTTAAGTCCTTATTACCACTGGATTTTGATTAGGGACGGAAGGTAATGATTAGGGACTGAATCCCTATGACCACTGGAAGAGGGCTGCCTCACTTGATGTGGCAAGTTTCTCATGGATCTCATGGCCTCAATGCTTCTGAAGTTTTTGTGATGCTGGTGAAATTGTTTCTATGAGGAAATTTATCTGGGGTTTCTCCGCTCACCTTCTGGCTTTCGGAACTACATGTTTTAGGAGTGCCTAGAGACAAGTCCCTGACACTTTCCCAAATGGGCACATTTACTCCCTTGGAGAGTTCCCCCGCCCACCATCCCCCTCCTCTCTCACTCCATCTTCCAGTTTTGAGTTTGCCATCTGGGGCAGGAAGTTTCCAAGAAACAGCAACTGAGAGCAAAATTTACCTCTTCCTTTTGTCCTCTTCTTATCTAAAGGTAGACTAAGTCCCCTTCTTCCTCTTTACCCCAACTTTGGAAATATTGAACCTATCGCAGAGGTCAGGGGCATACCTGTCCAAGAGGTAGTGCTGGAACTGCGGTCCTGGTGCCTGTCCACAGGTGTGTGGATTTGGACTCAGACCAGGAGCCCTTAGGTCTTCCTTGGTGTTTGCCACCTGTCAGCATCCCCTCACACACCTCACCCTCTGAGACCTGCAGCCTCTGTGCCTGGTGGAAGAAGAGGCCAAGGGTCTAGGAAAAGAAGTGGAACAGACTGTGACTCCCCAGATTATATCCCTCCCATGCAGTAATGACGTTAGGAGTCCTGCGTCCTTGTTTTGGCTTTGTTGTTGACAGCTCTGATCTTGCACTTACCACGCAGTCACTTGCACTTCAGTTTCCCAGTCTGTCAAAAGAGGCCCACTCAGATATGTTAACTCTATTGTTTTGTGATTCTCACTGGGAAAACAGGAATTGGGGAAAAACTTCTGCCTGCTGCCATGCCTGCCTAGACAGTGTCCTTCATCAGCAGCCTCATGCTCTTTCAGTAGTGAGAGGTTTTCTGTACTGTCTTCCCCTCAAGTGTTAGAGCCGGTTTTTGCCTCAGCAGGAAGGAGGATTTGCCCAGCAGCTGGTAAGCAGCAAAATTCCAAGGCCATGTCCAGAGAGATTGAGGTTCCCGTTGTCCCTACATTCTCACAGAAGGGACGTCAGACAGCAGGTGCCAAATCTTGGGGCTTGTCTTGGTTCAGCCTTTGTTTCAAGGATGCAAGGCACAATCAGGACCCCACACTTGGATCCAAGACTGAATGAGGGCTGCTCCTGTGGGCGTGTCCTGGCCGGCAGTGAGCCTCGTTTCCGCGCAGTGGGAAGCATGGGGTTGAGCCTGCCCGCTTTATAACAGGGCTCCCTGTGCCAGGTGGACTATAGCAGCGTCATCACATAAACGTTCCCACTTCACTGCGAGTAACCTTTCTTTCCCCTCTCTGGATTTTAACTCTGATCCCTTTGTCCTTAACAAACAAGTATTCTAAGTCTGATGTGAGGCTGTACATAGACACTCTCTCATTATCCCGTTAATCTGTGTTTGCTGTCATGGATTCAGCCAACAGTGGCATTTGCCCGCCTTCAATTCGAAACCTTTTTTTCCATTGTCACTTACGGGAATTGCTGAATGACCCATTATGCCGTGGTCAGCCCTCTCGGGTTATTTGCCACAATAGGCCTGACCAGCCAGATTAAAGTGTGCAGTAACTGCAAGCTGCCTGTGTCATCAGTTCAGGATGTGTCCCCGGTCAGAGCTCTAAGCTGAACATAGCTAGATGAGCCCAGGCAGTTCATTCTGGAGTTCAGCCTGTTTTGTGTACCTGCTCTGGATTAGTGCCTTAGGAGGCAGACACTTTTGGGTATGTGCACGGTACAAATTAGGGATCCCAAGAATAAGGTAAGAGGCTGGGTGAGCCCCACTTTAGGGTATATACAGATCACGGGGGAAGCATTGTCTCTGCCCCAGCCCTACAGGTTCTCATGTAGCTGTTCTAACAGGAGGCCTTGGACTCTGCATTTTAAGCATGCATTCAGTTGATTCCTTTTCCAGGTAAACAGCATCCTGAAAACAGTGTCCCAGGGGCTTTAGGGGAGTGATGGGTTCAGGTTTCATGTAGGACATACAGGAAACGTTTTTTTGTTGTTGTTGTTTTTTTTGAGACAGAATCTTGCTCTGTTGCTTATGCTGGAGTCCAGTGGTGTGATCTCACTGCAACCTCAGCCTCCCAGGTTCAAGCAATTCTCCTGCCTTAGCCTCCCAAGTAACTGGAATTACATACAAGTGCCCTCCACCACACCCAGCTAATTTTTGTATTTTTAGTGGCAATGGAGTTTTGCCATGTTGGCCAGGCTGGTCTCAAACTCCTGACCTCAGGTGATCCACCTGCCTTACCCTCCCCAAGTGCTGGGATTACAGATGCAAGCCACTGTGCTGGGCCAGGAAACATTAATGCATTCCATTCTATAACATTAATGCAGCCTACCCTAAAGTGGGACTCACCACAGCCCTTTCTTTGCCTTATTCTTGGAAAGAATGGAAGACAAATAGGCTTCATCTCATAAGCCAGCTCAGAGCAGTTAAAGTGGCTGTGGTGGTGAAAAATCTGAGGTCATGCTCAGCTTGCAGGGGATCAGCAAGTAGTGATGTCCCCCATAGGCGTGGATGGCACCCACATACTGCACATCTGTGATCTTGGTGGCTGGATGCAGGGCCTAGAGACCAGGTCCTCAGCTGGCACAAGGAAGGCAGGCCAACATGCAGGCTGTGATAAATCCCAACAGTCCTTGGCCACCTTTCCCTTCAAGGTTTTGGGGGTAAGTGTACACAGCAGCAGATGCTATAGGAAAGACTCAGTACATAGTGGTGACAGCAGACAGTGGCACCAGATTGAATCCTGACTCGCCATTTAGCAGAAGTGTGACATTGGGCAACTTATTTAACTCTGTCTTGATTTATTCATCCGTAAAATAACAGTATCTACGTCAAACAATGGTTATGGGGATTAAATGAGATGAAATCTATAGAGCCCCTAAAACAGTGTCTGGTACATAGTGAGGCCAGAATGTGCCAGCTATTGCTTTTATTATGACCTTATTGTGATTTGTGGGCACAAAAGTATTTCCAGCTTTTTGAAGAAAGGAACTTTGGAGTGTAAGATGCTTTTCTGGTGGCTGGGCTGTGAGATTCATCCAAGAGGAAGGTTCATCAGATGCATCTGAATGTCATGAGAACACTTCTTCCTCTTGTAAAAGGAAAAGCGTTGTAAAATCTATAGTTGGCTTATGCCTTCTGATAACTTATCCCTGCCAGTGGAGCTATGGGAGGCAGGCCACTGATATCCAGTGAACAATTACTGATTTTTGCTTAAAGTTTTGAAAAGGAAGAATTCAGTTGGATTTTTGCATGGAGAGAGAGGATGTTACCTGGGACCTAGTTTCAGAAGGAGGTTGCGGGCCGTACTGATAGTACAGTGAAAAGACCCAGCAGCATTGAAACATTTATGAACTGGCTGGAACGGCTTTCTTGTAAATTGTAACCAGCTGCACCGTCGTTTAGCAAAGACTGCCAGGGCAGCTCCAGGGCCAAGTATTCCTGAAGCCCAGGAAGCTCACATATGGTGCTTTTTTTCCCACTTATCTTATTAGTTTTCACCTAAGTGACCTGATTAAGCTCCTACTATATGTCTAGCATGATGCTTGGTGTTGTGGGGGATGCAGATGAAGTGGCCTAGTCCCCTGTCCCACAGGTACTTTATGCTCTGGTTGGGCAGATATGCCAGACACTTAACAAATCACACACACACACACACACACACACACACACACACACACACTTTCCATGCACTCTTTTTTTTTTTATAAGACGGGGTTTCACAATGTTGGTCTGGCTGGTCTTGAACTCCCAACCTCAGGTGATCTGCCTGCCTTGGCCTCCAAAGTGCTTGGATTACAGGCGTGAGCCACTACGCCAGGCCTCCATGCACTCTTTAAGGAATTTAAGGAGCCAGGCGGATACGTACAGCAAGGACCTTGGGATGCCTCTTTGGTATCTACCATACACCGCAGAGTGGCTGAGATGTGTACTCAGCTGTAACAAGTGCAGATGGAGGAAGGCCACATGGTTCCTGTGGTAGCTGAAAGGAATAGCACATTGCAAACTGGGGCATGAGGAATGACAGTGTGAGACCTGGGTGGTAGAGTTTTCAAAGGAGAGGGATTTCTGGGCTGATTGACTCGTACCAGCAGAGGCACAAACATACTATGTGGAGAAAATGACAGGTAGACTGGATAAAGTCTGGACTCTGGATGAGGGCTGAGTCAGGATGGGTGTGGTCTTTGAATGCCAGAGTGGGAACTGTTGAAGGGTTCTGAGTAAGAGATTGACAGAACAGCGAGAAGTAAGACCAGGCAGTGGGGTGGGAGGGGCGTTAAGGAGAGATGCAGTAGTGAGGCAGGAGTGGAGGCAGTCTCACGGCTCATGTGAGAACCTGACCTGGGTCCACTGGAGAGAGACTCCAGAGACTGGCTTGAGAGGCACTGTGAAGAAGGTAATTACCAATGTCATCTGCCTTGGAAGATGAAGTTTTTTATATTCATTAGTCAACCTCTTATGTTTTACAGATCCGGCCAGTTATTGAACAAACCTTTCCTTTTTCTAAAGTTCCAGAAGCCTTCCTGAAGGTGGAAAGAGGACACGCCCGAGGAAAGACTGTAATTAATGTTGTTTAAATAAATATGCGGTTTAGTGATTGTTGGCTTCCTTATTTGGTAAGTGCCTGTGTGCCCACATTTTTTTCTAGCCATCCCTTTCAAACATTTTTTTCCAGATTAGATTATAAATTCCACACACACTATTTTAAAACACACACACACACTATTTTGGTCAGTAATTAATACAAAAATATCAGCACTTGGACTTGTCTGTAGTCAATAAAAATTCCAGATTGTTTTTTTCAAGCTGTTCTTTCACACGGGCTTTGCAGGTTCCTGTGGCACCCTCTATTTTACCAGCTCGACCGACTTTGTCTTTTTGAGATGGTCTCACTCCGTCACCCAGGCTGGAGTGCAGTGGCGTGATCACAGGTTACTGCAGCATCGACCTTAAGCAGTTCTGCTGCTTCAGCCTCCCAAGTAGCTAGGACTACAGGTGTGCACTACCACACCCAGATAATTTTTTTGTATTTTTAGGTTTCGCCATGTTGCCCAGGCTAGTCTCAAACTCCTGGGCTTAAGTGATCTACCCACCTCCGTCTCCTAAAGGGCTGGGATTACAGGTGAGCCACCGTGCTGGGCCTGATTGACTTAATGTTTGTACAGTACTAAAACTTTCAGTGTCTGGATGGATGTCGGCATGAAGAGGTAATTTAAAGCTGGTTCCTTCTTGAATTCTTCACTGAGCACCTTTCTAACCAGCCAAGGTTTCCTTTTTTCTTTCTTCACAATATCGTGGTCACCACAGCTCTTAAAGTTGTAAATCTCTTAGCATCATATATAAAAATCTGACTGGTGATTCATTTGTTTATGCTCTTAATATTGAAAAGTGAGGACACAGTTTCTAACTTTTTAAAACCCTTACATCCTGCGTAAGGGTTAGGCCTGTTTCAGCAATGGAAACATGCTTCTCCCAGGGCTTTTCCATGGAAATTGCAGCCATTCCAATGGAACCCAAAGCTCGCCACTTTGATGTCAAATGTTTACATTTAGGGAGCTCACCAGTCAACCCGTTGCAGTATACGCTTTTGAATCTCTGTTCATTCATGGTGTTTTTACTTCCTAATATACTCATCCTCAGTATTGCACCTGAAACACTTGCTTTTAACTTTTGATGTAGACCTGTTTTGAGATTTCTGCTTGGTTTATTCCTGTTAGACACTCATTTGGTAGCATATACGTTAGATGTAAGCTTTTCTCTAGAATTGCTGGTCTGGTCTAACTACTGATTTATTTCAAAAGAAAAAAAATCTGATTTTTCAGGTGTAAATACCAGCTGCCCTTGACTTCATCTGGAGGGCTCCCAGGTGGTAGTGGGAGTAAAATACTTGAGCCAGGATCTCATTCATCATCGTTTACCACTCTCAGAAACTGGAGTTTGGAAAGAGGGTGGTCCGCTGTTATACCAGCACTCCTCAAACCTGCTCCAGCCTAATCAGGCAGTTGTTTCTAATCTGCTGGCTGACTCTGAAGGGTTAGATGAGGGCTGAATGCACTCTCAGATTGCATCAACATAGTTAACCAGAAACAAATTTATTTAAGAGATCAGTTCAGCACAGGCTATTGTAGAATGTCTTGCCCCACCATATTGTAATGGTATGCACAATAAGGCCTAAAATCAGAGCTATACATCTAGGAACAAGACAGACATGGTGGATGCTGTTGCACATGTGCCAATACTATTTCAAAACAAGATAAACTTATTCTAATGACCATAACTGCCTACCATAGACTCCAAAGCTGATCAGAGTTTCTAATTTTGGAATTAGAAACACACTTGAACAGATGGAAAGGAAACAAGTTGTTCTACCTGTGACAGGAGCAGCAGTATTAAGTGATGAGGACAAAAAGAGGAAGAATATATTCAAGGAAATGCTTAGCGCTTTTGTTTAACGCTAGAACCCACTGTTTTGAAGAGCAGTGTATGGGCCGGTGTCTTGTCGGCAGTTAAGCAGTCTGTTTGCATTCTTGAAATGCTTACTGCAGTTGAGGGTTCCAAGATTGCTTGAAGATTGATTTGATTCCAGTCAAATCATGAGTTCCAAGACTTGACCAGCAACATCCCTGAAGGTCTCTTTTCCTTCACTTTCTGGGGATAATTAATTGCTGTCATCCTCTTGAGCCTTTCTCACCCCATTTAGCGGCTACAGTGACCTCAAGACCTGAGGCTGTCCACCAACAGTTGTAGCCTGAAGCATGGCTGTAGAACACTGTAGGGAAGGCAGCCCCATGCAGGCCATATGCAGATGCAGCTGGATAGGAGGGCAAGAAATGAGGCTAAAAAATCTGAGTTTAGCAAAAAAGTCTGTAACATTGCTTCAGCACTTATAGATGAGTAAGGATGGCTCATAAATTAGGTCATGATAATAGTGTTCCAGTAGCAGCTATAAGAAAGGCATTAAACAACACTCATTTGTGATATTCTAGAGCTGCCCATGGATGAGTTAAAATAATTCAAATCCTGGCTGGGTACAGTGTCTTGGGCCTGTAATCCCAGCATTTTGGGAGGCTGAGGCGAGCGGATTGCTTGGGCCCAGAAGTTTGAGGCCAGCCTAGGCAACATGGTGAAACCCCATCTCTATAAAAAATACAAAAATTGGCTGGGCATGGTGGTGTGTGCCTGTAGTCCCAGCTACTTGGAAGGCTGAGGTGGGAGGATCTCCTGAGCCTAGGGAGGTAGAGGCTACAGTGAGCCGTTGACTGTGCCACTGCACTCCAGCCTGGGTGACAGAGTGAGACCCTGTCTCAAAAAATAAGTGTTATCAGACTTGGACATTAAGTTTTGTAAATGTATTACTTTTCAATATTAAGGAAGGTAGTATTTTGTTTGTATCTAAAGTTTCTGAAATGTCTGAATACCTAAGACTTTCCAGAAAGTGTTTAAGGCCAAGAACCAAAATTAGCAAAATTAGGCCAAATAAAGTATTTCTTCTTAGATGCTAAACAGTTCTCTTTCAAACTGAAGCCTTTATCTTACCCTTTAAAGTGTAAGGGCTTTTTGTAGGTCCACAAAGTTGGTAAATTTGTTCCAGTTCTCTCCTGTCACTGTCTTTGGACATAATTTAAAATGTACACAGTCTTGAAGTCTTGATATAACATTTTAAAAAATCACCCAGAAGCTGCTAATTAGGCAGCCTGTTTAAGCAGCTACCAGAAGTGAAGGAAGGGCAAGAAATGAAAGGAGGACAAATTATTGTTTAAAGCTGTGATAGTCTTTTGAAACGATGAGTAAGTTCTCTGAGTCATGGCAGCGTGATTTAAGGTTGAATTTGGAATCAGTAAAGGAGGAGTCGATCCAGTTTCCAGTTGGCTCTGCTGTCAGCATTGTCCTTTTTAAAAAACAAGGTGGCTGGAAGGACCTCCAGAAGATTTTCTTCCTTCTTTGTTCAGGTTTATAGAACCATGGCTTCCCATACTTGTGTAAACTTCTCTTTGCTGACAGTGTTGAGGATGATGTGATTTTGATCATACTGTGTACCCCCTAAAAGAAAGAAAGGAACATAATAAAAGATGAATGTGCCCATGGGGAAGGGTCTACAGCAAACACAATGTATCCCAACACCAGTACGGCAAAAGTAAACACGTAAACAAGGTATAGAACTGCGTGCCTCAAGGAGGCAAAGCAGGGAGGGAAGCCTGAGCCCCTGTGGGATGGGAGGGTCAGCCTGCCATGGGTGAATCTGTCCAAATCCCAACAGGGCACCAGCACCTTCACACAGGATATCCACCTCACAGGCTCCTTTTCCTACCCAGTTCTTAAGAGCTAGTCCACAGTCACTGTTACAATGTCTGAAATTTAAGGAAACAGAAAATTCGAGAGAAGGGAAAAGGAGCAGAGAGACTAAGATATATTTGGTGGTGAGATGGTGGATTTGAGACATCAGCTAGGAAAAAGTAGGCCGACCTGGCAGCAGTGGAAAGGCGGGATGAATGGTTATTGAGGAACAGCGTTTGCATGAACAATGAAAACAGGCTGTATTAGGTCAAAGGAGAGGTTTGGATGACACCCAGAAGTACCCAAAGGGACAGGGTAGCATTCTCACTACTGGGGCCTCAGCTGGTGGATAAAACTTCGTAGCATTTAAAATGCTGAGTGCCACTATATTGTAAAAGTATCATGAACTCGCTAACTCCCTTCTACCAGAACGTAAGGTTTTCCAAAGGTGCTTACTGGATGTTGTTTCAGGTACTTTAGTGCTAAAATCAGCCTCATAGCTTCTTTCTTTGGAGAAGTAGCATTAACAAAAGGGTTATCTGATTTTCTTTTTCCAGTGTGGAATAAAGATCCCTTCAGATGCCTTATCCGTTTTTAGCATAAGCCTCAGCACCAAGGATATATCAGCGAAGATCCCATCAAAGTGAAAATCTATGCATTTTGATGCAGGGAGTGACTGGTATTGAAAGCATGCTTCCTCCTTGGACCGAGAAGAAATAAACGTTCTTTTCTCTTTTGAAGCATTTACAAAACATGAAAAAGGTTTGAAAATTTACACAATAGATCTAAGTATTATAGCTGAGGAAGGAAATCGTTTCTTCTGCTCCTCTTGTAAGACACTGATTTATCACATTGATCATCCACAGCCTCTGCACAGCTAGATGCGTGGCTAGATGTACTACAGAATACAAAGCTAAGGCGCTTTGAGCCTTTTTGTGTAAGTCTGTAGCAGCAGGGAAAAAATGTTGCCACTACCAGCAAACCCTACCCTCTGCCGAGACAGACACACACAGCATACTCCACTGAAATTTCAGGAAGTATTAAAGTCACAGTATCTTCCTTTTTCATTCTTCAATATTATAATATGTTAAAATACGTTTTGTTTTGTTTTGTTTTGTTTTTTTGAGACGGAGTTTCACTCTTGTTACCCAGGCTGGAGTGCAATGGCGCGATCTCGGCTCACCGCAACCTCCGCCTCCTGGGTTCAGGCAATTCTCCTGCCTCAGCCTCCTGAGTAGCTGGGATTACAGGCACGCGCCACCATGCCCAGCTAATTTTTTGTATCTTTAGTAGAGATGGGGTTTCACCGTTTTGACCAGGATGGTCTCAATCTCTTGACCTCGTGATCCACTCGCCTCAGCCTCCCAAAGTGCTGGGATTACAGGCTTGAGCCACCGCGCCCAGCACATTTTGTATTTTAAGAGTCTCTTTTGTATTTTAAAAGTACCTTAAAATACTTCGTATAAATCCAGCTAGAATCATAAAGACTATAAAGTTCTTGAGAAATAATTTGATTCATTCTCTTGCCTTTGGAAAGTGTTTAAATTGTCCAGACTTCTTCATGTTTTTTAAATGAACATGAATCAGCTTCCACTGTTGTTACAAGGTGTGTGGTCTGGAATAATACATGAATGTCTTCCAAAAGAACTCAATCCCGAAACACAAGGAGATAAACTAGATGTGTGATCTCATAACTCTTATGGCAATTTTAATAGATAACATGGTTCAGCAGTAACAGCTAATGGAAATAATGGTCTGCTAGTTAGTGCACCAACAAGGAGAGAAGTGTTTTCTATTTTCCTTTGCATGGATGTGGGGCGTGAGGCACTACTCTCTCATGTCCACAAGATGGCACCATTCTCCCATTGGTTGAGAAAATTAAATCGAGTTTAACAAGGAATTAAGACTGTTGTAGCTACGGTACTAGATACTGAGAGTTCACAAATTCACAGGACATATCCTTACTCAACAGACGCTTGAGTAATTTATATAGTGTCATTTAGGAAGGGACTCTGGAGCTTTAAAAAGAAGTCTTAAGAAACAGAGCCCCACAGTTCATGTCATAGCTAAGACAAGGAGTCAGGTGTCCTTCCTTCTGGTCCACTGCTAATGTAGCAAGTCAGGGACATCCTATGTGCCTAGAGCATCTAGAATGTAAGCTGTCTGAAGCCAAGGAGGAGGCTTTTTTTTCCCCACTCTGGTGCCCTCCGTGTCTAGCACCAAGCCTGCCACATAGTGTGCATACCCCGTGAATTCATGTTGAAAGAAAGCTCTAGCTAAGGATTAGTGTCCTTCATTCTGGACACAGGAAGCAGATCACATTTGTAAAAAACAGGAAAGTTTGCTCAGACTTCCTTTGGGAGCTAGATATCCTACTTTTTCTAACATTGCCTCAGAAACTCCATTTTTTCCAATTTAGTCACATTTCATTAGTGTCGAGATTTTGAAACTCGTAAACACTGAAGCACTCTAGTGCAAAAAAGTTTGTCAAAATTAGAATAAAGATCTGCGTAATTCTTAACTAGTTTGAACCTCAGGTTCATCATCTATAAAATAGGTATTTTACCTGTCTACATATTGACAAATCTTGTACCAAATGTGACGTGAGGGAGCTGTGGTGTTTGTTACTGTTTGGTTTCTGAATGTTGCATTTATTTTCTTATAGTCAAGGGTGCTGCTTGCATTTGATATGATCTTGGTGATCTCCATCTAGCCTGTAGTTACAGTGCTTAATTTGGGCTCCCTAAGTGCCCCTTTAATGAAGGCAAAGGCATTGTTTGCCTGTGAACATCTTTTGAACTTCTCAGATTGTGTGTGATTCTAAGGCCACTGTTTTTAGTGGGTTGGCCAAGCTTCCTACCTGGAGATAATCTAGAAGTGACAGCCACTTTCACTCCCCGTACAGTTACCAGAGCCTGATGAAAATGTCCAGGCTCTTTCTCCATTATTTAGAAAAGTTGTTATTTTAAAAATCAAATTACAGCGCTTTCTTTACTCCTACATCTTAAACTCTAATGACAGCATTGGCCTAAATCCCTGATTAAAGTAAAATTGAGTCGGTTTTTACTGATGATTTAAAATAGAGTATGTAATATTCTCATAAAAAATTAAAAACATTAATGGAGTATGTTGTATGGTTCCATTATCACTAGTTCACTAAGTTTACAAAACATAATTGTGCTGACTTTCCTGATAGGGAATAAAAAATTGCCCATTAATTTACAGCAGAATTGCCCCAGATGACATGAATATAGCACACTATGCCTCTGAGTAGCCACAGCACTAGTTCACCGAGTTCCCACACAGAGGTTAGGTCATTCTAACGATGTTTTAAAATGATCATCAGTGGTTCTCCTGGTGCGCCTCAGACCAGCAGCATTGGCAACACCTGGGAACTTGTTAGAAGAGCAAAATCTCAGGCCCCACCGCAGACCCATAGACTCAGTCTTGAGGATGTAGCCCCATGGGCTGGTTAAACCAGCCCTCCAGGTGATTCTGATGCAAAGTTAAGGACCACCACCCTAAATTATTTCCTCCCCAAGCACCATCAGTTCACTCCCTATTAACTTTACTGAACACAGGTTGCATTGAAATCCTCTAGGCTGTGTTAATTCCTTTGAGATCTTAGATCTTTTCAATGAAAAGTCACGTGTATACATGAGGATCATCAACTCTACTTAACTAAGTGCAACCACAGCCCTTCAGCTTGTGAGTTTTAGTCTAACACTATTATAATAAAAAAATGGTTTGAAGTCACCCTATGGCCAGATTCTGGTTCAGCAGTTACAGCTGTGAGATCATGGCTAAATTGGTCAACCTCTTCGAGCGTCAGGGTTTTTTTTTTTGTCTGTAAAACTGGGGAGAAAAGAAGAGGGGGAGGGGGACAATGTAGACCTCATAGGGCAGCTAAGATGATGACAGGAGGCCTGTGTTGAAAGTGGTTCGCACAGCAGCTGCCACATAGTAGGGCTCTCTTACTGTCACTAATAATGCACTCAGCCTTTTCAAAAGTTATGAATACATTTTTCCTTAACTAAAAGACACACACTTTACAATAAAGAAAATAAAAGAAGTGACCCTTACCTTTGATATCTAAAACTAAATTTGGCTTCAACTTGCTATAAATCCTGCCATCGGACTTCAAGCTCCAGAACTGGCTGTCGGCATTCTGGTCCAGGGCCAGGCCTAGTTTGGAGCCGGATGTTACCAGGCTGCCCACAATCGTCAGGCAGCAGTCTTCGGCTATCTGCTCAGTGGAAAAGACGAGAGCTTAAATATGCATCCAGTTCTAAGTCTCGCAGCAATGGTTTATCTGGTTACACTGATCTTTAAAATTCTCTTAGTTCCTTACTACATTTACCCCACATGAGGCAATTCAGCTCTTAGCCAACTAGAATCAGACACCAAATATTTATGCCCTATATTTTAAAATATACGCGAATGATGGAGAAATCTCAATTTTTGTGCATCATGAGAGGCTTCTGCCCTTTGCAAGAAAGCCTCAGAACATTAAAACTGCCCATGATGAGATTTTCTGTCATAAGTGACCATGATTCCAGGCAGGGTCTGGTCTGTAGCTATATCGCCCTCTGACATCTCCACCTCTGCATGGCCTGACTTTCCAGTTATGACTGCACCTCTAATTTTGTAGCACTGGGTGGCTAAAGGGCATTTTTTCATTTTAACACTCAGAATTGCATTTATTAGCGTCTGTCTTCATGAGAATTACAATTTTGTAAACAGGCATGCTATCCAGCTATGAAAAAAGAAAAAATGCAGACTCACTAGAGGGGGTTTTAATGCAAAGATTTTATGATCCCTTCCCTGAAGTGAATCTACCCTTAATATATAATGTATGGCGGTCATGTTCACATGCCATTAACAAATAGTACTGGCCAGGTGCAGTGGCTCACACCTGTAATCTCAACACTTTGGGAGGCCCTATCTCTGCAGAAAAGTTTAAAAAATTAGTACTGGCCAGGTGTAGTGGCATGCACTTGTGGGTCCCAACTACTCAGGAGACTGAGGTGGGAGGATCCCTTGAGCCCAGGAGGTTGAAGCTATAGTGAGCTGTGATTGCATCACTACACTCCAGACTAGCCAACAGAGCTAGACCCCGTCTCAAACACAAAAACAAAACAAATGTTATAAAAATGCCTATTAAACGTGTATTATTCTAGGCCAGGTGCGGTGGCTCACGCCTATATTCCCAGCACCCTGGGAGGCTGAGGCAGGTGGATCATGAGATCAGGAGATCGAAACCATCCTGGCCAACATGGTGAAACCCCATCTCTACAAAAAATACAAAAAGTCAGCTGGGCATGGTGGCACGCGCCTGTAATCCCAGCTACTCGGGAGGCTGAGTGAGGCAGGAGAATCACTTGAACCCAGGAGGTGAAGGCTGCAGTGAGCTGAGATACACCACTGCACTCCAGCCTGGGCGATAGTGAGACTCCGTCTCAAAAAAAAAAAAAAAAGTGTATTATTCTATATTGATGTGATAATCTAGGAGACTTTCTCATTGGCCTACTGAATTCAAAGTTGTTAAATAACATCACTGAAATGTCTGTTAGAAATAATTGCTGAAAGATACCATTTTCTTGGATTGTTTACGATAATTCAAAGGCAGAAAGCTTCTTTTCATGCTTCTATATAACAACTTCTGTTTCTCCTAATAGTTCTTCTATGCATGTCCAAACAGTCCTTCTGTTTACTGAAAGAATTTCCCTTCCAGCGCAACAGACCCAATGAACGAGTTGTACTCCTTTGCGCCAGGCTGTATTCCTTCTGCTGACTCATGGGGCACCAGGTTTGTTTTTTTTTTAAAGAAAATCAGGAACCAACAGTCAAGCCCATAAAATCAAGGAGTAAAAAAGTTTAATCTACTATAGAAGCATAAGCTTCTCTCATAAAGTCTTACTACAGTCAGCTTTTAAGTGTCTGTTAAAGCAGGAATGATGCAGGAGGGAGAGGGGCCATTTTCCAGTTTACAAGGTGTGGCGCTTAGGAAATGGACCGTATTGTACACAGAGGGATCTCTTTACCCTTCATCCTGTTCTGTGGATTTCCCCAAAACAGAAATAAACCAAGAATGATTTCTGTTGACAGGGCTGGAGCTTATTTCTGTAACAGTTACATTAAGGAAAAAGGGAAGAATAACAAACACCTCCTTTTTCTATTACTATCCAAAAATCAAGCATAGAAATAACTACTCTATCTTGGATCAGCACTATATTAACCTTTCATTTTAAGTTCCTAGACTGGTTCTATCACAGCTAGGAGATATACTGTCCTGAAAAAAAAAACAAAAATTTAAATTTATTTCAGAAAGTACTCCAGGAATTGTGAAATTGCATCTACTTGAAGAAAATATCAAAAGCATATGAAAGGATGAGTCACCTCCTAGCAAAGGCATCCCAGGTCCCTGTGGAATCGTAAAGCTCACCCTGCATTTGATGTATCCTTCTTGATAGATCCAAATCTGATCATCGGCACTGACGTCCTCCATGACCTGTATCCTCAGAAGCTTCAGATCCTCTAAGTTTCCATTGGTTGACATGAATAACCCTGTTGCTTTGTTTCGAAGTCTGAAATAAATTCGCTTCTAAAAGACAAAAAAACCCCAGCAGTTGTCATATAAGATGTGTTGCTCGAAGCACTGAACAAGCATTAATATCAGGAAGAATCCAAAGTGAGATATGGACTAAGGGTAATTACTATACCCAAGAGTCTCAAAGGTTTTAGATTTTCTCAATGAGAAGAGTCTGACAAATGTTGAAGCTCCCGAGGCAGGTGCCTGCCTGTGGATAACTGCGTTTGATGTTCAGTTTGATGACGTTCTGAAGCAGCCACACCTCTGAGCACCAGAAACTGAGCCCAGATTTTTGGGGTGGGGAAGGAGTTAATGGGGTGAGGCCAATTATAAACTTTGAAATTAAAATGTTGTATTGCACTTACAAAAAAACTTCAGAGAAGTCTGTACAGAGCAGGAGAGTCTATACCTCTAAAAAGTTAGATTGCATTTACAAAAAAGAAATTTCAGAGAAGAGTTTATACAGAGCATGGAGAAGACGAAAATACCTGAACAAAAGGTCGTAGAGAACCTATTTGGCGACAGCCACTGAATTCATACCAATTAGGTACTTCTGCGGGTGACAGTAGGAACTGTCGCCCTCTGTAATTGCCATATTCGTAAGTAACCCATCTGAAAACAAAAAACCACAGTAAGTAGCAATTTTCATTTGACAGTGGACCCCAATTACATGTATTTTTAGAATGCTTTCCATTTCCAGACTGAACTATATACTTTTAACATACATTGGGGGGAAAATGAAGATCTTTTCTAGAACACTTAAAGAAGTAATTTCTTGACAAATAGCAAAATGCCAAAAAGTTCCATTCTTGAAGAGAAATAGGTAAGTTTTTCCTTCACGAAGCAGTGAAATATGGCCTTTTAGTGGCTTCCTCAGTTCTGCCTGGGAACTATTCATAAAACAGCTTCAGCTGTAATAATGGATCTTTAAGTTGTGTAAGTAGTTAATATTTCCAAAGCTCTTAGTAGGTGCTAAATAGGGTTAAATAAGTTTTCTCTGCAATGAGAGTAATCTTTGTTAAGTCTGAAAAGCTGCTCAGATACTCAGTTCCCTTCTGCTCAGATGCTGCTGCCGCACACCTGAGGATGTACAGGTTCAAGCGCAGACTGGCGTGGAGGCAGCCCGGCACCCTCCTCTCTTGCTAATCCTGGATAAAATTTTTATCATTTTAGTCATCATAAGAACAAAATATTAAAATCTGCTGCAAACAAAAAAAAATCACCCATAATTCTACCACCCTAATGGTCTATAATTTCTTTTGCAGATAGGTCTCACTCTGTTGCCCATGCTGAATGGCAGTGGCATGATCATAGCTCACTGCAGCCTCAACCTCCCAGGCTCAAGTGATCTCCCACCTCAGACTCCTGAGTGGCTGGGACTACAGGTGCATGCCACCACAGCCAGCTATTTTTTGTGTTTTTGTTAGAAAGGGGGTTTCAACATTTTGTCCAGGTTTGTCAGGAACTGCTGGGCTCCAGCAATCTGCCCGCCTCAATCACCCAAAGTGCTAGGGTTACAGGTGTGAGTAACTGCACTCAGCTTCTGTGATTTATTATTATTTTTTAGATGGAGTTTTGCTCTTGTTGCCCAGGCTGGAGTGCAGTGGTATGATCTCAGCTAACTACAACCTCCACCTCCTGGATTCAAGCAGTTCTCCTGCCTCAGTCTCCTGAGTAGCTGGGATTACAGGCACCTGCTGCCACACCCGGCTAATTTTTATATTTTTAGTAGAGATGGGGTTTTACCATGTTGGTCAGGCTGGTCTTGAACTCCTGACCTCAGGTGATCCACCCACCTTGGTCTCCCAAAGTGCTGGGACTACAAGCATGAGCCAGCGTGCTCAGCCTGATTCTTTTTTTAAACAGATATAGTTCCCCCCCACCAGCATCTGATGTACACAGGTAGACCATACCTATCGTTTTTGTGAATTTGTGAATAAAACAAAAATACTTTCTTAAAAACTTGTATTACAGGTGAGGGGTGGTGGCTCACACCTGTAATCCCAACACTTTGGGAGGCTGAGGCAGGTGGATCACAAGGTCAAGAGATTGAGACCATCCTGGCCAACATGGTGAAACTCTGTCTCTACTAAAAATGCAAAAAATTAGCCGGGCGTGGTGATACATGCCTGTAGTCCCAGCTACTTGGGAGGTTGAGGCAGGAGAATTGCTTGAACCAGGGAGCTGGAGGTTGCAGTGAGCTGAAATTGTGCCACTGTACTCCAGCCTGGAGACAGAGCAAGAATCCACCTCAAAAACAAAACAAAAACATGTATTACACTGATAGTACTCATTCATTTTTATATCTTATTAAAAAAATATTCAAAGTTGAGGGAAAAAAATCTTTCCAAGTTGACCTTTAATCATTTTGCCTAACATCTCCAGTCATTTCCAGCTAAAGAAAATCTCAACCCTGAGCTCCAAAATCAGAGGACTTGCTCTTTTTTAATGGGATAAGAAAAGTCAGCTCTCTCTGTCTTACTTGCTAGACTTTGAGAGGTGTTAAAGTTCTTACCTTAAATAAACTAAAAATCTGGATAATGAAATAAAAGATGCTTTACACATGACTTTTCCCAGTGGAAAATGTTCTACCAACTTGCATAATTATCAGCCCTTACAGAAAGAAAGACGGTATATGTCAGTTAGTTTAAGATAATGTAAGAGACAGAAATCAGATCAAACTTTTTTTTAAGATAGGGTCTTGCTGTGTCACCCAGGCTGAGGACAGTGGCGTGAACACAGCTCACCGCTGCCTCAACCTACTGTGCTCAAGTAGCTGGGACCACAGGCATGTGCCACCACACCTGGCTAATTTTTAAATTTTTGGTAGAGATGGGGTCTCACTTTGCTGCTCAGGCTTTTCTCAAATTCCTGAATTCAAATGATCCTTCCACCTTGGCCCCCCCAAGTGTTGGGATTACAGGCATGAGCCACTGTGCCCAGCCCAAACTTGATTTTTAAAATGATCTATTTTGTTGAGTCAACAAGTAGATAACTCACATGCCACCAATAACCTGAACAGAGCGTATTTGCGTGCTGAATCCCAAGGATCGGAGATTAACGGTTTCTGCATTAAGTTCAATCTTTTTTCCTTTGAAGTCTTCTCTTTCAAAGAGAATAATTGTTGGTTCAGAAAATTCCTGTTGAGGAACAAAAACAATATTCTGTTATTCATCTTTGTTAATAATTTAAACTTACGTGAAAATCATCATGTTACACGGCCAGAGCACAAAAAATCTGCCAGATTTGGCCTTTCCATAAACGCCCTTTCCCAGGGATCCTAGATGTTTATATACTCCAAGCTAGAGAGAAAGCACAGAGGGGCAGTTAGTTTTTCCATCGCATAGGAAGGCAGGTAAATGTAAACAGACTCTAAAGCCAGGAAAAAAAAAAATTCCAGGCACAGAGAAATGGGTATATGCTGGGAATATCAGCACTTCTGAGGGCATTTGTTTTTGACTTAGCCGTTTTCATTGGGACAGGGAAGTTGTGGACATAAATGCTGAGGGTCAGAGGGCTGTGGCAGTCTGATGTTTAGTTGCTTACTGATACTGTTTTGCCTAATCAAGGAACCTTCCTCTTGTATGTATTTTCAAATGTCTTTTTTTTCTGTTCATCAACAAGACAGTGATTCTGTGTGTTCATGCTCCCAAACTTTCCTGTAGGAATCACTGTCAGGAGGAGAGAAAAAAACAACAGGATGGAAGCCCTATGTTCAAACTGTCAATCATTTCAAAGAGAACAGCAGCACAAACGTTCACCGATTTTCAGCAAAATGAAAAGTTGGCAGCTTATGCCTGTTTTTCAAATTGTAGACACTTTTGACCCTACATTAATCTCTAATGTAATACTGCTAAGATCATAAATGATGCATCAAAAATGTATGTGGGAGGCCAGGCGCTGCAGCTCATGCCTGTTATCCCAGCACTTTGGGAGGCCAAGACAGGTGGATCACTTGAGGTCAGGAGTTTGAGACCAGCCTGGTCAACAGGGGGAAACCCTGTCTCTACTAAAAAATCAAAAAAAAAAAAAAAAAAAAAAAAGGCCAGGCATGGTGGTGCATGCTTGTAATCCCAGCTACTTGGGAGGCTGAGGAAGACTAGAGGATTGCTTGAACCCGGAAGGTAGAGGTTGCAGTGAGTTTAGATTGTGCCACTGCACTCCAGCCTGGGTAACACGGTGAGACTCCATCTCAAAAAAAAAAAAAAAAAAAAAAAAAGCAGCTTGTGGGAATTACAGTTTTTTCCCTGTCCTGCTTAAAGCTGTGGAAAGGGTGTGGTACCTTACTGCTTCATTTATGTGGATGTTCCCTGACTTGTAAAAAAGATTTTGTCCATCAGCAAACAGAGCATGTTCGTGTGTGGAGGTAGTGTGTATGGGTAGTGGTCTAGGAGTTAGTTTACATAAAACATACAAGGAAGAAAGAAGACAAAAATTATAGTAGTATTACTACTTTGCACTTTTAAGATGGCATGCCCAAAAATGTTCTAAACACTTAAGTTTAGTATTAAAAAGCAGCTAAATACTTTTGAAGTATTAAGTCACAAAGATACAGAGTCTTCATATGGGTAAAACATTCATTGCTTGACAATTAAAACATAAAAAGATGTCATCTATAGCCTCAGAGTGATGTGAGCATATATGCCAAGTTCTGGTTGAGGGAATTGAAATTTTCAAATAAATACTTGTAGGCAGCTTTTAGCAGATTAACAATCAAAGTCTTATTTCATTACGTGTAAGCTAATGAATCTTACTACCTCATTTCACGTTACATTGTTTCTATTTTCATGTTTCTAGCATTTTTGCTATTTAAACAGGCAGGGATGAGATAAAACCAACTCATATGTTCTTCCTAGCTTTAAAACTAAAATGACCAACTACGTACATTTAAAGCTTTTTATGAGAAAGCAGTTACCAAAAACTAATAAAAATTTCAGAAACGACAGACATTTCCAGACTTTAATATCTGAACATGATATTGCAGTTTTGTTCTATTGAATATTGCTTCAACTACATCAAACTGAAAGATTTCTGTCCAAAAGAGGGCACTGTAATGTGGATTAGCACATAGTGACAAACTGGGAGAAGTCATTTGATTGCAAGTCTCTAAAATACGGAATAATAATACACTAAAAACCTGTACGGAATTTCTTCAGTAATAACAACCAAAGATACAGGAAGCCAGATTGCAAAGGATACAATAGGCAATTCACTGAATAGAAAATGCAAATTACAAATAAGAGATACCAGCCTAACAGAAATACAAATTAACCCAACAACGACATAATGCTGTCTGCTCATTCCATCAAGTTGACACAAATTAGAATGAGAGAACATTCAGTAATGGCAACAGGAAAGCAGGAACCCGCGTGCACTGCCAGTGGGAGTCTCAAATGGTGGGATTTGGCAGTCCTGAGTGAAACTGCCTGTTCTTACATGTGAAATCCAGCAGTTCTACTCCTAACATATAGTCCCAGGAGACTCCCACACAGGTCCGTAGGGATATGCATATGAGGATTAGTGAGTAAAAGAGGGTGGTGGAAAACGTGTACCAGTGAAAATAAACTAGATGTACACAAAGCCAGATGGACAATTGTACCTTCGAGCCCTTAACTTACTTTAAGAGCAGGTTCTACCTGCTGGTTACCTCGCTCTGATCATCAGCCATGTGAGGCATACATTTCTGCAACACTGTTCACAGTGACATACTTACAACATCTATAAAACGAAGAGACTTGAAGGTTGCTCCAGGCGGGCATCCCATTGCAGACAGACAAGGATAATGGCCTTCTTCCAGCACGTACTGATTACCAGTGAAATTTTCTCCATCATATGCAACCCAGCTACAATGGGAGAAACCACACACATGCACAGAGGATGCAATTTGAGTATTTCTATTCAAGAAGTCTGATTTTTAGAGGCAGCCTGCCATAAACAATGCTTGTGGTAAGCAGAGTTCTTTTTTCCAAAATATTTGGATATATTTATTGCATTTCTGCTTGTGGCAAATTAATATTCATAAGTCAGTTAACTTTGCATTTGGGAAATAAACTTTCTCCGTGAAATTCCCCATGTTCTTTCTGACTTCCCCAACCTCCAGCCTTCCTCGCACTTCTCACAGGTGCCACTGTTTGCCCAGCCAGTGGAGCTTCAAGCCCTCAAGTCCTCTTTGAATAATCCTTCTTTAAACTAGTCAATCACCAAGGTATATTGATTTCCTTCCAAAATTTCTCCCACACTCCTCTGTCCTCATTTCTAATACCTCTGCACTGGGCCAGGAATCAAAATACTATAGCAACTTAGACAAGTCACTTTGCCTCTCTGGAGTCAACATTATTCATAAAGTGGTGATCTGCCATGCTCCCCTAGAAGTTTGTGTGTGTTTCTCCTACTTATTTTTTTGAGACAGAATCTAGCTCCATGGTCCAGGCAGGAGTGCAGTGGTGCGATCTCGGCTCACCGCAACCTTCGCCTCCTGGGTTCAAGCGATTCTTCTGCCTCAGCCTCCTGAGTAGCTGGGACTAGGGTCGTGCACCACCATACCCAGCTAATTTTTGTATTTTTAGTAAAGACAGGGTTTCGCCATGTTGCCCCGGCTGATCTCGAATTCCTGATCTCGTGATCCACCCGCCTCGGTCTTCCAAAGTCCTGGGATTACAGGCGTGAGCCACTGCACCAGGTCCTGTTGTTTTTAACCCAACAAATGCCTCTTGAGGATTGTGTGTCAGCTGCTTTTCCATTGCTGGGGATACAGCAAAGAACCAAAGTCCCTGCTATCCTGAAGTTACTACTCTAGTGAGCTGAGACAGATAATTTCAACACGCACACATCTGGTGGTAATAAATGAAGCAGAGCTGGGGATAAAGAGGATCCGGGATGTGGCAGTATGTCCAAAAAACTAGGAAGCTGTACTGTCCATCTATGTATTTGGTTTTGTTTTTTCCTCAGACAGAGTCTTGCTCTGTCGCCCAGGTAGGAGTGCAGTGGCATGATCTGAGCTCACTGCAACCTCCGCCTCCCAAGTAGCTGGGATTACAGGCATGTCACCACACCTGGCTAATTTTTGTATTTTTAGTAGAGATGGGGTTTCACCATATTGGCCAGGCTAGTCTCAAACTCCTGACCTCAAGTGATCCATCCACCTGCCTCCGCCTCCCAAAGTGCTGGGATCACAGGGTGAGCCATCACGCCAGGCCTCCATCTATGTATTTGAATGCAAAGTCAGTGCTTTTCTGCTGTGCAATACTAAAGGACAGGATAGCACTATTTCAACCATAAAGAACCACATGATTACAAGCACGATTACTACTATCATTAAGAGACTTAAATCCACGACACCTCTTGCACAGATTGCTCCAAGGCTTTCCTGACTGAGTTTCCCTGACCTTGTGCTCTCCCCTCTCTATGAAGCTTTTGTACAAGGATTGTTTCAGCATGGCACTTTGAGCCCATTCCCTTTGCCCTGTGTCTTCTGTTTCTCGTGGCAGCCATCTAAACTCAGCGTGCTCAGTTTCGCTTCACCTCCCAGTACAGAGCCCACCCAGCAAGTGGGACTGGTGTGTTCCCTGATCCGTGTGTCTGCCCACTCCGCTCTAGCATGCACTTTCTGCCTCCTTATGCACCGTGCCGATCCTCTCCTTATCTACCTGTAAAAAGAATCCACCTTGGGCGGTACCTTGGGTTAACTAGAGCCTAACACTCCCTTTCTAGATGTTGGAAAGGTAGACACAGTAACGAACCTGCTCTGAATTTCATTACACAATGAGATGATCTTCACCTCCAGCCAACCACAAAGACCCGTGTCCTCTGGCATTTGGCACTCACGTGTCCTAAGGCATGGTTTTGAGCTAAGATGGTGGTTTCACATGGTGCCAAGCAGCTAACAGGCATCACTGAATACTTGCTGATATGTGAATTTTGTTTTACTCCAGTGATTTAGCTCTGCCAGGCCACTGTTTTGCGTACCTGCCTCCTGAAACTCTGCAAGACTTGGTAGAAAGTGAGTCATCAATTTGACTTGTTGTTTCTTCAAAACATTGACTGTGACCTTGAAACTGTGGTTCTGAAAACAAGTGAATCTTTGAAAAAGTAAACAGAAACACATAAAATTATTTTCCTAAACACATTAACTAATTTAGCTTTTGAAATGATAACCCAAACATGACGTGTTAACTTTTGTTACAGTAAACTGGTGTGAATTTTATAAATCCTTTAATTTTCCATGTCTACATTAATGATCAATTAGAAACATGTTAGCTGCACCATTCATGACTATTTAATTCAGAAGCATCAAAGTAAAATGCACAACAGAGGTAACTTTCTGTGGAACACCGTGTTGTTAAGCTGTGAGGTATTTTATTTTATTTTTAAATTTCTTATTGCATTTCAGGTTTTGGGGTACATGAGCAGAACATGCAAGGCAGTTGCATAGGTACACACATGGCAGTGTGTTTTGCTTCCTTTCTCCCCTTCACCCACATTTGGCATTTCTCCCCAGGCTATCCCTCCCCACTGTGAGGTATTTTAAAGCTTTACTGTGGCCAAAAGTCATTGTTCGTCAGTTCTAACATTAACAACAAGCAGTATTTTAGAAAGACATAGTGTAGTTTTCTTCCCTCTCAATGACAGATACTTGCTGACTTCTCAGAATCCTGTAAAAGCCAATAAAGGAGGCTATCGTGGTGTTTGTTCCTCTGTAATTAAGGCTCTGTGAACACTTCCATTAAAACCCTAAGTGTCCATTCCAGTTGATGTTAAGAATCAGCATTCAAAAGGCCTGAGTGAGACCATATAAAACGTCTAGTGCCAACACAGCAAATATGAAAATTCATTTTACCATCACAATAACTAGGTGTTATTGTTTGAAATATTAATCTCAATGTATTAATGTAAACTCTGATTCAATAAAATTCAGCTTTATACAATAAGATCATTTTATAAGAATTATTTAGACATGGGTCAGTACTGTCAACCATTAAAGTAAACTTAAATCTTATTTTTAAAATACAATTATGCTTTCAGGCATAAAAATGAGTAAAACCAACAAAATGCCCAAAATGTCTGTTTTGTTTGTTTGTTTGTTTTTTGAGACAGAGTCTCTCTGTCACCCAGCCTGGCGTGCGGTGGTGCGACCTCGGCTCACTGCAACCCTCTCTGTCACCCAGCCTGGCGTGCGGTGGTGCGACCTCGGCTCACTGCAACCTCTGCCTCCTGGGGTTCAAACAGTTCTCCCGACTCACCCTCCTGAATAGCTGGGATTATAGACACAAACCACCACAGCCAGCTAATTTTTGTGTTTTTAGCAGAGATGGAATTTCACCATGTTGGCCAGGCTGGTCTCAAACTCCTGAGCTCAAGTGATCTGCCCACCTTTGCCTCCCAAAGTGCTGGGATTACAGGCATGAGCCACTGCACCTGGCCCCAAATGTCTGACAGTTTAAACATAGGTTCAGCTTTTCAATGGAAGGCCCCTCACATACTATATAAAAGAATATTTTTAAAGTTACCTGATTTCTTCTCCTTGGGCCAGTGAAAGAATCCTAAAAATTTTTAAAGGACAAAAGGAAATGAATAGAACAGACACACTGAAAAAGTTTTTTTCTTCTAGATTATTAGCAATTACTGCTAAAAATAAACTCAGAATATTTTCCATAGCAATTACTATTACATGAACCAGAAACACACATTAAGAAAATCCAGAATTCAGTTAAATATTCTCATACAAAAATATAACGCCTTACCAAACATATAGGTTGAACAGAAGAGATCTTACAATTTTTGCCTCCCCAGTCCTCAAAACTGGTATAAAATCCTTTATCCAGTACATACTGTTCTCCTGTGAAGTCAGGATTTTCATAGGCTACCCATCTAAGTAACAAAAACAATAACTTGTTAGAGTTCATATTTTACATATAAAATGGTCACATATTTGGATAAATATGCATCATACTGAAACTTTAATTTGTTTTGCTAATTAAAATCTTAATTTTTCTGATTCTCTATTAACCTTTCAAAGCAGATGGGTTTGTCTATAGGAGAAATCAAAATGGTAAGTCAGCAGAGAAAAGAGAACACTCACACACTGCTATGGGAATGTATCAGTTTATTAGCCACTGTGGAAAGCAGTTTGAAGATTTCTCAAATAACTAAAGATAGAACTACTATTGGACCCAGCAATCCCATTACTGGGTATATACCCAGGGGAAAACAAATCATTCTACCAAAAAGACATTCACACATGTATTGTTTACTCCTGCACTATTCACAATAGAAAAATGTGGAATCAACCTAGGTGCTCATCAATTAATGGTGCATTGGATAAAGAAAATGTGGTACATATAAACCATGGAATACTATACAGCCACAAAAAAGAATGAAATCAAGTCCTTTGCAGCAACCTGGATACAGCTGAACGCCACTATCCTAAGCGAATTAACACAAACAGAAAACCAAATGCCAAATACTTATGAGCAAGAACATATACTTATGAGCATGTTCTTGCTCATAAGTGGGAGCTAAACCTTGGTTATGCATGGACATAAAGATAAAAAAAAATAGGACCTGGGAACTACAAAAGGGGGCAGGAGGGAGGGGGGTTTGAAAAACTACCTATTGCATACTGTGCTCACTACTGGGGTGACGGATTCAACCATACCCCAAACTTCAGCAAAGCATGCAATATGCCCACAACACAAACCTGCACATGTACCCCCTGAATCTAAAATAAAAGTTGAAAAAACAATTTAATGTGAAAGAAATGGCAAGCCTCAGAGTATCCTGACATGAACTTTTTGTTGTTCTCACTTTCCAAATCCTATTCCTTGAGAAAGCCACAAAGGTGTGCTGTTTCCCTAACTGTTCTAAGGAAACAAAAACAACGGGACTTTCAAGAAGAACCTAGTTCTTCTAATAAACAATCAATAAACCCTTTCATTCTCAACCTTAAAATACTTTTGCAGAAAGATCTTAGGAAACAGTGTCTGTTGCGCAACAAACCACACTGAAAAAGAAGTTAACAGAATAAATGCTTTTAAAAAATGCAGAACTGAACTAAAATATTGTTTCAAACAGTGTTTCCAACATCACAGAAATATGTAATAAAGTTGAACAAACTCACAGAAATACTAAAAATAAATCTCTTTTGGAAATTTTTATTTCTCTTTTAAGTGATCTACACCCAGATTGAAAATCAACAAAACCAATTTAATCATGCTATTTCGTATGCAAAGATAAAGTCCTTGACGGGAAAAGGTTTTTCAGTCCTGTTATATTAAAGAGATACTTAATACTGTTAAAGACATTAAGTATCTCCTCAATTAATTCATCACTCTCATGATCCTCTCAAAGCTTAAAGGAATAACATCTTTCAGATATTATTAGAGTGATCAGAACTTTGCAAAATGTTTCTACATCTGTTACCACATTTAATCTTCTAGGGAGGTACTGGTGTTGCCATTTTACAGATGGGAAAAACCTAAGACACAGGGAAGTGAATTCATTTACTAAGTGCCAGGAACTAGACTGGCACTAGATAGATATACAACGATGAAAATGACAAAATCCCTGTCCTCCAAAGTTCACATTTGGGTAAGAAGCATCACATGGAATTATTTGTAGGTATTTGTTTTGAATGGGAAATCACTTGTCCAGGGTGACACAATCAACTGTTAGCCAGAACATGAGTGAACCTGCCTGTCCTGAGGCTCACCAGGCTCTCCCAAAGTGCCATGTGCCCTGTAAAGTTCCCTTACTATCCAAAGGGCTGATTTCAGCAAAAATGAAAGTACAGTCATTATTAGAATATGGACAGCCATCAAGGAGAAAAAGAAGACTACAAAAATCTCCAGTGAGAAGTAGCTATTACAGCCAACATCTGTGCACTCACCCCCGGCCATCCAAATGGAGAAGCTGCTATAACTACAGCCCCTATCACCCCAACCCCCTGATTTCAGAACCTCGCTAGCAATTTTTAAAAACTGTTTTCTTTTTAATTATTATTATTATTTTTTTAGTAGAGTCAAGATTTCACTACGTTGGCCAGGCTGGTCTCGAACCTCTGACTTCAAGTGACCCGCCCGCCTCAACCTCGTAAAGTGCTAGGATTACAGGCTTAAGCCAGCATACCTAGCCTAAAAACCTATTCATTATCATTGAGAGGTGAGGAGATAGGGGACTTGGCTCTACCTGCAGCCATGACATTAACTTTCAGATAACTTTGAAGAAGTCACTTAACCTTTGTGAAAGTTCATTTTGTTCATTTTGTTTTGTGTTTTGAGATGGAGTCTTGCTCTGTCACCAGACTGGAGTGCAATGGTGCGATCTCAGCTCACTGCAACCTCCACCTCCCAGGTTCAAGCAATTCTCTTGCTTCAGTCTCCCGAGTAGCTGGGACTACAGGTGCGTGCCACCATGCCCACCAAATTTTTGTATTTTTAGTAGAGAAAGGGTTTTACCATGTTGGCTAGGATGCTCTTGATCTCTTGACCTCGTGATCCACCTGCCTTGGCCTCCCAAAGTGCTGGGATTACAGGCATGAGCTACCGCGCCTGGCTGAAAGTTTGAATTTTCAAGTGTAAGTATGGGAGTAGGCCAAGGTCCCCGGGCTGACCAGGTGATGCTGTCCAGCACACCAGTACCCACCTGTGCTGCCTCTGCCCACAGGGCCTTAGGCTTTACCCTCAGCATGAAGGAAAGCAAAAGCAAAGCCAGAGCAGGAGCACTGCTATGTAGAAAGAGTGTCTGCACATCAAGAAAATCTACTTCACAAAAACTAGAACTTAAAAAAAAAAAAAAATGAACAATTAGAGAAGAAGAGCCACAAGGAAAAAATTGTTCTCAGCAGGGCTCCGGGTCCATAACAAGTTAGAAATCAGAGGGGTAAAGGCCTTTCTGTTTAACTTCAAGGTTTGGAGGGGAAGAAGACAGTGAGGAGGGAGACTGAATGCCAAGGAGAGAAAGCGGCAACATGGGTACCATATTTTTCTGTAAAACTCAACTACTTGTAAGTAAATACCCAACACCCAGCTAAGCCTATCTCTAATTCACTGAAGCCAGAAAACAATTTATTAAGATGTTACTTGAACTGACAGCAGTGTTGTTTTCCCTCCAAGATACCTGATGAATCACCCATGAATACGGTGGGGAGTGGAGGAGGGGAGAAACCTCAAAACCCATATCTGAGATTCTCTGCTCTATGATCCGCATCTGCTTACAGCTTATACTTGAGGCTCTTCAGAAAATCCCTCACTGTCCTTGTGCAGATGTATTCCGTACACATGAATCAACACTCCTCTGTTCAAAGACTGGTAAGGAGATGGGGGAAAGGCGTGTACAAGTACTAGCAGGTCCCAGCCTGGTGGAATAATTGCTCAGAAGGTAAGGGCAGCCTGGTAAACCTGCCCTTCTGTGGAAGGCCGAAGCAAAACGAATTTAAAACAACGCTTTTTGTTTTTATCTGAACACTAGAAATATTCCATTTTGCTCCTAGTTTTAAAAAACGAGCCCAGTTTCCACTATTTGAGCAAGAATATAGCATAGAATGAGAAACTGATAAGCAGAGAGTTTCTTTCAATATTTCCAGTAAGAAATCAAAACCTGAAAACCTCAGCTGTTGGTTTCATGGGCATCCTTCCTGAAGGCTGTTCTCTGTTTCAGGGCTAATGATGAGTTTACTACCCAGGGGATTTATTACCCATGTGAAGGTGAGCCTGCTGGGAGATACTTTCATGGAACAAGAACTTCAGAAGAGTTTTTTCCCCGACATTGAGTGCCATACTAAGAAATAAAGAAGCAAGCTAAAATACTCTATTACCAAGAAAAATAAAGCCATTAAAATACAATAATTTTCCTTTGAAACTATGAAAAGTGAATAGTCTTCCTCCACCATCTTGGCACATCTCAGCCTTCCTATCCTATATTCCTCAAGCCTATCTGCAATGCTGCCTCCTCCACAGTCTTCCTCCGTGTCCAGACTGGAAATTACTCTCTGCTGTGGATTCCCAGAGCATTTAATCTCCACCTCTTTTGTAGCAATTATGTTTTAAATAAATATTGTAACTTTTTTGAGGACATCATACAATGCTTTGCACATAATAGACCTCAATAAATAATCGTCAAATGACAAATTGAATGAAATACGAGGAAGCAGCTGGCCCTGGTAAATACAAAAGCCATTCCACATGCAGAGTTTAAAAGGAAGTGTGTGGGTGTGTGCGCGCGCGCGCACGTGCGTGCATGCGTGTGTGTCCATGTATGTGTATGTACCTCCCTTCAACTTCCCCCTTCTACCAAAACTTAACTGCTATAGTCGGAAAAAAAGCCTAAGCCAGGAAATGTAATTAGAAATGACTAAAAACAGAAACATAATAGCAGCAAAGGAAACTGATTTCAAGTAAGCAAGTCCTGGGTAAAAAGGAAAGGAGATTGGCTGAAGGCACAGTAACTCTACCTGTGTTAACAGTATCACCTACAAAATGCCTAAAAGAATTCTACCCAGCATCCTTTGCCTCCTCTCCCAGGGAGGATGACTGGGCTCTGACTAATAGAACCAACACATCTGGTGAGTATCAAAATGTACTACTGTTTGACCAGACTGAGTCAGTCACTATGTTTTACTCCTAAATAATTAGCTTTAAAGGCAATCTAAAATACTGCACGGCCCTAGCAATATTTTAGGTGACTTGTACCATGTATTTCAGATGACTTCCAGCTTTTACAAACAGGCTACTGATTCTAAAATGTTAGGGCTCCAGCATAGTACCCAATAGTAGGCATTTCCCACTAAGAATGGAAGACCCAGGAATCACTGATACTCTGCCAAAATGGCACTGCATGCAACAGCCTAGACAAGAATTTGGTGAACAAGGATTTTTTTTTTTACTCCATTTACTGAAAATTAAGCACATTCATCAACTTTTATTACATTGTACACGAAATTCAAATATCCAGGGCTATTGTGGGAGGCCCCATGAGACACAATGGGGTTGAGAGTAGGATGATTCAAATAGTCTATGTCACTATGACAATGAAAACCTAACACCAAAACTTTCACCATAACCAATGCTACATTATTTCATATACCTATTAAAGCATACTCTCACTTATAACAGAATAGACGTTAGCCTGGATTATAAAAATAATTATGTGACTCCTTATAACAGCCATCTGCTGGATTTGCCCATCTGGATCTATCTCCCCACTCTTTCTGATATTCCTGGGTAACCACCAACCCATCATATCTAAGTGGCTTCTATGGGATAGACCCTACATCTCAGCTCTAGGTATGGACACATAACCCACACACAGCCATCTCCATGGCTACATTGATTGGTTCAGGCATGTGCACATGACCCAAGCCTAGGAAAGCAAAGTCACACATGCGACTTGTGAGAAAAAGAGAAGCTGTTTCCACTGCAAGAAATGACCTGTCGCCAGGCATGGTAGCTCATGCCTGTAATCTCAGCACTTGGAGAGGCTGAGGCGAGCAGATTATTTGAGCTCAGGAGTTCAAGACCAGCCTGGGCAACATGGCAAAACCCCGTCTCTAAAAAAATACAAAAATTAGCCAGGCGTGGTGGTGCGTATCTGTAGTCCCAGCTACTTGGGAGGTTGAAGCAGGAGAATCGCTTGAACCTGGGAGGCGGAGGTTACAGTGAGCCGAGATGTCACCACTGCACATCAGCCTGGGTGACAGAGTAAAATTCCACCTCAAAAAAAAAAGTTAAAACAAAAGCCAGATGTGGCCAAAGGCCAGAAGATTCAAAGGGCCTACCTATAGTCAAGTCAACACAGAAAAAAGCCCAGTCAAGACACAGAGACCAAGTTCTGATGACAGTGTTGATCCCCTGCATCCAGCCATGCCTGAAGCAAAATCTTCTCCAGGACTTTTTAGTTACTTAAACCAGTAAGTTCCATTTTAAGCCCTTAAGCCAATTTAGCTTGGCTTGCAGTCACTTTCATCCCAAAGAATCTTGATTAAACATATTTCAATAAAAACCTGCTTTACCACTAATAAAACAGTCAACTGCTAACTTCAAGTACACTGAACAATTATTTTTATGTCAAACTAATGGAGAAGAAATATACTGGAAAAGGTGTAGGACCACAGGAAAATCTAATGGGACTTTGACCCAGCCTCAGGTTTATGTTAGATTACTATTATTATTTGATTCCCCTCATTTAAAAAAGTTATGATCTTTCTATGCAGAATGAGAAGGGAAGCAGATCTACAGATTTCTATCATGATACCCAAAAGCCTACTCCAAACATTATATTACACGTAAAAAGAAGAGACTGTGAGAAAGAGTTTTAAAGAGAGTTAACGAAAATATCATGCAACCACTATTAAATGACTGATGTAATGTTAAGCTGTTGAGATATTTGTGTATTGAGTGCCTGCTCTGTCATAGACTCTTACCAGTTTAACACAAGCCAAGGGAAAACCATGTTTAAAATTCCAATTGGATCATTTCACTTACACTCCACTCAGTACATTAATAGACTGTGTCTTCACTCCATATCCGGTCTCCTTTAAATTAGCAACAATTCCCAATACATCAATACTGGAACCTTTGGATCCAAAGTTTTTTTCACTGTACATTATCATGTGAGCATTTGAAAAATCCTATTGAGAAAAAAAAATAAAAATTCAAAGGCTAGTCATTTATTATCTAAAAAAGACCACATATTAGCCATTAGTTTTTCCTTAACTTACACCTAATATAGGTCGTAAAGACTGAAGCTCTCCATTGTAACCTCCCCAGTCTTTCCAGTCCCGGTATTCTCCTTCTTCTAGCAAATACTGATGACCTGTAAATCCAGGCTTCTCATACGCAACCCAACTACAACACAAAGAACATGATGAGAAGTAATTTTCAGACACGTTACAATGTTTTCAAGGTACATATCCATTTCATTCAAAAATACAAATAGTTATAAAGCTAGACATGAACTTCCGCATTACCATTGGAATTCTCTAAAATTTAGAGTAACAGAATGGCCCCAAGAAAATAACCTAAGAGACATACATCAGAGTTGTATAAAGGAGGGAAGGGGAGTGTGTGTGTGAGTGCTGTGTATGTGTGTGTGTTTAATAAGGACTGACTCAAAACCTCAGCAAGTAAAACTGGATAAACTCACTTCAAATAGGAACAAAACTATTGTGAATACTTGGCGATTTACAAGAGCAATTTTAGTGTACACTTCTATGGGAATTGTGTAAGATCTATAAAATTCAAAAACATAAAAATTAGAAAGTGAACTATCAAACCACTCAATAGCTTGGAAATAATTCTAATAAGCAAGGTTTTAGATTTAGTCAATTTGAACAGACCAATGTATCAGCCTTGCTTGGTGGACTGATTCCCACACTGGTCCCTCAAACTACTTTTTTTTTTTTTTTTTTTATGAGACAGAGTCTTGCTCTGTTGCACAGGCTGGCGTGCAGCTCACTGCAACCTCCACCTCCCGGGTTTAAGCAATTCTCCTGCCTCAGCCTCCCGAGTAACTGGGATTACAGGCATGCGCCACCACACCCAGCTAATTTTGTATTTTTAGTAGAGACAGTGTTTCTCCGTGTTGGTCAGGCTGTCTTGAACTCCCAACCTCAGGTGATCTGCCCACCCTGGCCTCCCAAAGGGCTGAGATTACAGGCATGAGCCACCGTGCCTGGCCTCAAACTGCTTTCTTAAATCCAGTCACTACAGGCTGAGGAGAACATGGACATGACTGTCAAAATTCACCATACTATAGAATCAGAAATGTTGTTTTTAAGGGGGAAAGGACACATTTGTTACTTAATATTTAGAAAAAAAAAAGAGAGAGAGAAATCCTAACAAGTCACCCATGTACTTACACGCCTCTTAGAACTTTCATAGACCCCACTGATGTAAACAGCAAATGATCGCCTCCAGTTGCCTCTTCTGTTCTACCTCCTTCCATGACAAAACTACACATTTCTGTTTCCAGTTCCATACATTTTCCTTCAAAGAAGGGCTTTTCATAAATAACTACCTATAATAGAAATAAGATATACCAGTAATTTATAAGAAGTATCCCAACAGTTTAACATTAAATGAGTCATTTAATGTCACTAAGTCCTGAAACAGAAATTAAAATTTTCTGGCCAGGCATAGTGGCTCATGCCTATAATCCCAGCACTTTGGGAGGCTGAGTCAGGTGGATCAGTTAAGGTCAGGAGTTCGAGACCAGCCTGGCCAATATGGTACAACCTTGTCTCTACTAAAAATACAAAAATTAGCTGGGCGTGGCGATGCACTCCTGTAATCTCAGCTACTCAGGAGGCTGAAGCAGGAGAACCACTTGAATCCAGGAGGCAGAGGGTTAAGTGAGCCGAGATCATGTCACTGCACTCCAGCCTGGGCGACAGAGTGAGAATCTGTCTCTAATAAACAAAATAAAGTGTTCTAATCATATTTTTAAAAATTAACTAGGCCAGGCACAGTGGCTCATACTTGTAATTCCAGCACTTTGGGAGGCCAAGGCAGGAGGATCACTTGAGCTCAGGAGTTTGAGACCAACTTGGGCAACATAGCGAAACCTCGTCTCTGATAAAAAGAAAAAAAGCTGGGTGCGGTGGTACATGTCTATAATCCCAGCTATTCAGGTGACAAGGCAAGAGGATGGCTTGAGGCGGAGAAATCAAGGCTGCAGTCAGCCATGATGGCGCCACTGTACTCCAGCCTGGGTGACGGAGCAAGTCCTGGTCTCCGAAAAAAAAACACTAACTAAATAATGGCATCTGATAAGATAGTAAAAAGAAAAATAAAAAGGCTTTTTTCTTTTCCTAATGTGGTATAGCTCAAAACCATGGTTCAAAACAGTTTTAAAATAATTGGTTTTTGTGTATGTATATATACGCACACATCTGTATCATAGATATATTATATATATATATATATATCTGATATTTAGAACCACATAGAAGGAACCAGAAGATTCTAAAGTAGTGTTAAAAATGAAAAAAATATATAGTATGTGGCATCGATGTGGGAATTGGGAAGAGTAGAAAGGGTATTTTGGAACAGGGAGAGCTTGTCTTGAAAGGTTTTTTCCTGGCTAACTGGCAAGTAGCAACAAGCCCTGTAATTAGCAAATACAACTGCAAATTGTTAACACAACAATGAGACTGTCGAGCCATGGCTAAATGCACACTTAGCGATAACCAACGCCATTAGCATTATCTCCCAGCCTGAAGGATGGCACGTGTAAGTTGGTAACTTCTTTGGGCTGCATCTGTGCGTGACAGAGGTTTAATAGGAGAAGTCACACAAACGATATCTTCATAGAGATGAAGTGGAAATAACATTAAGTATATATATGTGTGTATATGTTTGCATATTTAATATACATTTTTACCTTTGGATCTGTAGGGAATTCAACTTTACGGCCACCCTGGAAAGAGCAATAACATAATAAGAAAAATAGTTTTTCACTGATACATTACCATTTCCTATTAGCCATAGCAGTTAATAGTAAGCCATTGAATTTCAGTGTGACTACGTTCCAGTTTGTTTTAATTCATATGATATAGTTCTAAAATTACCAACAACACAGATGAAGACACGAGGAAGGCAGGCTAGAGCGCAGCCTCGCACATGCTGTCTATAAGCTCATCTGCACTGTAGGAGTCTTTTTTGATCTAGTAAGTTTTTTTATTTTTAACTTGGAAAATTTCTCATAAAAATCCATATTTCCCTTGTAAAAACAGTTCTAAGAGCTGACATGTCTGGACCCAGGTTCTCCCAGGCAGCTAGCTATCTTCACCTTCTGCACTTAACAATCCTGCACTGAGTTCATCCTTCAGCTGAGCACAGGGAACTGCTGTCTCCACCATTCCCTTTGCTTCAACTCTCAGCTATTTGTATTTGCTGCCTGGCCCTGGAGTACTTGATTTTGCATCCAGGGCTTATGAAACTATTCTGTGTTGAAGTTCACATAATAAGCTCCGGAGGACTCATGGAATAATTAGACAAACTGTTAAATCAAATTTAAAACATCCCAAAGGATGAGTCTATGGGGGGGGTTGTTATAAAATAAAAAGCTTTTTAAAAACAAAAGAACTCACTAAAATCAGAGAAATGATATTACATTAAAAAGATATTGCACAAAAATATTAAATAGGTCAAGAGTTTAAATCAGCAATGGGAAAATTGGATTTTTAAAATTAATATATCTTTTTTTTTTTTTGAGATGGAGTTTCGCTGTTGTTACCCAGACTGGAGTGTAATGGCACGATCTCAGCTTGCCGCAACCTCCGCCTTCTGGGTTCAAGCAATTCTCCTGCCTCAGCCTCCCGAGTAGCTGGGACTAAAGGCGCCCACCACCATGCCCAGCTAATTTTTGTATTTTTAGTAGAGACGGGGTTTCACGTTGTTGACCAGGATGGTCTCAATCTCTTGACCTCGTGATCCACCCGCCTCAGCCTCCCAAAGTGCTGGGATTATAGGCGTGAGCCACCATGCCTGGCCTTCAATTAATATATCTTAATAGCTTTTTAAAAAAGAACTGCCAAAGACACTCAAAGGCACCAAATGAATTATAATAATAAAAGAATGTATTGATTTCCTTATCTTCTATGAAAAAAAAACAAGCAAAAAAAAAAAAAAAAAAGAAATGTGGCTGATATTATCAGCAAACCGGAGATTATACAACCAAGCACATGACCTTTTCAAAAGCAATCCTGTTCGAAAACCATAGACTTTGGAGATTTTTCATCATCATTACAAACTGCTCTTAAAACAATTTTCAAATTGTGGGTGAAGTGCAGTTTCAAAAACATGTTTGTAATGGGAGCCTCACTCTCACTGCAGGTATTTAGGGAACACTTGCTATGCTGCTGCATACACTGCACCCAAGACTGGGGACAAGACAGATGTAGCCTGCTTCCTCCCAAAGCTCTCCGTCTAGTGGAAGAGACAAAGAACAAAGCAAGACATGGGGACAAGGCGGAGGAAGCAAAGGCTCCTTCCACAGCAGATACTTGGGAAGACAACACTCATTTGGTCTAGTCCCAGCAACTCCCAAGCTGCCACCCAGCGCAGCCTCGTCTCACGGCAGCCGAGCCAGCTCTCAGCGTGCCCTGCTCTCTCAGGCTGCATCCTGGCTCGTGCAGTGCATTCACCAACAGCTCCATCTAAAAATCATCCTGCTAATTTTTTAAGGCCAAACTTAATTTAGCATGATGTATTTGTTCCTTAAAAGTCAGCTTTATTGTTTCAGTCATACCCTGCGAATTATCCATGTCAAGCTGACAAAGAATCTTTGGATTTCATTTTTACCATTTTCAGAGGCCGCATGGATCCAATATACGCTGCTTCTGTATCCCAGAAGGACAAGTCAGGGTATTCACCAGGTTCCAGGATGAAAGGAACACCCTGAAATCCAGGTTCTTCATAAATCAGCCACCTAAAGAGCCACCATGGAAGAAAGAAAGGGAGCCAACTCATCATTTCAGTTTTTCCTTCTGTCTGGTACTCAGGATGAGAGGAAAAGAACAGGAGAGGATACGGACCCACACAATAAACGGCTCCACTTAGGTGTTAGAATCGTACTAGACTCAAGGAAAAATAAAGCCATTATATGCTTCTCTTCTTGATCTTTTACTCTTCTCCTTGGCTGGCTTTGTCCCCTTATTTTAATTTACCTTAATTGCTCCTAAGTTCCACCTAATCATTTGTCATGGTGCCAAATATTAGTAACAGCTAACATCTCCCTAGAGCTTACAAGGAATGCCACCCAGAAAATCATCTAATCCTCACAGCAATGCTATGAAGAAGGGATACCATTGTCCCCATTTTATAGAGAAAGTTACGTAAGTTGCCTAGAGCCACACGCAGCTGGAAGTACGAAAGGCTGGAATGATTCAAGCCAACTCCAGAACCAGGTTTCTAATCAATGTTTTTTTTTTGAGATGGAGTCTTGCTCTGTCACCCAGGCTGGAGTGCTAAGGCTTGCTGTCAGCTCATTGCAACCTCCGCCTCCTGATTCAAGTGATTCTCCTGCCTCAGGCTGCATCCTGGCTCGTGCAGTGCATTCACCAAGTAGCTGGGAGTACAGGCACACACCACGGCGCCTAATTTTTTCTTTTTATTTTTGTAGCGGGGGTGGGTATCTCACCATGCTGGTCAGGCTGGTCTTGAACTCCTGGTCTCAGGTGATCTGCCCACCTTGGCCTCCCAAAGTGCTGGGATTGTAGGTGTGAACCATTGCGCCCAGCCCTAATCATTTTCTTAATGGAAGTTTTTCTCATTACAGGGAGTGCACTGAACACAGTTTACTCTTTTCACAGTTACTCAGGATCATCACTGTGAGCATTAGGTAACACACAGTGGTGTCCTCAGGGGCTCTGAAGGTATGTGGGGCTGCTTGTTCCCAGGCTGCAAAGCTTTTTGAGTTCTTGTTTCTGATTGTTATGGCTTTTCAATACCACACCCTTCTATCAGCTTGTCAGCTGCTGCTTCTACTTCAGTTGGGAAACCAGCAGCCCCGCCCTCCTCTAACGTGCCAGAAATCAGGAAACCAGAAAACCATGCCTGTTAGCACTGTCTCTAAAGTATACAAGGTCTTTATGTAAACGTCTTGGTTCCTGGGAGGGTTCCAAGAAGGTAAGGATGCTAAAGAAGTGACTTTTCTATAAGGGAGGGGTTAATGTACCTGCTTTATAAACAAACATAGAATTCTTAGTGATCACTTAACACTCGCCAATTGGGTTAATTTCGCTAAAATGTTCCAGCTGTGGTACTCCACCATGTTGTGTTCTCCAGAACACCATGCCAAGAAGAGGGTGGCTCTAAATGAAATCTTTTACCCACAAAATAGTTCTGATACCTCCCTTTTTGCTTTTTTCTTCTTCCCAATCTTGGCCCAAGGCACACTTTTGGCAATAGTTTTTGCTCAAGATTCTCCTGGATACATCAGTAACTTCTCTAAACTCTCTAATTATACAGAGATTTACAACCAGACTCCTGCTGATGATTTGACAACACACACATGAAAGAATGTCGGGAGGCCAGGTGTGGAACATGGGTAAGAGGTTGGAACTGCAGTGTGAGAAGTCAGGATGATGGTTACTGGGGAAAAGGGTGTAAGGATGACTAGGAGGGCCCAAGAATCAAGGGGGTTTTTGCGATGCTGGGAATGTTCTTTTTCTTGATCTGAGTGATGATCACGCCTGTGTATTCACTTTGTGAAAATTCACTTCGCTTATATATTTAGGGTTTATGTACCATTTTGTACAAATGTTATACTTCAAAAAAAGTTACTTAAGGAAAAAAAAAAGGCTTATCTTTTAAATACCACTGTAATGCTTCTAAACCACAGGAAAACAGAGGCTAAGAATAGGGTACTTTAAACTTCCTTATGCTTAAACCATGACAGCCAAGGATACATTACAAGTATTTTGGAGCTCAAAGCTATCACAGGCACACTACCCAGGGACTTTGTTCCCTAATGAAATAATGGTAGTCTTGGAACACATTATGGTATATTAGGCTAACAAGCCAAGCACACCCCAAAGTATGACTTCTTCACAAATGAACAGGCTTAATTCTTCATAAACTGAATGTATGGCTCATGAGCAAGTGATCTGACATTTTGAAATGATCCTGACCGAAGTACTCTTTTCATTAAGTCTTTACTCTATAGCTTGAGTTCAAAGGGGATTCATTCATCTGATACCAAACATTTCACTTTTGTTGAAGCATGTGGTTTATTTGCATAACATTCATGGAAGGAAAGTCATTCTGGGGGGAGGGGAATTTGTCAAAAAACTGAACGCATAAATGAATGCATTAGAAAGACTGCTGCTCTGCAAGCTCTTCCAGAGTGCTGAGAGCCTGCCGGGTAATTCAAACAGACATTTATAAATGGTGGGTGGACTTTGGAATTTGAAAACTCATATACAGGGTATGATTCATTTTTTCTAAATTCTGTTCCAACAAGATATATTATTTACAAGGCCATCAGGAGAGGGGGAAACTATCTCCAGGCAATGTTATTTCAGTTTCTAAAGGTAATCTTTTATTTTCCCATGCACTTAGGTAATGAGCTTTTGCCAATATAGATGTAAAAGTACAACTTTATAGTAGTACTTAACAAACAGTATGACTATGAAGTCCAAGCTTATTTTTTAAACAAATGTATACCTACAAGTGAATGCTGTTAAAGTAAATGGCCATCTGTTTATGAAAATATTTGTGTAATTACTCTTTTAGAAATACCCGTTGAGTCGCACACGAAAAATCAGTCTTATCTTGTTCACTTGTTCTTAAACCAAAAACAGCACTTCCAGATGGATCTTAAGTTTTATTCCCTAGACATGGCTGTACATGAATATTGGCCATTTACAGAAACCAAGTGGATACTTGAAAAATTAAATATGAATGTACCGACTTTGAGGTTATTCACAAGAGAGGAGGCTGTGAATGTAAAAGGGGAAAATGTACCTTTACAATGGAAAGATGGAGGAGGTGCCACTTTAACTAAACAATCAAACTTGGTCTTGTTAATGGGCAAGCTAGCACATGCCCCCTGATGTGATGCAACATCTATATACGGCACTGCCTGTATGAAGTATCCTTGCCAGAACTGTTTGTCCTGAACCTACACATACCTCGAGATTTAAGCCCTAGCAGACAGGAAGTAGAACAAGCTAAATAATAGCATGAGGGAACACTCAGGCAAATCTAGAATGTGGCACATTCTCTAAGACAGCTGGCCTAAATCTGTTTAAAAGTGAGTGGCATGGGAAACAAAGATGGGGTATTTTAGAGATTTTTAAAAAGAGACTTAAAGAGACAGAACAATCAAATGCATTTCTATGAACCTTGATTGGATTCTGATTTGAACATGCAAATCTATAAAAGACATTCCTGAAGCAATTGGGAAAATTTGGTGATGGGCTATAGAACAGATATTAACACGGATACCTTGTAAGTTTTCTCAGGTGTAATAATGATAGTTATGGAGGAGAATGTCATTATAAAGAGATTCAGGCTGAATCCTATATGGAATGAAGGGTCATGGTATCTGCAATGTACATTCAAGGGCTCAAAAAAAAGGTAATACAAATATGGCAAAATGTTAACAACTATTGGGTCAAAGTCAATGGTACATTGGTGTTCACTGAACTACTCTTCCTACTTTTCTGCATGTTTGAAAATCTTCATAATAAAATATTGAGTTCTGATATGGTATACTCCACAATGAAATATACAGTGAATATTATACAGCAGTGAAAAAAAATACAGATATACCCATCAATATGAGTAATCCTAGTAGAGTGGTTACACGTGTCACCAGGGTGGGCTACACCAGGTTCTGCAGCAATGTTGGTAATGGTCTAGGTTGTAAGTTGGGTGGTAGGTCCACAGGGGATTGTTTTATTATCGGGCTTCATAGTTCACATATTCATATATTCTTCTGTATCTGTCAAATATTTTACAGTAAAAATAATCATATAATGTCTGTCCATTAAAAAAGAAGTCCCTTGACTTCAGAACACCTGCATTCTAGTACACGTTCTGCTAACAACTAACCCTCGTCTGGAGAAAGTGACCAAAGCTTGTCTTCCTCAGTCAAATGATGGTGTTGGGTCAGATCATCTTTATACTCCCTTTGAAGTTCTAAAATGTCTTGCTTTTGTTATAAATATACCACCCCTCACTTCCACTTCCACCCCCATACACATCCCACACCCTAAAAAACCAATATGCTTTCACCTCTAGGAGGATGGGTGCTAGGATTAGCCAGCTGCTTGAAAGAAAGGTTTAAAAACAAATTACTCTCAATAGAATCTGAAAGGCAAGTTTAGTTAGAAACTACTCATTTCCTCAAATAAGAATTTGATGAGACAAGTAACACCCTTATTTTGTATATGAGTAGAAGAGCTTAATCTAGAGTGAATGGGCCCTAGAATAAATCACCTAATGGATTCTTGAGAATTTCCCTCCCATGGCAGACTTCTTATCCCAGTTCAGGGGAACTGGAGCACCAACAGAAGAAAATGAGCTTAAGTACTTACTATCAGTTAAATCTTCTCAATCCCTTGAGACTTTCCTTGGAGATCTGTAAAAGCACTAATGAACTGGTGCCTAAGTTCTCCAACCAAGTAAAAGAGCCCAAACTTTGAAGTAACATCCGAGGCAGTGTTCCACTATCCAAATGACAACGGAAATGAACAGCCAGAAAAACAGATGCCTATCGTGACGCAAAGCTGTCCTAAATTGTAAGCTGTAACAGGCTAGTAACTACCACTTAGGAGGCAAAGCTAAACTTACTGCAAAGGTAAGAAACATCATTTAAGGTAAAGTAATGTGCTTCAACATAGCCCAAGCCTGAGTCACGGCACCCTCCAGACACTGAGATTAAAATATGATAGCAGTTGCCTTTTTTCATTATTTTCTAAGGAAAGTGACATTTCTCAACCTTTCCACCAATACGTTAAAAAAAAAGGTATATAAATGTCTTTCATGTGAAAAAATTAACAGTAGCAAGAGATGAAAGCATTTTCTTTTGCTTAGATTCCTACTTTTCTTCCCAGCCTCTTAATACAAAAGTGCCTTCTCTTCCCTTAATTACATCTACTCCCTTTTGGGACCTTGTCCTGTGCCTGCTTTAAATACACTCTCTATACCAATGGCTCCTAAATTTATGCTTCCAGCCTCTCCCCTGAACTCCAGCCTCACACACCCAGTCACCTTCCTGCCCACTTACTTGAATTTGCAGTTGGCATCCCAGCCTTAAACTGTCCAAAACTGAGCTCCTGAATCTATCTCTGTTTCCCAACCTGCTCCTCTCAAGAAGAAGTCTTCTTCGTCTCAATAAATGTCGGGGTTCTAAACCTTGGGCATTTCTTGGCTCCTCACACCCCACACACAATCTGTCAGCAAATGCTGTCGGTTCTACCTTCAAAATGCATCCAGGATCTACTTCTCGCCACCACCATCACACGTCTAAGCCACCATCACCTCTTGGCTGTTTGACTGCAAATGTGTCCTACGTGGTTTCTTGGCTTCCACCTTTGCCTCTTTATAGACTATTTTCTATACAAACAGGCTGATCCTTCTATTAATAACACAAATTAGATCAAAATTCTCCAATGATTTTCCATTCCACTTAGAGTAAATCTAAATTCTCCTCCCCGAGGCCCAAAAGACCGTATGTGACCTGAGCCCTCTCCTATTCCCATCCTCCAAGTTCAGCTCCAGCCACTGTGGCCTCTTAACTATTGCCCAAGCATGCCCAGAAGCCTTTTGCAAATGGTATGCTTCCTCTCCGGGACAGGCTCCCTGCCCCTCCTTCCTCAGCTAGCTTCAGGGCAGACTCCCTTATTTCCTGCAACTCCCTGCTTAAAATGTCACCAGAGTCTTTTACTCGCTACCCTATCTAAAATAGCAACATGCCTGCCCCTCTCTGTAATTTATGTTTCATTGTAGCCTTTGCCATCTGACACATTAATATATGTATTTGTGTTGTTTATTCCTAGTAGAGTGACAGCTTTAGGAGAGTGGAGACATTATTTTATGTCTTCACTGTTGTAACAGTGACTAGAAAAGCACTTGGCACATAGTAGATGCTTGATTAGCAGATTTACTGAATATATTTAATACATCTCATTTATATTTGTTAAAATCCAATTTCCTGTCATATTTAGACAGAGTGTGCAGAGGAAAAAAAACACCTTTCCTAATTTCTACTTCTAAATTAATCACCTTTAGAAATTTCTTAGCCTTTCAAGGACTACAGAGTACCAGTTGATATAACTCAAAATGTGCACTAAAAGCAGTACATTTCTCTAAAGAAGATATACAAATGGCCAGGAGGTATATGAAAAACTGTCCAGCATCACTCAAGGTCAGGGAAATGCAAATCAAAACCACAGTGAGATGCCACCTCACTCCAGTTAGAAAGGCTGCTATCAAAAAGGCACAATATACCAACTATTGGTGAGGATGTGGATGATTGCGGGAAAATAAACTAACACAGCCATTACGGAAACCAGTATGGAGGCTCCTCAGAAAATGAAAAATAGAACTACTGTATGATCTTGCATTCTCACTGCTGAGAATACATCCAAAGGAAATGAAATCAAGGTCAAAGGACACCTGCTCTTGCATGTTTATTGCAGCACTATTCATAATAGCCAAGATAGGGAATCAACCTAAGTGTCCATCGACACATGAACGGATAAAGAAAATGCGGTAAAAATATACAATAGAATAAGTTCTGGTGTTTTACCTCACAGTAGGGTAACTATGGTTAACAATAACATATTTCATATTTCAAAATAGCTAGAAGAGAGGATTCTGAAGAGTCTCACCACAAAGAAATAATACGTGTTTGAGGTGATGGATTTGCCAATTTCCCTGATTTGATCATTACGCATTGTTTGCATGTATCAAAACATCACATTGTACCCCATAAATATGTACAATTATTATTTGTCAATTAAAAATAATTTAAAAAGCAGTAAAACATATACAATCCTTGGAAAATAACTTTATACATCAAGAGGAGATATTTAAATTCTCCCCAAATTCTGCCCTAATAAGTACACCTTTGTATATTGATGAACCATGGCTATAGTCATTCCTTGCTGTTATCTCACTCTTCTGGAGAGAGGAGGGTTGTTTTCTGAGAGGGGCCAGCACAGGGAAAGAACATCCTCGGGCTGGGGTGCTGGTAATTTTCTAGTTCTTGGCTCAAGTGGTGTCTACTTGGGTGCTCACTTTCTTTAACTGTACATTTACCTTATGTACTTTTTTCCAGGTGTGTTATATTTCAAACTGTTAAAGGTAAATTAAATAAATGAACAAACTGTCATAAAGCAAGTATCTAACTCATACTTTCCTTCCCCTGCAAAGCCCTGGATAAATTCTTGTTCATCCTCCACTTGAATATGCCCGGTGATGAGAAACTCTCTACCTGACAAGCAGCCCACTTCCATTTTAATTGTTATTAACCATCAGAAAGTTCTTTCCCGATCAAGTCAAAATCCATCTCTCTAACTTCTACTGGTTTTTCCTGGGACCTCCTACAGAACAACAGAGGGCAAGTCTAAGAACTCTTCTATATGACCACTTTCCAACTACTAAAGGATGGCTGCTACCAAGTCTCAACAGCCACATTTCCTGTTAAGTTGCCTAGAAGTTTTTAGTTTCTGATTTCTGAGGATCAAAAATCAGATTCTGTGATCTGAGTAACTTATCCCATTCCTACATTTTACACAATAAAATCATTTTTCTGAGATGTGAACAATGGCAAACCAAGACTTTTAGTAATAAATAGAACACAAAAAACATGATTAGGGGGTGCCTTATTATTCACTGAGCTACCCCATACCACTTTAGGGAGAGACTGTAAACTTTTTTGACTGTGTAAACCATTAGTAAAGACATCTGAGCATTCTCTGAATATATGAATATTTATAGATTATAACTTATAATACATTATGCATATTAGAAAACATACATAGAAAAAAAATCTTAAGAGGTGGAGAATTCAATCAAACAGGAAGAAGCTTTAGTACTTTTTCCTGCATCTCAGTGGATGTCTTTCACATGCCTTGGGGCTGTATGTGCTACTTTGGAGACCACATTCTTTAGTATTGCAGTCTGTACTTTCTACCCTAATTTCTCCCCTATCTGAGTCCCATTTCCTTCAAAATATTCTTGCTGTTTCCTGTGATTTGTGAAACAAACATCCTAGGGGCTTTGAACAGAATTGTGTGAAAATATTCAGGAAGCACCATGTGTGTTGGCTTCCATCCTCCCAGAAATATCAGGGGCATGTGCTTTGAATGAGCTCTTCTGAATTACCATGAAAATGTAATCTACTACTCAGCTTTGAATAAATCAGATTCCACTGTGACAAGCCATACATTAAAAATTCAATCCCCCCCCACACATTTCCTGCAGTAAATCGACATTGTTTATGAGAGGTGAATCAAAATAACATAGGTGCAAAAGAATCAGAATTTTATATGCCTTATAAAAATACACCTTACAGTTAATAATTACTTAACAGGATGACAAATCAGAAACAAAGTGTGTTAAGTCCTCTTTTTCCAGTATTATACTCACAAAAAAACTTCATTAAAATTGTATTTGAAAAAAAAAAAAACTTACGTGCCCCAATGTACTTTCATGGAACAAGTCTTCTGCATTACACCAAATCCCTGCATTTCTTCAGTATCATCGAAGTAGGAACTTAGGATTCCTAACCCTTCTGGTTCAGTAAATAAGTCAATGTGACTAACTCTGTAATCCTGAAAAAATATATATGCACAGATAGTAAGAATTGCACCATGTATTTAACTCTCTAGTAAGCTCATTCTTCTTCTTACAACTAATCAAAATGAGCTTTAAATATACAAATACACTTCACAGAGCGCCTGCCATTTTAGCCCTTTCTTGTTTTCATCCATGAATTAATAATATGCCTATTTCAGGGCAGACACACTTGCTTTAGTGACATAACTCAGTGTTGCATTCAAGCAAAGATCATTAGAAATGTATTTTATTTGAGTTTTGACATGTCCTTCTTTTTCTCATTCTGACTTGGCCCTCCTTGGTCTCTGGGGTTGTGGTTCCTTGGCTTTGATGTAATTATCCAAACACAGACTCTAGTCTGTAGAACAGCGGCCTTTGGAGTCTTCCTCAACCACTGTTTTGTGTCCACAAGCCCTCTGTTGCTTTGTGGTAACTCTCCTTAACTGAGTAAACCTCGATGAGATTGGTTTGATCTAAGTCGTGAAAGCAAAAGCACACACTCATAGTGATTTACAAATCTCTGTACTTTGATCATTGTTCCATGCCTCGCATATGTGTGGTCCAAATAGTCTTCAAAAGGCCTCTTCTGGCCGGGTGCCTAAGCATTAATGGGTTTTTATTGAACCTTATCTATGCAGCTGAGTTGGGTGAACTGACTGAGCTACAGAAGAAATATTAACACTTGAGTAAGTTTAGATGAGGCTTTTCAAACATTATCAAAAGAAACAACTCTAATGAACTAAAAAGGTGACCATCTAAAATATATGCTGTGACTTATGTTTCATGTTTCAAGAAACCACACACGATCTGTAAAGAAAATATAATCCATGACATAGGAGCCATAACTATAACCTTTAACATGATACCACTCAGAAAAATTTACCCCAAGGAACAAATCAGAAAATTATAAAAAATTAGCCAGGCACAGGGGCTCATGCCTGTAATCCCTGCACTTTGGGAGGCCAAGGCAGGCAGATCACCTGAGGTCAGGAGTTCAAGATCAGCCTGGCCAACATGGTGAAACCCCGTCTCTACTAAAAATACAAAAATTAGACAGGCGTTGCAGCATGTGCCTATAATCCCAGCTACTCTGGAGGCTGAGGCAGGAGGATCACTTGAACCCCTGGGAGGTGGAGGTTGCAGTGAGCCAAGATTGTACCACTACACTCCAGCCTGAGCAACAGAGCAAGACTCTGTCTCAAAAAAAAAAAAAGGAAAGAAAAGAAATTATAAATTATTAAATGCATAAAAACATTCTCATGGCATTACTTATAATGGTAAAAGAAACTAGAAACAACCTTAAGATTCACTGAAAGAAGAAATAACAAATAATGGTACCTCATTTATGTACTAAATAATAAATAATGCATCGTGTCAATGGAATATGATGTTCAGCTAACTCCTAAACCTGTGGTAACATGAAAAGCATTTGTTACACTAAATCTGCTATTATCAGGCAAAACAAGAGAGCTCCTTTCCCTTTCCAGCCTTCCTGAATGCACCCAAATCCTCACCCCACCAGATTCTGATACCTTCCGCAGCTGCAAATCAAAGATGTTACCAAGCGGAAAGCAATTTTCAGGAAAATAGTATAAAGAGAAAAAAAGGATTGAGAAGCACAGCGTTAGGTGACAGGAGTAGAACAGCACTGTTCCTGTATTATGATTACAACCGCAGAAAAAGCAGATTAGAATATGGCCAGCAAAGGGTAGAAAATTCAAAAACTAAAGGAGGAGAGGACACTTCATGATAGCAGGAATCAGATGATATTTTTAAACACCACTTTATTACCAATGTTATTTGAGCAGTAAATAAAAACTCTAGGCAAAATATTCCACTAATAAGGACATTTTGAAATCGGATTTCTCAAGTCTTAGTCTTCTCACATTATACACTTAAAAATAAACTGATAAATCATCTAGTATACCAGTTACCACCTAAGTCACTCAGAAATGTTGACCCAGGAAGTAGGCGATGCTTTCCTCTGCCACAGCTGTTACTCATCCTTACTCATTCTCATGCCAGAACCTTCCCTTCTTCTCTATTGCATCTTGACACTCATCTCTGTTAAAACTTGGGATTTTAATTTTCTACTTAGAAGACACCATTAATTACATCTTTAAGGTGAAGAATCATCAAATCCCAAGAGCTGCAAAGACTTTCCTCATCAATCCCAAGAGCTGCAAAGCTCTTTCCAAGAGCTGACAACACTTTCCTCATCAAATAATAAGAAACCAAGAAATTTTACCTCATCCATAAAATGGCCTCAAAGAGATCAAATAATATTTTGTTAAACCCACATGAAATCCCAGAGTTGATCAACCAAGTTATTTTTGGAGTTATTTTTCCAAAACAGAATTCCTATAAACCATTCAAAGCAATCAGAACTCATATAGCAAGCAAAAAAACCAAGTAAATGAAAAATCTGTTCATAGATACAGAACTCATCTAAACCAAGTTACCAGGTAAAATACGTTTGGAAGATAGGAATCGAAGGACAGGCGTAAAAGATTTACCTTAAGGGCTTATTGTGAAAAAAAAAAAAACAATTATAATGTTTCTTTGTAAATTCTTTACAATTTACAAGGCTAGGCGTGGTGGCTTACACCTGTAATCCCAGCACTTTGGGAGGCCGAGACGGGTGGATCACCTGAGGTCAGGAGTTCGAGACCAGCATGACCAACATGGTGAAACCCTGTCTCTACTAAAAAAATAAGAAAATTAGCCAGCAGGGGTGGCATTTGCCTGTAATCCCAGCTACTCAGGGAGGCTGAGATAGGAGAATTGCTTGAACCCAGGACGCAGAGGTTGCAGTGAGCCCCACTGTACTCCAGCCTGGGAAACAGAGCAAGACTCCATCTCAAATAAATACATAAATACATAAATAAATAAAGTTTAAAAATAAAGTGTACAAATACTTAAAATACAGAAAATATATCCATAAGGCACCCAATATGTTTCCCAATCACTTATTTCTTTTTTTTTTTTTTTCTTTTTTCAGACGGAGTGTCACTCTGTCACCCAGGCTGGAGTACAGTGGCGTGATCTCGGCTCACTGCAACCTCCGCCTCCTGGGTTCAAGCGATTCTTCTGCCTCAGCCTCCCAAGCAGCTGGGATTACAGGCATAGGCCACCACGCCCAGCTAGTTTTTGTATTTTTAGTAGAGATGGGTTTTACTATATTGACCAGGACGGTCTCGATCTCTAGACCTTGTGATCTGACCGCCTCGGCCTCCCAAAGTGCTGGGATTACAGGCGTGAGCCACCGCACCCAGCTTACTTAATAAAATGAACATTCCCCTTAAAGTAAGAATCCATAGGTATTTGCTGAATAAATAAAATCCAGATTTACCAGAACCTACCTGGACCACATGTCTGATGGAACCAATCACCACCGGCTTAGCAGACTCTGATTCCTCATGTCTTTCCAAAATGTCTTCTATACCCCAGAGACCAGAGAGTTCCAGTTCTCCTTCTTCTAAGGGGATGGAGTGCCCTTCAAAATTTGGTTGCTCATACAAAATCCAACTAACAATAAAACAAAGCAAAACCATTAGCCAGTCTTGGTAAGAGAAGTTTTGATTACTCAAATATTCTGGCTAATTGCCTCTCTCTATACATAGTGGAACTTTTATACATATATACATATATATAAATATGTAAATATATAAATATGTAAATATTTACATATATATATATGGTGGCTCTATATCTATATCTATATAGATACAGATATATATATCTCCAGTATTTCAGTGGTCAATTATCTAGCAATTAAAATAGCTTAAATTCTTCCTAATACTAATATTTTACTAGACATAATTAAGCCTCTGATAACTCATGAACCATATCAGTATCTCAGAGAACTTTGGAGTTGTCGATATCAATGCTACAGAGCTACTAGTGTTCCAAGGAATTGCCAAGTGGTGGAGACTTATAAATAATAATATGTCAGATAAATGGATGTTTACTATAGTGGTTTTTTTGTCTCTTTTTTTGATGCAGAATCTCACTCTGTTGCCCAGGCTGGAGCGCAGTGATGCAATCTCGGCTCACTGCAACCTCTGCCTCCCAGATTCAAGCAATTCTACTGCCCCAGCCGCCCTAGTAGATGGGATTACAGGCATGCGCCACCACGCCTGGCTAATTTTTCTATTTTTAGTAGAGACGGGGTTTACCCATGTTGGCCACATTGGTCTCGGCCTGAAGTGATCTGCCCACCTTGGCCTCCCAACATGCTGGAATTACAGGCATGAGCCACCATGTCCAGCCTTTTGTCTCCTTACATATAGAAAACATTTCTCTTAGAGAGATTTTAACTTACATATTACAGTTATATCAATGAATATGTTGATACAAAAGACTATAGATACATTAACGGAAAGCATTTTAACAATAGTCTTCCTGACAGCAGCCAAACACTAAAGAAAAATATATAGCAGTGTAAATGCTTATGCTTTCAAAAAAAAAGAAGCCAACAAAAGTTGCAAAAGAAAGGAAAAAGCACTATTCTATAAAAACGAAACTTGTGTAAAAAATTGCCACTGTATATATTAGTGGCCAAGTCTCTAGAAATTAAAATAGCATTTGAAATTTAAGAATAAAAGCAAATCTTGTTTTCTCATGACTATGTTGGATATATAGGAAAATATATTAAAACACTTAAAGATCTAATGGGAAAGATGCTGCATATTTAATCAAATGGAAACCAAAAGAACAGCTTACAAATTTTTAAATCCAGAGGTCTACCTTCTTTATTTCAAACAAGTTTACGAATAAGCACCAAAAGATAACTATTATGCCAGATCAGCTATTTCTTTTTTAAGCTGCCTTTCTTTACCCAGCTTCCTGTGTATCTCCAAGAAGCAATGAAGCTGATAAAATGATTTCAGAAACTATCAAAATATTTATGTATTTATTTATTTTTACCAGTTTCTTTACTTAATCAAAATGGTCTTTTGTGGAAATACTGGAAAGTAAATTAAATTTTAAGTTAGTGCTGCAATGAACTGTCATTAAAAAGTTAGAAAAATACCTGTCCTTATAGATTTTGTTTTTCCTCATAGATTTTTTTTCCTTAGTCTTTCTTTACTTTGCCTTTTCCTACACATTCTGAAGTTTCATTATAGATTTTTTTAAAAGTTATATCCGGCCTATCCACATGACTAGGGCAATTCTTATCAACCCCATTTAAAGGTCGTTAACCAAAAGTATGCTATGGGCCCTGATATATGATTAGCAGAAAGCGGTATTATAGGGAAACATGGGAAAAAGAAGCTTGTTCTACTGTACTGTTCTGATTTTTCTCCCATAAACACATATCACTGCTATAATCACAAACATGATTTAAAATGACATTGTTAAGATATGAATCCCTTACCTTACCACGAGTGGTATTTCCTGTGCTTCTCATTGCTAAAACCATAATTTTAAACTAGGAGAGGACTAAAAAGGTAATTAAGCATGTAAAACACAAACACTTTACATCAGGAAATTAAAGCACCATTCTTACCATCCTCTAACAACTCTTACGAGTATCAAAGGAGAGAGGCTCCAAGAACTGCAATCCTGAACGTCACTGAAAACTTCAATGCAATTCTCAGAGACATCGGGTTCACTGTATATCACCACCTGCAAGAAAATGAAAGTGGTAGCACACTTTGTTGTATTCTATCAGACCAAAATAAAATCAAGACTAGAAACAGAAAACAATCCTACCTTTCCAGGTCGGGGATTGAGTTTATTTTGGACACTTCCTCTAAGTGTCTGTAATCAGATGAACAAAAATACAACAAATAATTACAACTTCACATTAACAATCCTCTTTTTCCACCCATGATCCTCTAGGTAGATCATACTTATCCCACATTGTGCTGATTTTGAAACACCCCCTCTAATCGATGCTAAAGTTGTATTAAAACTCTAAGTTTATGCTTTTAAATTAAGATTTTTTTTTCACTTCTAACTGAATTTGCCATTTCAATTTCTCCTCATTTAAATGTCTAGGCTATTTCCTCCTATGCTAGAAAATTTAGGGCACATATGTGTTATGTGAGTTCATAGAAGAAGAATTCAGCTAAGAGATTATAATTCAAATAATGTGAGTATCATCTCAAATAAATAAACATGAATTAGAATATAATAATCACTTACCTAGAAAGAGCTGAATCAGCTTTGTGATCCTATACATACCCTATCTGAATGTATATAAATATTGTTTTCTCATAGTAAATCAAGTATCATATAACAACCACTAGTCTAAATCGAAGTGTTTATGGTATATGTGGTATATTTTACAATGTACTTTGCGCATAATAAATTTAATCCCCCTTTTTTGATAGACAAAATACATTTTAATATGGCTCCAACACTAATCATTTTCAAGATCATCTGACAAGACCAGTAAAACCAGATAAGTTATAAATATAATAAAATAGTAATAATAAATGTAAAAATGTTACAAAACATGAACTACTTTCAATGTTGACCAGAACACCTATTTTAGGAACGGTCTTTGCTCTGACTGCTCTTGCATGACACCAGAGTGTGATATGCTCAAAAGACCACAAAGGGCCAGGGTGCCGTGGCTTACGCCTGTAATCCCAGCACTTTGGGAGGCGGAGGTGGGCGGATTACCTGAGGTCAGGAGTTTGAGACCATCCTGGCCAACATGATGAAACCCCATCTCTACTAAAAATACAAAAATTAGCCAGGTGTGGTGGCACTTGCTTGTAATCCCAGCTACTTGGGAGGCTGAGGCATGAGCATCACTTGAACCTGGAGGCGGAGAGTTTGCAGTGAGCTGAGATCATGCCATCATACTCCAGTTTAAGCGACAGAGCCAGATTCTGTCTCTTAAAAAAAAGTCCATAAGGGCCCCCCTAGAGCATTATCAGAAACCAAATGGTGTATATTTATTTATGTATATGTACAAATTAGAAGTAGATAAACTGAAGAAAAAGCCTAAAATTTAAACAAAATTCAAGTAAAATTTTCATGATTCAATAGTCATACAATCAACAAAAGCCCAGGACTTTAAAAAAGACCATTTAAAAAAAAAAATCATAAAAAGGCCTAGAAAAAGTATAAAGATTTTGCTTTTCCTTTTTATGCCATTTGCTTTGATTTTCATAAGGAAACTGTATATTCCGTCATCAGCTTTGTCAGACTGTAGTTAAATAAGGAAAGTGATCTAAGAATAATTAAAAAGAATAAAGCTATAATGAATGGGAAGTGGATCAGTGGAAATTTTGTGCTTGAGAGAAATAGTTAAGAATGTTATGATTTCTGAGTACCACAGGCTGATTCAGTCTTACTTGTTTATAGCAGTGGTTCTCGAAGTGTGGTTCAGAGGCCACTGGGGGTTCCCCAAGATCCTTTCAGGTAGTCCATGAGGTCAAAACTATTTTCATAATAAGAAGAGGTCATCTGCCTTTTTCATCTCTTTCTCAAATGCCCAGTGGAGTACAGGGCTCCATGATGTGTGATGACATCATTGCTCTGAGCACGTGTGCAATGTGCACTTGTATGTTCTGGTGTTTTACAATTTTCTCAGCAATTATTTCTAATATAATAAGTTCTGATAGGCATAACCCATACAAACAATAGCTCCCTGGGGTTCTCAATCACTTCTAAATGTAAAGGGTCCTAAGACCAAAATATTTGAGACCCAAACTTTACGAAAGTTTATGAAATCACATGAAAAAGGGATCTGCTGGAAACCCAACCATAGATTTTGAAAGAGCTTGCAACATCACGTTCTCTGACAGGACTGTAGCAAAAGCCAGCACCATACATTGAACCATGCTGCAGTACCCAGTACAGATGAGGAAAGGTGCAAGTTATTTTCTGCCTGGATAAACTGTGCTGGATAGCGGTCCACACCTGCCACACAGCTGGGTTCCCAGGACGGATCACCAGAATACAAGCTCCACTCAGGCTTCTAGGCTGGCAGAGCTGATCACTAAATGCATATTCTACCTTCGTCTCTCATAGTCCTCCTTCACCTTAATTAAATAAGCTTGGTAACAAAAAGGCAAAAATTCACATCAAAAGCTGAGTAAAGAAAACATCTGAAGTGAGAAGAAGATGCAGAAATCAAAACTATTCCCCAAAATCATACTTTGCTGTCCTCTCTCTAATATTTAAGAAAAGATTCAATGAAAATCAAAATTTTTCACTCCTCACAGCTTTGCAGGGGGAAAAAATATATCCCTAATGAAAATGAATTCCCAATAAAGAGGAAATACTTTCTCAATTGCACAGGATAAACAGCTACTGCTACTTATAGAAACAAAGGGTGAATCTCACAGAGAGAAGGAATTAAGAAAAAGTTTCCAGCCAGGGGTGGCGGCTCACACCTGTAATCCCAGCACTTTGGGAGGCCGAGGTGGGAGGCCGAGATCAGGAGTTAGAGACCAGCCCAGCCAATATGGTGAAACCCCATCTCTACTAAAAGTACAAAAATTAGCCAGGCATGGTGGTACACGTCTGTAAGTCCCAGCTACTTGGGAGGCTGAGGCAGGAGAACTGCTTCAACCTGGGAGGTGGAGGTTGCAGTGAGCCGAGATCATGTCACTGCACTCCAGCCTGGGTGACAAAACAAGACTCCGTCTCAAAAAATAAATAAATAATAAAAATAAAATAAAAAAAGAAAAAGTTTCCTTGGCTGGGGACTTCCCAAATAGAGGAAGCTGCTTCACAAATCTTCAAAATTCTAAGTATAGCACTAAGCACTTTTACATAGAATAGGTTGAAAAGCATCTTGTCTGTCTCTGAACTTCAAAAGCTTACCTATACATTTCATAATACAACATATAAATTCACATGTGCCCTAAAAGATCACGTGCCTTAAAACATTTGTAGCTTTATCTCCCTGCAAGACTACAGATGCCTTCAGTGAAGACTCTTAGTACATTTTTTCTTGGACTCTAACAGTCCCTTATACATTGCAGGTTTCTAAATACATGATGAATAAAAACTACAGCACAAAAGCTTAACCATTTCTAAAAGAATAACATGAGTTGCTCATCATCTCTTTCTTCCCTTGCTTTATAAATGCCCCAAATAAATAATAATACATTGCTACTTACCATTGCGTCTGATAACGACATTCCAGGAAAAGAAATGCTTGGATCATACCAGCTTGATTTGAAAAGACCCATGAAGTCGTTGTCATTGTTTCCGCAGTTTGGCAAGTCTGATTTAAGAACACTTTCAATATGATTAGCCTTTTCCATATCATCGTTCTTCAGTTTTGAAAATTCAGAAAATTTAGTTTCTGGCAAGTGTAGGTTGCTTCGTGAATCCAGATCTTCTCTGGTTTTCTCTTTTTGCGGGTATTTTTCCATGTGGCTTGGACTTTTCAAACTGGAGTGTGATGTACTTGACGAGTTGAAATTGAAGACCTTTAAGGAGCTGGCGGGTGGAAGATTTGGCTGTTCTTTGTTCAAACCACAGGGCGGGGCACCCTCAGTCATGGGCTGTGACACTGAAGGCTGAGATAGGGAACCGTTCTGAGAAGTACTGAAAGCCGTGGTCATAGTGTTGACTGATGTCACAGAGGGAGAAAAGATTTTGTCTTGCGGTAAAGAAGATAACAAGCTCGAGAAAAGTGCACTTTTTTCTAGTCTAGATCTCTTAACGCCACCATTTGTGAAGTCCCTGTTCTCTTTGTCATTGATTTCCAACATCACCGGAGGCTCACTCTTCCCATTAGTGTTCGTGTGCAACGACTTGAAGAGCACGCTCTGTTCAGTGGATGCATGTTTGGGTCTCAGTTTGGATTTTGTGTCAAACTGCATCAAATGTAAAGCCGGTGACATTTCTGGCTGGCTTTCCTTCTTCTTCCCCAAACCAAAGGTAAACACACTGGGATCAAACACCTTTTCTAAGTGGTCTTCATGAATAGGAGGCATGGCAAAGTGAGGAGCAGGAGAGTTTGGCATCCTGGCCTTCTTTCTTTTCATGGGCATACAAACTGTACTCTCCATCTGTTTTATAATTTCGGTGAATTTTTCCATATCAGAAGAAGAATCAAATACACTATCATCACTACCAGCAGAGATGTTCAAAAGACTGGCAGGGCTATCCCGGCCATTTGCAGCAGTCTGATCTGGCTTTTGAGGAGTGTCTAAGTGATTTCCACTGCTGGGAGAGTTGGTGGGACTGGATTCAGCCATCAGGGGTGTTCTGCTGCCCTGACTTTGAGCCTGAATAGGCAGAGTTTTCTCTGATACTGGCAGCATGACTTGTGGGCCAGATTTTGCTGCGAGCTCTTCTGTGCAATGAGACTGTTCAGGTGACATGCTCTTTTTGCCCAGTACTTCCTCTTGTGGAGGAGCACAACTTGCAACGGAAACCACTTCAGGTTCATTATTGTGACAAGTTGGCAACTGCACTTCTCTAACTTCAGAGCTCTCTGGGATGACCTGGCAGCTCACATCCTGGGTGCTCTCCATGGGGAGCACAAAGGACCTGACCTGGACAAGGACTCTGGATGGACACTCACTTCCCTCAGCTTCTGGACTGTGCTCTGTAGACAAAAGGGGGTTTGTTTCTCCTTCAAGTTCAGAAAGTAGCATTTTCTCATTGTTCTGATGAGACACAGGCAAAACACATCCTTTATGGTTTTCTAACACTTTTAGATCGGTGCACGGGAAACTGCTTATGGGCGACTCAACACATGTGTCTTTGGGAACATCCACAGTGGGTGCAGACAGTGAAAAAGAAGGCCCAGGAGATGACTCAGCAGAGGGCTGTGAGTCAGAAAATGTATCCTGTGGCTTTGGCGTGGCCGTTGGAGGTAAATCTTTGGTATCAACAATGGTGGAGACGTCTTGTGCTGCATTGGTTACATGTTCAAGTACAGGTCTTTTGCTGTCTGCAGCCTCTGAATCCTCCTTCTCTAAGAGCTTATGGTCCTTGACAGGAATCAGAGCAGAAGCCAGCTCTGTTTGTCCATCTGAAGGGCAGCCAGCATCTGTTTGTCCATCTGCTTTATCATCTTGGTTAGGCTGAGGACCAAGAGATTGATACTCAGAAGGGTCTCCATTCATTCGTCTGGTTGCTGGCAGAATCTCTTCTTCGGAGGGAGTAACTTTGGTTTCTGCAGGGGTTTCCTTCACCAGCACACCATTCTGGGGACTGTTTGGCATTACTTTCTTTTCGGGTTGCTCCATTTCTTTGGCTTTTTTGGCTAAATTCAGCTTTGCTCTCCCAACAAACGTTTTATTAGAGGCAGGAGTGTTCCTTGTCCCTCGAATGTCAGTGTGTCTTGGGCTATTATTCACCCGTTTGTTTTCAAATAAGGAGATTTTGGTGGCAGTGTTGCCTTTGTGAACTGGCTGGCTAAATGGATTGTGCTCATTTCCCAAACTGTCAAGATTCTTAGGGGTTTTAAGATTTAGTTCCACATGTTTGGGCTTGGCAGGGCTGTGAGGAAAAAGCAGGAAGACAAAGTTATTGACCTAGTTTTTAAATGTGGACACACAAACCAATTGATTATAAAACTATGAAAAGCCAACATCTCCCTGATATATACCATTTGGGTGTGTGTGTTTAAGACAGGGTCTTGCTCTGTCGCCGAGGCTGGAGTGCAGCAGTATGATCATAAATTGCTGCAGCCTTGAACTCCTGGGTTCCGGCAATCCCCCTGCTTCAGCCTCCCAGATAGCTGGGACTGTAGGCACATACCACATATCCAACTAATCTTTTTATTATTTTTTTTTTTTTGTAGAAATGGAGTCTGTGTTGCCCAGGCTAGTCTCAAATTCCTGGATTCAAACAGTCCTCCCATCTTGGCCTCCCCAAGTGCTGGGATTACTAGGCATGAGCCACCATTCCCTGCCGTGTTAGTTTTTTTTAATGAAATTATTTTGAAATAGTCCTAAGTACACTATCAACTATTTTTAGTGGGTGATTTGCTTGTATATGAGGGATCAGGAGATTCTATAGCCAAGAAACTCTAGGGATGAGGGGTAAACTAATTTATTGAGTACCTAGCATGTATGCACAGTGCTTGGCACTGGAATTGGAAGACATCTGAAGGATGGAAGAACATTATAAGAAATTTAAATGATTAATCCATTCCCGTACTTTAAATATGGTAAATGATCTCCCCAACATCAATTATGTATTTTTATTTTAGCATACCTTTTTTTTATGTTATCTCAAAAGGGTAGATTATTTTAAAAATTCATCTATTGTTGACATCTTTGGATATTTTATTCCTCTTATCCTTCCCCCATAAGATTTTCTCTAAGTGTATTTGCTATAGCAATTTTGGATAATATTTAAAAATCACTGATAATCTTACCAGAGAATATCCCTGTTAACATTTTTATACATTTCTAATCTTTTTATATGCATAATTGAGTATTTTGAATAGAATTAGATTATTCCGTTCATATAATTTGATATCTTGATTTTTTCAAGAAATAAAATGACTTAACCTTATAGTTAACATTTTTCAGATTACCAAAAACTTTGCTGGAAAAGTTGTCTTAATGCTGCATGGAAGTCCATCATATGGATGTACCGTAATTTACTTATCAATTATGCAATTGTTGGTTTTGTCACCACTTCTTGGGCAGCAGAGTCTCCCTTCTCTCTGTCACATTTCTTGGGTATAATTACCCCAAGTGGAAATAATAAGTCTTTGAATGTACACAGTGCTTTCTTTCAGAGAAACAGAATGTGCTCTGTTTGGCATTCTCTGGCTCTGGTCCTGAGTTTTATGCTAATTATCTGTGTGAACTTGGTCAAGTTACTTAACCTCTCTGGACTCTACCTTCTCCATCTGTAAAAAAATGAGACGGTTTAGAACAGAGTTGTTTTTATTTCCTCTAACTTAGCATTGAAGGAATCCCTGGGGTTCTCTTCAAGGGCTGCAGTTGGGTAAAGTAGGGACAGGGATGGGACTGTACACTCTTCAAACCGAACCATTTCCATTATCAGTTTTATTTATTGCTTCTATTTAAACTTTCTTAGAAGAAATATATATATATATATATTTCCCAGCACTTTGGGAGGTCAAGAAGGGAGGATCGCTTGAGCCCAGGGGTTCAAGACCAGCCTGAGCAACATACTGAGACCCAGTCTCTACAAAAAAAAAAAAAAAATTAGCAGGTGAAGTGGTGCATGCCTGTAGTCCCAGCTACTCCAAAGGTGGAGGTAGAAGGATCACTTGAGTCCAGGAGGTCAAGGCTGCAGTGAGCTATGGTTGTGTCACTGCACTCCAGCTTGGGTGACAAAGTGAGATTCTTGTCTCCAAACAAAAACAAAAACAAAACCCTCTAGACCATTGGTCTAATGGTTTATAAAGTGGGAGAGATAAAGCATAACCACTAACAGTCACTGATTGTCAAGCACTTGAGAAGTGCTTCACAGGGCTTACCTAATTAATGCACAACTTTATACATTCTATTTTTGGCTGAGGAAGATGAGGCGTAGAGAAGTAACTTGCCTGAGGTCATGCAGCTAATAAGTGACATGGCCACAATTTGAAGACAGGTGCTCTGGTTTCAGGCGCCATGCTCCCAACCACTATACTCTTCTGCTTCCCCAAATAGGCCTCGACAATGCCCGTCTGACTGAGCTCCTCTGGTTCTTTCCATCTTTATCATTTAAGAGTCGGTGAATTATCATGAGATCGATAACATAAAGCAATTAGACTTTAGAGGCCACTTTGATAATGAAAACACCCAAGCAGAGACACTGAAAGCACCCTTTCCTTCTGGACTTGGCCTTCAAGAAGGTTGGGCCTGGCTGGGTGCAATGGCTCATGCTTGTAATTCCTGCACTTTGGGAGGCTGAGGTGGGTGGAACACAAGGTCAGGAGTTCGAGAACAGCCTGATCAACATGGTGAAACCCCTTCTGTACTAAAAATACAAAAGTTAGCCAGGCTCAGTAGCACATGCCTGTAATCCCAGCTACTTGGGAGACTGAGGCAGGAGAGTTGCTTGAACCCAGGAGGTGAAGGTTGCAATGAGACAAGATTGTGCCACTACACTCCAGCTTGGGCGACAGAGTGAGACACTGTCCCCCCCCAGCCCCCCAAAAAAAAGTAGCAGCAGCTTAGGTCTAAGAAGCTTCTAGAAGAGACAGGCAGTATGACTGCAGGCAAGTCACCTTATCCTTCTGGATAACATAAAATGGGCTGGATGTCATCAAGTCTTCTCCAAAAGCAGCACTAAGAATTTAGATTTTAATATTTACAAATTTTATTAATACTAAATTTGAGGCTGGGAGCAGTGGCTCATGCTTGTAATCCTAGCACTTTGGGAAGCCAAGGCAGGTGGATCACTTGAACCCAGGAGTTTGAGACCAGCCTGGGGAACACGGCAAAATTCTGTCTCTACAAAAAATTCAAAAATTAGCCAGACATAGTGGTGCACCTGCAGTCCCAGCTACTAGGGAAGCTGAGATGGGAGGATCATCTGAACCCGGGGAGGTTAAGGCTGCAGTGAACCAAGATCATGCCACTGCACTCTTGCCTGGGTAACAGAGTTGAGACCCTGTCTCAAAAAAAAAAAAAAAAAAGAATAAATTTGATCTCTGCTCATAAATTTCTCCCAGGCATTGCTTACCCCAATATCTCCATAAGATATTTAGGCTTCCTTATTACAGGCCTATACCTTAAATTTAAAAGGAAAATCAATTTATAAGCATGTCCTTAAAGATCAAATTATGAAACCAGTGAGATGATTAGAAATAGAGAGCTTAAATTTGCTATCAATTAATGAGAGATGGTCACATACCAGAGAACATACTTTTTAGAAATTCTCATTAATCAGTTCAAGGAAGGGCACTCAGTTCAAACATCAAAGTGTATCTTATGATGTAAATAGAAAATACTACAGGTTAGCCGACAGGCTACCTTAAGAACAAGAAACACGTATCTGCACATTAAAGATTTACACCAAGATCAAAATACATTTTACAACCAAACTTTCTGTGCTATTAAGTTGTGCTACCAAGAGTCACTACAATTAACCTAGTTCAGACTGATTAAAAGGAAGGCTCCTATAATTCATGTTGTAATGCCTTCATTATGAGGGAGGGAAAAATAATTTGGAGTCCAAAAAGCCATAGTTATAATAAAAGAGGAAAATTCTCCTTATTCTATATATATCATTTTAAGAATTCCAACATTCAGTACTTGGTACAGAACTTGAAGGAATAATTTTTCTTTTTTTCTTTTTCTTCTTTTTTTGAGATGGAGTCTCACTCTGTCACCCAGGCTGGAGTGCAAAGGTGCAATCTTGGCTCACTGCAACCTCTGCCTCCTGGGTTCAAGCGATTCTCCTGCCTCAGTCTACAGAGTAGCTGAGATTACAGGCGTGTGCCACTGTGCCCAGCTAATTTTTGTATTTTTAGTAGAGATGGGGTTTCACCATCTTGCCCAGGCTGGTCTTGAACTCCTGACTTCGTAATCCACCCTCCTTGGCCTCCCAAAGGGATTACAGGTGTGAGCCACTGTGCCTGGCTTAGGAATAATTTTTCTAACAGCATAAAGGAACATGCTACTTCAGTGTAATTATTTTTCAGGAAATAAGAAATAGTTATTCTAACTCCTCAGTCTCAAATTGTTTTAAAAAATAATCTGATTAACATCTTTCGATATGGTCACAGGAAGAACTAAAGGGTCTGAAAAAACCATCAGTCACAAAGAAATGGGTCAAAGGACTAGAAATAATTATTAATTTTTAATGTCAATAATTTGCCAAATGACCATGTGCAAGGCACTGTGCAAAACAAATACACTGAATGTCTGGTCAAGAAAATTTTTAGGTAGAAATTAATCAGAACTAGGGAAGAGACATTTGGTTTAGCTCTATTGTAGAAAACAGCACATGAAGAATTTCATTATAAGATCTTCTTCCCTGTTTGTTTAGCCTACTCTTTCACAGTGTAACATTTCTGGTTTTTCTACTGGTGCCTTCTGATTGGAAGACAGGTGAAGTGTCTTTCCTAATGTTCACAGCAATGTTTCTCTAAGGCTCACATTTAGGAGGTTTCAGCATTCAGTCACACTGGTCTTCTCTAAATAATAGGCATCATTCACCCAGCTTATTTCTCTGATGCTACCATTACAGAATAAACTGCTGACTATATCAAAGGTCTCCAGGTTGGCAGCTGGTGAAGTAGCTCAAGTTATTCATTAAGCATACTTTCCTCTCACGTGTTTACCAATCAGAACTCTCCTTCTCTAAAGCTTCCGTATCCAAGAAATCAAACAGAATGAAAGAAATTATTAAGTTCAAGAATTACAATGGTAATGTTAAAATACCTACTCTTCCTGCAAATATATGAATGGAGGAAAAACTTAAGCACTTAATCATTATTCACCTGTGCTAAGTGGGAGTGGCGAGGGAGCAGACATATGGGAAGGGAGGGTCTTACCAGTTTCATAGTATGCCTTCCCTATCCTATTCACCTATACAAATTACATTTATCATCAAGGCACAAAGGCCTAGCTCCTCCAAAGCACCAGCAGTGATTTCTTTCTTGCTAGAGCTTACCCAGGCTTTATAGTTCGGCAGTTTTATCAGATATCATCTCATAATGTTATTTGATTTGTGTGCTTCTTGTGTGCCAGAAAAGGCTATAAAAATCTCAGGACAATATCCTGAGTCATAGTTGTAGGGTTATTTCCCCACAGAGCCTAGCATAATATCTTGCCCAGAAAGTATTAAATAAATAACTTGTGAAATGAATAAACTTAACAGCAAGTAGTCACAGTTGTTTTGTGCTTTCATGCAACACAAAGGGGAAGAGGCAACCAAGATACATGAGTTAGGGACTTTTTGAAAAAGCCTTAGGCCAGTAACGCACTACGTTCTATAAAATGTGTTATGAATTTTCGTAAACTCACACCTTCCACAGCTGCTTTCATGTAGCAAATAATCTTCCAGTAAGAACACTCACTAATCTTTATTTCAGTAACTGAAAACTACTCTTCAGCCTGGGTCCAAAAGTATCGCCAGACTCCCTAGCAGTATAAAGGGGAAGAGCAACCAAGATACTTGTATTAGAAACTTTTTCTTGTTTTTTTGTTTTGTTTTGTTTTTTAAGCTTTTTGCCAGTAAATGCACTGAGTTCCATAAAAGGTTCTGTGAATTATGTTAAAACGCACACATGTCAAAGCTACTGGGTCGTACTTAACATGTTACTGTTTGTGCCATATTTTAAAATTCACAGCACATGTATTTTAAGAACATCCTATGTTGGGACACTCTTGCACATTTTGAATAAATACAAGAATCAGCTCATGTCGAGACATGAGGTCTTATCTCTCATCTACATAAACGTAGAGCTTCAAGTGATATCCTATTTTTACATTCGTTAAATTTAAATCTTGTGTTAAAAAGGGAATTAAGCGTGGAGGCTGCCACAGGTACCATCTTAAGCCTTGACTGTGCAAACTGGCCCTTCGCTATCTTAGGTTCAGCACGGAGGGGAAAGCTCAGTGACCAGACATTTCTTCCACAATTCAAAGACCCTGAGCCTCTCAGAATGTCCCCACCACGTGTGCAGACAGCAACTCTGCCGGACTTGCGCAGCTACTTACAGGGTCACTTTAGTGGTGACTGTCGACCTGCCCGCACCGAAATGGTTCCTGGGCTTCCAGCCGTCAGCGTCAGAAGCTCCAGGCGCTCCCGCCGCTCTGCTCAGCTCTTTGCTTCGACCTCCCTCTGCCCGGCCGTCGAAGTGGTAGGGGAGCGAGCCCCTCTTGTGCTCGGGTTTGATCTCCGGCAGCAGCGAGCTGCTCTTGACCGGGAGCTCACGGGGGACGGTCCCGGCCGCCTCCTCCCCGCTCTCGGCTGCAGCGCCCTTGGTGACCGGACCGGGATCCGGCGCCCTTTTGGGTGGGGACTCTTTGGCTGGAGCTCGCGGGCCGCTGGCGAGTGGAGCAGGCAAGGTCTCGAGGGCGCGGCTCCTGCCCTTCCTCTTGGTGGGGGATGAGGCCGGGGGCGGCTGTTTGCTCCGGTCCGACTCCCCTCGGAGCTGCCCTTTGGCGCTGGGGCCAGGTTTGCACTCTGGGCTCGCAGTGGAGGCAACGCCCCCGTCGGGGGCTGCCAGTGGAGATTTCACTTTCTTTTCTGCTGAGGCGTAGTCACTGGCCGCGTTTGGCGCCACCTCATCGTCGAACACCGCGTCGTCCCTGGCAGTGCTTTCAGGAAGGTCGGCGTCCGCGCCGGGGGAGTCTGTGGATTTCTGCGACCTCCTCCGCCTCCCGGACCTGCGGCCGCTGGACCTCTTCTCCATGTCGTCCCAGTCGCCACAATCTTCCGCTCTGGGAGTAATCACGACCGGCTGGTCCAGTTGCGCCCCCTCAGTCTTACTCAAGTAGATGTCCAAAGTTAGCACCTTAGCAGGGTGGGCGCACCTCCCGGGCCGGGCTGTGCCGTCTGCCTGTGCGGAGCCGGCTGTGTGCGCTGAGCCCTCGGCCAGAGGCTCACCTGGTGGAGCAGAGGTGCCTTCGGGGGGCTGGCTGCAGGCGTCTCGGGGCCCCAGGGAGCCTCCTTCGGCATACACGCTGGGGGCACCGTCAGGGGCCTCGCCTAGTCCTCCCGTGGGCCGCTCCCGGGTGGGTGACCCCGGCGCACCCCTTGCACCCGAGGAAGCCTCCTCTTCGTGGCCAGCACCTGGCGGAGCGTCCTCCCCCGGACTGCGAGCGGGCGTCTCTGCGTTTTCTTGCCTAGAGGAATTCCCTGGCGAGGAATGCAGCTGCTTGGCATCTGGGAAAGGCTCTCCCTCTGCCTGCAGAGGTTCTAATTGGGGTGAATCACTTTCATGGCACTGCTGCACAGCCACAGCCGCTGCACTGCCGCTCCAGCGAGGTGACAGCTCGGCATCAGGGGGAGCTGCGGGGCCACTGCTTTGAGGGAGCTGGCCCTCTGCCTCCCGGGGATTCTCCTGGGGGGAGCCCGCCTCGCTCGTGACCATTTGCTTGGGTTGGCTGTTCTGAGATCTGCTCCTCTCACTCTCTCTTTCTGGGAGCTTAGAAGAGGGTACTACATCTTTGGGAGAGAGTGGTTTGGCATTTGACCTGGTGGGACTCTCTAGCCCATTTCTACTGTTCCTTCTCCTTCCTGCCGTAAATAGAGTGCCAAGTTTTCCCAAAACTGGCTTCCTTCTGTTCTCTTCTGGAGGTTGTGCTCTGGACTGAAAAATAAGTGATGAAAAGAAAACATGAGAATCTGGTGTATATTCCAGAACTACCAGCCAAAATAACAGGGATTCTAATTGAAAATGTAAAGTTATGTTTATGTTACATTCATTCCGTTCTAGTTTTACTTTTGAATTTTTCTTAAACACTTTAAGTGTCTGGTGCTATTAGAATAGCATTTTCTTTGAATTATAATTCTCATTTTTAAAAGGAAAATTCTAACAGTTCAAATAAGCACATAAACAAAATAAATACTTCTGTGCTCTCCATAGCTTTTTTTTACCTTCTTCCTCAACAAATTTGCGATTACAAACAGCCATGCGTAACCAAGGGGCAGCAGTAAACACTAACATATCCCAAGGCAGACTTTCCCCAATACACCGCCCTTTCTTTTTGTAGGCGGAAAGGAGGACGAAGAAAACCAGTCCTAGCAGCCTTCTCCTCGAGAACAGTAAGAAGCTAGCCGGGCTCAACATATAGTACTTGCAACATGAAAACGTTAAGCAAGCTTGGAAGAAGTGAGCACCTGGGCCCCGCCTTAGCCCGAGCTCCAATGGGAGAAGCGCGCGAGTGTTCAAACACCCGCGGGCGCCCACCCGAGCGATGATGCCGTGTCTCTCGCCACACCTGAAATGCTCCTTTGGGAGTTCCTATGAGGTGAACGCGGAGGAGTGCACGGGGGTAGCGATCGAGGTTGCAGGGGCGACCGTCTTTGCTTACCGCCCCCTCAAGCCAAGGAGGCTCGGCTGAGGGATGAGCAAGGGGCTCTGCCCACTCGGTCCCAGGACCCCTCCCTCGCCACTCGCGTGGTTTCATGGATGCAAGGCTTGAGCCCCAGGGACCGGCCCACCCACCCGATGGCGCTGGGACCGCCTGCGAACCAACTGCAGCACTCCCAGGAGGGGGAAAAACTGGGCTTCTTATATCGCCTGGAGCAAAACGGCTAGCACCCGGTGCCCGAGTCGGCGGGCGGGAGGGAGCGCAAACCAATAAAAGCAATGCGTGCGACTGGGGTTCGCCAGAGTGGGGACCGGGTAGGTGCGGGGCGTAGGGGTGGGCAGGAAGAGGAAGGGGCGAGTCTGGGAAAGGGAGGGAGCAGGGGCGGCAAGCCCAGCCTGGTTCCTAGGAGAGGGAAGCGAATTCGCGTAAGGACTGTCCTAAAACCAGGCCAAATGTGAGTCTACTGTATCTTAAGAATCAACTCTTACATTCAAAACCCACATACTAGCTTGGGTCTTGGCGACGCAGAAAACAGCCCCACCTTTCCTGGAAGAGGAACATTCAGGCCAGTACCGACTACGGGGAGGTTCCCCAATCACCCTTTGAAGTAGCTCCATTGCATTTGAGTTACATGTAGCAAATTGAGTTTGGCGGTGGGAAATAGGAAAGGTAACACATGAAATTAACAGGTCAACAACAAGCATTTGTTGAGACAGTCCTGGTACTGTAACATAGTGTCACCCCGCTACAGCCCAGTGAGGTCATGCTGTTACCACACAGATGAAGAAAGGAAGTTCAACCAGCCCGTAAAGACACAAAAGGGGGGTGGGGGCGGTCAGAGCAGGAAAGTCTCCATTCAAATCCAAGTCGCCTCCTGCCAACCCCATGCTCCTTCCATTCCGCCACAGGAGCCCCTTTTAGAGGCCACGGAAGTTCTACGGCCACCTGCCACCCGAGAACCAGAGTCGGCCCAGAGGAACAGACTGCTGATCACACACCCCCATTTAGCTCCCGAGGAAGTGCGCATGAATCAGATCTGCTGACAAGGTTCTAAGATTCTCCTGGTCTTAGAAGCACCTGGTGGGCGCTTTGGGACTAGACAGCTGCTGCTGCTGCTGCTCCTGCTGCGATGAACGAATGGCGCGGCCATTCGGAGCTTTCTTACCTGAAGTCATACGATTCTAAAATCTAACCAGATTTTGATTAATCTGATTCGTCAATTGCTAAAGAATATGGGAAGAATTCATAGTGTGATTTAAGGGAAAAAAATTAAAATATTTTAACTTCCTAAGGAAACATTTGGATTATTTTACAAATCAAAAGTATGACATGATTTTTAAATCATAATACCTGTTTACTGAGCCATTCTTATGGCTCAGGCCCTTTTGATTCACACAGACTTTCATTTTATCTTCCCAACAGTTAGGTAGATCGTCTTTTTTTTTTTTTTTCTTTTTAATGCCCATTTGCCAAGGTTACTTCTCCCTGTGCAAGGTCCCTCTGGCAGAATCTTTCTGACTCTGACATAGAGCTCTTTGTCTCTACTGTCTGGACAGGCCTTCAAACATATCTGAAGAAGTAGCCAGGGAAAATAGGCTTGAGTCTTGGCTTAATTCCAGTCCCTGTCAAAATAAAACAACTAAGTATATGTATTACTCTGTCCTGCCAAAGATGTTGCAATCGGCTTTTCCCATGCAGTAAAGGCGCTTGATCAGCAGTCTTCTCTAGGCTCACTCTAGGCATTACAAAAAAACTTTTTGTTTTTTTTTTTTTGGCTATTAGTTGCTTTTTACAAAACTGTTTGCTTGTTCTTCAACCTGGCTCAATGACTTGACTCCTCCTCCCCTCAGAGGAGCAGCCTGTTTATCACCAGCCAGATTGCTGACTTTCCTAAAAATACATTAATGTTCATAGTGGCTTCATTCACTCATAATAGCCAAAAACTGGAAACAGCTCAAAGTCACTGGAAACAGCTGGTGAACAGATAAACAATTTGTAATACATCTAGACAGCAGAGTATTACTCAGCAATAAAAAGGAACAGACTTCTGAAACATGTAAGGATATGGATGCTAAATGCTTTTGAGAAGCAGCCAGACTCCAAAGGTTACATACTGTATGGTTACTCTTATATGACACTCTAGGCAGTGAAAATCTAATCTATAATGATAGAAAGTGGCTGGGCACGGTGGCTCACGCCTATAATCCCAGCACTTTGGGAGGCTGAGGCGTGTGGATCATGAGGTCAAGAGATCGAGACCATCCTGGTCAACAAGGTGAAACCCCGTCTCTACTAAAAATACAAAAATTAGCTGGGTATGGTGGTCCATGCCTGTAATCCCAGCTACTCAGGAGGCTGAGGTAGGAGAATTGCTTGAACCCAGAAGGCGGAGGTTGTGGTGAGCTGAGATCACGCCATTGCACTCCAGTCTGGGTAACAAGAGCAAAACTCCGTCTCAAAAAAAAAAAAAGAAAAGAAACTATATTGGTGGTTGCCTGAGGGTGGGGACAGTTGGTGGCAAGTGGTGGTGGTGCAACTGGGAAGAGGCACAAAGGAACGTTGAGGGTTAAAGGAAATGTTCTATATCTTGATTGTGGTGATGGTTACACATGAGTACATATTGTTCAAAACTCATCAAACTGTACATTAAAAATGGGTATATGTAAATGAAGTTAAGATATCTCTTTAAAAACAGAGATTTTCCCCTGGGAAATAAAGAATAGAAATGCACTGTGTGGCATATTCCATCTGTCTTGGGTGCACATTTCACAGGGTCTCGCCCTATTGCCCAGGCTGGAGTGCAATGGCATGATCACAGTTCACTGCAACCTCAACTTCCTGGGCTCAAGTGATTCTCATACCTCAGCCTCCCAAGTAGCTGAGACCACAGGCCTGTGCCACCATGCCCAGCTAATTTTTAAATTTTTTTGTGGAGAGAGAGTTTCACCATGTTGGCCAGGCTGGTCTCAAACTCTTGGGCTTAAGTGATCCTTCTGTCAGCCTTCCAAAGTGCTGGGATAATAGATGTGGGCCACTGTGCCCAGTCACGTTATACAGTTCTCAATGAGGGGGCCTCACATCATTTCAGATAACAGACTCTCATTTACAAGGGAATGCAGTCTTCTCCCATGGGATCAGGTCCCTGTGGATATACAGGATCATATCTCCAAACAGGATGATCTGAGCAGGGCTCAGAATGCCCCATGCCTCCTGAGTAAAGTCCTCAGTCACATCTTTGAGGAACACCCCTTCCTAAATGGGATACATATTCCTTTTCAACCAGGGATTGTTTCTTTCCATTGTTCATGGGGAAACTAAGGCAGATGGAGAACAACAACAACAAAAAACCACCAACAACAAAAAATCTAGCTGGTCCAGGAGTTGTCAGAGAGCTACCTCCTTAGGTTTGAGCCTTTGGGTCTGAGGTTTTAAATCTAGGATGGGAAGCCACAGACCCATACCTTCTCTCTCAGGTTTGATGATAATCTGCTAGGAAGGGGAGTGTTTTGCAAAGAGGCCATGAGGGACCATTGAGTTTCTTGAAGCTTCCCCAGATTCCTCTGCCCCTGACCTTCCCATAGGCCTGGGCAGGGTCCTGAGGGTTCCCAGGCTGGGTATTCTCAGAGCACATGCAATCCCAAGTCCTCCTTTGTATTTGTCCTTTTACTGGGTACTTTCTGCCCACCTGACTTAAGGAAGCTTGCACACCTCACACTTGGCACCCTCCCATCGCCCATGTCCAACTGGGATGAAGCAGTCCACAACAGGACTATTATAGAGGCAGCCCGTAGGTCGTGTGCCAGGATCTGCTTTAGAGTGTTCTCGTTGAGTAATATGAAATGTGGCACATTAGGGGTACACGCAACCATCCACAAGATCATATTCCAGCAGTGTGTAGAGGCCCAGGCAGCACTAGCTGTAGTGCTGCTGTTCTGTGATTCTCAACCTTCCTGGTATGGCAGCCTCTGCTATCAGCAGGTACCACTTAGTAAATGTTACCTTGTAACATTTGCTACACATTAGTTAAGGAGATAATGTAAATGTTAGAGGTTAGAGTTTCTTGAACCTGTTCTGATTCTGAAACTGGCTGAATCATCAGTTTTTCTTTTCTTCCTTGCTTAAATAAATTCTGCTAAATTTAACTATCCAAGCGTTTTTCCTTTTTATGGCAACTATGGGAACAAAACTAAAAATTTTTTAATTTTAATACAATTATGAGTCAGTGACATTTGTTTTATGTTTATAATCTATTTACATCTTTAAGAAATCTAGGCCAGGCATGGTGGCTCGCTCCGGTAATCCCAGTACTTAGGAAGGCTGAGGCGGGTGGATCACCGGAGGTCAGGAGTTTGAAACCCGCCTGGCCAATGTGGTGAAACCCCATCTCTACTAAAAATACAAAAATTAGCTGGGCATGGTGCAATGCACCTGTACTCCCAGCTACTCGGGAGGCTGAGGCAGGAGAATCTCTTGAACCCGGGAGGCAGAGGTTGCAGTGAGTCAAGATTGCACCACTGCACTCCACCCTAGATGACAGAGCGAGACTCCATCTCAAAGAAAAAACTAAAGGAAATCTAATACCATTTTAAATAAGGTGATGTTTCTTATAAAAAATAATAAAATAAAAATAAGTTTTCCTATGTTTCCTACCTTTTCATTCCCCAGTGAATGTAAGTTCCTCGAGAACAGGAAAAGTGTCCTGTTGCTTTCCCACTAGCCAGCATGGGGACTGACAGCTAGAGGTGTACATAAAGTATTTGCTGCTACTAAAGAATTAGTAACATCTCTCCTCCCTTTCAAAAGGGAGTTGTCAATGCTCTTGAAGATAACTAGAAACATTGTTCTAAACAAAACAGAATGAAAATCTTATCTGCCTAAAACTTAGTGTGGTCAAGACTCGCTTTATTCCACCTGTGTGAGGATTCCACATATTGATGGAGCTACTGGCACACAGGTTTACTGCTGCCTCTCAGCCCAAATCTGACTCAGGAAAGCAGATCAAAACCTTGCTACAGGCACGCACCTGTGCCTCCTTCTAAAATGTGGTCATCAATGTACAGATTAACTTTTTTAAAAACACCTGTGATTCCCTAAGAGCTCTCACTTTGTTGATTTCTGAAAGATAGCTCTTCAATTCAGTCACATGAGGAATGAGTCAACTGGATATTATTGTTAAATGATACAATTGGCTATGTTACTTGTTCACAACATATGAATGTGTGTGTGTGTACTAGTAAGCAACTTTTTTCTGAGTAGATCTTTTAAAAAATAGCATAAGTTGTGTGGCTTAAAAATAGAGGAGTTTGAGCTCCTTTACACTTTAAAAGGTAAAATAGGGGTTAGAAAATTCTGTTCAATAGAAGCAGGAAAGACTTTAGATTCGTGACAGCTAACTGAAGAACAAAGATGGGGAGTGGGGAAGGGGGAGAAAAAACACACACACAGAAAAACAAGGCCAGGCACAGTGGTTCTTGCCTGTAATCCCAGCACTTTGAAAGGCTGAGGTGGGCGGATCACTTGAGGTCAGGAGTTCAAGACCAGACTGGCCAACAGGGTGACCCTTGTCTCTACTGAAAAATACAAAAATTAGCCAGGTGTGGTGGCACATGCCTGTCATCCCGGCAGTGTAGGAAGATCATTTGAACACAGCAGACAGAGGCTGCAGTGAACAGAGATTGCACCACTGCACTCCAGTCCATCTCAAAGAAAGACTTTTATGAGACATGATTCTTTTTAAAATAACTTCCAGGATACTCATTCTGAAGACTTTTAGAATTAAAGTTAAAATTGTATTTCCCCATGGTAAGTGTGTGGCAGAATATCATCTCAGTATCAGAAACACCAGGCAGATGAACTTAAGTTTAAGGGAGAATCCACATACCAATCCCTGATACTGCAGATGTTGATTCGGAATTGGCATTAAAAACAAATTAACTATCCTCCCCCACTCTCCATTAGTGTTTTCCTTTTTGATATTGATTGGGATAATATATATGGCCCATTCTAAATACACACACACACACTGCAAAAAGAATAAAGAAATGTTTGTATAAATGAACTCTGATCTATTAATCACAGAAGCTTTTCATTTTAACTTTTAAAATATTTTTATATTATATATGATTCAGTTCTCTAAGAGTATACTAGATATAATTTAGCTACTTCTTTATGATTCTGGAGACAGAAATATGAACCACTGTTATTACATTTGTGCTACAATATTGATTTCTTCCAGGGCTGTTACAAGGAGTGAAAACTAAAGTTTACACTAAATGACTCACAGACTATAACACTTTCCAGGCCTCTTATTAAAAGGCACATGAAATTACAACATTTGACCATTTTTTATCTAAGGTCTAATTTCATATAGTGCAACCAATAATCCTTGATAGTAGGGCTTCAGAGCCTTCTTCTCCGATGTCACTCCTCCCAGTCTCCTAGGGTGGAATGCTTGTTTGCCCCATGCTGTTTCTAATATTTTTCACCATTTCCAGTGCCAACCCCATCTCTGATGCTTGATGCTATTTTTCTTTTTTAAAAAAGAAAAGAAATGATGCCATTTCAACATCATGTAACACATGCCTCTCTACTTACACCTCAAAGGTTGTTTTTTTCTAATGCTGCCACTTCATTTCTAACAACAGTAGCATCTGGCTGGGTACAATAAAAGGTATACTATTGGGTGAAAGAACAGTAACAGACATGTTAACTTCCAAATTAACCTGTGTTCTGAAAAAGAGGCATAATTGTATACAAAAGCCATCAATTATGAAAGTTAAATTTTCATTCTCCCAAAGAGCTTCGTTTAAAAAGCAGACTCCCGGTTTTGGGTTGGTATTGTCTTTAAATCTATATCTATTTATCTATCTATCTATTTATTTTTAAGACAGTTTTGCTTTTGTTGCCCAGACTGAAGTACAATGGCACAATCTCGGCTCAATGCAACCTCCGCCTCCTGGGTTCAAGTGATTCTCCTGCCTCAGCCTTCTTAGTAGTTGGGATTACAGGCATATGCTACCACGACCGGCTAATTTTATATTTTTAGTAGAGATGGGTTTCTCCATGTTGGTCAGGCTGGTCTTGAACTCCTGACCTCAGGTGATCCACCAGCCTTGGCCTCCCAAAGTGCTGGGATTATAGGAGAGAGCCACCACGCCTGGCCATCATTTATATGTTGACAGAGACAAAGTGAAACCTAATTGTTTCAAGCCCTTGGCACTTGATCACTCAGAAGGGAAGATAAAGGATAAGATCATGGAATGTCTGAATTGTAGGATCATTTACTCATTCATTTCACTAATAATTACTGAAAGTCTATGTTGTGCCAGAATTTTCTCCTCACCTTAAAGAGGCAACCTGTGGCCTGCAGAATCAAATCATTTTCTCTAAGACACTATTCAGGCTTTCTAAAAGGTAGCTCAGTACTTTTTTCTGTTAGAAATTTATAATGTATTATTAGAAAAATAAGACTTTACTAGAATATGATTTATGTGCCACTTTTATGAAGGTATGGCCTACATGCTTCCTCCTAGGCCATGCGCTATAGCAATGGATGTGATAGCATCAACAGCCAATGAGCTCCCTCTTGTGATGGAGCTCTGTCTTTAGAATCTAGGTAACTGCCCTCTTCATAGAACTGGAAAAAAACACCTTAAACTTCACAGGGAACCAAAAGAGAGCCCGCATAGCCAAGTCAATTCTAAGCAGAAAGAACAAAGCTGGCGGCATCACACTACTGGACATCAAACTATACTACAAAGCTACAGTAATCAAAACAGCATGGTACTGGCACCAAAACAGAGATATAGACTGATGGACCAGAACAGAGGCCTTGGAGGCAATGCCACACATCTACAACCATTTGCTCTTTGACAAACCTGACAAAAACAAGCAATGGGGAAAGGATTCCCTGTTTAATAAATGGTGTTGGGAAAACTGGCTAGCCATGTGCAGAAAATAGAAACTGGACCCCTTCCTGACACCTTACACTAAAATCAACTCCAGATGGATTAAAGACTTAAACATAAGACCTAACACCATAAAAACCCTAGAAGAAAACCTAGGCAAAACCATTCAGAACATAGGCATAGGCAAAGATTTCATGACTAAAACACCAAAAGCATTGGCAACAAAAGCCAAAATAGATAAATGGGATCTAATTAAACTCCAGAGCTTCTGTACAGCAAAGAAGCAATCATTAGAGTGAACCGGAAATGAACAGAATGGTAAAAAATTTTTGCAGTTTACCCATCTGACAAAGGCCTAATATCCAGAATCTACATAGAATTAAAACAGATTTACAAGAAGAAAGCAAACAAACCCATTCAAAAGTGGGCAAAGGACATGAACAGACACTTTACAAAAGAAGATATATATGAAGCCAACAAACAAATGAAAAAAATGATCATCACTGGTCATTAGAGAAATGCTCATCAAAACCACATTGAGATACCATCTCACGCCAGTTAGAATGGCGATCATTAAAAAATCTTGAGACAACAGATGCTGGAGAGGATGTGGAGAAATAGGAACACTTTTACACTGTTGGTGGGAGTGTAAATTTGTTCAACCATCGTGGAAGACAGTGTGGTGATTCCTCAAGGACCTAGAAATAGAAATTCTAGTTGACCCTGCAATCTCTTTACTGGGTATATATCCAAAGGATTAGAAATCATTCTGTTATAAACACACATGCACGTGTATGTTCATTGTGCCACTGTTTACAATAGCAAAGACCTGGAACCAACCCAAATGCCCAGCAATGATAGACTGGACCAGGAAAATGTGGCACACATACCATGGAATTCTATGCAGCCATAAAAAACGATGAGTTTGGGTCCTTCGTAGGGACATGGATGAATCTGGAAACCATCATTCTCAGCAAACTGACACAAGAACAGATAATCAAACACTGCATGTTCTCACTCATAGGTAGGTGTTGAACAATGAGAACACATGGACACAGGGAGGGGAGCATCACACACTGGGGTATGTTGGTAGGGACTAGGGGAGAGACAGTTGGGGGTAGGGAGTTGGGGAGGGATAACATGGGAGAAATGCCAGATACAGGTAATGGGGATGGAGGCAGCAAAGCACATTGCCATGGATGTACCTATGCAACAATCCTGCATGTTCTGCACATGTACCCCAGAACCTAAGGTGCAATATATATATATACATATATAAAGAATCCAGGTAACTGTAGATAGAAGGTGCTGGATCTTTCCTTGGGCTCACCCTCCGTCAGCTTTGTCTGTGCCCCAGACCCCCAGTTACGATGAAAGGTAGAAACTGACTTTCTTGCCCTTAGGATTTGGTTAGGTTTAGGCCCTGATTTCCCCCACAGTCTCTCAATCTCTTAGCTGGGCTCTGGGTTGGGTGTGGCTGGGTGTGACCAGGGCTTCTGCCAGGCAGCCTGCCCCTGCTGCTGCTCTCTCCCCCCACATTCCCGAGACTCTTTCCCGTCTTGGTCCTTCAGGCCTAAGATGGGACAGGACCTCACCAGGTGCCAGCTGGGAAGGCTTCACTAGCCACTGCTTGAGGTAGAATGAAGTTTTGTGGGCATGAGGCAAAAGTAATTTTGAGAGTTTTAAGAAAAAGAATGCAAAATTCTGGATTACAGATATTAAGAGCAGGGCCTTCGAAGATGCCATGTGAATGAAGAACCCTGAAGCCTAAGGTTTTTTTAGCCCCTCTTGGTTTTCTTAAAACCTTACCCACACTTGGTAAATAGTCCTTTGCTACTTTCCTCAATCACCCAACTTGAGCGTGCTCTGTCTTTCCTGTGCTGGGAAGCTGACTCATTCTACTGTGTGGCTAATTATGACTAACAAGTAACCCAGAAGGTTTCTCTACCTGAACTTTGAACAGTCTCCCCAACATTTTCTTTTTCTCACAAAGCTATCAGGCTGAATTAATTTGCTTTGCAGTTGAGACGTAGTATGCTAATTTGGTAATTTTTTTTTCTTATGCACAATGTGTAACTAAAAAAATATAAAGGAATTTGAAATTTGTAGCAAAAATATTTCTTATCCTATCTCCTGGATTGTATGCATATCCTGATTAACATAATCAAATCACTGACTAGCTAGTTCCTAATTAAAGTTTAGCCGAACTAGAAAATGGAAATGTGTTCCTTGTGAAGTGGTCAAATTAGTTCCTTTTTTATTAACTTGTAGTCCAAAAAAAGTACATTCTTTTTTCTTTCTTTTTTTTTTGAGACAGAGTCTTGCTCTGTTGCCAGGCCCCAGGCTGGAGTGCAGTGGCTCCATCTCGGCTCACTGCAACCTCTGCCTCCTGGGTTCAAGCAATTCTCCTGCCTCAGCCTCCAGAGTAGCTGGGACTACAGGCACATGCCACCAGGCCCAGCTAATTTTTGTATTTTTTATTAGAGACAGGTTTTACCACATTGGCCAGGATGGTCTCGATCTCTTGACCTAGTGATCTGCCCACCTTGGCCTCCCAAAGTGCTGGGATTACAGGTGTGAGCCACCGCGCCCGGCCCAAAAAGTACATTCTTTATGCAATTTAAAAAGAAGGACTTGTGCAATAATTCATGTCAAAGATCAAGAATGGTTACTTTAAAACACTTGGAAGCCATGGGCGAGTCTCTGAATCTAAGTACTAAAGAACCAAGGACTAAACTTCAGTGGGATCATCCATGTATAAGTGACATGATGAAGGAGATGGGGAATAAGTTGGGGGAAAGGGGGGAAGTGGCCCTTGCAGACAACAAACTCAGCCTACCTGCCCCACACCAGGCACAGCTACAGTCAAGTCAGGGTCCCTGGCATGGATTGGGACCCAATGAGAAGAGAAATGAGAGCTGGAAGCGAGGAACAGACAAGCCTCTCCAACACAGCGTGGACTCTAGCTAGACTGGCTCTGAGACTTCTAGTGACCTTGAAACCTTGTAACTTCAGGTCAGTTTAGCCATGTTTTAAAGTGTATCAGAAAATAGTGGGTTTATTTCTAAAAAATGGAACCATCTTTATCTTTCCAATTATACCCTGCCCAGAAATCTCTTAGTTTCCTGTAGTTTCTAGTGAGAATTGTTGACTTTCTAGCAATAGTTACATTAAGAAGCAGATTGCATAATTTTTGAACAGAATTCAGGAATACTACTCAATGGGATCAAATCATTTATTCTCTCAAAAATTGCACATCTATCATACAGGATATTGAGAAATTCATGTGAAATGATATATGTGAACATGTTTTGAAAAGCACAAAGTGGCCTATGACAGTGACGGCTGGCTTTATTAACAGTGCGATATTTTGCTGTTTTGCTCAAGTTAAAATTACAGAAGCTAAGCAAATAATACAATGAATTTATGGTTCTCAGTTGGTGAGAAGGAGAAGAAAATAACAGCTTTATCAGAAGTGGTTTCTAATAGAGTTAACTTGTCTGCAGAACTTGGCATTGCTTATGAGCACTCATCTTTAATGTGTCATGGCTAGAATAAAAAAAAATGAATATGAGCCTACTTTTAACAATCTCTTATGTAGCTCATAAGGTATTGAAGATATGCAAAGGCAGGGTGAACACTTTTGAATCACCCTAGGTAAAACAGCACTCTCACTTTCTGCAATTTATCCTCCTTTATTTTTCTTCATAGCACTTAACGTTCCCTGAACCATATTGCATATATTATTTGTATATTTCTTTATTGTCATCTCTGTTTACAGAATATAAGCTTCATGAGGACAAGCATGTCGTTTTGTTCACTTGTGTCCCTAACTCTTCATCACCGCTTGGTACCAAAAGGCACTTAAATATTGGTCAAATTTACATATTTTCCAGAAATCCCTTATTCTCCAGCCTATCAACAATTAATAGTCAGACAACAGTATATCATAGAATGGACAGTGGTTTATGGGCAATCACTTTATCGCCAAACCTGAGTGAGCAACTTTCAGATAGAAACAAACGCCTGTCTCTAGCCTTATTCTCTTTCTCAAATGACTCCCCAAAATCCAGTTTCTAAAATATTCCTCCTCCAGATTATTTTAAGGATAAACTGAGATGTTTGTAAAGTGCCTAATATGATTTCTGGGGAAGAGAAGGGAACTGGAAAAGGAAACCATGAAAAAAAATACATATTTGACCCAAAAGCACAGGCAATAAAAGCACGAAGTAGACAAATGGGATTACATCAAACTAAAAAGCTGCATAGCAAGGGAAACAATGAAAAGAGTAAAGAGAAAACTTACAGATTGCGAGAAAATATGTGCAAATCATACATTGGATAAGGGACTAATATCCAGAATATACACGGAATTCAGACATCTCAACAGCAAAAACAAACAGTCATTTTACAAAATGGAAAAAGGATCTGAACTGGCATTTCACGAAAGAAGACATGCAAATACCCAAGAAGTTTATTATTATTTTTTAATGCTCAACATCACTATTCATCAGGGAAATGAAAATGAAAATTACAATAAACTATCACTTCACCCCTGTTAGAATGGCTGTTATCAAAAAGGTGAAAGGTAAGTGGTGATGAGGATGTAGAGAAAAGGGACCTCTTATACACTGTTGGTGGGAATATAAATTAGTACAGCCATATGGAGAATAGTGTGGAAGTTCCTCAAAAAAACAAAAATAGAACTGCCAACAGTCCTACTTCTGGATACATATCCAAAAGAAATGATATCAGTATGTTGAAGAGATGTCTTCCTCTCTCTGTTCATTGCAGCCTTATTCACAATAGCCAAGATACGGAATCAACCTAAGTGTCCATCAGTGGATGAATGGATTAAAGCAAATGGTGTATATATACACAATGGACTACTATTCAGTCTTTAAAAAGGAGGATATTCCGTCATTGGGAACACTATAGATGAACCTGGAGGACATTGTGCTAAGTGAAATAAGCCAGACACAGAAGGATAAATACATGATCTCACTTATATTTAGAATCTTAAAAAGTCAAACTTATAGAACTGGAGAGTAGAATAGTGGTTACTAGTGGGCTGGAGGAAGTTTGGAGAGATATTGGTCAAAGGGTATATAGTTTCAGTTAGACAGGAGAAATAAGTTTTCAAGATCCATTGCACAGCATGGTAACCATAGTTAATACTAATGTAGTATATATTTAAAAATTGCTAAAAGGATAGATTTTAAATGTTCTCATTATAAAAAATAAGTTCTGAGGTGATGGATATGTTAATTATCTGGATATAATAATTTCACAATGTATATATCAAAACATCACATTATATCCCATAAATATATATAATTATTTTTCAATTAAACATTTAACTTTAACATTTTTTAAGTAAAAAAACACATGCAGAAAGAAATATATATTTACATTTGAAAGTCAGAATATATAAATAACTACACTGAAAAATATATGAATTATCCTTAATTTTTTTCAGCCCAAAATACCATTGTTACAATTTTTTTTCTTGGCTTTTTTCCCCCAGGGCATTACACAGTATCATTTTGTATATGCTGTTTGGTATGTGGTTCTTTCACTGAGTTCAAGCCAATAAATATACCTTTATATTGATTGATTTTTTTTTCTTTTTTTGCTTTACTGCTTTCTCACAGACACACCCAAACTAATGTTTTGTGAAACATCTGGGCACCCCGTGGCACAGCCAAGTTGAGAGATAAAATTAGCCATTACACCTAACAAAAAGGGTCTTTGAAGGACACCAAAAAAATCTTCTATAATAATTAAATAAACCATCTCAAAAGATGTTAGTTAATATGATTTTTTTTAAGATTTGTAATGATCATCAGTGCTTTTATCTATTTTGTTCACAGCTTATCATGGAAGCTAAACATGTGTCTTGTAAAGTAATGAAAATAGTTATTAATTTTAAAGCAATATAGATAACAAAATTTGTCAATATCTTTTAAACTCTTAATCAGTTTGGTTCTTTCAGCTCTCATGCTGTCTCCCACAAACTGTAGGCTCTCAATAATGAACACTTGCTGTGTTTCCAAATATTTTATGTTGCCTCTCTTGGCCTTAACCTATTAGGTGTTCAGTTCGCAGTTTAATTTTCAGAGGGTAATTTCACGTCTCTGCTGTCTGGGATCAAGAGAGGCACCCATGGTTGGACTCCACATCTGTCTACAGTTCCACAAAGTGTTGTCGAAATTCAAATCAGCCTCTTATTGACTGTGCCAACTTTATGCCCACTGCTGTGCCAGGTACAGAAGAATATTAAAAAATATAACAAGAGCCTCAGAGGAAATGTATATCTACTGAGTGCCTATAGCCCTTTGTTCTACTTAAGGTACATTTACTTATTCAGTTTTCAGTAGTATTTATAGACCCTCTACTATGTACCAAGATTTAGTAGGTACAAGAGATCTAAAAATAAACATGATGGGTCTTGTCCCTTTTAAGAGCCAAGTCTAGTAAAGGAGAAAGATAAAAAAAAGAAAAAAGTTTTCTTTTTCCCCAGGCTGGAGTGCAGTGGCATGATCTTGGCTCACTGCAACCTTTGCCTCCTGGGTTCAAGCAATTCTCCTACCTCAGCCTCTCGAGTATTTGGGATTACAGGTGTGTGCCATCATGTCTGGCTAATTTATTTTTAATAGAGATAGGCTTTCACCATGTTGGTCAGGCTGGTCTCAAACTCCTGACCTCAAGTGATCGACCCACCTCAGCCTCTCAAAATGCTAGGATTACAGGTGTGAGCTGTGTTAATATTTTGGATGGTGGCATTGAATTTCATGATGCTCATATGCCACAATTGCTACAGTGGTTCATTTATATTATTTTCAATGTATCACAGGCTGCAGAAAATGTATTCCTAGCTTATCTCTACATATATCATTAATTATTTCCATAAAACACGTTCCTAATGGGATTGGATCACAATCCCATTCAGGATTATGGCATTTGGGATTGTGTCTTTAGGGATTGTGATCTAAACCTGATCAGAGAGACCAACAGGAGACTTAAGGGTGGCAGCAATATTCTATTTCTTGACTTATGTCTAGTTATACAGGTGTTTGCTTTATAATTATAATAATTATACTCTGCATTTATATGTTCATACACTTTTCTGGTGTAAGCTATATTTGACAAAACTCGGTAGCTTGCCTTTCGTTTCTAGGGCCATTGACTGTGTTTCATATACCTCTTGGCCTTTCATTTTTCATCTTTTGCAATTTATTTCGGCTCACATTTTTTTTGCCCAGGTTGGAGTGCAGTGGCACAATCTCGGCTTACTGCAACCTCCACCTCCCAACCTCAAGCAATTCTTGTGTCTCAGCTTCCCGAGTAGCTGGGACTACAGGCGCACGCCACCACACCAGACTATTTTTGTTTTATTTTTCATTTTTGTATTTTTAGTAGAGACAGCCATGTCAGCCAGGCTGATCTTAAACTCCTGAGCTCAGGCCATCTTCCCACCTCTGCCTCCCAAAGTGCTGGGATTACAGGTGTGAGCCACCATGCCTGGTCTCACTTGACATTTCTTAAGAACCTATGTGTGCCAAGTACTTCCTAACAGTCATGTGGGGTGATAATTGTTATCTTCATTTCACATTTGAGAAAACTGCAGGGTGAAAAGGGATTTGCCCACAGTCACACATAGCTGATGGGACTAGAAGACACATAATAATGTTTGTGCTGTTTCTCTTCTTCTATTGCTTGTTCTGTTCCTTAGGGCTGTATTTGACTATCACACACAGGCACACGTGTGCACACACACGTATAAACATGAACAGGGACGAACAAGGTAAGTCCCCTCAGACACACAAAGAACTGGAAGCAGAGCCTGCTGCTAAGGAGTGCAGAGGGAAGGGGGACAGGTGTAAAAGACCAGAAATAGACCATGGAGACCAGGGAGTAGGGGCCGTGGGGGACAGTTCAAGGAGAGCCCAAAAAGCCACTGAACTGCTGAACTTAGGAGCAGTTCACACTTCCTCTTGTTGGGGTGAAATATATCCTATAAAATTATCCTTGCAAGGGTTTTCATTCAACATCCAATGTCTTTTCCCACTCAATTCCTTTCTACCCTCAGGAAGACTAGACTGATTCCCCTTGTATGGAGTTTGGTTTTATTCTTTGTCCCTTCCATTAGACTCTGTCTTGGGCTAGTGTGATGGGGGGTGGGGGAGGTGGCAGAGGTTAGGACTATATATGTGTCAAGAGTGGGCTGAGATGAGAAATTTCCTGCTGCTTCGGATTTGAAAAGTGAAATATTTCATCACCCTTTTACCACCGTGTTCCTGGCAGGCAGCGGGAGCCTCAGATGCCTTCTCTCTGCCTTGGCTTGTGCATCTGGATTGCGTTTTGCAAACACTGCTCCTGTACAGGCTTGAGGTGGACAAGCCTGTGTGCCAGGCTCTCCTGCCCTGCTCTAGTCCTGATTATGCTTGGAGGCACAGGCAGCCGGTTCCCGCCCATTTCAACACTTTGAATGAAAATTAAAATGTCGTCTCACTAGCCATCACGCTGTTAGTACCGGCAGCACTTGCTTCTTTATCTTATGTCACAGAGAAACTCAAGAGAAAAATAACCTCCAAAGTGATCAGCCTGGCCAAACACCTCCTCATCCTGACGTTCTCCTCATCCCAAGTTTACCTATCGATAGTTAGTATAGTAGGCTATAGTTAATCTGCTTAGCACATTTTTAGATATTTACAATTAGTCTCTAATACGATGGTTGAATAAAATATCAGAAATTTCACTTAAAATTATTTTTGAAGGTTCATAGTCATGATGCTTTTAAACCTAGATTTTTAAAAAATTGGCAAATCATTTCAAAAAGGTTTTTGTTTTATCACAAGGTATTTATTCTGTTAAGATTTCTAGGGGAAGATGAAGAGCTTATACCTTAGTGTAAAGATGATTTGTCAGGGTAGTCATTAAGGCACTGTGTCTAAAATATCAAATGATAAGGAAAGTGTTAAGTATTAAAGTATTAACAAAGAAAAGAAAGGCAATAATGCTCAACACTTAACCAGGGCTTTATACTTACACCTCTGTGACCAAACTAGTGAAGCAAAGTTTAATAGGGCTTATGTAAACTTCTTTTTCTTAAAGGTTTACAAGATTGCTTTTTCTTATAATTTATTTTAATCCCAACTACTTCTTAAATGGTAGGGTCATAAGAAGTCAAGTGTCTCCAATAAATTTTTGTGCCTTAATAAAATCTCGTTTGGGGAAAGTATGTGCAATACATAATAACTTGTTATGGGGACAGGCTGGTGAGGGCAGAAAGCAGTCAACACCCACTGGGAACACATGTCAAAGATAACCTACATTTTAAGAGTGTGTAATAGAGTTCTAACTTTGCCTACCATTAAAAAAACTAAAAATCAATCATTACTCTCAAAGCAATATTTCCCCACTAGTCTTTTTCCAAGAAGTTGCCCTTGAAATTTGAAAAGGGGTAGGGGGAAAAGTTTTTTTTTTTAACTCAAGGAAAAAAAGGATTAAATAAGTTCTTTATAGTACACTCAACAACAGGTCTATAAAATTGACATTGCAAGAATGACTGATGGAACTCACTCAAATATATTCAATGACAGTAGCTTGTTAACAATTGCCTGCAATATTTTAAAGAACCTTGAAAAGCACAGACATCAGCAGATCCTATACTGGACATTTTAATTTCCACTTCAAGCCAAAGTCTCCAAGGGTCCTCAGCCCCCCACTATATTCCACATATTCACAAATGTTTCAGATTTTTGAGTCCCCCAAAATGGCCAGATCTAGACAATAAATACATTGTGAAGTCATGTGATGTTATTAATACTGTAGAAGTATGTTAATAATACTTGTAATACTATATAAATATGATGTTAATAATGCTATATAAGTCCAAAACAAAGCCTTGGGCAATAAAAAGAAAAAAAGTTCAGTTCGTTTCTTACCATGGTATTGCTTCTTTTTTGTTTTCTATAGATACACCAAGAGAATATCGCAAGTAAAATGTAGCCTCGCGTGCATTACCATATCAATCTTCTCACTTCTCAAAATACCATTGTCTCATTCTCCTCCTTCCAGCATACCCTGGTGAAGCCTCATCAGCTCAGTTTTGGCAGTGCTGCTCTCTCCCAGAGCCAGAGCTGACTGACAGACACTGACTGCTTCTGTGACAAGCACATTTAATAAGGGTGTGTTTGATTCAAGAGTTGAAAGTGTTAAAGAGGTGTGCCCTCTTTTGGGTGTGACACTAAACCAAAATTGCTGAAAAGACAACAGAGGAAGTAGTAGGTAGTTTGTAGAAAGTTGCCCTGCAAACATTAAATTACATGAAAAACCTGATTATAGGATTATAGACAGACAGGAAGTAGGTAGAGAAAGAAAAATATGGTAGCTTTGATTTTCCTCCTCTGGTGACCAAGGCCAATTTTCTTTAATGCTGTGTGTTTTGTTCTGTTTTAATTCCAGCTTTTATTTACTTACACTTTTTTAAAAAACAAAAGTATACATTATACACTACAAACTACATCCCATGTATTACAAAAATGTGTGCAAGCATGCAACATAATAATTGAAAAGGCAAAAATTATGTTCACTTCATAATACTTAAATAATGGACACCTAAATTTATCAATATAATTCAATAATTATAAATTACCATAACATTTAGTCTATAGTTTCTAGTTCCTATAAGTCTTATCAGAAGTTTTCAGTACTTGGTAACAAGTTACATTCTTCCACAAAATAATGACACTACTATCAGATCTCTTAATTACTTAAGTCTTTGATGTACATCAGGAAAAAATGCTCTCCTGTTTCTTTCATCATGACCACCAGTATTAGAAACATATATTAAAATCTGCTGGCTCATTCTATGTATTGGTAATGGTGAGTATGTGTTTGAAATGCTATTCTTGTTTTTAAAATTTAACTGTGATAGAAAGCACATAACATAAAATGTACCATATTAACCATTTTTAAAGTGTAGAGTTCTGCCAGGCTCGGTGGCTCACGCCTATCTCAGCACTTTGGGAGGCCGAGGGGGGTGGATCACAAGGTCAAGAGATCGAGACCATCCTGGTCAACATGGTGAAACTCCATCTCTACTAAAAATACAAAAATTAGCTGGGCATGGTGGCGCGTGCCTGTAGTCCCAGCTACTCGGGAGGCTGAGGCAGGAGAATTGCTTGAACATAGGAGGCAGAGGTTGTGGTGAGCCGAGATTGTGCCATTGCACTCTAGCCTGGGTAACAAGAGCAAAACTCCGTCTCAAAAAAAAAAAAAAAAAAGTGTAGAGTTCTATTGTGTCAGCTATATGTACATTATCGTACAGTAGATCTCCAGAACTTCTTCATCTTAAAAAACTGAAATCTATAATCATCCAGAAACCCCCCATTCTCCTCTGCCCACACCCCCCTGCCACCCCCAGCCCCTGGTAACCACAATTCTACTTTCTGACTCTGAGTCTGACTATTTAGGTATCTCATCTAAGTGGAATCATACAATACTTGTTTTTGGTGACTAGCTTCTTTCATACAGCATGTTTTCAAGGTTATCTATGTTGTATGCATATGTATGCAGACCAATACATATAGTACTTCATTCTTTTTATAGCTGAATAATGTCCCATTTTATGTATATACCATATATTCTTTTTTTTCCCTTTAACTTTTATTTTAAATTCCAGGGTACAAGTGCAGAATGTGCAGGTTTGTTACATAGGTAAATGTGAGCCATGGTGGTTTGCTGCACAGATCAACCCTTCACCGAGGTATTAAGCCCAGCATCTATTAACTATTCTTCCTGATGCTCTCCCTCCCTCTGCCTGCTGACAGGCCCCAGTGTGTGTTGTTCTCCCATAACGTGTCTATGTGTTCTCATCCCACTTATAAGTGAGAACATGAGGTGTTTGGTTTTCTGTTCCTGCATTAGTTTGCTGAGGATAACGGCGTCTAGCTCCATCCATGTCCCTGCAAAGGACATGATCTCGTTCCTTTTTATTATGGCACATATTTTTTATTCATTTATCTGTTGATGGGCATTTGGGTTCCTTCCATCTCTTGACTATTTTGAATCATGCTGCAGTGAACATGGGTGTGTCAATACCTCTTTGAGATCCTGCTCTCAATGCTTTTGGATATGTACCTTCTGGGATTGCTGAATTATAAGGTAATTCTGGCTTTAACTTTTTGAGGAATTGCCATACTTTTTCCCATAGTAGCTGCACCATTTTACATTCCCAGCCACAGTGCATAAGAGTTCCAGTTTCCCAACATCTTCACCAACTTATTATTTTTTGATCGTGGCCATCCTCATGGATATGAGGTGATATTTTATTGTGGTTTTAATTTGCATTTCTCTAATGACTAATAATGTTGAGCATGTTTTCATATGCATGTTAGCCATTTTTTTATCTTCAGAGAAATGTCATTCAAGTCTTTCCTCCATTTTTTAAAGATTTTTTTTTGTTTTTGTTTTTCAAAAGGGTTATATGAAGTAGATAGCAATATCTAATTTTACAAAAATATTACAGAATTTCCCAGGCTTGGCAAGAAATAATTCATTTTTTCCTGATCTAAACTCAACTGTAATTTTCTCTGTAAGTCTATGTAAAAGGATACAAATATAATAGATTAAGAGTCAAGCTCTCCTAAAAGTAAAAAAAAAAATTTTTTAAATAGAAAAAGGTTAATTGATGAAAAGACTCAATGGTCACTTGCCTATCATGACTAAATTTACAGAATGTCACACTCATGGTTACGTGAAGGCTCCCATATTTCATTTATTCATTCAACAAGCATTTATTGGTTTACCAGCCTTGCAGATTCAGGGATTAAATGACAAGTCTCTCCATTAAGAAACTCAGTTTGGGGTAAAAGGAAAGGAAGAAGAATGGCTATGTGAAGACAATACAAGGGGATATTATTATAATATTTAGAGGTATGGATATAAGTGCTATATAATAATATCTACCATTTATGGATTGTTTGCATAGAAAATGTAGTGCTTTGTTGAGAAGGTGGCATTTGAATAAATGCTTAAAATACATGCATCCTAGCTCTGAACCCTTCCTTCCTTCCTCCTTCCCTCTCTGCCTTCCCTCCTTTCTTCAGAATATTATGGCTGATAGCAGATAAAACACTTATAATCTAATACTAATCTAATTAATTCTTTAGCAATCATTTATATTAAAAACATTTGTTTGGTACTATCACTTTATAAGCACTTGAAAACATAATATAAGAATTACTCTATTAACCCAACCTGCACAGAAAAGACATGAAACAATGAGTATCTTCTACGTAGTACCTACCATGTACTCAGTATGGAAGAGATAGAAAACGTATGACTTATTTGACTTACCTTGACATCTAGAAGTTTATAGGCTTGTCTATAAAACAAGCACCAATGTGCAGACAGGCATATAATTAGCTGCTAAAGTATGTAGTCGAGATCTGTATAATGCTTTAAGAGTTCAAAGAGGAAGAGATCAGTGAAGGTGTGCAGCCAGAAGGCCACAGGAAGAACTCGGGACTAGCCTTAAAGGATGGATTTAATAAGATGAGAGCCATGAAAAGGCATTCTGGGTGAGGGTAACAGATTGAAGAAAGGCAACCAAATGACACCAGGTTCAGGGGTCAAATTGGAGTTATGGGGCATGAAGGAAGTTGGTGGAATGAATACATGGGAAGTTGAGTAGGTACAATTGATCTCATTTGGAGAAAGCCTTGAGAGGCAAGACAAGAAGCTTAGATGGGATGTCATGGGAAATGTGAAACGTTTTCAGGTTTCTGAGCAGGAAAGTGACATGATCTGCAGCAGTGTTGGAGGAAGACAAGCATGGCAGCCTCTAGTGGATCCAAGTGGATAAGGACCTAAAGTCAGCAGTTCAGACGTGACAGGCTAAGGGACCTGAAGTGGCAACCAGATATGGAAATGGAAGAAGAAGAAAGAACCAAGGGAAAGCAGATACTGAAAGAGAGAGATGAATCCAAAAGAACTCCATGATTCAGAGTCTCGAGGCCTGGAAGAGCTCTGGAGAGCTCCGTTGGAGGGTAGGGAGTCCAGCTTGGGTCATGTTGAACTTACGGGAGAGTTAATACTTCCAAGTGGAAATGGCCACAAACCATGTAGGTTTCAGTCTCAAAGCTATGCCTCTATAATTTATCTGAGCCCTAAGTCGGTCTCATAGTAGATCACAATTTGGTAGGAAAAAATATAAGCTCCAGTTTGTAAATGACATCATTAACTCTGTTATAGGGCAAGGTTCCCTGGAAAAGACAAAAGACACATCTCCCTGCCTCCAGCCTCCATCAGCATTTTCCAGTTTTTGATCAGGAGTCAGTCCTTTTGCCTCCACACATGTGGCTCATGCTGAGGAGCCTTTGTACTGAGACGTTCATTAATAAGCAAACGCAATAACTGCTCTGACACGACTTGTGAGTATTTCATCATTTCGCTTAAATAAAGTGTTTGAAAAAAAGGGCAATGCTTTGTGGTTATCATAATGAATGAAATAAATATAGCAAGCCTGTAGTTTTGTTTTTAAACAAACCAATGAAATTCTATTGCAAGAGGAGGCTTCATTAAATCAACATCACACAGAGATTAGAGGAAGACCTGCCAGTTTTACTTACTTTCCAGCTTTAATCAAGTTATTATACTATGTCATGAGGACACATTTTTTTAAAGTACAAGTTGAAAAAGGATCAGGTGCTCATCACTAGCAACAGGCCTTTTCACAGAGTGTGAGGAAGGGAATGGGAATTTAGCACACCTTCAACTTCCTGTCCCCTTAGCCAAATTTGCCAGGGGTCAATTCTAGCTTGAGAACTTTCCTCACACACTCATTCTTTCTGTGAATCTGTATTCCTGCTCCTGACTCTATGACTGAGTTTCTGCAAAGCACAGAGGTGGAGCTAAATGCGAAGAAAAGCAAAACTGCCAGCACCTGACGTTCCTCCCACATCTGCTAGCCCTGCCCTTCCATATCACATTGGAAAAAATTCGTGTAAACATATTTCAGCCAAGAGTCACAGATGATGTGCATGTGAATAAACGTAGAAAGTGTTCATTGGGCCCTACAAATCTTCTGAGTATAAAAACATATGACATTGCTGAAAGATATAATCTTTAATTCACCATCCTTTACTTTAATCTCCTCAATCTACGTTATTAGGTTTCAATTCATTCCTCTTTCATAGTCTACCTGGTGAAATGTTTTCCCAAACGAAGCTACAGAATTTTCTTTCTGTCCTTGTTCATTTAGCAAACCTCATTCCAGGCAGGTCTAGTTTAAACATGATTATCCCATAATTGTTGCTTCCCCAAAGCTTACCGCGATGGGGGAAACAGCCCGCATTCACACCAGGATGAATGAGGAATTCTCTTTGCTATTTTAAGAAGCCAACTGCATTATACCACCCCACCTTTGTAGATATATTTCACTAAATAGTAGGTAGGAATTCTTAGAGGGAAATGGCAACTGTAATGTGGAACCAAGGACCCCCTCTATGGTTGCCTTTTCATGCCCTGCTGGAGTCATTAGTCTCTCCACAGAAGACAAAATCTCACAGTTTTTTATGTTTCTCCACCTGTGCACTTTTTAGATATTTGAGGCATTTAACCTCTGTTTCCCCAGATACTAATGAACAAACTCAATGCATCATTTATAGAGGATCATTTTGTGTTCTTATTTCTGGGTTAAATAAAATGAACTGAAACTAATTCTAAACAACAGAAACTACAAACAAACTAAAATGATATAAAATCATTAATGTTTTTATTTTTATTTCTTTTTTTTTTTTTGAGATGGAGTCTCACTCTGTCACCCAGGCTGGAGTACAATGGTGCAATCTTGGCTCACTGCGACCTCTGCCTTCTGGGTTCAAGCAATTGTCCTGCCTCAGCATCCTGAGTAGCTGGGACTACAGGTGCATACCATCACACCTGGGTAATTTTTTGTTGTATTTTTAGTAGAGATGGGGTTTCATTATGTTGGCCAGGCTGGTCTCGAACTCCTGACCTCAGGTGATCCACCTGTCTCAGCCTCCCAAAGTGCTGGGATTACATGCATAAGACACTGTGCCCAGCCAATGTTTTCATTTTCAGTCTACCAAAAAAATTCCAAAGGAATTATATCTTTTTTCATATACATTATATAAAGACTTACAATAAATAGTAATTTGTTTTTTTTATTTTGAAACAATTTTTTGTCTTGTGACACCATCAAATCAACAAAATCAACATTTTATCAAGACCTTGGCCCACTGAGAATGACATCAACAAGATGGCCAACTAGAGTTGCCTGGCTTTCATCTACTCAACACCAAAGAAACCAAACCAATGAATAAACAGCTATATTCTGACTGGAGTGACTGAGGAAGTGTGCTGGAGAGCACCAGGAAAATCGCAAAACTCCTATGGATCACAGAAAACCACGACAGCTTGCTTCATAGGAAGGCGATCAAGGAATCCTGCCTCTGCCACACTGTCTCCTCACTGGGATCAGGTCAGAGCTGGAGGGACCTCTTATGGGAAAAAATAAGCTGCAGACCCTTGGCAGTCTCCACACTGCAGACTCCAGTAGTCATTGCCATAGGAGGGTCCCCAGTTCTCACAGGCCCTAAGTCCAGTGTGAACAAACCAGCTGCATTTCCCAGAGCAAGAACTCCCTTGACATCTCCCACCCCCAGGATCTAAGCAGCTACAACACACCATTTTGAAACTGGACCCACATTTGAAGTGTGTCCTGCCAGTAGCCACCAATCCATCCCTGACACCTTGCCTTCATGCCACTAAGTTCCCACAGGTGCCTGCAATACTGATACCCCAGCTGCCCAGAATCTAGGCCCAAAGGAACAACTGAAATACCCATGCCCAAATCCATGAGGCATCTTATCACCCAGGAACACAAGCCAATTGTGCAGTAGTGGGGATTCCATATGCAGATATCAGGCCCACAGGCACCCACCCTCTGCCTGACAGCTGGCCTGAAGTCAGTCTACCCCACCAGAGAGAGTCATGTACAGCCTCTGGCCTGCAAGTACCTGCCCCAGGATTGATAGCTGGAAAGGCAGTACCACCCCACCATAGAAGGTTACCACCAGCAGCTACCCACATGCGCCTGTCCTGGGCCTTATAGCCAGTCCCACCCCACCAGAGACAGTTGTGCACAACTGCTGGCCATTTACTCACTCCTGGTTTGACAGCTAGCTTGGAGGTGGCCCTGTACCACAGGAAGAGATCTTGTGCAGCAACCAGGCCATGTATGTCTTCCCTGGCATGACAGCAAGCCTGGAGGAACCCCACCCCACTGGAGAGAACTCTCACTCAGCTGCCCAATCTATACACACCTGACCCAAACTGACAGCACAGTGGTGACCATGCCATTAAGGAGAGCTCACCACATTATTTGCTGGCCTGCCACACCTGCACATGTTTAGCCAACAACCAGCTTAGTGCCCTGACCCCTGCAAAACCATACCACCACAGTCATAGATTGCAGTCTGGGACACTGAGCTAATCGGAGACATTGCAGGTAAGAATTACAGCTGAAGAATCTTTATGAAGACCACACTACTGAGTCTACCCACCCAGAACCAAAGCCAATGGCCATTCCCAACAAACACCCTAGGACCCAAGCATAGGAAAAATCATCGTCCTACAAAAGCTACTCCATAAAATTGGAAAAAGGAACTATATTAACAGCTGGACAGGTATCAATGTAGGGACACAAGAAACAAAAAAGCAAGGTAAGATGACACTTCCCTGAAAACACAGTAAGTCTTTGTTAACAGATCCTCCCAAAAATGGTATTTATGAAACACCTGAAAAAGAATTCAAAATGATGATCTTAAGGAAACTCAGTGAAATATAAGAGAATACAACAATTCAATAAAAGGAAATCAATTCGTGATCTGTATAAGAAATTCCACAAAAAGATAGATATCATAAAAAGAGCAAACAAATCTTGGAGCTGAAGAATTCAATTTAAAAATACAGTGAAGGGAGACGATCCAAGATGGCCAATCACTAACATCCCGGGATTGCAGCTCTCAGTGAAGGTGCGGAGAACTAGAGGACGCCACACTTTCAGACAATTTCTGGTCGCTCAGGGAGCAGAAGATCCCCAGTGGAGGAAACATACTGGTCGCCAGCGAGACTCTCGTGGTCGGCGCACTGTTTCCGCCGGCACCTCGGTGCGGCAGCTCTCGGAGCAAAGTAAACAGGTGCGGAGGACCCCCACGGGCCGCCAGCAGGACACCAGAGCCCGGCGCAGCGGCTGTGACGGCACCTCGGCGCAGCAGCGCTCGGCACAGAGTAAACGGGACTGGTTCCCCTTCTGACCGAGGTTTGGAGCCCTGGGAAGGCAGAGTCGCCTACTACGGACACAAAAAGGAAGCCAGACAGGAGAATCCTGGGCAGAAAAGCACCATCAGTTTTAACGCCGCTGCTCTGGCCCTGGGAACCAACAACCTGGACGTCCACTCAAGAGACCTAATCTGAAAGTTGGTAATTTCAAATACGACAGGAGGATAAATTTACAATGACGGGAAGAAACCAGCGTAAAAAAGCTGAGAATACTCAAAGTCAGAACGCCTCTCCCTCTAAAGATGATCACAGTTCCACATCGACAATGGAACAAGGCTTGATGGAGAACGAGTGCATCCTGATGACAGAATCACTCTTCAAGGAATGGATAATAACAAACTTCCGTGAGTTAAAAGACGATGTTGTAGCCCAACGTAAAGAAACTAGGAACTTTGAAAAAAGGTTTGATGAAATCCTATTAAGAATAGACAACTTAGAGAGGAGTATGAGTGAATTAATGGAACTGAAGAATACATTACAGGAACTCCGAGAAGTATGCACAGGTTTAAACACTCGAATTGTTCAAGCAGAAGAAGGGATATCAGAGGTCAAAGTCCAACTTAATGAAATAAAACGTGAAGAAAAGATTAGAGAAAAAAGGATAAAAAGGAATGAGCAAAATCTCCAAGAAATGTGGGATTATGTGAAAAGACAAAATTTACGTTTGATAGGTGTACCTGAATGCAACGGAGAGAATGAATCCAAGCTGGAAAATACCCTTCAGGATATTATTCAGGAAAATTTTCCTAAACTAGCAAAGCAGGTCAACATTCAACCCCAGGTCATACAGAGAACACCACAGAGATATTCCTCAAGAAGAGCAACCCCAAGGCACATAATCGTTAGATTCACCAGGGTTGAAACGAAGGAGAAAATACTAAGGGCAGCCAGAGAGAAAGGTCAGGTTACCCACAAAGGCAAGCCTATCAGACTTACAGCAGATCTCTCAGCAGAAACTCTACAAGCCAGAAGAGAGTGGGGGCCAATATTCAACATCCTCAAAGAACAGAACCTTCAGCCCAGAATTTCATATCCAGCCAAACTAAGCTTCACAACTGAAGGAAAAATAAAATCTTTTATGAACAAGCAAGAACTCAGAGATTTTATTACCACCAGACCTGCTTTACAAGAGCTTCTGAAAGAAGCATTACACACAGAAAGAAACAACCAGTATTAGCCTTTCTAAAAATATACCCAAAAGTAAAGAGCACCAACATAAAGAAGAATTTACACCAACGAATGGATAAAACAGCCAGTCAACATCACATGGCAGTAACCCTAAATTTAAATTGACTAAATCCCCCAATCAAAAGACACAGCCAAAACCCAATGGCATGTTACATCCAGACCTGTTTCACATGCAAGGATACACAAAGACTCAAAGGGATGGAGAAAGATTTACCAACCAAATGGAGAGCAAAAATAAAGAATAAATAAATAAAAAGCAGGAGTTGCAATTCTCATATCGGATAAAATAGATTTTAAAGCAACAAAGATATAGTGGTAAAAGGATCAATGCAACAACAAGAGCTAACGATCCTAACACCCAGATACATAAAGACTTAGACTCAATGAGACAGAAAATTACTAAGGATATCAAGGACTCGAACTCAGATCCGGAACAAGTAAACTTAATAAATATTTATAGAGCTCTCCACTTCAAATACACAAAATATACATTCTTGTCAATACCACATCACACCTACCCATAAGCTTAAATGAAACATTGATTGGCCATCATTAATACCCAATTTTTTTCAAAATAAAGCAATATTTCCATTTACTCTCCCTCTTTCTCTTCCTCTTTCTTCCTCTCCTTTACTTATTATTTATTTTTTCTTTCCTTCTCTCAAAAAAAAAGAAATCAACTTGTAAACCTCTAGATCCAGGTCGGCAATGTCTCTCTCATTGCTTGATTTCCTTCCTTGCCTTCCCTCCCTCCCTCCCTCCCTCCCTCCCTCCCTTCCTTCCTTCCTTCATCCCTCCCTTCCTTCCTTCCTTCCTTCCTTCATCCCTTCCTTCCTCCCTACCGTCCTTCTTCCCTCCCTTCCTGCCTTCCTCCCCCCCCCAAAAAAAAGAAAAAAAAAAAACAAAAAACACCAATCCCTCCCTAATCTCTACTCCGTCTCTTCCCTTCCATCTGTCCCTCCTTCCTCTGCTGGTAAGCCAGAATCTTCCTTGTCCATCAACCCTTCCAACCGTTCTCCTCCCCACCTGTCCCAACCAGGCCCTAATCTGGAATCTAACCCCACCCCTCAGAGCCTTCCTCCTCTTCCTCTGCCCTCAAAACACTTCCTTATTGCCCCTACTGTCACCTCCCCACCTCATACATGGCCCAGCTTACAGTTTAGTCCCGAGGCTACCCCCCCGCCCCTGCCCAACAATTCCCCCTTCCAGAGGTGGCTGGAGCCAAAGGCATAGCTAGGGTGCACGTTCCTTTTCCTTTATCCAACCTTCCCAAACTGGCCACCTGTTAGGCTCCTTTTCATCAAATCCTCCAATACGTAACCCAGTCCTATAATCTCACCTGGAGTGACTTAAATGTCACCCTTACTTCTACTCTAACCCCTAAAAAACACATAATATGCATTTTATCACCCAATCAACCCCAACATTACAAAAAGGTACAGGAATTAAAATCTGGCCCTCAAACCCCACAACAGGAATTAAGCAACCTCACCTTCAAGGTGTTCAATAATAGGAAAAAACCTGCCCGGCAGCAGTGCATCTCAAAACTGCAGATGCTTGCCTCTTCCGTAACACAAACACCAGCCACACTACCAGCTCATGACGACTTCAAATCGTCCAGACTGCAGTGCGTCCAGCCGCCCCTCCTGGACCTTGCTTCAAGTGTCGGAAACCTGGCCACTGGGCCAAGAAGTAACCACAGCCTAAGATTTCTCCAGAGCCCTGCCCCATCTGTGCGGGGGGAGGTGGGGGAGTGGGCACAGAAAGTCAACTGTCTTACTCACATCGCTGCTCCCAGAGCTCCTAAAGCTCCAATCCTCGGCTTGGCAGCTAACAGCTAATACTGCCCTAGCATCTTGAAGCCCCCTGGACCGTCACGGACACCGAACTTTGGGTAACTCTTACTGTGGAGGGTAAGTCCATCCCCTTCTTAATCAACACAGGGCCACCCACTCCATGCTACCTTCCTTACAAGGACCTGTCGCCTTGGCCTCCATAACTGTTGTGGAAATTGACGGCAAGGCCTCCAGACCTCTCAAAACTTCCCCAAATCTGGTGTCAATTAGGCCAGCACTCCTTTCCACATTCTTTCCTAATCTTAGGTCCCCACTTGTCTAGTTCCCCTGATAAGCCAAGATATCCTAGCAAAATTGTCTGCCTTCGTAACTATTCCTGGGCTACAGCCACACCTCACTGCCGCCCTCCTCCCAGAACCTGTACCTCCCTCAATAGCTCCCCTTATGTTCTCCAACCTTAACCCTAGGGTGTAAAACACTGCCTCCCTATCTGTTGCTACAAGTCACTCATCCCTCATCATCCCCTTAAAACCTAACCATGCTTACCCTGCCCAGCCCCAGTACCTCATCCCACAACAGGCTTTAAAAGTAAAGCCTGTTATCACCCATCTATTGCAACACGGCCTTTTTTTTTGAGACAGAGTTTAGCTCTTGTTACCCAGGCTGGAGTGCAATGGCACCATCTCGGCTCACCACAACCTCCGCCTCCTGGGTTCAGGCAATTCTCCTGCCTCAGCCTCCTGAGTAGCTGAGATTACAGGCACGCGCCACCATGCCCAGCTAATTTTTTGTATTTTTAGTAGAGACGGGGTTTGACCATGTTGACCAGGATGGTCTCAATCTTTTGACCTCGTGATCCACCCCCCTCGGCCTCCCAAAGTGCTGGGATTACAGGCTTGAGCCACTGCGCAACACGGCCTTTTAATTCACCCTCCGGCTTCTTCAGCATCTATACTCAAAGGGGTATCGTGTATCCCCTTCCAAAGGCCAAATTTCTTCCCCATCTGTTATAATCTTTCACCAGCATATATGCACTCCCCCTGCCAACGGTATCCAGTTAATTTCCCAAACCCCAACCCCAACCACCAAACAACAGCTTCTCTCCTTCCTGGATATGGTTGCTTACTTCACCTCTGAATACCAGGTTTTGCTATTCTAACTAAGCCATTGCATAAACTCACTGAAGAAAACTTATCCAACCCTATTAATTCTAAAGCCTTTCCTCACTCCTCCTTTCGCTCCTTAAAAACAGCTCTAAAAATTGCTCCCTCCCTAGCTCTCCCCAACCTGTCTCAATACTTTTTCATTATATACTGCTAAAACCCAGGGCTATGTGGTCGGGATTCTCATATAGGAGCCAGGCCCAATGCCTGTAGCCTTTTCATCCAAACAACGTTAACCTAACAGTCCTGGGCTGGCCCTCATGACAACTCACAGCAGCAGCTGCCGCCCTAATAATACTCTTAAAATCCCTCAAAATCGGGCCGGGCGCGGTGGCTCACGCCTGTAATCCCAGCACTTTGGGAGGCCGAGGCGGGTGGATCACGAGGTCAAGAGATCGAGACCATCCTGGTCAACATGGTGAAACCCCGTCTCTACTAAAAATACAAAAAATTAGCTGGGCATGGTGGCGTGTGCCTGTAATCCCAGCTACTCGGGAGGCTGAGGCAGGAGAATTGCCTGAACCCAGGAGGCGGAGGTTGCGGTGAGCCGAGATCGCGCCATTGCACTCCAGCCTGGGTAACAGGAGCAAAACTCCGTCTCAAAAAAAAAAAAAAAAAAAAAAAAAAAAAAAATCCCTCAAAATCACAGACTATGCCCCATTTACCCTCTAGCTCTCAGAACCTCCAAAGTTTTCTCTTTACACCTCACACACTTACTTTCAGCCCCTCGCCTCTCCACCTTTATACAGTTGCCCCCAGTACTTAAACCACACCTCAGAAAGTCTGTTCCTATTATTTTCTGTCTGACTGTGCTCAAATTCACTGTGCTCATTTACTTTCATATTTACTCTGCTTTTGTTTAAGTTGCCGGTTTACACGTTTCCTCCAGGTAATTTCAGCTAATACTTCACTCTTAATCTGGCTCCTGTTCTCTGCTCAAACCCAATCTTCTTAATAAAAGTAAGTGGTTGCTTATAAATACCACACGCTTTCTCATATACCATAAAAACAAAAGCTCTCCCTCCACACAGTTAACCTCCTCTAATACTATCTTTCTCCTTCCCTGTGTATTTCCAATTGATCTCTCAGTTCCTACAAAATCATACACAAGCTATAATCAATCAGTCAATAAGACAAATGCTCCTTCTAACAACCCCACAATATCACCCCTTTCCCCCAAATCTCCCGGCAATCTAAATTCTTTCCCATTTTTAGGTTTCCACCCTGCCCCCAATCCTGCTTGAAGAAGTCTTGAGAAACTTCCCCCCATAAAACCTGTTATCACCCCCTCTTCTGTAATTCTTTCTCTCTATATATAAAAAGACAGGTATGTCAGGTCTCCATATGCAAGCCTGGAGCCTGAAAGTCTGAAGTCTTGCTTGCCTTGGCTGATGTCTCCCACCCCCTGCCTCTGTTCACCATTGTCCCTGATTGCTTCCGCGGAAAAACCCCTCACCCAACCCTGCCATCTTAACTGTTCTTATGATAATGTAAATACCTCTCGCCCAACCCTGCCATTGTAACTGAACTTGTGGTCTTGTATACTCCTTGCCTCCTACCCCCCAACCACTGTAACTGATCTTACTCTGCAACATCCCCTGCCAAAAAAAAACTACTCAAACCTATAAAACCAACTCCTGTCCCACTGCCCTTTGCTAATGCCCTTTTGGCCTTAGCCCACCTGCACCAGGTGAATGAACAGCCACGTTGCTCACACAAAGCCTGTTTGAAAGGCCTCTTCATTCAAAGCACGAGTTTTTTCAACAACATGTTCTTTCATAATCAATGGGTCAATGAAGAAATTATAAAGAAAATTTAAAAGTTTCTTTAGACAAATGAGGACAGAAGCACATCAAATCAAAACCTATGGGACACAGCAACAGTGGTTCTAAGAGGGAAGTTCATAGCAATAAACACCTACAACAAAAAAGAAGAAAGGTTTCTAATAAACCTAACCATGCACAGTGAACTAGAAAAACAGAACCAAGTAAACCCAAAATTGGTAGAAGAAGGGAAATGAGGGCAGCATTACCCTGATTCCAAAACCAGACAAAAACTCTGAAAAAAAAGCAAACTACAGGTGCATTCCTGGTGAATGCACATGCAAAAATTCCCAACAAGATATTTGCAAACCAAATTCAACAGCAATTGAAAATATCATCCACTATGATCAAGTAGATTCATCCCACGGATGCAAGGATAGCTCAACATGCACAAATCAATAAATGTAACACACCACATTAACAAAAAGACAAAAACTATTTCAAGAGATTTAGAAAAAGCAGTTGACAAATTTAACATCCCTTGATAATACAAACTCTCAACAAATTAGATATAGAAGGTATGCACTGCAACACAATAAAGGCCATATATGACAAACCCACAGCTGACATCATACTGAATGTATGAAATACTAATCACGAACAAGACAAGGATGCCCACTTTCACCACTCTTATTGAACATAATACTGGAAGTCTTAGCTAGAGAAATTAGACAAGAGAAAAAGTAAAAGACATCTAAATTGGAAAGGAGGAAGCTAAAATTGTCCTTGTTTACAGATAATGTGATCTTATATTTAGAATAATGAATCCATACCAAAAAACCTGTTAGAACTAATTATGTAATTCAGTAAAGTCATGAGACACAAAATCAACATAGAAAAATCTGTAGCATTTCTATTTAATATATGCCAACAGCAAGCTATCTGGAAAAGAAATCAAGAAAACAATTCTGTTTATAATAGCTACAAAAAGTTAAGATACCTAGGAATAAATTTAACCAAGGAAGTAAAAAATCTTGACACTGAAAACTATAAAACATTGATTAAAGAAATTGAAGAACACAAATGGAAATGGAAAGCTATCTTCTGTTCATGGATTGGGAGAAATAATATTGTTAAAATGACCGTACTACCCAAAGCAATCTACAGATTTAATGCAATCACTATACCAATGACAGTCATAGACATAAAAAAATTTCTTTTTTGAAACAGGGTCTTGCTCCGTTGCACAGGCTAGAGTGCAGTAGCTTCATTATAACTCACTGCAGGCTTGAACTGCTGGTCTCAAGCAATCCTCCCACCTCTGCCTCCTGAGTGGCTGAAACCACAGGGACATAACATCACACCCAGCTAATTTTTTTTTTTTTGGTCATATTGTAGAGATGGGGTCTCACTACGTTGCCTAGGCTGGTCTCAAACTCTTGGGCTCAAATGATCCTCCCACCTTGGCCTCCCAGTTCTAGGATTACAGTTATGAGCCACCACACCCAGCCAAAAAAAAAAAAAAATCTACAATTTATATGGAACCACAAAAGACCCTGAATAGCCAAAGTAATCTTGAGCAAGGAGAACAAAGCTGGGCCAGGTGCTGTGGCTCATGCCTATAATTCCCAGACTTTGGGAGGCCAAAGCAGGAAGGTCACTCAAGGCCAGGAGTTTGAGACCAACCTGGGCAACATGGCAAGATTCTGTCTCCACAAAAAAGAAAAAAATTAGCTGGGTGTGGTGGTGCATGCCTATAGTCCCAGTTACTCAGGAGGCTGAGGTTGGAGGACTGCTTGAGCCCAAGAGCTCGAGGTTGCAGGGAGCTATGATCACACTACTGCACTCTAGCCTGGGTGGCAAGGCTTAGCTTGGTACCTTGCCTCTAAGCAAACAAAGAACAAAGGTGGTGGCATCACACTACATGACTTCAAAATATAATACACAGCTATGGTAGCCAAAACAGCATGGTACTGGCATAAAATATAGACACGTAAACCAATGGAACAAAATATAGTGCCCCCTCAAAATTTGTGCACCTACAGCTAACTGATTTTCAATAAAGGTGATATGAACACACATTTGGAGAAAGTCTCTTCAATAAATGGTGCTAGAAAAATTGAACAGCCACATACAGAAAAATGAGACTAGATTCCTACCTCTCACTCACAATATGCAAAAATCAACTCAAAATTAATTAGAGACCTTAATGTAAAATCCAAAACTATGAACCTACCAGAAGAAAATGTAGGGAAAATGCTTTACAATGTTAGGCTGGGCAAGGATTTTTTAAATAAGATTTTAAAAATAAAAAACTTAACAGCAAATAAACAACTCATCTGATTTTTAAAAATGGGCAAGAGACCTTAATAAACATTTCCCAAAAGAAGCCATACAAATGACCAACAGGTTTATGAAAAAATGTTCAACAGTGGTATTCATCAGGGAAATAGAAATCAAAACCACAATGAGATATCATCTCATTCCAGTTGGAATGGCTATCATCAAAAAAATAAAAGAAAACAAGTGTTGTCAAGAATGCGGAGAAAAGGGAACACTTCCACCCTGTTGACAGGATTATAAATTAGTACAGCCACTATGGAAAACAATATAGAGATTCCTCAAAAAGTTAAAAAATAGAATTACTTTTGATTACCATATGATCCAGCAATCCCATTACCGGATATATATTCCAAAATAAATGAAATTAGTATCTGTACTCCCATGGTTATTGCAACACTATTCACAATAGCCAAAACACGGGATCAACTCAAATGTCCAACAATAAATGAGTAAAGAAAATGTAGTGTATAATATACAATGGAATACTACACAGCCAGAAAAAGAATGAAATCATTTCATTTGAGGCAATATGGATGGACCTGGAAGATGTCACATTAAGTAAAACAAGCCAAGTGCCAGGACAAATGTCACATGACCTCACTTGTGTGCGAATCTAAAACAAACAAAAAAAGACTTGATAACACAGAAGCAGAGAGTAGAATAGTGATTACCAGAGATTGGAGGATTGGAGGTGAAGGGGAAGAGATTAGTCAACAGGTATAAGGTAACAATTAGATAGAAAGAAGAATAAGTTCTCATGTTTTATTGCACAGTAGGGTGATGTTAATAGTAAAGTACTATATATGACAAAATAGCTAGAAGATAGGCTTTTGAATGTTCTCACCACAAAGAAATTATAAATGCATGAGGTGGCCGGGTGCGGTGGCTCAAGCCTGTAATCCCAGCACTTTGGGAGGCCGAGGCGGGTGGATCACGAGGTCAAGAGATCGAGACCATCCTGGTCAACATGGTGAAACCCCGTCTCTACTAAAAATACAAAAATTAGCTGGGCATGGTGGCGCACGCCTGTAATCCCAGCTACTCGGGAGGCTGAGGCAGGAGAATTGCCTGAACCCAGGAGGCGGAGGTTGCAGTGAGCCGAGATTGTGCCATTGCACTCCAGCCTGGGTAACAAGAGCGAAACTCCGTCTCAAAAAAAAAAAAAAAAAAAAAAAAATGCATGAGGTGATGAATATGCTAAATACCCTGATTTAATCAGTATACAGCATACATTGAAACATCAAATGATACCCCATAAATATGTACAATTACAATCTGTCAATTAAAAAACTTTTTAAGAAACTTGGCCCAAAAATATTTGTGGTAGGAAGAATTCTAAGATGACTCCCAGATTCCTGTTACCTGTTGTACTTTCCCCGTGTAAATACATCCCTTTACAGGACCTGTAAATAGGATGGATGACACTCCCATAATCGGGTTACATTCCTCAGCAAAGGTGTAGGGATTTTTGCAGATGAAATTATTCCCTAATGAATTGACTTGGAGTACTCAAAAGGGAGATTATCCTGAGTAGGCCTGACCTAATTAAGTGAGCCCTTCGAAAGAGGTAGATTTGAAGCATCACAGACTCTCTCCCCCAATAGCCTTCAAGAAGCAAGTTGCCATGAGTTCTACAGCCTCAAGGAGATGAATTCTGCCAACAACTATGTGACTTTGGAAGAGGACCCCAAGCCTCAGAGGAAACTGCAGCCCCAGCTGACACCTTGACTGAAGCCTTGCAAGACCTTGTGCAGAAGACCCAGCTAAGCCTTGTTTAAACGCTGGACCCGTGGAAACTGAGATACTAAGTACGTGTGGTTTTCAGCTGCTAAATTTATGATATTCTGTTATGCAGGAACAGAAAACTAATCCATTATTCAACAAATATATATTTGCCACTCTATGGTCTAGGCATAGGATTTTTCAAAAGTATAAGGATTAGTTTATGCATTTGAGGAATATTAGTCCACTGGGAACCATAATATAGGCACCTGATGACAAAATAAAGGAGCATGTATCTGTATGAGTCCTATCAACTGAGAATTTTCAAAATGTGAAGAAAGAAAAGGAGCAACTGTGAAGAAAAAGAGAGGGCTTTGTGAGAGTGGCAGCTCAAGCTAGGGTTTAAACAGTTTTGTTAGGCAGAAACGGAAGGCTCAACTTCCCAGGCAAAGAGAAGAGCATGAGCAAAGTGAAGATGGAAAAGTGCACCATCTATTCAGGGAGGTACCAGTCGAGCAGCTGAGACAGAGGGCTCCCAAAGGGGATGGCTGGGGCTTATCCGGCAGTCAACAGGCAGATTGAAGAGATTGGGAGAGACACATTAGTACATTAACAAAGGCAGCAAGTGTATGCATTTCCTTCTGGGTTCTTGAAAAAGTTGATCACCTTCTTGCTACAGAAGAGGATAAGAGGAGGTCCTTTGCTTTGCTCTCTCGAGCTTTTTTAGATGTTGGTATCACAGTTCTCCCTGCTTCTTGGGAATCCTCAGGCTATGCAGCAAACATTAGTTTTTTTTTCCCCCAGTGATGTCCCAGGTGCCTTATTTACTAACAGGAAATTTTACTTTTTGCAACAAAACACTAACTGTATCCATTTCTGCAGGGAGTGGGTTTTGGTGGGGTGGCAGGTGACAGCATACATCTCTACTGCTGTCCTCCATTTAAGAGAACCACATCTAATAATTTGATGATGCTAAAAAGATAATAGTTTCAAAATCCTCTGTGCATTTCAGTGGATATAGGCCTAAAATAAAATGGCCCTTGTCTTAGCAGAGAAAATTTTTAAATATTTATGTATTTAAAATTAATCCCAGTCAGAGTAGGAAGTAGAGATCTTCACAAAATAAAATGACAATTTAGAGGACTGAAGACTGGTCTCTAGAAATAGCAGGAAGTTGGAACTTAAAGACTAGTGAGAAATTCCCAGTGTGTGGAATAGCTAAGGAAACCTTATCAACAGCAGGGACCAAAATGCAATTTTCAGCTGTCTACCATACTGTGTCAAGCCCTCAGTAAAAGTTGACTGTGCATGAGTGTGTTAAGGTACTGGTGCTTTAAAGAAATTAAGGAGACTACCTTCATGACTGCAAGGGAGACAGAGTGGTCCTCAGAGAAGATTCAAAGCTAGAGACGACAGGCCAAAGGATAGGGGCGGACTTTGGCTCTGCCTAGCATGTGGAATGCGGGTACTCTCATATGGCTGGAAGTCTTGGGGGGGACACCAGGTAATGGATATTTGTATTATAGTTTATGAACTGCGATTGTAAAGGTTACTGGGTCTCATACGTTTTGCTAAGCGCTTCGTATCCATAAGCTCATTGAATCTGTGGAAGTACAAATGATTGCCCCATTTTAGAAATAAGGATGCAAGTTCAGGGAAGGTGAGTAACTTGCCCAAGGGTGCAGAATTCCGCAGTGCCCAGGTTCAAGCCCTGGGGGTTGGACTCCACATGTTCGTAGCCACCCCTCTGAATTGCCAGCTGCTACCACGCTGCTCAGCCACAAACCATCCTGTTGCTCTGAGATCCCTCATGACTTCTCTCACAACCTTCTTGCTTATCTTCCACTTATCAATTTTCCTTTTTACTTTGCCCCCCACCTCCAATGCAGTATCTGCTGACCCGTGGAGGTGCCCTGCCATTTTCTGAGGGCCTCTCTCTCCCTAAATTTCCATGCCATAGACACCGTGTGGCATTCATTTTTCTTTTTTTCTTTTTTTGAGACGGAGTTTCACTGTTGTTACCCAGACTGGAGTGCAATGGCACGATCTCAGCTCACCGCAACCTCCGCCTCCTGGGTGCAAGCAATTCTCCTGCCTCAGCCTCCTGAGTAGCTGGGACTACAGGTGCGCCACCATGCCCAGCTAACTTTTTGTATTTTGAGTAGAGAGGGGGTTTCACCATGTTGACTGGGATGGTCTCGATCTCTTGACCTCGTGATCCACCTGCCTTGGCCTCCCAAAGTGCTAGGATTACAGGCTTGAGCCACCGCGCCCGGCTGCATTCATTTTTCTAATCAGATCCTCAGCCTCCTTGAGGTTAGGAGCCTTGTCTGAGGCCGCACAGGAAGAGGCAAGACTGGGTGCTCTCTAGGGATGATTTCTCCCTAGTGACACCAATGGTTCTGTCTGCAGGCAGGCAGCGGCCAAGACAGCTGCCAAAGCCCCCATCTGTTGTCCTGCAATTCCTGGGCCACTGCTTCTACCCTAATTGCTCTTTCTGCTTCAACACTTGCACATTTAGTCTGTTCTGCACATAGCAGCCAGGGTGACTCTTTTCAGATTGAAAGTTAGAGCACCTCAATCCCAGGCTTAAAATTCCCCAGTGGCTTCCACTATGTTCAGAATGAAATTCAAAGCTCTTACCATGATCCTCAAGTCTCTGCCTGATCTGGCCCCTGCCTACCTTTCTGCTTTCAAATCATCCTACTCTCTGCCTCACTGACTCTCGCTCAGCTTCCATGGTCTCTTCACCACTGCTTTATTGTACCCAGGGCCTTTGGTCACACCATGCTTTCCTATGCATGCCCTCCCCAGATATCCACATGGTCACTCTTCACTTCAGTCTCCTCAGAGGGGCCTTCGGTGGCTGTCCATGCTTCGTATCTAGGTATCACTCTCCTGTAATCATTTTCTATGCCCTAGGCCTGTTTTTCTGTTTTTCCTTTTAGCACCTGTCACTAACGATATACTCCATGGCTGTCTGTTTACTGTCTGTCTTCTATCCAAATGGAAGTTCCTTAAGAGCAGGATTTTATTAATCTGGCTCACCCTAAATCCTTGGTGTCTGAAAGCACAAGCTCATAACAGGCATTTCATTTTTATGTTTTATTTTTTGAGACAGAGTCTTGCTCTGTTGCCCAGGCTGGAATGCATGTGTGATCACAGCTCACTGTGTAGCCTCAACCCCCTGGGCTCAAGCAATTCTCCCACCTCTCAGCCTCCCAAGTATGTCACCACACCCAGCTAATTTGTGTGTGTGTGTGTGTGTGTGTGTGTGTGTGTGTTTGGTAGAGACAGGGTTTCACCCTATCATCTAGGCTGGTCTTGAATTCCTGGGCTCAAGCTATCTACTTATCTCAGATTCCCAAAGTGCTGGGATTACAGGCGTAAGCCACCATGCCTGGCCTATAACAGGCATTTCAGATATATTATAGGTACTTCAAAAACATTTAAGAATAAATAAATGTATTTCTCAGAGTTGTTCTAAAGTGAAAGGCTTAAAGCCTGGCCTGTTCCGCACATAAACACCTGATTGGGAGAGAAGGTTTTATCAGTCAGGTCCTGTGAGAAAGAAAGTACAGAAGTGGGTTGATCTGATGACAGTCTAATAAAGGGGGGAAGTATGCACAAGACTTGGGGAACCCTCACGAGTAGTGTCGTACCCCAGGACTAACAATAGGCCTGAAGGACAAGGAGGGAGCAGCTCCCAGGACAGTTACAGAGAGGGCTGTGCTGCGGGTCCTGATAGGCCTGAAGGAGAGCCACTGCAGGCTGGCCCCACAGGGAGGAATCCAGGAGAATGAATACACCAGCCTCATTTCCCTCCCTCTCTCTGATCTCCTGCCAGGACTCCCCTTTGTCTGACCCCCAAAAGGAAGCCCGATGACCAATGAGAGAAAGCTGGACACAGAGCAGGATACAGAAGGGTGGAGAGGGACCTGGAAGGACAAACAGATGGTCTCCAGGAGGGAAGGCAAAGATATCCAGAGGGTTTCTGCCTCTCTTTCAGAGAGAGGAGATGCAGATGAGATTAGGGAAAGGAAGGGTTGAGACCTCAGTCACCAAGACCAGCATGGGGTGCAAGTGTATCTTATCTACCTCTCAGGATTTCGTTCTACGGTTCGTCAGGTTTGGTAATTGTTCTTTTTATAAATTTATTTTTGTCAGAATGTTTGTGAGCTAAACTTTTACCTCCATTGTAGCAGCCAAATTTTTTCTTTCTTTTTATTTTAGACAGAGTCTCACTCTGTCACCCAGACTGGAGTGCCGTGGCATGATCTCAGCTCACTGCAACCTCCTCCTCACGAGTTCAAGCAATTCTTGTGTCTCAGCCTTCCGAGTAGCTGGGAATACAGGCATGCACCACCATTCCTGGCTAATTTTTGTATTTTTAGAAGAGACAGAGTTGATAGTTTTGGCCAGGCTGGTCTCAAACTCCCGGCCTCAAGTGATCTACCTGCCTCGATCTCCCAGCGTGCTGGGATTATAGGCGTTAGTTACCGTGCAGAGTTGTCAGATTTCTTTTCTTTTTTTTTTTTTGAGACTGAGTCTCGCTCTGTCGCCCAGGCTGGAGTGCAGTGGTGCAATTTCAGCTCACTGCAACCTCCACCTCCTGGGCGATTCTCCTGCCTCAGCCTCCTTAGTAGCTGGGATTACCAGCTACAGGCACGCACCACCATGCCTGGCTAATTTTTGTATTTTTAGTAGAGATGGGGTTTCACCATGTTGGTCAGGCTGATCTTGAACTCCTGACCTTGTGATCCACCTGCCTTAGCCTCCCAAAGTGTTGGGATTACAGGCGTGAGCCACTGAGCCTGGCCAAATTTCTTCTAATACCCAAATCCTCTTGATAACTCCAGGTTGCAGTATGCAATTCTAGCTTGGTCACAGGGCCAGCCAGGCTCTTCTATGGCCTGCATCACTTTTCCCTATCATAGGATGCCTAACCAGAACCACACCGCACTGGGCTATGAACTTTATACATCAGTCTTGGCCATCAGTTCTGCAGTTATGTCTTCCCTGGCATCATGCCATGGAAAAAACAGACTGTATTTCTAGCAAAAATTGTGGTGGTCCCTTTCTCACCCCATATACAAAAAGTAACTCAGAATGGATCAGAGACCTAAATGGAAGAGCTAAAACTATAAATAAAACAGGAGAAAACAGAATTTTAACCTTTGTGACTTTAAATTTAGCAATGGCTTCTTATGACATCTAAGACACAACCAACCCCCCAAAAAATAGATAAGTTCGACTTCATTAGAATTCAAAACCTCTGTGCTTTCTAAGGACACTTTTAAGAAAATGCAAAGAGAATCCACAGAATGGAGGAAAATACTTGCAAATCATGTATCTGATAGGGGTCTAGCATATAGAGCTTTTACAATTCAGCAATTAAAATACTAATAACCCTATTTAAAAGTGAGCAAATAATTTCAATAGACATTTCTCCAAAGAAGATACACAAACAGCCAACAAGTATATAAAAAGATGTTCAATAGCACGAACCCTTACAGAAATGCAAGTGAAAACCACAGTGGGATACTCACTAGGATGGCCAAAATAAAAAAGACAACAAATGTTGGCGAGGAGGTAGAGAAAATGGAACCCTTATACATTACTGGTGGGATTGTAAAATGGTGCAGCCGCTTCGGAAATCAGTTTGGCCATTTCTCCAAATGTTAAATGTAGAATTACCATAAGATCCAGTTTTATGAGCTAATGTTTGTGTCACTCCAAAATTCTTATGCTGAAGGCTTAACTCCTAGCAGGATGCTATTTGGAGGTGGGGCCTTTGTGAGGTAATTAGGTTTAGAACAGGTCATGAGGGTTGTGCCCTTGTGATGGGACTGTAAGAACTAAATGTCTGTTCAGTGATGGATACGATGAGATACGCTGTCACTGGGGAGGCAACGGCCTGGGTTCCAAGTCTGGCTCACATCGCCAAGCCTGGAAAAAGCAAAGGCCAAATAACTGGATACTGAATGGGGTGAAATGTACATTGTAGTTTTCTGTAAATAAAAATAACTTAAGCAATTAAAAAAATAATAATAAATAAATAAATGTCTGTTATATAAGCCACTCAGTCTATGGTATTTTGTCATAGCAGCCCAAGCTAAGACACCCAGAAATCCCATTCTTAGGTGTATGCTCAAGAGAATTGAAAATATATGTCCATACAAAAACTTGTACATAAATGTTCATAGCAGTATTATTCATAATAGTCAAAGACAGAAACAACCCAAATGTTCATCAACTGATGAATAGATAAAATGTGGCATTTTTGGCAATAAAAAGGAATAAAGTACTGATGCATGCTACAACATGGAAGAACCTTGAAAACGTTATGCTAAGTGAAAGAACCCAGACACAAAAAGCCACACGTTGTTATCATTCCACTCAGAATCAGTGGAAGCCCTGAGCTTCTTTTCCTGTAACTAGACGGTCCCAGCTGGGGCTCATGGACAGCGACAGATCATCAGACATTAGATTCTCTTAAGGAACGTGCAGTCTAGATCCCTTGTATGCACAGTTCATGATAGGGTTTGTGCTCCTATGAGAATCTAATGCCGCTGCCGATCTGACAGGCAGTGGAGCTCAGGCGGTAATGCAAGTGATGGGGTGTGGCTGTAAATACAGATGAAGCTTCGCTCGCTTGCCCGTCGCTCACCTGCTGTGCAGCCCAGTTCCTAACAGGTCATGGACTGGTACTGCTCTGTGGCCCAGGGGTCGGGGACACCTGATCTATAGTACTGTGGTTGGTTTTCAGAGTAGAAGGTATGTGGCACTTACATGTGTTCTATAAAAAAGGTATATTGGGATAGAAAATACATTAGATGTAGACACGCTTTCCATTGATTTGTGTGCTGCCAAATGTCACACTGTCTTTAGCAGATGTGTAAGAGGAACAACCAAACCTTCAGGCATTGCCCCACATGACAGTTACTTTCAGCACAAGATTTTATAATTCAGTGTGTGCATCAGTTTCTAGAAATTAGCTGTCATCAGTCTCAGCTCAAACCACAGTTTAACTGGCTTTGATTACAAACATAATTGGAATTAAGGTTTACAAGAAGAGATAAGATAGATCTAATCTTCACACAAAAGGATAATACATACACACTTATTATTTTCTTTTTAATTTTTGTGCGCCCTCATTATTGAACAGTTTTTATGTGGTATGTAGATCTAACCCAACAAGATTAAAGGATATGAAGGATTATCCTGAAATCTTCTAAACCCAAAGGAGCAGTGGTGGAAACGAACATCCCTCTCTAGCTGATTTCACCCACTCACATCCCAGCTTAGGGGCACAGCCTGGCACTTGTACTGACATTTGGCTCCTTGCCAGAAAAAAAAACAGCCACGCCTTCCTCCTTTTTACAGGGACAGGAACTTCTGCTGAGCCTTCCTCTGCCCTCCGGCCTTGGCACATGTCTCCCAAGCAGTTGCAGTTCTGTGCTCCAAATCTGTCCATGGCGTGAGATCCTTTAGAAAGGAAGAGAACCTTCACACCCGCTTCTGATGAACCCCACAAAAATGGTTCCTTCTCAGAAACAGAGAGAGAATTCAGGAAAATCTGGGTAGAAAGTCATTTGCCAACAAGGCAAGAGTCTGAAAAAGGGTCTGGGGCCACAGAAAGGTCTGGCTCTCCTTTTTTCCTCCTTTGGCTATTTGGTCACAGCTCAGATCACCAGGGGTAACTGAGAGAGAAGTGTTTTGCTGGGAGTTTTCTAAGGCTCAAATACATGAAGTTTAATTTCAAATAATAGTAGGTAATTCATTAACTATGGGCTGAAGACCAACCTCAGTTTATTATCTAAGATGAAGTAGGTTGAACAAAATTATTCCTAAAAACCCTGATGCATTGCTTCAGCTAAACATGAAATTTTAGTTCCTCAAACCACAGCAGAATTTTCCCCTACTAAACATTCTTTAAATGGATATTCACTCTCTACTGAAAGCACAAAGCAAACATTAGAACGCCTTCCTTCATGCCTCTAAACCTCCTCTTCTGCCCCTAAACCTCCTCTTCTGCCCCTAAACCTCCTCTTCTGCCCCTAAACCTCCTCTTCTGCCTCTAAACCTCCTCTTTCTGTACTTTTCTGTAGAACATTCCTCCTTAAAACTATGTACCCCATACAGACTAAATATTTAATATATTTATCTTTAGTAAGATGCAAATAGGATAAATCAATGATTAAAACAACATCTTGTGGCTTTGGAATTACAATGGGACAGATACCAAAACACATTACCAAAACTGCTGAACTGATCTTGAAAAAGAAATGTTGAGTTCACATAATTATGCCTACAGCTCTACATGCCAGGGTGCCTTCCTAAATAAATATTTTTGGGGGTTCAATAATAAGAATACCACATACTTATGCTAGGTGGTATTTTAACTACTTTACATGTAATAAGCATGTTTCATCCTCACAGTGACCTGATGAGGTAGATGAGTAAACTGAAGGTTTAGTAACTACCCCAAGGTAGATAAGTAAACAGCAAGGTTTAGTAACTAGCCCAAGGTCACACAGCTATCAAGCAGCAGTGCTAGGATTTGAACCTGAGCAGAGGTGACTTTAAAATCTATGCTTTAAACCAATTCGCCATACTCTTTCTTAGTCTTTTCCAAGGTGTATGTGGTTCTACACTGGGAACTTCCATGTCCCTCATGGGCAGTCCTTAAAAATTCACAAAAAGAATATGATCTACTGAATTATATTTATAAGCTAACCTATTTTTAATAGTGATTCATGGAGAGGAGGAATATAATTTCACATACCAAATGACCTTAATAACCCTGATACAAAATCTAGCATTAAAAAAATCTCCACCTCAAGTTTCCCACGAATTAATCATAGATAAGCCTATAGCTGTGTCATTCCTTAGTATCACAGCTGCCAGGAAATTTAACCAAAGAGTCTGAGTCAAAGTGTATTTAGAAATCTATTTTATTAAATGCTCTTTTGGTGTTAGATTTAACTTATATAAGGATAGAATTTAGAGCTGAAGAGGGCCTTGGTGTTTGTAGAATTTTATCTCCTTAAGTGAGTCTGTCCAAGAAGATGAATGAGTTGCCCAGATCCTAGAGCCAGTCAGAAGAAGGATCATCCTGAGAACAAACTCACAGACTGCCCAGTACCTTTCTCCACTTTACCACGCTGCTCACCCCACCTATGTGACATCTACATGTAAAAAAATAACATGCTCTTGTTACCTGGGGCTAAAGACACATCCCTGTGCTCTGTACAGACAAGGTTAAGATAATTATATTCTACAGGTTGAATTTTGGAAATATACTTGATCTACTTCAACTATGAGTTAGGTGGTGCTTACCTTCCTTCATTTAGAGAAGCAACATCAGCAAACACTAGGTGGACATGAAATCTGAGTGTGGTAAGTGGTAAATATGTAATATTTTATATTCGGCTTACATAGGTACTCATTTTCTATTCTATTCTGTTTCATCATCTATCATTTGTTCACAGTGGAAATTGTTGGTGAGATCTTTGAAAACCACTAGACGGAATTTTAAGTTCTGTGAAAGGGGAAACATGTCTCTCATTAAAATGCCAGATCCTTGGCCTCTTCTGTGTTCCATGAGCTCAGGAATCCCCTGGTCTGCCTGCCTCTTGTTTCCCTCTGCCAGTTTGTCTAAACAAAGCCATTTATTTGTTCGGTCCAAATTACAGATTTAATCCTACCATCTGTATCTCAAACACCTTCAGTGACTATCCACTTTCTTCAGGATAACTCCAACTCTCAAAGCCTTAAACAGAGACAGCACTATATATCTTACAAGTCATTCTGCCTTTATGTACGCACAGACTGTCCCCTCTAACCAAATTAGTACGTTCACACTTCCCCAAACACACATGACTTTATCTTTGCCCTCATGACTTCTCCCTCCCAAATATCACCTCATCTGCCTGGGACAATCCAACTCTGATTCACACGGCAAAGCCCAGCCCAGGAGGCCTCTCTGACTACTCAGGCTTACTGAAATCCTCTCTTAAAGCATTTATCACTGGCAACGTGATTTCATATTTGCTGTTCTGCTTTAATTTTTTCATTACATATGTCTTACCCTCCCATTTAGTTTACACATTCATTTAGAGCAAGGGACATTTCTTAGACTAAAAATATGTCTTCCATGCCTCAAACACATGAACAACTAAGTTTCAGTTAGCTGATTATTTACTTATCCCTCTCCTCCCCCATACTCTCCTTGGAGACCTGGCATTTAAAACACTTTGAGTGATTTTTACATATTTATTCTAAAAACCTAAAAGTTTATGGAATATATCTTTAGGTAGAAGCTTTTATCATGGTTAAATTCAAAGATAATGTTACAGAGTATTTATCAAAAGGTTAAAAGAATTAAGAAACTAGGAACAGATCAGTCCAATATTTTTTCATTTTATTTTTTAAAAATCTACCTGTTAGGGCCGGGCGCAGTGGCTCATGCCTGTAATCCCAGCACTTTGGGAGGCCGAGGTGGGTGGATCACCTTAGGTCAGGAGTTCAAGACCAGCCTGGTCAAATAGTAAAACCCTGTCTTTAGTCTCTATTAAAAGTACAAAAAATTAGCTGGGCATGGTGGCGCATGCCTATAATCCCAGCTACTTGGGAGGCTGAGGCAGGAGAATTGCTTGAACCTGGGAGGCGGAGGTTGCAGTGAGCTGAGATCGCGCCATTGCACTCCAGCCTGGGCAATAAGAGTGAGATTCCGTCTCAAAAAAAAAAAGTATAAAAAAATAAATAAATAAAATAAAAGTGCCTGTTTTCCCCCAACATTGGTGGCAAAAGGGAAATAAGAATATAAGTGGAAGCTCAAATACCATATGTTTAAATATTTTAAAGTTTCAAATCAAGTTAACAAACACGGTATGTTTTAATTTCTTGCCTTTAAAATATACCTTCAAAATGAACTGGAACTCAGACTTGCCTCCTCCTCTTCCCTCTGCTGCCTCCATTCCACACTGTAAGTGACCTCCTATCCTTGCCCATGGACATCTCAACTTTCACATCCAAGCTCTGAACACATTCTCTGCACACAGCCTCCCCTTGGCCACGTCTCTTGCCTAAGGGACACATCCTCTGCCTTCAGGGTGATAGACAAGAAGTACAGATAGGCCTTTTAAAATTGAGGACACTCGTGCCTGGATCTAAGAAACATACTGAATCTATTCTTTTTCACTTCTTCATATAAATTCCCGTATGTAAAATACTGAATAAAAAGTAAAACCTTTATGACTTAAAAAACCAATTAAGCCTTTAAAAGAAGATTTTTCTTAAAGCACACAAAAGAGAAACATAATTATACAAATTATACATGTTTTGAATACACTATAATAATTCTCAACAAAATACTGAGGATTATTATTATCTTTTAGAGACAGGTCTTTCTCTGTCACACAAGCTGGGGTGTAAGTACATGATCATAGCTCACTGTAGCCTCAAACTCTTGGCCTGAAGTCATCCTCCCATCTCAGCCTCCTGAGTAGCAAATGCCACCATGCCCAGCAAAATACTGATGTTTTAACAGCAAGATCGTTTAGATCAAAAACACACTGGTGAAAGTGTAACAGTCAGTGTTGACAATATCTGAACATACGGGGTTTTTTTTTAAAAAAAGACTACAGATACATTGCTTAATCAACAGCAAGAAAGTTTCTTTTATTTTTCCAATCCCTCTCTAAGTTAGCTTCTGAGTCATAGTTTAGTTTGGCAAATGTAAGCGTATTCTCCAACCTAAGCAAGTAGTGTTCTTCTTATAAAGATATAATCGTATGTAAACTCTTTATACGTTAGATTCCAGTGAGTAAGTACATACATGTTTATCCGTTTATGTAGGACAAGTCTATTTCATGGTTAGCTCAGATGACAATAGACCAACATGTTTTGAAATTACATGACCAGAAAATTATCTCGTTTAGTCAGAGAAGTCAGAAAATAGTTGAGAAGGAGGACTTACTCTTATCCTCATACTTGAGAGTTGGCATTAAGAGTAGATAAGGAGTTCAAGAAAGGAATGGCAAAACAGGTAACATATAACTCAGCAGTTAACATCCCTGGAGCACAGAATATTGTTAGTGGCATTCTCTCTATAGTGTATAATGTCTTCCCTCCACCCCACCCCGCTGCCACCATGGTCTCCTCTTTCTGATTCACTGTGCTGTGTCCATCACCTGGTTCTCTCTTTAAGAGTATCACTGTTGGCCAGGAGCAGTGGCTCATGCCCGTAATCTCAGCACCTGGGGAGGCCGAGGTGGGTGGATCACCTGAGGTCAGGGGTCCAGACCAGCCTGGCAAACATGGTGAAACCCCATCTCTACTAAAAATACAAAAATTAGCTCTGTGCCTGTAGTCTCAGCTACGCGGGAGGCTAAGACAGGAGAATCGCTTGAACTCAGGAGGCGGAGGTTGCAGTGAACTGAGATCATGCCTCTGCGTGCCAGCCTGGGCAACAAAAAGGAAAAAAAAAGAGTATCACTGTTTCAGGTCCCTCTCAGCTGAGGGAGCAAGAAAATATATGTGTGTATACTAATCACTGTATAGACTAATATATCTCAATAGTTCTATCTGTAACTGTCTGTATCTATATTAAATTAAACATGAACTCATACTGATGCTGGAACCGGCTTTTAATCCAGCTGTGGAGTGATGTGGGATGAGAGTCGGGAAGGCAGAGAGGAAACAAGATTGCCCAGAAGAAGGCAGCTGTTGAAACTGGATGATGTATAAAGTAAAGTGGGGCAGGTGGTAGTTTATATTCTATTCCCTCTATTTTGTGTACGTTTCAAAGTTTCTATAACAATGAGGAAAAAAGAATACTTAGAATTGGAGAGGGCATCTTTGGCCTCACTCCAAGCCCATTTTACTTTTCCTTTGTAGAACAGCCTAACGAGCACTGTTAGCTAATTTCCAAACACAATACTAACCACAACCTCAAGATTTGAAAAGGTACATGATGACAAAAGTAGAAACAACAGGTAACAAGAGAGAAACTTTAGAAAAAGTCTATTAAAAATAACGCAGAAATACAATTTACTATAATACCAAAATATAATTTTTTTAAAAAAATTTTGAGACAGGGTCTCAATCTGTAGCCCAGGCTGGCGTGCAGTGGCACAATATTGGCTCCATCTCCCAGGCTCAAGTGAGCCTCTCACTTCCGCCTCCCAAGTAGCTGGGACTACAGGCACACACCACCACATCGAGCCTTTTTTTTTTTTTTTTTTTTTTTTTTCTTTTTTAATATTTTGTGGAGATGAGGTTTCACCTTGTTGGCCAGGTTGGTTTCAAACCACCTGCCCCACTTTACTTTATACATCATCCAGTTTCAACAGCTGCCTTCTTCTGGGCAATCTTGTTTCCTCTCTGCCTTCCCGACTCTCATCCCACATCACTCCACAGCTGGATTAAAAGCTGGATAAAAAACTCATTCAAGCAATCTGCCTACCTTAGCCTTCCAAAGGGCTGGGATTATGGGCATGAGCCACTGTGCCTGGCCAGAATATACTTTTCAATAAGCTCTCAATAAATATTACTATAATTCCATAAGGAGTTTTTTCTATAAGAATAATCATGAATTATCAAAAAGCCAAAAAAAGTTTAGCATACTGTTTTTTTTTTAAAAGAAAGATAAGCAAACACATCTTTAGATAGTTTTTATTCACAATGATAAACATTTTAGTTTTTAACCTATGAAGATAAACACTATGCCATCTACAAAATTCGGCTGTTTTAAAAAACTCATTTCCCAAGGTTCTAGACAATCAAGTGTTATACTTCATCTATAAGCATCCAATTCTTCAAAGTATTTAATTCATATTTTCATAAAAAACATAAATTTTGTGTTCAGGAGAGTCTCAAATTTAATTTAGGAAAAAAAATTCAACAAAATCAGTTTCTACTCTAATTGCTTTGTGAAGAAAAATTATATATATTTTTTCTAAATTCTACTGATTAAAAACATAAAACAGATAACAGTTTATATTTGAAAAAATTTTAATAGGATACTGTGATATTTTTCTCTCTGTAAAAGAGAAGCCAAAACCAGATCGATATGCATAGTGCTCAGAGAATAAGTATGTTTTGCTTACAAATACATCTCAATCAGTGAAGCTTTTGCTGGTCAGCTCAATCTGTTGAAAGAAATGTTTCTATAGTTACTATTAAACTTATCTCCCTAAATCAGACCACAGATGAGAGATAGGGGGTAAAATATTCTATCTTTTCCTTTTTGTCTACAGCATGCCAATAAATAAGACTCTTAATTTTTTTCTTTTTCTTTAACTGTCTGGCATAAAGAATGCTTAATAGAGCTAAAACACCCTTTGGGATTGGGGAGCGGGTAGGGATGGGGAAGCTTGGAGAATGGAAATAGCTGAGGGTGCCGCCTCACTTCCACGATGACCCACACTCCACCTATCACCTGGTTGTTAGCACCCCAGCCTGCTTGGGAGAGTAACTTGTATTTAAAAAATTGTACCAAGCACTCTCCTAAAAGCATTCTCCTTGGAGTGTAATGTTTCAGAAATTAATCCCTAGTGACTTCTTTACCCATCTGATACAGAAAAGCTTCTGGGCTCATTTGAATAATTTATAGAGGAGACTAGAATAGATATGATCCTGAATAGGAGATCAGCATCACCTATCATCAAACTAGGCAGCTGCCTCTGAAATGCTTGCACAGAAGACCCACACATTGGTGTACACGTGTTCTCTCTATTTTCACAGATCTTTATAGCCTTGGGCTGGAGTACTTCCTTTACGGATAAAACATGTCTGCCCTTTTCTTCTGGGATTTACCAGAAGCATTCTGGAAAGGAAGGCTAAGCCTAGCTTAGGTAGCCTCCCTAAAGACAGAAATCATGTGATACATTTCCCCTCCATTTCACCATGCCATCCTCCTCCTTGCCCTCCACAGTCCATCTCCTCCAGCCCTCCAACATGCCAGAGAGCAGTCTCCTTTCATGTAGAAAACCACAGGGCGGGGCTGAAATACTGCAAGAACAATGCATATTTGGGTTATTTCCACTTGGTTGTCTACAATGATGTATTGACTCCACAGTGCAAGAAACCCAAGTTCAGGCTAAGAGTCAGAAATTCCAGGATTCTTTACTGAGCCCAGCAACACACCGCTTAGAGTCTAGGCACCAACACCCTTGGTTTTCCTTGTTTGCAAAGCAGGGATAATGACACCCAACTCAGGGGCTCATATAATTAATGACTGTACAGTGCAAACTCTAAAGACAAGTGTGAGTCTTTCATGGTATAGGCAGCAATGTGGCCCTTTAAGAGTGATACACATGGCTGGGTGCAGTGACTCATGCCTGTAATCCCAGCACTTTGGGAAGCCAAGGTGGGCTGATCACGAGGTCAAGAGATCAAGACTATCCTGGCCAATGTGGTGAAACCCTGTCTCTACTAAAAATACAAAAATTAGCTGGGTGCGGTGGTGTGCACCTGTAATCCCAGCTATTCGGGAGGCTGAGGCAGGAAAATTGCTTGAACCTTGGAGGCAGAGATGGCAGTGAGATCCCGCTACTGCACTGCAGCCTGGTGTCTGGCAATGGAGCGAGACTCTGTCTCAAAAAAAAAAAAAAAAAAGAGAGAGATACACATTAATTAAACTGTGTTAGCGCACAGAATATCTGTATCAATTACTTTGAGAAAGGCAGTCTAAGTAGATCTACCTTTCTTCATTTTTATGATTATATATTTGCTTTCATGTTCCTACTCTAGACTCATTTTTTTTATAGTACAGAAGTATTTTATTTTTATTTCTTTTCTCTCTTTTTTTTTGAGACAGAGTCTCGTTCTGTCACCTTAGGCTGGAGTGCAGTGGCATGATCTCGGCTCACTGCAACCTCTGCCTCCCAGGTTCAAGCAATTCTTCTCTGCCTCAGCCTCCTGAATAGCTGGGATTACAGGTGCCCTCCACCACGCCCAGCTAATTTTTATTCATATTTCTTAGGTATAGGCAATTTTTAGTCAGTCCAGTGAAGGCATGGCAGGCCGAGAGTTGTTTTTGTTTTGAGATAGGGTTCTGCTCTGTTGCCCGGGCTGGAGTGCAGTAGTGTGAACATGACTCATTGCAGCCTTGACCTCCTGGGGCTCAAGTGATCCTCCCTACTCAGTCTCCCAAAGTATTGGGATTACAGGCGTGAGCCACCGCGCCTGGCCCTGAGAATTATTTAAAGTTCTTCTGGGTGTGTCGCAGAATCTTGTGTTTACCAGGTTATTGCTGGGCAGACTGGAGAGGAGTGACTGCACCCACACCTCAGGGACCAAAGGGAGAAGAGAAGCGCCCTGTCCCAGAGGAAGTCGGGACTTGGCCTGGCAGCCTGAATGCTCAGCAGAGGCACTGAACTCCCTGCCCCCTACTCTGCCAGCACAAGTGACAGCCCCGTAACATAAATGAGATCTCCTACTCCTCTGCCTGTAACTCTCCCAGGTCTTCCCATCATACTGAGTCTTCATGGGCCTTGGGGCAGAGTTGCCAAAGCTGTTGGTTACAAAACTGTGTCCTAACAAAAAGAATGACTTTCTGTTATGTAAGATAGCTACAAAGAAAGATTTTTTTTCCCTTTTAATGCCATTAAGTGAAGCAGTGGATGGAAAGATTGTGCCACAAGGGAACAAAACAGGTTTTGGACTTGACTGCCCAGGAATGGTTGATACCAACAATTACAAAACTATAGAAAAGAGAAGCAGTGTCCTCTATTTACTGTGTCAAATTGAAATCAATAAATCAAACCAAATCAAAAAGTTGAACAAACTCATGAATACCTACTAAGTGTTAAGTAGCCCTTGAAAAATAAAATTAAGGAAATCAAGTTGAAAATAAAAGGTACAGAGAAAACATTTCTTTATTCAAGAAATATTTACCAAGCACCTAATATGTGCCAGACCCTGTAGTAAGAATGGGGATATAGCAATGAACAAGAGACAAAAATCTCTGCTTCATGGAGTTTATACTGTAGAAGAGAAAGACAATAAACAAGCAGGAAAACATTGTACACTATATATGTAGTATGCAGATATGTGCTATGCAGATATGTGCTACTCATGTAGGTTGAGGCAGTCCTGTCTGAGCAGCTTTTCCACAGAGGTGACCTTAAGCAGATGTGAAGGATAAGAAGGAATCAGTTCTGTGAGGACAGAGGCAAGTGCATTCTAGGCCGAGCCAACAGGTAATACCACATTCCTAAGGCAAGAAAGGGCTCTGCATGTGGCTGGGACAGAGTGAGGGCGAGTGGTGAGGAGAGGGCGAGTTTGGAAGGGGCAGGAGCCAGGCCTTGCAGGGCCTGTAAACCCACAGAGAGATGGAACTCTCTCTTCCAAGTGTGTGAAAGCCCTGGGAGAATTACACGCAGAGGAGTAGTCGGATCTGACTTATCCAATAAAAAGATGGCTGCTCTGTGCACAAAGCAGCATAGAGAGTAAGAATACAAAAGAAGCGGGCAAGGAGACCAATTAGGAGACCCTTACAATGTCGTGTTTTGTCTTTAGATGGCTCTGGAATCACTACTTGCACATCATTGGGAAAGATAATGACAAATGATTTTTTGTGTGCATTTCATGTATCATATCTACATGTTTGCTGGGAGAATAAAAAGATGCCACTTTTAAATTTAGTTTTATTATTATTTTTTGAGACAAGGTCTCACTCTATCACCCAGGCTGGAGTGCAGTGGCACTACTGCGGCTCACTGTAGCCTCCACCTAGTGGGTTCAATCGATCCTCCTACCTCAGCCCTGCTAGTAGCTGAGACTACAGGTGCATGCCACCATGCCCAGCTAATTCACATTTTTGTGGATTGGAAAGTTTTAGATTGTGTTATAATAAGAAGACAGCCACGGCCAAATAGTACTTTGCACACATCTGGATTTTAGATTTATGATGTTTAATTCATCTTGCCCATCAATTTCCTGATGACTTCCCACCAGCTTCTAAGACTGCCTAGTTTGTCCCACCTTAACACTTCCCTTAACTGAGCTGCCCCATGGACAGCCATTAACCTTTCCCTTCCCAGGATTTGCCCCTCTTTCAACCTGTACATAAATCTCAGCCTCCTGCTCCAGTTCCTATTGCTTATCTTCCTTGACTCCCTAACCATCAAGAGCTGGACAGATTCAAAAAATAGCCTTCTTCTTGCCGAATCCAATATCCTCTTCATTAGCGATTTCTTGAATTTCCTCTTGTACTTTCTACTGGTGTATCATGTTTCTCTTTTTTCAGTTTAATCATTTATTCTACTCTCATCATTTATTTAACACTTATAGATGACGCTCAGTTATGTGTGATTCTGTAAGACTCCCCCATTTAAGACCCCCTCTGCCACTCTTCCTCTAAACTTACTTCAGGTCCACAATCCGTAGTGAAAAGCTCTCTGGGGCCAGAAGTATTTAAAAAGTAGGAATATTCAGATTTTGGAAATGTAGTATATGCATATATCATAATATATCAATATTTCTGCAGCAAAAATGTGTAACTCTTTAGGTGGGACAATTAAAGGCAATAAATTACCTCATATCAGTTCAGGTCAGATTTTGCTGACAAATTAATTTTGACGTTAATTTACCAAAAAAAAAAAAAAAAAGTAAAAACTTTGAAAGTCTTCTCTATTTGTTCTGACGATATGCTAAATCTATTTCTCTGTACTACTCTCTCTGTTATTCTTAAAACTTTCTACCTGGTTTTCAAGTTACTGTTCAAAGTCAACATTTTCTTAAAAGAATAAATGGATTTGTCCTTGCAAGCAGGTTCCCTTTATGAAGAATTTCTTTACTCTTTCTTTCTTTTTTTTTTTTTTGAGACAAGGTCTTACTCTGTTGCTCAGGCTAGAGTGCAGTGGCATGATCAGGGCTCACTGCAGCCTCAACTTTCTGGGCTCAAGCAATCCTCCTGCCTCAGAGGTCCCAGTCTCCTGTGTAGCTGGGACCATGGGTGAGTACCACTACATCAGGCTAATTTTTTTATGTTTTGAAGAGACAAGATCTCTCCAAAATCAGCACGTTGCTCATGCTGATCATGAACTCCTGGGCTAAAGCGATTCTCCTGCCTCAGCCTCCCAAAGTGTGGATATTATAAACATAAGCTACTGTGCTCAGTCGAGAATTTCATCTGTTACCAGAAACACCATTTTTCTGGCTTCCTAAACTATTAAAATCTTTTTGTTCTATCCGCTTTTGCTCCTACATGTAATTTATCATGAAATCTCTTGACTTCATCCTGCTCAACAGCCTCTATCTTAATACAAAACCATACTGCTTCAGCAGCCTCTCAGTTTCTGAGATTTCAGTTCCCATATGCTTTCAAAGCTTTTTATTTCTGTATTCCCAACTCTTCCATATCAGAAATACTAATGCCCTGTTTCTGAAATATTTCATTTTTCACAAATATGTGGTTGCTCAAGATCTTATAGCAATTTCTTTGTCTGAATTTAAAGATTGGGCTCTACCCCACACTTTTTCATAAAAAAAAAAAATTCTTCCTAAGGTTCGTTTCTGTACCATTCTCTGTAGCCAAACACATTCTACTTAACTTGTTCTCATATGTCTCCAACTGGTTGGTACCTTAATTCTGATACCTTTCCTAATGTAAGACAGAACAAACACAGTATTAAATGCAACTAAATACATGATTTTTTTAATTCGTAAGTAAAATTAGTTTATTTTTCATTTCTAAAGGCTTGGTTTTGATTAAGTTGTTGGTAATTTATGTAAGGAAGTCAGTCAATGTACTTGCAACAATTCCCTTTTCATTCCCTTCCACTTTTGCTGAAAGAAGAAACTCCCAAGGCACCTCATTAGCAAGCACGAAGTGAATAAATAAATAGCACATGTAGCAAACATAAGGAACAAAGGATAAGCCACTGGCAGAATGTTAACATTAAAATTGCAGAAGCACTGGGGACTTTCAGTGAGCTTTGAATGACTGCTGAGCACATGGTACTTGAATCCCTTTCCTTATTTATATACTTTGACCTTCTGGCACTCCATTCTGTTTCTCCTGTAATCCACCTACTAATTCCTTCATAACTATTTATGCTGTGAAAACATGGGAGGCTGCACTTAGTACTTCGGATGATAGCCACTGAATATTTACTCATAACCTTGAAAATATTTGCTATTTCAAATACTCCTTTTAAAAAAACATGAAGGTAGAGAAGACAACTCATTTGCAAGATCAGCTAGCAACATAGGAAGGTCAGAATGCTAACTTGTTTAAATGCCCCTGCCCCAAGTATTTTCAACTTGAATATCATTTTCTTCAGTGACTTTACAAATCACTGGAAGGAAGGGATGAATCTAGATATTTAAGGTTGCTAATGCACAGATAGAAAAGAATAAAATTCAAAACAACTCATTAAATTTGACTGATTATACTAACTAAAGAAAATGCAATAGGGATGGGCAAGTTGTTCAGGTTTAAAGAATATAAGATATAAAAGACAAGGTGGCTAAGTTAAAAAAAGAGCAAAAAAAGACCTGTATTTGAGAGGTTGGGGTATAAATAACAAGTTAATGATAGCAATGTGATAAAGTTTCCTTTAAAAAGCAACACAATAATGAGATAAATAAAACTGTCACATAACATCATAGAGGTAGAAGAATATTATACATAATCTTGTCCAGTTGTTTTTAAGATTTTTTTTCAGCAGCACATTTTATTCCAAAGAAATCTACACAGATTCAGCCATCTATGTAGATGAGAGTTGAGTTTCTCTGAGAGAAGACATGGCATAGAGTTTGCAAGCCTGAGTTCCTCTCCCATCAGCTTCCTCCTTCCTCCTGCTGTAGCCCTGAGTTACCTGAAAGGGATGCCTAGAGCACTATCTAATCCAAAGAGGGAATGGAAATTCCCTCTTTTATAGATACACAAGCTGATGCCCAGGAGGATGAATGACTTAACCTAAGACATCACAGGCCATCTGGAGAAGAGCAGAAATCAGAGCTCTGGTCTTTTGGCCACATTCAGTGCTTTATATTTCAGTTTTAGTCTTCTATATGCCAAGCACAGTAACAGGTGTGAATAAGATGCTAATTCCCTGCCCTAGAGAAGCGAATAGTCTTGAGGCGAAGAGATATAATTTCTAAATAATAGTGTGGATAAATTACTAGAGATATTACAAAATTCCATGAGAAGATGGGAGATGTAAGACAATGCCAGTTGGAAATTAGGGTAACTTTGCAAATAAATAATATTTAATCAGCGTTTTAAAGATGAATAAATATTGATCAGGTATATTTTTTGTATTCACAGATACTTACTGGATTACTATCATCAGTTTGGATTAGTGCAGTTTTTAAATAAAATAGAAAAGCAAAGGTATTTTAAGGGTTTTTTTTATTTTTCTGATGTATATTGTCATTTTGTAAAATATCTGAACAAATTCAGTATTTTGAGTTAACATACATATTTTGGTGAAACATCACTTAATTCTCTAAACTCTTAGAAGTTAATTCTTACAAGAAGTATTTTGGGCCGGGTGCGGTGGCTCACACCTATAATCCCAGCACTTTGGGAGGCCAAGGCGGGTGGATCACAAGGTCAAGAGATCGAGACCATCCTGGTCAATGAGGTGAAACCCTGTCTCTACTAAAAATACAAAAATTAGCTGGGCATAATGATGCATGCCTGTAGTCCCAGCTACTCAGGAAGCTGAGGCAGGAGAATTGCTTGAACCCAGGAGGCGGAGGTTGCGATGAGCCGAGATCGTGCCATTGCATCCAGTCTGGGTAACAACAGTGAAACTCCGTCTCAAAAAAAAAAAAAAAAAAGAAGTATTTTGATATTCTTTTTATTTATCCGAGGCAAAGGTTATGAGAGAAAGCCAAAGGCAAAGTCCTCTGCACATTTAAATGCTTTAAATTAGAAGTTACAGCATCAATGCTCAAAACAGTCTCTACTTCTCCCATTTTTTAAGTTGGGAAATCTTTATTTTAAGATTCCAGTAAATGAAATCAAATAGGAAAAAGTTCTCATTATTTAAGGATCTTATTCAGTGAATAGCACGTCAGCTTTCAGATTTCTAAGACCTTTGTTTGAAGTCAAGCAGGGCGTTTGACTCGACAGGTCCAGTGTTTACTGAGAAGACCCAGGTTGCTTTGAAATTGTTCATGTTGGTTGTGTTTGCCATACTGAGAGCTATCTCATAACCACAAGTTGTCACAAAGAGTCTAAACATTTAAGTTACAGTTGTCCATTTGTCTTGCACTCACAAATTTTAGTTTTCCCCCATGTTCTTCTGGAGATTTCTTCCATGTGACTGAAAATTCTTTAAAATATATATGGTAACTGATAATTAACCAATAATTAGCAATGGACATGAATCTATGCATAGTGACTTTTTGGCCTCTCTGTAGCTGGTATTTGACTACAGCTTCTAAAAGAAAGAGTCATCACACACAATGGCAGAGTGACATGAAAGGTCCGCTAACAGAAAATGACAGTAAAATCAGCAGTTATGGGAATAAACAGAATAATTAAAATACTAAATCCCTTTCTTGCAGTCTTAAATGCAAGAGACAACCACAGGCTTCATCCGACTATACAATCAACAAACTGCCAACATCAAATATTTTATTCCATCTCCAACTATGATTTCAGCATTCAGATGTTTTTCTTTTTTCTTTTTTTTTTGGAGACAGAGTTTCGCTGTTGTTACCCAGACTGGAGTGCAATGGCACGATCTCAGCTCACCGCAACCTCCGCCTCCTGGGTTCAAGCAATTCTCCTGCCTCAGCTTCCCGAGTAGCTGGGACTACAGGCGCGCACCATTATGCCCAGCTAATTTTTGTATTTTTAGTAGTGACGGGTTTCACCTCGTTGACCAGGATGGTCTGGATCTCTTGACCTCATGATCCACCCGCCTTGGACTCCCAGAGTGCTGGGATTATAGGTGTGAGCCACCACGTCCAGCCCAGATGTTTTTCAAAAGTGTGCTTTTGTGTGTGTATGTAGATACAAATACATATCTATACACATACAAACACATATATTTAAAATCAGTTACCTATTTCATTAAATTATGGGTTATATGATAATCAGCACCCTGAGAGGGAAAATATAGAATAGATTATAAGTTTACAGGGCACGCTTTTTCCTAGAGCACATTACAAAACTAGGGTGATAGACATTCTATACATTCCATTCAATAGCTTCAAAGGCATCATGTGCAAAACAAAGCAAACATACACTATTACAGGTAGAGAAGAGAGGGAAAAACAAGCACGAAAGGTGAGTTCACACTGGTGGTGATGGCCACCTCCCATTTTACAGAATAGCACAGAAGATTTAATACTAAAACAGCACACTGGCTTGTTTCATTCTGTTTTTTAGAGACAAGGTCTTGCTCTGCCACCCAGGCTGGAGTGCACTGGTGCCATCCTAGCTCACTGCAACCTTGAAATCCTGGGCTCAAGAGATCCTTCTGCCTGAGCCTCCCAAACAGCTAGGGCTACAGGCATGTCACACCTTGCCTGGCTAATTTTTAAATTTTTTTGTAGAGATAAGGTCTTGTTTATTGCCCAAGTTGGTCTCAAACTCCTGGGCTCAAGCAATCCTCCCACTTTGGCTTCCCAAACTGCTGGGATTACAGATGTGAGCCACTGAGCCTGGCCACATTAGCTTTTACAAACAGGAATTGCGGATAATGAGTAAAGTCTGGGTTAAGACCTTGATTCACCACTCAATCTTAAGAAAACATCACCTGTCAAGTCCAGTATACACAAAGCAATTATGAGCTGTTGATGCAGAATCTTAAACTAACTATTCCACTTCTCAAAGCATCTTTATGTGATTTATCACCATCTGATTAAAATAAGAACTTGGTATACTGCAAATGAGCCCAGCCCAGAGGAAAGTGGCTTTTGAGAGAATATAAAGTAGCTTGGCTCTTTCTCCAGCACTAGAGGTTCTGAAAAACTTGGTGTAAGACAGGGCTAAGTCTCAGAGAACGTAACCCAGCAGGAACTACTTTTACTTACTTTGCTAGTTATTAAACTCTAACCAATTCCAAAAACACTGCTTAACATTTAAAAAAAAAAAAGAATAGCTAAATGAGTATCTTAATAGATAGTTGCCAGGATATTTTCAAACATATGAGACTGAAATATCTTGTTAGCCTAGCATAATAGTACTACATGCTGATTCACAATCATATACCTCATACTCAAACATCACTAAAGAAATACTGGACAAATCAATGACTCAGAATTTCCTCAGCAAGGACTCACCTCAAGATCCCGGTGATAGTACCTGTTTCTGGGATTTTCACATCTATTCCAGGAGTCAGGACGCCTAAGCCGAGAGTCAAGGTTCCTGCTGCGATTGTTAGCGCACCCATTGCACCTGCCACAGCCACACCCACAGCAGGTTGAACCCCCCATGGAGGTTCTGGATTGGATCAGCCTTCCAATTTTTCCCAAGAGAGAACAAAAAGTATTATAGGAGAGCTGGAGTGTCCAGAGTTACATGTGCAGCCCAATATGGTGCCAATATTCCCAAATGCAGTCACTGCAGCCAGCGGCCTTGTTTCTTGGCAACAGAAGGGAACCCCAGTGACAGATTTCTGACCAAAACAAATATTCTATCACTATTAGGAAAGACCCTATATCAACTCAAAAGAAGACAAACCCCCAATTTTTCATCTCTCCAGCTAAAATGATGACAGGATCCTCTCTTAAAGGCCTCAGGAACACAAATGAGCATCACTGGCCAGTGACTCCTCTTTATTATGGGGATGATGTCACCAGAGCTTTAATTTGCTCCTGTACTACATTTGCTGGAAGGAACTCAGCTTGAAATGTAAGGATGTCAGAGAACAATAACAGTAATTACCACTTATATAGAGCTTTGTATTTGCCCCCATGGTTTAGAATCATTAGCAATTCCTTAAGTCAAGATGGGCAGCTGGTGAGGGTGATCATCACTCAAGTATTCCTGGAGGAAAGGGACCTGTCTTGATTAGAGCTGGAAATAGGATCCCAAAGGATTTAAGTGTTTTCAGTTCCTGATGCTTTCTTTAAATCAAAGGCAATTGTAAATATCTTTCCTGTTAAGTGCAAGAAATTCACTTTTTTTTTTTTTTTTGAGACGGAGTTTCGCTCTTGTTACCCAGGCTGGAGTGCAATGGCAAGATCTCAGCTCACTGCAACCTCCGCCTCCTGGGTTCAGGCAATTCTCCTGCCTCAGCCTTCTGAGTAGCTGGGATTACAGGCACGCGCCACCATGCCCAGCTAATTTTTTGTATTTTTAGTAGAGACGGGGTTTCACCATGTTGACCAGGATGGTCTTGATCTCTTGACCTTGTGATCCACCCACCTCGGCCTCCCAAGGAAATTCACTTTAACAAAGGGATTGAAGGCCATACGCAGTGGCTCACACCTGTAATCCCAGAACTTTGGGAGGCCCAGGCGGGTGGATCACTTGAGGTCAGGAGTTCGAGACCAGCCTAACCAACATGGCAAAACCCCTACTAAAAACCTCTACTAAAAACATGAAAATTAGCCAGGCGTGGTAACAGGCACCTATAATCCCAGCTATTTGGGAAGCTGAGACAGGAGAATTTCCTGAACCTGGGAGGCAGAGGTTGCAGTGAGCCAAGATCGTGACACTGCACTCCAGCCTGGGCGACACAGCAAGACTCTCTCTCAAGAAAACAAACAAAATGAAAACAAAAAGAAAAACAAAGGGATTGAAAGTCACAGGTGCAGAACTGGAGTGAGTGAGAGGGAAGAGCATTTTAGTTACTCTTCTGAGACCTTCATTTAATTCAATTGCATGTGAGTAACCACAAAACAGGATTTCAAAAGCCCCACTCTTGCCCTCGTAGGATACCCCCTAGAGTAAGGGCACAGTAGCATTCTGGGTTTTTCATTACAGTTTTTACCCCTCACAATCCCCCACCCCCATAAACATACAACGAATTTAAACCCTGACTGGATAACAGAACACTAAGATAGATAAAAAAAATTTAAAAAGAAGATAAATATATCCCATATAAAAATATAATTTTGATCAACTCTGAATACCAGTGATTATCACTTTAGCACAATATCTTCAGCAAGCTAAACAACCACAAGAATGAGCAAAGAACACGAAAGAATAATTCAATGAAGAAATATAAACGGCCAACAAACGTACAAAAGAGTTCAGACTCATTCTCAGTTGAAGAACTACAAATTTAAATAATGAGCTACCAACAGATTGGCAAAATGAAAAAATGTATCATATATAACATTCATAAAGTGGTGGAAACATAAACATGTTTACCGTTGGAAGTGTAAGTTGATAAACCTTTTTCAACGGGCAGTTTGATAGTGTTTATAACACTTCTAAATAAGAAAGCTTTTGATTCAGCAATTCTACTTCTAGGGAATTTATCCCGCAAAAACAACTGACCAAAAAAAGCATAGAGATGGTGCTGTTTATAAAAGAAAAAAAAAATGTAGAAGCAACTCAAATGTTCACAAATATCCAATAGTTTACTCATCTTTGGTAAAGATCGTATTATACATACAGACCGCCACTCAGCAATTCTAAAGAGGCATATTTATAGAGACTGGCTTGTAAAGATGATCACAAAGATTTCTGAGTTAAAAAAACAACAACCCACAAATGGACTAACTGTTTAGTTCATTTAGACTTTTTTCTCTCCTCACCCTGAGAGGCACACCAAAATAGTTACCTCTCAGGGTAAGGAGAGAATTAAAGTCTTTATTTTATATGTTTCAGTATTCTTGGAATTTTTTTTGCAGCAAATAAATAAAATATTCAGAAGAAAAATAAATATATTACCATGCTCTTTTTAAGAAAACACCCTACAATAGATAAAGCCTTCTAATTTGAGTTAGTATAGGAAATGGACTGACTGGACATATATTTATATGTTTATTTATACATATGTAAATACATAGCACCCACAGTCAGTGCCTCAAAGGAAGACAACACATTACTTGTTGTAGAAAGCAAAACATCGCTCACTGAGCTTTCCTGTTACATCCTGGTGACTGTGATACCTTCAAATGAAAACATCACAAATAGATATATAGACAACCTGGATTTTTCCAAAGCTGGCTATTCATAGGCAACCAATCTTTTTTTTTTCTTCCATTTTTTAGTTCTGTAATTTATTTAACCAAGCTCCTACAGAGAGTCATTTAGGTTGTAACTTTATATATATATATATATACACACATACATATAATTGCACTTTAGGTTCTGGGGGTACATGTGCAGAACACATGGGATTGTTGCATAGGTACATACATGGCAATGTGGGTTGCTGCCTCTATTCCCCCATCATGTATAACTGGCATTTCTCCCCATGTTATCCCTCCCCAACTTCCCTACCCCTTGCTGTCCTTCCCCTATTCCCTCCCAGCAGACCCCAGTGTGTGACACTCCCCTCCCTGTGTCCATGTGTTCTCATTATTCAACACCCACCTACGAGTGAGAACATGCGGTATTTGATTTTCTGTTCCTGTGTCAGTTTGCTGAAAATGATGGTTTCCAGATTCATCCATGTCCCCACAAAGGACACGAACTCATTGTTTTTTTTTATGGCTGCATAGTATTCCATGGTATATATGTGCCACATTTTTCTTGTCCAGTCTATCACTGATGGACATTTGGGTTGGTTCCAGGTCTTTGCTATTGTAAACAGTGCCACAGTGAACATACGTGTGTATGTGTCTTTATAATAGAACGATTTATAATTCTTTGGATATATACCCAGTAATGGGATTCCTGGGTCAAATGGAATTTCTAGGTCCTTGGGGAATCACCACACTGAGAGAGCTGCATAACCAAGACAATCCTAAGCAAAAAGAACAAAGCTGGAGGCATCATGCTACCTGACTTCAAACTATACTACAAGGCTACAGTAACCAAAACAGCATGGTATTGGTACCAAAACAGAGATATAGAAAAATGGAACAGAACAGAGGCCTCAGAGGCAATGCCACACATCTACAGCCATCTGATCTTTGACAAACCTGACAAAAACAAGCAATGGGGAAAGGATTCCCTGCACCATTAATAAATGGTGTTGGGAAAACTGGCTAGCCATGTGCAGAAAGCAGAAACTGGACCCCTTCCTGACACCTTACACTAAAATTAACTCCAGTTGGATTAAAGACTTAAACATAAGACCCAACACCATAAAAACCCTAGAAGAAAACCTAGGCAAAACCATTCAGGACATAGGCATAGGCAAGGACTTCATGACTAAAACACCAAAAGCGTTGGCAACAAAAGCCAAAATAGACAAATGGGATCTAATCAAACTCCGGAGCTTCTGAACAGCAAAAGAAACAATCATTAGAGTGAACTGGCAACCAACAGAATGGGAAAATATTTTTTCAATCTACCCATCTGACAAAGGGCTAATATCCAGAATCTACAAAGAACTAAAACAGATTTATAAGAAAAAAACAAACCCATTCAAAAGTGGGCGAAGGACATGAACAGACACTTTTCAGAAGAAGACATATATGATGCCAACAAACATGAAAAAATGCTCATCATCACTGGTCATTAGAGAAATGCAAATCAAAACCACATTGAGATACCATCTCACACCAGTTAAAATGGCGAGTATTAAAACATCTGGACACAACAGATGCTGGAGAGGATGTGGAAAAAAGGGAATACTTTTACACTGTTAGGAGTGTAAATTACTGCAACCAATCTTTTTCATACAATATGAGATATTTAGCTTTTATGAGACAAACAAAGTAGTGTGCCATATCCCAGTCTATAATGCCATACTTAGGATACCAAAGCAATATCCTGCAGCCTAGAGAATGCCCAATTTGTGAACCTGTGTGTGTATGGAAAGGCAGCTCTTGCTGCACTCGTAATATCAGACTTTTCTGGAGACAAGAACTGCCTCCTTTGTCACTGTGCTCTGCATTCACCTCCATCTTGGCAACTCCACGCCCCATGTGTGGGAGGAGAAGGGTGGTATCATGCTCTGGAAACTGCCTCATTCTCTGTCTGCTGCATACACCAGGCTTATGGATTTGTATTTGGTGAGATTTCCTGCTCTACCTTTGAAAGCCTAAACAAAAGTAAAATTCATACTAGAGCTGAAATGCTGTGCATTTGTTACAGCAGTATTTTCTACTTAAAAAAAACTGTGAATCTATGCATTTCATTCATGAAAAAATTATAAATCATGTTACAGTCATATAAATGCAGTCTGATCCTTAGGGCTTCCTAGTCTGGTAAGGAAGACGACTTGTAAATCAGTACAATAAGTACTGAGTTCCAGGCACATTCAAGGTAAGTGGCAACACAGAGGAAAATAAACAACTTTCCTGGGGCAGAGATCACAAAAAAGGAGCTGTTTGAGCAGGATCTTAAAGGATGAGTAGAAGTCTGCAGCTACACAAAAAATGGAAAGACTTTCTAGGCATGGGAAAGAGTCTATGCAAAAACAAGAGAATGGGCCACTAAAGGAACTAGGAAACAACAGTAGCCTTCTGACAATGCAATCAGGACTGCATTGTCCTGTAGTTTACAGCACATTGGAAAGTCATAAAAAAATTAGACATGGATACCTAAACCATTTCAATTGAACTTTAGTCACAATGTAACTTAAATCACTCCTCCATCTTAAGAAAATTTCTGCATAGGCAATACTTGCACATAGCTCAAAAATAAAAATATTAAAAAGTACACAGTAAAAGGCTTGTGTTTCCTAAGTTCATTTCCCCCACCCTTATCACCTTACTGCAGCTAGTTATTAGTTTTTAATGTATGCTTCCATAGCTTTTTAATGCATCTACACACACACACACACACACACACACACACACACACGTATACACACACCATTCCCCCACTGTTTTACAAAAAAAATAACATGCTATATACATTGCTTTCTATCTTAGATTTTTTTCCCCTAAGTGTATTTGGCCTTTTAGGTGAGCGCTGATAGAGCACAGAGGGACTCCTACCATGCAGTCACTATGGAAAGGCTGAGAGATCGAGCTAGGTACTAGATTTACCCATGTAGATAGAACAGGTTCCAGAGTGGAGTGGAGTGAAATGATGGCAAGATCTGACTGCTGATGAAAGCACAGATCTGGGCAAGGTAGGTCCAGGGGCTCAGCAATCTCTAATCATACCAGATGGCACAAGTCATTTAAAATGACATCCCAGGCCGGGCACAGTGTCTCACTCCTATAATCCCAGCACTTTGGGAGGCCAAGGTGGGTGAATCGTGAGGTCAAGAGATCAAGACCATCCTGGCAAACATGGCAAAAATCTGTCTCTACTAAAAATACAAAACTTAGCTGGGCATGGTAGCACATGCCTGTAGTCTTGGGAGGCTGAGGCAAGAGAATCACTTGAACCTGGGAGGTGGAGTTGCAAGTGAGCCGATATAGCACCACTGCACTCTGGCCTGGTGACAGAGCAAGACCCTGTCTTAAAAAAAAAAAAAAAAGACATCCCAATAGAAGACAGAATATAGTGATATAGTGTTTAGATGAATGACACTAATAAGTCATTTAAGTCAGTCACTATGGAGAAGTCTAACCTTAGTTAGTGCTATGGTTTAAATATCTGCCCCCTCCACAACTCAGGTTGAAATTTAAACCCCAATGTGGCAATACTGAGAGGTGGGGCCTTTAAGAGGTGATTGGGTTATGAGGACTCTGCCCTTATGAATGGACAATTCATTCAGGGATTAATGAACTAATGGGTTAATTGGTTAATAAATTATCATGGGAGGGGAACGGTTGGTATTAAAAGAAAAGGCAGAGAGACCTGAGCTAGCACATTAGCATGTTCAGTCACCTCTCCAAGTAATACTCTGCACTGCCCTGTGAGTCTGTATAGAATCCCCACCAGCAAGAAGGCTCTCACCAGATGCGGCCCCTCAAACTTGGATGTAGCCTCCTGAATTGTAAGAAATGAATTCCTTTTTCTTAGAAATTACCCTGTTTTAGATAGTCTTTTATAAACAACAGAAAACAGACTAAAACAGTTAGCAAATGTCCCAGTCTCAGAGTTGTGGGTTGGATGTCAAGATTTGGAAAGGTCTTACTTCTTGTAGGATGACTTTAGAACTGTGCTTGGTGAGATTAGCAGCCTAGGTGACTGAAGACACAATGTGGGAGGCCTGTGACAATGCTGAAGTATTGTGTCCTAGGCCCGCCCAACAGTGGAGGAGTTACAACGCATGGCCCATAGGATGGGGCAGGTTTGGGGTGAGGTCAGTGAGTCTGAAGCCACTTAAATATGTTTTGGTTTAGTCTAAGAAATGAGGTGAAATTGGGGCTCGAGCATTGAGAGAAATACCAGTGAACCTTTGTGGAACAGGTATGAGGAGAGAGAAGAGGAAATAACGGGAGTGGGAAGGAAAATGGAACAGAGGAATAGGTCACCTGTCAAAGTGGCTATCTACCTGGGAAACATGAAAAATGAAAGGATTAGAAAATGATTTTTCCTCTCTGCTACCTCAACAAATGTTAGAACTGAATTGCTATATTGACTAAATTAGAATAAGTAGGCTAGAAATTGGCAAACACACAACCTTAACAATTATAAGATTAATTGGGCAATGAAAAATGCTGATAAGTAAGACCAGGCGTGGTGGCTCATGCCTGTAATCCCAGCACTTTAGGAGGCTGAGGCAGGCGGATTATTTGAGGTCAGGAGTTCAAGACCAGCCTGGCCAAGATGGTGAAAACCCATCTCTACCAAAAATACAAAAAAATTAGCTAGGCATGGTGGCACATGCCTGTAATCCCCCAACTAGTGAGGCTGAGGCAGGAGAATTGCTTGAACCTGGGAGGCAGAGGTTACATACAGTGAGCTGAGATCGTGCCACTGCACTCCAGCCGAGGCGACAGAGTGAGACTCCATCTCAAAAAACAAAAACAAGCTGTCGAAAACTATTGTGGTTAGAACAGTCTCTGAGATCGTTGAGAATAAAGCAGATTCTTTTCTGTTTTGGATGATTTGGGAGCATTCTAATCTCGAGTGATATTAAAGATTCACAGATGTCTCCTGAATGATGGGGCAGACAAGCATCACCAAGAACGAGGATTCACACAAGTGACTTATAAAAGAGTAGCACTGATTTGGCAATAGTCTATAGATTATAGTTACTTTTGTTTTGCAGGGGGAAAGAGAGGCTTATTTTTCTTCCTAAAAAGTACACACAAAAACTTCTACATATGCACACACATGCACTAGTAGAAAATGGGAAACAGCAGCTTTATTCAGGCCACCAAGAAGGAAAAGATCCAAATCGTTAAAGCAAAAAAAGCTTTTTTTGCTTGAATTAATAATTACCATTTATTCCATTTTACTTGTTTGAATGTGACTCCAGAATAATTGAAAATAGACCATTTTATTTATACTCAGTTTAGTCACATACAATTTCTAGATGAAAATAAGCAATTAGAATTGAAGGGGGATTAAAGTTTTTTATATTAGAAATCCTTGAAATTCTCATTAAGACAAGTGCCCTCTTTGAAGATGTTATAATAAAACATTACTCAATATTCTTATTTCATTTTTTTAAAGAGAAACACTAATTCATAAAGGGTGTTTCTTCATGTCCTGGAAATACCTCCACATAGTGGAATCCAGACATTTCATTTCCAAAGTGAGTTAAGCAGTAAATATAACATGATAAATACAAGTAGACTTATAAAACTAAATGCAACAAAACACATAATAATCTACAATGTTAATTCATTCTTTTTTTTTGAGATGGAGTCTTGCACTGTTACCCAGGCTGGAGCACAATGGCACGATCTCGGCTCACTGCAGCCTCCACCTTCCAGGTTGAAGAGATTCTCCTGCCTCAGCCTCCCTGTTAATTCATTCTTAAATGCAAATAAAGAGTTATCCAATTCACGTTTGTCACATAATACATAATACGTTTTTATTTAATGATACCACTTCCCTATGCTTTTCTCTCATGTGAAAAAAATGGTGTTAGAAATATAAATATTTTAAATAAACACAACTTCTACACTAAAACCCACTAAATATTTAATGCAATTGATTAAAGGAGAATTTGTTTTGTATAAATAAATGTACAATCTGATGATTTTTCTCAGTTAAGATTTAAATTCTAGCAATATTCTAATTTGTAGTTACATTTTTCCCCTAGTTATCATATATATAAGTTTGAGAGGCAATACTGTATATGTAACTATAAACCCACATTTCAGTTTATACAAGCAGGTATAGTAAATGTCTTTTTTAAGGCTAGTCAAGTGAGGCAGTGGGAGTGAAGAAGACACAAAGAAATCTGTAACTAGTTGTGATCAATTAGTTATAAACACCACTGCCCTCAGACTAGCCTGCTTTCTAATTTAATTGAAAGATTCAACATAGTATTGTCAACTTTAAAAATTTTTATTACACTGGGGGAGGTGGGGAGGGATAGCCTGGGGAGAAATGCCAAATGTGGGTGAAGGGGAGAAGGAAAGAAAAGCACACTGCCATGTGTGTTCCTACGCAACTGTCTTACATGCTCTGCTCATGTACCCCAAAACCTAAAATCCAATAAAAAAAAATTTTTTATTACAATGTGTTACAAATAATAAATACAATAACACAAAACATATAGAACAGATGTAAAAATGAGTAAATTCTGATTGTTTTGGAAAATGTAAATTGCTTAGCTTTAATACAAATTAAAAATGTTAGCATTCATTTGAACAAGTAGATATAATTTATTCTGCCTAGTAAAGAAGGCTATTGGTGGTCCTGGATATAATTCCCTCAGCAAATCTGCTGAATCTTACAGGAAATGCCTGGGCTCACTGGGGAGAGTGGATTAAGCGGAGGGTAATTTGGAATGTACGGGAGATGCCCCTGGTACCCTAGAACTGTCAGTATAAACTATTCAGAATCTAAGAGGAGTCAACATTTGTTTCCCAATAATACTGGCCAGGGTAGTGGTGGTGATGGTGGCGGTGGGGTGTGTGTGTGAGGGGGCGGGTCTTGCAATTCTAACAGTCCTATAAACCTCTCAGCCATGAACTCAAGAGACAGAGTTTAAAACACATCAATGGGGAAGAGAAAGGCTGTTATACTGCCTCTTGCCTCCTCCCAGCCCTGGTATGATATCCAGAGTGAGAAAGAGGAAGAGAGCCAGGGCCCAAGACAGCATGAGAGAGGGGAGAAGGGATGATGGAGAGGGAGAGAGAGGGAGACAACAGGCAGATACGAAGTGGATCCCAACCTAATTTTCTGTCGTAGAGATTTTGAGCATCTCTGAGGGGGAGGGTGTGGTGCAGCGAGGAGAGCGTAGAGACAGTGCCTGGCTGACCAGTGATACTTAGAGACATTGTTGCCTGAACCACACCTTGCCTCTGCTTGTTCTCTCAAGTTCCCACACTTCTTCTCCCTGCTCTGGCTCCATCCCTACACTGGGATTCCAGAGGCTTCCAGCCTCTGCCTTTCCCAGGAGTACCAACTGGCCTCCTCCCTTCCCTGACCTCTTTGCCTTGGCCTTGGGACTGCTTCTGTGGGCAGCCAGTGCCCAGAGCTTTTTGCAAGGGAGGAGCCACAGCAGATCCTTCCTTGCCACCTACCTCAAGGAACTTATTTTTTGCCCCAATTCTAAACGCTGCCACGAATTGTTTCCTGGACTTCAGCAAACATTATAGGATCTTTAATTGCATTGTGCTCAAATAATTATTTTTGTTTTATATTATAAAAGGCATACTTACTAAAGGACAAATATAGAAAAAAACTTGAAACTCTGGCTAGGGCTGATAATTGGGTTTATCAGGTATGTTTTTTTTTTCCAGTTATAAATTATTCCTTATAAAGAGAAAAGAATAAAATGTGAACCAAATTTGAAAGTAAGTATAAAGTACAGTAAGCCACTTTACTTAATTTTTTAAATTTGAATTTAATTTTTAAATTCAGTATCTTATAAAATGTTTTATATTTCTGGTATGAAATTATGCTATTTTGAGTTACAAGGCATTCTGTATTGAATTTCATGACCTAATTTTGTCATGTTCTAATGAAATATAAAACATAAGCTAATAATCTCATCATGTTCTTCTTACTGCTTTCCATCAACAACTAAACTTTAAAATTTTTTAATTGTGGTAAAATGCACAAAACAAAATCTACCATCTTAACCATTTTTAACTGCACAGAATTATACAGATCAATATGTTAAATGTACTTAACAATCATTTAAATACATTCACATCGTTGTGCAGCCAATCTCCAGAACTCTTTCTATCTTGCACTAAGTAATTTTTTTAACCCTTAATATGCAGTATTACTAAAGCAAATATCTTTTGGGATGGAGGAGAGAATTACTTTCATGACGAATATATTTAACTATTAACTCTCAGTGGTCTTATAATAAGTTATAATGAGAAACATACAACCTTCAGGCCTGGCAGCTAAACTAACCCTCACTTACTTTGTGACTAAAGATACCATTCTACTTTCTCATCCTGAAGACAAGTAAGTGCATGAGTAATATCTTTCCACAAGTGAAGGAATGCAGTTAACACAACTACATTTTTCTCTCTCCCACCCTGGAGAAAACTTTTCTTTTAAGGCAATGCAATTAAGTTGGAACTTTCTGTACAAGCATCTAGATATTAAGAAGTAACTACTGATAAAATAACTCAAAACACATTACAGTTGGAAAAAGCATAAATGCTTTTTATAGGAAAGAACAATTAATTCCAAATACTGATATCATATTACTCTGTATGCCTTTGAGTTAAAGCACAGTTTGTATAAAAGGAAAAAGTGTGGGCAAAAGGCACCTATGAAAAGGAGAAAGACACACGAAGGCAGCAAAAAGCAAAGAGTCTGTTCATTCATTAAGCTCATTCTTTTTTTTTTTTTTTTTTTTTTTTGAGACAGTCTCACTTGGTTGTTCAGGTTGGAGTACAGTGCTGTGATCTCAGTTCACCACAACCTCCGCCTCCTGGGTTTAAGCGATTCTCCTCCCTTAGCCTCCTGAATAGAAGGGATTACAGGTGCCCACCACCACACCCAGCTAATTTTTTGTATGTATACATTTTTCAGTAGAGTCAGGGTTTCATCATGGTGGCCAGGCTGGTCTCAAACTCCTGACCTCAAGCGATCTGCCCACCTCGGCCTCCCAAAGTGCTGGGATTATTGGTGTGAGCCAACATGCCTGGCCAAGCTCATTCTTTATCGTGGTGCTTTGACATATAATGTTATCTATGATATACATAATAATTATATAAAATACATTATATAAATTACTTTATATTGTTAAATATAATTATATCAAAAATTATAGAATACATATTATATAACATATTACATATGATATTTATGATATATCATACATGCCATTACTTTGAAGTATGTTTCTTAGACAGATTATCTTACAGTGCTTTAATTTTTTCAAGGTTTTATTCTTGGGAGTCAAACATTAGAAATGAAGCATTACCTTTTTAAATATTCCAGACTCCAGAAGTAAAGAACCAAGTGCCTCACTGGTGGTGTGAAAGAACTGGGATTCCCCACAGTGCACTGTAAATTCCTGGTACTCTCCAACCACATGTCTTCCATCCACTACCTCCACAGCTCTGTGAAGAATGGAAACAGTCATGTCAATACGCTATGAACAATGCCAAAATCTCAACAAACCCAAAAGCATATTTCTCCATGTAGTCATATACTTCCAGTCAGCCCAAATAATGAAGCATGCTTTAAAACCTATACAGCATTGTAGATAATTTGGTGCTCTCATAGCACATGTATACATAAACCTGGATGACTTCACCCTGTTCCTAACCGAATTCTTTTAAATCCTAGGCAGAAAACAAATTAGAGATAGGTAGACAGTTAACTAGATGGATAGACAGATTTTGGCATGAAAGCAATCCAACTTCATTTTGCAATTTCTTGGTTGTTCTATGTCATGGCTCTTGAGAAATCACAAAAAGAAATTTCTAAGTTTTCTGAACATTGGAAATAAAGTGGAAACTGAATCCCAGTTAGAGAAACAATCTAGGCTATGCCAGGAAAAGGAAACTGATCTTAGGATTGTAATATTTAGCAGATTCAAAAGGGATGGAAACTAATAAAGGCAGAAAGAATGTTTTACAGACTCTGATGTTTGCCTATGCCAAAGCCATTTCCGTTATCCAACCCTCCAATGTCCTCCCACACCGACCCCCATACACACTGCCTTTGCTAATAACTCTAAATTTGTTCAGTGATTCATTCTCCATATACCTCAGGGGAAGCTGATTCCAGCCCTGGCAGTCAGGATTGCTCTAATCCTGGTGTCCAGTTCCCCTCACCAGTAACTGATTTAGGCAAATGCCCATACACATCTCTCTTGCCGACATTACCACATTGATTTGTCTCCCTGACCTTCTAAAATGTTCACACTTCGCCCTACTTACCTGGCGCAATTCTGACCAATGAGATGTGAGAGATGTCTGCTGAAGGAATCAGGAATAGATCTTTTACAGAAGAAAAAGTTTCCCTTTCCTGCAGGCCAGGGTCATGCCTGTATGTGAGGAATATGATAGAACATCTTGGGACCACGTGCAGCAATAGCCTAAGGAGACTTGGTTGAGGAAAAAGCAGAGAGGAAATATTTGAGCTACTTGAGACTTTAAGTACATTGTTGAGCCACAGAATTACCCAATCTGAGACCTGCCCTATCTCTGGACTTCTTGTTGTGTTAGATAATAAATATCCTGTTTTTTAAGGCATTTTGACTTGGGTGTTCTTTGTTGTCTGCAGTTGAGCATCATACCTGATCCAAGGTTTGGTAGATTTGGTAAGCACAGGAATAAAGACGCCAGAGCAAAATGAGAGCTTTGAATGAAGAATGCCAGTGAAGTAGAAAGAGAACTAAAAATGCCAGACCTCAGCATTTCACAGAAGAAACAGAAGCATTTGTGGGATTTCTGCAATGCTGCAAGGATAAAAAGATGAACAGAGCAAAGTGTTAACACTTTCGAGGGGCAGGAAGATATAATCAATATGGTGATATCAGCAAGGGAGATACAGATTGACATAATTTGTGGAACTCTATTGTATACTTTTTTTTTTTTTTTTTTTGAGACAGAGTCTTGCTCTGCCCAGGCTGGAGTACAGTGGCATGATCTCAGCTCACTGTAACCTCCAACTCCCAGGTTCAAGTGATTCTCCTGCCTCAGCCTCCTGAGTATCTGGGATTACAGGTGCATGCCACAACACCCACCTAATTTTTTTGTATTTTTAGTAGAGATGGGTTTTCACCATGTTAGCCAGGCTAATCTTGAACTACTTACCTAAAGTGAGCCACCTGTCTCGGCCTCCCAAGGTGCTGGGATTACAGGCATGAGCCACCACACCTGGCCCCTGTATACACATATATATATTTTAAACAAAACCATTAAAAGGTAAAAATACCTTAAAATTGAAATGCTGTCATTTTCTTACCATGAATGTGTCTTACATCAAGACCTACTTTTACTAATTGTTCCAGTGACCCTAAGTCACAGTGTTCACTTTGTCCTTCTGCTCACAAATATGCCAAAGGAGCAGCAAACAATAGAAGACCCCTAAAACTTGAAAGCTTACACCAGTACTGCGGACTTACACATTGTCTGCCATGCAGGTACTCACCAGGCCCAACCCTGATTATCTTCCAAGATCAGACCAGATCAGGTGTGCTCAGGGTGGTATGACTGTAGATCGGACTTACACATTGTCAAAGTCAACCAGAGATGATAGGCAGTCTGCTCCCCTTAATATTTTTCCTTTTTAGAAAAACACATATGTGCCCTTTGACTGACTCCAAGTGCCAGCAGAGATAATAGCCATCTATGTGCTTCCTAAGCTTTACATTGCCAGAGGCGGACACCCCCGAAAAGACCTGTCTCTTCGTCCTAGATACTTATGTATTACATGATTAAAAGCTGGCAGGAGTAGCCTTTTCTATATATTTCGCTTGTGATACAATCCCAGCTTAAAAGATAGGATCTTTTTGTCTGCAAATAACAGTCCAACTCACAGAAGACTGATTAAAAACAACATGTCTTATCACATATAAAACAAAAGGTTTGTTTAACCAGTTTATTCCTTTGTGACTGAATTCAGTCACTGCTACAGTTCCAGCTGTTACATAGAGGTCTGATAATTCCTTCCTGTATAACTTGCTTAGAAGTGGGGGAAATCTTCTCTAGAAGCCACCTAGCAGACTTCTTTTCATACACGCACTAAACCAATCACCGGACCTAACACTTTGAGGCTGAGACCTGAAGGACACTACTGTGCGTAAACTAGGCACCTGAGGAAACCGAGGTTCAGTCAGGAAAAAAGGAGTAGGAAGAGGGTAGGAAGGGATGTTGATGTGCATTCTGCCCTCTCCCTAGCTTTGTCTTGAAATATGTTCCCTACACTTTGGGAGAGGTAGAGATGATACATATTCAAGATTGAATTCGAGCTATCAGAGTAGGAACTTTCATAATTTCGGCCTCACAGCGTGTTGAACCCTGTGAACCTGCCTGCCCTCCTGATTTGGGGGTAAACTAAGTCAACACGTGTACTATCCGAGTCAGTTCTCTATGCCTGGGGTCATGATCTCCCAGATGTGAGGGTGCACATGGCCCTGGGGGAAGCCTTAGTTTTTCAGTGGCTAGAGGAGGTGAGAACTATCACAGACAGTTCCAGGAAGGCCCTTGCTTCACCATAATTCTAAAACAAGAACGGCTGAGTGTGTGTGGCACACCCAATCACCTTTGCTCCCCTTTGAGAGGAGAATGGTGAGGTGTTGGCTAAATTCCCTTTCCTCGGGACCCAGATCCAGACACTGCTGCTGTGCACCTGGCCATGGATGCCAATGCCATGATTTCACAGTTTGCTCCAGGACTTGCATGGGGTTGAGTCAAGGTCACAGGATGTGTGGGCTGAGAGGGCTTCTCAAACACAGCTCTGCTTCAGGGCAGCTTCTCCCCCAGCCCCAGAAACTCAGGCTGTCCCCGGAGCATGTTCTACTTCCTCTCTAGAGTCCATCACAGACCTTCTACTCCTCGCAAGCTTACTGGACAAGTTCATCTCCTGAACACAACCTTCACAATGTATTATAAAGAAATAATCGACTTGAAATCATGCCGAGAGGTCTCTAAGACATAAAGGAACTTTGTAACACTAATTAGCATTCATTCTTTCAGCATTTTCCAAATCTTCCATGATATGTCATATGTCAAAGCACACAAAGGTGAACAGTTCCACTCCCTGCCCTCAAGGATGTTAAGGTCTAGTAGACATAGGGGCTTCTCGAATGGCCAGCAATATTTTCAATTCTGAATAATGGTTACCTCTGGAACTACACATAGATAAGTCTCCCTGGCCTCAAAGCCAACCTTAATCAATGTTTGCAACAGGAAAGAACAATTGGAAAGTTTGTTAATTTTTCTTTTCCAAAGGGTAAGTTTTTTACTATTACTCATTTTCACAGGTACATAGCAGGTATATATTTTAAGAGGTACAGGAAGTACAAGCATGCAAAGTGCAATAGTCACATCTTTGAGAATGGGACATTCATCCCCTCAAGCATTTAATCCTTTGCATTACAAACAATCCAATGGTATTCTTTTAGTTCTTTCTTAATGTACCACTAAATTATCATCACTATAGTCACCCTGTTGTGCCATCAAATATTGGGTCTTATTCATTCTTTCTATTATTTTTGTACCCAAAGGGTAAATTTCAGTTTTACTCCTGATGAGCAGGCTGTAGGTAGCTGTAAGAGAGGCTAAGCTTGGCTCCCTGATGAGAAATTTATGTGCAAATGGAAGCACAGTTTCCTTTGTGAATAGTCACAAATGGTCATTTATTAAGGACAAGAACCTCTTGGGTAAACAAAATAAGACAATCCCCCAAATGCTACCATATTGGTCTTGCAGTCTTAGCAGAGGATAATTTATTAATTTGTTAATTATAATCCTCCATACTTCCCTTTTCTAAGCACAGATATTATACTGCCAGAGTGAAAGTTTCAGTGTTAAGTATCGTACTTGATTTTATGCAGACTTAGAAGTAAGTGGAACATTTGCCAATTCATTCAGTTATGTTTCCTTTTTGTTTGGCTAATATTTAAAAACCAGACTACCCCTCTCCCTGGAGATTAAGTTGGTAGCAAAATTAATAATGGCAAGACTGTTTTCCCTTTCCCAAGTTAAAAAGCCACATGGCTTTCTCAGACAAATGCCAGAGTTGTGAGACCTAAAGCCTATGTAAGATGGGTGGGCAGGGGGTGGGGGGAATCCTCTTTAATAGAAAGAAAACAGAATCTCTTACTTTCTCAAGATTGACAGTACTAGGGCCTCTCCAAAGGCCTTGAAAGGAGCCCTGATAAATCTACTTTGAGTTTTCCTAATGTTGGTCTACCTCACCAAGTTGTTCCTTAAGCATTTAAATATGTGTAGCCTAATATAAGGCAAGTTAAATAAGTTTTACAAGAATTATTAAACATCTTTAAAGAAAAGAACTTTCAACCCAGAATTTCATATCCAGCCAAACCAAGCTTCACAAGCGAAGGAAAAATAAAATCTTTTGTGAACAAGCAAGTACTTCGAGATTTCATCACCACCAGGCTTGCTTTACAAGAGCTTCTGAAAGAAGCACCACACATAGAAAGGAACAACCAGTTCCAAAAATATACCAAAAAGTAAAGAGTATCAACATAATGAAGAATTTCCATCAACTAATGGGCAAAACAGCCAGCTAGCATCAAATGGCAGCAATAAACTCACACATATTATTATTAATCCTAAATTTAAATCGACTAAATCCCCCAATCAAAAGACACAGACAGGCAGATTGGATGGAAAGTCAAACCCCATCCATCGGTATGTTGCATCCTGACCCATCTCACATGCAAGGATACACAAAGACTCAAAACAAAGGGATGGAGGAAGATTTACCAACCAAATGGAGAGCAAAAATAAATACATAAATAAAAAGCAGGAGCTGCCTCTGATAAAATAGACTTTAAAGCAACAAAGATCAAAAGAGGCAAAGAAGGACGTTACATAATGGTAAAAGGATCAATGCAACAAGAAGAGCTAATGATCCTAAATATATACGTACCCAATACAGGAGCACCCAGATACATAAGACAAGTTCTTAATGACTTACAAAGAGACTTAGGCTCCCACACAATAATAGTGGGAGACTTTAACATCACATTGTCAATATTAGACAGATCAACGAGACAGAAAATTAACAAGGCTATCCAGGGCTTGAACTCAGACCCGGAACAAATAAACTTAATAAACATTTATAGGCCGGGCACGGTGGCTCACACCTATAATTCCAGCACTTTGGGAGGCCGAGGTGGGTGGATCACGAGGTCAAGAGATTGAGACCATCCTGGTCAACATGGTGAAACCCCGTCTCTACTAAAAATACAAAACTTAGCTGGGAATGGTGACGTGCGCCAGTAGTCCCAGCTACTCGGGAGGCTGAGGCAGGAGAATTGCTTGAACCCAGGAGGTGGAGGTTGCGGTGAGCCGAGATCGCGCCATTGCACTCCAGCCTGGGTAACAAGAGCAAAACTCTGTCTCAAAATAAATAAATTAATTAATTAATAAAATAAACATTTATAGAACTCTCCACTTTAAATACACAAAACATACATTCTTATCAGTACCACATCACACTACTCTAAAAGTGACCACATAATTGGAAGTAAATCACTCCTCAGTAATTGCATAGTATTTCACAAGTTTAAATGAAATATTGATTGGCTGCTTGTTTGTTATTTTCCTTCCTGTCTTCATTGTTAAGCACAATTATTGGCATAAAAGAGGTTTTCAATACCCATTTTTAGACTGCATTCTAGCCTGGGCAATAAAGCAACACTCGTGTTCTCTTTCTTTCTCTTCCTCTTTCTTTCTTTCATTCTTTTTTTCTCTTTTTTTTTCTTTCTCTTTCATTCTTTTTCTCTCTCTCTTTTTTTCTCTCTAAAAAAATAATAATTCTTGTTTTACAGATAATGGATGTGCAAAATAAAATGTAGCATTAAAGTTCAGGTTTAACTAGAGGTTATAAGTCATAAACTGATGCTGTACTGCCATCTATTGTCTATCCAAAGAATTATTACTGTATTCAACAGAGCCTCAGAGTTGTGATTTCAAAGTTACCAAAAGGTGCCCCCATCTGCATTGAATTATTTCCTCAAGAGAACTCAAGACACCAGATAATAGAACCAGTCTTCTGAATTAAGGCATTGGTTGCAAAGATGCATAAGTTTCCTGGCCACAAAGAAAGAAGAAAACTTAATTCACTAACAAACAGCACCAACAGTGTGCATAGTGTTTCTTTACTGCAACTGCTAAATGGCAGAGCGCAACCATTTACTGAGCAACCTCTTTCCTGCTAACATTAGACCCTGTATTAGATTACGGACACATGCCATCAGATAACACGAGACCTGAAAAGGCCCCTCATGATTACCTGTTTCAGTCACTTCATTGCAGATTTGAAAAGACATTGTTCCTGAGAAACCACGTGACTGACAGTGTTCATCCTGCTGGTTACCCATGTACATGATACTGGAAGCCCAGTCTCACAGAAGCATCTGATGACAGTGTGAGGATAGAGCCATGCAAATCTCTCCCATCTCCAGAAACAAAACAAAACCCCCAAATCTATTTCCTTTGGAAAACCAAGGATTTTGGATTTACAAAATGAGTTTTTCCTTCAGAAGCAGTGTTGTCTTCAAATTTACATTTTTCTCAGCTGAATAAAGGATCAAACATAGCAATGTATACACACAAATTGCAGAGTCATACCAGCCTGGCCATTAGCTATGTGATCTTGAGCTAGTTACTTCTTTAAGCCTCAGTTTCTTCATCTGAAAAATGGGAGTGATACATTTTTAAGAGAATTCAATTAGGCAAAACTTCTAAAATGCTTAGCCTAGTACTGCCATATAGTAGGTTCTCAATAAGTATCACCTATTATAATTACACAATGAATGTCAGTTGACATTTCCCGAACAATAATTTATAAGGTGTCATATAGATGGTACTTTGCAGTAGCATATTTATCAGGCTCAAATATGAAAGGAGAATATCTGAATTGGAAGATCCCGTAGAGATAATCTAATGACCCAACCCTACCATTTTTCAGATAAGTTCGTTGAGGCTCCAGATATTCATTGTTCAAAGTCACATGGCTAATGACCGACAGAGATAGGAGTAGACAACCTACCCAACTCCTCACTCAGAGACTCATTTTAAATTCTCAGTAGATGAGTTTCATGATCACAAAATTCCAAGTTGGATGGGGAAATGAAAACAATTTGCTATGTTCATTCGAGTTTTTAAAATACAAAACATCCTCAAAGTTATAGCTATACAAAGAATGCTACACAACTACTCCAAGTACTTAGTGTTGCCAATGGTAATACAATGCAGAAACTCTGCCATCTAGTGGTTGCAGAGGAACATCACTCCTCTACCTATCCTTTTTAGCAGTGCTTTTGTAAAAACAACACGCCCCGGTCCGGTCAGCCTACTTCCTGATTACATTCACCTTCCTGGGCACTTTGATGGCTTTTGTTTGTTTCTTTCATTGGTTTCTGTAAAGATGGGGTCTCGCTATATTACCCAAGCTGGTTTTGAACTCCTGGCCTCAAATGATTCTCTTGCCCCAGCCTCCCAAAGCTCTAGGATTATAGGCCTGAGCCACCAAGTGTTTTAAAATGGCAGCCTGAAGTCTGGGAGCCATCTTCCAATGTGCTCTGTGATGCAGAAATGTCTAAGTTCCCTCACTTCTGACCAATGGAATGCAAATCGTCTCTCCAACAAAGGCTGGAAATGTTTGCCTTAATACTTCCATCTTGTGAGATCGTGGCTTTGGGTGCTAGAGGGTCTGTGAAAGTGAAGCAAGTTACCCCAGGACCACTAGCTTGTTGATTTTGATCATTTTGGATCACTCCACATGATTAACGAACCATGACACACACCCAGAACTAGGCCAGGTTCAACAAGGTTTGGCTCTATTAGCATTGGTCCCAGAGGAAGAAATGATTTCATTCTGGGCACAAGCAAAGAGAAGCCAAGGCTGAGGACCAAACAACCAGGGGAATTGTACAAATCCCCAGGAGAATTGAGAAACTGAGGTCTGTGTCTTAAGGAAAGGCTCGGGTTTATCAAGAGTCTTGTGTTTCACGCGTGATTGCACATGCTCCCATTTAGAGAAGCTGAAGACCCTGGCATTTTTTTCAGCTTCTCTTTGTAACGGTCAAGGTGGACAAGTTTTGTTTTCAGTTGTCAAAATACAAAAGAAGGTTTCTTTGATTGCTGGAATTTTCCTTTTAAGGCAATTCCAATTCTTATCATTTAATGACAGAGGAGAGAAAATGTAGCTTTTATTTTGATAGTGTATATACTATCCAAAGAAAGACTAATGATCTTACTAAGCTTATGAATAATATATTAAAATGCAAAAGAGGGTATTTTCAATTGTTATCCTTTGTAGCACCAAAGACACTGATGATATTACCGTGGAGCAGGCAAGGAGGAAAAAACCTGGCAGAATAAGGTTATATTAATGGATACAAAAATACAGTTAGAATGAATGAGATCTAGTATTTGAAAGCACAACAGGGTGACTACAGTCAATGATAATTTACTGTAAATTTAACAAAACTAAAAGAAAATAATTGGATTGTTTGTAACACAAAGGATAAATGCTTGAGGTGACAGATACCCCATTTATCCCAATGTGATTAGTACACGTTGCATGTCTGTATCAAAATACCTCACGTTATCTATAAATGTATACACTTACTATGTACCCACAAAAACTAAAAATGAAAAAAAAAAAACACAACTATGTGGTTATAGGCAAAAGGATAGAGAAATCGTCCTAAATTACCAGAAGCAACTCTGAGGGGTCATCCCTGAGCTCTGCTGCTCCAGTCATCCCACCTCTGATCACTCATCAAAGGGTCCTTTGTCATTGCATTTGCGCTTGGTTTGAGGGACACTATAAGATGCAGCCATGTAGAACTCTTGGCTGGACATATTGCAGGGATGCGGAGAAGGATGTTAGGTACCATCTAACTTAATATCCTCTCTATGGAGACTGAAGGGAGAGATTTATCTCATTTTGAAATGCTTTTTCAAAGAAAAGCTTTTCTTTTTCTCACCTCTTGTCCTTTAGACAATGAGGTCCATGTACTTGATCATGAATCAATTTAAACAGTTATATAGAACTTTATGAATGTGTGTTTCTGTAAAGTAATTGTTTCTGTTATCACACTATCATTCATTTATGTGTTTATTTGCATTGTTAATTTGATGCAAATTACTGTAAATCTTTCAGAGGAAAAATTGACAGGGAGGCAGTTATAAATACATGAAAACTGTTTCTTTCACCTCACCAGTATGATATCATCTACCCTTGTGCATTCCAACCACCACTATCCTAATTCTAAATTTCATTATGTCTTCAATTGAGTAAGATTCCAGTTATTCTCTGATACTGAGTCTCTCCCACAGCCTTTAACCCATTTTAACTTTACAAACAGATTGATCTTCCTGATATATTTGCCTGTTTGGAAACTATCAGATAGTTGAGCACTATCTACAGAATAGAGCCCTAACTTCACTGTCTGGTATTCAAGTACTTTCACCTTCTGGACCCAGTCTAACTTTTCAAATGTAGCTTCCTTACACATCCTATATTCCAGGCAATTTTGTTATATTTTATCTTATTTAGCAGTGATGGCTGTTTCTTTCATCTTATCTCTTTAAGAGGCTCCTGGGTATAAGTCCCTTTGTTTCTGCCACAGCATATAATAACATCTGTCACATCACAGATTCTCAGTAAGAGTTTACTGGCTGAGTGAATACAAAGCCCTTTCTGCAAAGGTGGTTTGATTCATGACACAGCAGCTGCTTGTAGAGCCTGTTGCTGTTTATGACTGTTTGAAATAATGTCAATATAAAGCTTTGGTTCAAAAGCACCTCCTGTCAACCACGATAGTTACATGCAAAACTGGTCTGTTGGTTATTATTTTTCAGAAGTCTGTGGTGATGTCTCATACTTTGAAGTTACCTTTATAGCATCTTTAATATGCATCGTCTGCTTATTTTGTTTACCTTTGCCCCACCTTGGCTTACTAGTCCAAAACTCATGTCAGCAACAATTAGTAAGAGTCTCTTAAACTCTGGGGTCCCTAAACAACCTGGCATGAAACTTGTCTCCCTTAGTTAATCCTTCAGGCATTCAAAGAATTATCGTGAGCTTTGATAGCACTTACACTGCTGCAATCATCATTAATTACTTCACGGCATTTCCAGAAGCAATAAAGTTTCAAAAGAAATTGTGTAACTGTTGCTTGTATCAAACATTTTTTAGCATTTATTGTACTTTCTGAACTCACAAACACCTACTTTTCTTATAGATCATATACTCTCAACTTTCTCACAGCAATAATTCAGAGGTTTCAAGGCTCTATTCAATATATTCTTTCATATGGTGGTCTATATATCTTTATAAACCTGAAAGTAAGAATTGAATTTTTAAAGGTTACTTGCAAGACCTCTAAACCATTCTTACACATAATAGGGTGCTTATACTAAATGCCTTTTGATAATAACATAAAACTAAAGAAATCATTTTCTTTTTTTTTTTTTCTTGATGATTTGGGTTTTAATTTTGTTTTTATTGCACCTGACAAAATACAGGTAGCTGATGGTCCCGCATTATGTTATTTTAATAAAATAAATTAAATTTAGTTGTAATGGCTGGCTCCTTTTAAAGTAATTCCCTACACTGGGACTGAATTTTTGTACTCTTTGTAACCCTCCACTGAATAGTATAAAAGTTAAGCAGAAAGTATGCTAAACTCAGTTAAGATGTTAAGTAATGTGTTTTATAAACTATTTGGTATGTACAGCTTTTTAAAAACACATAAAAAGAACAACCTTTGTGGTTCACAAGGTTGTGCGAACCCTTCAACTAAAAATGACTACAAGACTTGCCATCAGCTCTCTTCAGGACCACTGCTGGGTCAGAATCAGAAACAAACCTTGGGGCGCCATGAAATTTTTACGAAGTTTCAAACCAAAGCTAGGCTTTGCAGATAATAAATTGCTTGAGTAGGAACCACACATTATGTAAGTGCATGTGTGTGCCCCACAGGTGAGGGCAGAGGCTTTGTTTCCCTGGAGGGCTCTGGCTGGAGGCTGCAACCAGACAGGAGGGCTAGACTGCTACTCAGTACAGTACCTCCTGCTCCTTCAAGAGCCTCCCTAAAAGAGAAAAAGATTTACACTTCCACTTTGCTGCACATCTGGCAACAAGATTGCTACCCTGATTTGGGTTACTTGAGAGAACTCAAAAAAATGACCATCCTTAAAGCCCTAAAAAAAGTTGTGTTAACAGCTATGCCGGGCTCACTGTTTTACTGTTCTTGAAAGCTCTGTCAAAATTTTGACCATACATTAGATATACTAGAGAAATACACCACAGAGGAATCCTTTTATAGGGTTGAATCCTTCGGTAAGAAAAACAACTCTGCCACATTAGGGGCAGCTGCAAGTTTACTGTTTCTGGGGAGAAAAGAGCAATGATAAAAGCCAGGTTTGTGTTTTAAAGCAGTCAGTCCAAACAGTCTGAGTGGTTAGTTGTTACCCCTGAGGGACTTGAGGTGTAACTATATCAGCTATAAAACAGCAATTCCATACACTTAGTAGGTTACTTTATATCCTTCACTCTTACCCATGGCTGTAATAATGGAGAGTAGATGAGACCAAGGCTAAGCACAATTCCACTCAAATCCAAGCCACACGCCCCCTTGGCTGCAGTACAGGGAAGCTCTGCACACCCTGGCTTGGGAAAGTTTTGGTTGATGGAGCCCAAGATGCAGGGTGACCATCTACTCTTTAGGGTTCTGATGACTCCACTCCAGAAAGGTGCATGAAGAGGTCCCCAAGCTCTGTCATGTCGACATCTTCATTGTTGGGGACATGCTGGCTTTCTCGGTTCTCAATGAAATCCCAGAGCCGCACTGAATTAAAGAACCTCACAGTGCCTTGAGAACTGAGCTGTTTCTGAGGTTTCTCAGGCTCTGCTAGCTGCCCATCAGGGTAAGCATGTCGATAAAGGCATTTGCTTCCAAATGGGCAGGTCCCCTTGCCTTGCTCAAAGTATTTACAGGCTTTTTTCCCCATCCCCTGTTTGAAAGCTTCAATCAACTCGTTCTTTTTATTCTGATCTTCCACCCAGTACACACTTGGAATTACAAACTCTGATATCACACAGCATTCTGGACAAGACTTAATGATTTGGTTTTCAAATTGTTTGGCACACCGCCACTGTCGGATGCAGGACAAGCAGTACGTGTGATTGCAATTGGAGAGAATCCCAAATCTCCTCTCAGAAGCAGAGGCCTTCTCCAGGATCACTTCCATGCAGATACTGCACACTTTGTCCTGGCTTGCTTGGAAGGCAAAGGCCTTCTCCATCTCATGTTCGAATGTCAACATGCAGATCTTTTCGTGAGCCTTCCTCTGCTCTGGGTCGAAGGGGTGCAAGACTCGCAGCCTACAGATTTCACAGACCTCCCTGTGCAGGTAGACACAGGCATCCCCAAATCGGCACTCCCCAGCAGCTGCATAGGGGCACAGCTGCTGCTTATTGTTGTAGGAGCTGCTGGCCTCCAGGTCATCAAGGCCACTCCTAATGGCATCTAGGTAGGAAGTCGGCTTCATCTCGGGGCTGGGCTGGGAGTCACTGCAGCTGCCTAGATTACTCACCATGCTCGGGTTAGTCTTTCCTTCAGCCATGCCAGAGAGATTTCGGTCTCTGAGAACCAATGTTCTCTTGTCACGATTCCCAGGTTCATGTGAGTTAGTTTTCACAATGGATGCAGTGACCTCAGAAGGAGGGTGAGGACTGTGAAAAGTCGGAGAGGGTACATTGTGGGCCATGGTGCCCACAGCACCTCCAGCTGCAGCAGAGGGCCTTGTGTGGTCATATCTGCACCGAGTTCCATAGGCACAGTAGCCTTTCTGGTAGTACTTGCAGATGGTGGACGGCTTGCTGCTTGCCAAGTCATGTGAGAATAAGCACTGGCTTCCTTCCCGACACACACCATGCATAAAGTACCTGCAAGTAACCTGCTTGGTGCTCATGGTGGCTGGGCTGAGGGACGGTCGCCGAGCTGCAGCCTCTCACAGCCGCTGCCGCCTAGGCCTTCAAGAAATCATTTTCAATATGAGAGTTTATCTTTTTAGTTTTTCAAAATAATTCTTATGTAGGTTCATTTTTACATTAATTTTTATAACTTTCAGTTTTATCATATTCCACTTGCTCAATTTCCAAACACCTGTTAGTTGTTTGATGATTAACACAAAATGGTCAGTATTTAGTACATAATTCATAATTGTCCGAATCATACCTTTGGCTTCTCTCACCCACCTGCATCAGGTGAATAAACTCCACAGGGGACCAAAGTGGCTTTAATGCTTCCTAGATACATCCTTATGTAATGACTAGAATCAATTAACTGGTGTTAATGCTTCAAAAGAGATCTCTAATTAAAAATTATTTCTAATGAAAAATCTTTGTGTATTATCAACACATCAGGGATACAGATTTGCCGACTGAAGTCAATGGAACAGCTGTGAAGCTGAATCTGAGATGGACTGATCACTTCAGTCCGTCACTTCAGCGCTCATGAATAGGAATTGTCTAAGGTGCAGAGGCAAGAAGAGGTTCTCAGAGTGTCCCTACTCTGCATCTATCCGAATAAAGTCGTCCTTGCAAAGATGCTAGTCACAAGCTCCAAATGTCAGCTTCAAAGTCCCACCCTAAGGGTATTCCAATACCACTGTAACCTCTTTCTCCCCTCTCTCCACCTCAGATTTCCAGTGTGGTCAGACAGATTTGTTTGTCCTTCCCATACACACAGCTTACGTCAGTATTTATACTTCTTTGCTTGGGTTTTCTATTAATGCTTTTGCCTCTCCTCTTTGTAATCTTTGGCTATCAAATTCCATCAAGTCTAATTTCAAAATTCACTTCCTCCAAGATTTCTCTGATTGTAATAAATCCTGTGTTTCCTTACCCCTTATTCAGTTTGTACTAAAGGAAATCTCAACTTACAAAAGGGCTGTGTTCCAAAACTTTTTTTAAGGTAACTGATTTATTGTCTTGTAAGTATGTTATAAATGGTGATTTGATTCCCAGATAAGCCTCTAAAAGTCAATTTCTTGTAGCTGAAATATTACACCATAGCAAAAAGAAAAGAATGTCATTATGAATCACAGAACGGTTTCAATATTGGTTCTTAAAAAGAACAAGAAAGCAGGCCAGGTGCGGTGGCTCAAGCCTGTAATCCCAGCACTTTGGGAGGCCGAGGGGGGTGGATCACGAGGTCAAGAGATCGAGACCATCCTGGTCAACATGGTGAAAAAACCCCGTCTCTACTAAAAATAAAAAAAATTAGCTGGGCATGGTGGCACGTGCCTGTAATCCCAGCTACTCAGGAGGCTGAGGCAGGAGAATTGCCTGAACCCAGGAGGCGGAGCTTGCTGTGAGCCAAGATAGCACCATTGCACTCCAGCCTGGGTAACAAGAGTGAAACTCTGCCTCAAAACAAAAAAAAAAAAAAAAAAGAACAACAAAGCAACAAAATGGTGGGAGAAATAGTGTTTCCTTTTTCTCAAGTGTAGACTATTCTTTTTTAAAGAATAGGGATTATTGAGAAACATCGGTTTAATCAGAAAGAGATGGTGGGTAGAGAATTTTTCAGACTATAACATGACTTTACAGAGCTTTTGTTGTTACCAGATGTTGATGATTGTTATTTCTAATTTCACATCAAAATTCATAGTTTTTCCCTTTCTTTCATACAAATGCATCCATCACTAGCTTTACTTTTAGGCTTTACAGCCATCGACTGAGGGATAGTGATTTATAATGGAATAAAAGGAGAAACAAAGAATGGAAGGAAAAAAAGAAAGAGGCTGGGTGCAATGGCTCACACCTGTAATCCCAGCACTTTGGGAAGCTGAGGTGGGTGGATCACTTGAGCTCAGAGGTTGGAGACCAGCCTGGGCAACATAATGAAACCCCATCTCAATCAAAATATACAAAAATTAGCTGGTCATGGTGGCGTGCACCTATAGTCCCAGCTACTCAGGAGGCTGAGGCAGGAGACTTGCTTGAACCTGGGAGGCAGAGGTTGCAGTGAGCCAAGATCACGCCACTGCACGCCAGCCTGGGTGACAGAGAGAGACTGTCTCAATGAAAAAAAAAAAAAAAGAAGAAGAAAGGAAAGTGTTTCAAATAAGGTGAGGACATGCTTGGAGGAAGGAAAATTCTATGTGTGGAAATAATGTAGCTGGGGGATTGTAGAGTGCAGAAGGAGAGAGGCAGCATAGCAGGTGCATAGCCCTGGAAGGGGAAAGCCACCAGCCCCACGTCTTCCCTAGGCTAGGCACTGGGACTGCCGGGCTTAGCACAGGCCTCGTGTACAGCTCTTGACACAGAGGACTGAAGGATGTGCAAAATGCAGGGAAGGGAAAGTAAGTGGTTTTAAACTTTGAGGTTGAACATTATGAAATACCATTTTTGTAGGTCCAAACCAGTCAAATATGGCAACTGCATATAGTTGGACCTAGTATTATTTGATAAGTGTCCATCTAGGTTTTCTGTGAACATATATCAGAGTTTCTGAACTTAATTATAGGCTTTTTAGGAGCTAAGAACCATATCACCTGCTGTCTCTATAACCTGTACTCTGTGGGTATAAAATAAATGTTTTTCTTTTTTCAGTCAGGACTGATATAAAACAAGTTTTTTCTTGTGCCACTGGCTTAGGCTTCCAGTACAGAGACAGAGTTGAGTCACTAAAGCACAAAACATTCTTTCCCAAGAAAATATTTATTTTGTTTAACAGGATTTTAAATTAGGGAGTGTTATCTCATCAGGTAGAATGAGGACTCATGAATCAACAATCTCTGCACACAGGAGATTTTTATTTCTGCAGTCAAGACAAAGGTAGAAGCTTTCACTTTGTGAAAACTGGGCACAATCTAACAGAACTGCTGAATCCACATTCGTCAGTTAAAAATATCTTCATATTGTCTTTACACCAAATTTTTAAAAATATTAATGATTCAAAAAGGAGACAAACTTTTTTATAAACTGGATAATGGTAGGATATATAAAAATGCTTCTAAAAACGAGAAATTCATAAAATTAAAAAGGAGATAACTTTTATTCGATTTTTAAATTTCACACATTGTTTAAAATGGAAGAAAAAAGGCTATTGGTATTTTTCCTAGCTTTGAAAATTGCTTTTTACTGAAAAGGATCGAAATGTTTTATCAGAAAAATAAATTTCCCAATCTGTCATTCCTTCTTTTTTTTAAAAGAAGAACATCTTAGGTTTTCCTCATATAAGAAATAGCAAAGTATTTCTCTCTTTTTTGTTTTTTCATTTTTTAGTAAGTTGAGACCAGGCCTCATTATGCTGCCCAGGCTAGTTTCAAACTCCTGGGCTCAGGTGATCCTCCCACCTCAGCTTCCCAGAGTGTTGGGATATAATGAGCCACTGTGCCTGGCCATATTTGTCTCTTGTTACCAAATTTAACAGTTAACAATTTATGTCACTAAACTTTAAATATGAATGAGAAAATCACGTAACTGCAATTACTATTAATTTATATATTTTTGAAAACTGAAAAGATTTGACATCAAACCATTACATGAATCATTCCAATGGATCATTCATTTTGTCCTTTTGCTTTCTGATCAATGGTTTATCTGTTTTACTGATAGAAAAGGAAGATATTGATCAATCTAAGAAATACCATACAAAAACCTCAATTCTCTGCTTAAAATGTAAGCAAGGTATGGGAAAGCAAAACACATATGGATTTACTATTTATGTGTTTATAGAAGCAGCCACACACAGACACAGGGAAGGCCACGTGACAGCGGAGGCGGAGACTCGAGTGAAGCAGTGGCAAGCCAGTGAGAACACCCAGGATTGCTGGCAACCACCGGAAGCTAAGAAGAGCAAGGAGGGATCCTGTCCTAGAGCCTTGAGAAGAAGCACGGTCCTGCTGACACCTTGATTTTGGACTTCCAGCCCCCAGATTGAGAAAGAAAAAACTGTTGTTTTAAGTGACTGTGTTTATGGCAACCTTAGGAAACCAATATGCTGTGCTACCCCAAAGTGAATGTGCATTTTATTTTATTTTATTTTTGAGACGGAGTTTCGCTCTTGTTACCCAGGCTGGAGTGCAATGGCGCGATCTCGGCTCACCGCAACCTCCGCCTCCTGGGTTCAGGCAATTCTCCTGCCTCAGCCTCCTGAGTAGCTGCGATTACAGGCACGCACCACCATGCCCAGCTAATTTTTTGTATTTTTAGTAGAGACAGGGTTTCACCAAATTGACCAGGATGGTCTCCATCTCTTGACCTTGTGATCCACCCCCCTCGGCCTCCCAAAGTGCTGGGATTACAGGCTTGAGCCACCGCGCCCGGCCGTGAATGTGCATTTTAAAAGATGACTTCAGGAGAGGCAATGTTTAACACAGAGATGAAATAACAGGTATTTCTGGCATCAGTAATAACTCAGAGGAAGAGATCTTCTTAGGGACCTTGGCCTTCAGAGTAGTTTTTAAACGAAGTTTGGCATGTACCAGTCTCTTCCAGGGAGGTGCAGGCCAGGCTGTGTCTGAGTAAAGCACTCTACTAAGCCCCCAGAGGGAGGAAAGATAAATAAAAAGATGTACATGCCCCTTGTGGTTTAGGCACTCCAAAGACACCCAAAGTCCCAAGATCAAAAAGTGCTGTCTCAAAAAATAAGAAACCTTGAAATAAAATCAAGGCATACTGAGAGAGAATCTCTAAGCTAAAGAGAACTGTATATCTCTGTATCATCTATTGCATTAAATCCCAGCCATTTACACCATATCAAAGATAATTTCTGGTGGCTAAAGAATTAAAGAAACATCAAATCATAAAGATTAGAAACATATGGCATATTAGAGGGGAAGGAAAACAACTTCCTAAGATTAAAAGCAATGAGAGAAATAAAAAAAGGCTAGGTACAGTAGCTCATGTCTATAATCCTAGGACTTTGGAAGGCCAAAGCAGGAGGATCACTTGAGTCCGAGAGTTCAACACTGGCCTGAGCAATGTAGCAACACTCTGTTTCTACAAAACAAAATCAGGAGTGTGGTGGTGCTTGCCAGTAGTCCTAGCTACTCAAGAGTCTGGGGCAGCAGGATTGCTTGAGCTCAGGAATTTGAGGTTACAGTGAATGAACATTGTACCACTGCATTCCAGCAGCCTCGGTGACAGAGCGAGACTATCTCAAAAAAAAAAAAAAAAAAAAGAAGAAAAATATTGGTCGTTTTACTATGCAAAAATAAAAATTTCCATACATTAAAAAAAGTTAAAGGCCGTAACAAGCCAAGAAAATACTTTCAACAAATATACTTGATGATTAAGAAACATACTAAAGAAACTATGTAAATATATAAGAAAATTATTAGCATACCCAATGAGATGAACAAGGGAAATGAAAAAAATAAAGCATTTGAATAAATAAAGGTTAATAAAAATATTTTTCCAACTTCACTATATGCAAATTAAAGTAGCAACAAGATACAATTTTATTTGTTTTGTTTTTAGAGAAGGGGGTCTCTCTGTTGCCCAGGCTGGAGTGTAGTGTTTATTCATAGGTGCAATCATAGTGCACTGCAATCTCAAAATCCTAGCCTCAAGTGATCCTCCTGCCTCAGCCTCCTAAGTAGTTCGGACTACAATTGTGCACCACTATATCCAGCTTGGGATACAATTTTAAAATTGATAATGTTCAATGGTTTATTTTAACATACTACTCGAGGGGGGTGTTATATTAATTACTACAGTCTTTTAGTAAGCAATTTATTCATTCTTATCAAGAGACTTAAAATGCTACTATACCTACCTCTTATAACTACTTTTAGGAAATGATTTGAAGAAAATAATTTTCAAAGCATTCAAAAATCTATTTACAAAGATGCTTATGGTAATATTATTTATTATAACAAAATCTGCAAACAACTCGACCCATTTAGGTAATGACTAAGTATATTATTACATATCCATATTATGGAATGCCATTTATCCATTAAGTCACGGGGCAAAGCTTGTTATTTAATCGGTAAGTAGAAAAGTAGAATAAGAAATCGCATGGGCCAGGTGCAGTGGCTCAAGCCTGTAATCCCAGCACTCTGGGAGCATGAGGCGGGTGGATCATGAGGTCAAGAGATCGAGACCATCCTGGTCAACATGGTGAAACCCCGTCTCTACTAAAAATACAAAAAATTAGCTGGGCATGGTGGTGCGTGCCTGTAATCCCAGCTACTCAGGAGGCTGAGGCAGGAGAATTGCCTGAACCCAGGAGGCGGAGGTTGCGGTGAGCCGAGATCGCGCCATTGTACTCCAGCCTGGGTAACGAGCGAAACTCTGTCTCAAAAAAAAAAAAAAAAAAAAGAAATTGCATGTCAACTATGTCACATATCTAAGAGCATACTGAAAAGAAATACACTAAAATCTTCACAGGAATCATCTCTGGCTGGTTGGATCATGAGTAATTTCTATTCTTTCTGAATTTTCCAAAATTGATATTCATTCTCTTATAATAAGAACAATATTTAATGAACATGTTTTAAAACTCCTAATAGGTTCCTCAGGGAAATTTAAATAAGGCTTTTGAGTGGCAGTGATAGAAAGTAAAACTCTGATGATGGAACAGACCTTAGATTTTGTCTGCCAGTCTTAATTCCTTTTTCCAAATTTTTTAGGCCAGTAATTCCCAATCTAGACCTTGGAATAATAACCCAGATTATTGTCAATTATCTTATCAGAGTCACAGATTTTTTCTTGGATGGTTTCCAAGACACCACTTGTTTTTAAAATTTTCAAGGGCCAGGCGTGGTAGCTCACGCCTATAATCCCAGCAAAGTGCTTAAGGTCAGGAATTAGAGACCAGCCTGGCCAACCTGGTGAAACCCTGTCTCTATGTAAAATATAAAAATGAGTTGGGCATGGTGGCAGGTGCCTGTAATCCCAACTACTCGAGAGGCTGAGCGGGGGGAATCACTTGAACTCCGGGAGGTGGAGGTTGCAGCGAGCCAAGATTGCACCACTGCACTCCAGCCTGAGTGACAGGATGAGACTTCATCTCAAAAAAACAAACAAACAAACAAATAAACAAAATTTGCAAGGAAAACAATACTGCAGAAAAATTCACCCTGTATAATGCAGTCAACATGTTTTGACATTTGTCAGAGAATTAAAAAGCAATCATTACAAATTATTGTAATGTAATTTTGTAGGTTGGGGGCAGTGACTCATATCTGTAATTCCAGAACTTTGGGAGTCCAAGGCTGCAGCTTTGCTTCAGCCCAGGAATTCAACACCAACCTGGGCAACATAGTCAGGCCCTGTTGCTACAAAATTTTAAAACATTAGCCAGTTGTGGTGACCCCTGTAGTCCTGGCTACTTGGGAGGCTGAGGTGGGAGGAGGATGGCTTGAGCTGAGGAGTTTGAGGTTGCAGTAAGTTATGATCACACAGTCTGGGTGACAGAGGGAGAGCCTGTACCTAAAAAACAAAAACAAACAAAAACAAAACATTGTAGTGCTGGCAGCTAGACTGAGGTACGTGGACAGGAGGACACAGAAATTAACAGGAGAATGGCTTTGCTTTGTTTTGTTTCCTGTTGCGCATAGTTTCAAAATCATTTATTTTACCTAAACAGGGGACAGGGAACAAATAATGAAGGGGTACCCTGATTCCATTCATTGCTGCATTTTTCAGTGATCTGTACCTTTCATTTACCATACAGCTTCTTTTTGTTATCTATACACATTTTACAGGACAAATAAATCCATAAACTGAAACTGGTAGAGATTTATGAGCAAATCTTTCCCCTTGCAAAGTGATCCAGGATAAAATCTTATTTATTATTCTCTAGATTTTATTTTCCATCAGGGGTTAGCACACTATGGCCTGCAGGCCAACACCAGCACACTACCTGTTTTGTAAATAGAGGTTTTTTTTTTTTTTTTTTTTTTTTTGAGACAAAGTCTCACACTGTCACCCAGGCTGTAGTGCAATGATGCAATCTCGGCTCACTGCAATCTCTGCCTCCTGGGTTCAAGTAATTCTCCTGCCTCAGGAGAATTGCTGGGACTACAGGTGTGCGCTGCCACGCTCGGCTAATTTTTTTGGTACTTTTAGTAGAGATGGGGTTTCACCATGTTGGCCCAGATGGTCTTGATCTCCTGACCTCGTGATCCACCGGCCTCTGCCTCCCAAAGTGCTGGGATTACAGGCGTGAGCCACCTCACCCAGCCGTAAATAGAGTTTTATTGGAAGAACCACACAGAGACTGTAATGCAGCCGTTTCCATGGCTGCTTTAGTACCACAATGGGAGGAATTTGAGCAGCTGCAATACAGACTATGCGGCTGACAGTGCCTAAAATACTTACTACCTAGCCCTTTAGAGAAACAGTTTTCAACCCCTGTTTTAGGAATCTAGAGGCTTGCTTGACACAGTTGTCTTTTTTATGCACTTTTTAACGTTCATTAAAGAGGAATAAGCACTCCTAAAACTCTAATCAGTATTATCAGATAATTCTATTATAACACACGCTCAAGTTTATCCAATCCTGGATAAACTTAAAGACAGGAAAAATTGCCCACATTCTTAAATGCAATTCAAAATCTGAATAATTCTGAAATTAACTTAATTTTCTTGACTACTGTGTAGCTGTCCTCCAAAATGTCCCACATGATCCTCACCTCCTGGTATTTGTGCCTGTGTATAGTCCTCTCTTACACAGAAGTGGTGATACCTCACTTCTAAGACTAGGTAATGACAGTGTCTCTCTCTTCAAACTACATAATCTATTGTATTACAAAGCATCTCCAACACAGTTGTACAATTTCTCTTGATGGACCTCCTTCCATTTAAAATTTCTGAAGTGAGCAAAGTCATGCAGAAAACATTAATGAAAGTACATAGTAGAGTGGAAAAACTCCTCTTTGCATTAACAGTGATTCATGTCCCAAGGAATCTAGGTTATGAGGTACAATTAAGAGACTCATTATTTGAATATTTCACTCTCAAAGAGCTTCAAGAGACAAGAGGCATTTAGAAGACAGCAATGATTTTGCCAGGCTAGAATTAATATTCTGGTCATTAAGAACATAATCGGTCTTTAGAGCAATGTTTTCAATAAAACAAGCATTTATATCATAATTGATGCCTAAGTAACAATGTAAAGGAGCCTTCCATGTCAGCATAAGCTTGTGGGTGGCAAATTCATCACGTCATTTGCACCTGATGATGATATCTGATTCCATGAAGCCAGAGTGGGCCCATACCAGATCCTGGCCTTGACAGAATTCCCAGAGATCCAGCTGGCCTCTGTAGGGTGGGCGCTGGAAGGTACAGAAACATTCCAAAAGGGCCCCTTTCTTACTTCTGCAGGCAAGTCTCATGACAAACTACTTAGGGTGTTCAATAACAAAAATACAGCACATTACAAAACAGTGCGGCCATATCTTTGTGCCTCTTCCCCCCTCATAATTCAGTCAGTAAGACAGAACCCAGTGACTTTTTTTCAGGTTGGTATATTTGTTTAACTGGAATGAGCAATGTATTTGCCCATCTAGGTTTATAATCTCAATTTATTTTTGTCTCTTTTTTTCAACTTTTATTTTAGAATCAGGGGGACTCATGCAGGCCTGTCCCAAAGGTGTATTGTGTGATGCTGAATAATCTTATTTTAGAGTGTAACTCAGACATGGTTCTCAAGATGGTTTAGAATCTAAATGCTTTAGTTTAAAAATGAAAGATTAAAGTGTCCAGCTAAGAAGGTATTTATGTCATACTTAAGCCGGTTGTTGACTATTTTGAGAGAGGTTTATTCCAAAGCTGGATTTAGGAAACTATATGGCAGAAGACTAGTGAATTCATTTTCAGGAGCCTGTGGTAACTTGTCTCCAAAGACAGTCCCTACACTGGGTGTGGTGGCTCATGCCTGTAATCCCAGCAATTTGGGAAGCAGGTGGATCACTCGAGGTCAGGAGTTTGAGACCAGCCTGGCTGATGTGGTGAGATTCCATCTCTACTAAACATACAAAAATTAGCCAGGTGTGGTGGTGCATACCTGTAGTCCCAGCAACTCGAGAGTCTGAGGCAGGAGAATCACTTGAACCCGGGAGACGGAAGTTGCAGTGAGCCAACATCACACCACTGCACTGCAGCCTGGGTGACAGAGTGAGGCTCCATCTAAAAACAAAGACAAAGACAGCCCCAACAATTGCCCCATTTCTGTACCGCATGCAGCTCCTCACTTCAAAGCATAGTTCTTTTCCTCTCCTGGGCTACATGTAAGAGGTGCAGCTACCCCACTGCTAAGGCCCCACATGAGATGATAGGGGAAGAAACTTCAAACCCAACAGACAGCAAGAACTTAGGCCCCACACATGTGACTCCAGTGGAGTGGCTCAGCCAGCTCCCACTATTCAAGCTACCCTAAATGACACATCAGGCATTTGAGTGAAGGAACCATGTTACATGTTCCCACCTCAGAAAGTCCCAGATGCACCTTACAAACAATAAAGAATCATTACTTTAGTTCACCAAATTTGGGGGTAGATGTTATCCAGCAATAGATAACTGAAGCAGGCTAAAGGCACATAGCTTTATGCTAAACTCCCTTTTTTTTTTTTTTTTGCCAATCAGTTTGAGCTTATGAGGTTGCTCAGGTTAGCCTTGAACTGATGACCTCGGCTTCGCAAGCGCCATGACCTCCAGCGGGAGCCACTTTGGACCCCTAAACTCCTTTTTCTTTTTCTTTTTGAGACAGGGTCTTGCTCTGTTGTCCAGGCCGGAGTGTAGTGGCACCATCATGGCTCACTGCAGCAATCCTCCTGCCTCAGCCTCCCAAGTAGCTGGGATCACAGACATGAGCCACCACACCCAGCTAAGTTTTAAATTTTTCTGTAGAGATGGGGGCCTTGCTATATTCCCCAGACTGGTTTCAAATTCCTGGACTCAAGTGATCCTCCTGCCTCGGCCTCCCAGAGTGCTGGGATGGCAGGCATGAGCCATCACACCCAGCCTAAAATCCATTTTTAATAAAAATATTATGCTGACTCATTTCTTATGAAAATCATCCATAGAAAATCCAGTTGTTCTAAGCCTTTATTAGAAGGAATCTGAAATCCAAATATATTTTAGAAATGATAGATAGATTCAAAGAGGATTTAAAAAAATAATATGTAATGTATTTCTGAATTGATCTTCTACTATTTTAAATAAACAGGGCAGTAGAAGAGGGCAAATAAAGAATCAACTCAATAGTACTAAGCACCTTGGCAATTCTAGTTTAATAGTAATAAGTACCTTTTACCCAGTGATTGCTGTAGTCCCAGTACTGTGCTAAGTATGTACTTTACATCTGTTACCTCATTTAATAATTACAACAAAGCTGTGAGATAGGTGTTATTTCTGGCATTTTATGCAGAGGAGGAAACTGAGGCTAAAAGGTTAAGTAACAGCCCTGTAGTCACACAGGAAGTTATGGAGCTGGGATCTGAACCTGACCAGCATTTAACTATTTACTGTGCTATAAGGCCTCCACTATTTTTTTTTTAAAAGGCTAGTCAAGTAAAGCAGTGGGAGTGGAGAAGGAACAAAGAAATCTGTAACTGGTTGTGATCAATTAGTTGTAAACACCACTGCACTCGGACCAGCCGGCCTCCACCTTTAATAATAAAATGGTTTCATTATTTGGTTACTTTCATGCTCAGAGAGGAGTATATCCCATAGCAATATTAGCTAAAAATAAAAACTGTATTTGTCTAGAATAAGTGACTTAAAGTATTTTGTATGCAATTTGGCATCCCTTTGCATTTAAACTATGGTATTTGGCCAGTCTCATCTCATGCCACATAGTTCCTCTAAGCAAAATATATATATATAACTCCCTATATATAGAAGGATACAGGAGAAATTCTCATATGCAGCATGGACATGTGTCCTTTTGTTAGTTGATTTTACAGTCCCTAAAAGAGTATTTGTCATATAAAAGGGAGAACTGAGGCACAACACCTTATTCCCAGATCAACCTCCCCCACCCCCGACTCCAATCAAGTACATGTCATCCTTTCATTATTCAGAGAGGGCATAACCCTGATTAGCAAGGCTGTAAATGGCGACATATTCCACATAGAGATGGAAAATAGAAGGAAACGAAAGGAAAATAATTTTGCCAAAAGGTAAAATTTTCAGGTCATCAACTCTGCCAGCCTTACAGATTAGTTTTATCCATTTCAAAGAGTCTAAAACACTGTAAAAATCTCCATAAAGAGAAGTTGTTCGAATACCAAGCGAAAATCTAGCTTGGGTTGTTTCTAGAACCTCAATGAGCAACTTGCATTCACAAAAGATCAAGGGAAAGGATACTCTAGTTTATTTGATAAAAAGTTGGAGAAGAAGCCTCAACTGAGAACACCTGATCTGTTACTGCCGCAAAGCTCCTTTATGGCCTCTTAGCTGTGCCAAATTATGCTAGAATATGGGGTGATGCTTTGATGCACAGAAAGGACAATGAACTGAAGGACCCAAACACTTGCCTTATACCAAACATTTTCTTTGTGTCTCTAGGGCAAAAGAAGAATCTGATCTGGTATCAAAAGACCTTACATAAATGCCATCTCTGCCACGTCTAACTGTGCCACTTTGGGCAAGACACTTTATCTCTCTGACTTGAAGATTCTTTACCTGTAGAATAAGGGTGACCATATGACACGCCATAGGGTTGTTAGAGGATTTAAATGAGATAGTACATGTGATTGCACTTTGTCAACTGCTAACCTTATTACGTATTTTAATTCTTATTAGAGTCCCGGAAACATTTTACTATGTATCACATAAGTATACTGCCTTCAACTTTCCAAAGAAAATATAGCAGATGTGAAAGTCCAAACAAATCAATTAAAAAAAAAGAAAAGTAAAATATACCAGATATTATGATTCATATTTTTTTTTCAAACGAAGTCTCACTCTGTCACCCAGGCTGGAGTGCAATGGTGTGATATTGGCTCACTGCAACCTCCGCCTCCCAGGTTCAAGCGATTCTCCTGCCTCAGCCTCCTGAGTAGCTGGGATTACAGGCACATGCCACCATGTCCAGTTAATTTTTGTATTTTTAGTAGAGATGGGGTTTCACCATGTTGGTCAGGCTGGTCTCAAACTTCTGACCTCGTGATCTGCCCGCCTTGGCCTCCTAAAGTGCTGGGATTACAGATGTGAGCCACCGTGGTCAGCCTCATCATATTGATTGTTTACATAAGACATAAAAAGGTGAGAAGAGTGGAGATATTTAATTTTCAGTGCCTGACCAATTTCTAACATACTATGTCCAATTCAATAGAAATATTCATTAATTCACTCAACAAAGAAGTTTTTGTGTGTCTTACCACAGTGAACAAAATACCCTCAGGGAGCTTACATTTTGAATGAGACATAGAACAAACACAAAAAAAGCCAATATTAATTATTATGTCAGGTATTGATAAGTTCTACAAGGAAAAATGAAGTGGCATCAGAGGATAAAGTGATGAAAGTTACTGTCTTAAGGGCAGTTGAACAGAGATCTCTCAGGAGGAAAATATTTGAACAGAGACTTAAATAATGTGAGGGGGATGAGCCAAGCACACCTGGGGAAGAGCATGACCATATAGAGGGAACAGCAAGCACAGAGGCTTGAGCTCGATGCTGTCCAGAAAATGAAAAAGGCCTGGGAGGGCTGCGAGAGGCAGACGGAGGCAGGAGGTGATGTAGTTAGGGACCAGGCCAGGAGTCAGGTAGCCTTGGATTTTATTCCGAGTGTAATGAGGAAGCACTGAGGGGTTTTCGGCAGGGGAAAAACACCATTACATTTAGGTTTTCCAAGAATCCTCTGGAAAAAATTTTTTTTAATTAAAAAAAAAAAAAAGAATCTCTCTGGCTAATATGTAGACTTCAGTGGGGAGAGTGGGTGGCAAGAGACAAAAGACAAAGACCAGAAGGCTGCTATTTGAATAATCCAAGCTAGACATCAGAAAAGGATGGACTAGGATGACAGCAGCTGGGAAGGAGCTAAGAAGTGTGGTCGGATTCCAGACACATTTTAATGATAGAATGATACTGACAGAATAAAGGTGGGGTGTAAGAAGAAGAAAGCTTTCCAAGATGATTCCAAGATTTTGGGGGCTGAAATATTGCATTATTTAGATTTACTGAGATAGGGAACATTCAGGAAGGAGAAGGTTTTTGGATATAATTAATCAAGAGCTGGGTTTTGGACCTGTTATCTAATATGGTACAAAAGCATTAGACATTCAAGTTGAGAGGCTGGGAAGGCTGATGGATACATGTGTTTGGGATGCAGAGAGTTGGATATTAGAAATATAAATGTGGCGTCAGAATCATACAGATGATTTGAAGCTGTGAGCCTAAATAGCTCACCTAGAAAGCAAACGCAGAGAAAGGAGCTCCAAGAACTGAGCCCTGAGGCCCTTCCACATTTCAAAGTTGGGAAAAGGACGAATAACCAGCAGAAAAGACAGAAAGAGATTTCATGAAGATAGGAGGAAAATGAGAAGGGCCTAGTGTCACAGGACACCAGTGTAATAAGGAAACCTGGAGGCGTTGCAAGATGCTGCTCATAATTTGAGTAAATGAGGTCTAAGAATTCATTACTGAATTTGGCAGCATGGAAGTAAATGACAGCCCCTAAACCTGATGTTTCCTTCCATGTGGAAGGAATTCATTCAGTTGACTCTAGGCCCCTCTTCTCACTCTTCCTCTGTGGAGACAGTGACTTCTCTGGTTGAAAAACTTGGGTAGAATAAACAAGCATGCCTGGTGCATTCCTCCTCCTCTTAGGAGCCAGCCCCATGCAGGCAACAGGCATTCTTCTCTGCTTCTCCAGGGGCAGACTCTGCCCACTGGGGACACCTGAGCTTTCCTAATCTGTCTGGAACCCAGGGAAGAAAATAATATTATTCTGATATTGACTGTGGGCTTGAAAAAAAAAAACCAGTGTTATTAATTAGGCAAATTAATAACCTCAAATACCTTTGAGACCTCAAGAGCTTCATAGACTGTTTCAGGTGAGCCCAATTGGAGTGGGTTCCAATCAGAAAGGGAAAGAACGTAGGATAAGAGGAAATGAAAACAGAAAGTATAAACACTCCTTTGTGTTTTTTTTTTTCTGTAAAGAGGCTCAGATAAATGAGTGGCTGTGGGGTCTAGGAAAGTGTGTGTGTATGTTTAAGATATATATTACAGAGCATCTGTACATTGATAGGAACAACCAGTAGAGACAGGAAGAATTGTGATGTGGGAAGGAGGGAACTTTGGATAGGAAAGAGGGGATGGGGTCAGGAGCTGCCTGTCCCACCTCCGCCACACTCCCTGTTACTTTGTCATTAGCAGCAGTTTCACAACCTCCAAAACCTCAATTTATCCTACTCCTTGACTTTACTTTCTATAGTTGCAACTAATTCCCTTCAGTATAGGGTTTTTGGTCCATTATCATCATGCCTTTGCATACAACCTCAGCTCCATCACCCCTAACTTATTATAGTCATCTGGGAAAACTCCAATACTGACATAGGCAGTTTGTCTCAAATTGTCTCAAAAAAAAAAAGAGGAGGTGGGTAATTGGCTCTCTGGGTAGCCTCCTTCTGGGGCTGGTCCTTCAGGCCAAATGCAGTAGGGAGGGTGGACGAGTAAAATGTTCATGTGAGTAAAATGGTCTTGTGTCATCATTAGGTTTTTATTGAAATATACATTGTTAATAACGTTTGTGTGTGTGTATTTTTTTTTTTTTTGAGACGGAGTTTCGCTCTTGTTACCCAGGCTGGAGTGCAGGCGCGATCTCGGCTCACCGCAACTTCCGCCTCCTGGGTTCAGGCAATTCTCCCGCCTCAGCCTCCCGAGTAGCCGGGGTTACAGGCACGGGCCACCACGCCCAGCTAATTTTTTGTATTTTTAGTAGAAACGGGGTTTCACCATGTTGACCAGGATGGTCTCGATCTCTTGACCTTGTGATCCACCCACCTTGGCCTCCTAAAGTGCTGGGATTACAGGCTTGAGCCACCGCGCCCGGTCCATAATGTTTGTATTTTTGTTTGAAAGCTTCGGAAAAGCCAATCGATTAATTAAAAGAAGGTGCCAAATAGGAGAAAAAATATATTTTGTTGTGTTTTGTACTATGAGTTCCTAGAAAAGTAGTTTGGATATGAAATTTTATAAACCGAACATTTTTTATGGCTTGCTAGTTAAGACATTAAATTGCTTCGAAAAGTGGAAACCCTTTGTAATGCGAACAACCCTTTGTTTTGTTTCTAATATTTTGCCTTTTGTATATTAGGTTATCTTAAATCATGAGAGAGAGAGAAGGAAGAAAAGGAGTGAGAGGCTGAGCACAGTGGCTCACACCTGTAATCCCAGCACTTCGGGAGACGAAGGCAAGCAGATTACTTGAGCCCAGGAGTTTGAGACCAGCCTGGGCAACATGGCAAAACCCTGTCTCTACAAAAAATACAAAAATTAGCGAGGCATGATGGTGTGGGCCTGTAGATCCAGCTACTGGGGGCTGAACCGGGAGGATCACTTGAACCCAGGTGATTGAGACTGCAGTGAGCCATGATCGCACCATTGCACTCTAGCCTTGGTGACAGAGACCTTGTCTCAAAAATAAAAAAAAAAAATTAAAAATTAAAAAAATTTTAAAAAGGGAGGATTGGAGGGCTGGAGGAGGAGATTTAAAAAGTAAAAGTGAATTAAATCCTTTAGTATTTAAAAAATAGTACCTCCATAGTTCAACTAGAAAAGTTCACTGGAACCAAATTATATCGTTCTAGTGCTTCAATATAAATCTCTTATATTGACAAATAGCATAAATGTTATGCTTCTATCTATAACACAGGTAAAAATGTTTCTGCTGCAGTTTTCATGGAAATTGCTCTACAGATCAAACTTTTTAATCTACGGAATTAATCTAAGAAAGATAAAGGAAGTTTTTTTTTTTTTTAATTCTGTGACTTTAGCCAATGCAAAGGAAGATTTTAAAGTTCAATATCAGCCTGGGCAATATGGGGAAACCCCCTCTCTAAAAAATATATATACAAAAATTAGCTGGGCATGGTGGCTCACACCTGTAGGCCCAGCTATCAGGAGGCTGAGGTGGGAGGATCACCTGAGCCTAGGGAGGTTGAGACTGCAGTGAGACATGATGGCCTGGGCAACAGAGTGAGACCCTCTCTAAAAAAATAAAAAACAAACAAAATCCTACTGGGATTTTGATGAGAAAGGCATTAAACCAAGATCCCTGCACTCAAGAATTGACCAACCACTTAGTCATGTGAAGACTACGTTCTAATGGGGTTGTGGCCTTAAAGAAAATATGTGTGGATAGGCTGCAGGAATCCAAAAGGGAGTCACCAATTCTAATGAGAAGAGGTCAGAAAAATACCCACAAACTGATGTCAAGGTCCAGAACACTGAAAGAAACTTGAATCTGGGATTGACATGGTTTGGCTCTGTGTCCCCACCCAAATCTCATCTTATAGCTCCCATAATTCCTACGTGTGGTGGGAAGGACCTGGTGGGAGATGACTGAAACATGGGGGCAGGTCTCTCCCATGCTGTTCTCATGATAGTGAATGGGTCTCAGGAGATGTGATGGTTTTAAAAACGAAAATTTCCCTGCACAAGCTCTTTTTTTTTGCCTGCTGCCATCCACGTAAGATGTGACTTGCTCCTCCTTGCCTTCCACCATGATTGTGAGGCCTCCATAGCAACGTGGAACTGTGAGTTCTCCATTAAACCTCTTTCCTTTGTAAATTTCCCAGTCTCAGGTATGTCTTTATCAGCAGCACAAAAATGGACTGATACAGGGGTGGATGCTAAAAGTGGACAAGTTGAGAGCAGAAAGCTGAAACCATAGGAATGCTGAGACCCAAGCCCATAGATTAACCGGACAAGACTGAGTCATATCTGAGGCAGGGTCCACATAACATTCATGCAAAGCCCTCTGCTTTGGAGGGCCCCATGAAGAGGCCCTACTCGCTAGGCTCAGCTCTAGTACTCAGCTAAGAGCACCCTGAACCCAATTCCTAAAGAGCATATCCAGGTAGAGTCCTCAACCATCTTAAACTCAACGTATGTAAAATGCTATGGTTTCCACAACCCCATCTTACCCACTACCAAAAATGATTTTACATCAAGTTCTGTTAAGGGCATGGCAAAGGTAATACATCACCCAGACTTAAAACCTTGGAACTGCTTTCCACTCTTCTATTCCCGTGTCACTCACATCCAGCCAACTGCTGCCTCGCCAGAATTCTCCCTCCATTCTTATGCTTGTATCTGACTCATTTTCACTGCCTTTGTTGCCTCCTCCATCCAGGATCTTATACCCTGAGGCTTGAATAGTGACAATCATCTCATCTGTTCACCTTCCTTGGCCTCAAGTGCACTGCCCTCCAGTACTCCTGAGTGTGTTGACTGACTCAGTTTCTCATAGTGGCATGGCTTCCTGTCTCCAGTCCAGCACAGACCCACACCCTCAGGGAGCTTCCCCACAATCCCAGGAAGCTCAGAGGTCTCTCCCATTTGCACAGGTCCAGGGTTCTTCCAAAGTGCTGGGATTACAGGCGTGAGCCACCGTGCCCGGCCGGTCCAGGGTTCTTATTCTCCTTGCTGCTTTGTTGCCACATTTCACGTTTACCCTGACTCCTCTGGTATTTGGCATTATCAGCAATTGAGGCTCTACCCACACGTGGATGTACTAGAAAACAGAAGCTTACCGAAAAAACTCGACCTTTTTTTTCTATCTATCTATCTGTCTGTCTGTTACATCTATCTATCTATTTGGCTAGTCAAGTAAAGTAGTAGGAATGGAGAAGGAACTAGAAAATCTGTAACTGGTTGTGATCAATTAGTTATAAGCACCACTGCACTCAGACCAGCCAGACACAACCATTTTGACAGAAATTTTTGCCAGAGGGATTATGTGCTTCTTTGCCCTCAGAGTATGTTGAATGTACTTCATCTTCTCCTTCTGTGAAGATAGATAGAATCTCAGGACCCCAAACTCACCATGCCAAAGGAAAGTTAAGCTTGGGAACTGAGTCATGCAAAATCTGCTTTCCTTTTGTTCCCAGACAGACAGCTGTAACTTCACAACATCCTGTCATGGCTCCATTCCCTCTACTCCCTTTTTGCACATGTTTATCTTACATAAAATGTAGATTTACTGGGCACAAGACAATGCATACTTTTTCCTCCATTCCTCTTTTTACATGTAAAATGTAGATTTACTGAACCTAATCAGAGCCTGCAAGAATGTACCCATCTGCCTTATGATCCTCTCTTTTCTTTCCCCTCCAGATTGTTCTTTCCCCTTTAAATACTGAAGTTCCCAAAGCCCCCTTTAGAAAAAGCACAGGTCACCAATGCTCTTGCATGCTTATATTTTTCCCTGGGTGTGTCTTCAACCTTGGCTAAATAAACTTGTATTCGTTTTGAGACCTGCCTCAGTCACTTTTTGGTTTATGCTTCAATACTTGGAATGATATCAAAATGTACAAAATGACTGCATTGCACAGTCAGAGCCAACTGGGAGGACTTCTGTAGGGCTCATTCCTTGTTGTAAGTTGATGTTAAAGGTTTCTCATCTGCTAGATTTAGGAAGAACCACAGAATAAATCAGAGAGCTAAGTTTATTAGATCATTGACTTTATAGATACACAATTTGAAATCAGTATCATCTGGCCTAGGGACAGCTTCAGTTTTCTATGTGGAAAGGAATAGAGACTTCAAAACAGCTATATTTGCCTGCTCGGATGATTTTTTTCCTGCCTCAAGATTCTTGATTATAAGTCAGAGTGGCGCTTGCTAGAGGCTGTCTTTTGAGTGAGTGGCATAACAGAACATTTCCGTATTTAACTTCTCTGGTATGACCCCCCAATCACTTTAAAACTTGGAAGGAGGCCAGGCGAGGTGGCTCACACCTGTAATCCCAGCACTTCGGAAGGCCTAGTTTTGAGGATCACTTGAGCCCAGAGTTTGAGACCAGTGTAGGTAACATAGTGAGACCCCATCTCTACAACAAAATTTTAAGAATTCACCTTGGCACAGTAATGTGTGCCTGTAGTCCCAGCTAATCAGGGGGCTGATGTAGGAAAACTGCTTGAGCCCAGGAGGTTGAGGCTGCAGTGAGCCATAATGGCACCACTGTACTTCAGCCTGGGTGACAGAGCCCCTGTCTCAAAAACCAAAAAACAAAACTTAGAAGTGTTAGGTTTCATTATTATGTCTCTTTACCTTTCTCATGGTGACATAGGAGTTAAAAAGAAATTAGGCAGATAGTAAGAGTAAGGCAGTCCTTGTAAGGTTTCCTTTTAATGAAAAGCAACCCTCAAATAATTTGTTTTCTTGCAAAGAGCAACCTGTAAAACTAAGCTGTATACATAGATAAGCAAGCTAGAAGCTTGCACAGGTGAATGCCAGCAGCTGTTCCAGTAGGGAAAGCCTACCTGGGGGTTAGGCATGTTCAACATGGTGGCTCCATCTTCCCTTTTCTTTGTCAACTATCTGTACAGTAAGGGGCAGACAACATGGCACTGGACAGGTAAAAAAAACCCATTTGCATCAAAAAAGATTAGGGGAGGGTGGCCAGCTTCTTCATGTACTATGTAAACATCATGCCTGGTCCAACCAATCTTTGGGCCCTATGTAAATGAGACACTGCCTCCTCAAGCCAGCCTATAAAACCCTGTGCACTTCACCACAGGTCCGGAAGAGACCCACTCAGGTGCCCTTCTCTGCAGGAGAGAGAACTATTCTCTTTTTTCTTTCTTTCACTTATTTAACCTCTACTCTTAACCTCACCATACATGTGTCCGTGTCCTTGATTTCCTTGGCATGAGGCAACGAACCTCAGGTATTACCCCAGAACAATGGCATTGCTTCAATGTACAATGCTTACTGTATACATGTAACAAATATCTACTGAATCTACAATTATGAACCCAAGTCATTACCAAGACACGTGTGATGATGGCAAGTTAACAGGTTGGAAAAATCATTGTAAGTTGACAGTAAGGTTGTTCAGGCTAAAACAATAGTGGAGTTTGAGAAAGGAATTAAATGGTCCAAACATTAGAGTTGTTAACAGTAAAGAACTGATAATGATAGCAACAAGAGTCTGCCAAATGCCTAGGCAGATAGGGGTGGGTCCCTCATAAAACCGCACCTTCAAGCCAAAAAACTGCTAGTCCCAGATGAAACCTGTGATGCAGAATGAGAACTTTTGTTCCTGTTTGCCTGCCCTGTTCCAATTGATTCTTTCTGAATAATACTTTTTAACCAATTGAATGCTGCCTGTTCCAATACTAGCTATGGCCCACCTCTCCCCTATTCTAAGCCCATAAAAGCCCCAGACTCAGCCACACTGGGGGAACTTTTCTACTTTTGGGTAAGGGGACCACCCCTGGGTCCCCTTTCTGCAGAAAGCTGTTTTGTCACGAGATGAAACTCCTGCCTTGCTCATTCTTTTATTGTAAGCATATCCTCATTATTCTTGGACGTTGGACAAAAGCTCAGGTCCCACCCAGTTCAGGTACCCAGAAAGGCTGTCACACTGACATTTTGCCTTCACTGGCAGGTGCAGCCACTCCATGCTACAGGGCCAGGGCCAACTGAGCTGCCAACACATTGCCATCCATTGAGCTGTGGATGGTGGAACTAAAAGAGCTAATTAGCACACTAACACCCCTGGGGCTTCAGGGTCACAGGCACCTTTGCCTGGGCAACACCACATTTCCCTAAAGGTGACATGCCTGGTCTGGCTGCAGGCCCCACACAGAGCTTACTACTGTGTTGGTGCCTGGAGTGGCCAGCTGGCTCCCGCACTCACTCTCTCACATGCTCCCTCCCACAAGGGGCTGAGTGTGGCAGGCCAAGTAGACAGGATGCCCCTGCTGAGTCTGGTGAAGGGGCTGAGAGAAAATTCCTGTCAATAAGAGATTCATTTTTATCCCTAACCTATAAAAGAAGATAAAGCAGAGAGCAAGGGTAAGAGCCTTGATTATCTTTACAGAAACGAGACTTTGGGAGACATCCAAACCTTTTTATCTAGGGTGGTAGTCTGTGGGGACAGAGTACTACCTTCCACATATCGTTTTTCTGGTTTCTTTTCAACAAAGCTAGGAATAGGCGAATCAAGAGAGGCATCTAAGGTGCAAATGTAATGTAGCCTTCACCCTCAGGTCACTTGCCTCAGGTCGTTTGCATAACCTTGAGAGTTACATCTTATGCGCTAGATACTTCTCTTGTCTCTCCCAGCTTAGCTGCCACATTTTCTTCCTCCCTTTTAAATAGCTCACCTGCCAGTCTTTAGCCCTGCTTTTTAGATTTTTTAAATATAGAAATTAAATTTTAGTGTGACCATGTCTCTCAAAAAAAAAAATTAACTGAGTATGGTGGTGCATATCTGTAGTCCCAGCTACTTGGGAGGCTGAGGCAGGAGGGTTGAGCCAGGGAGGTCAAGACTGCAGTGAGCTGTGATTGTGCCACCTGTACTCCAGCCTGGGCAACAGAGCAAGACTCTATCTCAATAAAATAAAATAAAGTAAATCTCATCATTGCCTTTCTTCTTGATTAAAGTAAAACAAACTCAATGTAAAGCAATTCAAGAAACACAGAAACCAACTGGAAAATAAAATCCCCATAATGTTACACCTAGAGATAACATGTTTTTCAGTGCCCCTTCCCACATAGTTTTCAATCAAAATGAGATTAGACTATACCCTGTTCTTTTAAAAATGTATTAACAGTATATCACAAGTACCTTTTATGTCAATAAACACATAATACATATAATGAATACTATAATTTGTTCAGCAAATCCTTGATTAAAGAACTTTTAGGATGGTTCCAGTTTTTCACTTTTATAAATCACTCTGAGATAAACATTCATTCATGTATTCAAACATTTACACCTTTCCTCCTCGTTTCAAAATTTCAGCCAAAGCTCAACACTGGAAAACACTGGGCAATATATTCTGCAGAAAGCTATTGGAAAGATCTGTGCCAGAGGTACTAAAATACAGCAGAACCAGCCTCACAACTGTCAAGCCCCATTTTTAACCTCGGGCTTTTATATATATATATAAAACTGGAATAAGGACTGAAGAGTGCCATCAAAGCAAAGCTCATGCTTGGGTGCCTCCCCTCTCCCATGGGGGAATAGTGAATGCTTCTCTCCCTGCTGCTGCAAACCAAGTGAGGGAAGCCCCCAAAAAACCAAATATAGAAATGAGGAATGCCAGCAAGAAATAAAGACAGAACTTCCTCCCCATGCACATTCACCACGCTATGGACTCTGGGCCCTGGAGCTGCCATGGTCCAAGGTAGGAGTGGTATTGAGAGAGTTTGGCCAGTATGTTCTGGAATCTGGGGACAAAGATAGACACAGAGGGCAGTGCTGGCTTCCCACCAGGAGAACTTTGAAAGCTGTGGGGCCAAGCAAGGGGGCAGCAGAGGGAACAGTCTTGGGTGAGGGGAACAGAATAGATAAACTCTGCAGGAGTTTTCTAGATGGGCACTGCAAAGCTGGCAGGCTTATGCTTTCTTGACTGGGGATCCCAAGAGGCCTGCCTGCTTGAGCAAGGGAAACTGGGCACTAAAAAAGAGGCATAGGGTGGACTGGCAGGCAGAGCTCAGGGAAGGCATCTGAAGAGGAGAGGCACATCATTGCTCACATCAGGAAATGTTACAGGAGAGAAGCACCAGTGTGTCATCCCAAGAGAAAGACAGCCAGCATTTGAATGCCTGTCATATATAAGGTCAAGAGAAGACAGTCTAAGTGCACCAACTAAGCAGAAATACATACATACATACATACATACACACACACACACACACACACACACACACACGCATGCACGCTTTTGCGACAGGGTCTCTGTTACCCAGGCTGGAGTGCAGTGGCATAATCATGGCTCACTGCAACCTCCTCCTCAGCCTCCTGAGTAGCTGGTTCTACAGGTGTGTACCACCATGCCCAGCTAATTTTTGTGTTTTTTTGTAGAGACAGGATTTTTCCATGTTACCCAAGCTGGTCTCAAACTCCTCGGCTCAAGTGATCTGCCTGCCTCAGCCTCTCAAAGTGCTGGGATTACAGGCATGAGCCTACTAAATAGGCCACCATGCCTGGCCTACTAAGCAGAAAGACTTTTGTTCTTTTTCCTGAGACCCCTCTCCTCCCTGCCTAACTTTTAGGTCAGAGGTAGAGAAAGAATGCTGGAGATTACTTTTATATAAACAGACTTATTAAAGGCACTTTTTACACAGAATTACATAATTCACTATTATTTCTATGCAAAAGCAAAATAACGGCCACTTCCTGAAAACAAATACATCTAAAATGTGTAAACATGATCTTCATGAGAAACATTATTATTATTATTATTGAGACAGAGTCTCACTCTTGCCCAGGCTGGAGTGCAATGGTGCAATCTCAGCTCCACCTCCCAGGTTCAAGTGATTCTTCTGCCTCAGCCTCCAGAGTAGCTGGGATTACAGGCGCATGCCACCACACCTGGCTAATTTTTGTACTTTTTAGTAGAGACAGGGTTTCGCCATGTTGGCCAGGCTGGTCTCAAACCCCTAACCTCAGGCAATCCACCCGCCTCAGCCTCCCAAAGTGCTAGGATTACAAGCGTGAGCTACCACGCCTGGCTGAAACGTATTATTTTATTCTAGTAAGAAGCTGAAAGCACAAGATAGTCTTTGACATTCTATCAATTTTGACTTTGCATATTAATGACAACCAGAAGTAAAAGCCTGGATTCATAAAGAGTGCAGGAGCAGGTAAAATTAGAGCTCCCATTTCTTACTTTGTCAGATTAAAGACATATTTATGTGAAAAGAAAATGAGGATTTCTTCAAAATTCTTCCAGTTGAATGCATTTGCATTATGTATTTGGTTCACAAGTTAATGAGGTCATCCTTAGTAGGTGTGTGTCCCTGAAGGAGCTCCTATCAGAAAAGAAGGGATTATAAATCTCCTTTGAATTTGGAAGTCACATGGATTGAAAAGTACCTTTCAAAAGAGTTTGATAGGGTTTCTGGGTGATTTCTGCCTGCAGAGAAAGTGACAAAGAGCCTGCCTCAACACCTCCTCCACTTCTGCAAAGTGCATATAGTTGTACTCCTCCAATTTCTTCTTCCGCCCTCACCATGTTCCTCTCTGGTCCAGGATGCTTAAGTAAGTATCCTTACTTAACATTGCCTACAGGGTTTTGAATAATAAGGTTCATATCACTGATAAAGCCAAAAATATACACCGAGTAAGCCAAGACAAACATTGACCATTCCCAGCCTACTTGCTGAGTGGATTTTTCTTCTCTCTCTCTCTCTCAAAGAGAAAGTCAGCATTTTGAAAAACTCAAATTTGTCTTCGAGAATAAGTGATCTCCTTTGTCGTAGAGAAAAACTTGATAGTCTGCCTCCAATTCTTGGGGGAACTTCTCAACAAGGAGGTAATTCCAGGCTATGGCTCTGCAGGAGCAGACAGCAGTAGATAAGACTTCCTCTGGCCAAGGCCAATCCACGCCAATGCAGAAGTCGAGGAGCTATCTTCCTTGTGGAGCTTCTTTCTCCCAAAGGAGCAAACCCAATATGTTGCTAAGCATCAGAGGAGTTCTCCAGGTGCAAAGAAGGTCAAGATTCCACTTGAAGCATTGTTTGGAATGGTAATTTTTTTTTTTTTTTTCTTTGAGACGGAGTCTTGCTCTGTCACCAGGCTGGAGTGACGTGGCGCAATCTCGGCTCACTGCAACCTCTGCCTCCTGGGTTCAAGCGATTCTTCTGCTTCAGCCTCCCGAGTAGCTGGGACTACAGGTGCGTGCCACCACACCCGGCTAATTTTTGTATTTTTAGTAGAGACAGGGTTTTATCATGGCCGGGATGGTCTCGATCTCTTGACCTCGTGATCTGCCCACCTTGGCCTCCCAAAGTGCTGGGATTACAGGCATGAGCCACCACGCCCGGCCTGGAATGGTAATTTTTCACTCTTTCAAAGACAACAGAAATCTTTGACATATCCAAAAGGGGCTCACACAACAGAAATTCTTATCAGGTGGAACCACTTGTGTAGCAGGATGAAGGAAAACCAGGAGCTTGCTGTACTGAGAGGTGTAATTTCAGAGTCGGAGGCTAAAGGAAATGAAATAATTGCCAATTTCCTTAAAATCTGCTCTTAAAACTAGAAGAAACATCAGCAACTCTGGAATTAATGTAATATGACAGAGAGTCTGGTACAATTGTTCCTTTGCAACAAACCCTAAAACTGCCTGTAAATTTTAGATCACACAGCTTCACCAGCATCTGCTCAGTTGTATATGGCTTCTTTTACCCAGCAGGGCAATAAAAACTTTCAGAATATTTAAAAACAGGGCTTTTATGATGGAGCAAATCCAAATTTTGGTAGCTAAATCCTTTAAACAGTCACCATCTTCTCATGATAAAAATCTGTTTTGTCTGTAGTGAACATCTGTTGACTTTTTTTTTTTTTTTTTGAGACAAAGTCTTGTTCTGTTGCCCAGGCTAGAGTGCAGTGGCGCGATCTCAGCTCACTGCAACCTCCGCCTCCCAGGTTCAAGTGCTTCTCCTGCCTCAACCTCCCAAGTAGCTGGCATTACAGGTGTGCGCCACCCATGCCCAGCTAATGTCTGTAATACTTGTATTTTTAGTAGATATGGGTTTTCACCATATTGACCACCTGATCTCAAACTCCTGACCTTGTGATCTACCCGCCTTGGCCTCCCAAAGTGCTGGGATTACAGGCATGAGCCACTGTGCCCAGCCTCTCCACTTTTTTTTTTTTTTTGAGACCAAGTCTCACTCTTGTCATCAAGGCTAGAGTGCAATGGTGCAATCTGGGCTCACTGCAACCTCTGCCTCCCAAGTAACTGGGATTACAGGTGCATGCCACCACTCTGGGCTAATTTTTGTATTTTTAGTAGAGACAGGGTTTCACCATGTTGTTCAGGCTGCTCTCAAACTCCTGACCTCAAGTGATCCACCCACCTCAGCCTCCAAAAGTGCTGGGAATACAGGTGTGAGCCACCATGCCCAGCCAACATCTGTCTACTTTCACTGTCCTAGAATTTTATCCACTTTTCTTTTAGTTACAGCATAGTGATTTTTCTTTGGGAAACCACTCCTACCTCCTCTGACTGTGGCTCTGCTGGGACAAACCAGTGCCCAGTGCCAGGGTTGGGCACAATCACTGTGGCCAAGAAGATGAAATATACTGATTTCACAAGCATAGACACATAATCCAAACCAGAGAAGTTTTCTTTCTGCAGGAATTGCTGGCTATGGGGGTGATGGAAAACTACAGCTGAGGAGATCACTCCATGGCAGAGGGTGGGAGCATGCTTACCTGAAAATGTCGTTCTCATAGGAAAACAAAGCAGAAGATGACAAAATGAACCTCTGGACCCAGTCATTCTTACAGCCAGGACCACCTTGAAAGTTTCAGATAGGTAGGCCAAAAACTTTTTTTTTTTAATAAATTTGTGTTGGATTTCTGTATTGACAGATGCCTAGGTAACCATGTCCAATGTTCAATTTACTTTCCCCTGGACAGATAGAAGGCACTCCTTCAGCGTTTTTGTCTCCGGTGTCCACTGGTAAGAAATCTGCCACACAAGAAAGCAGTGACATTTGGAGCCTCATCAGGTTCAGAGTTGAAAGTGAAATGAAGGATAATAATCTTTGTCTTATTTTCTTTGTTTTAACATTTCCCAACTGATTTTAGGCCAATGTCAACAAAGACAGATGTCCCTAATAGTAACTGCAGGACATGTGCTTTCTTACTTCTATAGGGGCAAACTACTCTAGACATCATAACCTGGCAACAGTGGCCAGCACACCCTTCAGTAATGATCCATGCCACCATACCCATGTGTGGGGTGCAACAGTAATGTAATAACAGGCTTTTCCTTAACAAAGTCAGATTTTTTTTTTTTAGATGGAGTTTTGCTGTTGTTACCCAGACTAGAGTGCAATGGCACGATCTCGGCTCACTGCAACTTCTGCCTTCTGGGTTTAAGCAATTCTCCTGCCTCAGCCTCCCGAGTAGCTGGGACTACAGGCGCACACCACCATGCCCAGCTAATTTTTGTATTTTTAGTAGAGACGGGGTTTCACCTTTTTGACCAGGATGGTCTCGATCTCTTGACTTCATGATCCACCCACCTCAGCCTCCCAAAGTGCTGGGATTATAGGCGTGAACCACCACGCCTGGCCACAAAGTCAGATTTTTAAAGTAATAGAAAGTTCTTTGATTGAGATGATAAAATGAAGTATTCAAGAAGTCTCTCTCCTCACAAAACACATAGAAAATCTAGATGTTATAATAAAATATTTAAAATACATAATTACAGTCAAAAGCAAGAAAGAATTTTAAAATTGCAAAAGACGAGGAAACTAAAGCCTCACCTCAGGCAGCATGTGAGGCTGCCTGGCATAGTATTGGGAACAAATACATTCATTCAAGCTGGGTCTTTAATGTCAGCACCAGGGTGGTGACCCACAGTGAGGAAGGTGAAACTGGGCTTCCCACACAAACACCAGTGTTGAAAAGCTGTCCTATCTGTGAATAAGGATAGCTAATAACAGCTATGAACTTGTCTGGATTGAGAGATGCCTAGATGGCTTGTGAAGCATTGTTTCTGGGTGTGTTTGTGAGGGTGTTGCCAGAGGAGACTGACATTTGAGTCAGCCAACAGGGAGAGGAAGACCCATCCTCAATGTGGGTGGACGCCATCCAATCAGCTGCCAGCATGGCTAGAAGAAAGCAGGTGGAAGAAAAGGGAGAAGCAGCTTGCTGGGTCCTCTTGCTCTCTCTTTCTACCTGTGCCAGATACTTGCTTCCTCTCCTCCTGCCCTTGGACATCCAATTCCAGGCTCTTTCACCTTTGTACTCTGGGACTTGAATCAGCAGCTCCTCAGGGGGGGTCTCAGGCCATTGGCCACAGACTGAGAGCTGCACTGTTGGCTTCCCTGGTTTTGAGGGGTTTCAGATTGGACAGAGCCACAACCGGCATCTCTCTCCCCAGCTTGCAGACAGCCTATTGTGGGACTTTACTGTGTAATCCAGTGAGTCAATTCTCCCTAATAAACGCACTTTTATATTTACATATATTCTATTTGTTCTGTCCCGCTGTAAAATCCTGACTAATACAAAGGACTAGAAGAATTTCACCTGCTAGCCTGGTGACAAAGTGTGAAGAATGACAAAAATAATAATTTTAAACCCAAGACCCAAAGCCTATGTAGATATAAATATGTGACTCTGAGCTAAGAAACTAAGTTAATCAAAATTGCCAAGTCCTGATGAAAACAGTAGGCAGAAGCTAAGCTGCCTGTAGGCACCCCCTCACAGACCATGGCACACATGGGACTCCCATGGAAATCAACCCCTGCTAAAGACAAGCTCGAATCAGACAAGTTTTCCCAATCAAAAGTAGGTCAATATTAGTCTAACATTTTATGATGGCCCCCAAAGCCAATTTCCTCTAGAAACCCAGCAGCTTGTGGTAGAAAGCATGTTTCAAATGCCTTTTATTACCTTATGTCAGCATACCAGATGCTTTTTGATTATGTACAAACATTACTTATTAACCACACTATTATTTTTTAACCCCGTTCATAAGATTAAAATCAGTCTCCCAGGGTTTTTCTACCATTAGTATTTTTATGATGAATACATTTCTAATTCTTTTATTATTATACTTTAGATTCTGGGATACATGCACAGAACATGCAGGTTTGTTACATAGGTATACCTGTGTCATGGTGGTTTGCTGCACCCATCAACGTGTCATCTACATTAGGTATTTCTCCTAATGCTTAACCCTCTCCTAGCCCCCCAACCCCTGACAGGCCCCAGTGTGTGATATTTCCTTCCTGTGTCCATGTGTTCTCAGTGTTCAAATCCCACTTGTGATTGAGAACATGCAGTGTTTGGTTTTCTGTTGCTGTGTTAGTTTGCTGAGAAAGATGTTTTCCAGCTTTACTCGTGTCCCTGCAAAGGACATGAACTCATCCTTTTTATGGCTGCATGGTATTCCATGGTGTATATGTGCCACATTTTCTTTAGTCTATCATTGATGGGCATTTGGGTTGGTTCCAAGTCTTTGCTATTGTGATTAATGCTGCACTAAACATAAGTGTGCATGTGTTTTTATAGTAGAATGACTTATAATCCTTTGGGTATATGCTCAGTAATGGGATTGCTGGGTCAAATGGTATTTCTGGTTCTAGATCCTTGAGGAATCACCACACTTCTTCCCAATGGTTGAACTAATTTATACTCCCACCCACACTGTAAAAGTATTCCTGTTTCTCCACATCCTCTCCAGCATCTGTTGTTTCCTGACTTTTTAATGATCACCGTTCTAACTGGTATAAGATGGTATCTCAATGGGGTTTTGACCTGCATTTCTTTAATGACCAGTGATGATGAGCTTTTTTTGATGTTTGTCGGCTGCATAAATGTCTTCTTTTGAGAAGTGTCTGTTCATATCCTTCACTCACTTTTTGATGGGGTTGTTTTTTTCCTTGTAAATTTGTGTAAGTTCCTTACGGATTCTGGATATTAGACCTTTGTCTGATGGATAGATTGCAAAAATTTTCTCCCATTCTGTAGGTTGCCTGTTCATTCTGATGATAGTTTCTTTTGCAGTGCAGAAGCTCTTCAGTTTAATTAGATCCCGTTTGTCCATTTTGGCTTTTGTTGCTTTTGGTGTTTTAATCATTAAGTCTTTGCCCATGCCTATGTCCTGAATGGTATTGCCTAGGTTTTCTTCTAGGGTTTTTATGGTTTTAAGTCTTACATTTAAGTCTTTAATCCATCTTGAGTTAATTTTTGTATAAGGTGTAAGGAAGGGGTCCAGTTTCAGTTTTCTGCATATGGCTAGCCAGTTTTCCCAATACCATTTATTAAATAAGGAATCCTTTCCCCCATTGCTTGTTGTTGTCTGGTTTGTCAAAGATCAGATGGTTATAAATGTGTGGCATTATTTCTGAGGCCTCTGCTCTGTTCCATTGGTCTATATATCTGTTTTGGTATGAGTACCATGCTGTTTTTGTTACTGTCACCTTGTAGTATAGTTTGAAATCAGGTAGCATGATGCCTCCAGCTTTGTTCCTTTTGCTTAGGATTGTCTTGGCTATATGAGTTTTTTTTTTTTTTTTTTGTTCTATATGAAATTTAAAGTAGTTTTTTCTAATTCTGTGAAGAAAGTCAAGGTCAAATAGCTTGACAAGGATAGCATTGAATCTATAAATTACTTTGGGCAGTATGGCTATTTTCACAATATTGATTATTCCTATTCATGACTGTGAAATGTTTTTCCATTTGTTTGTGTCCCCTCTTATTTCTTTGAGCAGTGGTTTATGCTTCTCCTTGAAGAGGTCCTTCACATCTTTTGTAAGTTGTATTCCTAGGTATTTTATTCTCTTTGTAGCAATTGTGAATGGGAGTTCACTTATGATTTGGCTCTCTGTTTGGCTATTATTGGTGTAGAGATATGTTTGTGATTTTTGCACACTGATTTTATATCCTGAGACTTTGCTGAAGTTGCTTATCGGCTTAAGGAGATTTTGGGCTGAGACAATGGGGTTTTTTAAATATACAATCATGTCATCTGCAAATAGAGGAAATTTTACTTTCTCTCTTCCTATGTGAATATACTTTATTTCTTTCTCTTGCCTGATTGCCCTGGCCAGAACTTCCAATACTATGTTGAATAGGAGTGGTGAGAGCATCCTTCTCTTGTGCCAGTTTTCAAAGGGAGTGCTTCCAGCTCTTGCCCATTCAGTATGATATTGGCTGTGGGTTTGTCATAAATAGCTCTTATTTTGAGATATGTTCCATCAATATCTTTTTTTTTTTTTTTTTTTTTTAAGAGGGAGTCTTCCTCTGTCACCAGGCTGGAGTGTAGTGGCGCAATCTTGGCTCACTGCAATCTCTGCTTCCTGGGTTCAAGGGATTCTCCCACCTCAGCCTCCTGAGTAGCTGGGATTACAGGTGCATGCCACCACACCCAGCTGATTTTTGTATTTTTAGTAGAGATGGGGTTTCACCATGCTGGCCAGGATGGTCTCAATCTCCTGACCTCGTGATCCGCCCACCTCAGCCTCCCAAAGTGCTGGGATTACAGGCATGAGCCACTGCACCCGGCCTGTTCCATCAATATCTAGCTGATTGAGAGTTTTTAGCATGAAGGGGTGTTGAATTTTATCAAAGGCCTTTTCTGCATCTATTCAGATAACCTTGTGGTTCTTGTCATTGGTTCTGTTTATGTGATGGATTACATTTATTGATTTGTGTATGTTGAACCAGCCTTGCATCCCAGGGATGAAGCTGACTTGCTCATGATGGATAAGCTTTTTGATGTGCTGCTTCATTCAGTCCACCAGTATTTTATTGAGCCTTTTCGCATCAATGTTCATCAGGGATATTGGCCTGAAATTTTTTGTTGTTGTGTCTCTGCCAGGTTTTGGCATCAGGATGATACTGGCCTCATAAAAATGAGTTAGGGAGGAGTCCCTCTTTTTCTATTGTTTGGAATAGTTTCAGAAGGAATGGTACCAGCTCCTCTTTGCACCTCTGGTAGAATTTGGCTGTGAATCCATCTGGTCCTGAGCTTTTTTTTTTTTTTTTTTTGGTTGGTAGGCTATTAATTATTGCCTCAACTTCAGAACTTTTTACTGGTCTATTCAGGGATTTGACTTCTTCCTCCTGGTTTAGTCTTGGGAGGGTGTATGTGTCCAGGAACTTATCCATTTCTTCTAAAATTTCTAGTTTATTTGTGTAGAAGTGTTTACAGTATTCTCTGATAGTTGTTTTATTTCTGTGGGATCAGTGGTGATATCCCCTTTATCATTTTTTATTGTGTCTATTAGATTTTTCTCTCTTTTCATTTTTTTTAAGTATTCCAAGTAACTCTCTTTTCTTCTTTATTAGTCTGGCTAGTGGTCTATTTATTTTGTTAATCTTTTCAAAAAACCAGCTCCTGGATTCATTGATTTTTCGAAGGCCTTTTCGTGTCTCTATCTCCTTCAGTTCTGCTCTGATGTTAGTTACTTCTTGTTTTCTGCTTTTGAATTTGTTTGCTCTTGCTTCTCTAGTTCTTTTAATTGTGATGTTAGGGTATTGATTTTAGATCTTTCCTGCTTTCTCCTGTGGTCAGTTAGTGCTATAAATTTTCCTCTACACACTACTTTAGCTGTGTCCCAGAGATTCTGGTACATTGTGTATTTGTTCTCACTGGTTTCAAAGAACCTATTTATTTCTGATTTAATTTCATTATTTATCCAGTAGTCATTCAGGAGCAGGTTGTTCAGTTTCCACGTAGTTGTGGACTTTCAAGTGAGTTTCTTAATTCTGAGTTCTAATTTGATTGTACTGTGGTCGAGAAACTGTTGGTTATGATTTCCATTCTTTTGCATTTGCTGAGGAGTGTTTTACTTCCAATTATGTGTTCAATTTTAGGATAAGTGAGATGTGGTGCTGAGAAGAATGTATATTCTGTTGATTTGTGGTGGAGAGTTCTGTAAATGTCTATTAGGTCCGCTTAGTCCAGAGCTGAGTTCAAGTCCTAAATATCCTAATTAATTTTCAGTCTTGTTGATCTAATATTGACAGTGGGGTATTAGTCTCCCACTATTATTGTGTGAGAGTTTAAGTGTCTTTGTTGTTCTCTAAGAACTTGCTTTATGAATCTGGGTGCTCCTATATATGTACCTAATATATATGTATCAGGTACATATATATTTAGGATAGTTAGCCCTTCTTGTTGCATTGATCCCTTTACCATTATGTAATGCCCTTCTTTGTCTTTTTTAATCTTTCTTGGTTTAAAATCTGTTTTATCAGAGACTAGGATTGCAAGCCCTGCTTTTTTTTTCTTTCCATTTGCTTGATAAATATTCCTCCATCCCTTTATTTTAAGCCTATGTGTGTCTTTGCATGTGAGATGGGTCCTCTGAATACAGCACGATGATGGGTCTTGACTCTTTATCCAATTTGTGTCTTTTAATTGGAGCATTAAGCCCATTTACCTTTAAGGTTAATATTGTTATGTGTGAATTTGATCCTGTCATTATGATGCTAGCTAGTTATTTTGCTCATTAGTTGATGCAGATTCTTCATAGTGTCAATGGTCTTTACAATTTGGTATGTTTTTGCAGTGACTGGTACCTGTTTTTCCTTTCCATATTTAGTGCTTCCTTCAGGAGCTGTTGCAAGGCACGCCTAATGGTAACGAAATCTCTCAGCATTTGCTTGTCTGAAAAGGATTTTATTTCTCCTTCACTTAGAAGCTCAGTTAGGCTGGATATTAAATTCTGAGTTGAAAATTATTTTCTTTAAGAATGTTGAATATTGGTCCCCACTCTCTTCTGGTTTGTAGACTTTCTGAAGAGATCCACTGTTATTCTGATGGGCTTCCCTTTGCGGGTAACCTGACTTTTCTCTCTGGTTGCCCTTAACACTTTTTTCCTTCATTTGAATCTTGGTGAATCTGATGATTATGTGTGTTGGGGTTGCTCTTCTCAAGGAACATCTTTGTGGTGTTCTCTGTATTTCCTAAATTTTTATATTGGCCTGTCTTGCTAGGTTGGGGACGTTCTCCTGGATAATATTCTGAAGAGTATTTTTGTGTTTCCAGCTTGGTTCCATTCTCCCTGTCACTTTCAGGTACTCCAACCAAATGTAGGTTGGTCTTTACACATAATCCCATATTTCTTGGAGGCTTTGTTTATTCCTTTTCATTCTTTTCTCTCTAATCTTGTCTTTATGCTTTATTTCATTAAGTTGATCTTAAATCTCTGATATCCTCTTCTTCCATTTGATTGATTCGACTATTGATAATTGTGTATGCTTCACAAAGTTCTCATTCTGTGTTTTTCAGCTCTATCAGGTCATTTATGTTCTTCTCTAAACTGATTATTCTAGTTAGCAGTTCCTCTAACCTTTTTTCAAGATTCTTAGCTTCCTTGCACTGGGTTAGAACATGTTCCTTTACCTTGAAAAAGTTTGTTATCACCCACCTTCTGATGCCTGCTTCTGTCAATTTGTGAAATGAACTCTCTGTCCAGTTTCGTTCCCTTGCTGACAAGGAGTTGCGATCCTTTGGAAAAGAGGCGTGCTGGTTTTTGGAATTTTCAGCCCTTTTGTGCTGGTTTTTCCTCATCTTTGTGGATTTATCTACCTTTGTTCTTTGAAGTTGGTGACCTTCAAATGGGGTTTTTGTGTGGACATCCTTTTTGTTGATATCGATGCTATTCCTTTCTGTTTGTTAGTTTTCCTTCTAACAATCATGCCCCTCTGCTGCAGGTCCATTCCCAACCCTGTTTGCCTGAGTATCACTAGCAGAGGCTGCAGAACAGCAAAGATTGCTACCTGTTTCTTCTTCGGGAAGCTTCATCTCAGAGGAGCACCTGCCAGATGCCAGCCAGAGCTCTCCTGTGTGAGGTGTCTGTCAACCTCTGCTGGGAGGTATCTCCCCATCAAGAGGCATAGATGTCAGGGACATGCTTGAGAAAGCAGTCTATCCCTTAGCAGAGCTCAAGCACTGTGCTGGGAGATCTGCTGCTCTCTTCAGAGCCAGCAGGAAAGAACATTTAAGTCTGCTGAAGCTGTGCCCATAGCTGCCCCTTCCCCCAGGTGCTCTGTCCCAGGGAGATGGGAGTTTTATCTCTGAGTCCCTGACTGGGGCTGCTGACTTTCTTTCAGAGATGCCCTGTGGAGGAGGAATCTAGAGAGGCAGTCTGGCTACAGTGGCTTTGCTGAGATGCAGGGATCTGCCCAGTTTGAACTTCCCAGCAGCTTTGTTTACACTGTGTGTGTGTGGAGGAACCACCTACTCAAGCCCCAGTAATGGTGGACACCCCTCCTCCCACCAAGCTCGAGTGTCCCAGGTTGACCTCAGACTGCTGTGCTGGCAGCAAGAATTTCAAGCCAGTGGATATTAGTTTGTTGGGCTCCATGGGGATAGGATCCGCTGAGCTAGACCACTTGGCTCCCTGTTTTCAACCCCCTTTCCAGGGGAGTGAACGGTTCTGTTGTACTGGCATTCCAGGCACCACTGGGGTATGAAAAAAATCTCCTGCAGCTAGCTTGGTATCTGCCCAAATGGCCACCCAGTTTTGTGCTTGAAACCCAGGGCCCTGGTGGCGTAGGCGCTGGAGTGAATCTCCTGGTCTGCAGGTTGTGAAGACTGTGGGAAAAGCACAGTTTCTGGGTCAGAGTGCACTGTTCCTCACCGCACAGTCCATTAGGGCTTCCCTTGGCTAGGGGAAGGATTTCCCCCACCCCTGTGCTTCCTGGGTGAGGCAATGCCCCACCCTGCTTCTGCCTGCCCTCCATGGGCTGCACCCACTGTCTAACCAGTCCCAATGAAATGACCTGATCTTGCTAGAAGCTACAGACCAGAGCTGTTCCTATTCAGCCATCTTGCCAGCCCCCCACATTTCTAATTCTTATTCTCCCACTCTTTCAGCCAAGATATCAGGAAAGATATTATGCGACTCAGATGTGGATGTTCAGATATAATCTTTCTTTTTATGAAAGAGATGAAATATTATGTTACTAGATTCCTGAAGAAATTCATGTACCTCAGTTTTAATTTTAATACTGAATCAGTTAAATGGTATTAGGAGCAGAACCCTTAGAGTTCCAGCACAGAAATGTTTTTGTGCTGAAATGCTGTGTTGTCATTTTGTAATCCTAATTAATTTTTCATGCATATGTATGAAACAGTGCAATACGATGGGAAGATCGCCAGACCAGTCATAAGGAAGCCTGGAAGCCAGCCCTGGTCTCCAGGTCTGTCCTCTTCCTAGGCATCTAACTTTGCAGTAAGTCACCTCCCAACTTCAGTTCCTAGATTTATAAGATGATCATAACACCACCAAGCCTCTGTGACCCATAGCTTGCTGTAAAAAGCACCACCAGCAGAGGCTGAAACCAACCAGGGAAAGATCACAGATGTGTGAGAAATCTGGGCAGAGCCTTCTTCTGATAGGACTCCCATGTCCCCTGAGCAAGTTTACTTAACTTTGATACTTTTCAGCTGGATTCTAGAATGCCTAACATCCTTTCTACACTCAACCTTCTCTCATGAGTTCCCTTTCTCAAATTCCTAGCATCTCCCTAGATTTCCATTTAGCACATTGTTTTTAAGCCACCATGTTTTGACCTTTCTTAGATCACCTCAAGCTGCTATTTTTAATTACTTAATGCACTTAACCTTCACCATGAGGGTATCCATTCCTCTATAGGAGTGTTTTTCACACCATATTTATGATTCATGAGTCATACTGATTTTGACCACTACTTTTTACAAATATCAAATAGGACAGAAAAAAAAATGGAGCACATCACGCTTAGTATGTATGACTATCCACTGTTAATAAAAAAGTATTTCAGGTGTGTGTGTATATATGTGTGCTTTACTAGGTTACAATATAAAATGTGTTTCTTACTGTTGGTTACAATCAAAAAGGTAGAAAGTCGTGCTCCACACTGTAGAACAAATCCAGTTGCGATCCCCTTGCTTAGAATCCTTTAATGGTGACCCATGGTGGAGGACAAAGCCTACTACCTTTAATGTGAACTACAGGGCCTTGTATGACCCTGCCTTTCAGAATCATGTTATTCCACGTGGCCCCTTGCTCTGTGTGTCCCTGTTACAAATATACCTTTTATTTATTCATGTATTTTCTCTGGGACTGGGTCTTGCTTTGTCAGCCAAACTGGAGCGCAGTAGTACCATCATAGCTCACTGCAGCCTTGGGTTCAATCTCCCACCTCAGCTTCCTGAGTAGCTGGGACTACAGGCACATGCTGCTGTGCCCAGTTTGTTTGTTGTTTGTTTGTTTGTTTATAAGAGAAGGTGTCTTGCTTTGTTGCCCAGGCTGGCCTCAAACTTCTGGCCTCAAGCAATCCTTTCCCACCTTGGCCTCCCAAGGTGTGATTACAGGTGTGAGTCATTGTACCCAGCCAAAACCTTTTAAATTCCTCCTCAACAAACATCTTTTTATTAAGAAGCCACTGTGTGTTAATGGTCTAGGTACATGAGACAGTCCTGAGAATAAGACAGACCAGTTTCCTGCCCTCATAGAGCTTACATTTCAGTCCTTAAATCCAGCATGTGCTGTGCCATCAGAGGGAGTGCTCATCACATGGCTGCGTTCTTCCCCTGCTCTCCCCTCACTCATCCTGCACACTGCTGAGCTAAAGATCACTCCTTCTTCAGGCCATAGATCAAGGGCTCAGCTGTCATTTCCTCAGGGTCACCCTCCCTTACATGTCTCCACAATTCACTGAATGATCCTGAGTGACTCTCAAAGAATCACTCAGCAAACAAGAAAATAAAGATATCACTAATAATAGAACATAAGTCTCAAAATTCTCAGAATTGAAATGAAGGTTATATACCCTCTCTGAAGCAGATAATGCATACAAAATATAAGTGAAATCCAAAAGCATGCACCAGTTCTTACTTTAGCGTCACCTGTTAAAAATGAATCCAACACTATTATTTGCTCAGCAGGTTGAAAACAGGTAAGAGGACCTTCATAATTTTAGATTTAGTATCAAGAAGAATGACAATCTTCCTTTTGCACCTCTTTTTATCTGAAAATTCAATTACGAACAAAGGGTCATTAGATGGTATGGGAGCTTGGAAGAGGAAGTGCAGCGTCTGCTGGACACTGTCTCATCAAAGCATAGCACACTAGGCCACTGACAAATGTCTCAACTAGCTGGCAGGAAAGACGGCTCCCCAAAGCCTATGCACTTTCATAGCTCTGGTCACATTGCTTTCTTTGCTTGAAATGCTCTTCCTCTTACCCTCCTCTCCATGGCAAAATATTGCACCTACTTTGTGACTTATTTCATATGTGTCTTTTGGGAAACTTCTGACTTTCCTTTAAAGAACTGACGACCCAGTCTATGTCTTCATCAACACCGTAGGTGCTGTAATTTTCTTCTGGCATTTTAAATAGAGTCTGTCTACCTCACTAGATTATGAGGTCCAAGTAGGCAGGAATTGTATTCTATTCATTTTTTCCCTACTTCTGATATAGTGCCTGACACTAGGATTTATTCTGTATGCCATGAAGATTTATTCAATATTTATAGAGTCTTCCTTTAAAAGGCTGTTGAGTCATTCTGTTTCCTCCAACACCAAGACAAATCTTTCCATAACACTTACATTCTGCCCACTCTCTGACCAGCTTCTATTGTTTTTTTTCCTATTCTTATCTTTCTGAAATATCTTCTTCTTCCATTGCTGAGATCCAATAAGGTAAAAGAAAATATGAAGAAAACATAAGCTCGATTACACTAATACTAAAAATGAAGTAAAAGGGCATTGCCTCAAATGAGATTTGACAATGTCTATTGTTATATGTGTAGGCAAACATATTTAATTAATATTGCATCTTTTTTTTTTTTTTAAAGATGAGGTTTTACCCTATTAGTCAGGCTAGTCTCAAACTCCTGATCTCAGGTGATCCACCCACCTCAGCCTCCCAAAGTGCTGGGATTATAGGCGTGAGCCACCGTGCTCAGCCAATATGGCATTTTATTTATTTATTTATTTTTTTTTTATTTTATTTTTTTACTAGTCCCACAATTTTATTTTTTTTTAATTTTTTATTGGATTATAGGTTTTGGGGTACATGAGCAGAGCATGCAAGACAGTTGCGTAGGTACACACATGGCAGTGTGCTTTGCTTTTCTTCTCCCCAATATGGCATTTTAAAGGGCAGATCTGGATGGGGCATGGTGGCTCACACCTATGATCTCAATACTTTGGGAGGCCAAGGTGGGAGGATTACTTGACCCCAGGAGTTTGAGACCAGCCTGAGCAACATGGGAAAACCTTTTCTCTCTCTCCTTTTTTTCCCCCGAGATAGAGTCTCACTCTTTTCACCCAGGCTAGAGTGCAGTGGTATGATCTTGGCTCACTGCAACCTCTGCCTCCTGAGTTCAAGTGATTCTCCCACTTCAGTCTCCTGAATAGCTGGGATTACAGGTGTGTACCACAGTGCCTCACTAATCTTTGTGTTTTTAGTAGAAACAGGGTTTTACCATGTTGGCCAGGTCGGTCTCAAACTCCTGACCTCAAGTGATCCACCTGCCTCGGCCTCCCAAAGTGCTAGGATTACAGGCGTGAGCAGCTGGAGTCCTTTTCTCTCAAAAAGTAAAAGCTGGAGATCTTTTCTCTACAAAAAGTAAAAGAATTAGCTGGGTGTGCTGGTGTGTGTCTGTGGCTCCAGCTACTCAGGAGGCTGAGGTAGCAGGATGCCTTAAACTCAGGAGTTCGAGGCTATAGTAAGCCATGTTCACGCCACTGCACCCCAGGCTGGGCAACAGAGTGAGATCCTGTCTCAGGAAAAGAAAAAAAGACAGATCTGGAAAACCCAGACTACACTTATCACAGAGAAAATGTCTTACTAAACCTTAAGAGAATACTGCAAGCTTCCTTCACTAGGTCCACATGGTCTTTAAAATGATTAACATGCCTATGTCACACATCCAGAAAGTTGTTCAAGTGGATACTCTTGGCAAGTTAAACACCAACAGAGACATGAACTTAAGTTCTTCACAATTAATGGTTGGGACATAACAAGGGAATCAAGTAAGTTATAAAGTAGTGGTGAGTTATTTTTTCGCCGTAGAAAACTTAGAAGGGCAAACTAAAGCATGAGACACATGAAGACTTATACAAATAGAGTGGAAAGTTGAAATTTCTTTTCTGCAGCTTGAAAAAACTGATTATAATGTCGTATTTATTGGCTCATGTCAGGATTTTCTGCATAAAAAATTACCAAAGGGCTGACAAAAAGGTTTTTCTGAGGCGAAGAGGCTTTGACAGGAAGTCAAAAGGTGATTCATCAGGCTTCTTCAATGGCTGAAATTAAGTTGGGAATTTCCAAGTACTAGTATGCATTTGCATTTGTTATCTTCTTTTTTTTTTTTTTTTTTTTGAGATGGGTTCTTGCTCTATCGCCAGGCTGGAGGGCAGTGGTGTGATCTCGGCTCACTGCAACCTCTGACTCCGCGATTCTCCTGCATCAGCCTCCTGAGTAGCTGGGATTACAGGCATGTGCCACCACGCCCAGCTAATTTTTGTATTTTGAGTAGAGACAGGGTTTCACCATGTTGGCCAGAACAGTCATGATCTCTTGACCTCATGGTCCACCCGCCTCAGCCTCCCAAAGTGCTGGGTTTACAGGCATGAGCAACCACACCAGACCCTGTTTGTTTTCTTCTACTATACAAAATAAAATGGCTCTCTGGGCAAACTTCCTCACTGAGAGGGTTTAATGGAAAGGTGAACGGTAGTTCTTAATAGCATGTTGATTAAAAAGCACTTAGGTCATGTTTCACCAGAGGACTACCTCCTAGCCTTCATTTGTTCACTTGACGAATCTTTATGGGAAATGTACTATGTGCCACATGTCATGCAAGGCACCAGGGATAAAAGGATGGCAGTTGTCTTTAAGGAACTTATGCTCTGGTGGAGAGAAACAGGAGTATAAACAAACATGAAAGAAAGCATTATGAGAGTTGTGATGGAGGGATTAAGAAGATATGATAAGGAGAAGAAAGGGGTTGATTTTGCTTCCAAAAATCAACCCTCTAAACTAAAAAGATTTCATAGAAAAGATGACATTGAAAAGATAACATTCCAGCAACTGAGAAAATGGAGAATGAAATGAATGAATACGAGTTCAATCCCAGCACTTTGGGAGGCCAAGGCGGGTGGATCACAAGGTCAAAAGATCGAGGCCATCCTGGTCAACATGGTGAAACCCCGTCTCTACTGAAAATACACAAATTCCCCAACCTAGTAAGGCAGGCCAATATTCAAGTCCAGGAAATACAGAGAACACCTCAAAGATATTCCACAAGAAGAGCAATCCCAAGGCACATAATTGTCAGATTCACCAGGGCTGAAATGAAGGAGAAAATACTAAGGGCAGCCAAAGAGAAAGGTCGGGTCACCCACAAAGGGAAGCCCATCAGACTCACAGCAGATCTCTCGGCAGAAACCCTGCATGCCAGAAGAGAGTGGGGACCAATATTCAACATTCTTAAAGAAAAGAACTTTCAACCCAGAATTTCATATCCAGCCAAACTAAGCTTCATACGTGAAGGAAAAATAAAATCCTTTGCAAACAAGCAAGTACTCAGAGATTTTGTCACCACCAGGCCTGCTTTACAACAGCTCCTGAAAGAGGCACTACACATAGAAAGGAACAACCAGTACCAGCCATTCCAAAAACATACCAAATGCTAAAGAGCATCAACAAAATGAAGAATCTGCATCAACTAATGGGCAAAACAGCCAGCTAGCATCAAAATGGCAGTATCAAATTCACACATAACAATATTAACCCTAAATGTAAATGGACTAAATGCACCACTCAAAAGACACAGACTGGCAAATTGGATAAAAAGCCAAAACCCATTGGTGTGCTGTATCCAGGAAACCCATCTCACATGTAAGGATACACAAAGGCTCAAAATAAAGGGATGGAGGAAGAGTTACCAAGCAAATGGAGAGCGAAAAAAAGCAGGAGTTGCAATTCTTGTCTCTGATAAAATAGACTTTAAAGCAACAAAGATGAAAAGAGACAAAGAAGGACATTACATAATGGTAAAAGGATTGATACAACAAGAAGAGCTAACTATCCTAAATATATATGGACCCAATACGGAAGCACCCAGATATATAAGGCAAGTTCTTAATGACTTACAAAGAGACTTAGACTCCCACACAATAATAGTGGGAGACTTTAACACTCCACTGTCAATATTAGACAGATCAACCAGACAGAAAATTAACAAGAATATCTAGGAGTTGAACTCAGACCTGGAACAAGCAAAGCTGATAGACATTTACAGAACTCTCCACCCCAAATCCACAGAATATACATTCTTCTCAGCACCACATCACACCTACTCTGAAATTGACCACATAATTGGAAGTAAAGCACTCCTCAGCAAATGCAAAACAACTGAAATCATAACAAACAGTCTCTCTGACCATAGTGCAATCAAGTTAGAACTCAGAATTCAGAACTAACTCAGAACCACACAACTTCATGGAAACTGAACAACTGGCTCTTGAATGTTGACTGGATAAACAATGAAATGAAGGAAGAAATAAAGAAGTTCTTCGAAACCAACGAGAACGAAGACACAACATACCAGAATCTCTGGGACACATTTAAAGCAGTCTGCAGAGGAAAATATATAGCAATAAGTGCCCACATGAGAAGAGTAGAGAGATCCAAAACTGACACCCTATCATCAAAATTGAAAGAGTGAGAGGAGCAAGATCAACAAAACTCAAAACCTAGCAGAAGACAAGAAATAACTAAGATCAGAGCAGAACTGAAGGAGATAGAGACACGAAAAACCCTCCAAATAATCAATAAATCCAAGATCTGTTTTTTTGAAAAGATCGACAAAATAGACCACTAGCCAGATTGATAAAAGAGAGAATAACCAAATAGATGCAATAAAAAACGATAAAGGGGAAATCACCACACATTCCACAGAAATTCAAACCATCATTAGAGAATATTACAAACAATTCTATGCACATAAACTAGTAAACCTGGAAGAAATGGATGAATTCCTGGACACTTGTGTCCTCCCAAGCCTAAACCAGGAGGAAGCCGAAACTACGAATAGACCAATAACAAGGTCTGAAGTTGAGGCAGCAATTAAGAGCCTACCACTCAAAAAAAGCCCAGGTCCAGATGGGTTCACAGTCAAATTCTACCAGACACACAAAGAGGAACTGTTACAATTCCTTCTGAAACTATTCCAAATAATCCAAAAAGAGGGAATCCTTCCCAAATCATTTTATGAGACCAACATTATCCTGATACCAAAACCTTGCAGAGACTCAACAAGGAAAAAAAACTTCAGGCCAATAACCATGATGAACATAGACGCAAAAATCTTCAATAAAATACTGGCAAGCCAATTGCAACAGCAAATCAAAAGCTTATCCACCATGATCAAGAAGGATTCATCCCAGGGATGCAAGGCTGGTTCAACATACGCAAGTCTATAAACATAATTCACCACATAAACAGAACCAAAAACAAAAACCACATGATTATCTCAATTGACACAGAGAAGGCCTTTGACAAAATTCAACAGCCCTTTATGCTAAAAACCCTCAATAAACTCGGTATTGATGGAACATATCTCAAAATAATAAAAGCTATTTATGTCAAACCAACAGCCAATATCATACTGAATGGGCAAAAACTGGAAGTATTCCCTTTGAAATCTGGCACTAGACAAGGATGTCCTCTCTCACCACTCCTATTCAATATAGTTCTGGAAGTTCTAGCCAGAGCTATCAGGCAAGAAAAAGAAATAAAGAGTATTCAAATAGGAAAGGAAGAAGCCAAATTGTCCCTATTTGCAGATGACATGATGGTGTATCTAGAAGACCCCATCATTTCAGCCCAAAAACTCCTGAAACTGATAAGCAACTTCAACAAAGTCTCAGGATACAAAATCAATGTGCAAAAATCACAAGCATTCCTATATACCAATAACAGACTTAAAGAGAGCCAAATCAAGAACTAACTGCCATTCACAATTGCTACAAAGAGAATAAAATACCTAGGAATACAACTAACAAGGAACGTAAGGGACCTCTTCAAGAACTACAAACCACTGCTCAATGAAATAAGAGAGGACACAAACAGACGGAGAAACATTCCATGTTCATGGTTAAGAAGAATCAATATCATGAAAATGGCCATACTGCCCAAAATAATTTACAGATTCAACGCTATCCCCATCAAGCTACCATTGACTTTCTTCACAGAACTGGAAAAAACCACCTTGAACTTCAGATGGAACCAAAAGAGAGCCCACATAGCCAAGTCAATTCTAAGTAAAAAGAACACAGCAGGAGGCATCACACTACCGGACTTCAAACTATACTACAAGGCTACAGTAATCAAAACAGCATGGTACTGGTACCAAAACAGAGATATAGACCAATGGAACAGAACAGAGGCATCGGAGGCAACACAACATATCTACAACCATACAATCTTTGATAAACCTGACAAAAACAAACAATGGGGAAAGGATTCCCTGTTTAATAAATAGTGTTGGGAAAACTGGCTAGCCATGTGTAGAAAGCAGAAACTGGACCCCTTCTTGACACCTTATACTAAAATTAACTCCAGATGGATTAAAGACTTAAACATAAGACCCAACACCATAAAAACCCTGGAAGAAAACCTAGGCAAAACCATTCAGGACATAGGAGTAGGCAAGGACTTCATGACCAAAACACCAAAAGCATTGGCAACAAAAGCCAAAATAGACAAATGGGACCTAATCAAACTCCACAGCTTCTGCATGGCAAAACAAACAGTCACTAGAGTGAATCAGCAACCAAAAACAGAATGGTAAAAAATTTTTGCAGTTTACCCATCTGACAAAGGGCTGATATCCAGAATTTACAGAGAACTCAAACAGATTTACAAGGAAAAAACAAGCCCATTCAAAAATGGGCAAAGGATATGAACAGACACTTTACAAAAGAAGGCATACATGAGGCCAACAAACATATGAAAAAAACGCTCATCATCACTGGTCATTAGAGAGATGAAAATCAAAACTACATTGAGTTACCATCTCACGCCAGTTATAATGGCGATCACTAAAAAATCTGGAGACAACAGATGCTGGAGAGGAGATGGAAAAATAGGAACACTTTTACACTGCTGGTGGAAGTGTAAATTAGTTCAACCATTGTGGAAGACAGTGTGGTGATTCCTCAAGGACCTAGAAATAAAAATTCCATTTGACCCAGCAATCCCATTACTGGGTATATATCCAAAGGACTATAAATCATTCTACTATAAGGACACATGCACACAAATGTTCATTGTAGTACTGTTTACAATAGCAAAGACCTGGAACCAACCCAAATGCCCATCGATGATAGACTGGACAGGGAAAATGTGGCACATATACACCATGAATTATGCAGCAATCAAAAACGATGAGTTTTTTGTCCTTTGTAGGGACATGGATGAATCTGGAGAACATCATTCTCAGCAAACTGACACAAGAACAGAAAATGAAATACCGCATGTTCTCACTCACAGGCGGGTGATGAACAATGAGAACACATGGACACAGGGAGGGGAGCACTACACACTGGGGTCTCTAGGGGGGAATAGGGGAGGGACAGTGCAGGGGGGAAGCTGGGGAGGGATAGCCTGAAGAGAAATGCCAGATGTGGGTGAAGGGGAGGAAGGCAGCAAATCACACTGCCACGTGTGTACCTATGCAACTATCTTGCATGTTCTGCACATGTACACCAAAACCTAAAATGCAATTGAAAAAAAAAAAGAAAATACAAAAATTAGCTGGGCATGTTGGTGCATGCCTGTAGTCCCAGCTACTCAGGAGGCTGAGGCAGGAGAATTGCCTGAACCCAGGAGGCAGAGGTTGCAGTGAGCCAAGATCGCGCCGTTGCACTCCAGCCTGGGTAACAAGAGCGAAACTCCGCCTCAAAAAAAACAAACAAACAAACAAAAAAAGAGTTCAAGACAGCGTAGAGGTTAGAAAATAGGCCTCCTAACAGAAGTGTTTGAATATTTGGGGGAACTTGTTGTTCAAAAGAATGTACTTCCTATTTTATAAAAAATAGATTTTTTGCTACGAATTGCTGAAATGATCTTTGAGTTTACCAGTTGTTGGTTTGTTATATTTTATTTATTGATTTATATATTTATTTATTTACTGAGACAAGGTATGGCTCTGTCATCCAGGCTAGAGTGTAGTGGCATGATTTCAGCTCACTTTAACCTCTGCCTCCCAGGCTGAAGTGATCTTCCCATCTCAGCCTCTTTGCCACGTTGCCCAGGTTGATCTTGAACTCATGAGCTCTAACCATCCTCCCACCTTGGACTCCCAAAGTGGTGGGATTACAGGCATGAGCCACTGTGCCTGGCCATTTTGCTGGGTTTTGAAATTATTGTCATTCTGTTCTCTCCATTTAGTATGCCCATGTCTGGTAGGTCTGAGAACCTTTAAAAGCAGAGAAGATGGGCAAGGGTTCAATCTATATATTGTACTTCAAAACTTCCTGGAGAAAAAAATGAAAGCAATTGTGTGTAATGGCTCAATGAGAGCTATTTTGGTACTCATTGTATCATATTCTGGTACTTAATGTATTTTGGTACTTATTGGTAAACTATAAGATGAGTACCTCTCTTGATAACACTGAAAGCTAAAGGTGGGACCATATCAATTTGATACAGAGATAGTCAATATCCAAAATTTCCATTGACACTGAGATACAGCAGCTCAAATTTCCACATTTATACCAGCAAAAGGTAAAAATATAGGATTTCCTGGAAGCATACAAGGAATAGGTGACCATTACAGTTTTTCTCTGGTTAATCCCCTTGTTAGAAACATTCCAAATGCAGAGATTATCATTCAGTGGTCATGGAGTTAGTGGTGATACGCCCAGCTGGTTTCATAGAGGCAGATATGGCAGTAGCCTTTCACTGACCCTAAACCATTTCAGTCCAGAATAATGTGCTGACTACTGAACTCTGTGTTCCTTGATCACACCCTGCCCTTTATCAGAGATGAGGGGCCTAAAGCTGAGGATTACAGAAAGATTATGCTGAAGCACTGAACCGAACCAAGCTCATTAAAAGTACCCAACCCATAAAGCTCCTAAATTCTTACTTCATGTTTGTCTTGTCTGAGGCAATTTCTAAAACAATGATTCCAAGTTCTCTTTAAGTCCATAGTCACACATATATTAAAAATAAAATGGTTTCAGTTATACAGGATGAATAAGCTCGAGATCCAATCCATTATAGTAAGCATGGTGACTACAATTAATAACACTATACTGCATACTTGAAGTTTGCTAAGGCAGAAGATCTTAAATGTTCTTACCACACACCAAAAAAGCAATTATGTGAGGTGATAAATATGCTAATTAGCTTGACCGCTGTAATCATTTCACAAAATATACTTGTGAATATCAAAACACCATGTAATGTTTACTTAAATATAGGAAAGAAAAACGAATTGGTAAAAATCACTTGGAAAAATACAGCTCTTAATACTATGATTTCATGTAATGTCACAGCAACTTTAGTTTGGATGTCTCTGCATAACGTGATGTAATCAATCAAAAATGTCCATGTTTCAATAGCGGGTGTTGCCCTGAGGTCTTGTTTTTCTGGTAGAACAGGGCCTCAGAAAGTCCACAGTCTGTACATGTGGTCAAGAGGTAATACCATTAAACTTGACCTTTCCACTTAATCCATGCTAAGAGTGGTTTGCCAGAGATTTTAGGTGTTGGTTTTTCTCTCTGGTGCTAAGTTTGTCAGAAAGAATACATGGGTCCTTCTTGAAATGTTAGAAATAAAATTACATATTCCAGCAAAAGTTGTAGAATTCCTCTTTGCTAGAGGTTGAAGTCATACACACAGAAGATAACACTGTAATTACATGATGTTTAAATATGGAAGAACTTGCTTTCCACTGAATTTATAGATTCATTTAATGTTTACACTGAAACAGCAGTCAACATTCTGTTTGGAAAGGATGCTGGGAGACTAATCAGTGGTCGATACTCTTTCACCATAAACAAGAAATGTGAAATAAAACACAATAAATTAAAATTAATAGCTAAGTTCAAAGGAAAAAATTACCCTGGCATCAGAGATAAAATACTCAAAGCTAAGCAATGAGTATACAAGGTGGCACCTAGGCATCGTAGCAAAATAGCAGATCTAGAAATAAGTTTTTATATCTGGGACTAGGACTTCAATGCCTATGAAGGGATCAGAGACACAGCCCTGGGATCATGCAAGGCAGAGAGCTGGAAATGAGACCCTTTCATACAGCTGGATCCATGGATGGCTTATCTCCTCCATGAAAATGGAAGCAGAAACATGACCAATGGCCCAGGTAAGTATTGTCTAGAACTCAGGGTAAGGAAGCATTCTCCAACAAAAAATAAAATGCCAAAGAGTGATTTAGACCCCAAATGTGTGTGTGTGTGTGTGTGTGTGTGTGTGTGTGTGTGTGTGTGTAGTCTGAATGTATAGTATCTTTGTAATGTAATAACAAACTGAGGATTAATAGAAAAACTGTTCTGGAATAGATGAGACTCCTGCAGGGATGGCAAAATCACCACTTAAGGAAACAAACCAAAAAATTCTATACTTCTGAAAATCTATCATCTCACTTCTAAATTATTCATGGTCCAAGAAGAAATCATAATTAAAACTGTAAAATAGAATTGAACAATAAAAATACTATATAACAAAATTAAAGGTAAGCAGATAAAGCATTATCTAGAAGATACAGCATTAAAAATATATATACATATTTCTTTGAAAAATGAATATATGTAAAATATAAAAAACTGAAAATTAATAAACCAAGCATTCACTCAAAAAACTACAAAAAATGGCATAAATTCAAACAAATGAGGAGGTATAAAACAAATGAGCAAGTATAAAGATCAGAAATTAATAAAATAGAAAAAGAAATAGTAGAGGAAAATAAAATGAAAAACATTAAGAATAGAGAAGCCTAGCTATAAAAACAGAAGCAGTTTTAATTTTTTTATATAAAAAAATTTTTTTTTATTACAGGTGGGGTTTTACCATGTTGCCCAGGCTGTTCTCAAACTCCTGAGCTCAAGTGATCTGCCCAGCTCAGCCTTCCAAAGTGCTGGGATTACAGGCATGAGCCACTGTGCCCAGCCTAGAAGCAGTTTTTTAAATAATAAAATATTACATCAATATATTTGAAAATCAAAAGATGGGAGAAGCTTTTATAAAAAATACTATATACATTTCTGGGTGCAGTGGCTCATGCCTGTAATCCTAGCTACTTGGGAGGCTGTGATAGGAGAATTGCTGGAACCCAGAAGGTGGAGGTTGCAGTGAGCTGAGATTGTTCCACCGCACTCCAGCCTGGGTGACAGAACAAGACACTGTCTCTCTCTCTCTCTCTCTCTCTCTCTCTCTCTCTCTCTCTCTCTCACACACACACACACACACACACTCCGCTGCGTGCATTTAACATACTATTGTTACAACCTCCCGAAGGCACTGCACAACCTACTGAGGGATATCCTTTTTTTCTTCTTTGAAAGATTAAGCCTGTCAAATTTTCTTCAGTGTTTGTGTTCTAACATCCATAAACAGAAATTACATGGTTCATTTAACTCCAATGCACTGTTATGAAACAAACTTTACTTACTTGTTTAGAACCTGTGTTACCTTCAAAAACAAGCTTATATTTCAGAAACAACTTTTAGAATCACTTTCTTCCTTTCTTAACAATGCCAGGAATAAAAGTCAAGGTGCCCTAATGTTCAGTTTACTAAGAATTAGCCTCTTAAACAATCCCCTAGTAACAACTTTAAGATAATTCTACAAGAACATTAGAGAAGCTTGGAGATGTACAAGAAAAAGTGTTTTTACAATAAATTCTCAATTACATGTGATAAATAGAAATGAACAAGACAAGAAAATACAGACATTAATTAGGCACTGACAGAGCACTCATAAGTGTAAGACACTGTTGTATACGTATTGTAAGAAAGAAAAATGAAATTTGTTCCTTCAGAGCCTTTGGAAAACATGAGAATATAAGGGTAAAGAGGATAAAGATCAACGATGTTAGACACCTATTAAGCTATATTCAGAGATGCCAAAGAAATATGATGTCAGGGCTCCTGAATCAAGTGTACCTAAAGCTTTGCAGCCTAGATAAACTTTAAGTGCATGGATTAGAAGTGACAGACTATTCTAGGCTGTGCTGAAATCCAGTATTGGCTGTATACTGTATACCCTTTTATTTAATTTCTGACAAAAGTGCTATTGATCAGTAGTCTAAAGGCAGGAAAATTCAAAAAAGGAAGAGGAGGCAGGGTATGATGGTTCACACCTTAATCCAAGCACTTTGGGAAGCCAAAGCCCGTGGATTACCTGGTGTCAGGAGTTCGAAACCAACCTGGCTAATGTGGCGAAACCTTGTCTCTACTAAAAATACAAAAATTGATTCAGTGCAGCAGCTCACGCCTATAATCCCAGCACTTTGGGAGGCCAAGGTGGGCGGATCACCTAAGGTCGGGAGTTCAAGACCAGCCTGATCAACATGAAGAAACCCCGTCCCTACTAAAAATACAAAATTAGCCAGGCGTGGTGGGCACATGCCTGCATCCCAGCTACTCAGGAGGCTGAGGCAGGGGAATTGCTTGAACCCAGGAGGCAGAGGTTGCAGTGAACTGAGATCTTGCCATTGCACTCCATCCTGGGCAACAAAAGTGAAACTCGGTCTCAAAAAATAAAACAAAAATAGCTGGGCATGGTGGCGCATGCCTATAGTTCCAGCTTGGGAGGCTGAGGCAGGGAAACTGCTTGAACCTGGGAGGCAGAGGTTGCAGTGAGCTGAGATCACACCACTGTACTCCAGTCTGGGAAAGAGAGTGAGACTCCATCACAAAAAAAAAAAAAAGAAGAGGAAACAAAGAAGCAGAGTAAGGAGCTATCACACAACCTTATGAATCCACAAATCGAAGAAGTCAACAAAGAACCATACATCTCTAAAGCTGAGAGCGGTGGTAATAGTCAAAATATTTAACAAAGGTTGTAACTGTGCACCATCCAATCTCTGCCCACGCAAGGTTCAGACACTGCCTGGAAGTACCCCCTGCAGTGCAAGCCCAAGGAAGGTCAGGAGGATCTGGGAAGCTGGGCTGTGGGAGGAATGCCCAGGGAACTTCAAACAGCGCCTATTTGCTCACCACTACATTAGTGTAACAACCCTTTAACGATGGTGAGGCTGCACAGGTGCATACTGATCAATGCTAGCTTCCCTAATGAGATGGGCTTTAGAGAGCATAACAGCCATGCTCCCTGGCTCCCTGGTACAACAGCTTCTCCGTGCTCCATTTCAGAACACCTATGAGCTAGCCCAATGTTTACAATTTAGAAACAAACAGCATGTTCTAGGACTAAAACAAGACTTGTGAATAAACAATATTCTAGTACAGAGGTTTTATTGTTTTGAAATCTAAAAACTGTATGACCAGGTGTGGTGGCTCACACCTGTAATCCCAGCACTTTAAGAGGCCAAGATGGGCAGATCACTTGAGGTCAGGAGCTCGAGACCAGCCTGGCCAAAATGGTGAAATCCCATCTCTCCAACAAAATACAAACATTAGCCAAGTGTTGTGGCAGGCACCTATAATTCTAGCTACTCGGGAGGCTGAGACAGGAGAATCGCTTGAACCTGGAAGGTGGCAGTTACAGTGAACTGGGATCATGCCACTGCACTCTAGCCTTTGCAACACAGCAAAACTGTCTTTCGCTCGCTCGCTCGCACGCTCACGCTCTCTCTCTCTCTCTCTCTCTCTCTCTCTCTCTCTGTCTCTCTCTCTCTCTCTCTCTCTCTCTCTCTATATATATATATATATATATATATATATATATATATATATATATATATATATATTTCTCTTTCAAATAACCAAAAATTCTAACGGCTATTATCGGGGCTGTCCTTTGCACAGTGGTAAAATTTATTTATGGAAGCTCTCATTGACATAATTCCTTTACTTCCATCTTCCTATTTTATGTTAGAGAAAAAATTAATCTTAAATAAACACATTGCTTAATTCTCAAAACTTCAAGATGGTATTCGTCCCATCAGATCTCCTTCTACCATCTCTCTCCTATGTCCCACCCTCCCCTCTTACCACTGGCCTTTTCACCTCCTGATTCTCATTTGCCTTCTCTGGGCCTCCCTAAGTCCTACCTCTAGCCTACTGCCTCTTTACTCTGATTCATTATTTGCCTTTTATGTTTCTGTCCTGACATAAGAGAGAGGATGAGAAATTAGACAGCAAAGAGATAGATAATAGATGAGGAGAGCAGGATATTCCCATTTCTACACGGTTGCCATTTTCAAGACAATGGGGTAGCTTTCCTCTCTCACTATTGTGTATGTGGCAGGGGAGGAGCAGGCTTGAGGCAAAGGGCAGTTTATATACTGAACAAGCCAAAGGGTTTGGGTAAAGAGCCCAGTTTATTCCCCAACCCCTCCCATACCCTATCGTAAATCCCACAGCACAGCCATACAGATTTGCAGAGACTAAATCTCATCGCACCGAGAGCCTTTTTTGCATTTCCTAAGGTGGCAATCAGCTAATATGATGAACTTATTTGAATGTTCACAGCTGCTCATGTTTTCCTGAAGAGAGATTAACTCCCTTGCTTTCCTTCTCTTTCCAGGAAACACACACACACACACACACACACACACACACACACGCACACACATTTTAAACAATGGGATTCTGGAAACAACTCCACTTTTGTGACCCAGTCAGTGGGAGTGCTGGTAATGCCGAGAATTTGGAGTGCGAGAATGAAGCAAGCTCTGCCCTGTGGCTTCAGTCTAGTTTATATCAGGCACCAAAGCCACTGCATATTTCTTTTCCCTGGGCCCAGGGCCAGCCAGGGTCCCTCACTCTCCCCTCACTGCATGTACCCAGCAAAAATTAGTACATACTAATGTTCACCAAAAGACACACATGAAAATGTTCACAGGACCATTTCTCATAATACTGTAGTGAAAAACTAGAAATAACCCAAATATCCAGTGGCAACAGAATGTATAAAATAAACTGTAATATAGTCATAAAATAAGATATTACATAGCAATAACTATCACTAGTCAAAATACAAATGACTCTCATGGACATAATATTGAGTGAAAGATGCCATGTGATTCCCATGAAATGAAAAGAAAAAGAGCAAAATTAATCTGTGAATAGAAGTCAGAATAGTAGTTATTTTCATGACGGGGTGTGGGGAAGTGCACAATAGAGCCTTCTTAAGTAAGAGCAATGTTTTATATTTTTATCTGGGTTGTGGTTACATGTATATACTAGAAATGCAAAAATTAATTGATCTGTGCACTTAATATTTTTATATTTTGCTCGATGTAAGATATACCACAATTAGAAGGGAAAGAAGGGAGAAGAAAATAAAGAAAAGGAAGAGAGAGGAGGGAAGGGGAGAGATCAGATTTATTATATGATGCCACTGCTTTAGACAATGTGACTTAGTAAGGAAGTACCAAAGAACGTATGATAACTTTCGTAATCATATTTCCTGCTTTGGTACTAAGTCCCTAAAACCAAGTAGTATTTCCAAACAATACGACATTTGTTCTTTGGTATTTCTGATCAGAACATAGCTTTCCTTACAGCTCCATTATATAAATGATTCATCTTAATGCTATTTGTCCCTGAACAATAACAGGCTTCATGGATAAAATTAATTAAACTGTTTACCTAGACCTAGGAATTATTTCCAATTACAATCAGCATAGGCATACGAAAATAACAATTTTTCAAAAGGTTTGCACAAAAATGTATCCTTTGCCAAAAGGATGAACGATGAAATATTTTCATAGCTATTATGAAATAAAGTCAATACTTCATATTAAGGACTTAAGTTGTAGCAGCTGAAAAAAGTTAAAACATCACAATACAACAGAAATCTGCCTCTCACTATAAAAGTCGACTGAACTAAAACATATGCAAAAATAAAGTGATAAAAATATGCTTTTATATTATGTATAAGTAAATCCACAAAAGCAACTACCAAAAAAGACTCAACCACCTCTCTGATATACAAAAGTTTCCAGCTAACATATATAAGTTACTTCATATTCCTGCTTAAGAAAGCTCACACTTCATCTGTGAGACAGAGGTAAGTAATTACTATTTCTCTAAAATATGGCTTGCAAAGACAAACTAAAAAAATGATATTAATGACTTTCATTTTGATGCAACTGATCTGTTTAACTCATAGTATATTTCTGAAAGAATACATTAATTTTGACAAATTTTGGAACACTACTATGGTTGATCTAAAAATTTTTAATTGGACATATAGAATTGAATTCTGTAAAAGAAAAGTAGTTTTACTCATCATCTTAAGAAAAAGCATAATGCTGCCCAACTCAAACCAAATCAAGGGTGCCCAATTTAACTTTACTTCTGAGTTCTTACAGATCAATTAAGAAAACACAAACACATCAATATTAAAATGGGAAAAGGACATTCCACAAAAGAAGAAATACAAGTAAGCAGCCAATAAATACATGAGGCAATTTTCTAATCAAACAAACACAAATCACATAACAAAAAGTAATTTTTAATCTAAAAAATGAAAGATTTAAAAAACGATGAAAGTCACAGAGGAAAATATAAAGGAAGATTTGGGAAAGAAATTTTAATCCCAAGTGTAACTTCAGTACTTAGCTGAGGATAACCATGTGAATATAAACACAGACTAGACTCTGGCGATTAAAAAATTAGTGAAAATGGTACTGACTCTATGCCAGTGTTAATTTGTCTGCTTAGGTACAGTCTCTTTAGGTTTAAAAGTACAAAATAGTCTTAGCTATCATGATAAAGAATTTTGGTGGATTTTGTTTTTTTTTCTGAGATGGAGTCTCACTCTGTCACTCAGGCTGGAGCGCAGTGGCACGATCTCGGCTCACCGCAACTTCCACCTCCCAGGTTCAGGTGATTCTCCTGCCTCAGCATACTGAGTAGCTGCAATCACAGGGGTGTGCCACCATGTCTAGCTAATTTTTGCAGTTTTAGTAGAGACGGGGTTTCACCATGTTGGTCAGGCTGGTCTCGAACTCTTGACCTCGTGATCTGGCCACCTTGGCCTCCCAAAGTGCTGGGATTACAATCGTGATCCACCCCACCTGGCCCTGTTTTTCTTTTAAAATAAAAATGTAAAAAGTACTGGCCTTTTTCTTAGCTAATCATCCCTTCTGGTATAAACTTAGTGATTTTACAAGGTGGCAATAACCGAAATATTGTTCCTTATCTGGTGGTGTCTTATTCTAATCATCAGAAAAGTATATAAAAAGAAACAACTTGAGAAATAAACTTGCCAACCTGAACCTATAAAGTAAGAAGCATAATTCATAAGGTCATATGTCAGATGGTATTTTTCTCGGTACACTGATGGGTGATGCCAGAAATTACAATTCTACTCTAGAATTGAAGTATGTTCCCCTTTTTAAGAGGCTTCTGCTTAAAATAAAATTACATATTCAAAATATTATTAAACTGTAAGAGCCTTTGCTCTTAAATTATTAATAATAAAGTTAGAAGAGGCAATTCAACAAAACATTTGCCAAAAATTCATGAAGACAGGTTCTGGGCTGGGGATAGAGGGAGGGGCAGGTGGAAAAGGGGATCAAATTTCTTCTTCCTTCCTTACATTTATTAAACAAGTACAAGGCCAAAGCACTTGACACTCCTACCTTAGCCCCAGGATAGTTCAGGACTCAGAAAATTTTTGAAGGTGCAACAATGAACATAGCAAGCCTATCCACATAGTGATTTTCTGACTTTCAAGGAAGTTTTTCAAAATACATAGAAAAGCAGTGCACGTGATTTGCCTCTCTACTATTGTGGCAGCAGGAGCTTGAAAAGCAGTCATAGCACAAGTGACAGAACTAGACATCCAAACAAGGATCTTTCCATAGTAAAAGGGAGTGCCAGTAATAACTGTGCAGAGAAAACAGGCATAAAACAGGACACATGGCCTTCCTACCAGTGCCCTAACACCTGGCACACTCATGGCCCAATAAATGTTTAAGAGTAGCAGACAAGACCCGAAATAATTGGTCCAATGGAAGAATAAAAGGTCACTGATAATCTTTAGAGCACCTGAGAATTCACTAGTCGCATTTATGGATGATGATAAAGAAGAAGTTATTTCTGAGCTATTATGGGTCTTCATGGTGATAACACCATCATTTTGTTACCACGAGAATCTAAAAAGCTCCTCTCTTGCACTATACCAAGCATAAGGTGCTGGAGACGCCCCTCCCCACAACAACATTTCCTACTCTAACTCAACCCTAACAACCCATTTGTTAAACCTATCCATCTGGGGTTGAGCAGAATTTTACACAGCAATAGAAAAAACTTTGCATGGATAGCAAATGTCCTATTGAATATCCAAAACCCTTACTAGGGTGGAGATATGACAAATATAAAAATAATTAGTACCTGCTGAACAAAAAAAGAGACAGGGAGGTAACAGCAGGAGGGAGGAGCGATGGCACCTGCAGGAATTGGCTGTGAGTACAGAGGGAGGTACAGTAGTCTCATGCTTAAGGCCCCATAAGGGGAACAGAGCCTCTTCCATCTCTCCTGGGTATGAAAGGCAGGTTATAAGATGATCTTCCTCAATTTCCTTTTCCCTCCTCACTTCTCCTAGTGTTTATATCACAATCTTTCTCTCCATTCAGAGTTCAAAGCATTTTGTAATTCCAGTGGCAGTCATACTGTGGAATTTCTGATAATTCAACATGTTCTATAAATCCTTACAACTTCATACTGACAGTTTACAAATTTGCACATCAAGTCCTAGATTATGATCAACTGGTTTAGCCTTATTCCTTAACTTGGGTTCTGCCTCTAGTTTTTTTCTCCTTTGTTTCACTATACTTGTAAGTCATGCCACTTTGTTATATTTTATGTTCCATGGTAAATCCCTTGAAATCCTTATTAAAGATACAGTTACAAGAATAAAAGAAAAGAGAGTAGATGAAATTAGAGCTATTGTCTCCAAATTCCAATTTCACTTTAAGCAATGTCAAAATCAACCCAGTTTCCAAATCAACCCTTTCTCCTCTAGAGCAGGGGTCCCTGATTCCGGGGCCACAGACAGATAGTGGTCCAGGGCCTATTAAGAACCAGGCCACATAGCAGGAGATGAGTGGCAGGCAAGCAAGCAAAGCTTCATCTGTTATTTACAGTCCATCCCCATCACTCGAATTTACACCTGGGCTCTGCCTCTTGGTGGTATGTTCAGCGGTGGCATTCGATTCACATAGGAGTATGACCCCTATTATGAACTGTACATGCAAGGGATCTAGGTTGCATGCTCCTTATGAGAATCTAATGCCTGATGATCTGAGATGGGGCTGGGGCAGTGATGCTAGCACTGGAGAGCAGTTGCAAATACAGATTAACATTAGCAGAGAAGTTTGCACAGAGACTAATAAATCAATTGCTTACAGACTCATCTCAAAACCCTATCAGTGAGTGGCAAGTGACAATTAAGCTGCATCTGGTGGCAGGCTTTAAGTCAGAATCCAACACTTATTTTAGTCCACATGTAGCCCACCCATTATTTTATTTACCACTTTTGTCCACACCTCTTTCCTGCATTGTGCACTTGACTCAGTCACAGTTTTGGTAAGCTCACAAGCTAACCCTAGCCAAAATGAGTAAAAGACAAATGTCACTGAAGAGCTTTTTTGAAAAAGGGGGAAAGACCCAGTGATTAGATAGCAGAAGACTGTAAGACTGCCAACAAAAAGAAAGCTGCATTTACAAGAAAATACCAAGAGTCCTACTTCAATTACAGGTTCATTGCAACAGATGATTCAGATTCTTTAAGCCCACTTTGTATAATATGTGGTGACTGGCTATCCAATGAAACCTTCAAAACGGCTTCGCCACATAAAGATCAAGCATCCACCTTTGGAATGTTCTTTTGTTGTTGTTGTTGTTTTTTAACGGAACATGAAGAACAGAAGTAGTTATTGAAGGTCCACAACTTCATCAAATGTGTCTGCACTGAGAGCATCATTCTTAGTGGCTAACTGCATTGCTAAAGCTGAGAAGCCCTATACTGTTGGTGAAGAGTTGATACTGCCTGTTGCTAAGAATGTTTGTCATGAACATTTAAGAGGATGCAGTTCAAAAAGTGGCATGTGTTCCTCTTTGTCCTAGCACCATAACTAGACAAACTGATGAATAGCGGAGGATATTGAAGCACAATTGTTAGAGAGGATTAATGAGTGACCATGTCATGCAATCCAGGTTGACAAGTCCGCTGATGTTTACAATGAAACAACGCTTGTTTTTGTGTATATATTTTCAGAAAGCTGTGCATGAGGATATGGTTTTTTTCTTCTTGAGGATGTTATGTGAACTGTTGTTATCAACCAACACCACAGCTACAGAACTACTCAAGTCTTTGAATGATCACCTGTCAGGAAAACTGAATTGGTTATTTCGCATCAGTATATGCATGGACAGAGCAGCTGCCATGACTGGATAGCTTTCTGGCTTTACTGCTCAGGTCAAAGAGATTGCTTCTGAAAATGAGTCTATGCACTGTGACATCCAATAGAGAAATGCTGGCCAACCAAAAACTGTCACCTGAACTTAACAATTTGCAGGATGTGATTAATATTATCAACCACATTCAAGTACATGCCTTTAACTCATGTCATTTGCACAGCTCTGAGAGGAGATGGATGCAGAGCACACGTCTTCTCTTATACACAGGAGTGAGTTTTTCTAAAGGTAGATCACTCACCAGAGTTTTTAAGATATGAGAACTGCTCCAGAGATTTAGAAAAAATGGTCACCACTGGCAGCACATTTCAGTGACAGTGAATCAGTGGCAAAACTTGCTTACTTGTGTGACATATTCAATCAGTTCAATGAACTCAATCTGTCACTTCATGGGAGAATGACAGCTGTGTTCAAGTCAGCAGATAAAGTGGCTGCATTCAAAGCCAAACTGGAATGATGGGGGTGATGAGTGAACATTGGGATTTCTGACATGTTTCAAACACTAGCAAAGATTTTGAAAGAGACTGAGCCATGGACTTCTTTCTCCCAGCTGGTGCATGATCACCTAGCTCAGCTTTCAAAAGAGTCTGAGCATTACTTCCCAACCACAAAAGACACCTGAACTGGGAAGAATGTATCTGTGACCCATTTGTGAACAAGCCAGTTGAACTGATATTGTCCGAGTTAGAAGAGGATCACCTGCTTGAGATCACAAATGACGGTGGCCTTAGAAGTATGAGACAACTTCAAATCTCCATATATTCTGGATGGAATCAAGCCAGAATATCCTGAGATTGCCACAAAAGCACTGAGAAGCATGCTTCCATTTCCAACATCCTATCTCTGTAAAGCAGGGTTTTCTTCAGTGACTGCAACCAAAACGAGATTACAGAGTAGACTGGACATAAGCAACGCAATTTGAGTGTCACTGTCTCCCATCACCCCAGATGGGACCATCTAGTTGCAGGAAAACATCCTTAGGGCTCCCACTGATTCTATATTATGGTGAGTTATATAATTATTTCATTATATATTACAATATAGTAATAAGAGAGAGAACATGCACAATAAATATAATGTGCTTAAATCATACTGAAAGCATCCCCATTCTCCCACCCCCGACTCCCCAGTCTGTGGAAAAATTGTCTTCCATGAAACTGGTCCCTGGTGCCCAAAAGGTTGGGGATCACTGTTATAAAGAACCAGGCCCCAGTTACCCGATGAGAAGCCCCTGAAGGACTAGTGGGTCAGAGAAGAGTCTCTGTAGCCTTGTTTTGGGTCAGAGTTTAAACTCATGCTGTATTCTATCCTAAACAAAGGTGATACTGACCTCACACCATCAGTAGTAAGTGCCCTGCAAGCTGCTCCTCAACAGAGGTGATGTGCTGTGCTGAGCTTGCACCTGCTCTCACCTGGTACCTGCATGGCCAACGCTGCGCATCTGCAGGAAGACTTGCCCTGTTAGAAATGCAGTTTGTGAACAAGGAAGCTTTTTTTTCCCTCTCTGTGCAAGGCTGACTGGCAACACACAGGGTTGAGAACAACAACCATAACTTCCTTAGCCCCGTGTACTAATCACAAAAACTCACCAGCCCAGATAGTCATCAACTATGTGATTTTAAGTAGTGTATTCATTGGTTGGAACACATAGGAGATTGCATATGGAAAACTGCAGGAGGAAGTTATCGGTGGCAAACTTGCCCAATATGAACAATAGATGTGGAAATAAAGAGATGATCAGAGGAAAAACACATGTGACATATCATATGATACATTCATATGGGAGCCTTGCTAGAGATCCGTTCATACTAGCACTTTTTGTCTGTTTTGTTTCAGTCTTTCAGGAACTAAAGTCCAGCCTTTAAAAACTATCCTATTGGCTGGGTGCAATGGCACACACCTATAATCCTAGCACTTTGGGAGGCCGAGGTGGGTGGATCATGAGGTCAAGAGATAGAGACCATCCTGGCCAGCATGGTGACACCCCATCTCTACTAACAATACAAAAAAATTAGCAGCATGTGGTGGCACATGCCTGTAGTCCCAGCTACTTGGGAGGCTGAGGCAGAAGAATCACTTGAACTCGGGAGGTGGAGGTTGCAGTGAACTGAAATCGCGCCTCTGCACTCCAGTGTGGCAACAAGAGCAAGGCTCCATCTCAAAAAACAAAAACAGAACTATCCTATTACTCTAATCTGTATGAATTTCATTTATACATTTACATATATGAAAAGATTGAGAATTAACATATCTGCTGCATTTGATTCTATAGTAAAAAATTACTCATCATCATCACTTATGCAAAGGGTAAGTTTGGGACATGCATTTATGAACATTAAAAGAGAGAAAGCTTGGTTCTAGCCCCAGCTTTGCCACTGAATAGCTGGGTGCCCTTGGGAAGTCCCTTTCGGGATTTCAGTTTCCTAATCCCAATTGGGCTAGATCCATGGTTCTCAAACTTTAACGACTACTTATAGAGGTTAAGATGCAGCCTCCCTATCAAATTTGAATTTCTAGAGGAACAGAAATCTGTTTTTCCCCCAAGTGATTTTGATTTGGATATTTAAGCAACACATTTTGAGAAACACTAGATGAGATGATCTCTTCATATACTTTAAAAAAATCTTTAGCATTCTGGTTCCATGACTAGCTCAAGTTGAACTGGCAAGCTCCATTCTGGAAAAAGCTATCACAAGAGTCTTTCTGGCTACTTGATTACTTATTTGCTTTTCATGGACTTAGAGACATAAAAAAACAATTGCCAGATTTCCCATTAGCCCTACTTGGATATCAGTAATTTTGTAGTAAGCAGATTACTTAATAGTAATAAAGTCATGATGTCCTAATTATAATTGTCTTTTGTAATGTGGCTAACTCAAGGACAATGATTCATCAGGTCATACTAAAGTTAATCATAATTTTTTATAATAATCACAAGTACATGGATTATCATCCAAAGCTAGCTTTTGCATGCCAATAACACAGAAACTACTTCCAAACACTTAGCTTTTGATTCTGGCATAAATATTAGAAATAAAATCTAAATTATTACAAAATATAAAAGAAAATTATAATTCTAACAGAGATGACATACTTTTCCACTGCATAAAGAGCAATTAATAGAAAATCTGATTTTTATTATTTTTATTTTATTCCTGGCCTTCTAAAGTGCTGGTGTTACAGGCATGAACCACCGTTCCTGGCCAAAAAAAATCATTTTTAAAAAACAACTTTACCTATAAAACAATAGGGAGTTTTCACAAAATTTTGGTGACACTGAAGGAACAAAAATTTCAAAGCCCAGACGTTTCCAGATCTGTCAGGGATGCTGCCAATAACTGATTTGATTTCCCATAAAACCTAATAAAAATTTCTGTATCTCCTAATATTCTTTTACAACATAACAGGGAATTTGCTTTCTCTATCAAAAGAAGAGTTTCCACAAAATAAATCAGATTCCCCATGTAGTTTCACCCTTTGCATCAACAAAATCCTCACGGATGCTACTTCCCTTAAAGTGCTATGTCCTAGATGTAGCCAACAATTAGGCCCTGCAATTTTGACTACTGGCCACACATGTACTGTCAACATGTTTTTTGCAATGCCCATGGCCGGCCTCCCAAATCTAAGGCTATTAAGAGCTCAGGAGCCTGCCCCTCCCTGGCTGCTGCATGCCTTTGTTTAGAGGTAGACAGGAAATCTACACAGCTAAGGAGGATTGTTCATTGCTTCCTGGTGTTCTGCTTCGGTGTCTCTTACTGATGTTTCCTTCTAGAAGTAAGTGCATATCTATCTTCCCTTGGGGCACCATAGTCCAGCAGTTTGGATGTACTCTGGCTGTGCCCCTGTAACCAGATTATGGCGACATTGTCTGTGCCCTGTCCATATACCCTTGAGATATTATAGACTGGAACAACTGGACTTCCAGCCACGTGGGGACTTTCTGGCCAACAGGAAGACACACTCCCCAAAGCAGACAGTACCAGAAAACAGCACCTGCAGGAGAAGCCCTTAACCAATGACTGGCAGAATTTGGTGTTTTAATACTCCAGTTCCTCTCCCCAAAGATGGCATAGCTCTGAGTTCTACAATGATGTCCAGAATTTCCCAAGAGGATCAACCTCCATTTACCAACAGTGGAAACTAGCATTGTAATTCCCCCTTTATTGGCTGGCCTCTTACTTACTTCCCACAGGTATTTCCTGGATTACATCTGTACTTGCATCCTTTTCATAGTTTGCTTCTAGCTGAACTCACCTAAGATGCCAATCTCCTAAGGAACCCTCTCTCAGTAAAACTGTCTTTCACTGGATATGGTTTTTAGCACTTAGGATTAGCTGGCATATATATTCTGGAAATAAAATTTGTCTGTGCTAATGTCATTCATTTCTCCAACAACAAGTTAAAACCTATAGACAAGCAGGTATGAAATCTGGAAAGAAACAGAAAAAGATCACTTAATTCTTCCACTGGTTCACTTTTCATGGTTGAAATAACTGACTTCCAAAGAGGTAAAATGCTTTACCTAAGGTAACACACTCAGGAAATGGCTGAACCATGAGCAGAATTTAGGAATTTTGACCACAAGACACTATGATTCAGCCCTGTAAAGAAAGCAAAATGCTATTTTATTATGTCAACAGACACATTATGACTACAAAGACTCCAGACACAAATTTTGTAAGCTTTTTTTGTCCCCTGAACTTTTGTCATTAGTTAAGTTCTTCTATGCTGCATATAGGAGTGTCTGGACATACCTCAGTTTCTATTTTATGATCCTATGCCGAATTTGTAAAGTGATCATCAAATATACAGATGCAAATGTATGTACATCTTAAGAGATTCCCTGAAACAGCATTTATATAATCCACTCTTTCATGTTATGTGTCTAAACACAAAACTTTTGCAGTTTTCCTTTCTCCCATTTGCAATCATCTAAGATGTTTAAGATTTCTAGTCAGAAGGAGTTGGAAATATCTTGATTTTGATGACTCTACTTTTCATCACAGGCAACCCCCACTGAAAAGGGTAGAAATAACTATCACTGGAATGAATTCAATTTCCTTACACATTAGACATTGCTGCTTATTGTACTTCCATGACAAACTTTCCTGTAAAAATTATAAACTAAACTATGTAATTCAGAGACTTTAAGACTAGAACAAACCTTACGACAAAAGACTGAATTTGTCCTTCCTATTATAAATGAGGAATCTAAGCCTCAACAAAGTGGAGCGGGCCGGGCGTGGTGGCTCACGCCTGTAATCCCAGCACTTTGGGAGGCCGAGGTGGGTGGATCACGAGGTCAAGAGATCGAGACCATCCTGGTCAACATGGTGAAACCCCGTCTCTACTAAAAATACAAAAAATTAGCTGGGCACGGTGGCGCGTGCCTGTAATCCCAGCTACTCAGGAGGCTGAGGCAGGAGAATTGCCTGAACCCAGGAGGCGGAGGTTGTGGTGAGCCGAGATCACACCATTGCACTCCAGCCTGGGTAACAAGAGCGAAACTCCATCTCAAAAAAAAAAACAAAAAACCAAAGTGGAGCGATGTCACTGAATAAACACAGCTCATATTAGTAAAGATTCAAGTCTTTGGATTTCTGGTTTAGATCTTTTCTTAAATTGTTATGATTATTCAACTTCTTTTCTGAATTCATCTGAATTATTACAACACAGAAGAAATCCCAAAGGTTGTCACAGAAACAGGTAACATCACCTAATCACACTCTCCTCTCTGTGCTAACCCATCAAAGTCATTTAGGTGGCTAGTCCATCAGCCCTCTGACCTACCACCAAGCTCTGACCCCTCAGGGAAGCTGGATTTCAGTTACTCTGGGCTCCAGGAGTTCCACATCCACGCCCTGAATTTTGGGTTCCAGAATCTCCTGGGAATTCAAATAGTGACCTTTTCAAATCACAAGTTCCCAAAGGAAATTACTCTAGAGATATTTGAAATTTCTCAATATTTAAATTTCCTAAACATATTGTGTTCAATGCTATTGAATTTCCACTTATGAAAAAACTGAAGATACACGTTAGGACCTGAACATGAACAGCTCTGATTGTAAAGGTATCTGGTGGAGTGACAACTTCTGTTTTTTTTTAAGTGGTACAAGTCAGGGCAGTATCTTTGGTTATCAAACTCCAAACATGGAAATGCCCTAGAGACTGTATTTCGAAAGAGAACAAAGTAGGTGAGAGTCAAACTAAGGATTGAATGGCCAGCCATTTGTTACTAACAACAACCCATTATTTTCCACATATAAAATTTATTATATAAAATTCTAATATTCATCTTAGTGTGATCTGTGAATGGAATGTAAAAATCATGGCTGGCATGGTGGACATGCCTGTAATCCCAGCATGCTGGGATGCGAAGGCAGGAGGACTGCCTGAGGCCAGGAGTTGGAGACTTTGCCCTAACCAATTCTCAAGCTGGGCAACACAGCGAGACCTCCATCTCTACAAAAAATTTTTAAAAGGTAGCCAGGTATGGTGGTGCACACCTGTGCACCAGCTACACACAAGGCCAAGGTGGGAGGATTGCTTGAGCCCAGGAATTGGAAGCTTCAGTCAGCTATGACTGTGCTACTGCACTCCAGCCTGAATGGCAGAGCAAGACCTCGTCTCTTAAAAGAAAAAAGATCATTATTTTACTTTACTGATCAAATAAATGTTTTCATTTATTCTCTTACTTCAACAACATTTTTATTTTATTTTTTTTCATTTATTTATTTATTTTTGAGAGGGAGTCTGGCTCTGTCCCCCAGGCTGGAGTGCAGTGGCGCAATCTCGGCTCACTGCAACCTGTCTCCTGGTTCAAGCAATTCTCATGCCTCAGCCTTGCAAGTAGCTGCGACTACAGGTGCAGGCAACCAAGCCTGGCTAATTTTTGTATTTTTAGTAGAGACGGGGTTTCACCATATTTTGGCCAGGCTGGTTTCGAACTCCTGACTTTAGGTGATCCATCCACCTTGGCCTCCCAAAGTGGTAGGATTACAGGCGTGAGCCACCACACCTGGCCAGCATCATTTTATTTCATTAATTTTACCCATACTAAATTTTTTTTAAAAGGGGAGAAGAGGAGGAGGAGGAAGAAAAGACATTGCAATAAACCAGTAAAGCTATAAAGCACATTTTTCCCTTTCCATCTATTGTAGTAAAATATTTGTGGAACTACAGTGGAAGGAACATTAGCTAAAATTCTGAAGATACCATCCTGACTCTCATTAAAAAACCGTGTGCCTCAATTGTTTAATCTGTGAAATGGAGACAATCAAACCTAACTACCTCCGGAAATTATCTGGGAAGCCCATGTGTGCTTCCTCAGTGAAATACATAGTGTCTGTGTGAGACAGCAACCTGGTAGCAGCAGCTGAGAAAGAAATATGGGCAAGTGTGTCTAGGTACAAGGATCCCCACAGGCACTGGGTGGTGCAAGATGGAGGTGACTGGGGAAGAGTGCAGAGGGATGAGCCCTGCGCAGTGGCAGTGATGGGATCCACAGGACCCCACACTTCTACTTTGCCACTTTGCACAGGGAAATGGATGGAATGCCCTGTACCAGCTTCAGAACAGAATTTTGGAGCTGTTTCAGAAATATATTGAGAAGTTGGAGAGGAATAGCTAGAAAGAAGATTAGGATGGACGAAAGGTAGGGGAAAGTGAATCCTGCCCTCTGTCTGCTCACCTCTGGGAAGACTACAGGAAGAGGGAAAAGAATGTTCAGGACTTCCAGAAAAGAAGTGGTGAGAGCTGTGCGAGGGATGAGCAAGGGTTGACAGGGCTCCCTTAAACCTGAGGCCTCTCACTCCTCACCACGTTATCACATGTGGCTTCAAGAGAGCCACTCAACAGCCTGGTTAGGAAAGAGGGAGGTTGGTATCATCCCCATTTTTTTGAAAAATACCCTGAAGCACAAAGAGTTTAGGTGATTTGCTCAAAGGCACCTAATCTGTAACTGAGAAATCTAAAATTAAAACCCAAGTCCTCTCGTTTCTATACTAGTACATTTTTGTTTTTATCATTTCTTTTCTGCCTCCAAAGGTCATTGGTAAATGATGGAAGTTTTGTTCTTGAATTATAAGTAAATCATACTTACTTATACCTGTGGTAGGATACATTAAGAGTATTCATATTTCTAAGAGCATGAAATATAATATGAATATCTGATCACAAAGAGACATTTAAAAATAGATTAAAGATAGATAAAATTTATTTAAATCTTGGACAGACTGCAAATGAAAAACATTATTTAAAAAAGAAAGGAAAAAACCATTAGGACTTCTGAGTAACACAGTGAGTCCTGGAATAAGCCTTAATATTCTTTCAGAGATTATGTCAGTGATAACCTGGTAATCACAGAAAACATTTACATTTTTACATTACATTTTTTGGATTAAAAAGACCTGTGAAGTATTAACAGCCCCTGGTAAGTCTGATGACTGCTTTGGCATTTGTTTTTAAAAGTTACGACTCAGATTTAGAGCTGAAGTGAAATAGAACGAAGCTTACTTCTTGCTGCATGCTTTGTGTCTCCTTTATGGATGAAAAGGGTTATTGTTCATATAAGGGAGCATGCCAAAAACATGGTATCCATTCAGCTTGCAAAATCCTGAGAGGACTTTCTGCAAGGGAGCAACATATGGATGAAGAAGAACTATCCAAGTGGAAATAGAGGACTATATATATGGATATGCAAACTGCCCAGAAACCAAGAGGAAAAGCAGAAGAGAATTAGTAATGAAAGCCCAGGATGAAAAGGGAAATGAAACAGTCGAACTAATATTGTCCACATAAAACAAGAGAACTGAAAACATTTGGCAGGAAAGGTATCCTCCTTGTGTTTTAAGTGCAGGTGTTCAACATGGTGCTTGCAAGAATTGATTGCTCCTTTTTTCTCTGTTCCAGAAACAATTTGCTTATATCTCTGTAAGTGTAATCTATGCCATTTTTCACTAACACCAGCTCAGATCTGATCTAATTTCGCTCCCTTATCCAATTCTGAACTGTCTTTTATCCTTTTGCAGTACAAAGCCCCAAACCTAAAATACAAAGAGCATACCACTTGGATTCAGATGTCAGCCAGGTTTTCGGCAGAGAACCAACGGCACACACAAAGAGATAATTGAGAAGTGTTTAAATTACTGACTAGTTACAAGATGTGGACAGGTAAGGGAAAACCAGTAAGGAATGGTAAGCAGACCAGGGCTCCAATGGCAGGAAGCCACTACTACCCCTAAGCATAAAGGCAAGGGGAGGGAGTGAGTACTGGAACTGGCAAGATCTGAGCTACAAAAGAGGTTGACCCATCAGAAGCTGTGGCCCTCTGCAAAGTAACAAAACCACTACCTAACTCCAGACTGACCTCCCACTCCTGCTGTCTCCTCCAAAGCTTCCCATTGGCAGAACCTAACTATTATAGACGCCAGAGGACAAAGAGCTAGGTCCATGCAGTCCTAAAATACAGCCTCTGAGCACAGAGGAGGGTGGAGAGTGGGTCTGGAAGAACAGAATATCCAGAGACTGAGGTTCAAGATGTGGATAAAGGTTTCACACGAGGAGACTGAGTAAGGAAATTATTTCACGTTTTAATGAAGTAGTGAGAGGCTTATGATACAAAGTTAAATGAAAAATAAAACATACAAAAGCTGTCCAAATTACTCCCTCTATAATTTCATCTTTACTGCTAAGTTACATAGAAATGTGTACCAAAAAGGAACATAACATTAATAGTGTTATTCACAGTGAGATTGTAAATTATTATAACTACAGCAGTCCTCTCTTATGCATGGTTTCAGTCAATCACAGTCAATCGTGGTCCAAAAATGTTACTAACAACAAGATATTTTGATCGAAAAGGAGAAATACCATATTCATGTAATTTTTATTACCATATATTGTTATAATTGTTCTATCTTATTTTATACTGTTGTTAATCTCTTACTGTACCTAATCATAAATTTAGCTTTATCATAGGTATGTATATGTAGGAAAAAGCATAGTATATAGAGATATAGTATATATCAGCAGTTTCAGAAATCCACAGGGGGTCTTGGTAGTATGCACACCCCCACGGGTGAAGGGGAACTACTCAATATGGTGAAGCCATAGGCAAATGTATCAAAAAACAAAATTGGAGTCTCAATCATAAAAGAACAGTCACTTGAGATGTTCACTGATCTGACCACTTCCACAGAACTGGACGGACATTTAAAAAGTGATGCTAACCAATTAAGCCTCTTTCAGGAAGATACAGTGGTACTTTTGGGCCTGGCATCCAACTCATGAGACAAATACAAGAATAAATGGGGCATATTTCCCTTTTACCTTCCACAGTTCACATCATATTTTTTCTCCCACCTCCACTCCAACCCCCACCAATGCTCTTATTTATTTATTTATTTATTTAGAGATGGGGCCTCACTCTGTCTCCCAGGCCAGAGGGCAGTGGCTTAATCACTGCTCACTGTAGCTTCGAACTTCTGGGCTCAGGCAATCCTCCTGCCTCAGCCTTTAGAGTAATTGGGACTACAGGCAGATGCCACCACACCTGGCTAATTTAAAATTTTTTTTTTATAGAGACAGTCTCAAATTTTGCCCTTAAAGATTCCTACTGCCTCAGCCTCCCAAGGTGTTGAGATTACAGGCAGAGGCACCACTCCTGGCCACAATGCTTGTTAAACAAAGTATATACAGAAGTCTGTATCATTAGCTTTAGAAACTTTAGTCATTGAAAAGGTTATGCCTCCCCTACCTCAACATGTCATTCAAAATAAAAACAATTCTAAACCCTACAACAAAATTATCTGAAAATAACACAGAACTTTCAGGCATATTTTAGATTTTTTTCTCTCTCTCATTCCTGCTTTGCTGATGTTGTAAGTACATGTTCAATTTAACAAGTAGGTAATCTAGCACTGAGTACGTATCTCAGTAAAGTACTTAGTGCCAGAATGTACATGTGTGTATATATGGATGAATGTGTCTACATATCTATACATACAAACATATATATCTATATATATATATATTTAGATTATAAATAGAACCATCTGTTTAGAGAATTTACATACACTAACATCATCAAGTGTTTTCTGGAATCTCCTTAGTAGTAACAATGTTGAGAGCTCTCAAGAATTATAAATTCTTCATCTTCTGTGATGATTAAGTTCCTTTATCTCTCAGCCTGTCTTGAGCATATTTGTCTGTTTTTAGCAAGACAATGTCTTGTTCTGTTCCCTAGGCTGGAGTGCAGTGGCACAATCATAGCTCACTGCAGCCTTGAACTCTTGGCCTGAAGCAACCCTCCCACCTTGGCCTCCCAAGTAGCTGGGACTACAGGTGCGTACCACCCTGCCCAGTTAATTTTTGTATTTTATTGTAGAGACACAATATTCCTATGTTGCTCAGACTGGTCTTAAACTCCTTGCTTCAAGCAATCCTCCCTCCTTTGCCTCCCCCTGTGCTGGGATTACAGGTGTGAGCCACCGTGCCAGGCTGTCTTATGCATATTTGAATATTTTCTCTTCTTTAGTATAGTGTAGCAACTTTTTATTATTTTAATGGTGAATATTACAGCTTCTCTAAAAGATAGGGGAGTGAGATTCAATTTGCCAACCATAGAACTTGAACTGGTTTGCAAGCCCACACTCCAGGGCCTCACACACAGCAGGTGTCTACAACTGTTTGTTTAATAAGTGAATTATACTAGTGCAATTTCACTATCACAATTACTTACCTTCCTGAGAATGACAAACACAGGCACTGAAAACCATACATCAAGACCACTTTGGAGAGAAGAAGTAACATCTGCTCAGTTACAGTCACACATAAAAGAAACAAACCTTCTGCTTCAATTACCATCATCACTGGATAATTGTTTGTTTTTAAAATTGGAGTAAGTCTATAATAAAAGAGTGTGGTTGAAGATAAAGTTGCAAATTTCCAGTTGTACTTTGGGAAATGAACAGTATTAATGACTACAATAGTTTATAGTCATTAATATTGTTCATTGCTTTAAGTTAACAATATATAATCTAAATAACAGAGCATAGAAATTCCAAGGCTGGTAAAATGGAAAAAGAAAGTCACTCTTTTCTATGATCTATTGACATAGAAGTTAGTTCTGTGTATATAATAATATTCATAGACACTAATGAAAGTGCATAAACATAATTTTAAAACTCTCTCACATACATAAAAATAAAACTTAGTTTTGAGAGAAATTGGCACTAAAGACAACTTTACTATTTCTTATAAAGACAAAGATTGTTTACAAGGTTTTCATAATCTTTTACATCATACTCTCCATATCTACATCTTTCACACCAACAGTATCACCTACAAATTTGGCTTGGGTCACCAGCATTTTCTTTCCTCTTTTGGGACTGTGACTAACCTTTACGCAGAGTGAAAAATCCCAACATTTGCACCTTAGATTCCTTTACGTACTCAGTGAATCATCCCAGTAGCAGGTACTAAGACTTAGTGGCTAGACTGGAAATCAGGTGCAACAGGTTTAGTTAACACTTCAGGAACTGAGTCACAGATTCTCCTTAGAATCATTTCAAGTCAGAGGTTCCCAGGAAAACAAGAATGCCCCATTAATTTTGTAAGGCATATGAATTCTTTGTTCCCAGATACTCTTCTGTACGATGGGACCAGGTAGGGTTCATGTAATCAAAAGGAGGAAATGCTTCCCTGCTCAAGGAGATAGCTCTGAGAGTGAATGTGTGCCTACATTTCTACGGGAAGCCTTATTCATTAGCTCCTTACCTCCCCTGTACACACACACACCCTCTACTAACTACTCATTCAATGAGCTTTAGTTTTTTCATGGTTTGGTGAAAATATTTTGAGGTTTAGAGTCAGAAAGAAGTATTTCAAATATTGCTCTGTCACGTATTAGCTAAAATACTTCGTTCAGAGTCTTCTCAGTTATAAACATGAAGGTAGAAATACCTATTTGGCGCAGCTACTATGAAGATTAAATGAGATACACTGATACGAAGGCAACTGTCACATAATAAGTATTCAGGAATTATTCATGTCCCTTGTCCTATTTATACTTGACAAAAGTTCCTAATGTTTATTTAATTTATAGGAGAGATTAAGAATTATCTGGCCAAAAAGAATCTTTTTCTTCATTCCCACATGCCACACCCATTTTTCTCAGTAAACATCCCCAAACCCAACTGTGGTTATTAGGTTGGTGCAAAAGTAACTGCAGTTTTTGCCATTAAAATTAATGACAAAAGGCCAGGTGTGGTGGCTCACGCCTGTAATCCCAGCACTTTGGGAGGCTGAGGCAGGCAGATCACCTGATGTCAGGAGTTTGAGAGTAGCCTGGCCAACAGGGCCAAATTCCATTTCTACTAAAAATACAAAAATTAGCTGGGAGTGGTGGCATATGCCTGTAATTCCAGGTACTCAGGAGGCTGAGGTGGGAGGATCACCTGAGTCCAAGGAGTCAAGGCTGCAGTGCCTGAGCAACTGGAGTGAGACCTTACCTAAACATAAAAAAGTAATGACAAAAACAAAGTAAGTAATGACAAAAACTGTAATTATGTTTCACTTATACTTTTGCTCTTCGTTGATCAGTTATGAAGTGGCATTAAGATACAAATTGGTGCTCCTCTTTAATTTCTGCTGGCTTTGTAAATCAGTGGAATTGTAGCCAATATCTGCTTATACACATATAAATGGAATAGTAGCCAATATATGCTCATATACAGAAAGGCAACCAGAAATCCTGCAGTAAGTGAGAAAGCTGATGCATAAATTCTGGAGGCATGTCTCTGTAGAAAGAAGCTACATGATGATGGAGACATCTCCTCCCTACATCTTCAAGAGTTATCAGCTGTTGTGACTGGTTGTTTCCTTATGGGCATGCAAAAAAAGCTTTTAATAAAAGTGAAACAACAGGAAAGGGTACAATTAATTGCCAGCAATGCACCTACCTAACAAGACTTCTAGGTCAAAGTACGCGAACCCTTTTATAGGCAAGATTATGACAATCACAACATGCAAATTAGCAAAGGTCAAAACTTTTGAGCAAATGCCAGACATTCAGTCCTACTTTGCTTTTATCCTGAAAGAAACCCAAAATCTAGTTTAGACTAGCTTGTTTAAATGTGTTTACTGATACAGAGGAATACAAGTTCTCTTGTTTCAAACCCTAAGTATGTTCCCAATGAAAGACTCCTGGTTGATAACTGGGTCCACTGCAGACAAAATTGTTTTGGATAGCCAATACAAGAGAGTAGTTTTGTAATCTCACCCTTGCAGTAACTACATTTTCTTGTTTTGCTGGTAATAACAACCATTTAGTTCATGGGAGCCAAACAGTGGGGAAGGAAGCCAACAGTGGGGATGGAAGCAAGGCAGTAGAGCCAAGAGTGGCTGGCAAGGCCTGGGTGAGCTTCCCCTGCCCAGGCTTGAAAAGCTCCAGTTCTTAGGTTTGTAATGACACACATGGTAAAAGAGACACCAAATTTCAGTATGAATGTCAACAGTTGCTTCAACTATCATATCTTTTCCTAATAGCAGATGCAAAAACAGTCAAGCTGTGCTTTCATGAGATATTTATGAATCCATCAGTATTATGAAAATATTTAAATAACAAATTATGAATAAATTACATTATGTGTCACAGTGCCAGCACTACTTCAAGCCTTCTAAAGGGAGTTCTTGCATAGGTACAATATCATACTGATAGGCTCTATCATTTTGCAATAAAATATGGCTTGTGCAAGCTTTAAATTTTTAAAAAATCATGAATTGGATTATTTTCATTTGTGTTGGCTTTTTTTTTTTAAGTAGTAGGTGAGGTACTAATTATAGTAGAAACCCAGAAATTATCCAGTATGTCAGTAACTAGACTATAGGTACCAGATGAATGACTAGTAACTCAGTCTATGGATCAGATCGTCTCATCGTTGTTGATTTCTGAAACTAAGGGAAGATTTCCAGGAGAATAGTCATCAGGAAGTTAGATGAGTCAGTTGGGCTCCTGTCAAAGGTGGGTACAGGCCAGGAGTAGAGGTATAGTATGTAATGCAAGAGAACCCAAAAGAACAGCTAAGAAAAAATCAGATAATCTGAGTTTTAGTTCTGCTTCCTCCATCTGCATTACCTTCTATGAACTTCAGTTTCCTTATCCTCAAAATGAGGATATGGGCTTACCTCACAGAACCCTTATGAGCCTCAAGTTGGATAAAGTATCAGCAATGGTTTACAATCCTTGAAGTATAAGGTCGACATAAGGTGGAACCTGTATTCACTGCCAGGGAATCCTCAAGAATAGGTCAGGAGGTAAAACCAATGGATTCACGCAGCAGGGCTTCTAGAGGCCTAAAGTCAGAGCAGCCAGGAGCAGCTTTCTGCAGCAACTGGTAAAGCAGCTACTTGAGAAATTCTGCCATCCCTACTTAGCATGGGTAGCAACTAGAAGCCCCCCCATCTACCACTTCTCTCTGACCTTGCATTCTACTGCCTGTGCCAGGGTAGAAGGGGTATGAACTAGGTCCACCTCTTGGTAATGCTTTTTTCTGACACAGTTTGGGCAGAAACCCCAGACTCTGAACCTAGACATGATACTTTCATTTATAACACACACTTTTGAATTTCTGTTTTAAAATCTTTTTTCTTCTTAGGTTTTAATGAACTTACATTTCTATTAGTTATTTTCTCTCCACTCCTTAACACAGAAATTGTCTAGAACCAAAACTTAATTTGATTTCCTGTATGTATTTTAATTTCTATTTATGAGATCTAGAGACTAAATGAACTCATATAAGAATATAAAGAAAGCAGCATTAACCACAGTGATTAACTTGCAGTGATTAACCACAAGTACTCAAGACCACCAGTTGGGGAATCCCAGCCTCACTCTTAAGAGCTCTGTGACTTTGACCAAATAATCATACCCCCCTGTGCATGATTTTTCCTCTATATGGGACTAATAATAATACCTATCTCTGAGAAAAGTTATGAATTAACTGTAGTGGGTTAATATTTGTAAAGCTCTTGAACAGTGTCTGATATACAGTGCATATTAAATAAACTGCATCTCTCAATCAAATCTTGATGGAAAACAATGTTTTCACGGACATGGTCTGAAGTTATTATAAAGCACACGCTTTCTCTATTTTCTTATATGCAGCACATATTATTTTGACCCTTGATCCTAATCATAAGATTAAAAAAACTAATCCAACTAGAGAATCCAAAGGCTATCGTGAGCTTATGCTACTACTTATAAATTAATTTGAAAAAAATTAACATGCACACTGCACATGGTGATTTTATGTAACCGTTGGCCTATCTCTTATTTGAGCTGTCAATACTACCTTTGGAATAACCCTAACTTCTAATGACTGAGACTCAAGGTTGCTAGCGTGAAATGGCACAAACAATAATAAATACAACCCAGCAGCCAATTTTCTTCCCCACAGTATCTTTTGCCAAGCCTAACACCAACTTACTTTTACTCATTTAATTGCCACTTATGGGAAGGTAACAAACAAAAGGCGCTTGTTAATTGTGTTTCTTTTTGTTTGTGTTAGCTACAGGTGCAACCTTTACTTGTCTATAATGTGCTGATGAGAGGGATGGGGACACTGCAAATGGATTCTGATTCTATGCCTCATTTGTATTTCCTTGGGCCTCCTGGGACTTTGTCAAAATGTGTGCTTTCATGAGATATTTATGAATCCATCAATATTCTGAACATATTTCAATGGCAAATCATGAATAAAATATATTAGGTGTCACAGTACTAGCATTACTTCAAGCTCTGTCAAGGGAGTTCTTGCATAGATAACAATATATTGATAGGTTGTCATTTTATTGTTATAAATATGGTTCCTTCAAGCTTAAAAAAACCTTTGGAAAACATTAAGTTATATATATTTTTTATTTTTTTAAGTAGTAGGTGAGTTACTAATTATGGCAGAAACTCTTAAGCTATTTCGTATCTCAGTAACCACACTATAGTGTATAATGTACACTGGCTGAATAATTGGCAACTCAATCTAGGGATCACACAGTCTCTGTTCTGAGAGGTCATTGCTTCTCTTCCACTGAACAAGCCAATCCAGAGGATGCACAGTGCTGTAAAGGCAGCACTAAGCAAGAGCTCACTCCCTGAGGGGAAGACTTCTCATACATTTCAATCTGTACAGGTATGTTGATGAGGCATTTGGGTTAGCCCAATACAGCTCTGTTTTAAGGGAAATGTAAATGAGCTAATGAGACTCATAAGCAATCGCCGGCTGCTCTTGCCAAACTCCTCACAAGCATTAGACAGACAGACATCTTTTACCTTGAAAACTCACTTTGGGACAACATTTTCAAGGTAGACAAAAGGGCACACCATTCAAGCTTCAAACGATCTTCTCACGTTGACCAGAAATTGATTGAATAAATAAATCACTTTTCTTCTGCACGGACATTCCTGAAACACAACTGATCCCTTAGCTGAACTCAAACTTTAAGACAGGAATGTGTGCGTGTGTGTGTGTGTGTGTATGAGAGTGTGTGTGTGTGTGTGTGTGTGTGTGTGTGTGTCCTTTTTAAGAGATGGGATCTCAATACATTGATCAGGTTGCTCTCAAACTCCTGGCCTCAAGTGATGCTCCCATCTCAGCCTCCCAAAGTGCTGGGATTACAGGTGCGAGCGACCATGCCTGGCCCAGATATGTTCTTTTAATGTTCACAGTAAGATGTGTATTTTGAATGACTATTAGGAATTGCAAACTATTTCACTACAATACAGTGTATATATTTACTACATTGTCTTAATTGTGGACAAATACTAAAGCAGCAACTCACTGTCTCAGCTTACAAAAAAAGATTTACTCATTTATTATGATTATTTTAGAGACAAGCCTCACTCTGTCACCCAGGCTAGAGTGCAGTAGCATGATCATAACTTACTGCAACCTCCAACTCCTGGGCTCAATGATCCTCCTACTTCAGCCTCCCCAGTAGCTGGGACCACAGGGGTATGCCACCATACCTGGCTATTATGTTTGTTTGTTTGTATAAGCAGTGTTTGACTTCATTGCCCAGGCTGTTTTGAACTCCTATGCTCAAGCAATCCTCCCGTCTCAACATCCCAAAGTGCTGGGATTACAGGCATGAGCCACCATGCCTAACTTACAAATAAGATTTATAATCAAAAGCTATGCATTCTGACAAAACTATTATTGAAAAAGGCAGAAAATATGTACTTGAAATTTCTTTTTTAAAAAAGCTAAAGAAAAAAGAAGTAAACTCAAGTTTCAAAGGTCTTACTAAAGGTCCCCAAAAGGGTTGATGTCACTGCCACTTGATTATGGAGAGTAGATTATGACTGACAGTGTGGAAATAAAGGGTGGATAAAGTAATACAATGACAGAAATAAGTGGCAAATGATTATCCTATGCTAAACATAGACTCCGAAACCACATTGGGAAAACCTCCTGTAATGTCAAGTATAAAGTTTAGCCTTTGTTTCCTCAGTGAGATGTATTAAGACTTTTAAGGCACTGAGTGCATGAGACCCTCCCTTTTAGAGGCCAACACGAACATGGAAATATTCAAAGGTACTTCAAAGCTTGACAGACCTGGTTACACCTTCTGGGCTTCCAAAGTTTTTGGCTCCATTTACAAAGTAACAATGTGTGCATTAATGCTACAACCATTACTACGAAGACAACAATAATTAACAACTATTGCTGCCACTATCACCCCTGCTACTGACCACCACCTTTCATCTATCTAGCACTTGCTTGAGCCAAGCCCTGTGCTGGGTGCTTTACATAGATAACATCCAACCCTTTTAGAGCTCTGTAAGAGAAGTGTAATTGCTCCATTTAACAGATGAAGAAACAGACTTGAAAAGGTTAAAAATGTATCTCAATGGAAGAGACAGATTTGAAACGAACTCTGCCCAACAGTAAAGCCTACTGTCCTTTGACTGCGGCATGCTTTCAGAGGTACTATTCTCTGAGCTTCTGTTATCTGCCAGGCACTAGGCTAGTCATTTTTTCAAAACATATTTATCAGCCAGGCACAGTGGCTCGTGCCTGTAATCCCAGCACTTTGGGAGGCCAAGGTGGGTGGATCACGAGGTCAGGAGATCGAGACAATCCTGGCTAACACAGTAAAAACCCATCTCTACTAAAAATACAAAAATTAGCTGGGCGTGCTGGTGGGTGCCTATAATATAGTTCCAGCTACTCCGGAGGCTGAGGCAAGAGAATCACTCGAACCTGAGAAGCAGAGGTTGCAGTGAGCTGAGGATCGCGCCACTGCACTCCAGCCTAGGCGACAGAGCTAGACTCCATCCCAAAAGCAACACCAACAACACAACAACAATAATATATACATTTGTAATTCTCAAAAACCATGTTAAGAGGTAGGTCACAGCTCATAAAACGGAAGTTAGCAGGGTAAAATAACTTCCCAAGAAGCTCACAGCTAGTTAAGTGGCAGACTTACTTTCAAATTCCTGGTTTATCACTGGTGAAATAAACCTAAAAATTAAAACTCTTTTCTTTAGTATAAGGAAAATAAGAGGGAAGACTCTGTACTAACCAGTTTAAATCTAACATTGCATAAAACAAAAATAGAATTATCTGCCCATGTTCTTCATGTTAGAAAATAATTAAACCTGTTTAGAGTTCTAAGCACCAAAACAGCCACAAAAGATTGGAAACTAGAATAAATTTTAACTTATGAAGACTAACACTCTTCAGTTCCAGAATGCTTTCAAATAACATTTTAAATGATTGTTCTTTTTCTGAAAAAAAAAGAAAGAAAGAAAGAAAAAAGAAACCCTCCAAACAACAATAGTTTATCCTTACAACATTCTAGTGATATAAACAGGGAGTCCGTTGTTTTCTCTTTATAGAAGGGAAAGGTCCACTGAGCACAGAAAAAACTAAGGGATTGTCTATAGTTCTGAAACTTGAGCCTGAGTGCCTTCCTCAGAGGTAGATCTCTGCTTGCCCAATGAATATGCTCTGCCGTTGACACTGGCTATACTTTTCCTCCAGCTGAATCAAGGCAGGCTGATTTTCACAGGATTATGAGGCCCATCCACTACTTGAATCTGACTCTCCTGCAGAGCATTAATGCCTGTTTCTAGATGTGGGGTTCAATTCAGTTCAACATTAGTATTTTTTAATTCACTGCTTTTAAAAATATATATATAGTTTCTTAAAGAACTCAATGGAAATAATTCACTGCTTTTGACCATTAGCTAAGAACCCACTTCTAATCAAAATAACCAAAAGTGTGGACAGGTGTGGTGGCTCACACCTGTAATCCTAATACTTTGGGAGTCCAAGGTGGAGGGTTGCTTGAGCCTAGGAGTTGGAGACCAGCCTGAGCAACATAGCAAGACCCTGCCTCTATTTATGTTTATTTTTTAATATTTAAAAGAACAGAAATAACACAAAGGGGTTTGAATAGAGAAAATAAAAAGAAAGTACCACTTTCATTATATAACAGAAAAACACAAAATTACTACTCAAAAGGAGGTATGGGCAAGATACTAGTGAGAAAAAGAGAGACAACTCCTATTGGTTGAGCACTCACTATGTGCCAGCCACAGTTCTGAGCACTTGAAATGCATTAACTCATTTATTTTTATAACAACTCTTGGCTGGGCGCGGTGGCTCATACCTGTAATCCCAGCACTTTGGGAGGCCAAGGCGGGCGAATCACAAGGTCAAGAGATCGAGACCATCTTGGCCAACATGGTGAAACCCTGTCTCTACTAAAAATACAAAAACAAATTAGGTAGGCATGGTGGCATGCACCTGAAGTCCCAGCTACTCAGGAGGCTAAGACAGGAGAATTGCTTGAACCTGGGAAGAAGAGGTTGCAGTGAGCCTAGATCGCACCACTGCACTCCAGCCTGGTGCCTGGTGACAGAGCGAGACTGTCTCCAAAAAAACAAAAAAAAAAACAAAAAAAAAAACCTCTTATTATTCCCATTTCTGAATGAGAAAATTGTGGCACAAAAATGTTAATAACTTTGCTAGGATGATAGTATTAGGTGTCATGGTAAGTATTAATAGAAGAACAAGAATTTAAATCCAAATAGAAAATCCACATTCTGAACACATTATTCACAAGACAGAGTATAATTTAATATGTGGTAAGTGACAGTGACACTCGTGGTTGCTCAGGTAAGCCTGGCCACATCTTGCCATGCTCTTTCCACCATACCACTAGACCCTCTAATGGCAAGAGAATTACGGACTAGACAGGGGATGGGGCTGACTCAGGAGGGAAGCAACTCTATCTTTGTGAAAAATAACATCATATGACCATGTTTACCAACACCAACCTGAAACAAACTTTAAGAGTAAATTTTAGGAAGGGAAGTAGCCAAATTTCTTTATATAAAATTGAAATAATTTTATATAAAGAAATAATTGATTAGAATGTCTACACCAAAAGCCACAAATATTTTCAGAATACAAAAATCTGACTTTAATAAACTTTAAATCATCTTTGGACTGGAAAGCTATTCTTTTCTTTCTTTCCTTTTTATTTTTTTTTAGGCTGGTGCAATGGTGCAATCTCGGCTCCTTGCAACCTCCATCTCCTGGGTTCAAGGGATTCTCCTGCCTCAGACTCCCGAGTAGCTGGGATTACAGGCATGCACCACCATACCCAGCTAATTTTTTGGTGTTTTTAGTAGAGACGGGACTTCACTATGTTGGCCAGGCTGGTATCAAACTCCTGGTTTCAGATGATTCAGCCCCACAAAGTGCAGGGATTACAGGTATAAGCCACCACGTTAGGCTGGACTGGTAAGCTTTTCTAGGAAAAGCAGCTCTTCCTAGAATTGGCTTTTCCCCATCTAAACCTGTTTTTACCATTTTTTGCATTAGACTTTTGCTTTGATGATGACGATGACAATGATACTTTTCCATTTACTGAGTTTCTACTTCGTGCTCAGAAACATATTAAGGTTGTTGCACTTTAATAACATAAACTTGCATTTAATATTCATGGCAACCCTACAAAGTCAGCATCATATTGTCTCCATATTACAGATGAGGAAATTGAGACTTCAAGAGGTGAAATAACTTGTCCAAGGTCACAAAGCTAGCAGATAAATTCATTTTTGTCTGACCTAAACACCCATGATATTAATCATATTAATCAAATAAGCAATTACAGTTGGCTACCTGACTGTCCCCTCCTTATTTAGAGATAAAAACCACAGTGAGTGCTGTACATTCCAGCCAAGTTCCATCACTTCCAAGTCCGGGACAGAAATTAATGGATACACTCAGGTGGCTTAAGAGAGCCACGCTGGCCAAAGACTGGCTAGCAATCTAAGAGTGCTTTTGTCACTCTCTTTAAACTAGAAAGAAGTACTCTCTCTTAAAAGTAAATGAAATATTTATAAAGATGATCTTACTAGAAAAACATCCCAAAGATAGACCAGTACGCTTAGTTTTCAGAACATTTATTAACACAAAGTTCATCAGGGTTCTGAAGGAAAAAATGAAGTGCTTCAAGACTGCACTAAAATACAAAACTCAAGGAGAGAAGCAAATTTCCTATTTAAAATTTTAGACTAAAACGTATTTACATTTGAATAATTTCCTAAAGTTGTGTATTATTATGTTTTGATAGACAGGAAATGATGAAACTAGATCTTAAAAGGAAAACCGCTATGGAAGTGTTTAAAATGTTTACTGAGGTAATAGGAAAAGAACTTTGATGTTGGGTACAATATTAAGTCGTGTATTTTGTTAGAAATAATAATCTATAATTAGGCACAGTAAATGTTTGAGTAAGTAATATATTCTACTACAACTGATTACCAATGTGGATTATAAAATATGAGAAAAAATAAAATGCCTTCTCTCTTAGCTTTCCTACCCTTACCCCCTCACACCTGGAACTCCCGGTTCAACACCTTGCACTTCTCAGGAAGTACAATGCTCTTCTAAATGCTGGTGATGTGCACAGTGCCCCCTCTGCCTGGAACTCGTTGCTTCTCCCCTTTCTGCCTAAGCCACTTCACCCATCTTCCTCCAGGAAGCCTTCCTGATCCCCTCCTCTGTGCAGGCATCCATAATTGCACTTATTCCACTGTTCACTTTTTGGTATCCACAAGAGACTAAGAATTTTTCGATGACTGAGAATTCTTACTGTCGCTCATTGTTTCTCATATTGCAGCCCCTGGCACTTAGCTAAGGTACTCAATACAACTTTTACTAAATGAATGAAAATAAATTGTAAAATTGACTTTTTTAGAAAAGGAAAAATATATCTAAAATGCAAATCTTGCACAATTTTCTGGCCTTCATTGTTCATAGGGTGTGTTTTAAAAACATATAGAAGGATTTACTGGACATTGTCAACTGTCCATCACTATAAATATTTCACACCTCTGAGCCATGTAAATACACTGCTACTTCAAGTTATTATTCAACGACTGCATAAACTCTGATGGCATAGTTGAATAATTATACATGTAGAAAACAGCCACTTCAAAACCATGATAAAAATTAAAAAGCACAATGGTAATTACAGTTTGTATTAACTAGGTGCTCCCTAGCTCGGCCGCTAGCTCCAATGGGGAGAAGCCATCTATCCTTTGGTCTCAGTTCCTCCACCCATGAAATGGGGGTAACTATTCCTGCCACTTCCTCCTCCCTTCGTATCTTGCGAGGAGAATGTAGGTATAACAACTGTAAGAGCACAAATCTTACAGATTGTCACAATAAGGAGCTTTACAATAAAGGCTGAAAAGCAGCGCCTAACCCCAAGGCAGAGTTCTCATCATCACTTACGACGGTAACAACCCTCAGTCCCCGCCGCTCTGGTTAGCAGGCTGATCGGGGAGACCCCTGCATGAAGGCTTCTCAGTCACACTAAAAGCCACACGGATGGGCACAAGTTCCTCTCGCCGGTGCTTGGTCTGAGCCAAAAGCCGCGAGGCACTTGGTCACCCCCAGCGGCCACGACCGCTCCCCTCGGACCCGGGTACCCTCCTGCGGGATGAAACGGACCCCGGGGCTTTCCCCTCCTCCAAGTAGGGTCAGGGGCCCAAGGACCAGCGCAGCGGGAGGAGGAGGAGGAGGGACTGGAGGGCTCGGGCGAGGAGCTCACCTGGCCTCGCCGGCGGGCGCCGGCAACGGGTGCGGAACGAACACCCCACAGTCAGGCGGCGCCGGCTGCTGCTTCTTTTTGGAGCGCCAGAGATGGAAGCTGGTGTGCTTCTTGGGGGGCCTGCACGGGCTGGGCTCACCGGGGTCGCCCTGGGCTGGCGGGGACAGCGGCATCGTCTTCTCCTCCTCCCTCTCCGACTGCTGGGACGCCGACCTCTCAGCCTCCCGGGCCCGGAGGAAGAACACACCTGGGCACCAGCTCACCCGCCTTTCCTTCCCAGCGCGCGGTGAGACCCCGCCCCCTCGCCGCGGATGCGGGGGACGGCAGCGGGTTGCAGAACTAGCGCTCAGCGCAGCGCGATCAGCTCAGCAGCCCGAGCTCTCGGGGAGGAGGCGGGGCCGGGCCGCGGGAGAGCGCCCCCGCGCGGCGCGGGCGCCCAGGGACGCGAGCCCAGGTGAGGCGCGAGAGCCGGGAGCTCCAGGTGAGGCAAAAACGCCCCGGGCCCCCATCCCAGGGGCGCACGGCGGCCGCGGGACAGCGACACCTACTGGATTCCTTGGGTACCGCATCTCGCGACACCATCCCAGGCTCTGAGCTGGGACCCAGAGCCGGGACGGGCTTCGACAGAGCCTGGGGTGCAGCGGCCATTGTCGCCTGCGGAGTTGTCGGCCGCTCTTGGCCTGTGACAGGCTGATAGGGTGAGTCGCTGCTTAGCCACGAACCCCGCCTGGAGAAGGATGGGAGAGGCACATCCCGAGGCCGGGCCGCCCAGCAATTAGGACTCTTCCACTCTGGTCTTTGGGTGGCATGGGCAATGGCATGTGCTGGTGGCTTCTGTTCCTGTTCGTGAACATGGGTGGCAACTCCTCTGCTCTCTCAAGAGTCTGAATAACTAATTTGTACTCACATCTTATAAAACACAAAAGGATTAAAACTTTTTTTAAAAAAACAGGAAAGAATTAGCCATATTCCCCAATTCCCAAAGGGCTTAATGGATTCCCTCGCAGTGAATTAAATACCTATTCCGCAACGTATTTATATCATCTGCTTTATTTTGATGACTTTCTTCTCTTAACTTCACAGTTGTGGTTAAATAGCAAAGGAAATTAATACTTAAGCAAAGTAAGTAAATGAACAATTATTTTTGGGTATCACTAGAGCAAAAAAGGTGCAAGAACTAAGCACTGCTTAAAAATTCAATGCAGTACAAGATCCTCTTTCCATAATATGTCTTTATTTTCCTCTTTGAAAATATAGCTCATTCATTTGTTTATTCACTCATTCAAGAAACATTCATTTTTATTTATATTTTTCTTAAGATATAATCTATAGACAGTAAAATGCAGAAATCATAGGGGTAAAACTCAAATTTTTACATATTTATGTGGTTGGGGTGTAAAAAGTTTTTAATGGAGAGTTGATATTGTCCTAGAAAATCCTTCCGTATATGACTTTTAAATATCTCATTATAGGCCAGTCTTGGTGGCTCATGCCTGTAATCCCAGCACTTTGGGAGACTGAGGTAGGCAGATCACTTGGAGTCAGTAGTTCAAGACCAGCCTGGCCAGCATGGTGAAACCCCATCTCTACTAAAAATACAAAAAAAAAAAAAAAAAATTAGCCAGGCATGGTGGCAGAGGTGAACCTGTAGCCCCAGCTACTCGGGAGGCTGGGGGATGAGAATCGTTGAACCGGGAAGGCAGAGGTTGCAGCCATACAGTGAGCCAAGATCATATCACTGCACTCCAGCCTGGGCAACAGAACGAGACTATGTCTCAAAAACTAATAATAATAAGTAAATATACACGATTATAAAAATATAGAATACTTCCATAGAAATCTCCCTACTGTCCTCTTCCAGTACATTACACCTCCTACCTGTGAAAGCTAACCATTATTTCATCCTCTTTTGCTGGAGATTAATTTTACCTTTTCTGGAACTTCATTTTAGTGGGAAATCACATGTACTCTGTTTCTAATTTGCTTTGCTCAATATTAGTCTGTGAAAATCATCTATATTGTTGCTTATATTGTAGCAGTTTTTTGTTGTTTTGTTTTGTTTTTTGAAACAGGGTCTCACTCTGTCACTCAGGTAGGAGTACAGTGTTACCATCATCACTCACTGCATCCTTGACCACCTGAGCTCAAGTGATCCTGCCACCTCAGCCTCCTGAGCAGCTAGGACTACAAGCACACACCACAGCACCTGGCTAATTTTTTTTTTTTTTTGGTACATTTGTAGAGACTAGGTTTTGCCACATTGCCCAGACTGGTCTTGATCTCCTGAGCTCAAGTGACTTGCCCACCTCAGCCTCCTAAAGTGTTGAGATTACAGGGGCAAGCTGCTACACCTGACCCATAGCAGTTTTTCGTTTAAAAAAAATTATTGTATACTGTTCCGTGATATGAATATACCACAATTCATTTATCCATTATTGTGGATGGACATTAGATTGTTTCCAGTTTGGAAGCAATGAATAAAACTGATATGAACCTTCTGAGATGTACACATTCATTTCTGCTGGACACTTATACCCAGCAGTTCAATCTTTGGGTAATACGGTACACATATGTTCAGCTTTAGTGAATTCTGCCAAAAACGTTTTCCAAAATGATTGTACCAATTTATATTCTTTCTAGGACGTTTGAAATTTCCAGTTTTTCTATATCTTCATCAACACTTGACATTAACAATCCTTTTTATTGTGGCCATTCTGATGGGGATGTGGTGGTATCACGTTGTAGTTTTAATTTATATTTCTTCAAGAAACAGCTATTGGACTTATTGAGTACTGTACTAACTACATGCCAGGCCCTGACTTGGGGGAGGAGGCAATGACAGATGCATAGATTTTATACACACACACACACACACACACACAAATATATATATCAAAGGCTAAAAAAAAATCAGTGGAGGTATGTACAAGGTATTAAGGGAGTTTAGAAAAGTTACTAACTTAGCATGGTAGTTTGGAAGGGAGGAAGGGGAGTAGTCAGTGAAGATTTACTATAAAGATGGCCCTTGAATTGAACCTTAAAGGGCAAAGGGAACAGTAAGAAACAGCAAAGAAAAGGGAAGGGGAAGAAACAAGGGAAAAGAGACAAGAAGAAATCTTTATGCATACTCAAAAATATTTCTACGTTCAGTAACTTAGTCTTTCATTCCTGGCTTTTCCAAGCAGAATTTTTCACCGCACCTTCCTTTGTGCCACCAGTGAATTGGGAACATATTTTTGTTATCACACTTTTCGGGATGCATCAAACTGGCTTATATTTCTGTATCTCCTATTAGCCTGAGAGAAACTTAAGAACATTTCTTATTTATCCTTATATTTTCCAGATACAAATGTCCATTAAGTGAAGTAATTAATCAAATGAATTAGTGTACTCACTCAGTTGGACACCTAGGATGTTTCAGACAGATCTTTTTTTTTCCTTTTTCAGAGGTGTGGTCTCACTATGTTGCCCAGGCTGGTCTTCAACACCTGGGCTCAAGTGATCCTCCTGCCTTGGCCTCCCAAAGTGCTGGGATTACAGATGTCAGAGAGATGCCCTGCCTCAGACAGATCTTTTAAATTGTACACTTCATAAGAAAAAATTGTACATCCCTCTTTTTCTCAATTACGTCCTCAATGACTAGCATGGCGCGTGGTGCAGTGTAGGCACTCGACATGTATTTGTTGTAAGGGTTAAGAAATTAGAATTCTGCACAAAAGGATAAGACCCAGTACCTGAGATTAATCTAGTGAGAGAGACAGACACTTAAGAAAATATGTATACTACAACATTGGTTAGAACATAAGTGTTCTAACCAGTGCAGGTCAGTCGTTGTTTTTCAGTCACTGCAAGAATGAATCCACTCAGACTTGTTTAGCCAGTAAATTAACTTATCAGGGGATTTTAGGTGGCTCATAGAATATTTGAGAGAGCCAAAGGGCCAGACTCTGAAGCCCAAGCATCCCCAGCCACTCCAGATAGCTGTTTTGGCAAACACCATTCTTATAATCTCTCAGCACTATGAGCTGCATGCCAGCAGCTCTGCCACTGTCCACCCCAAGGATCAAAGGCCTCTTCACACCCATCCTACCAGAAGATTAATTTCCTGCCTCACTCCCATTACTGGCACATTTATTGATCACTTCAAGGAAAATAGTCCAAGTTATTTAACTGTTGCCTACCTACAAGGGAAATTTGGGTTTTGGGGGTTCTACCTTAGAGAAATGGAATTCATGTGGCTAAAAATTTGCCAAACATAGTGGAGGTATTCAAAATAGGCAAGTTCAGCCAAAAGTGTGAACGGTGGTGACTGCTGAAGGAAAGGGCAAAGGGCTATGGGAACACAGAAGAAATGACTAACTCTGCCGATTGGCTCAAGGAAGTCATCAGCAGGGAGGTGACAGGTTTATGAGCTGTAACTAATGCACAAGAATTTGCCAGTTGGAAAAGAGAGGGTGGACCTTCGAGGAAGAGTAAACAACGTGGGCCAAGGCCCAGGCTTGTGAAAGGACATGCATTGCTGGTGGGGAGTAATCAGAAGCCCAGTGACGTTGGAGAAGAGGGGGGTGGGGTGGGGCAGAGTGGCAGGAGGTGATTTTGGTAAAACCAGATACAAATCATGCGTAGATAATATATATCAAAGGCTAAAAGAATCAGTGGAGGTATGTACAAGGCATTATGGGGCTTTAGAAAAATTACTAACTTAGCCTGGTAGTTTGGAAGTGAGGAAGGGGAGTGGTCAGTAAAGATTTACTGGATTGCTAAGCACTTGGTAAGTCATGCTTTTAAGGAGTCCAGACTTAGTTTTGTAGGCACTAGGGACCCAACTTACATTATTAAGTAGAGGAGTGACACAAACAAACTTGGGTTTTATAAAAAGTACCCTGGATGGAGTGAAGTAGGAAGAAACTAGGAAGGTGAAACTATTTGAGGGAGACCAATTAAGAGGTTGCTGCAAGAGGTCAGGTAAGAGGTGATGGGATCTGCTACCAAGGCAGTGGGGTAGGAATGGATAGGAAGGGACGGACACAAGACACATGTAGAAGATGGAATCACCGGGATTTGTAGTGAGTGAAGAAGAAGCCATCAACAATGACTATGAGGTTAGGTTTCCAGATTAGCTAAATAGATGGAAGACAAGCCATTAACTAAAAAACAGAAATATAGGAGAAAGATCAGGGTCTCTGGGCATGAAAATAAATTTAGTTTTAAACATGGTGGCTATAAAGGCAGAGACGTCTAAGAATTCATTGAAAAATATGGTTCTAGAGATTACAGACCAGGGCTATATATGTATATTTGGACACCATCACTGGATAGGTGGGAGTTGATGCCATGAAATTGGATGAAATCACCCAGGGCAAATGTGCAGAATGAGAATAAAAAGAGGAACAAGGATAAAATCCTGGGTAACACCAACATTTAGGTGTCCTGTAGATAAGGGAGAGCCTATATACAACAGAGGCTAGGTAGAGCAGCTGGAGATGTAGAAGGGCATCTGGGCAGAGTATTAGCCCTTTGGCCAACATCATGTGATTTCCGTGTTCAAGCTTTTTGCTCAGGCCAAGTCCTCTATCTTATAATGCCTTTTTTACTCCTCTCCCTCTATCTAGCAATCTGAGAACCATTTCAAAATTCCCCTTGTTTTTCCAAGGGGTCAGTTTTCTCCAACCTGAACAGATTTTTTTTCTTTCTCTAACCTTCTATTACACTCTCGATCTAATTTAAGTTGACATTGTGGTAGATGATAAAAGTGTCCACAATACTTTTCCCATAAAGAAGCAAAGTTTATTTTGTCACTTGTTAATTCAGGGCTGGCCATGAGACTTACTCTGGCAAGTGAAGCATTAGCAAATGTAATGCAAGCAGAACTTGAGAAATGTTTGCACACTGGGGCTTACCTCTTTGCTTCTCTTTCAATCTTGCTGCCATATGAATATGTCTAGAGTAGGCAGTTGAATAAGGAGAGCTGTGTGGCCAAGTCAACCCCCATCATCCTCAGCCAACAGAGCTAATCATCAGAAATAAGAGTGAGGCTAGTTGAGACCAGCCAGCCCCCAATGAAGCCACAAACTGGTGGCAGACACATGAAAGAGCCTATTAAAGATCAGCTGAGACTGTCCCAGATGAGGACTTCCCAGCAGAATCATAAGCTATAGCAGTAGTTTCATAAGCTATAGCTTTTTCAAGGCACTAGGGTTTTTTTTTTTTTTTTGGTCTAAAAATATTTGTTACCCACCAAATCAGGATAAAAATAATTTTAAAATAAACTAACAATAAAAATATTTGTTAAAAAAAATGACCTAGCATAAATTCAACAACCAACCAACCCAATTTTGAGCACTTTTTTTTTTTTTTTTTTTTTGAGACAGTGTTTCGCTCTTGTTACCCAGGCTGGAGTGCAATGGCGCAATCTCGGCTCACCGCAACCTCCACCTCCTGGGTTCAGGCAATTCTCCTGCCTCAGCCTCCTGAGTAGCTGGGATTACAGGCACGCGCCACCATGCCCAGCTAATTTTTTGTATTTTTAGTAGAGACGGGGTTTCACCATGTTGACCAGGATGGTCTCGATCTCTTGACCTCGTGATCCACCCGCCTTAGCCTCCCAAAGTGCTGGGATTACAGGCTTGAATGGAAGCAATGAAAAATCTGAACTACCACATAAAGATTCAATTATGTTCAAGCTACTTAATAAGAAAATGCATCTTAGCCCAAATTAGCTGCATCACCCCTAAGATGAGATTATAGGAAAACACACACACACACACACACACAAATTACTTCTAAGATGAAGTTATAGAAAAAAAGGTGCAAAGTGTTTACCTGCATTAGATGAATTAAAACTCTATTTTAAAATTATTAAATCATTTTAATAGATAGAACAGGAAATTCTTGAACTGGTCTTCATATCAAAAATATTTTATAGTACTCTTATTATACTTTATTAGAAAGATAGTATTCAATTAAGCCACTAAATTTTGAGGTGATTTGTTATGTAACAATAGAAAACTGACACAGATACTAGAGGATTAAAGTCTATTCTTTTTCCCTGTATTATTAAGGAAGTCATATTTTTGAAGTCTCCAAAGTACAAATTAGCCATATTTTAAAGTAAATGGTTTGAAATATAAAATACATAATCTTATAGAAACAGATATATATACTGAGTCTCTTCGTTGACTAGTCCCTAGAGTCGTTTTAACATATTCTGAGTCCAAATTCCTTATTTGTTATACAGAGGAAAAAAAATTAAAAATATGCATAGAAGGTCCCTTGTATCTGCTCCAGAATACCAACTGTGTCTGTGTAAGGTGAAACTCCACAAGAGAGGGCAAAAAGCAGCCAGTCAGCTGAGTAATTCCCAGAACTCACGCAAGACTGGAAGATGTTCTGGGAGATTCTGACCAACACTGAACACTGGGGAATTCAACAGAGTCCACACTGAACACTGGGGAATTCAACAGAGACCATAAAGGGGCTACTCAATAGAGTGGCGAAACTAACCCAGAGCAAAGGGTTTGCTCTTAAAAAAAAAAAAAAAGAAATGTAAAAACAAGTCCCCAAAGCATCACACTGATCCATAGTTTAACAAAACAAGATTCAACATTCTACATGAAGACTGATTTAAAAGTAATTTAACTGCATCGCAGAAAAACAGTTCAAAACTCTTTAAAGGAAGACAGCAAAATCCAGCACTCAACAAAATACAATTTACAATGTTCAGCATCCAATCAAAAATTACCCAGCATATAAAGAGGAAAAGAAAAATCCCATAAGCAAAAGAAAAATCAGTCAGAAATTCACCCAGAAATGATAGAGATGATGGAACTAGCAGAGAAGAACTTAAAACAATTGTAAATATATATATATATTCAAGGACTTAAAGGAAAGCATGAACATAATGAGCAGAGAAAATAAAGATATAAATATAATTCAAGTAAAATCCTTTTTCTTTTTTTGAGACAGAGTCTTGCTTTGTCACCAGGCACTAGGCTGGAGTGCAGTGGTGCGATCTCGGCTAACTGCAATCTTCCCCTCCCGGGTTCAAGCAATTTTCCTAGCTTAGCCTCCTCAGTAGCTGGGACTCCAGGCATGCGCCACCATGTCCAGCTAATTTTTGTATTTTTTAGTAGAAATGGGGTTTCACCATGTTGGCCAGGATGCCTCCATCTCTTGACCTCGTGATCCGCCCACCTAGGCCTCCCAAAGTGCTGGGATTAAAGGCGTGAGCCACCGCGCCCAGCCTCAAGTAAAAACGTTAAAGGTGAAACTATAATATCTGAAATAAATAAAAAAATCACTGCATGGGATTAACAAGAGATTATTCTCTGCAGAAGAAATAATCAGTGAATCTGAAGAAATAGCAATAGAAACTCTCAAGACAGTATCTAGATAAAAGAAAAGATTTTTTAAAAGAAAGAAAATGAGAGAGATGGTGTTAGAGGAGAAAGGAGGAAGGTGAGCAAGAAAGTTGAAAAAAATCTAAAGAAACAATGGCAAAATTTTTCCAAATTTAATGCATAGCATAAATCCACAGATCCAGGAAGCACAGTGAATTCCAAATAGAATAAACACAAAGAAAACCACATCAAAATAATTTTTTTGAAAACCAATGATAGAAATAATTATAAAGAAGGCAGAAAATAAAGACATTATATGTGGAGAATAAAAGCTAAGAATGAACGCTTTTTTTTTTTTTTTTTTTTTTGCCAGAAACGGGGCAAGCTAGAAAATAATAGAACAACTTTGAAGTACTTAAAGGAAAAGAGAATATTCTATGAAAATGAAGACAAAAATAAGGATGTATTCAGTCAAATACAATCTAAGATAATGCATCACAGTATCCCTCCTTGCACTAGAAGAAACCAGGCACTTTTTTGTTTTTGAGACAGAGTCTCACTCTGTCACCAAGGCTGGAGTGCAGTGGTGTGATCTCAGCTCACCGCGACCTCTGCCTCCTGGGTTCAAGCAATTCTTCTGCCTCAGCCTCCCAAGTATCTGGGACTACAGGCAGCAACCCCCATGTCCAGCTAATTTTTGTATTTTTAGTAGAGACAGGGTTTCACAATGTCGGCCAGGCTGGTCTTGAACTCCTGACCTCAACATCCACCAGCCTCAGCCCCCAAAGTGCTGGGATTACAGGTGTGGGCATACCCGGTGCTTTATTAAAGGAAGTGCATCTGGCAAAGGAAAGTGATGTCAAAAACTTGGATCTTTATGAAAGAAGGAAAAGTGCTGCAAATAGCAAATGCAGATGGTCCCTGATTTATGATGGTTCAATTTACTATTTTTCAACTTAACAAGTGATTGTCATTCAGTAGAAACCATACTTCAAGAACCCATAAAACCATTCTGTTTTTCACTTTCAATGTAGTATTCAATAAATTACATGAGATATTCAATATCTTATTATAAAATAGGCTTTGTGTTAGATGGTTTTGCCCAACTGTAGGCTAATGTAAGTGTTCTTAGCACATTTAAGGTAGGCTAAGCTACGCTATGATGTTCAGTAGATAATATGCATTAACTGCATTTTTGACTTCACGATAGGTTTATCAGGACATTACCCCATGATTAGTTGAGGAGCAGATGTATATGGGTGAGTAAAAAAGACTTTTTTCTCATTTGCAAAATGTTTAAAAAGATAATTGACTGTTTAGCATATTGAGAGAATTATGTTTAAAAGTAAAATAAGTGACAATAGCAAAGGAAGGGAAGTGGGAAATGGAAGGATAAAGAACGAGATAAATAATTAGTACAGTGATCCCCAGATATGTGTCACTGAGACTCATCAGCTGTTAAAATCTTGCCACTTTAATATTAAATCCTCTCTTTCTCCAATTCAGCATTACTTTTGCTAAATTACTTGAAAGTAATATGCTGACATCAGAACACTTCACCCATCAATATCTCAATATGGGTCCACTTAAGTACAAGAGTAATTTCCTATGCAAACACAAAACAGTTACCACACTCAGAAAACTCAATGTTGATACAGTGCCATCATCTAACTTAAAGCCCACATTCAAATATTCCCAGTTGCCCATAGATCACATGCTTTGAACTTGAAATTGATAATCTCTCCCAGAAGGAAGTTCCCTACCTTTAAGAATACAATTGTCCTTTGGTATTTGTGGGGCTACCCCTTCAGATACCGAAATCCACAGATGCTTAAGTCTCTCATATAAAATGATGAAGTATGTGCATATAACCAATGCACATCCTCCTGTATACTTTAAATTGTCTCTAGATTATTTATAGTACCCAATACAATGTAAAAGTCATGTAAATACTTGTGCTGCATCATTTGGGAACTAATGACAATAAAAATTTGTACGTGTTCAGTACAGGTGCATTTATTCTTTTTTTTTCAAATATTTTCTATCTGTGGCTGCTTGAATCCACAGATGTGGCACCCACGGATATGGAGGGCTAACCGTGTATGTTTTACCTTCTTATCTGCACAACAAAAGGAAAATGCATGGCTTACTCTCATCTCTCTGAAATTTCAGGTCGGCCATTCTCTTGTGTCAATGTTTCCAAGTCAGGCATCCATCTACACTTATTTTTGTTACTTTTAATATTTATTTATGTAATTCTTGGATTAAAGCTCATCTTCCCCACAAGAATGTGTCATAAAAGCAGAGATTTGGGGAGCAAAATGATAAGAACTTATGAACACAAGGAAACAGGCGGGCATGGTGGCTCATGCCTGTAATCCCAGCACTTTAGGAGGCTGAAGTGGGCAGATCACTCAAGGTCAGGAGTTCAAGACCAGCCTGGCCAACATGGTGAAACCCCACCTCTACTAAAAATACAAAAATTAGCCGGGCATGTTGATGCACACCTGTAAGCCCAGCTACATGGGAGGCTGAGGTAGGAGAATCGCTTGAACTGGGTGGTGGAGTCTGCATTGAGCTGAGATCGTGTCATTGCACTTCATCCTGGGCAACAGAGTGAGACTCTGTCTCAAGAAAAAAAAAAAAAAAGAAGAAGAGGGAAACAACAGACACTGGTGTCTACCCTCTACCTGGGGAGGGAGGGAGGAGGGAAAGGAGCAGAAAAGATAGCTATTGTGTACTGGGCTTAATACCTGGGTGATGAAATAGTATGTACAACAAACCCCCATGACACGTGTTTACCTATGTAACAAACCTTCATATGCACCACCAAACCTAAAATAAAAGTTAAATAAATACACAAATAAAAGCGAATACCTCAGAACTTGTTTTTTGTTTGTTTTGTTTTTTTTAAGAAAAGAACAGAGATTGTTTTTCCTTAACCCCGAATGTATTCTCAGAACCTAACAAGTACTTGGCAGATAATAGGTGTCCAATAAATGTTTGTGGAATAAATATATGAATAAAGTATTTAGTGTTTAAGTTGGGGAAATGCCTGTATCTACTTTGTGTATCTCTGCATCTCATAGAATTGGACCTTCAGTAGGAATAAAATAGATCCTCATTAAGTAAAGGAATATTTAGTACCATGGGTAGAAGTATGTTTTGACTGTTCCTTTTGCACTTTCCTTCTATATTTTAGAAACAGAAGAGGAATGTAGGGAATATTGGATTTGATCTTCAATTCACTGCATCAAAATATAGAAATTTAGTAACTTTAGGGAGAACTATTACTGGGACAATAGAGAAATTAGTTTTTCATATTAATACAGCCACATATAACTATCATTCACTATGCATTTAGTGTCAAACCTGTACTAAGCACTTTATATGCATTTTTTAATTTTCTTTTTTCTTTTTTTATTCTTCATCAATCAACTTGAACTTTACATGCATTTTTAAATTTTATTTTTTAAGTCAGATTTATTGAGGTACATTTGACTTTCAGTAAAATTCATACTTTTTAGTATGCAGTTCTGTGCATTTTAAGAAGTGCACATAACTACTGTGACAATATGAAACATTTCCATCACCCCTCCCTGCAAATTCCTTATGCTCCTTTTTACATACACTATTTAGTCCTCCTAATTACCTTAGTAGGTATTACTATTTATTATTTCTATTTTTTGGAGAGGGAAAGCTGAGGCTAAGAGCAGTTGAGTAATTTGTTGAGGATTATAGCATAGTAAATGGCAGAGCTTGGACTCCAAATCCTATGATGTAAGTACTTCACCACGCCATTAGTGTTTTGTAGAACTGCATTTCATTTGTTCAAAATTGTATTTCCCATTTTGTTACACAATAAGATGGTTAGGGAGTTGTGACAACAGGAGAAAATTTAAATGAATTTTTCAAAAAATACTAAGAATAAGGTAAATGAATTACAAGATAGATTATATGTCTTATTAGAAGTGTACCCTCTCTAAGTTACACAACATTAAAAACAAGTAAATTTTTAGCTGATTGATATGGTAGTAAATATTTTAAAAGCTTGTGAGTTTTAACTTTACTTTGCAACCAAGAAACCCATTAGTGGCTTGACTATAGAAATGTCAGACCTAGGTGGTCACCCTCCTCAAGTAGCTTAATATTGAATTTCACAGATAAAAAAATAAAAGTCTTTTGTAGTTACTGTTTAAAGAGTTCTGTCACCATGGTAGCCTTGGTTGGCCCCTGGCTCTGATTTGGTAGACTTAGTTGGCCCCTGGCTCCCCGATTTCCAGAAACCTCTTTACCAACTGTTGCTGAAAAAGCAGTAGAAACCAGAGAGGCAGGTTTACAGAGCTCACGTTATCACACCCTTTCACAAAGTAAGCTTCTCTGCTGGTTTAAGCTGTAGGAAATGATGAATTATTCTAGTTAATTTCAAAAACCCAGTTCTTTTATAAATTTATGTTAACAACCCTAAAAACATGTATTTTATCAAAGAAGTTTTTAACACTGAGTAGAAAAACATTTCCATTGCACAATCTAAAGCCAAATGGGTTGCTTTGAGCTAATCATATGTATTTAACATATATCTTTTTACCTAGATGTTTGCTTATAGCTGCATAATTTAGTTATTCTCTTATCTACATTCGGTTAAACCTCTATGGCCTTGGGATGGTATTTTTACAAACATAATTGCCATTAACCAACTCTGAGTCCTCGCAGACACATGCGAAAATTTTTCTTATCATTTTTATCATTTCTTTGTATAATTAATATTAATGCTTTAGCAAACAAGAATGCCTAGAGAGAGTGATTCATGAGCTAATTATAGACAATCCTCACTACGTAAATAAGGCCTGTGTACATAGTTTAGCATTTCTCAATATGGAGCCAATGTATTGGAAGGATCCTATATCCTGTTATTTTAGTATATTTAATTGTTGCAAATTTATCCTTCAGTAGCAATTTTTTTTAGCAAAGCAAGAGTGATGTAAAGACAAATATGAAAAAAAGACAAATATGATAAATAAAGTAGATAATCCAACATATATGTATTTTTTTCTGTGGGGGGACTAATTAGCTGAATTTATAAAGTAATGTGAATAGTTTCATTTGTGTATTTATTTAACTGGCTTTAAAAGCAATTGCAAAAATTTTGCAATTTTTGTCAATGCCTTGAGTAATTACATTATTGTTCAACAAGCATGAGGTCTTATGGAGCTTCAACTTTGAAGGACAACATATTGTATGTTTCATTATGCTGGCTTAAAAATAAGTCACCTATCCTCAAAAAAAACTAAAAATAAAGCTACCATATGATCCAGCAATCCCACTCCTCAGTATATATCCAAAAGAGAGGAAATCCGTTTATCAAAGAGATATCTGCATTCCCATGTTTACTGCAGTACTATTCACAGCAGCCAAGATTTAGAAGCAACCTAAGTGTCCATCAACAGATGACTACATAAAGAAAATGTGGTACATATATACACAATGGGGTACTATTTAGTCATAAAAAAGAATGAGATCTTGCCAATTGCAACATGGATGGAAACAGAGGTCATTATGTTAAGTGAAATAAAGCAGGCACAGAAAGACAAACATCACATGTTCTCACTGATTTGTGGAAGCTAAGAAGGCAATTGGACTCATGGAGATAAAGAGTAAAAGGATGGTTACTAGAGGCCGGGACGGGTAGTGGAGGGTGTGGTGAGGGGTCAGTGGGATGTTTAATGGATACAAAAACAGAAAGAATGAATAAGACCTAGTATTTGCTAGCACAATAGGGTGACTATAGTAAATAATAATTTATTTGGGCCTTTTAAGATAACTAAAAGAGTATAATTGGATTGCTCATAACACAAAGGATAAATGTTTGAGGGGGATCAGTACCCCATTTACCTTGAGGTGATTATTATGCATTGCATGCCTGTATTAAAATATCTCATAAACCCATGAATACGTACACCTACCGTGTACCCACAAAAATTAAAAATAAAAAGTCCTCTAACTTTCAAGTGAACTTTATGTCCTAAAGTTAATTTAAGGCCTTAATTCAGGGATTCGTGTGAGCTATAAAGAGAATTTACAGCCAGTCAGGAGTTGAAGACCAGCCTGGGAAATATGGTGAAACCCCGTCTCTACAAAAACTATAAAAATTAGCCTGGTGTGGCGGTGTGTGCCTGTAGTCCCAGCTACTCAGGAGGCTGAGGTGGGAGGATCGCCTGAGCCCAGAAGTTTAACGCTGCAGTGAGCCGTGAGTGCACCACTATACTCCATCCTGGGCAACAGAGCAAGACCTTATCTCAAAGAAAAAAAAAAAAGAACTTCACTGATTACTATCTTTTCAAAAGAAAAAGAAAAGAGAATTTATTGGCAATTAGGAGTTAACACTCAAATTTTTGGTAAATACATCTTTCAGTTAATCAATAAGCATTGCTCAAGGTAGTGCTAAGTGCTCTCTGTGAGACCTAAAACATTCTTCAGGAGATTAGAATCTAGCTGGACACCTAAGACTAATAAACATCAAATGATTAGGGGATAAAATTTAAAAGTTACTGCTCTAAATTTTTAACATTAGTTATTAGTTTACAAATACAATACATAAAAACTGACAGTAAATTTTATTTTTGTCTCATTTCTTGGCCATTCCTTAGTCCACTATTACTCCGCCGTCTTCCTAGCTTGGCCTAAATAACCAGGACGACACTCACACCTGACACATTGAAATTGCTTGGATGCTGTCCTGTCCTGCAACTAAGATATACATCTACATACCACACAGGCTAAGCATTATAGCTTATAATTCTTCCAGATGAGTGAGGGCTTTGCAAGAGAGGACGTAATTATTACATGAAGAAATGAAAATAACAATCTCCTTTCTCATTTGCAATGCTTATTAAGTTGTAGGAATTACATATTACCAGATTGTTTATTCATATTTGCTTTGTTCTGAAAAAGGATTTGAGGTTGTTGAGTTAAATTCAGGTAACACATAAGCAATGAGCTGTGTGGGTTGTTTTCCCTACTGAGAAACATAGAATATAATTTCATATACTGTAGTAATGGCATAACTGGTTACTACAAACACTGCTTAACTGGTTAGTTATGGGTAATTTATACATGGGATTAATGCAGCCCATTAGTTACTGCATTTATTTAGCATCCAACAGTTCTGAGTAAATGAATCAATCAATTCAATTTAAAAACTAGTATAATTTATTTCGTCTACTTAATTGACATTGGCTCTGATGTACCCCTTACCTCAATTATGGAATTCTAGATTCAAGCCCATAGTACCAGATCTTGGACAGACTGCCATTTTAAAATAGAATTAAATGAGCTCATGCAGCAGACATGCCTAGTTGCCAATACTCATTCTCCCTTCTTCAAAACATTATCCTGAGTCTGTTTGAGGTAAGAACACAGTCCAACTAAAAATACTTGATCTCCCAGCCTGTTTTCCAGATAAGGTAGTCATGTAGCACAACTGTGACCAGTTAGATGTGGGTGAATTTCTGTTGGGAGGATTTGCTTCCTTGAATGCAATTAGTAAAGCTTTAAGAGAAAGAAGTGCAGTCTTGGGGTTTGGATAATTTATAATGACATGTATCCATCATTCTAGTATCATGCAGAGTAGTTTCACTGCCCTGAAAGTCACTGGTGTTTTGCCTGTTCATCCCTTTCTCCCTTCGACCCCTGATTTTTGTTTTTTTGAGGCAGAAACTCACTCTACAGCCCAGGCTGTAGTGCAGCTGTGCTATCTCAGCTCACTGCAACCTCCACCTCACGGGTTCAAGTGATTCTCCTGCTTCAGCCTCCAGATTAACTGGGATTACAGGCACCTGCCACCACCCCCGGCTAATTTTTGTGTTTTTAGTAAAGATGGAGTTTTGCCATGTTGGCCAGGCTGATCTCAACTCCCGACCTCAGGTGACCCACCTGCCTCAGTCTCCCAAAGTGCTGGGATTACAGGCTTGAGCCACCATACGGGGCAACTACTGATCTTTTAAGTGTCTTTATAGTTTTACCTTTTCCTGAATGTCATGTAGTTGGGATCATACAGTATGTAGCCTTTGAGACTGGATTTTCACTTAGTAACATACATTTAAGTTTCATTAAGTGTCTTTTCATGACTTGATGGCACATTTCTTTTTAGTGATGAATAATATTCTATTGACAGTGTGTACCACAGTTTATCTATTCACATGCTAAAGGACATCTTGGTTGCCTACAAGTTTTAGTTCTTGTGAATAAATCTGCTATAAACATCCACATAGACACATGTTTTTATATGGACACAAGTTTTCAACTCCTTTGTGTAAATACTAGGGAGCACAATTGCAGGATCAGATGGGAAGATTATGTTTCTTTTTCTAAGAAGCCACCAAACGGTCTTCCTAAGTGACTGTACCATTTTGCATTCCCAATAGCAATGAGTGAGACTTCCTGTGGCTCAAATCCTCCCAGGCATTTGGTGTTACCAGTGGGTAATCTCCTTTTGACACTGGTCATGGTTAACAGCCTGAACACTAAGACCTTAGCACCCCGCCCATAAACTTACCCAGTCACTAAAGTCCATTGATTATGCCTCTTGAACATTTCTTCTTTCCACCCTCTCCTTTCCATCCTCATCCCATTGCCTTGCCTTTCTGATCATTTCCCAGTTGACTATGGTCGCTTTTCAACAGCTCCCATTGCCTCCAGAGACATTGCTAATCAAAACACACTTTAAGATAGCTGGGCGTGGTGGTGTGCACCTGTAGTCATAGCTACTTGCAACAGTCCTAACTACATAAATAAGGCCTGTAGGTTACAATCGAAGAACCTACATGTACATGTCTATCACACAGTGTCCATAGTTTACCACAGGGTTTACTCTTGGTGTTGTACAATCTAGGGTTTTGGATAAATTTCTAATGACACGTATCTATCATTCTAGCATCACACAGAACAACTTTATGCCCTAAAAGTCCCTGGTGCATTTAGGGAGGGTTGCTGCCCCAGGAGGCTGAGGCAGGAGGATCATTTGAGTCCAAGGCCACAATGAACTATGATTGCACCACTGCACTCCAGCCTGGGTGACAGTACAAGACCCTGTCTATTCAACAAACAAACAAATAAACAAAAACCCACTACATTTTGAGGAAACTTTTAAAACCACACATCTGACCATATCATGTCCTTAACTGAGAGCTTTCCATGGCTCTCCTCTGGTTATACTGGCTTTAGCACCTTCTTAACATGATCCACTGGAATAAATGCATTCCATACCAGGACTCAATAAATACATACTTATTCAGGATATGCATGTGTATGCATAATATACATAACTAAAGTAAACATTTTTTGAAACGAACTTACTCCTATTCATAATGCACTTTGATATATTCTATTTGATTCTATTTTGTTCTGTTCTACAACATTTTATTTAACACAAGAAATTATTGCAAACCACTAAATTGATTTCACAATCTAGTAACAGATTATAACTAATAGTTTGAAAAACCTAGCAGTTTACAAGATGAAGTCCAAATTCCTTACCTTGGCTTCTGGTCCTCTTGATATAAGCTTGGACAATAAATCCAGCTTCATTCATCTCAACAGTAAGGCCACTGAATGCCTGCTATGTGTCAGGTACAAGGTGGAGAATTAACTGGGACCAGAAAGGAGAGGGTAGTATTTTGTGGAACATAGACCATTAAAAGTCTATTACCATTCAATGATAAAATGAAGGTTAACACTGATAAGACAGCACATAATAAGAAGATATTATTGGGGGAAGTAGAGAGAGCTTCCCAGATGAAACCTCTAAACTGACATCTAACAGGGAAAAGGAGTGGTGAGAAGTAGACTGTTTATTGGAGGCAAAAGAGGGCCTGCGGTGTTTCTTTGTTTGCTTGTTTGTTTGTTTGTTTGTTTTATCACCAATCAGAAGGCTGAGCTTTTTGAAGACTAAAAAGTGATTCATTATGACTAGAGACTCAGAGCTCCGGGAGGCATAGGGTAGTAGAAGCAGATGGAGCGGTAAAGAACGCCCTCTGGAGGATATTGAAAGCCAAAGTTGTCTTCCAGGCTTTCAGATTGCATCCCAGGGAACCCAAGACTCCACAGAGGGCCTCAGGGACAGAGGGAGAGTATCAGATGAAGGCCAAGCAGGCCAGACTTTCCTTACCACCTTCAACCTGAGTAGCAGCAGCACAAGCATCGTGGGATTTTATATGGACCCGTTTTGAAGACAGCGAAGTGGCAGAAGGCAAGACTGGCAGCTGTGCCAAACTTGGAAAGTGGCAGTGAGAGGGTAAGAGAAGTAGGCAGAACTTAAAGTCAGGAAAAAGAAAAGACAGCACTTGGGATTTAATTTTGAACAAGTCCTCATATTTTACACCTTCTGTGTCTTTGTATATTCTGTTCTCTCTGCCTAGAGCGGGGTTCTTGACCTTATTTAATTATTTATTTTTTTTTCTTCTGAAATGGATACCTTAGACTGTCTGGGAAGTCTAAGAATAATGTATTTAAAGGCATGAGTATACACATTATTGCAAGAACCCCCAATATGTTAATATATAGTTATCAGAATATTAGGAACACAAAGTCATGTTATATTATTTTTCTTTATTAATGCAATAAATAATAAGGTCTTACAGAGAGCCTCATAACTACTTCAATTTCAAAGTAGTGATGAGTTTAAATATTTCAAGGATCTGAATCAACTTCAATGTGAGTTGAATATATCTGTCTTTCTATTGGTGATAAGTTACAAGTATTGCCAATATTACTCCAGTTTGTGGCCTGAATTTATAGTGGAAGGAAATGCTAAATTTAACACTGGAGGTTACTGAAAATAAAGATGAAATTATTTTTCTGATCAAAGTCTTCAAATCCTTGAATTGGGACCATGAACCCCTTGGTTATATCCCTGTCTTAAAAGCCCTTTACTTCCTTGTCTACATGTTATATACATTTTTCTTCTAAGGTTTATCTTATATGTTGCTGCTAGTTATTTTTGAAGCTAGATTCTGATGGCAGTTATATGTAGTTTAATTATAGCCTGTGAGTGACTGCTATGGTCCTTTGTTTGCGTGTCAATTCTCTCCCACACTGCATGTGAGTTCCTTGATAGCAGAAATTATTTCTGATGTATCTTAGTATCCTGAGTACCTTGCACAGCCTTGCATATAAAAGCTAATTGATTGAACAGACACACTGTTCCATGAGAAGACTAACCAGTTCACATTGCTGGGAAGGGGTTGGAGTGTGTAGAAAATGATACTTTATTTGTATCTCTTAGTAATACAGAAATTTCACATTATAGTCAGTGGATGAAAAGAATGTAAGAGAAACTGCCTACAGTAAGGTAGTAAACAAAATAAGGGTGCATAAATGGTGGATAGAAGTGTGTGACATAGAGAGCATGAAAAAAATCCCATTGAAAAAGAGTAGATTTGGCTGGGTGTGGTGGCTCACACCTGTAATCCCAGCACTTTGGGAGGCTGAGACAGGAGGATGGCTTGAATCCAGGAGGTTCAGGCTGCAGTGAGCCATAATCAGGCCACTTCACTCCTACCTGGGTGACAGAGTGACATACTATCTCAAGAAAAAATAAAAAATAAAACATGCTGCTTGTCCCTAACATTCAAAGACAGCCTTTAGAAACTTATCATCTCTGCCAATTCTAACAATTGATATATATAGGTAAATTATCCCACAGAAAGATCCTTAGCATAATATTTGTTGATAAAAGTATCTATTAAATTTTAATTAGTACATTTTAAAGTAAAAAGAGAAATTATCTAAATGTCCTGCTCTGTAATTAATGTGAATTACATTTTAGGATATTTTATTTTAAAAATGCATTGCAACCTGAAAAGACATGGAGGAAACTTAAATGCATAGTAGTATGTAAAAGAAACCAATCTGAAAAGGTTATATACTGTCTAGTTCCAACTGTATAACATTCTGGAAAAGGCAAAACTATGGAGACAGTAAAATGATGACTGATTGCCAGGAGGTAAGAAAGAGGGTTGGATGAATAGGCAGAGCACAGAGGATTCTTAGGGCAATGAAAGTCCTCCATATAATACTACAATTGTGGGTACATTTGTGAGAATATATGCAAAGTATAACACCAAATGTGAACCATAATGGAAGCTGTGGGCTTTAGGAGACAATTTTGTGTCAATGCAGGTTCACTGACTGTAGTAAATATACCACTCGGGTGCAGAATGTCAGTTTTGGGGGTGGTTTTGTGTATGTGGGTGGGGGATATAGAGGGCATATGGGAACTCTCTACTTTTTGTTCAATTTTGCTGTGGACCTAAAACTGCCTTAAAAATGAAGTTCATTAATTAAAAGAAATGTTGCTCCTCTTTCAAGTTTATTGTGTAAAAACCTAAAAGTGTGAATCATATTTTTGTAAAGAATCTATGGAGCTATGGGTTTTGAATCATATTTTTGTAAAAAAACTATGGAGCTATGTATTCTGAATCATATTTTTGTAAAGAATCTACGGAGCTATGGGTTTTGATACATATAACATATAGCCTATAGATAATATAGTAACCATTTAAAAAACTATGATAGGAAATGCTTTTTTAAAAAGTGCCATTTTAGTCAAGACTTTTGCTTCTTCTGAAGTTTTATGACACTTTTTCCCTTGACCACTCCTGCCTTGCACTTTGCTACATATCTTGTGTAATTTTCTGTTTCCCAGTTTAGATTGTAAGCAATTCTAAGGCAGATTTGTGACTTCGATTTCTGTGTATTTTCTCCAGCCCTGGGGAGAAGAAATTTCTAGCAGAATGAACATGGTAAGCAAAGGCACAGGGTGTGAGGACTGAGCTCAGAGAAAGACCAGGGAGCCAGACAGCTGATGAGAGAGGAGTAGGAAAAGTGGATTCGGGTTAGATTTGGATTTTGTTCTGTACGCAGTGAGGATTTGGTTTTTGTAAAAATAGGACAGGGGCATAATCAGAACTATGCTAAAGAAGATTACTCTGGCAGCAGGTTGTAAAATGGATTGGCCCAGGGGAGGAGAGGCATACAGTCTAGTGAAGGACATAAAAACAGCAGCTCCTATTTACTGAGAGCTTACTATGTGCCAAGAACTGCAATAAACATTTTACGTGCATCATTTCACTTAATCCTCCCAAGTTCATGAGGCAGGTGCTATCATTATCTTTATTTTAGCTTGAGGAAAATGGAAAAGTGGAGGCTTGGAAAAGTTACGTAAGAGCTAAGTTCTTGTGCATGTGACCTGTTCAGTTGCACAAGGCCTGGCACTTGCTTTCATGCTCTGCTATCGCCATCTTGAGATTCTTAATTTTTCAACAAAGGGCCCTCATTTTCATTTTGCACTGGGCATCAAAAATTATGTAACCAGTCCTGGTTAACTAATTTTGCCTGTGGCCATACAGGTAATAGATGTCAAAGCAAGGATTTAAGAGTTCATGTCTTCAACCACTCTGCTCTGCTATGCAAGCCCATGGTCGGAGTCAAACCAAGTGAGAGAATGTGAAGGAAAGGGGATGGATTTGAAAGAGACTATCAGAGTTAATACTCACAAGGTTTAGAAGGCTTATTTTTTTTTTCAAACTAAAATAATTTTGTTGTGAGAAGTTTTTTAGGATTTCACAAGATCTTTTAAAATAACCAGATGTTTCCTGCTAGGAAACACTATCTTTACATCATTTTTTTTTTCTGAGGCAGAGTCTTGTTCCGTTGCCCAGGCTGGAATCCAGTGACGCCATTTCTCCGCTTACTGCAACCTCTCCCTCCAGGGTTCAAGTGATTCTTCTACCTCAGCCTCCTGAGTAGCTTGGATTACAGGCGCACATCACAACACCCAGCTAATTTTTCTATTTGTAGAGACAGGATTTTGCCATATTGGCCAGGCTGGTCTCGAACTTCTGACCTCAAGTGATCTGCCTGCTCTGGCCTCCCAAAGTGCTGGAATTACAGGTGTGAGCCACCATGCCCAGCCTACCTTTGCTTCATTGAGGGTACTGTTGGCTGGCCTTGCTGGCTGGGAAGCTCTGAGCTTTACCTGTGGTAGACTGTGATACTTGCTGACAACACATTATTGCAAGGATCTATTTTATTGTTTTAGAAATCAGGCTATTTTTATTGTTATTATTTTTTTTAAAGACTTGCCTTCAGTTTTACCTTCTCAGATTATTTTTCTTTCTGATGTTCACTGAAAGAAACAGGTTGAAAAACTGCCTGGCTGATTTGTTCTAGACTTTTATTAAGAGTTTTTGTTTTGTGTTTTTTTTTTAAGAGAAAGTGTCTCACTCTGTTGCCGAGGCTGGAGTGCAGTGGTGCAATCATAGCTCACTGTAGCCACAAACTCCTGGGCTCAAGGAATCCTCCTACTTCAGCCTCCTGAATATCTAGGACTAAAGGCCTGCACCATAATGCCCAGCTAATTTTTAAAATTTTTGTAGCGATGGGATCTCATTGTGTTGACTAGGCTGGTATCAAACTCCTGGTCTCAAGCAATTCTTCTGCCTTGATCTTTCAAAGTACTGGGACTAGAGATGTGAGCCACCATACCCAGCCTGGAGCTTTTTAAAGAAAAAAATTCATATCAAAACAGTAAAAAAAAAATCTCATACAATATTTTTAAAGACAATATTAATTTATAGGATGAAAAATTAGAACACTTAGAACACAAATGCATAATAGTTATGAATGTATATGTATCTCTAAATAATATTTGGCATATTTCTTTAATTTAACCTTACGGAATCCATCTGTGTAGACAGGTAGGGGAGACGCAGTAACTGGAGTCATACATATAGAGTCTTATAATACGCTATTTTTCAATGGAACCCTGCATTTTATCTGGAAAGCGATAGAATTTCGTATGGTGTTGTATAGTCCACATGGTAGTCACAGAAGATCCAAATTGTGATTTTTAAAATATACAGGCATACTTTGAAGATATTGAGGGTTTGGTTTCAGACCCTTGCAATAAAATAGAGTGCTAAAAAGTAACACAAAATTTTTGGTTTTCCAACGCATATAAAACTTAATGTGTATACTATAGGTACTGTAGTGTAGTCTATTTAGTGTGCAATAGTATTGTCTGAAAAACAATGTATATACCTTTGTTTAAAAATGCTTTAGCCAGGCATAGTGGCTCATGCCTGTAATCCTAACACTTTGGGAGGCTGAGGTGGAAGGATCGCTTGAACCTAGGAATTATTAATTTAAAAAATTGCTATGTGGCCACTTATCTCTACAGAAAAGTGAAAAATTAGCCAAGCATAGTGGCATGTCCTGTGGTCCCAGCTACTTGGAAGGCTAAGGCAGGTGGATCTCTTAAGCCTGGGAGATCAAAGCTACAGTGAGCCATGATTACGCCACTGCACTCCAGCCAAGGCAAGAGAGTGAGACCCTGTCTCAAAAAATATGTATACTTTATTGCTAAAAATTGCTAACCATCCTCTGAGCCTTCAGTGAGTGGTAATCTTTTTGCTGTTAGATGGTCTTGCCTCAATGCTAACAGCTGCTGATTGCTCAGAGTGGTGGTTGCTGAAGGTTGGGGTGGCTGCAACAATTACTTAAATAAGACAATGAAGATTACCACATCAACTGGCTCTTCATGAAAGATTTCTCTGCAGCATGTGATGCTGTTTGATAGCATTTTACTTACACTAGAACTTTTTTCAAAACTGGAGTCAATCCTCTCAAACTCTGTTGCTGCTTTATCAGCTAAGTTTATGGAATATTCTTAATCCTTTGTTGTCATTTCAACAATGCTCACAGCATCTTCACCAGGAGTAGATTCTTTTGTTGTTGTTGTTTTTGTTTGTTTTTTTCTTGTTAGGAATAGATTCTATCTCAAGAAACCATTTTCTTTGTTTACCCATAAGGTGTAGCTCCTCATCTGTTAAAATTTTATTATGTGATTGCAGTAATTCAGTCACATCTTCAGGTTCACTTCTAATTATAGTTATTGCTTTTTCCACCACATCTGCAGTGACGTCTTGAACCTCTTCAAGTCATATTTGATGATTGGAATCAACTTCTGCCAAACTGCTGTTAATGTTAACAACATTTTTACTTCCTCCTATGAATCACAAATGTTGTTTTGTTTTGTTTTGTTTTCAGACAGGGTCTTACTCTACCACCCAGGCTGCTGGAGTGCAGATCACAGCTCACTGCAGCTTCAACCACCTAGGCTTAAGTGATCCTCTCATCTCAGCCTCCTGACTAGCTGGGACCACAGGTGCATGCCACCACACCTGGCTAACATTTTTATTACTTATGGAGATGTGTCTTGTTATGTTGCCCAGGCTGCTCTCAAACTCCTGGGCTCAAGCGATCCTCCTGCCTCAGCCTCCCAAAGTGTTGGGATTAAAGGAATGAGCCACCGCACCTGGCCTACAAATGCTCTTAATGGAATCTAGAATAATGAATCCTTTCTGGAATATTTTCAATTTACTTTGCCAGATCCATCAGAGGAATCACGATCTATGGCAGCTATTGCCTTTAAAAAATGTATTTCTTAAACAATAAGATTTGAAAGTCAAAATTACTCCTTGATCCATGGGCTGAAGAATGAATGTTTTGTTAGCAGGCATGAAAATAACATTAATCTTCTTGTACATTTTCATCAGGGCTCTTGGGTGACCGTGTACACTATCAATGAGCAATAATATTTTGAAGGACTCTTTTTTCCTGAGCAGTAGGTCTCAATAGTGGTCTTAAAATCAGTACATTGTACTATAAACAGGTGTGCTGTCATCCAGGCTTTGTGTTCCATTTCTAGAGCACAAGCAGAATAGATTTAGCATAATTTATAAGAGTCCTAAGATTTTCAGACTGGCAAATAAACATTGGCTTCAACTTAAAGTCACCAGCAGCATTAGCCTCTAACAAGAGAGTCAGCTTGTTCTTTGAAGCCAGGCATTGACTTCTCCTCTCTAGCTATGGACATCCTAGATGACATCTTCTAATTAGAAGGTTGTTTTGTCTAAACTGAAAATACGTTGTTTAGTGTAGCCACCTTCATCAATGATTTTAGCTAGGTCTTCTGGGTAACTTGCTTGTAGCTTCTGTATCAGCACTTGCTGTGTTACCTTGAACTTTTATATTACAGAGATGGCTCCTTTCCTTAAACCTCATGAACCAACCTCTGCTAGCTTCCAGTGTTTCTTCTGCAGCTTCCACAGCTCTCTTAGCTTTCATAGAGTTGAAGAGTTAGGGCCTAGCTCTGGATTAGGCTTTGGCTTAAGGGAATGTCGTGGCTAGCTCAATCTTCTATCCAGACCATTCAAACTTTTTCCATATCAGCAATAAGGCTGTTTTGCTTTCTTATCATTTGTGTGTTCACTGGGGCAGCACTTTTAATTTCTGTCAAGAACTATTTTGCATTCATAATTTGGCTGTTTAGCCCAAGAGGCCTGCTTTCAGCCTGTCCCAGCTTTTGACATGCCTTCCTCACTAAGTTTAGTCACTACTAGTTTTTGACTTAAAGTGAGAGATGTGCTTTTTTCCCCCTTTTACCTGACACTTAGAGGCCATTATAGGCCATATAGAGTTATTAATTGGCCTAATTTCAATATTGTAGTGCCTCAGGGAATAGGGAGGTCAGAGGAGAGGGAAAGAGACAGGGGAAGGGCAGGTGGGCTGAGCAGTCAGAACACACACATTTATCAGTTAAGTTCACCATCTTACATGGATGTGGTTCATAGTGCCCCCAAACAATTACTATAGTTACGTCAAAGACCACTGATCCCAGATCACCCTCACAGATATAAACATTTGAAATATTGGGAGAATTGCCAAAATGTGACAGAGACATGAAGTAAGCACGTGCTGTTGGAAAAACGGCACCAATAGACTTGCCCAACGCAGGATTGCCACTAACCTTCAATTTGTAAAAAACACACTCTCCACCAAGAGCAATAAGGTGAACCACTGTATAATGAAGCATGCCTCTATTATGCCTCAGTAGTGGTCAGGCAGCAACACATTAGAAAGGCCACACTTCAGAAGCAGCTAAAGTGTAGTTACATTTACTTATTCATTTATTTTTGAGACAAGAGTCTAACTCTGTCACCCAGGCTGGAGTGCAGTGGCATGATCTTGGCTCACTGCAACCTCTGCCACCCAGGTTCAAGCGATTCTCATGCCTCAGCCTCCAAAGTAGCTGGGACTACAGGCATGTGCCGCCAAGCCCTGCTAATTTTCTGTATTTTTGGTACAGATGGGGTTTCATCATGCTGCTCAGGCTGGTCTGGAACTCCTGACCTCAAGTGATCTGCCTGTCTCAGCCTCTCAAAGCGCTGGGATTACAGGCACGAGCCACAGCGCCCAACCCAAATCCCATATATTTAAAATTTTGCTAATTTCATATGTGGGATCTTATTTTTAAGATTTATCATACTTTTGAGCAAGCCAAAAATAAAAATCCATCTCTGATGTTCACTATGCTGATTAGCAACCACATGATGTAGATAAAGATGGTGATAATAGATGTCCTTGTGATATGTGCTCCTGAAGTGTGATCTTTCTAATGTGTTGCTGCCTGACCATCATGGGAGCCTGGAATTCTCCATTTGTGTGACTAAAATTGAAGCTTATATGCTAGCACATTCATATCACATTTTGTATGCTGAAGTGGGTTAATGTATGTTACAGGAATCATACAAGTAGTTCAGTTCCAGCCTGTGGAACTCTCGTTTGTAGCCTTTTTATATAGGAATTCATGCCAGCTTTCTGGGAGTCTCCATTCTAGCAGGGGAGAGGTATCATTTGAGTAGGGATGAAAGGGTAGAGGAACAGAAGTGTGGTTGTGTTCTGGGAATACACTGCAGAGTGTGCAGCCAGATGGAACAGATCATAAAACTGGCACTGAGATAGGATATGATGATGGTGGAAAACTTTAACTGCTAGTGACTGCTGGAGACCCACTCTGCTAATGGCAGTGCATCTCAATTACTTTCAACTTGCCTTGCTGATTTTCTCCCTCAGACATTGATGAAGTAACAAAGAAAATGATCAATTTCTACCTAAACTCTAAGCTATGAGGAACAATTTAGATGATGAGGTAAAACTGATAGGAATCCTGGAAGAGAGTACATGTTCAGCTTAGTTTACTTTGACAAACATTTAATAAATGCCAGGCATTAGGCTAGGCATTGGTGATCAAAAAATGACCAAGGAAACTATGAGGACCAACACACCCAAATTGGGTGGGTCAAGGAGAACTTTCCAAAACATGAACTGAGTCTTAAAAATGAGTGGCGTGTGGCAAGTGAAGAAGAAAGAACGTGGTGATGGGGCTGGGGCTGGGGATATTGTTCCAGGCAGCAGGGACCACAGCAACAAAGTCATAGAAGCATGGCATAGTCTTAGCACACAGAAGTCTTACAAGATATTTGATACTGTTGGATTCTGAAGAGCAAGGCAGGGCAGCAGGGAAAGGAAGCTAGGAGGAAAGAAGAAATTAGGCATCCCCATCAAAAAGTGGCAGGGGATATGAACAGACACTTCACAAAAGAAGACATTTATGCAGCCAAAAAACATATGAAAAAAAAGCTCATCATCACTGGTCATAGAGAAATGCAAATCAAAACCACATTGAGATACCACCTCATGCCAGTTAGAATGGGGATCATTAAATAATCAGGAGACAATGGATGCTGGAGAGGATGTGGAGAAATAGGAACACTTTTACACTGTTGGTGGGAGTGTAAATTAATTCAGCCATTGTAGAAGAATGTGTGGTGATTCCTCAAGGATCTAGACGTAGAAATACCATTTGACCCAGCAATCTCATTCCTGGGTATATACCCAAAGGATTATAAATCATTCTATTATGGAGACACATGCACATGTATGTTTATTGCAGCACTCTTCACAGTAGCAAAGACTTGGAACCAACCCAAATGCCCATCAGTGATAGACTAGGCACATATATACCATGGAATACTACGCAGCCATAAGAAAGGATGAGTTCATGTCCTTTGCAGGGACATAGATGAAACTAGAAACCATCATTCTCAGAAAACTGACACAAGAACAGAAAACCAAACATCACATGTTCTCATAAATGGCTGTTGAACAATGAGAACACATGGACACAGGGAGGGGAACATCACATACCAGGGCCTGGGGTGTAGGGGTGGGTAGGGGAGGAGTAGCATGGGGTGGGGGGGATTGGGGAGGTATAGCATTAGGAGAAATATCTAATGTAGATGACAGGGTGATGGATGTAAACTAAGTTGAAGTATTAATAGAAGAATTAAATTAGGCTTCAATCATCCTCTGAAACCAACAGGACTGAGATAAAAGAGAGCAGAATGAGACCTTGCGTCAGGAAGTAAGAGCATAATAACCAGTGATGGTTAGAGTTCATGGAGGCAGTTGAGATAGCTTAAATTTTAGGAAAGCAGATTTAAATAAATTTAGAATAAAGTTATGATTCCATAGCTTTGAGTCTTGCAAATTGTGAGATGTACAAAAATAAAAGCCAGACTTTAAAACTACAAACTATTACAGTGAAAAGAAAAGAGAGAAATTTTTTAACGAAGACTTCTTCAGAGTCTCTCTTTAAAACCAGAATTTTGGAGGATTTGCGTATTTGACTTTTGTTGAAAAGAGGACTTTATAAACAAGTTTGCACAAATCAAAGGCTGTCTGAGAGTCACCCCCAATAAGCTAAAGCTTGGCGGAAATGGTAAGGCCAACCAAACAGAGCTCTTTAAAAGTTATCTTCATAGAAAAAAAAATTAAAAATTTACAATGCCACTGATTTGGAGAGAAGGCATAATGTTCAAAATAGAAATGACAGAGAACAAATGTAAAATTCCCCTTATTTTCAATTTCCAAATTTCTGCTTAAGGAGCACCATCATCATATAGAAAAGAATGCAACAACTGTATAATAGGAACACCGATAACTGGACCATATCCAGAGGAGAAATATGGCATGTGAAGAATAGCCGAAAGAAATGATAACGTTTATCCCTGAGTGCATTACAGGGCACAAGAGCTACCTTTTCATATTGAAATGCTGTCTTTTAGAAGAGGAGTTAGTTATTTCTGTTGTATGTTGTAGATCGATGAGGAAGAGAGAAGGACAATGGGAGAAAGGAAGAAAACAGGGTTAATTTATAAAAGTCACAGGAAGTTGAATTTTAAGTCAAATAATCACCTTTCACCTACTGGGTTTCTTTCTTTCTTTCTTTATACTAAGGCCTAGTTTTAGCTTGAAAAAGGTAGTGTTCATCAAGTTGATATCAGAGCATTAAATAATCTTCTAAACTCTTTACGTCTAAAGGCCATGCAAATTGAACTTAAAAATCTTTTTTGAAAAGTCTGCTAGTAATTCATGAACAGTAGCAATATAATGAAAAAATTGTAGATGTCTGGATCTAAACCTTCCTTGGGTTTTACTAGTAGAGAACAGATACATGTGGGATGGGGGACGGCTCTAACAGAAGGTGATGGTCTGCTTTTAGATTCTTGATTTTATAATATCGACAAATTTTAATGTGTTTTATGTGGTAATATCTGCATAATGGCTTTAAAAAATTATTAAAGCAGTGTGCTCATTGAAAAGTAATACTTGTCACTGACCTGTCCTGTTACTCTTAGAAGTAAATAATAACAATATAGTACACATATTTTTAAACTTTTAAATGCATATGTATAACATATAATTAGATAAGATTTTTAATTTTATTTTTTACAAAAATGGGAATACTCTATGTTCCTTTTTTTTTTTTGGTATGGAGTGCAAAGAAGAGCCAAAAAGCCCTTGGAAAGAGTTAAGTAGTGCATGTCTCACTGCAGTGCTGCATGTAGTGTGGCGACCAGGCTAGGTTATGGGGGAAGAACTAAGGGAAGACTAGGCCTGCTTTTCTATTATCTACTCATCATACTTGCTTTTAGGAAGGTAAGCCATCCTCATGTTAGCTCCCAAAGCACAGGTCAATCCTTTCCTGTTTTTCTTTCTCTTTCTTTCTTAAAAAGAAAGAAAGAAAGAGAAAGAGAAATGGGGAGAGAGAACAGGAGTCTTGCTCTATTGCCCAGGCTGGAATGCAATATAAAAATAGGTATTAAAAACCTCTTTTATGCTGATAATTGTGCTTAACAGTGGAGACGGGAAGAAAATAACAAACAAACAGCCAACCAATATTTCATTTAAGTATGTGAAATGCTATGCAAATGTTGAAGAGTGATTTACTTCCAATTATGTGATCACTTTCAAAATAGGTGTAATGTGATACTGAGAAAAATGCATGTTCCGTGAACCTGGGGTGAAGAATTCTATAAATACTCACTGAGTTTACTTGTTCCAGGTCTGAGTTCTAATCATAGATGTACCTGTTAATTTTCTATCTTGTCGATCTGTCGAATATTAACAATGTGGTGTCAAAGTCTCCCACTATTATAGTGAGGGAGTCTAAGTCTCTTTATAAGTCATTTAGAACTTGTCTTATGTATCTGGGTGCTCCTATATTGAGTGCATATATATTTATAGTCACTGACTCTTGTTGTTGCATTGATCCTTTTACCATTATGTAATGTCCTTCTGTGTTTCTTTTAGTCTTTGTTACTATTAAAGTCTATTTTGTCAGAGACAAAAGTTACAACTCCTGTTTTTTTTTCTGCTCTCCATTTGATTGGTGAGTCTTCCTCCAATCCTTTGTTTTGAGTATTTGTGTGTCCTTGCTTATGAGATGGATCTGGATACAGCGTATCAATGGGTTTTGACTTTTTATTCAATTTGCCTGTCTGTGTCTTTGATTGGGGCATTTAATCCATTTAAATTTAGGATTAATATTGATATTTGTGAGTTTAATATTGTCATTTAATGCTAGCTGGCTATTTTGCCCATTAGTTGATATAGATTCTTCGTTATGGAGATACTCTTTACCTTTTGGTAAGTTTTTGGGATGACTGATACTAGTTGTTCCTTTCTGTGTGTAATGCTTCTTTCAGAAGCTCTTGTAAAGCAGGCCTGGTGGTGATGAAATCTCTGAGTGCTTGCTTGTTCATGAAAAATTTTATTTTTCCTTCATTTATGAAGCTTAGTTTGGCTGGGTATGGGATTCTGGGTTGAAAATTCTTTTCTTTGAGGATATTGAACATTGACCCCCACTCTCTTCTAGTTTGTAGGGCTTCTGCTGAGAGATCTGCTGTGAGTCTGATAGGCTTCCCTTTATGGGTAACCTGATCTTTCTCTCTAGCTGCCCTTAGAATTTTCTCCTTTATTTCAACCCTGGTGAATCTAACGATTATGTGTCTTGGGGTTGCTCTACTTGAGGAATATCTTTGTGGTGTTCTCTGTATTACCTGGAGTTGAGTATTGTCCTGCCTTACTAGGTTAGGAAAGTTTTCCTGAATAATATCCTGAAGAATATTTTCCAGCTTAGATTCATTCTCTTCATGACATTCAGGTACACCTATCAAATGTAAATTAGGTCTTTTCACATAGTCCCATATTTCTTGGAGACTTTGCTCATTCCTTTTTATTCTTTCTTCTCTAATCTTGTCTTCTCATTTCATTTCATTAACTTGGTCTTCAACCTCTGATATCCTTTCTTCTGCTTCATCAATTCGACTGTTAAAACCTGTGCATACTTCACGGAGTTCTCCTATTGTATTCTTCAGTTCCATTAATTCACTTATATTCCTCTCTAGATTATCTATTCTCATTAGGATTTCATCAAACCTTTTTTCAAGGTTCTTAGTTTCTTTACATTGGGCTACAACATGTTCTTTTAACTCACAGAAGTTTCTTATTATCCATCTTCTGAAGCCTGATTCTGTTAATGGAATGCACTCATTCTCCATCAGGCCTTGTTCGCCTGTTGATGAGGAACTGTGATCCCCTGTAGAGGGAGAGGCATTCTGATTTTTTGGTATTCTCAGTCTTTTTACGCTGGTTTCTTCCTGTCATTGTAAATTTATCTACCTGTCGTCTTTGTAATTACTGACTTTCAAATTAGGTCTCTGAGTGGACGTCCAACTTGTTGATACCCAATGCCAGAATCTGAGCAACCCACTGTGCCGACTAAAATACAGCATTAAGCTTCATGGTGCTTTTCTGCCCAGGAATCTCCGATCTGGCTTCCCTCTTGAGTCCCTTTTTCAATCAGCTAAATGGGCAACTCTGCCTTCCTGGAGCTCCAAACATCAACCAAAAGGAGACCCAGTCCCGTTTACACTGCACCGAGAACTGCCGTGCCGAGGTGCTGGCAAAACTGCTGCGTCAGCCACAAGACTCATGCTGGCGACCCGTGGGGCTCCTCTGCTGGGAATCTCCTGGTCCCGTGAGCAACAAAAATTTGTCTGAAAGTGTGGCATCCTCTCGTTCTCTGTGCTTTCACTGGGAGCTACAATCCTGAGCTGCTAGTAATCAGCCATCTTGGATCTCTCTCCCTGGGTTTCTTCATACATAGTTTCCCCCCAACACTTCTTTTTTTGTTTTTTGAGACAGGGTCTCCCTCTGTCATCCAGGCTGCAGTGATACAATAATAGCTTACTACAACCTTGACATCTTGGGCTCAAGTGATCCTCCTTTCTCAACCACTGAAGTAGCTGGGACTGTACTACCATGCCCATGCCCTTCTAATTTTTGTGTTTTTTGTAGAGATGGGGTCTTGCTATGTTGTGCAGGCTGGTCTTGAACTCCTGGGCTCAAGTTATCCTTCTACCTGATCCTCCCAAAGTGCTGGGATTACAGGCATGAGCCACTGTGCCTGGTCCCAACATTTTGTTAGGAAAAAATTTTGAATACACAGTAAAGTTGAACCAATTGTACAGTGAATGCACTTTTACAATGAACCTACCAACTCAGATTCTACCATTATATTTTATTGTACTTGGTTAAGCACGTATTTTTCCATCTATGCACCTCTCAGTTCATCCTCTTATTTGATACATTTTAATGGAAATTTTATATAGTTTTGTCTGGGAAGGCAAGGCATCTTCATCCCATGAGCTTTCTTACAGAGGCTAGTGGTTGTTTACTGGGGACACTGTAGTAAGAATTTCTACATGGAATAGATGAAGAAGACCAAAACTGTAGCTTTCAAACTTTTCTGAATGCTACCCTTACTAAAAAATGTATTTCACATTTTTATCCAGTGTACACTACATATACACTGAAGTAAAAAATTTAGGAAACAATATTTACCCTTTACATGCGTGAAGCATGCTGGTATTTAATATTTTATTTCATTTTAAAAGATGCTGGTCATGCTTCCCTAACTTGATTTAGATACCCACTAAGGGACTGTAATTTACCATTTGAAAATAATTGTACTTAGTCTGATTCCAAGAAGATTTTTCTTTGTAAAAGAATCCTGTGCTACTACTAGAGTTTTCCTTATCTTACCAATAATCAAGCCCCTGTTTTGAGTCTCAGCACAGTACTTACTTAACAAGCATGGCATTAGGGCATGTGTAATTAAGAGAAAAACCTTAAATGCCTGGTAAGACTTCTGGAAAGAGCCAATTCAAACATTCTTTATTAGTAAGTTTATTAATTATTTTCACAAACAGTAAGCTAAAGATATGTACTCTTGGATTGGTGGGGGGATTCAGTACTTACATAGTCTTCTGTTAAATTCGGCTATTAATGCCTGTCGCAGTTCTAACAAAGCAGAGAAGATCAAATGTGAAAATGGATGGGAAAGTACTTTGAAAACTAATGTTTTTATTAATACTGTTGTGATGCCGGGAAGAAAGGGATGTTGCGATTAAGCTTTAGGGAGGAAGTGTTTCAGTATTTTAAAAACTGTTCTTACGGAACTGTTACATTAACTTCCCCAAGCCCCAATGACTACGCTTTGACGTGAGACTCTCAGCAGGTAGAAGCTATGAACTTGGAGTTCAAAGCCCCGAGCTCCAGCGCACTGCTCCGTTGGCGCATGCTCAAGAACGGCTCGGGCCTCGCGGGGTTGAGCAGCACACTGAGGGCGGAGTTCGGGCCACGTGGGGTCTCATGACGTCATCTCCGGGCGCCGAGGGTGACTGGACTTGTGCGCTTCCAGGGCTCCGAGGTGCTGCCGGTCGTATTTGCTGGATACCAGAGGGCGGAAGTGCAGCAGTGTTCGGCTCCGACCTCCGCGCCAGTTCTTTTTGCGGCTGCGCGGGCTTCCTGGAGTCCTGCTGCCGGGTACCCGCAGGACACTGTGTCAGGCGGGCAACCTGCCCGGCCACCCCTCCGGAGCCCGGGATCCAGGCGTCCCCACCGATGCGGGGAGCTGGAAGGAGGAGCCGTCGCTTCGGGTAGGGTACGTGTGTGTGTCCCCTAGTGTGAGGAAATTCCTGGAGGAGGAGGGCTGGGGAGGGGACAGGTAGGTGTGGTAGGAAGGAGGGGTGAGTAGCTGCCTGGAGGAGCGCCCGCCCGGCGGCTGTGGCGGGTGAAGGTGGTTCCTCTTGGCAGAGGTGGGGTTGGCGAGACGCCGCCCCCGGAGCCCTGAGGCTGGTTGGCGGGTGTGGCCTGTGAGGTCCCTCTTAGGGTATCTGTCTGTTGTTTATTAAGGTAGGAAAGCGAGAGCCTAGTCGCAGCCTCCAGAGTTCAGTTCAGGACCTGAATTTTTCGTGGAACAGTTATTTAAACCTTAGTTATTGCACAGTGCAGTGCAAGTCTATCCAAACTCAGTGGGTATATCCTACAAACAATTTATCTTGTTACGATATTCTTTGTCTCATTTTGATAATAATATTTAGTGCTACCAAAGACATTTTCTGTTGGCAAGACACTTTTACATACTTCATTTGTACTTTGGGTTATTTTAAAATTATCCTGAACTTGAGGAGGCTAGGAAACTGTATTGGTTCTAGATTTTTCTGAGGGGTGAGGAGACACAGCATGTCTTGAGCAATCAGAACCCGGAGACTTAAAAGACAGTAGCTGAACTTCCAAAGCCTTCCAGAATTGGCTTGTTAAATTTTTGAGACCTTGAAACTGGATACTTGGCTCTGAACTGAACTATTTGTGATTTCCATAGAGGGAGTTTCTGGTTGAATTTTGAATTTGAAAATAAGGATGTTGGGCTAAGGGTAGTGATTGAGAGGAATTTTACACCAGATGTAAGCTGTGCTTTGATCTTCAAAGAAATACTACTTAAAATTAGGTAAAAATGAACAGAATGGAACCGTATGGATATAGGTTTTTAGAATAGTGTGCACACCTTAAGTGTGTGTTCGTTTCATTAATTTCCCCCAAACTGAGTACCTCCTATGTGTTAGGGACTGGATAAGACAGTAAATGAAACAGGGAACAAAGGAATAAAAATCCCTGCCATAATGAAGTTCCACTTTGGGGATGGGGTGAGGAGACATGGATACAAAAATTACTGTACAGTCTTTCTTATCCCTTGATATCTGTGGGAAATTGATTCCAGGACCTCCCTTGGATACCAAAGTCCTCAGATGCTCAATCCCCGTTGTAAAATGGTGTAGTGTTTGCAGATAACCTGTGCACATCCTCCTGTCTTTAACTCAACTCTAGATTACTCACAATACCCAATACAACATAAATGCTGTATAAATAGTTGTTACAGTGTATTGTTTAGGGAATAATGACAAAAGAGTCTATACATGTTCAGTACTGACCTTTTTTTCTTCCCTGAATATCTTTTCATTCATGATTAGTTGAATACAAGGACAAAGAACCCATGAGTATGGAGGGCCAACTGTATATGTCAAGTGGTGGAAAGTGCTAGAGAAAAAAATAAAGCAATGAAGGGATATAGGGAATGCCCAAGAGATGGGAGTGGTGGCCATAGAAAAGATGATATTAACGTGGAGGCCTAAAGGTGATAAAGAAGGGTGCCACTTAGAAAGAGCTACCACAGAATCCCTGAGACAGGAGGGTACTAGCTTGTTTGGCTGGAAAAGGATGAACAGGAGGGAAAGAAGTAGTGGATACTTAGGTGGAAATGGGGCCAAGTCATTTGGGGCCATGTAGGAATTTATAAGAACTTTAGTTTGTACTTAGAATGAGTTGGATTTTGAATAAGGAGTAAGGTGATATAATTTGTGTTTTAAAAGGTCTGATTGCTGTGTTGTCTGTATGCAGCAGATGCAGAAATAGTGAGAGCTGTTAGTAGGCCATTGCATTTATCCAGGTTAAGGGTCAAGATGACGTGAATCAGGGTATTAATAGTGGAGGTAGTGTGAAATGACCAGATTCTAGACATTTTAGAGCAAGTAGGTAGAAGTGTCAAGGATGATTCCAAGGGTTATGGACTGAGCAACTAAAGAATAGAACTTGGCCGGGCATGGTGGCTCATGCTTCTAATACCAGCTTTGGGAGAATCACCTACCTGGGCAACATAACGAGACCCTGTTTCTACAAAAAAATAAAATAAAAAATTAGCTGGACATAGTGGCATGAGGCTGTAGTCCTAGCTAAGTGAGAGGCTGAGATGGGAGGGGAAGATCACTTGACCCCGTTGAGCTCAAGGTTACAGTGACCCATGATCCTGTCACTGTAGTCCATCCTGGGTGATAGTGAAACCCTGTCTCTTAAAAAGAAAAAAGAAAAAAGGAAAAAGAGGACTTTCCCACTTTGTGAAATAGAAAAGCCCACAGAGTGATAGTGATAGGAGAGAGTAGGAAGGAAGATCTGAAATGGTTTTTGGTTTTGTATATGTTAAATTTCTAAATGGAAATGTCATATGTATATGTAAAGCCAGCCAGTTCAAAAGAGAAGCCTGGACAGAAGATAAAAATGTGGGAGTGTAAATGTATAAGTGGTATTTAAAACCATGTGAGAAATCTCCAAGGGAGTGGTTCAAGGACTGAGTCCTGGAGCATTTCAACTTTTAGAGTTTGGAGAGATTTACAGAATTTCCTGCCTCCCAGGGTGGGGCATTTGGTAAAATTCCTGTTGAGAATCACTGATTCACAGTAACAGGATAGAAGGAAATAGAAAGCAAGGCCATTAGCTGAGAGAGGGAGAGGAGGAGGAGGAGGAGGAGGAAGAAGTGAACATTTGAGGGAGGAGAAAGTATGGCATAGTGATCTGGGAAAGTGGGAGAATAAATGGACTAGGGAAAAGTAGGAACTCTAGGCGGTACTAAGGGCCTGGTTTTGAGGTTAGTGTTTATGAATTTAAAGGAAGATCAGCCAGCATAGATTATTATTTTTTGATGTTTACACACTTAGTCTAGTAAGTATTTGATATTTCTAGGTAGTTGGGAAACTTCGGGGAATTAAAAGAACTTGTTCTAACCCAATGTAAAGAAACTAAGAACTTTGAAAAAAGGTTTGACGAAATGCTGAAAAGAATAGACAATATAGAGAGGAATATAAATGAACTAACGGAGCTGAAAAATACAATACGAGAACTTAGTGAAATATGCACAAGTTTAAATAGCAGAATGAATCAAGCAGAAGAAAGGATATCAGAGGTCAAAGACCAACTTAATGAAATAAAATGACAAGACAAGAATAGAGAAAAAAGGATGAAAAGGAATGAGCAAAGTCTCCAAGAAATATGGGACTTTGTGAAAAGACCCAATCTACGTTTGATTGGTGTACCTGAATGTGATGGAGAGAATGAATCCAACCTGGAAAATACTTTTCAGGATATTATCCAGGAAAATTTTCCCAATCTAGCAAAGCAGGACACTATTCAACCCCAGATAATACAGAGAACACCACAAAGGTATTCCTCAAGAAGAGCAATCCCAAGGCACATAATCGTTAGATTCACCAGGATCGAAACAAAGGAGAAAATACTAAGGGCAGCCAGAGAGAAAGGCCAGGTTACCCATAAAGTGAAGCCTATTAGACTTACGGCAGATCTCTCAGCGGAAACCCTACAAGCCAGAAGAGAGTGGGGGCCAATATTCGACATACTTAAAGAACAGAACTTTCAGCCTAGAATCTCATATCCTGCCAAAGTAAGCTTCACAATTGAGGGAAAAATAAAATCTTTTATGAACAAGCAAGTACTCAGAGATTTTATTACCACCAGGCCTGCTTTACAAGAACTTCTGAAAGAAGCATTATACATAGAAAGGAACAATCTTTCTAAAAATATACCAAAAAGGAAAGAGCATCAACATGAAGAAGAATTTACATCAATGAATGGATAAAATAGCCAGTTAACATCAAATGGCAGTAACCCTAAATTTAAATCGACTAAATCCCCCAATCAAAAGATACAGCCAAAACCTAACGGTGTATCCAAAGATACACAAAGACTCAAAACAAAGGGTTGGAGAAAAATTTACCAACCAAATGGAGAGCAAAAATAAATAAATAAATAAACAAAAAGCAGGAGTTGCAATTCTCACATTTGATAAAATAGATTTCAAAGCAACAAAGATACAGTGGTAAAAGGATCAATGTAACAATAAGAGATCTTAATACCCAGATACATAAGACCCATAACGAGATTTAGACTCAATGAGACAAAAAATTAATAAGGATATCCAGGACTTCAACTCAGATCCGGAACAAGTAAACTCAGTAAATATTTATAGAGTTCTCCATTTTAAATACACAAAATATTGATCGGCCATTAATACCCATTTTTAGAATGAAGCAATATTCCTGTTCTCTCTCCCTTTTTTCTTCCTCTTTCTTCCTCTCCTTCTCTCCTTTTTTTACTTTTCAACATCCTAGTTCCTCACCTCTACTCAATATATTCCTCTGAACACCTGATTCCTTGTGATTCTCCCGTCCCACTGAAACCTCCAAAAATAAAAAAATAATAAGAAGAAAAAAATAAAATAAAATACAGAAAATTAGCTGGGCACAGTGGCGCGTGCCTGTAATCCCAGCTACTCAGGAGGCTGAGGCAGGAGAATTGCCTGAACCCAGGAGGCGGAGGTTGCGGTGAGCCGATATCGCGCCATTGCACTCCAGCCTGGGTAACAAGAGTGAAACTCCGTCTCAAAATAAATAAATAAATAAATAAATAAAAATAAAAAGATAGTTGGGGGTTTTGTCAATGAAAATTACTTCGGGTGGTAGCTTAGTCTTTCTTGGTGTGTAGAGTGGAAGAAACTGTTAGTTGTGCATTGTATTGTTACCACACCATGCCATTTACTGAATGACTGGTTAACAGATGTTGGTTTGGGCACCTACTCTGTCCCAGGCTCTGACTAGATGCAGAAAATAGAATAGTATAGCCCCTGCCCTCAAGAAACTTACTTCTAGTAAATTGCATCATGGGTTGGAATTTATTTCCAAGATATTTCCTTGAAATTGGATGGATGGCGATGATGGTGTAATATATGTAGGAGATGGAAGATATTTCTAAAATAACAAAATATGCTGAATTTAAAGTGTGACTGTACTGATTTGGAAGGGAGTTTAGGGAGAAAATTTCTTAAGTAGCTAGATTCATATATGTATATATTTTCCCCATTACTTAACAAAAATTTCAAAGCCTGCTATGTGCTAACTACTAATATTGGTGATAAGAGGGTACGTATGACTCAATTTCACTAGCAAAGAACTCCCAGTTCAATATGGGGAGGCACAGGAGGCAGATAAGATAAACAGATAACTGCATTGCCTGCTATTATGGAAGTAATAAGAGCTGGGTGAGGTAGCTCATGCTTGTAATCCTAGCACTTTGGGAGGCCAAGGCAGGTGTGAGGCAGGTGGATCCAAGGTCAGGAGATCGAGACCATTCTGGCCAACATGATGAAACCCCATCTCTACTAAAAATGCAAGAATTAGCCAGGCGTGGTGGTGTGTGCCTGTAGTCCAGCTACTTGGGAGGCTGAGGCAGGAAAATCACTTGAGCCTGAGAGGCGGAGTTTGCAGTACACTGAGATCGTGCCAGTGCACTCCAGCTGGGTGATGGAGCAAGATTCTGTCTCAAAAAAAAAAAAAGGTAGTAGTAATTAGACTGGAGGCTGCTTAGGGGAAAGCTTCCCAAGGAGCTGATACTAAGCTGACTCTTTAAGAGTTGACCCAGAGGGGATAAAAGAGTTGGCCAAAAGAGGGAAAGAGTGTTAAAGCAGAGGAGCCAGGAAATACGAGGAAACTGTGTACTAAAAGATACATTGTTTATTGAGTGGTTACCAAATGTGCCAAACACATAACAGCCCTGTGAAAATTACAATTATCTTCATTTTACAGATAGGAGATTCGAAAAGGATGGGTTTGTTGTCCAAGACACATTAACAGGTGGAAATCAGGGTTTAAACCCATGTCAGTCTGATTTCAAAGCCCCTTAACTACCTTACTGTATTTTGCGTGCTGTCAACTTCTAAATCTTCTCTGCCCTTGTTCTTTATTCCTCAATCATTTTTCACCAACTTCTCTTTCTTCCTTGGAAAGACTCATCTGTTTTTCACCATTTGTTAGATTTTTTTCTTAGTTGTTTGAACTTCTTATATATTCTGGTTTCAATCTCTTGTCAGGTGAGTAGTTTGCAAATATTTTCTCCCATCTTATGGGTTGTTTGTTCACTTTATTTCCCTTGATGCGCAGAAGCTTTTTAACTCATTGTGCTCCCATTTGTCCATTTTTGCTTTGGTTGCCTGTGCTTGTAGGGTATTACTCGAGAAATATTTGCCCACATCCATGTCCTGGAGAGTTTCCCTAATGTTTTTTTTGCAGTCATTTCATAGTTTGAGGTCTTAGGTTTAAATTTTTAATCCATTTTTTATTTTATTTTTGCATATGATGAGAGGGGTCTAGTTTCATTCTACTGCATGTGGATATCCAGTTTCCTATCACCGTTTATTGAAGAGAATGTCTTTCCCCTACTATATACTTTTAGCCCCTTTTTTAAAAATGAGTTCCATATGGGTGTGTAGATTTCTGTAGGTGTGTGGATTAGCTCACTGTAGGTGTGTGAATTATTTCTGGGTCCTGTTCCATTGTTTTTGTGTCTGATTTTATGGCAGTACCATGCTTTTTTGGTTACTAAGATTCTGTAGAATAATTTGAAGTCTGATAATGTGGTTCTTCCAGTTTTGTTCCTTTTGCTTATGATAGCTTAGGCTATTCTGGGTCTTTTGCGGCTCTATGTAAATTTTAGGATTGTTTTTCTATTTCTCTGAAGAATGTAATTTGTATTTTGATGGAGATTGAATTGAATCTGTAGATTGCTTTGGGTATTATAAACATTTAAGCAATATTTATTCCTCCAATCCATGAATATGGAATATTTTTCTTTTTCTCTTCTGTTTCTTTCAACAGTGTTTTATAGTTTTCATTATAGAAATCTTTTGCTGCTTTGGTTAAATTAATTCCTAGCTATTTAATTTTGTTTGTGACTTTTACAAATGGGATTACTTTCTAAATTTTTTTTTTCACATTGTTCACTGTTGGCACATAAAAATGCTATTGATTATTGTATGTTGATTTTATATCCTGCAACTTTACTGAATTGGTTTATCAGTTTTCATTTTTTTTTTGGTGGAGTCTTTAGGCTTTTTTATATATAATATATCATCTGCAAACAAGAATAATTTTACTTCTTCCTTTCCATTTGGATGCCCTATATTCCTTTTTTTCCTGATTAATCACCTTCATTTATTTTATTTTGATTAGTAATATAATTAACATATATTTTTCCATTATACAGTAGCTGAGCAACAGAAACAAATGTTCTGGGATGGGTTATTCAGAAAGGAAGGTCTTTATGGCAGATTCAAGAGAGAAGTGGCTTGGATAATCCATCTCATGATAATTGACAGCTGATCATCAATACAGAAGATGCCTTTCAGGAAAAACAATAAAAAAATACATTTTAGTTTTTTTCTCTCATTCAATAAAAAAGCACAAAATATTAGAATTTGTCAGTCAATTTTTTTTTCAGATTATCATAATGAAACAGGGTATTTATTGTTGAGGATAGAAACAAGCCTCATGGAAACTCAGGTCAGAAAGATAGCTGGGTCTCCAGAACAATGGCAACTGGGTTCTTAAAAATCCTCTCTAAGTACCTGAATTCATTTTGTTTGTTTCTTTTTTAAAAAAATATATATTTTATTGCACTTTAGATTCTGGGGTACATGTGCAGAACATGCAGGATTGTTGCATAGGTACATACATGGCAATGTGGTTTGCTGCCTCCATCCCCTGTCACCTATATCTGGCATTATTCCCCATGTTATCCCTCCCCAACCTCCCTACCACTTGCTGTCCCTCCTATATTCTTCCCCAACAGACCACAGTGTGTCATGCTCCCCTCCCTGTGTTCATTGTTCTCATTGTTAAACACCCACCTATGAGCGAGAACATGTGGTGTTTGATTTTCTCTTCTTGTGTCAGTTTCCTGACAGTGATGGTTTGCAGATTCATCCATGTCCCTACAAAGGACCCGAACTCATCGTTTTTTATGGCTGCATAGTATTCCATGGTATGTATGTGCCACATTTTTCTTGTCCAGACTACCTCTCTAGGTCAGACACTCATTACTTTTTGCCTTAGTTGCTGAAATTTCTTCTGGCTAGCCTCTCTGACTCAACGCTCTCCTTTTGTGCACTGCTACCAGGTAATTGTTTTTATTTTACCATTCTAAAACCTGTAGGCACTATAGGACTGGTGGATTAAATTGAGATTGCCCTCAGTCTTCTGTTTGGTACGCTTCATGGTCTAGTCTCATTTTACATTTACAGATTTGACATTAGAGGAATAATAATTGCTTGCATTTCTTAGCACTTACCATGTGTCCATTATTGTATCAAACACTTTATGGATTTTTTTTTTTTCCTGGAACAACCTTGTGACTTGGGTAATATTAATTCCATTTCACAAGTAAGGAAATTGAGGCTTAGTGAAGTAAAGTGACTTGCCTAAAGGTCACATGTAATGTTATAACATGTTACAGTATCAGCTGTTTCGTTATTTATTAATACTACTCTCAACTCAAAATTTCCTTAAAAGTTGGCATGTATGTTGCGCCTGCCTACTTAATACCTTTATTGATGCTGTTTTGCCCTATTAGAATATTTGTCACCGTTTTTGCCTGTCCATATTCTATTCGTTCTTCAAGTTCCACATCTTTTAAAATTCTTTGAACACTATAGGATATATTAATATCTCCAATACCCCTTTCCCCTCTGCCCCATGAAAGCTCTCATAAAGTAACAGTTAATTATACCATGGACATATGGATGTTTTGGAGTTGGAAGGGATGCTGGCAATCAGTATAATATGATGGAAAGAGTATGAGATTAGAAATCTGAGTTAGGATGTGGCTTCTAATTTTGGTTCTGCCATTTATTAGCCACAGATTTTAGAAAAAATCATCTGACATCTTCATCTTAAATTTATAATTTGTAAAATGGGAACATACAGACTTGTATCAAGTGTGAGGTAATGTAAAATGTAGTGTTTCTAGGGTTACTTGATATTTAAAGTAGTATATAATCTGTTATCTAATTTTTATTATCTAATCTCATCTGCTTACCTCATTTTTCAGAATTCTGTCTGGTTCTGTAATTTTATATTTATACATTGTCTTTCCAACAAATTCAAATTCAGCAAGTGTTTTTTGAGCACCAGTGAATTCCAGATACCATTCCAAGTATCATAGTTGAAAAGATGAATGAGATATGATCCTTTTCCCTAAGGGAATCTATTACAGTCTACTGGAGGAGATGTGCAAATAAATACCATTGATATAAACTTACAAGGGTAGAGGAAAAGTAGAGGTGCCAAAAGAAAACAAGGAGGGTTCTGCCTGAGTTATGTGTAGAAGAAAGGTTATTTTGAGCTGGGTTCTAAAGGATGTTTAAGTTGGAAGACAAGGTGGAGAAGACTGCTTTAGGTTGATGGGACCACCAGCATGGGCAAAGGCACAGAAAGGACAGTAAGTGTATGGTATGTTTAGTAGATTTGGAGATTATACCTTGTTATTGACTGAGGTGTTTTTTTGTTTTTTTGGTGGGGGACGGAGTCTCACTCTGTTGCTAGGCTGGAGTGCAGTGACACAATCTCAGCTCGCTGCAACCTCCTCCTCCTGGGTTCAAGCGATTCTCCTGCCTCAGCCTCCCGAGTAGCCTGGACTACAGGCTCGTGCCACCACACCCAGATAATTTTTGCATTTTTAGTAGAGGTGGGGTTTCACCATGTTGGCCAGGGTGTTCTCAATCTTTTGACCTCGTGGTCCACCCTCCTCAGCTTCCCAAAGTACTGGGATTACAGGTGTGAGCCACTGTACCCGGCCGTGACTGTTTTTAAAAGTCAATTATTATTCTTTTAGCATCTGTTACACAGCTAGGCATATCAAACAATTAAATATTTGACTCTAAATTGCATATTATTAGCAGTGTTTACTGCAAAATTTTTAGCTATTTTTAATTCCTATTATTCCTGTTTATATAATACTTTTGATTATTAGTTTTTAAAGTCTTTAAATGTTAGCTTTTAAACATTTTTTGAGACATGTTCTTGTTCTGTAAATCATAATGGTAGATAATCTTTATAGTACATATTATATGATAGACATTGTTCGAGTTCTTTACTTTTTTTTTTTTTTTGATATGGAGTTTTGCTCTTGTCGCCAAGGCTGGAGTGCGATGGCTCAATCTTGGCTCATTGCAACCTCCGCCTCCTGGGTTCAAGTGATTCTCCTGCCTCAGCCTCCTGAGTAGCTGGGATTACAGGTGTCCGCCACCACACCCAGCTTATTTTTGTATTTTTAGTAGAGATAAGGTTTCACCAGGTTGGCCAGGCTAGTCTTGAACTCCAGACCTCAGGTGACCCACACGATTTGGCCTCCCAAAGTGCTGGGATTACAGGCGTGAGCCACTGTGCCTGGCCATGCTTTACATGCATTAATTAATTTAATTCATGTATCCAATGTGGTAAGTGTGGTTTTCCTGTTTTACAGATGAGGAAACAGAAATAGAGAAGTTAAATCACTTACCTGAGGTCACACTGTAAGTGGTGGAGGTAGTTTTAGATCCAGACAGTTTGGCTCCACATATTACATTTCTAACTCTTGGTCTATAGTGCCTCTCAAGAGTTCAACTTTGTTTTATTGCCTCTTTAAAAAAGGAAAACTTACATCCTTTAGTTTTATTCATGTATCCCCAATTTTTTTTTTTCTATTGCATTAAGGCACTATTTCTGGAAATCCCCAATTTTTCTTACATATTTTTACAGTTAAGTGTATTCACTGGAAACATGCTTTCTTATATAATTTATTATGGGTAAACATTAATATTTGAAAGATTAACATTTTAAGATGCTATAAATTTGGGTCTGTGTATTTTGAGGTGGTAAGCAGCTTCCTTTGCAGTTTTCATAAATCTGTTTTGCAGAGTTTGTTTTGCAAAATTCGTATCAACTTTACCATATTATACCTTTGGCTGCTTTGGCTGAGGTAGCTCTTCCTTTGAGGTCTTGCCAAAAAAAGAAAAAAAAACATGTAAGAAACAATGGCATATGGGAAATAAAGTACCAGTTTATCTTTCACTAGCTTTTGTACTTGAAATCCTACTGTAGAACTTTGGTAAACTTTGCTGGAACATAAGACTTGGAAACCCAAGCCTGTGGTTGGAGTCTTGAGGTGTTCTGCCTTCCCCTAAGTCTATATTTGTATCTCTTTTGGGAAGGGACTCAGAAACAGAGAGCATTGGTCATTCATTTTACTGTTCCTGACTTGTGGAAAAGAGAAACAGAAGAGAATGTCATGGAAAGAAAGAGCAGGATGGTCAGGGTTCTCATCTGGTAGCCTAAAGGAGAGAGGAGGGAGCCACATTCACATGTATGATATTTTAGTTTATGATGATCCCTGTCTATTAATAAACATGGCTCGAATGGTGTCCTGGAATCTGACCAATCAGATTATTATACCTCCTTGAGAGGAGGACAGTGCTTGGGGAGGGGGGAAGAACAATTAATTGTCTTAGATTATATTTTCTATTTGCTTCTTCTGAGAAGAAAAATAATATCAATAGTGACAATATAGTGTCTTCAACTTTAAGCTTATAATTAAAGTTTCTTAAAGATTTTTTGTAAAGGAACTCTTTGTCTCAAACTGTTTTTCTCTTCATCGTCAAAAGGTGAATCTCAGTTGGATTAACTGGATGTATCATGGCTGCAGAAACAACTGCATACCACCTTTATATCAGATTTGATTTTAGATTTACTTATTTGTCATAACCTAGATTTTATTATTTTTTGCCACTAGTAAATTTACTTTAAAAAGAGCAAGCTATTAGTGGAATCAGGAAGTAGGGAGGTCTTTCCTATTTTCAGTGAGTTAATTTTGTGTCATTTTGTAAACTTGGAAATTTTTTGCCCTATGCAGAAACTCAATGGTTGTTTGAATTTGAAGCTTCTCAATGTGCCATGATATGAAGTTTACATGCATGTATATCATTTGCTTAAAATAGTTGTTTTTATGGATATAGTTTAATAAAAGTGAAAACACTGGAGTATGCTGGAAAAGAGCACTGGACTCAGTTTAAAAACCAGCGTTCTTGTTGCCTAGTACTTTTATGTTGGACATATTTTTTCCAACACTTGCAGTTTACTTACCTGTAGATGACATTGAATTCAGTTGACCTCCAACTTTTTCTTTCTTTGACTAATTAATTTATGACAGTCTTAATGTTCTTGTCATTGGTCAGTGGAAGAGAAAAAAAAAAAGGGAAACAAGCTACTTCAATAATTCAGTGTTAATAATTCATATTTGGCTAAACTCATAAGATTTAGAATGTTTTCACAGGATACATTGTGATAAATTATGAATTAGCTGCCTATCAAAGATAAATATTATTTGGATAAGTATACTGAGTCTTAGTATCCAAGTGCCATGTATTGAGTTACTCTAAGCTTATATTATCAACAGTATTTACTTCAGCATTTACTTATGTTGTACATTGTGTTGTGTTATTCAGTTGTAAAGTATTAGCACTGGAAGACACTTGGATATTAAAGAGGTCAAAAGCTATGTCCTTATGCCAAACCTAGAATATCGTTTTGCAGATCTAGTGCTGTATTTGTGACATAGGAAATATTCTGAGAGACCCAAGTGGGAGCATTTACTCTTTGATTGCGGCCACAGGACTGTGAGCTTGGTTTGCAGAGTAGTAATTTGAATAGGTGAGAGAGGAGCATACTAGGTAGGGGAATAATGGTATACAGAGAAAGGTGTTTAAAAGGCTACTTTTGTGTGTACCTATGCAACTGTGTTGCATGTTCTGCTCATGTACCCCAAAACCTAAAATGCAATAAAAAAATTGAAAAACAAATCAATAAATAAAAGGCTACTTTTGGTAGAGGGTTTACAAAAAGAAGTGTAATAATTAAAATAGAAGTGTTGGTGGGATTAAATTGTGGTCAGGATGAAATTTAGAATGGGGAATGGGTTTATAGAAAGATTTTTTACTAAGGTGAAAGAAATATTTTCTAAGATGGGAGAGTATTTTTGCAGGAAGAGAGGAAGAACTATCTGGAGTAGGAAAAGGTGAATATATTGGATGGGGCAGGAGTAATTGTGAGAATGATACTTTGCAGTTTCAGGATTCATACGGTATGGGTGAAGCTTCTGTTTAGTTAAGCAGTAGACTCTTCCAGGCTTGGAAGAATGATGCAAGTATAGTTTCATTTTGACTGTGGTTCATTACTTGAATATGCAGTGAACATTACTTGCATATGTAATTTTGAATTAGTTACTTTTCTGATTCACTTAAATAATAACTATACTTAGAATTTCTGGGGAGGTGGGGAGGGATAGCCTGGGGAGAAATGCCAAATGTGGATGAAGGGGAGAAGGAAAGCAAAGCACACTGCCATGTGTGTACCTATGCAACTGTCTTGCATGCTCTGCTCATGTACCCCAAAACCTAAAATCCAATAAAAAATTTAAAAAAAAAAAAAAAGAATTTCTGGTACTCTTTTTTTGCATTCTAAAGATTGGCGATCACACCTTTTTTTTTTTTAAGTGGATAATCTTCATGGCATTAATTTTTTAAATAATCTTTTGTTTTCTAGCAAATTCATTCATCCTTGGAAGGATCTGACTAATGCTCTTCTTTTTATTTTCAGTTTGGCTTTTGTTGAAAAAAGAATTTAGCCTGTATGTACTGCTTTAACCACTGGAAGAATGACAGATGACAAAGATGTGCTTCGAGATGTGTGGTTTGGACGAATTCCAACTTGCTTCACGCTTTATCAGGATGAGATAACTGAAAGGGAAGCAGAACCATACTATGTAAGTATATTGATTATGGCAAATGGGATATTTAACTTTGTCCACTTTTGTAAAAAAAAAAAAGCTCTAAGAACTTGGAGGCTGTTACGTAACATTTATATACAGGTAATTCATGCTTATTTTGGAAAAACAACACAGATAAGCATAAAGAAGGAAGTAATCACCTCTAATGCTGCCACTCAGAGGACAGAACCACTGTCAGCATGTTGTCATGATGCCTTCCGGACTTCGTTTTCTTACATGTATGTGCATATGTTAATGGAATCATCAGCTATGGTCCTTCTTGACTTTCTTTTTCTTATGCATATATTCATATATAATACATGATAATGGAATCATCAGATATGTGCTTTTTTAATAGGAAGAGATTTTGAAAATAATAAGATTCAGATTGCATTCGTTTGTAGTTAGGAGATTCCAAGCAACTGTTTAACCAAGTGTTTTTATAGCTTAGTGAACATGTAAACATGCTCACATACACACATTCATATGTTGACTGAACTGTTTTATGTTATATGTGAGCTAATATGTAAAACATATTTAATATATATTATAAATCGCTTCACATAGACTTGCAGATGTGAGTTAATCTGTTCTACAAACAGTTTCAAATATCTTCTGATTTTCGTGTGCGATTTTCCCCTTTTCTAACAGTGTATAATCCCAGTTTATGCATCTGTCAGAGATGACATCCTGCCTGTTTACTGAATAGCCTGTAACAGGCAAAAATATTCTCAATTGTCATTACTGTTTTTTCTTTTTGTGTCTCAGGTATGCATGCTAGTGTTTACCTGGAGAGGGTGTGGAAAAGTGGAAATGTGTTTGTGATGAGGAAATGCTTCTTCTGTTTCACTTTAATAAAGTTTGCCCTTTGCTTTCCCCCTCCTTTCTCTGAGAGGCAGTGCTGCTCCTCAGCCTGCTCCAGCTACGGGAAGTCAGATTACCGGAGGAAGCTACTTATTAAGGAGCCCATTCACTCACTTTTTGGGTATAGGACTGTTTTTGTTTTTGTTTTTGTTTTCCTCTGTGCATCCTCAGCATCTGACACAGGCTATTCAAGTGGTACTACTCAGAGCATGAACGTTTCCCCCGGGCTCATGTTGGGATGTTGTTTGGAATCATCTTTCTGGCTTTTCTTACTAGAAATGATAGTTTTAGAGAAGTTTGGCCATCTTGTTACTGGTACTCAAGCTTATATACATGTGAGTATTCTTAACTTTGGAAATATCAACCATTTTCTGTCTAGAAAAGTATCAACAGTTAAAAACAAAGTATGGTTTTAGTTTTATTTTTAGAAGAATTTAATTTGTTAGTGATATTTTTTCTGTTCTTGTTCTGTGATATAGGTTAGGATATCATTTTTTTTTTCCAAAGAAGTTTTTGCTGTTTTAATTACAATGTTTAACCTTCATTGGCTTTGTAATAGTATCTAAACCAAAGAGTATATTCGGCCAAATTGATGACAACTGAAAAATAAATAATTTAAGTATGTTTACTTTTATTTATTTATTTATTTATTTATTTATTTTGAGGCAGAGTCTCGCCCTGTTGCCCAGGCTGGAGGGCAATGGTGCCATCTTGGCTCACTGCAACCTCCTTTGCCTGGGTTCAAATGATTCTCATGACTCAGCTTCCCAGGTAGCTGGGATTACAGGTGTGCGCCATCACACCCAGTTAATTTTTATATTTTTAGTAGAGACAGAGTTTTGCCATGTTGGCCAGGCTGGTCTTGAACTCCTGACCTTAAGTGATCTGGCCTTGGCCTCCCAAAGCGCTGACATTACAGGCGTGAGCTACTACACCTGGCCTGTTTACTTTTAAATCAGACTCTGGTGTTTGACCTTCCCCCTAAAGTTAAATAAATTTCAGGTAAAGAATACAATTTTTTTTTAAATAGATCTGTTTATGAAAAGACTGTTGTGAGCACTAGAGTGTAAGTTGTTTTCAGGTGTCTAATCAAATTGAAAATGGCAGGAGTGCTCAGGGTAACTGTAGGAGAAAGAGGATTGTTTTATTTTATAGGTAATTCCTTTTTTCTTGAATTCTTTATAGTTCTTCACCCAGAGAAACCTGATTTGTGTTTTGAAGACTGTTGGGTGATAGGCATATAATAAACATAAAACAAAAAAACTAGAATTTAAAAATCATATGGCACAATCCAAATTTTGGTATTTAACTATGTACATGTATAAGTGTAAGTTAATACATACTTACAAAATATTAGCAATGATTAGTCTTAGAATTACAGGTAAGCATTTTAGCACCAGTATAGCTATAGTTCAGATATGTCCCTGGTTGTCTATTAAGCTTGAACATATTTTTAATATTTATATTACATATATTCCTGTTTTTTCTGCATTTTGATTTGTTTCCTCTCTGCATAATTTTTCCGCCTATATCCTGTATGTATATCATTGAGCATTATATTTTGTTTTGCAGGGAATATTGGGAAGGAAATTTGTAGAAACTAGATAACTTTTCAGTTGGTATTCTTTCTGTTACATTCATTTAAACTGTTGCTTTTCATTTATATTATTCAGTATAAAAGCACATATATTCATTTGCATTGCTATTTTGTGACTTGTATCTAGAAGAAATCATGATTAGACCCAGGGTCATCAATTTCATAGACCCTTAGCATTAGGCAGTGATCCTTTTATGTATTATTAGTCAGATGTCTGCTCTTTCCTCTATGACTATTTTTCTGAGCCCTGACCTCTTACTTCACTCTTAACAGGTGACTTCACTTCCTCCTTTGTGAAGAAAATAGAAACAACGTGAAAGGTGTGATAGGACCTCCCTTAACTTTCTGCCACCAAATCTGCAAAACCTATCTGCATTCATACACATTTCCTTTTCTTTCTCTCCTGCTATAATGGAAGAAGTATTCTTTCTCGGCAAGGCCTAGCCCTCCGACTGTCTTCTGCTTTCTCAGGAAGCTGGTGGCATCTGATCTTCTCCCACCTCCACCTCTGCCTTCTCTATTTATTTTACTTTCAACTTCTTATCTGCTGTCTCCTTCACAGTTTTTGATGTTCTCATAAATCCTTCCTATCCTGAAACAACAACCTTCTGTTGACCCCATCTGTCAACTTTGGCTTTTCCTCCATGGCTAGACTTTTTAAAATGGTTATTTATAGTCATTGTCTACCTTCTACTTCCTACCAGTTAGTTCTCCGTAATCACATTTTCGTATTATTCCAGGAAAACTATTCTTGCCAAAATCACTAATGATATCTTTTTAGCCAAGCTTGGTGTCTGTTTTTGAATTTTCATTTGCCTGATCTCAGCAGTGTTTGATGTTGTTTGCCGTTTTCTCCATCTTGTGGCACTGTCCTGTTTCACCCTGCAGTGCCCAGTATTCTTGGTTTTTGCTTTTGCCTCTATGGTTTGTATGTGTGTGTGTGTGTGTCTTTCTTCTTTGCTTATTCCTTACTATTGGTATTTCTTAGGGCTCTGTTTTCTTGTTTCACTTCACTTTTTACCCCCTAGAGTTCTTCTCCATTTTTATGTCTTTGTCGAGCATTTTTACCTTGACAATTGCCAGTATTTTTCTCCTGAGCTCCAGACCTATATATTTGTCTCCTGGAGATCCTCACTTAAATGTCTTATAGGAACTCAAACTATGTGTTTGAAACTGGACTCACCAGCTTTCCCCATAAGAAAATCTTGTCATCTGCCATTTTTCCCTTGCTATTTTGGCAAGAAGAATTACTCTTACTAGAAACCTGGGACTCATCGTTTGGTGCTTCTTTCTGTCGTATCCCAGGTACTTAGTCGGTAACTTACTCCAGCTGATTTTACACCTCAGTGTTTCTCAGACTTACCTGATCCCTTTCATCCCCTACTGCTGCAGCCTAGACCAGACTACTGTTTAAAAACTGATCAGGCCAGGCACAATGGCTTATGCCTGTAATCCCAGCACTTTGGGAGGCCAGTGTGGGTGGATCACCTGAGGTCAGGCATTTGAGACCAGCCTGGCCAACATGGTGAAACCCCGTCTTTACTAAAAATAGAAAAATTAGTTGGGCATGGAGGTAGGCAACTGTAATCCCAACTACTCAGGAGGCTGAGGCAGAATTGCTTGAACCTGGGAGGTGGAGATTGCAGTGAGCCAAGATTGTTCTATTGAACTCCAGCCTGGGCAACAAGAGTGAAACTTTGTTTCAAAAAAGAAATTTCATAGTAGTAATCAATTTCCTGCTTTTAGTTTTCCCTTCTTTTCATTTTCTGATCTGCAGTTGGAATGATCTTTTCAAAACACATATCTGATCTTATTGCTTGCTTGCTTAAAACCTTTGTGGCTTTTCATCATTTTAGGATCTTTAATGTAGTTTACAAGGTTCTCTATAATCTGGCCCTGGGCTTCCTCAGCACTATTCTGTCTTAACTCTCTACCTTCCTATCATATTCAACTTCTTAGACTTCACTCGTATGTGCCCATCTTTGTTTCTCTGTATTTACCTCATACCCTTTGTCTCAGAGCATCCCCAGCTTGAAAAAGGCAGAGGTGTCTCCCACACCTACATATACTCAGACCTCCACACCCACCCATGTTATTTCACTTTCATTTGTCTTTTGACAAAGGGAAAGGCCTTAAGATACACTTCCTGTCAAGGCCTCCTCTGAAACTAGATAAGGTTAAATACCTTTGCTACTCATTCTTACTACTTCCTCCTTGGTTTAATCACATTTGTAATTTTGCTTTTTGTATCTTTTTGCTGTCTAACCTGTATGCTGTATAAGGGGAGGGACTCTTCTGTTTCGCTCAGTGCTGTATCCTCATTGCCTAGTATGATGCTTTGCACATTGGAGTGGAACAGAATTCTAGTATGTTTTACTTCTATTTTTGTCCTAGATAAGTCTCTAATTTTAAAATTGAAAAATGTTGGACAGAATAGTACTTGGCATGAAGAAATAAAATTATGGGCACCGTTTTTGGAAACATAAGTATTTCATTTAATTGCATTAAATATGTATTCTTAAAGGCCATATAGATAAAATGAATCACTTGTATGATAGTCATGGAATACTTTATACTAGGGCTAAATGAGGAATTAGAGTATGACAGTTTCCATTGTAGCTAACAGTATTTCCAAATAGAGTTGATCCTATTCAAAGTAAAAGAACTAAAAGAACGTTGAAGACATATGTTAAATGAAATAAACCAGACACAAAAGGACAAATATTATATGGTTCCACTTAAATAAGGTACCTGGAACAGTCAAATTCATAGAGATACAAAGTAGCATGGTGGTTACTGGGAGCTGGGGAAGCAAGAAATAGGGAGTTATTGTTTAATAAGTAGAGTTTCCATTTGGGATGATGAAAAAGTTCTGGAGATGGATAGTGAAAGTGCTTAGTATTACTAAACGGTACACTTAAAAATGGTTTAAATAGTAAATTTTATGCTAGGCATATTTTACCACATTAAAAAAAAAAAGAAAACCCAATGAGTTACACCTAAGAAAAACAATGAGTAGTATATATAGTCTGCAGGTAAAAGGCAGGATGATGTCTTTTAATTTTTACCTGTTTAAGTATTTCCTAGCTAAATTGTATCTGTATGGACTGTAGAATAGTCATTCTTAAATTTTAGAGTGATTTCTTAGTATTTCTATGGATATATTAGTTAGCGATTACTCCCACAAGCCAAACGAAACAGAAGATTACTGCTACATTTCATTGTGGATTTTGCCTTAAAAATGAGTATTCTTTAAAAATTATCATTGTTGGCTCTGCCCCACTTAACCTTTGGCATCTCTGACTCATTCAGCAAATATTTATTGTGTGCGTCCTTTAAAGCAGGCACTATTTTGGGCAGCGGAAATGTAGCATTGAACAAAACAGACAAAAATTCCTGTCTTAATGGAGGTTATATTCTAATGTTCTTTCTTCCTTATTGTAAAAAAGATTTTATTGCATAAAAATCATTTGTGAGTATTTAGCAACTTTGAGTGAAGCCGAGGCATGTAGTACAACATTCTCTAAAATCAGGAACTGATATATGCATACCCATTAGCTGTGGTGTTTCTTCCCTCTTACTGTCTCCATAGGTTAATATTTCCTACAGAATAGATTACTATGTAATGCCCAATAATCATTTTTAAAGTTCAGGATTTACTAATTTAGACCTTATTAGCCTAATAGATTATGCTTACGTATTTTTTGAAAACAGCTAGTTTATCATGCTGTTTTGCTTTATTTTTTAAGAGACTTTAATGTCACATCTGTATTTGTCGTTTCTGAACGAATACACTGAATCTTTTCTCTGCCATTTAAGAATAGCATATGATATTGACAAGTTATTAAAAAGTAAAATGGGTGATAATACTTCTGGTGGGGGAAAAAACTGATTTTTCTTATATTAAATAGTAAGAATTTCTTTTTCTTTTTTCACTAATCACAGTTATTTCCTTATAAAAGAAGAACTTATGTTCTGTTGAATGCATAATACTATTCAACAGCTTGTTCCTAGTGTTTAGTACCTTGTATTCCATGCTAGAGCATGCCAGCTATCTCCCTCCCATACCCCTGTATCCTGTAGCCTGTAGGGGCAATGTCATACTCTCCTACCTGGTTGGTACCTGTTATCTTGGACTTCTATGATTAAATATAAATTCCTTCAACCAGAATATCTTTTTTTTGTATATATTTGTCAGCTTAGTAGTTCTACTTGATGTATTCATCAAAATATATCACCTTGAATAAACAGCACGAAAGATGGTGCCATTATAAAAGCAGCCAAAAGAATAACACAGCAATTTTATCAGCAAAAGAAATCAGACACTCAAAAGCAAGAAATGGCCAGAGTGTCTACTGCCAAAGAGGAAAACCATAAATTTTTACCAACCTCCTTCTTTTATCTACTTGTCTGTTCTTTGTATGAATCATAACTGATTTTCCAAAACACTCTCCTATTTTATTTTGGGGTACCTTTTCTGGGGAAAAAACACCGACTGGTTTCTTCATACTGTTTATATTGAGGCTTTACCTAGCCCAGCATTCTCTCCCAGCTTTCAAAACATGATGCACTGGTTGAGAAGATTTGATTGATAAGCCAAGGTATACTTTAGTACTCGAGTTGATTATCTTCTCAGAACAGTTTAATTGACTCAGATGGATCATTTTAATTTTTAAGTTAAATTTGATAGAACTAATAAGTATCCTAAATAGTATGACATCTAATTACATTTTTATTTAGTGTTATAGAAAGATTGTAGATAAATTTGTGTTGATGATTCTGGGCATTTATGTGGTAAGCTTTGCTTGCTTAAAGGAATGGCCCCATAAGAAATATTAAAACATCTTAACCTTTAACATTTGATCTTCTATAAAAAGCAGTTGACTTTGTGTGGGATATTCAAAATAATGCAAAGAACACGGCTGTTTTTCCTTAAAATTCAAAAACCTACTTAGTATTTAAAAAAATAATAACTAGTAAATAAATGCGGTTTTACAAATTTTCATTTCAGTTGCTTTTGCCAAGAGTAAGTTATTTGACGTTGGTAACTGACAAAGTGAAAAAGCACTTTCAGAAGGTTATGAGACAAGAAGACATTAGTGAGATATGGTTTGAATATGAAGGCACACCACTGAAATGGTGAGTGAATTTTTCTGCATTATTAAGCATTAAGTATATACTAGCTTTAAAAAGGTATAGGGCCCTGAAACAATTGTAAAAAAGTTCTGTGAGGATAGAAGTCCTTAGTCTATCTCATACAGTTTGTGAAGTTTAGACCATTATTAGAATATGTTATTGAAAATATTTCTGCCTTCTGTTTGGATGCATGGGTGACTGGACAGATTCATATATATTTAGCAATAGATTTTTATATGGTACAGTAAGAATATATTTGGTTATGGGTTATTTTCAGATATATTTAAAACTCCCTTATGAAAGTCATCTCTGTGACACTAATCAATTTTATTTCTGTCACCAAAATATTTATAACATCTTTATATACACAATTACCTTAAGTGGCATTTTCAAATTATTGCCATAGTTAGTTGACCACTTTGCCAGAAGCACATCTTAACTTGGCTTGGTTTAGAGTATTTAAAATATATTGATGTCGTGAAAAATAAATTTGATATTTTGCATTTTTAAGAAGGGTATTGAACTGATAAGAACAGATACTACACTAATCTCAGCACTTTGGGAGGCTGAGGTAGGCAGATCACCTGAAGGCTGGGAGTTTGAGACCAGCCTGACCAACATGGAGAAACCCCATCTCTACTGAAAATACAAAATTAATCGGGCGTGGGTGCATGCCTGTAATCCCAGCTACTCAGGAGGCTGAGGCAGAAGAATGGTTTGAACCTGGGAGGTGGAGGTTGTGATAAGCCGAGATCACACTATTGCACTCCCGCCTGGGCAGCAGAAGTGCAGTTCTGTCTCAAAAAGGGGGAAAAAGAAAAAGACCAAAAAAAAGGGTATTGAAATAAAATCCTAAACCTAAACCTGGGTTTATCCATGTACAAATGATGTTTTTTTTGTACTTCCTCTGTTATTGGGAGTTTTGTTCATTGTGCTTCCAAAAATATTTAATGAAACTGTGGAAATTACGGAGAGAAAAATGTTAAAAAAGATAGTTCAAGGTATGCTGGATGTTAGTGTTGAAATGCTGCCATTTGGATGCAGTTGAATGAAAAAGATACAGGCTAAGACAGTTGCTCTCTGAATTCCTGGAATGTTAAAATGAAGAGTTTTTGAAAGAGCTTTAGGACAGATGAAAGGAATCTAGTTAGATGTTTAAAAATGCAGCTGATATGAATCAAAGGACTGTTTATTAGCAAGGAAAGAAATTTTGGAACTCACCTTGTGCTGATGAGATCCCAAGAATGAGTAGATTTTTCGTAATGGCTTTACAAACATACAAGGTTGTATTTTGGGTTCTGTCTCTAATCCTTTGAGGTGATTCTGGGTAGTTATGACACAGTGTCTTATTATAGCATTCTTTTTTAAATCAAAACAATACTGAGCCTTATGATCATATATCAGACCCCGCTGACTTTTCTTAAGTAGATCTAGACCTCAGGCAGTGTAGATAAGGCAATGTTTTCTATTTCTTTCTATTTCTCAGGAGAATTTGAGGTTTTGGAATAGAAAGGTGGCTTAGAGGAACTGTAAAAGAAGCAATGATTATTAAATTGAAGAGTGACAGGATGGAGGGAGAAAGAGTGTGGGAGAGTAGCAATGGGATATATGTATGTACTTGACATTTCTATCTGTAGTTATTTAAATTGTATTGCATTATATACATTACAGATTATCTCAAGATTTTGTGGGACTAGCAGGGCTTCTCTCTTTTATTGTAAAGCAGGATTTCTCAGCAGGGTCACTATTGACATTTTGAATTTGAATTTGACAAATCTTTGTTGTGGTGGGCTTCCCTATACATTATAGGATATTTAGCAGCAGCTCTGGCTTCTTCCTACTAGTGCCTGTAGCACTTCCTCCAGTCTGGATTATCAAAAATGTTGCCAGATGTCCCTAGATGGAGGCAGAACCGCCCTCAGTTGAGAAACTCTGGAAAATTTGTGAAACTTCAATTTAGCTTGTAAAGTAAGTGATTGCTAAGTCATCACCTTTTAGTTATTGTTTTATTCTGTCCCTTGTGGTGGTTATTCTTGTATTCAATATGGTTTATATTTTATAGGTTTATGGGTGAATAGTGTTTGGACCCATTTCTTCCTGCCACTGCTGAACAGTGATTTTGGCTTAAATATTAATATACCATATTCTTACTTTATCAGTATTTATCCCTTTGGAAAGTCTTTTATTAAAGAGTGGAGTTCTTTTCCCTTTTAGAGAGCTTATGTGAAAGTAATTATATTCAATTGTCTTCATTGTAGTTTTGGGGGTGTTAACTTTTTATGTATTATATCACTTCCACAGTTATGTCATGCTGTAAGCTCAGTATAGCAGATGACTTTCAATGCATCTTTAATGTTTTTAAGTATTCCATATATATGAGGTATGAATAACTTCCAGAGTCATAAATATAATCCAGGTCCTCTGGGCTTAGTCTTGATCTTTTCTCTCTTTGCTACCAATAATCGCAGTTTTCTCTTAAGTTAAAACATCTTCCTGGAAATAGGCTATCAATATGAGACTGTCTGGCATTTAAGCAGTGGGCTTCCTAAGATAGGATAATTCTATGAATTTCCATCAGTGTAGGAGAGCAGCTACCACTGAAGTGTTGGAAGACTTGGACTTTTGAGACCATACAAGTGTCTCAAGGATAGAGAAGCATTTATTTGGGTTGGATAATAACATCCTTCTTATATTTATTCTTTGGAGTTTTAAAGAAGTTCAGGTAGGAAAGGAAATTAGTTGCCAGTTAAGATAATTCATAAGTGAGGGAAGAAAGAGCAGAAATTGATGTTTCTTCTCTCTTTATAACCTTGTCCCTGATTCTGTCCCCTAATTCAATTACTTAAGTTCATCTTTTCATACAAGGTGACAGTTCTCAGTGAAAAGAAAAAAGAAAAAACTATACTAGACAAATCATGACTTTCATCATACTCAGATAGTAAAAATATGACTTTATCTTCCTGTTGGTAGGACATAGATGAAGAACTTTGTTTTTTTTTAAACAAATTTTTGGTTTTAAAGATTTTTTTTTTAGAAATAGTATGTATATAAAATTAATTGTAGATAGTAGCAGAATGGAGTATTCTTAAAACAAGTTGTATTTTTTCTTTACTGTTCTTTCTTACTGTTCTTTGTTTTTCTTACTTGGCTAACAGACTCTGTGTGAGAAGGAAAAAATAATCCCAAGCACATAATTAATGCGAAATTTAAAAAAATAATATGTTGTAAAATTCTATTTTTGGGGGGGGTGGGGGAGATGGCGTTTCGCTCTTGTTGCCCAGGCTGGAGTGCAATGGCATGATCTCAGCTCACTGCAACCTCCGCCTCCCAGGTTCAAGCAATTCTCCTGTCTCAGCCTCCTGAGTGGCTGGGATTACAGGCTCTTGCCACCATGCCCAACTAGTTTTTGTATTTTTAGTAGAGATGGGGTTTCACCATGTTGACCATGCTGGTCTTGAACTTCTGAACTTAAGTGATTCACCTCCCTGGGCCTCCCAAAATGCTGAGATTAAAGGCACGACCCACCACACCTGGTCAATTCTTCGTTATTGGAGTACAGTTTGATGAGTTTTTAAACAATTGTACAGCGTTAAGTAGCTACTAACACAGTCAAGACAATAAGATATTTAATTTCACAAAATTCCCTGGTGCTCCTTTGTAGTCAGTTACCTCTTTTTTCTCTCACAGCAATTACTGATCTAATTTCCATCTCAGTTGTTTACTTTTCTCAGAATGCCGTATACGTGGATTCATGCAGTATATATAGCCTTTTGTATCTGACTGTTACCTCGAGTAATGTTTTTGAGGCTCATCCTTGTTGAATGTATCAGTGGTTTCCTCCTTTTTATTGTCAAATAGTAGCCCAGTGTATGGTTGTACCACAAATTGTTTATTCATTAACTGATGTACATTGGATTATTTCCATCCTAGGGCTATTTTGAGAAAAGCTGCTGAAAACATTCACCTAGTGGTCTTTCTGTGCCAGACCACATGTATTATAAAAGAGAAAATTCTAGTTTTGTTTTCTGAATTGTTCATATATTTTTTATTTTTATAATTAAAAAAAATTTACTATGGAGTGCTTCATGAATTTGCATGTTGTCCTTATGCAGGGGCCATGCTAATCTCTGTTTTGTTCTAATTTTAGTACATGTGCTGCCAAAGCGAGTGTGAATGTTCATTGTTAGTGTGTAGAAATGTGATTGATTTTTGTGTTCTGCAACCTTGCTGAGCTCACACACTAGTTCTAGGAGTTTTTTTGGATTTTCTATGTAAACAGTCTTGTCATCTACAAATAGAAATTATTTTCATTTTTTCAACCTGTAGGCCTTTTATTTCTTCTCTTCTTTTTTTCCTTATTGGAGTAGCTAGAACTTCTAGTGCTGTGCTGGATAAGAGTGGTGAGGGTGGACATCTTGTGGTGTTCTTAGTTTTATGGGGAATATATTAATCTTTCACAATTATCATGAATAGATATTGGATTTTGTCAGATGCCTTTTTCTGTACTAAACGATGGTATCACTTTTCTTCCTTAGCTTGTTGCTATAATATGACATTTGTGGATTTTCTATGTTGGACCAACCTTGTATATCTTTAATAAATCCATTTGGTAATGGAATGTAATTAGTTTTATACATTGTTGGATTCAGTTTGCCAAATACTCTTTTGTTGAGGAGTTTTGTGTCTTGCGTTCATGAGAGAGATTGTAGTTTTCTGTTTTTCTGTTGTCTGATTTAGTATTAGGGTTATACTGGCTTTATATACTGAGTTGGGAAGTGTTCTCTTCTGATATATTTTCTGGAAAAGATTGTATAAACGTGCTGTTAATTCTTTAAATGTTTGATAGAAGTCTCCAATGAAACCACTTGGGTCTGGAGTTCCTTTTGCAGAGGATTTTAATTACAAATTCAATTTATTTGATATATATAGATCTACTCAGCTTGTCTATTTCATCTTCATTGAGTATTGGTAGTTTACGGTTTTAGAGAGCTAGTCCATTTCTTCTAAGTTGTTGAATTTATGAACATAGAGTTGTTTATAGTGTTTCCTTATCTGTGAATGATTCAAGGATCTATAGTGTTGTCTTCATGTTTGTCAACTTTGTTAGAGGTTTACCAATTTTATTTATTTTTTTGAAGTGCCAGTGTTATGTTTCTTGGATTTTTCTCTACTTTAAAATTTTTCCAGTTTTGTTGGTTTCTGTTTTTTGTTTTTTTGTTTTTTTAATAATTATATTCCTTCTGCTTACTTTGGTTTTATTTTGTTCTCTTTTTTTCTAGTTTCTTGAAAAGGAACTTAGGTTAGTTTTTTGAGCTCTTACCTTAAAAAATTTTTTTTAATTATAGTAAAATACATGTAACAAAATTTACTATTTTAACCATGGTAGTGTTATTTACATTCACAATGCCATACAACCTTTAGTGTTATAAATGTCTATTTCAGCCATGCTTTAGTGTAGTCCATAAATTTTGATATGTTCTGTTTTTGTTTTCATTCAGGTCTATATATTTTTAAAATTTTGTTTTGAAGCTTTGTTTTGGAAACTTAGATTTTTTTTAAGCAAATAGGTTCAGTTTCCACATTTAGTGGTTTTTCTGTAATCTCTTCATTATTGATTTCTAGTTTGATTCTATCATAGTAAAAAAATAGCACACTGTAATTTTGGATCTTTTAGTTGATATTCCTCTCCATTCTTGATTCCTTCATCCTCCAGCCTCTAAATCTGATTCTGCCTTCTAAATATGCCTTAAACTCCCTGCTTTGTCTTTTGGGATTCGGGCCCATTTGATTTCTCACATGGATTGTTTTAGTAGCCTCTTAATTTGTCTCCCTGCTTTTAATACTATTAGTTCTAGTTTATCTTCCCCAGTGCCATAATTTTTCTTTCTGAAATGCAGATCTAACATCGTTATTCTCCTCAGGAACCCTTTTCTGACTTTTTTTTTTTTTTTTTTTTTTTGCAATGTTAATTCACTTTATTTTTCTTGTATAAAAACCCTATGTTCTAGCCACAGCTGGAGCTTGGGTCCTCTGCACGGACACTCTGGTGTGGGTCTTGACAAGGTGGTCAGTGAATTCCTGATAGGGAGACTTGGTGAACACAGTCTGCTTCCAGAGATCGGGGGTCAGGTAGCTGTAAGTCTTAGAGATGGCATCAAAGGTGGCCTTGGCAGAGTTGCCCAAGGTGGCAGTGCAGCCCCTAGCTGAGGTGTAGCAGTCATTGATACCAGCCATCATAAGCAACTTCTTGGGCACAGGTGCTGAGACGATGCCAGTACCCCTGCGCATGGGGATGAGATGCACCAGCACAGAACCACACTTGGGAGGGCTGTCACCTTGCAAGGGACGGTGTGGGGCTTGCCAATCTTGTTCCCCCCAGTAGCCCCTGTGCACAGGGACAATGGAGAGCTTGGCCAGGATAATGGCCCCATGGATGGCAGTGGCCACCTCCTTGGAACACTTAACACCCAGACCGACGTGACCATTGTAGTCCCCAATAGCAACAAACGCCTTGAACCTGGTGCGCTGGCCAGCACGGGTCTGCTTCTGCACCGGCATAATCTTCAAAACCTCATCCTTGAGAGAGGCCCCCAGGAAAAAGTCAATGATCTCAGATTCCTTGATGGGCAGAGAGGAGAGATAGATCTCCTCCAGAGATTTAATCTTCATGTCTTTGACCAGGAGGCCCAACTTGGTGACAGGCATCCATTCCTTATCCTCAGCTTTGCCTCCGCGAGCTCCGCGGCCTCGGCCCCGGCCCCGTCCACGGCCGCGACACCGGCCCCGGATGCCACTGCCGAAACCTCCGTGGAAGCCACCGCGGTTCCCCATCCTGGGGCCTCCGGGCCCTGCCGCTGCACCGGCGTCATCCGCCATTTGGTGTTTTATTGGAGAAGAAGCCCCTTTTCTGACTTCCTATCTGCAGTGTAAAGCCAAACACTATAGCATGATGTTTGTTTAAGGTTGTCCATGATCCCACTTCTTTCCAGGTGTACTAAACTACTTCTTTTAATGAATCTTGGATAATGTTTTGGGCATCTGTTCCTTTGCTCATCTTTGATAAATGATTTTTGCTCTTTCCAGCATCTTTTTTTTTTGTAATTAATTATTCATTTATATATTCCCTCCTTTAACTCATACTTCTAACTTGTAGCTTAAGTATGACTTTTTTTTATGGTTCTTTTTTGCCCAAAGTTATCATTTCTACCTTTGTGCCATCTCTACACTATGTGTGTGCTAAGTATATACTTGTGATGTTGTAACTTTATATTCTACACTATGTGTGTGCTAAGTACATACTTGTCATGTTGTAACTGTATATTGTAGCATAATGGTTATTAAGAATGCTGACTCTGGAGCCAGAAACCAGGTTTGAAATCCCAGCTTCATCACTTACTAGTGGTAAAACCTTGGGCAGGTTATTTGACCGTTTAGTTTGTTTGTTTGTTTATTTTTTGAAACAGAGTCTCACACTGTCACCGAGGCTGGAGTGTGGTGGTGTGATCTTGGGTCACTGCACTCCCAGGCTCAAGTGATTCTCTTGCCTCAGCCTCCCAAGTAGCTGGGATTACAGGTGCCCACCACCATGCCCAGCCAATTTTTTGTATTTTTAGTAGAGACAGAGTTTCACCATGTTGGTAGGGCTGGCCTCGAACTCCTGAACTTAGGGTGATCCACCTGCATTGGCATCCAAAGTTCTGGGATTACAGGTGTGAACCTCTGTGCCCAGCTGACCTTTTTTAAAATCTGTTTTCTTACCTGTAAAATGGTGATAATAACAGTACCTTGTACTTCCCATAAGGTTGTTTCAAGAATTCAGTGAGTTAAAATGGGTTAAGTATCCCTTATCCAAAATGTTTGGGACCAGAGTGTTTCAGATTTCATATTTTTTCAGATGTTGGAATGTTTGTATTATATGCTTACAGTATTCCAAATCTGAAAGTTTGAAATGTGAAATGCTTCAATAAGCAGTTTCTTTGAGCATCATGTCAGTATTACAAAAGTTCAGATTTTGGATCATTTGGGTTTTGGATTTTTGGATTTGGGTTGCTCAGCTTGTCTACATGTAAAGTTCTTGGAGTAGTGTCTAGCACAAAGTAAGTGCTCAGTCGGCCGTAGCTTTAATTGTCAATATCATAGTCTGTCTCCTCTTCATATTTATTACTACTGTAAGTGCTTAAACGTTGTGTGGGTTGTTTGAGCAGGAGCTTTGTACCTTAACCAGCAGCACATAAGAGGGATAAGTAAATGTTTGTACTGTGAATGAATGAATGAATGAATGAATCCAAATTTGCCCCTTGCTTTTTTTTTTTTTTTTTTTTTTACAGTCCAGAAGTCTTTTATTTTTTTTAACACCTATTATGCCATGAATTCATAGGGAATAGGTTCCAGCAGCTCAGGCTCCTTCCCATTGGTTCTCACAAAGTGTGCTTCTCTGGGTGGAGCAGGCTGTCGCTTCAGTTGGACCCAGGTACCTTTCTCTTTGGCTTCCTTCTTTTTCTGATCATTTTCCTTCACATGTTTTAGGAAGCTATCTCGGCTCTTAGAGTGCTTGATGTGCTCAATACGCACATTAATTCTCTTGGCAAGAATCTTGCCCTTAACTTGTTTGTTTACAACAATGCCAACAGCATGCTGGGTAACATTGTAGACTCTTCCAGTTTTGCCATGATAACATTTGTGGGCATTCCTTTTTGAACAGTACCCATTCCCTTGATGTCTACAATATCACCTTTCTTATAGATTCGCATATATGTGGCCAAAGGAACAACTCCATGTTTTCTAAAAGGCCTAGAGAACATGTATTGAGTGCCTCTCCTCTTTCCCTTTGTGTTCGTCATTTTGGCGAATTACTGGAAGATGGCGGTTCCAGCCAAAAAGAAACTCCCCTTGCTTTTATATAGAAAACAGACTCAAATATGTGAAATAATTTGCTCAAATGAGTAAGTTAGGACTCAGATTTTGAAAGCATCAGTTCAGGGCTCTTTTCACCACACCTGCTAACATTTTGTTTTAAAATTTCTCTCCTATCTTGTATGTTCTAATTGCATGTCAATTTATCGAAATTGGAATAAAAATTAAGAAAAGTGGTATACTTATAATGAATACCCAATAGAATTGTTGTTGTTGATTTGTAGATAGCTTACAAGGAGGTTATGTCTGATTAGAACTTTATCTTTGTATCTTTAGCTTTTAAAAATTACACGGGAAATGGAAAGTGCAGGTCTAATGCAAAATTGAGTCTCTCTCTTCACACTGAGATGTTAGTCAGGAGAGGGTGCTCTAACATTGCATTTTAAGGGTTGAAGTTTCTTGTTACCACAAGTGGTGTTCACATTTTACATTTGTTATTTTATATTAGAATTATTTTAGGAGAACAGTTGTTGGTCCTTCTAAAGAATACTTTGTAAGTAAACCCTAATTTTGGTTTAGATCTTAGACCTTCGAGCACAGAATTTAGAAAAAGCTTCTCATTTTGTCAACTATAAAATAAATATCTGTAATGGGAAATTTTGCTCTGTGCAGATTGACTTACTTTCAGAACAAGTTTTGAAAAGAAGAAGTTGAAATTACTTTTTGAATTTGGAAAATATATATATAGGCATGGGCTGCATGATTTTGGTCAATGATGGACCACATTTAGGATCGTGGTCCTAGAAGATGATAATTCTTTTCACAGTATCCTTTCTATGCTTAGATATGTACATACTTATTGTGTTAGAGTTGCCTAGAGTATTCAGTGTAGTAACATATTTTACAGGTTTATAGCCTAGGAAGAGTAGGCCACACCATGCAGCCTAGGTATGTAGTAGGCTATGGCATCTAGGTTTGTGTGAGTACACTGTGATGTTTGAAAAGCGAACGAAATTGCCTAACAGTGCATTTCTCAGAACATATCCATGTTGTTAAATGTCCCATGGCTGTATTGATGTTGATCTTAAACATAAACATAATAGAATGACTCAGAATTTAATACTTTTTGTGATTTCAAAAGGAAATTTTAGCAAAATGCTTTAGCGAAAACCTGTATATAATTTTTTAAAAATACATTTAACATTTTAATCATAAATACTGAGCAGATTCTTGTCTCCTATTTCCAGTCTTTTTAAGGTTGTGGAACTGGAACGTAACCCATTTATGCGGGAGGTTGCAACTTTTTGTGTATGAAAAATCAGACCTTGGCAATGACCTTGAACAGTTGGATATACAGAACTCCCATAAGCATAGCGTTCCAATAATAAAACACTAGCATACATGAATTAATGTAGTCTGTAAACTAGATTGTTGAAATGTGATTTACATAGCATTTTATATATGTGGTATCTCTTCATTATTTTTGAACTTTTTCATATATAAGAATAGGCTTAGAAAGCTGTGAAACACATTGCTACTCTATGGTTTGTGTTTGTCCCGCAAATAAAGTAAGGCAATATTCACAGCAATCATCAAATTACTTTGGTTTGCATTTGTAGTTACATGTTTGCAATTACAATGAAATGTAATCCTGTTTCCAGTGAATCATAATGCAGCAACTTTCCGAATAGGAGGCATTTATTTCAGTGACATGAACTTGGGCAGTAGTTCTCCAGTATGGGGAAAATTCTTTCAATGCTGATTTTAGAATGCTTGCATTAGTTTGCTATATCAGTACAGATATTTAGACAAGAATCGTGTCCCTTCTGAGAATATCCATTATTGCTACACCATGTGGCAATGTGCACATGTACACGTGTGTGCGCGCACAGACACACACACACACATATAAATGCAGTAATGAAAGAAAAAAAAGGAAAAAGCAAAGAAATATTAAAATATATTCCATTTGAGGATTGAATATGGAAGACTAGAGCAATGTAATGAAGAAAATAAAGTGAAGAAATAGACTTACTACTATTCTCATGCAGTCATTTTTTATAGGGCAATAAATTGAGCCTTTAGCTAGTTGGGTCCTCTTATTTACACAGAAAATACAGTTCAGGACAGGAGTTGGTGTTCTGTATCCATGGATTCTGTATCCATGGATTCAACCAACCATGGATTAAATATTTGGGGGAAAAAGCAATAAGTAATAATAATACAACAATAAAAATGAAACCACAAAAAATCCAATATAGTATAACAACTATTTACATAGCACTTTCATTGTAATAGGTATTATAAATAATCTAGCAATAATTTAAAATATATAGGAGAATGTGTGTAGGTTATATGCAAACACTATGCCATTTAATATAAGAGATAAGCATATGTGGATTTTGGTATCCATCGGATCCTGGAACCAATCCCCCACACATACCAAGAGTGGACTGTATTCCAGGTTCAAATCCTTACTACTTCCTTTTCTATTAAATTTAAGTTAGATGGCAGAAGTAGCAACATAATAGCTAATAGTTGCATTATGATTTACTTATAGTTATGGCTAATGTGGTTTCTGTGTTGTGGGTTAGAAGCCTCCTCACAAAACTGGATATAATATCTGTTTAGACGACTTGCACAAATTAGTACTTTTGAAATCCTTGATGTAAATCAGATTATAGTGTAAAAGAAACTCAGTACCTTTAATTTTTGCCAGTTCTGTTTTCTATTATAGATTTTCTTGAGTATCAATAGATTAATCAGAAATAAGCAATCTGGGAACCAGTCAATTCAGATAGCATACTTGTTTGGAATTAATATCTTTGCATCAAAATAATTCTAACATAAACATCTGTATTGAACCACATGTGAATTATAGAATTTGACAATAGAAATAAGTAAATGGTTATTTTACTCTTAAGTTGTTCAGGTGCATTTTTATTTTTTAAAAATCATTACAAGATGATTATTCTTTTTTTCTTTTTTCTTTTTTTTAATGGAGATGAAGTCTTGCTCTTTCGCCCAGACTGGAGTGCAGTGGGGCTATCTTGGTTCACTGTAACCTCCACCTCGCAGGTTCAAGCACTTCTCTTACCTCAGCCTCCCGAGTAGCTGGGATTACAGGCACATACCACCACGCCTGGTTAATTTAAATTTAATTTTAAGGAAGCATTTGTTTCAGTTTGTTTCCTAATTCTTTATATATCAAGACAAAGGAGTCATCATTCTTTACTATCTGGGACCAATGAAAATTTTAAAAAATCTTTAAAGATTTTTACAGGGTCTCACTCTGTTGAGTACAGACCATGCCTGGCTAAATTTTTTTGTATTTTTTGTAGAGACAGGGTTTTGCCATGTTGCGCCAGGCTGGTGTCGAACTCCTGGGCTCAAGCAGTTTACCCACCTCAGCTTCCCAAAGTGCTAGGGTTACAGGCATGAGCCACCATGCCCAGCCCCAATGAACTTTTAATAAAAGGTATATATATATATATATATATATATATATATATATATATATGTACACCTTGTATGTTACATATAAATATATAGTTATATATAATATATAAAAAATATGTTATTACATATATAGTTATATAATACTTATAAAATATATACATAATACATATTATAACATAAATATTTTTATATATTTATATATTATATATATTTTAAACCATTTTGCAAATAATTTAGAGAAGTTAGAATAAAGGAATAGTGTATGACAACTTCATTAGAAATTTTAATACCTGTTTAAATACAGAGAATTCACATTTTCATTTCATATTTTCTGTGTTTTAAGGTATCTAAAACGGTCAGCATCCCCTGAATGCAGCTAATTGCTCATTATATTTTATACATTCAGATATACTCTGAGAGGTTCTAGCTTATTACTTCTGGCTCTTCTTGCATCTAACATGTTAATAATACTTGAAATTTTTAAAGCCCTTGACAGCTCATAATTTCATTGTAAAATATTTTCTTTTTTATGTGAATAAACACCAATTAAACTGATCAGTACTTCTTTTTCATTTCTACGAGATCTAATTCCTTCAGTCTTTGTATGTAAATATGCCTTTTGCATTTGCCCACTACCAAATAACTTTGGGTGTGCAAATAGCATAAAAGATGAAATAATATTGTGACACATTCTTTTAGTAAAATGGAATGGTCCAGGTTTTTGTCATAAAATATCATGTAATGAAGTCTTTTCTGTTGATAAAAAGCTGTTAAGATTACCATATGTTCCTTTTGTCTTTAGAAATATATTGTTCTTCTATTAGTTCTCGAGCTCTATAAAAATTAGGATATCATCTAAAGACTCAGAGTTTATTTCACTTAAATGATCAATTTCACTGTTGTCATTAAAGTCTAAAGTACTGCTGTCTCTCTTTGTATTTTATCCTGATTTATCTAATTGTGGAACATCTTTCTCTGTCAGTTTTTTTCTCTGCCATTATAGGTAGAAAATGAGAAACTTGGGATTTTCAACTCTGTTAATGATAGCTAAAAGCTGACTCCAGAATGGGGTCTGCATTTTTTTTTTTTTTCTTTTTTCTGAGACAGAGTCTCACTCTGTCACCCAGGCTGGAGTGCAGTAGCACAATCTTGTCTCACTGCAACCTCTACCTCCTAGGTTTAAGTAATTCGTTTGTCTCAGCTTCCTGAGTAGCTAGGACTACAAGTTCATGCCCCTATAACCAGATAATTTTTGTCTTTTTAGTAGAGATAGAGTTTCACCATATTGGTCAGGCTGGTCTCGAATTCCTGATGTTAGGTGATCCACCTGCCTTGGCCTCCCAAAGTGCTGGGATTACAGGCTTAAGCTACTGTGCCCAGCCTGCATTCTTATTTTACACTTTCTTGAAAGATGTTTCAATACTTTAGGCAGCACACTAAGAAAATGAAAGCAGGGCACATTCTTGTATCATCCTTGTAGGCATCACGTTATTTTTTCAAATTCTTACTGTTTTAGTCTTTTTTAGTATAATTGGGAATAATTGACAAATAATGATGACAGATAAGTTGTAGACTGATGAAATAGTAAAATGTTTCAATATACAGGAAACAATAAGATCATTAAGACCCTAAAATATATCTTAGAATTATAAAAGGATCCAGTGGATCCATATGGTAATTATTAGATGGAGTTAAGTTTTATCTTTTTTTTTTTTTAGTGAGTTTTTTGGAATACCTTTAAGAATGAATAAGTCATGAAGTATCAATCATTAAAATAGAACTGCTGAAAAAAGAAACTCAGAACCTAAAATTGGCTCCATTGGATCTTTATGTTGTACCTAGGGTTAGTCTGTGGACTTCCATGATTTATGCGTTCAACAGCTATTAATTATCTACCTTGTTCACGATTCTCTGTACTTATAGTTTTCTCATTTTTTAAATATTGAGGGTAAAAAATAATTGATGATTGAGTCTCATGTTTAACTTGAATTCTGATCCAGATATTTACTTTAAAAGTTATTTGGGTTGGGCACAGTGGCTCACACCTATAATCTCATTACTTTGGGTGGCCAAGGTGGGAGGATTGCTTGAGCCCAGAAGTTTGAAACCAGCCTGGGCAACATAGTAGGACCCTATCTCTATAAAAATAAAATAATTATCCAGGCACAGTGGGACATGCCTGTAATCCCAGCCACTCAGGATGCCGAGGTGGGAGGATTACTTGAACCCAGCAGGTCAAGGTTGCAGTGAGCTCTGACCATACATACCACTGCACTCCAGCGTTGGTTACAGAGTAGGACCCTGTCTCAAAAAAAAAAGGAAAAAAAGTTACTTGCTTTTATATTATAGATTGCTTTAAGATACGATATTTGGTTTAGAATTTGCTTATAGATTCACAAAAGTGTTTCACACATTTGTTAATGTCAGGGAATATGTAAAAAAACTGGTTTGCTAGTCATTTTATGTGATCTCTAGTGAATCTTAACTAATAGATTGCCTATTAATTTTGCTTGGTAGAATTCTTTGTAATTGTATTCTCAGTGCTGTTTAGAATTTGGAAAGCAATATTCTGTTACTTTTGAAATTTTAAATCTTTTTAAATGAAATCCAAGTTAATCAAACTTTAATTAAGTGCCTATATTCATCTTTAACCCTATTGCAGATACCTAAGAGAGATGTTCTAAAAAATAAATTGAAGACATTAAAATATCTGTTTTGTAAAAGTATAAGGCATTATTTAGAGCTTGTACGATTGTAATACTTCAGAGAGAAGGATCAGAATTGGATTGAATCTGTAACTTGTCTATAATGCATTGTGTGTGTGTGTGTGTGTGTGTGTGTGTGTGTGTGTGTGTGTATTTTAATTTTAGGTTTTGACTGAGGCCAGAATTTTTCCTGGTTCCAGAATTTTCTTCAGTATTATTTTCTCCATATGTAAGGATTGATTAGAGAGAAATTTAAGGGTTATTATGAAGAGATATAACACATGTAAGACTAAAAGTACCCCCACTGTTTTATTTTTACCAACAGGTAAATTAATTTTTTTTTTAATCTGAGACAAAGTCTCACTCTGTTGTCCAGGCTGGAGTGCGGTGGTAGAGTCTTGGCCCACTGCAACCTCTGCTTCCTGGGCTCAAGAAATTCTCCCACTGCAGCCTCCTGAGTAGCTGGGGCTACAGGTGTGTGCCACCATGCCCAGCTAATTTTTTAAATTTTATTTTCATTTTTGGGTAGAGACAGGGTTTCACCATGTCGGTCTCAAGTACTTGAACTGGTGTGGAACTCCTGACTTCAGATCAAGAGATCCACCCACCTTGGCCTCCCAAAGTCTTGGGATTACAGTCTTGAGTTACTGAACCCGACTCATCCCAAATTCCTACCAAATAAATACGTGATCTGTATAAACTGATAACTTTTTCATAATTAGGCAAACATAAGCAAGAATAAATTACACACACACGCACAATTTAATATATAAACATTTGGTGTATTTTTAAATTTTGCAGGTCTAGGAGTAACTCATTAATATATTATACAGATAAAGACAGGACTATGTATGACACCAAGAGTAGTCTTCTTTTTGCCTCTGTTGTGAGTACAGGTTGAGCATCCCAAATCCCACAATCTGAAATCAAGAATCTAAGACTACAAAATCCAAAACTTTTGAGCACCGACATGACACTCCAAGGAAGTGCTCATTCCAGCATTCAGATTTCCAGTTTTGGGGTGCTCAGATGGTAAGAATATAATGCAAATATTCCCAAAATTGAAAAAAAAAAGAGCTGAGATCTGAAACACTTCTGATCTGAAGCATTTTAGAAATGGGCTACTCAACCTGTATTATTTAATTCTGATTAACGAAGTAAGCTAATTCACTTTAGATTTTTTTAAAGGATGACTTAAGGTTTGTCCATTGAAATATACAACATTTGTATTAGTCATGTTTATTTATTGCCAAGTAATTTACTTCGCTGTGAGTAATAGTTATATTAGCAAATGTTCTCTTATTTCAGAATTTATTTTTTTAAATTCAGAATTGGGTTTCAGAAAAATATTCCATGGCTCAGGAAAATGTTGACATTATATTATGTGAAAAAGGTTATAGTACAGTTTGTAAAGGATAGTCCTAATCTATATTTAGAGATGTGTGTATAGGTAAAAGACTGGAAATTTATACGGTATAATAATAGTAATAACTCAGAATAGGTGATTTGCATGTTTTTTAGGTACTCATCTTGATTCTTACAGTTTTTAAAAATTTTAAGTTCTAAAAGTAAAAAGCATATTTAAATAAATTTACAAAAACCAATTGTCCTTTATGAATACTGGGATGATAATTAGATGCAGCAGTACTGTGACATACAGTGCACATGGCTGATAAAGAATGCCTTTGCTCACAGGTTTCTGTGGAAATGAAGTGGTTAGAAGGAAACCACCTGATGCCTGGAAAATGTATCATACTAGCCCAGCATGTCACTGTAGAATGTAGCTTTCCTGTGATTTGTGATTAAAGCTCCTGGCATTTGGTGTTAAAATATGTGTTGGAAATTTATTTTGGAGTTGTAGTTATACCTTTACATGTTTATTTTCTCAAAATATACTCTTTCATTTTTAGGCATTATCCAATTGGTTTGCTATTTGATCTTCTTGCATCAAGTTCAGCTCTTCCTTGGAACATCACAGTACATTTTAAGGTATAGTTTAAATAGCATTTCCCCTTTGTCCCCTTTGTGATACATAATAAATAGAGTAGAATTTTGTTTGTTTCTTTTTTGTTGTTGTTGTTAAGCGAAGTTATTTATTGCTTTTCCCATGATACTCTTTTAGTTGCTAAGCTTCAATGAGTATTTGTCTGTAAGATACTTTTCAATTTTTTCCTGACTCTTGGCAGAAACACTTAAACTTTTAATATATAAACTCCTTTTCTTAATTAGAGCTGAATACACTGTTTAAAATTTATGAGTTTTTGAGCCAGGTGTGGTGGCTCATGCCTGTAATCCTATCATTTTGGGAGGCTGAGGTGGGAGGATCTTGTGAGCCCAGGAGCTCGAAACCAGCCTGGGCAACGTAGGGAGACCCTGCCTCTATAAAAAATAAAATTTATGAAAGTTTTGAAAGTTGGTGTTAATTTTTTAAAGTCAGCTAGAAAGAACAAAAATCCCGCATGTTGATGTAATTCTAAGGTCATTTTGATTGAATTAAGAAAAGGTTAGGAGATGGAAATCCAAAGAGTTGACCTACCTCTGTTTTGAGAAATGTTCATTCCTGTGGTTTTTAAGACCAGACTAAATTTAGTGTGACCTAATTTTGTCTCAATATTTTATGAAGCACTGGTCTCTCATTCCCCAAACCACTTTGCTTCTGCTCTGTTCCCCACCCCCAATTCAAACACCATTTGGATTTTGTGATTGGAAACACTTACATTAGTTGATCATGAACAGTGATTCCTTCTCAAATAGCAATGAGGGGTTGGAGAGAGGCATGTAGAGTTTGAAAAAGTCTTTTAGGTGTCTGAGTTTCTTTCCCATTAGGGCTGTCCATTCATAGTTACTGCCGAAAGGGTGCTCATTCATTCTTCATACGATGCTTTTCCTTCCTGTTTTACTGAATTTGAGTTTGTGGGTCATTAGAGCTTATTTCCATATACATTTATAATGTGCTTTGCACAATACCGTGTTGTTGAACACCTTAGTTACCAAAGAATAGTACAGATAGAGCACATAGTTCTGTTATGCATGAATTTCAGTTACTGTGTTACATGCAGAGCAAGGAATGCTTGCATATACAACAATTTAAGTTTAGAGAGGTGTGGAGATAAAGCTACTTCAAACATATTAAGGATAGGGGTGCTATATTGCCTAACAAGTCTTTACTGTTAATGTTGGAAAATAATTTCAATAATTAGATTTTTGTGTGTGTGAAAAATAAACTCTAAAGTACTTTGAAATCTAGATTAAAATATATCATAGCTGTCTATTTATTTATTCACTCATTCATTCATTCAACAAATATGGAGATTTTTCTGTGTGCTGGGCCCTGAAACCCTTTCAATGGATTCATCAGGTCAAATCTGTTTTCATGATATAATAATATCAAGATGTTATTGCCCCTTCCCAGTGTATTAACATTTACAGTGATATGCAAGAACAATAGTGGTTAAAACTGTGGGTACCTTAGCACAACCTTCACTCTTTTTTTTTTTTAATTGCATTTTAGGTTTTGGGGTACATGTGAAGAACATGTAAGATTGTTGCATAGGTACACACATAGCAGTGTGATTTGCTGCCTTCCTCCCCATTACCTATATCTGGCATTTCTCCCCACAACCTTTAATCTTAAATACATGCCTTTTTAGTATCCTGCATGATGGAATGGGAAGTACATATAAAGCTATTCTGTTGCATGCCAAATATGTTGTCTTGAGGAAAAGCACTTGTGCCATTGTTTGGTTGCCAGCTGAACTGGCCACTTACTTTCATGAAACACCATTATTTACTTGAAAGAATGATTGACAGACAAACTGTGGTTGTTGAGACTTTGTTATTTGTCAGACATTTTCTTGAATAAAGTCAACCTCTTACTGCAGAGAAAACAAGTGATAGTATTTGTTGTCAACAGTAAAATTTGAACTTTTAAGTGAAAATTAGAATTTTGGAAAACATGATGCCACTATGAACTTGAAAGCTTTATTATTCTTAAATAATTTTCTGAAGAGATTGGTGGTCATTTTAACACCTGATATTTTATATTTTCACATAGTGAAAAGTGTCAACATTTGGAAATCTAGGTAAATCAGTCAGCATTTCCAGATTACCAGTGCTTGGTGTTACAAGATTATGCATGTGTAAAAACACCCATTAAAAGTGCATGTGTACAAAAAAATCCCTTCAAAGTGCAACATTAGAATAAGAGATTTTAATGTAACAGTTTAAAATGTTCATTGATAATGTTTCAGATTCCACATTATTATTACGATAAACTGGATGGGCACAATACTTCACACCTGCAATCCAGGCACATTGGAAGGTCAAGGAAGGAGGATTAAATTGCTTGAGCCCAGGAGATCAGTGAGACCCCATCTCTACAAAAAGTTTAAAAATTAGCTGGGCACAGTGGTGTGCCCCTGTAGTCCTAGCAACTTGGGAGGCTGAGGCAGGAGGATCACTTAAGCCCAGGAATTCGAGTCTTCAGTGAGCTATGATCAGACAACTGCACTTCATCCTGGATGACAGGGCAAGAGTCTGTCTGTAAAGATAAACAAACAAATAAATAAATAAAATTAGCCAGTTATGGTGGCATTCACCTCCAAGTTCTGGGATTACAGGCCTGAGATGCTGCGCCTGGTGAATTAATGTTTTTTAAATGTTTCAGCTCTAATTTCTAGTGTAGTAAATATCAGTAATATAATCCACATAAATATAAACTCTTTGGGATCCTTAGTATAGTAGGTCATACATTTTCTTCCAAGTAGAAAAGTTTATTAGAGAAATCAAATAAAAAAAGACTCATAGTTAATAAGGAAATCGTAGGGAACATTTAGAGTTTAATCAAGCTACCTGTGTGTTTCTTTCAGCTGTTCTTACTTACTCTTTCTGATCCTGGCCTGTTAGAGGAAAATTATTGCCCAAATTTTTTAATAGAAAAAAATTATTGCTCAGATATTTTTTATAAAAAAAACCTTTTATAGAAAAATGAGTGTATACTAATATACACATTTAGGGGAGCATAAGGACCTAGCTTACCTCAAAGGTTATCTTCAGGTGTTTATTTGATTGCATGTACTGACTGGTTTAGGCCTGCCTCTATTTTACTGCCTTATGATTCTTGATTGATTGTAATGAAATTGGACAAGGGTTAATTTTGAGGCAGAAAAGCAATGCTTTTAGTGAGGAAGCAGTTTTTAAAGGTTGTAGAAAATAGTTCATTCATTCAACAGATTGGATGTATTGAGTAACAATTTTGTGTCATTTGATATGTCTGCATTTATCTTCTGTGGTATTGTATTGACTATGCCAAATAATGTTGGTGTTTTAACCAGACTTCTTAGAATTTCTTTTAGTTGTTTTCAAAGGTATTAATGGATTTTGATTAGATTTTGTTCAATATCAAAGATTTTTTTTTTTTTTTTTTGAGACGGAGTTTTGCTCCGTAACCCAGGCTGGAGTGCAGTGGGTCGATCTCGGCTCACTGCAACCTCCGCCTCCTGGGTTCAGGCAATTCTCCTGCCTCAGCCTCCTGAGTAGCTGGGATCACAGGCATGCGCCACCATGCCCAGCTAATTTTCTGCATTATTTAGTAGAGATGGGGTTTCACCATGTTGACCAGGATGGTCTCGATCTCTTGACGTCGTGATCCACCTGCCTCGGCCTCCCAAAGTGCTGGGACCACAGGCTTGAGCCACCGCGCCCGGCCAGTATCTAAGATTGGAAGAGATCTCCTTGCCTGTGCCACACACACACATTTGGATTACTTTGTAATACAGACTAAACTCTTGGAAAAAACACTGTTAAAAAGTTTTCAAACAGACATATTTCCTCTAATTTTTAACTGACTTTGATGTTTCTGATTTGAATAGGTTTATAACGTTTATAGTAAATGCATTTTAATGTCTGCAGTAGTGATTTTTCAAACTTTAATGTGCTTTCAAGTTACCTGTGTTTCTTACTAAGGTGCAGTTTCTGATTCTGCAGGGTTGGGTTGGATTCAGAGATTCTGCATTTCTTACAAGTGCATAGATGATGCTATGATATTGTTCCACCAGACCACATGTTGATTAACAAGAGTTAGAGAACAATGAAGATCTAAAAGTAACGGTAATTGTCCATAGAACGAAAGGCTTTTAAGGGCGAATCAGAAAATTAATATTTTTATAGGAATTTTTGTATTTTCTATTTTCTTGGAGAGAAATATAATTGTAGAGTGTTAATTGCTCTATAACATGTAGATTTTGATGTTTGCTTTATTTATTGAAACAATGAAAATGGTACTTTCTTCAGGCTTTTCTCATTAGTTTTTAAGGACATTTTTGATTCCTAAACTTGGTGAGACTACCAAGGAAATTATCTCATTTTTGTCTCCCCAATTTATTGTATTGGATAAACTTAAACCTATATTAAAACTTAAAAACTTAAACCTAAAAGTTAGTTGCACAGCAGGGCGGTGGCTCACACCTGTAATCCCAGCACCTTGGGAGGCTGAGGCAGGCAGATCACTTGAGGTCAGGAGTTTGAACCCAGCCTGGCCAACGTGGTGAAACCCTGTCTATACTAAAAATATAAAAATTAGTTGGACGTGGTGGCAGGCTCCTGTAACCCAGCTACTTGGGAGGCTGAGGTGGAGAATTGCTTGAATCTGGGGGGTAGAGGTTGCAGTGAACCAAGACTACGACACTGCACTCCAGCCTGGGCAGCAGAGCGAGACTCCATCTCAAAAAGAAGAAAAAGAAAAGTAAAATTAATTGTGGTCCAGTGAACACTCATACCTTTCACTTGGATTTGCTGCTTGTTAACATTTTGTCACCTCTGCCTTTTTCTCTGTATTTTGTTTTCATTTTTTATTTTTATTTTTTGATTACTCCTATAAGCATGCTGCTTGCAAAGCTACATTGCAGTTAAGAGATTGCTTACAGTATGTAGATTTTTTTTTTTTGAGCTGGAGTCTTGCTCTGTTGCCAGGCTGGAATGCAGTGGTGCAATCTCACTGCAACCTCCATCTCGTGGGTTCAAGCAATTCTTCTGCCTCAGCCTCCCGAGTAGCTGGGACCACAGGTGCGTGCCACCACACCCGGCTAATTTTTGTATTTTTAGTAGAGATGGGGTTTCACCATGTTGGCCAGGATGGTCTCTATCTCTTGACCTCGTGATCCGCCCACCTCGGCCTCCCAAGGTGCTGGGATTACAGGCGTGAGCCACCACACCTGGCCCGGTATGTAGATGTTTCAACATTAAAAATTTTTTTCTCTGCTTTGTCCATGGTGAAAAAATTGCATGGAACTTTTAAAAAGGGAGTCAAAAGTTTAATGATGTCAGGTGAAAACAGTAGGCTCTTTAAAATGCCCAATTCTGCTGCAAATCCTAAATAAATTTTGTTTAATAGACTAAACAAATCCTATAACACCTTAGTGTTTCTCTTTCTTTCTGTTGGGAACATGGTGCTGATTTGGTGCATTTTGGTTTCCAGGAGAGGAGACGTTTTAATTTTGAATGTTGACAGCAACGATTAGGTGTAAGAGCGCTCACATTTGTTAGGTAAAATAAGATCAGCCTTCAGATAAGTACTTACGTGCTGAATTCAACTAAATGCTAGACATAACACAAGTTAGGTTTTTGAACTAACTGTCCTTTCAAGCACAGTGGGCAAGCACTGTCTTGTTTATTTTGCTTGAAAAGGCTCTGCCATTGGTCCTGACTGTTCTTGAGTATTTTTATGTGACTGAGCCAGCTTCTTTTCTGATGGACAATTTTTTCTTGCTAGGCCAAGAGCCACTGTGTTTCTTTGAAGGAATTTACCATAACCCTCCTTCTTCTCTTGTGTGTTGTTGACATAGGTCTATGATAGCTTTTCTTTCTTGAATTTCTTGAGTGCACTTTAAGGTCTCTCCCTTGCTTCTATCAGCACCTGCACTTCCCAGCTCTAAATATTGGTAGCAGTTTTATAGTATCTGTCAATAGTATGTTGTATTAATTATCTATTACTGTGGGACAGATTAACCAGCTGAAAACAGCATTTGTTCTCTGATAGTTTCTGTGGGTCAGGATTCTAGTCATAGCTTACGTGGATCTTCTGCCTAGGTTATCACAAGGGTGCCATCAGGGTGTTGGCTGGGATGCATTCTTACCTGGAAGCTCGACTGAGGGAGAATCCACTTCCAGACTCACTCAGTTTGCTGGCAGAATTCATTTCCTATGGTTGTAGGATTAAGGGACCTGTCTTCTTGTTGGCTGTCAGTAATAAGCTGCACTGAGCACCTGAAGACTATGTGAAGTTCTTGTCATGTGGACTTTCCCGACATGACTACTTGCTTCAGGGCAGCAAAGAAAGTCTAGAGGTAGTCTGGTAGCAAAACAGAATCTTATTATATAACATGACCTAATCACCACATTCTTTGCCATATTGTCACTTAGAACTTTATGAAATAAGGCTTGTTTAGTCATTTATTCATCTAATATTTATTGATGTTAACATATGTGTTTAGCCATGACAGAGTAACTGGTATTTGAGTTTTCCTATAGTCATCAACAGATAGAAAACGGGACCAAAAATACGAAGTAAAGCTGTTTTTAGCACTGAACGTTAGAAAGGGAACAAACAACGTGAGCCCCATGTGCTTTGGAACAATTGCCTGACAGTGGTACGGAAAGTAGAGCTCAAGCAGAGCAAAGAAGTTCAGTTGAGCTGAGGATGCACAAATTGGAGTTCTGGGCTGCCAATGTAGCTGGAACTTGATAGTCGGAGTATCAGAGAGGAAGGAGCCAAAGTATATGTGTATGTTCTCCCTGGGTGCTTGGGTGAGGCCTGGTATGCACATGCATAGCTGATATTCTGCAAGGTCTAGTAGAGAGAGGATTTTGTAGGATTAAGAGTGGAACAAGATACTGCAAGTATTGTGATGCTGGGAAATGCTGGATTCCAGCTCATTCTAAGTGGAGAGACATCTGCTTACACGCTGGGCAGTTACCTGAGATGCCAGAAAGGCCATGATTTTGGAGTAAGGATCATACATCAGCACAGGAGTTGGCAAATATGGCCCACTGAGTGTTCTTGCATGGCCCATGATGTAAGGGTAGTTTTTACATTTTTAAGTGGTTGAAAAAAATAAAAAATATTTTGTGACATGTGAAAATTACATGAAATACAGATTTAGTGATGACTGTAAATAAAGTTGCATTGAAATGAAGCCATCCATGGAAATTCATATACATATTGTCTATGGCTGCTTTGCAGTTAAAACAGCCTAGTTCAGTATTTGCAATAGAGACTGTATGACTTGCACAGTGTAGAATATTTGCTGTCAGATCCTTTACAGAAAGTTTGCCAATCTCTATTGTAGAGTAAGTGTTGCTCTGGACCTGCCTTTTTAGAATTAAGGAGAGCTGCCAGTAAATTAACTGCCAGCCAGAACAAAACTTAAAGGAAGTCAGTATAATCTAGAATCCTTACAACATATTTGCAGTGTCCACCATATAATCAACAATTACTTGATTTGCAAATAAGCAAGAAAATATGGTTCATATCAAGTAAAAAAATATACTCTCAATAGAAACTAAGAAAATCCACATCTTCGTACTACCAGAAAAATGAATTAAACCAACTACTATAAATTCAATACTTTAAGAGAAAAAAAATCACAAATTGTAGAACTGTGTAGAAAAATATCTGAAATGAAGCATTTATTACATGGGCTTAACAGCAAATTAAAGATGGCAGAAGTAAGGTTCTTTGAACTCAAAGACAGATTGATAGAAGTTATCCAGTTTGGAGAAGAAAGATGGAAATTGGTGTAGAGAAAAAACAGAGCCTCTAGGATAGTATCAGGCAGTCTGCATGTAACTGGAGTTCGAGGAGAGGAGAGAGAGAATGGGTCAGAAGAAATATTTTATTTATTTTTTGAGATGGAGTCTCACTTTGCCATCCAGGCTGGAGTGCAGGGGCGTGATCTAGGTTCACTGCAACCTCCACCTTTCGGGTTCATGCAGTTCTCCTGCCTCAGCCTCTTGAGTAGCTGGGACTACAGGTGTGCACCGCTACGCTCAGCTAATTTTTTGTATTTTAGTAGAGACGAGGTTTTACCATGTTGCCCAGGCTGGTCTCAAACTCCTGAGCTCAGGCAGTCCATGTGCCTTGGCCTCCCAAAGTGCTGGGATTACAGGCATGAGCCACTGCACCCAGCCCAGAAGAAATATATATATTTTTATACAGCCTATGGCACCCGGTATTCTCAGGCGGTCTCCCATCCAAGTACAAACCAGGCCCGACCCTGCTTTGCTTCCGAGATCAGACGAGATCGGGTGCGTTCAGGGTGGTATGGCCGTAGACCAGAAGAAATATTTTAAAGAAATAATGGTTATACTCCTCAATGTTAAAACTATAATAGTCAAGACTGGGGTGCCTATAGAATGCGAGAAAATATTTGCAAATCATCTAATAACAGTTTAATATACAGAATATGGAAATAACATAATAAAAAGAGACAACCCAATTAAAAATTAGTCAGAGGATTTGAATAGACATTTCTGTAAATAAGTTATAAATAGCCAGTAAACACATGAAAAGATCTTCAGCATAACTAGTTTTTAGGGAAAAGAAAAAAGAAAAAAAAATTTTTTTTAAAAGACCACAATGAGTTACCCCTTCACACCCTCTGGATGGGTTATCATCAAAGAGTTGATGTACAAGGTTAGGCATGGTGGCTCACGCCTGTATCCCAGCACTTTGTGGGGAGAGGCAGTTGTATCACTTGAGCTCAGGAGTTCAAGACCAGCCTGGTTAACATAATGAGAATTCATTTCCACACAAAAAAAAAAAAAAAAGTCTGGTGTGGTGGCATGTGCCTGTAGGCCCTGCTGTTTGGAAGTCTGAGATGTGAGGATCACTTGAGCCTGGGAGGTCGAGGCTGCAATGAGTCCTGATTGCATGTCTTTAATCCAGCCTGGGTGACAGAGTGCAACCCTGTCTCAAAAACTAACTAACTAAATAAATAAATAAATAATACAGTAACACATGATGGAGAGAGTATAGGCTAATTAGACCCGTCATACGTTGCTGATGAGAATGTAAAGTGGTATAGCCTTTTTGGAAAGCAGTTTGTCATGTCTTCAAATGATATACTTGCATGTTCCCCAGCAGTTCTAGTAATATTCCCAAGAGAACTGAATATGTAATTCTAATATGCAGAATATGGAAAGAACTTGTGTCCATACAAAAACTTACCGGTGAATGTTTACAGCAGTGTTATTCATAATAGACCAAGTGGAAATAAATGTTCATCAGCTAATGAATAAACAAAATATTGTACATATCCATACAATGGAGTATAATTTGGTCATCAAAAGGAATGAATTATTGATAATATACTACAACCTTGAAAATTTCATGTTAAGTGAAAGAAGACACAAAAGAGTGCACATTATATAATTCATTTATATTAATTGAATAAATAAGTTTATGCCAATAAATTTGACAGATTCAATGAAAACACAAGTTACTGACATGAGATAACAGCAGTGAATAACTCTTTAATCTATAAATCAATTTGGTTTGTAATTTTAACCTCACAGAGCAAAATACCTTGCACAGATAATTTCATTGGTGAAGTCTAAAAAATATCTAAGAACTAGTCGGGTGTGGTGGTACATGCCTGTAGTCCCAGCTACTCTGGAGGCTAAGGCAGGAGGATCGCTTGAGCCCAGGAGTTCTGGGCTGTAGTGTGCTATGCTCATTGGGTTTCCGTGTTAAGTTCAGCATCAGTATGGTGACTTTCTGGGAGCAGGAGACCACCAGGTTGCCTAAGGAAGGGTTAACCAGCCCAGGTTAGAAATGGAGCAGGTCAAAACTCCCATGGTGATTAGTAGTGGGATTGTGCCTGTGAATAGCCACTGCACTCCAGCCTGGGCAACATAGTGAGATCCTATCTCTAAAAATAATATGAAAATGAAATGAAATAAAATAAAATATTTAAGAAATAATGTTAATCTTTACGAACTTTTTCCAGAAATGAGACACCAACCTGTGTTAGAGGCCAGAATAACTCTGATACTGAAATCTGTTAAAGACACTAAAAGAAAATTATAAGCCAGTGTGTTTCATGATTGTGGATGCCAGAGCCTTCAACAAAGTACTAGCAAATTGAATCTCACAATAATTAAAAAGGACAGTACACACCGTGACTGAGTTGAGTTTATCCCAGGGATACACAATGGATTCAACATTCAAATCTCAGCCCGTGTAGGCCAGGTGCAGTGGCTCACGCCTGTAATCCCAGTACTTTGGGAGGCTGAGGAAGGAGGATTGCTTGAGCCCAAAGTTAAAGGCCAGCCTGGGCGACATAGGGAGACCTCATCACTACAAAAAAATTTTAAAAATTAGCTGGGTGTGGTGGTGCACACCTGTGGTTCCACCTACTCAGGAGACTGAATTGGAAGGATCGCTTGGATCCCAGAGGTTGAGGCTGCAATGAGCTGTGGTTGCACCACTGCATTCCAGCCTGGGTGACACAGTGAGACCCTCTTGAAATCAAAAAATCTCAATCAATGTAAATCACAGAATAAAATAGAAAAACCAGTGGATATAGAAAAAGTCATTTATTGACAGAATTTAATACCCATTTGTCATTAAAACTTATAGTAAGCTTAGGAATAGAAGGGAATTACTCAGTTTGACAAAGGATATATATGAAAAGGCTACAGTTAAAGTGATGCTAAATGATGGTTTATTGAACGTTTCACCCTAAGAGCAGGAAAAAGGCAAGGATGTCTGCTCATTGTAGGCATTACTATAATACATCGTGTGTGTTCTTAACTTTGCCATTAAAAACAGTGCAATAAAAACGACCGGACTTAAGTGGGGAAAGGGTTACTTCTGGGGAAATGGGTTAGGGGCACAACATCCAAAAACTTATACTGACAAAAAGACAGGAACCTAATACAAACCATAGTACAGTTTAATACAGGTAATATATATGAGAAATACATAAATAGTACGATAAATATGGCGTTTCATGTTCCAAAGACTGGAAGTTTGCTTGCAAGAATGCACATGGAAGGTTTGCATTATGACAGGTGAAGTGAGAGGAGGATTTTCTGAAATTGGACAAGTAATTCTAGCACCTGATGTGGATGTATGCAGCTGATAACATCAAGTAGCTGGTCCATTTTGGAAATGTGCACATGTATACATTGTATGTGTTCCTAGCAGATTGGATTAGCTGGGTGAAATTTTCTGTGTACCTGGCATTTCTTGTGAATAATATTTACATATGTAACCATAAAATCCACATTATGCTCAACTTGTTCCCTAGCAGTTGCTTTGAAACAAGTGCAAAAAACTTAGTTCACAGAACATATGTGAATTTACCAACAAGCACATGAAAAGGCACTCAACATCTTTAGTCATCATGGAAATGTAAATTAAAACCACAAAGAGACATTGCATTAAATTCACTAGAATGCCTAAAATGAAAAATATTGACAATACCAAGTTTGAGAACATGGAGTAACCAGAACTCTCATACATTGCTAGTGGAACTGTAAAATCGTACATTATGTTGACAAATAGTTTGACAGTTTTTAAGTAAAGTTAGAACATATACTTACTCTGTGACGCAGCATTTCTTTTTCCAGCTGTACACCTAAGAAAGATGAAGATGTGTTTCCACAAAAGACTTGTGAATTAATGTTCATAGCAGCTTTTTAAATAATAGCCAATATCTGGAAACAATCCCAGTATCTATTAACAAGTTTTTAGATAAGCAGATTATAGTGTATTCATTAAATGGCATGCTACGCAGCAACAAAAAGGAATTAATTACTGATATGTGCAGTAACACTAATGAATCTCAAAAGTATTATGCTAAGTGAAAGATACTAAATTACACAATATTGCAATTCTGTTTATATGAGATTTTATTACACACAAAACTAATCTGGTGTTGTACATCATTATTAGTGATTTCTTGGGATGGGAATGAGGGAACTGACTGCAAAAGGCACAGAGGAACTTTTGTGGGTAATGGTAATGCTCTATACTTGGGCTGACAGTTATTCATTGTCAAAACTCATTTAATTGTACTCTTGATTTCTGCATTTCACTGTGTATGAATCATAAATTTGACTTACTTAAAAAAGTTTATTAGAGCAAGATGAGGAATGATATCTTTAACCACTTTTCTCTCTAATTCCTGCTTCCCATCAGTGTTTCCTAGTTACTCAGGAGCTTCTTTCCTTATCATTTCATTTCATTCTTGTATCAAATCTCCATGACAGGGATAATTAAATGTTGTTTGTAGATAGGCTGAGTAGGCCATAACTAAATGCTGCTTTTTTTGTGTGCCATTTTTAGCTCTTTTTATTAAAGGATATATAGGATAATAACTGTAAAATCATGTTTGAATATAATGATTATCTTAAATATGTAAGTCTTTGGAGGAAGTGATACTGTATAGTGGTTAAAGATAGGACTTGAGTCAAATTAGCTTTAAATCCTAGCTCCATGACTAGCAAGCTGAATGACACTTGTGACTTTAGACATTCCCTATCTTTAATATTTTTTCATCTGTAAAATAGCGATAATAATGTTTACTCAAGTGTTGTGAGGATTAAATTAGATAATCCATATAAAAAGTTTTAATACAGTATCACAGTAAGTGTTCAGTAACTGTTAGCTGTTATTATCCTTTTTTCAGTGAAAAGTGCATCAGTCCTCTCATTTGCATAACTCCTTATATGTCCAATGATCATTTCGTTAGCTACCTAAAAGAATCAGTGAAGTTATAGAGTGTAAATTTAGCTATTTGACTTTAAACTCTACTTTTAAACAGCTTTATTGAAGTCTGAATTGACACAGTGAGCTTTACATATTCAAAGTGAATAAGTTTATACCACAATTTACATGTTGATTTACCTGTTGATATTTAGGTTTGTTTTCTGTTTGGGGCTGTTACAAATAAAACTATCATGAATATTCATGTAGCAAGTCTTTATATGGACATAAGGCTTTCATTTCTCTTAGTAAATGCCTAGTTGTGGAATGACTGGGTCAGATGGTAGGTGTGTGTTTGCTCTTCTTACCAGACTTTTCCAAAGTGATTATGCTATTATACTTCATTTATGCTAGTAGAATTTGAGGGTTCTATTCCACATCTTTGCCAATACTTGGTATGGTCAGTTGAAAAGCTATTTTTCAAGTTATTACCTTTTGATGGTTTTTTTCATGTTGTCACAAAACACATGAGAATTATTTGCAAAAAGTATAAAATGGGCCAGATAGCTAAAGATTTTTAAGTTAAATTTAAAAGTATTTTGAGTTATTGCAGTGCTAAGAGATGGTTTACTAGAAAATTGAAAAACTAGGGGATATAGTGCTCTTTTAAGAGGTTAATTTTGTAATGTGTGTTATTGTTTTATATGTGTATTTCTTTCCTTTGATAGAGTTTTCCAGAAAAAGACCTTCTGCACTGTCCATCTAAGGATGCAATTGAAGCTCATTTTATGTCATGTATGAAAGAAGCAGATGCTTTAAAACATAAAAGTCAAGTAATCAATGAAATGCAGAAAAAAGATCACAAGCAGCTCTGGATGGGATTACAAAATGGTAAATATAATAATACTGTTTAATTTTGGAATACCACTTTATAAAATATGATACAGCCATAACCCTGTGAGTCATTGATACATTTTAGAATTGGTATTACAAGTTTAAATTTTAGCCTCCATGCCCAGATTTGCACAGAAACTACTTTAGTCATTCCTTACATTCTGCTTTCAGTGTCCCTCTGTTCTTGGATTCTCTAGCATTACACTGATTGCTTAGCCCCGAACATGTGGCATATGTCGTATAAACTTGTGATTAGCTTCTGAACAAAGTGCCGTTACTCTAAGGATGTGGTCCTTATTCCTCAGGCATGACCTTTCTGTGGACAAAAAGGAAAATCCTGGGTGTGTACAAAGATACCTCCACTTGTGTGGGGATTGAACTCCAACCTCTGCTTTCTCAGGACAGTAGACTTGCTTTGTGCTTCAATTCCCTTTCTCCTTGCCGTGGTTTAGAAAATACTCTCAAGGAAAAAACTAAGTGGAATGTGGTGCTCATCTCTGTATTCTTCACGTTTTGGAGAATATAACTCTGTGATCTTGTCTGCATTGATCACCATCTAGTGTCTTTAAACAGTTGTTTATGTACAGATGGTCCTCCCTTTCCATGGTTCCAGTATGCATGAATTTCAGTTACCATAGTTTAGTTACATAACACCAGGTCCCCAAATGTATGGTTCAAATTTCAATTACCATGGTATATTAACTGTACATAATTACATTAAATGCAAACTTCATTGCTAGTTTAGTCCAGGAATCATTACATAACAACAGATGAGCTTATGATCAGTGATAAATTATGCCACTTCTTTGCATGTCTGTCAGTGATTGGCCTCTTCTGTCTGTCATTCATTTTACTCACAGATGGCAAAGCATGTAGTTGTGTTGCCTCCTTGTCTCCAGCAATAAGCCCATGTAACATTTTATAAAAATGGGTAATTGAAAAAGGAAATTGGCCAAGAGAGATGAAAATGCACCAAAGAAACAAACTGATAATGTTGGGAATGAAATTTGAATAGAAAGAAACGGAGTTATAGAAGCAATAGCTGACTTTGGAAGTGTTGACATGGCTGCCCTTCAAGAGACAAGATATGCAACCAGGGGAACTTCTTATTGGGGAACTTACATTCAGTAAAGGTGAACGTATTAACATAAATAAGGAACGTAGTTGTGACAAAAAGATAAAGATGTCCCAAAGGAAGTGATGCTATAAAAAACTTCATATTAAAGGAACTCTCAGACATTTTATGATATCAAAATACAAATAATAACATGTTAGGAGTTGATTAAGATGTAGAAAGAATGACTTCAGTTCACCAAGGCATAGGAAAGATGCTTGCCCATAAGTTATATGTTGAGAAAGCAAGTATTTTTCAAACTATAGTTCTTATGCTTTTACAAAGAAAACACTTTTGGCTGGGTGTAGTGGCTCAGGCCTTTAATTCCTGCACTCTTTAGGAGGCCCAACTGGAAGGATCACATGAAGCTAGGAGTTGGAGACCAGCTGTGGCAACATAATAAGACCCCATCTCTACAAAAAAATTTAAAAGTTAGCCAGGCATGGTGGCATGTGCCTGCAGTCCTAGTCAGGCTAAGGCAGAAGGATCACTTGAGCCCAGGGAGTTCATGGTTACAGTAAGCCGTGATCATGTCACCACATTCCACCCTGGGTGACACAGTGAGACCCTGTCTGTAAACAAATGATAATTAAATAAAATTTAAAAATAAAACACTTTAGTTCTCAATGTTTCTAATGTGTTAAATTATAATGTACTAAATAAATATTAGGATTTTTAAAAACTTTTTATTTTCAAGCATAGATTTATTGTGGTGTTTTGTTTTGTTTTGAGATGAAGTTTCACTCTGTCACCCAGCCTGGAGTTCAGTGGCACAATCTCAACTCACTGCAACCTCTGCCTCTAATGTTCAAGCAATTTTCATATCTCAGCCTTCTGAGTAGCTGGGGTTACAAGCATGTGCCAACATGCCCGGGTAATTTTGTATGTTTAGTAGAGACAGGGTTTAGCCATGTTGGCCAGGCTGGTCTTGAACACCTGGCCTCAAATGGTCCTCCCGCTTTGGCCTCCCAAAGTGCTGGGATTACAGGCATGAGCCACCATGCTCAGCCTCTAGTGTACATTTATAACCAACAGTAAGAGTTTAATGTTTTGACAACATTTTTTAAAGATCATAGAACAATTATAATTGTACCCATTAGTTATTAAGATCACTTTGCTTAGTTTCAACTTGCATGATTACTTCTCCAGTCCCATACTACCATGCAAAGTGAGGACATGTCCTGTAATTCGTCTATCTTCAACAATGCTTTTGGCCAGGGAGTTAGTCCAGTATACATTCTTTCATGGCAATGACTAGAATAAAACAGAAGAAAACCTCCAGCTCCCATAATTTTTCAAATATGTTGACTGGGTGTGGTGGCTTACACCTGTAATCCCAGCACTTTGGGAGGCCAAGGCAGGTGGATCATAAGGTCAGGAGTTCAAGACCAGCCTGGCCAATATGGTGAAACCCTGTCTTTACTGACAAAAAATTAGCCTGATGTGGTGGTGCACGCCTGTAGTCCCAGCTACTCGGGAGGCTGAGGCAGAAGAATCGTGGAGGTTGCAGTGAGCCGATCATGCCACTGCACTCCAGCCTGGGCAACAAAGTGAGACTCCGTCTCCAAAAAAAAAAAGTGATCCAGTTTTAACTTTTGGACTATACTGTTACTACATCAAATGGGTGTTTGTAGGTATTTAGTATTCGTTAAACTTTCATTATACAACATTTAGGGCATTTCTGTGGTATCAAGAGCAAGTAAGGCATGTATTTTATGACAGTGTATTCTGTAAATTACATTTTTTCATTTCTCATTTCTTTGTTTTAAATTTTTTGGATTTGACCTCGGTTACATGGAGTCACTCCTTAGTTTCATATTTAATGCATCTGGTATTTCTCAACTAGTTAAGCACTAGGTGTCTTACCAGATTTTGATTACTGAGTTCACAAATTCTTATTAAATGATTAAAATAATTTATACCTCCTTAAGTAGATTTCTTACTGGTGATGTGAAGATTAAATGATATTTTAGGAGACTTGTAAATAACAAGGTAGCCTAAATGGAGGAAGATGGGGATCATGTAAAGAGAGAAGGATTTGAACTAACGTCAGAATTGAAGTTAATAATTTAATTAGACAGATGAGTAGGTATCCTTTTTTTTCTTTTTTTTTCAAGGTCAAACTGAGAAAGGTTTTATTTTTAAGATAAAACAAATAGCATTAACACACATCCAAATGCCAGTGCGAGAGTTCACTGGGTTGTATAAAGAGAAAACTGGAACCACTGAAAAATGACTGCTGCTTGTGGTGACACAGGTACAACATGTGCTTGTCTAAGAAGTCGTTCTGTGTTTGTGGATATGTGAAAACAATGCAAGGCAAAATGGCAGGTGCTCGAAGCTTTAAGATCCTTTTCTTCATGCTAATGTGCTCTTGTTTTGCTTTTGAGAATTAGAATAATTAGCAGATCATTTTACAAAGAACTGTCATATAAAAGAACACTTCCAAAAGGCTAAAATAGGTTCAAGGTAATTATTAAAGTGATACAGGGAGGTCAGTGAGGGAAACGTTTGTGTTCTCAAAAGCCAGATTTCACACAGTTGCAGGCACTAAATCTAGTTACATGTGCTTGCAGTAGAAAAGGAGACACTGATCTTAAAGGCTGGTCTTTTTCATGATGCGCAGGAACTCTTGCTCACTGATCTCTCCATCTCCATCTCGATCAGCTTCATCAGTCATTTCCTGCAGCTCCTCATCAGTCAGGTTCTCACCCAACTCCTTGGCCATGTGTTTCAGATTTTTGAACGAAATCTTCCCAGTTTCATCATCATCAAAGAGCTTGAAAGCTTTTAGGATTTCTTCTTTGGTATCTTTCTCAGACATTTTCTGGGTCATCACAGTTAAAAAGTCACCAAAGTTCATTTTTCCTGTCCCTTCCTTATCAATTTCACTTACCATTTTCTTAATTTCTTCTTTCTTGGGTTCAAAGCCCAGGGACCTCGTTGCCACCTTAAGTTCCTTAACATCTATGCTGCCAGTTCCATCTGCATCAAAAAGATCAAACGCTTCCCTGATCTCCTGCTTCTGCTCTTCTGTAAGCTCAGGCTTAGGACTCATTCTGTTTTGCTGGGCACTTGATGCCATGTTTGCCTTCTTAAAGTTGGAGGCCATAGCCAAAGAACTCCCTGAGTAGGTATTCTTAAAGTCTATTGTGAATGGCTGAGTCTGCTAAAAAGGACTTGGATTCAGCAGAGGATTTTACAAATGATTTAAATGTTTCGTTTGGGGCATTGGAAGATTCAGTTAAGCGTTAGAAAAGGAACAGAGGCCTGGTTTTTAGTCTCAGGTCTTAGAAGTCCTTAGGTCAAATCAGCCCCTTTTAGCTTCAGTTTCTTAATCTATAAAACAAGAGAATATCTGTTATGTTTGACTCATGGATATATGTAGAGGCTCTAATGAAACCCTAATACAGTTTATGTGAAAGTGTTTGAAAGGGAATAAAGCTGACTTGATAAAAAGAGTGAGAAGTCATTTTTAGCTTCCAGGACAGGGTTGGCAAATATGGTCATGGGCCAGCCACCTGTTTTTGTAAGTAAAGATTTACTGGAACTCAGCCACACTCATTCATTTATGTATTGTTGGTGGCTGCTTTCAGTAGCAGAGTTAAATAATTAAGAGGAGACTATGTGGCTCACAAGCCTAACATACCTGTTATCAGGCCTTTTAAGAGAATGCTTGTTAACTAATAAAAGGCTGGTTGACCAAGCTACAGCTCATGTTTATCTTTGACCTGAAGTCTGACTCAAAATGTTACACATTCAGAACTGGGTATAACATATTTTAGCAAACGTAATCTAATAACTGCATTTTTTACAATTTTTTTAGGCATAAAATTACTTTATTTCTGCCTTGGCTCATGTTGTTTCTTGAGTATGTGACTGTTGTATACATTTCTTTATTAAATTTTATTAAATTAATTTTAAAGTGAAGTTTGATTAAGTCCAACTTTAAATCATGTTTGGTTAAAATTTTCTTTATTCCATTTTATTTTTGGTTATAAATTATTTTTATAGCTATCATGTTTGGTTTTATTTGTGATGGTTATGATTAAGCTTACACTACTATGATTGAGCTAACATACCTCTCATAAGACTTTGAGTAGTCTTGTGAGAGGTCTTCACAGCAAAGTCTAATGAGAAGTATGCTGTGGATACTGGAGTCCTTGGTACTTTATTATCTGTTTATTCAGAATGAGAATATTCATTTCGGAAATCTTTGGCTCGGTAAATGTTGCTAGTAGAAAATATATTTTGGAGTAAAATGCTGAATGCTAATTAACATAAATGGGTAAAAGGTGGATGTTTTCTATTCTGTTTCTTCTATCAAGAATACTTTTTTCCTCTTTAACTCCTTCTGATGTTTTAATGCTCATCTCAGTTGTCACTTTCTATAAGAACCTTTCCTTCTTTTAACTATTTTGGTCAACAGACATTTATTGAACATCTAATGTATACCTGACATTATGTTAGGAGCTAGTGGTCATCCAGCACTGATGGGACAGACATGGCTCCTGTCTTCACAGAGCTTTATAGGAAAGTGGAGGCAGAATTGTTAATGCTTTCAGGCTGTTGTGACTCCTTGTTACATTTATGCATTTTTTTTCTCTTGTATTTTATCACACTCTAGTGTTCTTATATGGTTTATGTATTTTGCTGGCATATCAATTAGGCTGGTTGGAGTATATCTTACATTTTTATATCCCTGGCACCTCGTATGGTCTTTGGCAGAAAGTAAAGAAACTAAATAGTAACTGCATGACTTCTTTATTCCTTTCTAAAACTACCAGGAAATAATATTAACAATTTTTCATAAATAGCTTACTATTAGTATAAACTAAAGGAAGTGTCATGTTTGAATTTATTTATGGAATTGGATTTTATGTAGCATTTTTTCCTCCAAAAGAAGTTTTTATTGTGAAGTCAGAGATATTAAACCTTTCTGTTAGTGCAGTTGTAAATTTCTCAATATTCAGACATAACAGATGGCACGTTTATTTCACTTAGAACTGCACCTGTAGATTGTAACAGTTAAACAACAATTTAAACAACTTTTGAATACTTTCAAATGCTAATTTTAATTTCTCAGGACTCTGTGAAAGAGAAATAAGAAAAGCGTATGAAACCAAGAAAACTCATTTAAGACATACTGTGCCTTTCAGTGTTTTTTTTTAACGAGTTTTCATTTTATAAAAATATTTAGCCTCTCTGTGAAACAAAGTTAATGACCACAAGAAAGAAAAGAAAGTAGCATTTTTATTTATGAGACAGTTGTTACTACAAGTGCAGGCTATTATCTATTTAATGTAAAGCCATTTTTCTTATAAGGTAGCAATTTTTTTATAGATTTCTATAAAATCTATAAAAAATATTTTTAACATGACTTAGTTTTCTGCCTTGCTTTTCTGAGTATATGTTCTAACTAAAAAGTCGAGGAAGGATGGTATTAGACTTGCAAATAAGGGCAAAGTTTGACTGCTACTATGTTAAAAGTGTACACTGTTTCTAAAATGTGGTTACGCTTTTTCAACTAATTAATATTTTAGTGACATTAATTGTTTGATATGCCATTTTAACCTAAAACTGGTTTCTAAGAGGACACAGTGATTAGCTAATGGTAATTTTATAACAAGTCACAACATTTGAAAAATACTTTTGTTTGGTAGGTAACATAAAAGTTAAATGTAGTGATTCCAGCTTTTGGAGGTTTGTATGATAGAGACAGGTGGGTTGTAATTGCATTACCTTGTTTTTACTGGTTCTACTTATAGTAGAATAAGTATCAGACTAAGAATCTGTTGTTCTGAGATGGAACACCAGACCTGATCTATTTATTTATTGCTGTGTCTCTTATCAGTTATATGACCATGGCAGGTCACTTTCTATCTAAGCTGGACTGTTTTTTCTTTTCTACCCCTTCCCCAGTTGTCTTCCTTTCCCCTAGGTGATGTCTGAAAAGCTGGAGTTTTATTACAAATATGAAGGGGGTAATACCTCATAAGACTCTCATTCAAGGATGGTAAAGCAATGATCACATATACCTTAATTCTGATGATAGGTGTTTTCAGTTGATTCCAAAAGGACTTCCTGTATGAATAATTTTTACTGTTCTCCCATCCCCTCCTCTCTTCGTCTTCTTTTTAAGCAGGACTTACTTAGGTAGAAGGAAATAGATAACTTTCCAGAAATAAATGTAGTAACATAGAAAAACTACCAAAACAGAAACAAGAGTTTTTAGACTTAATGTAGCTATTACTATCCGTGTATCTATGTTGAGGCTTTATATGATTTTTGTTGCAGTGTCAGGTTCTGTTCTAATTGTAGGTGGTATAAAAGTAGATTCTTAAGTAGAACTGTCAGTAGGAGGCATAAGTATTCTTCTTGAACTTCTTTTCTTATTGAAAGGTTGATATTGGATAAGCTTCCTTTTTTAAAGTCTTTAGCAAAATTCAGATTTTTACCAGTCTTTGGAACACTGAGACTACATTGCGTAAATAATAGCAAAGAAAAAAGTACAGTGAATCTATATTGGTCACTCAGTCTCACCTGTTACTAGTATATGTCCAGTCTTGTTTCATCTGTTATTTTTTATTCTTTGTCTGTGAGTTTTTGGAAATTTTTGTTTTTTTCTTCCATTGCCACAAATATTTCTCACAGATTTTGTACTCTTATGTTTAATCAAGTCTTGGAAACAACATTCATTGTGTTCAATCTTTAGGGCTGCAAATTCTGTCTTCATTATAGGAGAGTCATGCCCAGACAGTAGTAGTGTGGATTAGCTAGCCAATAAAAAAACGATGTGCCAGCCTCTGTGCTAAGCACAGGGGACACTGAGTAAATATGACAGGCACAATCCCTTCCTTCTGAATGTGTAGGGTAGCAGGGGAGCCAGACATGTTTAATGTACCTTTTACGTATACATTTATAACTGGAGTTGTAGAGCAAGAAGGAAGGGCTAGAGTGGTGTGATTGTGATGAAAGTCTTCCGGGCAGAGGGAATGATCTGCGCTAGGCTTAGAAGCAAAGAGCTCACAAAGTTCTGAAAGCTGAAAGGCCATCCTGACTAGAACATGTTGATCAAGATTGAGAGTGGTAAGGAGGTAAAACTGGAAGTTAGAGACCCTGTCTGTTCAGGGCTTTACAGGCCATTTTTTTTGGGCGGGGGGGGGGGAGGAAGGCAGGAAGGGAGGGAAGAAGGATGGTAGGGAGGAAGGAAGGGATGAAGGAAGGAAGGAAGGGAGGAAGCGGGGAGGGAGGGAGGGAGGGAAGGGAAGGAAGGAAATCAAGCAATGAGAGAGACATTGCCGACCTGGATCTAGAGGTTTACAAGTTGATTTCTTTTTTTTTGAGAGAAGGAAAGAAAAAAAAAATAAGTAAAGGAGAGGAAGAAAGAGAAAGAGAAAGAGGGAGAGTAAATGGAAATATTGCTTTATTTTGAAAAAAATTGGGTATTAATAATGGCCAATCAATGTTTCATTTAAACTTATGGGTAGGTGTGATGTGGTATTGACAAGAATGTATATTTTGTGTATTTGAAGTGGAGAGCTCTATATATATTTATTAAGTTTACTTGTTCTGGATCTGAGTTCGAGTCCTTGATATCCTTATTAATTTTCTGTCTCATCGAATCTAAGTCTCCTATCTGGGTGTTAGGATTGTTAGCTCTTGTTGTTGCATTGATCCTTTTACCACTATATCTTTGTTGCTTTAAAATCTATTTTATCCGATACGAGAATTGCAACTCCTGCTTTTTATTTATTTATTATTATTTTTGCTCTCCATTTGGTTGGTACATCTTTCTCCATCCCTTTGTTTTGAGTCTTTGTGTATCCTTGCATGTGAAACAGGTCTGGATGTAACATGCCATTGGGTTTTGGCTATGTCTTTTGATTGGGGGATTTAGTCAATTTATATTTAGGGTTACTGCCATTTGATGTTGACTGGCTGTTTTATCCATTCGTTGATGTAAATTCTTCTTTATGTTGGTGCTCTTTACTTTTTGGTGTATTTTTAGAAAGGCTAATACTGGTTGTTTCTTTCTGTGTGTAATGCTTCTTTCAGAAGCTCTTGTAAAGCAGGCCTGGTGGTAATAAAATCTCTGAGTTCTTGCTTGTTCATAAAAGATTTTATTTTTCCTTCAGTTGTGAAGCTTAGTTTGGCTGGATATGAAATTCTGGGCTGAAGGTTCTGTTCTTTGAGGATGTTGAATATTGGCCCCCACTCTCTTCTGGCTTGTAGAGTTTCTGCTGAGAGATCTGCCGTAAGTCTGATAGGCTTGCCTTTGTGGGTAACCTGACCTTTCTCTCTGGCTGCCCTTAGTATTTTCTCCTTCGTTTCAACCCTGGTGAATCTAACACTTATGTGCCTTGGGGTTGCTCTTCTTGAGGAATATCTTTGTGGTGTTCTCTGTATTACCTGGGGTTGAATGTTGACCTGCTTTGCTAGTTTAGGAAAATTTTCCTGAATAATATCCTGAAGGGTATTTTCCAGCTTGGATTCATTCTCTCCGTCGCATTCAGGTACACCTATCAAACATAAATTTGGTCTTTTCACATAGTCCCACATCTCTTGGAGACTTTGCTCATTCCTTTTTATCCTTTTTTCTCTAATCTTTTCTTCACGTTTTATTTCATTAAGTTGGACTTTGACCTCTGATATCCCTTCTTCTGCTTGAACAATTCGAGTGTTTAAACCTGTGCAAACTTCTCGGAGTTCCTGTATTGTATTCTTCAGTTCCATTATTTCACTCATACTCCTCTCTAAGTTGTCTATTCTCAATAGGATTTCATCAAACTTTTTTTCAAAGTTCCTAGTTTCTTTACATTGGGCTACAACATGTTCTTTTAACTCACCTAAGTTTGTTATTATCCATTCCTTGAAGAGTGATTCTGTCATCAGGATGCACTCGTTCTCCATCAAGCCTTGTTCCATTGTTGATGTGGAACTGTGATCATCTTTAGAGGGAGAGGCGTTCTGATTTTGAGTATTCTCAGCCTTTTTACGCTGGTTTCTTCCCGTCATTGTAAATTTATCCTCCGGTCGTATTTGAAATTACCAACTTTCAGATTAGGTCTCTTGAGTGGACGTCCAGGTTGTTAGTTCCCAGGGCCAGAGCAGCGGCATTAAAACTGATGGTGCTTTTCTTCCCAGGATTCTCCTGTCTGGCTTCCTTCTTGTGTCCCTAGTAGGCGACTCTGCCTTCCTGGGGCTCCAAACCTCGGTCAGAAGGGGAACCGGTCCTGTTTACTCTGCGCCAGCGCTGCCGCGCCGAGGTGCCGTCACAGCCGCTGCCTCGTGCTCTGGTGTCCTGCTGGGGACCCGTGCGGGTCCTCCGAACCTGTTTACTCTGCTCTGAGAGCTGGCGCGCCGAGGTGCCGGAGGAACCGCTGCGCGGGCCATGAGAGTCGCGCTGGCCACCCGTGTGTTTCCTCCACTGGGGGATCTTCTGCTCTGTGAGCGACCAGAATTTGTCTGAAAGTGTGGCGTCCTCTAGTTCTCCGCGCTTTCCCTGAGAGCTGCAATCCCGGGATGTTAGCGATCGGCCGTCTTGGACCATTCTCTACAGGCCATTTTAACAATAGTGAACTTATCCCTGGCAGGAAGAGTGGAGAGTGGGATGGTAGGAGACTGGTGAAACATCTTAAGCAGTCCTATAACAGACTCAGATTTTCCTTTTTAAGATGCCCCTTTGGCTGCAGTGTGGCTAATGAATTAGAAAGAAGCAAATAGGATTTGAAAAGGACCCAGTAGAAGTCTATACTAGTGGTCATATCAGAGATGGTGTTATTTTTTATATGTCCTATGATAATGAGTGCCATGCAAAAAAAAAACAAAGGAATATGAGAAAGGACTGTGTTGGGAAAGGAGGTTGCTATTTTAAATACAATGGTCAGGGAAGTCCTCACTGATTGGATGACATTAAATGAAGACCCGAAGCAGTTTAGAAGATCAGGCATATTTATCTGGGATTAAAATCTTCCTAGGCAGAAGGAACAGCAAGAGCAAAAACACCTAGGTGGAAATATTCTAGGCACTTCCAGAGAACTATTCCTATGTGTAGCTTTTAAAAGTATAATAAACATAGGTTTTTCTTCAAGGATACCCTTCTCTATTGCCCTTTTTTTTTTTAAGCATTCTTTGTAGGAAAAACGGCACTTGCCTATATCTGGTTCTTTTTATAAGGCTTGTAGAACAGAAAGCATTTTTTTTTTTAATTGCATTTTAGGTTTTGGGGTACATGTGCAGAACATGCAAGATAGTTGCATAGGTACACACATGGCAGTGTGATTTGCTGCCTTCCTGCCCTTAACCCACATCTGGCATTTCTCCGCATGCTAACCCTCCCCATCTCCCACCCCTGCCACTGGCCCTCCCCTATTCCCCCAATAGACCCCAGTGTGTAGTGCTCCCCTCCCTGTGCCCATGTGTTCTCATTGTTCATCACCTGCCTATGAGTGAGAACATGTGGTGTTTCATTTTCTGTTCTTGTGTCAGTTTGCTGAGAATGATGTTCTCCAGATTCATCCATGTCCCTACAAAGGACACGAACTCATTGTTTTTGATTGCTGCATAATATTCCATGGTGTATATGTGCCACATTTTCCCTGTCCAGTCTATCATCGATGGGCATTTGGGTTGCTTCCAGGTCTTCGCTATTGTAAACAGTGCTGCAGTGAACATTCGTGTGCATGTGTCCTTATAGTAGAATGATTTATAGTCCTTTGGGTATATACCCAGTAATGCGATTGCTGGGTCAAATGGAATTTCTATTTCTAGGTCTTTGAGGAATCGCCACACTGTCTTCCACAATGGTTGAACTAATTTACACTCCCACAAGCAGTGTAAAAGTGTTCCTATTTCTCTACATCCTCTCCAGCATCTGTTGTCTCCAGATTTTTTAATGATCACCATTCTAACTGGCGTGAGATGGTATCTCAATGTAATTTTGATTTGCATTTCTCTAATGACCAGTGATGATGAGCATTTTTTCATATGTTTGTTGGCCTCATGTGTCTTCTTTAGTAAAGGAACACGAAGCATTTTTTCGGCAGTTGGTTTTATGCTGTTTGCAGTTAGCAATTATTGTGCCTTGGGTAAACCTCATTGGCTATGATACTGCCAGTGCACAAAGCTTTGTTTTATGCTATTTTGAAAGCAGTAAGATGCTGAGAATATTGACCAATTAGAATTGAACCTATATATATTAAGGTGATTAGGGAAGACCTCTGATTATTTTTCACAATCTAGTCTCTAGAGAGTCCAAGATGAAGGTGCCTGCAATTTCAGTGTCTGATGAGGGACCGCTTCCTAATTCATAGCTGTCTTCTCTTTGTGTCCTCAGAGAGTAAAATAGAGCAAGAGCTTTCTCTCTGGTCTGTTTTATAAGGACACTGATTCCATTTATGAGGACTCTGCCCTTATAACCAATCGGCTCCCAAAGGCCCCACCACCTAATCCATCATGTTGGAGATTAGGATTTCAACATGAATTATAGGGGGATGTAAACATTGAGTCCACAATGGGTGTGTTTTGAGAAGTCAAAAGAAGATAAGCATGTCTTAGGCATAGTGACTGAGGAGGAAATGTGGCCCAAGATGAGTTTGGAGAGATGAGAAAGAACCAAATGATGTAAGGCCTTATAGGCAAATGAAAATGATTTGGAAAATAATTTGGATTTTAAGACATTGGGGGACTTTTAAGCAGGGGAGTGATGAGATGTAGAATATGATATAAGGGCTATTCAGTGTAGTATGGAATAGGAGTTAAGAATGGAAGTGGCTCTAGTAGGAGTCTAGGTATAAGAATATGGTGATATTTAGGGTGATGGTGGTGGAGATGGGAAAAAGTCAACAAATTGGGGCTTATTTTAGAGGTAGATTGGCAGAGCCTGTTGTTAGGCTGTGCATGTAGAAGATGGGTTGAAAACAAGGAAAGCATTATTCCTGGGTTCTGATTTGGGCAGCTGCATGGAGAGTGGTGCTTTATACTGAGATATGAAATATTAGATAGAGAATGAGATGGGAAATAAAGCCTATTTGAGAGGTCATTTTGGAGGCTAAAAGTTTGAGATGTCTGTGAGGCATTCATATAGAGATACACTGAGTTAGATTTTGCTAAAATTAAATATTGTGAGTGTAGGACAGCAGATGGAGAATGCATAATAGATTAGAATCTAATGCTGCAGTTTCGAATTACATACTGTGTTTACTTTCCCAAGTAGTATGGGAATTTTAGCTTCAAGAATATGGCAGTGAATGTGTCCCAGTGATACAAAGCAATGAAACATGGAGCTACGTCATTTATGTGTGCTTTTTTGTTGCATACGGCTGAGCTAATTAAGTCATTTTTGTTATTATTATTATTTGCCTGTAGGACATTTTGCAGGAAGGTGAGTAATTCCAACCTGAAACTCTGTGTGTGGCATTTAAGAATCTACAGCTTCGTGTGAAAGTTGCTTAAAGCAAATTTGTAACCTGCTTGAGCATTCAATTAAGTTGTACTGTAGAACAAACAAGGACTTTACAATTATGTGTTTTAAATCAATCTCTTGGTGTTCTACTTTCTGTAATTAAAAATAATGGTGGGATTTTTAGAATTTATGCATTTGCATTTTCATATAAAGCAGCAAAAAGAATTTGCTAAGTTTCTGAAGAAAGATTGCTCCTGAAATTACATTATTTAAATGAATAAATTTTGTAATTATTTGGATTATAGCCTCTTACAGTGCTTTGGGTAGATTTGGCAGTGAGTACCATGAATAATAAAACTTGGTGAAACATTTAGGCAGTTATTTCACAATACGCTACAGATTATGCTAATATTGTTGGAAAGAGTCCATTAATAACAGTGGATTGTCATATATCCTGTATTATTGATAAAGTATGCATATGAGATCCAGTTGATATATGTATAAATCTGTATGGCTATGTCAGTACTTCAGTTTGTACTCTGATTAATAATCAAAAATATTTTTAGTGATACTTTGCAAGAATACAAAGGCATAATTTTATGTCCTTTTAAAATAAAATTTTAGATCATCTAGAGTAAAATGACTATTATATATTTTATTTTATATTTGGTCTACTTTAGTGGATTTTAAAAAATTTATGCCCTCCAAGATCCTGTCATTTTTTAAAATATATAAGTTTGGGAAGGTCCAAGAAATTTTTCCTTATGAATGATGATACACTTTATAGGAAATTCAGACAGACATCTCTCATCAATGATTCTCACTCTTGGAGTCATGACTTGTATCATTACTATTTGAATTTACAGCATAATTCCTCTTTCCTCTTAAAAAAATTATACCATACCCACCCACATATATACATACACACTGGTATTTATAGTTAAACTTATTTTTTTAAGTGAATTTTTTGTTTTCAAGCTTTTTTTTTTTTTATTGCTTTTTAGGTTTGGGGGTACATGTGCAGAGCATGCAATACAGTTGCATAGGTACACACATGGCAGTGTGCTTTGTTTGCTTTCTCCCCTTCACCCACATTTGGCATTTCTCCCCAGGCAATCCCTCCCCACCTCCCCCTCCCACTGGCCCTCCCCTTTTTGCCCCCTATGGACCCCAGTGTTTAGTACTCCCCTCTCTGTGTCCATGTGTTCTCATTTTTCATCACCCGCCTATGAGTGAGAATATGCGGTGTTTCATTTTCTGTTCTTGTGTCAGTTTGCTGAGGATGACGTTCTCCAGATTCATCCATGTCCCTACAAACGACACAAACTCATCATTTCTGATTGCTGCATAATATTCCATGGTGTATATGTGCCACATTTTTCCAATCCAGTCTATTATCAATGGGCATTTGGGTTGATTCCAGGTCTTTGCTATTGTAAACAGTGCTGCAGTGAACATTCGTGTACATGTGTCCTTATAGTAGAACGATTTATAGTCCTTTGGATATATACCCAGTAATGGGATTGCTGGGTCAAATGGAATTTCTATTTCTAAGGCCTTGAGGAATCGCCACACTGTCTTCCACAATGGTTGAACTAATTTACACTCCCACCAACAGTATAAAAGTGTTCCTTTTTCTCCACATCCTCTCCAGCATCTGTTTTCTCCAGATTTTTTAATGATCGCCATTCTAACTGGCGTGAGATGGTATCTCAATGTGGTTTTGATTTGCATCTCTCTGATGACCAGTGACGATGAGCATTTTTTCATATGATTGTTGGCCTCATATATGTCTTCTTTCGTAAAGTGTCTGTTCATATCCTTTGCCCACTTTTGAATGGGCTTGTTTGTTTTTTTCTTGTAAATCTGTTTGAGTTCTTTGTAAATTCTGGATATCAGCCCTTTGTCAGATGGGTAAACTGCTAAAATTTTTTCCCATTCTGTTGGTTGCCGATTCACACTAGAGACTGTTTCTTTTGCTGTGCAGAAGCTGTGGAGTTTGATTAGGTCCCATTTGTCTATTTTGGCTTTTGTTGCCAATGCTTTTGGTGTTTTGTTCATGAAGTCCTTGCCTACTCCTATGTCCTGGATGGTTTTGCCTAGATTTCCTTCTAAGGTTTTTATGGTGCCAGGTCTTATGTTTAAGTCTTTAATCCATCTGGAGTTAATTTTGGTGTAGGGTGTCAGGAAGGGGTCCAGTTTCTGCTTTCTACAGATGGCTAGCCAGTTTTCCCAGCACCATTTGTTGAACAGGGAATCCTTTCCCCATTGCTTGTTTTTGTCAGGTTTATCAAAGATTGTATGGTTGTAGCTATGTTGTGTTGCCTCTGATGCCTCTGTTCTGTTCCATTGATCTATATCTCTGTTTTGGTACCAGTACCATGCTGTTTTGATTACTGTACCCTTGTAGTATAGTTTGAAATCCGGTAGTGTGATGACTCCTGCTGTGTTCTTTTTACTTAGAATTGACTTGGCTATGCGGGCTCTCTTTTGGTTCCATATGAAGTTCAAGGTGGTTTTTTCCAGTTCTGTGAAGAAAGTCAATGGTAGCTTGATGGGTATAGCATTGATTCTGTAAATTACTTTGGGCAGTATAGCCATTTTCACGATATTAATTCTTCCTAACCATGAACATGGAATGTTTCTCCATCTGTTTGTGTCCTCTCTGATTTCGTTGAGCAGTGGTTTGTAGTTTTCCCTGAAGAGGTCCCTTACGTTCCTTGTGAGTTGTATTCCAAGGTATTTTATTCTTTTTGTAGCAATTTTGAATGGCAGTTCGTTCTTGATTTGGCTCTCTTTAAGTCTGTTATTGGTGTAGAAGAAGGCTTGTGATTTTTGCACATTGATTTTATATCCTGAGACTTTGCTGAAGTTGCTTATCAGTTTCAGGAGTTTTTGGGCTGAGGCGATGGGGTCTTCTAGGTATACTATCACTTCATCTGCAAATAGAGACAATTTGGCTTCCACCTTTCCAATTTGAATACCCTTTATTTCTTTTTCTTGCCTTATTGCTGTGGCTAGAACTTCCAGTACTATATTGAATAGGAGTGGTGACAGAGGGCATCCTTGTCTAGTGCCAGATTTCAAAGGGAATGCTTCCAGTTTTTGCCCATTCAGTATGATATTGGCTGTTGGTTTGTCATAAATAGCTTTTATTACTTTGAGATACGTTCCATCGATACCGAGTTTATTGAGGGTTTTTGGCATAAAGGGCTGTTGAATTTTGTCAAATGCCTTCTCTGCATCAATTGAGATAATCATGTGGTTTTTGTTTTTGGTTCTGTTTATGTGGTGAATTACGTTTATAGACTTGCGTATGTTGAACCAGCCTTGCATCCCCGGGATGAATCCTACTTGATCATGATGAATAAGTTTTTTGATTTGCTGTTGCAATCGGCTTGCCAATATTTTATTGAAGATTTTTGCATCTATGTTCATCCTGGATATTGGCCTGAAGTTTTCCTTTCTTGTTGGGTCTCTGCTGGGTTTTGGTATCAGGATGATATTGGTCTCGTAGAATGATTTGGGTAGGATTCCTTCTTTTTGGATTATTTGGAATAGTTTCAGAAGAAATAGTACCAGCTCCTCTTTGTGTGTCTGGTAGAATTCGGCTTTGAACCCGTCTGGACCTGGGGTTTTTTTGTGTGGTAGGCTCTTCATTGCTGCCTCGACTTCTGCCCTTGTTATTGGTCTGTTCATAGTTTCAGCTTCCTCCTGGTTTAGGCTTGGGAGGACACAGGAGTCCAGGAATTTCTCCATTTCTTCCAGGTTTACTAGTTTATGTGCATAGAGTTGTTTGTAATATTCTCTGATGATGGTTTGAATTTCTGTGGAATCTGGTGATTTCCCCTTTATCATTTTTTTATTGCATCTATTTGGTTGTTCTCTCTTTTCTTTTTAATCAATCTGGCTAGTGGTCTGTCTATTTTGTTGATCTTTTCAAAAAACCAGCTCTTGGATTTATTGATTTTTTGGAGGGTTTTTCGTGTCTCAATCTCCTTCAGTTCAGCTCTGATCTTAGTTATTTCTTGTCTTCTGCTGAGTTTTGAGTTTTTTTTATCTTGCTCCTCTAGCTCTTTCAATTTTGACGATAGGGTGTCAATTTTGGATCTCTCCATTCTTCTCATATGGGCACTTATTGCTATATACTTTTCTCTAGAGACTGCTTTAAATGTGTCCCAGAGATTCTGGCATGTTGTGTCTTCGTTCTCATTGGTTTCGAAGAACTTCTTTATTTCTGCCTTCATTTCGTTGTTTATCCAGTCAACATTCAGGAGCCAGTTGTTCAGTTTCCATGAAGCTGTGCGGTTCTGGGTCGGTTTCTGAATTCTGAGTTCTAACTTGATTGCACTATGGTCTGAGAGGGTGTTTGTTATGATTTCAGTTGTTTTGCATTTGCTGAGCAGTGCTTTACTTCCAATTATGTGGTCAATTTTAGAGTAGGTATGATGTGGTGCTGAGAAGAATGTATATTCTGTGGATTTGGGGTAGAGAGTTCTGTAAATGTCTATCAGGTTTGCTTGCTCCAGTTCTGAGTTCAAGCCCTGGTTATCCTTGTTGATTTTCTGTCTGGTTGATCTGTCTAATATTGACAGTGGAGTGTTAAAGTCTCCCACTATTACTGTGTGGGAGTCTAAGTCTCTTTGTAAGTCGTTAAGAACTTGCCTTATGTATCTGGGTGCTCCTGTATTGGGTCCATATATGTTTAGGATCGTTAGCTCTTCTTGTTGTATCGATCCTTTTAGCATTATGTAATGGCCTTCTTTGTCTCTTTTGATCTTTGTTGCTTTAAAGTCTATTTTATCAGAGATGAGGATTGCAACTCCTGCTTTCTTTTGCTCTCCATTTGCTTGGTAAATCTTCCTCCATCCCTTTATTTTGAGCCTTTGTGTATCCTTGCATGTGAGATGGGTTTCCTGGATACAGCACACTGCTGGGTTTTGGCTTTTTATCCAATTTGCCAGTCTGTGTCTTTTGATTGGTGCATTTAGTCCATTTACATTTAGGGTTAATATTGTTATGTGTGAATTTGATACTGCCATTTTGATGCTAGCTGGCTGTTTTGCCCGTTAGTTGTTGTAGATTCTTCATTATGTTGATGCTCTTTAGCATTTAGTGTGATTTTGGAATGGCTGGTACTGGTTGTTCCTTTCTATGTGTAGTGCCTCTTTCAGGAGCTCTTGTAAAGCAGGCCTGGTGGTGACAAAATCTCTGAGTACTTGCTTGTTTGCAAAGGATTTTCTTTTTCCTTCACTTCTGAAGCTCAGTTTGGCTGGATATGAAATTCTGGGTTGAAAGTCCTTTTCTTTAAGGATGTTGAATATTGGCCCCCACTCTCTTCTGGCTTGTAGAGTTTCCGCCGAGAGATCTGCTGTGAGTCTGATGGGCTTCCCTTTGTGGGTGACCCGACCTTTCTCTCTGGCTGCCCTTAGTATTTTCTCCTTTATTTCAACCTTGTTGAATCTGATGATTATGTGCCTTGGGGTTGCTCTTCTTGCAGAATATCTTTGTGGTGTTCTCTGTATTTCCTGCAGTTGAGTGTTGGCCTGTCTTGCTAGTTGGGGGAAATTTTCCTGGATGATGTCCTGAAGAGTATTTTCCAGCTTGGATTCATTCTCTTCATCCCCTTCTGGTACACCAATCAAACATAGGTTAGGTCTCTTCACACAGTCCCACATTTCTTGGAGACTTTGTTCATTCCTTTTTGCGCTTTTTTCTCTGATCTTGGTTTCTCGTTTTATTTCATTGAGTTGATCTTCGACTTCTGATATTCTTTCTTCTGCTTGGTCAATTCGGCTATTGAAACTTGTGCATGTTTCGCGAAGTTCTCGTATTGTGTTTTTCAGCTCCTTTAATTCATTCATATTCCTCTCTAAGGTATCCATTCTTGTTATCATTTCCTCAAATCTTTTTTCAAGGTTCTTAGTTTCTTTGTGTTGATTTAGAACATGTTCTTTTAGCTCAGAAAAGTTTCTCATTATCCACCTTCTGAAGTCTAATTCCGTCATTTCATCACAGTCATTCTCCTTCCAGCTTTGTTCCCTTGCTGGTGAGGAGTTTTGGTCCTTTCTAGGCGGTGAGGTGTTCTGGTTTTGGGTGTTTTCCTCCTTTTTGCGCTGGTTTCTTCCCATCTTTGTGGATTTATCCACCTGTCGTCTGTGTAGTTGCTGACTTTTCAATTGGGTCTCTGAGTGGACACCCAGATTGTTGATGATGGAGTATTTCTGTTACTTGGTTTTCCTTCTACCAGTCTAGCCCCTTCGCTGTATGACTGCTGAGGTCCACTTCAGGCCCTGCTGGTCTGGGGTGTACCTATAGCGGCTGCGGAACAGCAAGGGATGCTACCAGTTTCTTTTTCTGCTCTCTTTGTCCCAGGATGATGTCTGCCAAATGTCAGTCTTATGGATATAGAGGGGTCAGGGAGTTGCTTGAGGAGACAGTCTGTACTTTGTAGGAGCTCAAGTGCTGAGCTGTGAGCTCTGTTGTTCATTCAGGGCTGCTAGGCTGCTATGTTTAGTTCTGCTGCAACCTAACTCGTAAGAAAACCCCTTTTTTTCTCAGATGCTTTGTCTGGGGGTGGGTTTGGGCTTTCGTTGTGAGTGTCCGCCTCGCTGTCCTGCCCAGCTAGGAGGCAGTCTAGTCACTTTTTGCCTGCCGAGGCTCCGCCCTGCTGGTGTGAGGTTCGTCCTGTTGCTGCAGGCTCTGCCCTTCTGCTGTGGTCTCCGCCCTGTTGCCACCGGCTACGCCCTGCGGCGGAGTCTCTCTTTTGTACCAGGTTGCCTCGGCAACGGCAGGCTGCGTCAGCAATGGGCATGTACCTCAGTAGGGGCTGATTGCCTCGGTAATGGCTGATGCCCCTCCCCCACGGAGCTGCGCTTTAAAAAAAACCTTTTCACCAGGAGCGTTTGGAATCGCCTTTTTGTTTGTCGCACTGCGCTCCCCCAAACGCTGAGTCTCTGGGATTTCCTGGGCTGGGTCACAGTTCAGGACCCGTTCAGTCTCAAGTTCAGCCCTCTCGGGTCTCAGTTTGCCGGTTCAATGGGGCACCCGTAACAGTGTGCTTTTGTATGGAGCGCTGTGGAGCTCCTCTGCGCTCTGGGGCTGGCCGTAGCCGCACTGGCTGCCGGCTGCACCAGCCAAGACCTTTGCCTGGCGTCCTGCGTCTCTTTTATACCTGGGCATTTCCCCGTTCTGTGGGCAACTAAGATCCGTCTGGAAATGCTTCCCTGACTCACCCTCTCCGTGCGTCCAGTGAGAGGTTCAATCCTGGGTTGTTCTCCCAGCGCCATCATGAGTCCTCTCAAGCTTTTTTTTTTTTTTTTTTTTTTTTAATATGGAGTCTGCTTTGTTGCCAGGCTTGAGTGCAGTGGTGCAATCTCAGCTCACTACAGCCTCTCCTTCCCAGGTTCAAGTGATTCTCCTGCCTCATTTTCCCAAGTAGATGGGACTACAAGTGCGTGCCACCACGCCCAACTAATTTTTGTATTTTTGCTAGACTTGGGGTTTCACCATGTCAGCCAGGATGACTTCGATTTCCTGACCTCGTGATCCACCTGCCTTGGCCTCCCAAGGTGCTGAGATTACAGGTGTGGCCACTGCGCTGGGCACTTTTTTTTTTTTTTTTTTTACTAAGTCTCACCCTGTTGCCAAGCTGGTCTTGAACTCCTAGAGTCAAGTGATCCTCCCATCTCAGCCTCCCAAAGTGCTGGGATTACAGGTGTGAGCCATGGCACCAGGCCTGTTTTGAAACCTTTTAAGAACTTTATGATTCTCTTTAAGAGAATGGAAAACTTTATTTTATTTTATTTTATTTTATTTTACTTTAAGTTCTGGGATACATGTGCAGAAGGTGCAGGTTTGTTACATAGGTATACATGTGCCATGGTGGTTTGCTGCATCTATCAACCCATCATCTAGGTTTTAAGCCTTGTATGCATTAGATATTTGTCCTAATGCCCTCCTTCCACTTTCCCCCCACCCACCAACAGGCCCCAGTGTGTGATCTTCCCTTCTTTGTGTCCATGTGTTCTCATTGTTCAACTCCCACTAGTGAGTGAGAACATGAAGAACATGTGGTGTTTGGTTTTCTGTTCCTGTGTTAGTTTGCTGAGGATAATGGCTTTCTAGCTTTAGCCATGTCCCTGCAAAAGACATGAGCTCATTCTTTTTTATGGCTGCATAGTATTCCATGGTACATATGTGCCACTTTTTTTAATATCCAGTCTATCATTGATGGGCATTTGGATTGGTTGCAAGTCTGCTATTGTAAATAGTGCTGCAGTAAACATATGCGCACATTTGTCTTTACAGGTGAATGATTTATAATCCTTTGGTTATATACCTAGTAATGGGATTGCTGGGTCAAATGGTATTTCTGGCTCTAGATCCTTGAGGAATCAACAATGGTTGTGCTAATTTACTCTCCCATCAGCAGTGTAAAAGTGTTCCTGTTTCTCCACAGCCTCGCCAGCATGTGTTGTTTCCTGACTTTAATAATCACCATTCTAACTTTGCATGAGATACTATCTCATTGTGGTTTTGATTTGCATTTCTCTAATGATCAGTGATGATGAGCTTTTTTGCATGTTTGTTGGCTACATAAATGTCTTCTTTTGAGAAGTGTCTGTTTATGTACTTTGTCCACTTTTTGATGGAATTGTTTTTTTCTTGTAAGTTTGTTTAAGTTTCTTATAGATTCTGTATATTAGAACTTTGTCTGATGGGTAGATTGCAATAATTTTCTCCCATTCTGTAGGTTTCCTGTTCATTCTGATGATAGTTTCTTTTGCTGTGCAGAAGCTCTTCTGCACAGCAGTTTGATTAGATCCCATTTGTCAATTTTGGCTTTTGTTGCCATTGCTTTTGGTGTTTTAGTCTTGAAGTCTTTGCCCATGCCTATGTCCTGAATAGTACTGTCTAGGTTTTCTTCTAGGGTTTTTATGGTTGTGGGTTTGACATTTAAGTTTTTAATCCATCTGGAGTTAATTTCTATATAAGGTGTAAAGAAGGGGTCCAGTTCTTGTTTTCTGCATATGGCTAGCCAGTTTTCCCAGCACCTTTCCCTATTGTTTGTTTCTGTCAGGTTTGTCAAAGATCAGATGGTAGTAGATGTGTGGTGTTATTTCTGAGGTCTCTATTCTGTTCCACTGGTCTGTATATTTGTTTTGGTACCAGTACCATGCTATTTTGGTTGAAAAAAAAATATTGACCTGAAATTCCAACATAATTGGAAGTAAAACACTCCTTAGCAAATGCAAAAGAATGGAAATCATAACAGTCTCTCAGACCACAGTGCAATCATATTAGAACTCAGGATTAAGAAACTCACTCAAAACTGTTCAACTACATGGAAACTGAACAACTTGCTCCTGAATGACTACTAGATAAATAAAATGAAGGCAGAAATAAAGATGTTCTTCAGAAACAATGAGAACGAAGACACAGTGTACCAGAATCTCTGGGACACATTTAAAGCAGTGTCTAGAGAGCAATTCATAGCACTAAATGCCCGCAAGAGAAATGAGGAAAGATCTGAAATAAACACCCTAATGGCATGATTAAAAGAACTAGAGGAGCAAGATCAAACACATTCAAAAACTAGCAGAAGACAAGAAATAAGTAAGATCAGAGCAGAACTGAAGGAGTTAGAGACACAAAAAACTCTTCATAGTTTTTGAGAGATCAAAAGTATTAATATTTGTCCACCTAGTATGTAAGAAAGGAGCAGGAGAGACAAGATGATGAAGGGAAATATAGGAAGTGAGAAGGAAGACAACTTCATGGGCTTGTTGAAAGGGGAAAGTCTTTACAATTATAATACAGCTCATTCTCCCCAGTATTTTTAGCATCATTTATTTTCAAGTGTTGACACTCAATACAGTAATGCAATTCAGATATTTGAGTTATAAATGAAAAATTTGAGAAACACTGGGAGGATCATTTTAAATTCTAATAACTTTATTCTTATTTTTACTGTTAAGATTCCTGGAAATCCTGATTGAATTATTGGGCCTTACAGGGTACACTATGTATATCACATATCCCTTAAAGTTATGGGATACATTTAAAACAATAATATGTAGTTCACAATATACTCATTATAGGTAATAAATATAATTTGCAAAATTCTGCGTGGGGCCTATTTTTCAACAAATGTATATGGTTTTAAACCAACATTGTTTTGCAGTGAATTAGTTGTTACAGCAGCTTTGAGGAAAATACTTATTGAACAGTTCTGGTAGCTAAAAGTTGAATTAAGATGGGATTTTTCAGTTTCACTCATTATCATTCTTGGCTTCTTTTAAAGAATAGTTCCTAGGCCGGGCTCAGTGGTTCATCAAGCCTGTAATCCCAGCACTTTGGGAGGCCGAGGCAGGTGGATCATGAGGTCAAGAGATCGAGACCATCCTGGTCAGCATAGTGAAACCCCGTCTCTACTAAAATACAAAAACTAGCTGGGCATGGTGGCGCGTGCCTGTAATCCCAGCTACTCAGGAGGCTGAGGCAGGAGAATTGCCTGAACCCAGGAGGCGGAGGTTGCGGTGAGCCGAGACCGTGCCATTGCACTCCAGCCTGGGTAACAAGAGCGAAACTCCGTCTCAAAAAAAAAAAAAGAATAGTTTCTAATTGAGTAATATTTTCAATTTATTGTCACAGTGCCTTTCTGCATGTACTCATTGAAGAATTATGCCTTAATGAACATGTTGAAACAAGTAATATTTATTTCTGTAGTAGCAGCTACTGCTAGCTGTACTGTTTGTCATCTCTAAGTACTAGAAGAAATGAGATTTTTTGAATTACTTTACCAGATGCTACCGTAATTTTTGATGCATAGAACCCTGTACTTTTTTGATAACATGAACATGCCATTTGTTAATTGTTTCCCAGCTCTGTTAATCATAAGTTATCCTGAATTGGCTGAACATGGAGTGTGAGCACACAGGTTGTTTTATTTACAGAAATGTAACTAAAAATTTTCTGTGGCATGGTAGCACCCACTAGCAGCTATTAGCCTGATGACCTTGGGCATGTCGTGTTGCTGCTTTGAGTCACAGTTTCCTCCTCCTTACAGTGAGGAGAGCTATATCAGTAAGTTGTGTGAAAATTAAACAATATAAAATCGTAGGGTTTTTTAAATTGCTAAATTCTTTGCAGGTGTATAAGTTATTGATAAAAATGATCACTGGTCCCACTGTAATGAGAACCAGTAGCTTTTCCCTATTTCTCACTCTAGTATTGTTTGTTTTTAATAGCACTTTCGACTAGCCTAATTTTTTTTTTATTTTTATTCCAGGGCCTCCTTACTCTGTCACCCAAGCTGAGGTGCAGTGGTAAGGTCATGGCTTACTGCAGCCTTGACTTCCTGGGCTCAAGCAATCTATCTTCCCACCTCCGTCTTTCAAGTAGCTGGGACTACTAGCATGTACCACCAATGCGTGGCTAATTTTTTTTTTTTTTTCTGGTGGAGATGGGATCTCCCTATGTTGCCCAGGCTGGTCTCAAAGTCCTGGGCTAAAGCATTCCTCCTGCCTGGGCCTCCTAAACTTCTGATATGCTTTTTACCTAAGTATAGTATCTATTACTTAGTCACCTCTGTTATTGGAGGAGATGGAGAGTGGGGGTGGGTGGGAAGGACTTGAGCCATCAAGCATTTACTAGTGCAAAATAAAAGATTCATCAGACTTATTAGAATTGTGATAACTTTATGTGACTATTTAGCTTCCCCAGCTACATATTAAGTGAAGAGAAGAATCTGTTGTGTACTTGTTTTATTTTGTTTTTTGTTTTTTAATTCTCTACAGCTCCTGGTATTCAGTTTAGCACATAATAGGATCAAGGGATTTGATAGATGTCACTCTACACAGATCCTACAAAATAAAAATTTGTTTGAGCATGCCGTTTTTTCTGTCTTCTGTTTTAATTAAACTGCAGATTCATAATATGAGCTGTTTGCAAATTGGGAACTTCTTCATAGAGGTATTTTTCATAGCTACCATGTACAGATTAGATAGATTTGAAATAAAATGGAGGTGCTTATTAGGTTTACTAAATTCCTGTGATATCCCAGGCCTAGACACTTCTACATGCATAATCTTAGTGATTCCTTACAAGAATTAGATAAACATTACCACCTTTGCAAATGAGGAAATGAGTTAACAGAACTACCAAGAGGTGGAACCAGAATTTGAACCTAGATCCCTGATTCTACAGTAAATGTACAGTCATGCTCTGCATTACAGTGTTTCAGTCAATAGTGGACTGCATGTATGATAGTGGTCACTTAAGATTATAATGGAACTGAAACATTCCTATAGCTTAGTAACCTGGTAGCCCTTGTAACATCATAGCACAGTGCATTACTCCTATGTTTGGCTGATACTTTTATAAACAAATGTATTATACTGTTAGTTGGATAAAAGTCTAGCACATATAATTATGTACATTAGTTGAAAGTGATAATAAACAACTATGTTACTGGTTTATTTACTGTACTTTTTATTATCTTAGAGTGTTTACTTTCTACTTATTAGAAAAAGTTAGCTGTAAAACAGGAAGGTCCTTCAGGAGGTATTCCAGAAGGCATTGTTGTCATAGGAGATGACAGCTCCACTCATGTTATTGCCCCTGAAGACTTTCAGTGGGACAAGATGTGGAGGTGGAAGACAGTGATATTGATGATCCTCACCCTTTGTAGGCCTAGGCTAATGTGTGTATTTGTGCCTTAGTTTTTAACAAAAAGCCTTAAGAAGTTAAAAAAATAAAAATTTTTAAAATAAAAAATGTGTCATAAAATAAGGATCTAAAGAAATAAAATGTTTTTGTGAAACTCTACATGTTTGTTTTAAGCTAAATATTTTTACAAAACACTCAAAAGTTGGAAACCTTTATAAAGTGAAAAGGCTGTAAGCTAAGGTAAATTTTTAAATAAATTCAGTGTAACTTATGAGTACAGTGTTTACAAAGTCTACAGTATAGTAATGTCCTAGGCCTTCACATTCACTCACCCAGAGCCAGTCCTGCAAGCTCCATCCATGGTACCTGCCTTATACAGGGATACCTTTTAAAAGTCTTTTATTTGGTATTTTTACTGTACCTTTTCTATGTTTAGATACACAAATACTTAACATTGTGTTACGGTTGCCTACAGTATTCAGTACCGGTTTGTACATACCTGATTTGCACATACCATACAGGTTCATAGCCTAGGAGCAATAGGTTATACCATATAGCCTAGTCGTGTAGTAGGCTGTACTCCCTAGATTTGGTTTGTTTCCCCTCCCTTCCCCTCCCCTCGTACACGTGCAGATTGTGCAAGTTTGTTTCATAGGTGCAGTGGTTTGCTGCATCCATTGCCCCGTCATCTACATTAGGTATTTCTCCTAATGCTATTGCTCCCCAGTCCCCCCACCCTCCAGGTCCCAGTGTGTGATGTTCCCCTCCCTGTGCCTGTGTGTTCTCATTGGTTCTCTGAGTACATTCTATGATGTTCACATGATGAAATTGTCTGATGCATTTCTCTCACAATCTATTCCCATTGTTAAATGAAGCATGACTCCATTTTTTGTTACATCTGGATGTTGTTAACTCTGGCTATATATCAGGATCATCTGGGGAGCTTTCAAAAATACAGATCCCAGGGAATCAGGTAATTGGTCTGGAGTGGGTCCTGCACATTAGTGTTTTTTAAAAGCTCTTCAGGTGATCCTGGTGAGCAGCAAAAGTTAAGAAATGTTGCATTACATACTGCATCTCCAGTGACCATTGGTGGCCCCTTTGTTTTGAAAGCTTTTGTTACTTGTCAGTGGATAATCATTAATAGTGGGTTCTACTTTACCTTTTCTTTCCAGAAGCATACAGGATTTGTATTAAAGAGAGAATTACCTACATAATAAATGTTGGAAAGGTTACAGTGAACCATAATGGGGGTATCTTTTTCTTTGTCAGTCTTTCAAAATTAAAATTTTTGTTTTTATCTTATGACTTTGGCTTGGTAAGTGAAGTAAAAGTGAACTCAATTGCATATTAAATTTGTTTCTGGCCCTCTGCATCTAGGAAAGCAATAAACTAATTTCGGCCAAGAGAAATAACACTTTTAAAAAACATATGGTAGTTTCTAAAAGTAATAAAGCAGCAGGTTATTGGTTATAAATCTGTAGATGATTTTAACAGGAATACATTTAGATAATTTGTCCTGGCCTACCACTGTGCCGTAGCTCTGTAAATCTCTTCTTGACAAGCTACTTTAAAGATTGTCTTTTGGATTAAGGGAAAATGAGAATATAGTTGATCATTACTATTTTTAGAAATTTTAATGTAAGCACATAGAACAACAGAATAATTTGGTTTTTACGCTATGAAATTTTTGAATTTTGAATCTTTATTACCCAGTTTAAAAATATATTTGAAATACATTCTTCTTAATTGGTTAGAATATGATAATTGAATGCTGTCTACTTAAAAATAAAGGCAGTTACTGGGATTGACTCTTGGAATACTGTTAAAGATGTTGTAACTTGCAGTCATGGTTTATTGACTGGTGATGTTGAAATTAGAATTTACAGTCTGTTTTTTTCAGTACTTAGCAAGATTAATTTTCTTTAAATTTCCAGCAGTAGTTTTTAACCATTTACAAAGTTTTCATGAGGTAGCTAGTTTTTACTGGCTCCATTATAAGGTGTAACAATTGTGAGCCTCTCATCTTTTCGGATTATCTAGAACCCCTTCCCCCATCATGCTTATATCCTCTTCCTTACTATATTAAGACATGTTCGGAGAGGAAGGGGTTGGAAAGGAATGGTTATCTAGGTCTTAAGGGGTAGGGTTGGAAATCAGACTTGCTTGTCAAGACTGGAGGACTCCTCAGATGTTCGCCTAGATGTTCTTGGACTACCATTTTTATTCCCACCACTGTTACATGATATGGCTGGAGATGAATGCAAGTGAAATTGATGGGAGGTAAACGGCAACTAAATTGTGCCCACAGGGTGAGAAGATAGAATCTTATATGGTGGTTGAAAAAGTGGGAGGAAGCAAAAGGGACATAGAGGACATTTGGTTCTAAATGTTGCAGCTGTACTGTGTTCAGGCTTTTATTCTCCCAACTATGGCTAGCAAAGACTGCTCAATTGCATAACTCCAACATGCAACATTCACATAGAATTTGATGTAAGTGATGCAGACTCCCTGGCTCTGAGCCAGACTCTCTGGCTCTGAGCTTTCCAGCAATCCTGTAAAGATGGGGTTTTGGCAGGGCTACTTTTCCATACCAGTCCTGACACTTCTTACTTAGTAGAATCTAGAAGCTCAGTGTATTCTGTTGTTGAATCTGAGGCAGCCTAAAAGATAATGATAATGGCAAATACTTATGTAGCACTTAATTCCTGTCAGGAACAGGAAGTGTCTTGCTCAAATTCACACAGCTATTAGATAAATGACAAAGCTGGGAAACCCAGGCAGTGTGGTCCAGACTGTCTAATTTTTCCACTGTCTCACACTACATTTGCTATTCCTTGTTTTTATTTTCCCCATTGCTTAGTCGTTCATTTAGTTGTTAGTCATTAACAAACATTTGTTGAGTATGTACTATGTGCATACTCATAGTACATTAACTTTCTAGGGCTGAAGTACATAGAACCTTCTAGGACTGAAGATAAAGACAAAGTCTTTGCCCTCATGAAACATACATTTTAGTTGAGGGAGAATGACAGTACATAATGAAACATGTAAATTGCATGGTTTGAAATAACGATAAGTATTTAGAATAAAGTGGAGTGATGGTATAGGGAATGACTGGAGAGTGGGGCTGTCTTAGCTAGGATTATGAAGGAAGTCCTTCTGAGAGAGTAACACTCTGTTGAGACTTGAATGATGAGAAGGAAGCAGGTATATAAAGATTAGGAAAGTGGGGATGCTAGGCTTATAAAACTGTGAAATGGGATCAAGTTTGATATTTACTAGGACAGAAAAGAAAAATAGCATGACTTAAAGCTTAGTGAGGTAGGTAGTAACTTAGTAAGTTGGTAAGGTAGACAGTGAGATCTCAGAGGAATGCAGCAACAATAGCATTCTAAGTGCGTGGAGTGGGTCAAGTAGGAGATGCTTCTAGGAGAAGAGGTATTTATTACTGACATTATTTATTGTTGCCTGCATGCAGAGTTTGGGCAGGGAGCAGTCTTGACTGGTTGCAGGCAGTAAGGAGATGCAGTGAGTTGCATATTTTCTTAAAATGATTTTAGTACATAACTTAAAATAACCATATCATTAAAGTGCATCATGAAGCATTATGTTTTATGGCCCACCAGAAAAGTATTTGAAAATTTACTCATTAATGATGATTTATGCTTTAAAAGAGCATTCTGGATGCTGGGCAGAAAGGATAAACATAGGACAGTGACTAAGTAGGAGGCAATTGTGTTGGCTTCGAGAGGTGAAAGTGATAGTGGTGAACACAGAGAGAAGTAATTACACTCTAAAAATATATTGATTACTGTTCTTGATGCCAATTTTCTAAGACTAGCTCTTTGTAGGGCAAAGGAATAGATGTCTTCTCTCAGTCAGTTCTCAGACAGTGACTGTTTAGGTCAAAATTGTCCAGGAATTTGGGTTTTATTGCTTTTGTGATTCACTCAGACCACACATTTCCCTGGGTACAATCCTTTTGCCAAGATATGTGTTTATGGACAGGATGAAAGATGAACCTCCTCCAGGACTGGCACTGCTCAGCCCTGATACAGAGGCCAGCCCACTGGGCCCACCTACTTCTGTGTTGATGATGAATTTTCAGGGGCTGATTCTCTTAATTTGACCTAGCTCAGAAGGCAGATGAGTTTGAAGATACAGGTCACTTACTGAACACCTGCTTTTGGCAGCCTGCCAGTAGTTAACTACTTGTTCATTTTTATTTTTTTCCTATTTTGTCTTACAGAGATGTTTAACCTATTACATATGAAGAAATTAATCCATATAGGTCTATACTTGAATGTGTTTTCTATCACATATTTTGAAAGCCTCTGATTAAAACACTACATATATTACATGGTCACTTGTAGTGCTCATTTGAATAATACTGTTACCAATGGAAAATTTTGTGAAGAGTGGGTTCCCTTCCATAGTGATATTGAGCCATTTGCTTTTCCTTTCAAAGACAAGCTTAGAGTCTGTCTTCTAAGTTTTGTACAATATAACATTTATTTGGAGTGCTACAACTCTGTTCTCCTTTGGCATCATAGATGTTAAAGACCAGGAGGTAAATAATATATGCATGTGGAGACTATTTTACCCGTTTCCTGCATGAGGGTCCCAGCCAGCTGAATTGAGCCTGAGTAGCAATCCCTACAGTCTACTTACATGTCCTCTATGTCTCCTGTGGGAGATTTTAGACATGTTACTTGTGGGATAAGAATTAGTTTGCCTGGAGTTTTTACCTCCTGTAAAGCTTAAGTGGAAGAATAGATAAATCCTTTAAAGTTACCATTTTTTTCCTGCTGTTTTTCCACATGAGGAACAAAGAATACAAATTAACTTGATATCTTAGCTTTTTAGAGAGATCTGAAATTTTTTTTTAAAAAAGCATTTTTTCCAGGTATTAAAAAATTTGCAAGACCAATATAAAAGCTTAATTTAGCAGAGAGAGGAAAAATGGATGATCGTCAGGATTTTGAGGAATGGTATTTTTAATCTTTTTTAAAAAACTGAATCTTTCTGTAGAACAGTTCTTTGGCTTTATGCTTTTGATTTGATAGCCTTCTTAAATGTTAAGTGTTATAAAAAGAAGCTAACTTCAGTAACATTGCTTGTAGCTCTAGCAAGAAGTATATACAATATCTTCCTTTCTCCCGCTGTGAATAAGCTAAGTGACTGCTAGTTTTAATTTTCTCCCAGTCTTTGTTTTGTTTGGCTCTGCATCGTGGCTCACGCCTGTAATCCCAGCCCTTTGGGAGGTAAAGGCGGGTGGATCACTTGGGGTCAGGAGTTCAGGACCAGCCTGGTCAACATAGTGAAATCCTGTCTCTACTGAAAATAAAAAAATTAGCGGGGCATGGTGATGCATGCCTGTAATCCCAGCTACTCTGGAGGCTGACGCTGGAGAATCACTTGAACCCGGGAGGTGGAGGTTGCAGTGAGCAGAGATCTTGCCACTGCACTCTAGCTTGGGTGACAGAGCAAGACTCCGTCTCAAAAAAAAAAAAAAATCCAATGCAAAAGAGACTTGGTTATTCCTTCAGTCTCAACACTGATTGATTCCTTCCTTCCTTCCTTCCTTCCTTCCTTCCTTCCTTCCTTCCTTCCTTCCTTCCTCCCTCCCTCCCTCCCTCCCTCCCTCCCTCCCTCTTTTCCTTCCTTTCCTGTCCTGTCCTGTCCTTCCTCTGTTTTCCTTTTTGTCTCTCTCTCTCTCTTTCTTTGCCTGTCTTACTCTAGGGAAGCACTGAACTTCTTTTACTTTCATATATTTGTATCTTTCTTGTTAATAACTTTGAGCTATAAAAGTTTATTTTTGATTAGAATGTTTTTAGTTATTGCTGAGAAAATACCTTTTTAATATAAGAATTATAAGAAAATTAAAAACTAATATCAATACAGATTTTTTTGTTGTGTCTTTTTTTGTTTTAAACATAGTTGTATTTGTCTGTGTCTAATCAGTCAGTTAAACAGGATAAGTTTTAGATAAAGAATTATTAAACTGATAAGAATGACTATAAGATATAAGAAAAGTATATATTTTACTCTAGGGCTGAAGGAGGAAGACCAAACTTGTAAGGGGCCCCGCTTATAAGGCTTGGGGTTCAGACTTCATTGGAGGAGGTATATTCAGCTCATTTAGTTAGTAAAAAAATTCTCTCTATTGGCCAGGCCAGAGAGTTGGTCTGTAGTTCAGACATGTTGCTGTGGTCAAAAACATGCAGGGGTGTGCAGAAGGAGTGGCAGCTGTGTGGGAAACCACAGATGGGTAGCCCATACAGGCCTCCAGAGCAAGCAAATTGAGATGTTGATAAGGGCAAGGGCCCTTTAGTATGCCTATGCAGGCAGAAAGCCTTTGGAGTGCTAGATTCTGTCTTGAGAGGGCTGGTTATTCCTGGGCCAGGCTCAGGCTGCAACCTTGCTGAGAGACTTGTGTATCTGGGCATTGGCTTGGGGCAGCATTCCCCCGATGTCTTCATCCACATGCCACTAATCCACAGCAAAATGAAAACTGCAGAACCGTTTGTCCTACAACTTCTTTTAGCATTTTCTGCTGAGAAATCTTAAGATGGTTGTCGCAGTAGAAAGTCTTAAAGGATTTGTGTCCATATGGCAGTGCATATATTGAACGGTGAATTGGAGATGAGAGTCATGCAGTTGATACCTGGCACAATCATGTTTCTTTTTCCAGTTTATTTTTATGAGAAATGATGTTTATAGTGTTCTATTCATTCTTTGATTCAAGAGGATATGCTATGCATGCACCATGCTAGGTGCTTGAGATTTAATGACAAGGCACCAAGTAAAATTTTAAGTATGCATGAAGAATCATTTTATTTAACTATCACATTCTTGGTTGATACTTGATGGTAGAAAGACTTTTTTAAGCTTTGAAAGAATAATTGCTTCATATATGAGAGGACTATGTCAAAATAGTATTCTTTACATTAAGATAAAGTTTTGTGGCAGCAACTATTGAAACAGTAGAGGACTTTGAATCAGAAGACCAAGATTCTGGTCTTAGTTATTAATTAAACATATACAATCTGGGTCTTAGTTATTGTCGGTGAAATTGTGCTGGACTTACTAGATTCAAAATTTTCTCTACCATTTCTAATTACCATTAGAAATTTTCACACCATTTCTAATATACTGTGAGTCTTACCTCAGATTGGAGTTGAAGGTTAGAGTAAGGAAGGCCTAAAGCCTGTCACAGTCTTTTAGGACAGAGGTATAAGAAGAAATAACTAATTTTTTTTTTAACATATAGTTAAGACGGTTTAAGCAGAATCAATAGATTGCCAGTAGATTGGATTGAAACAGGTCTAGTGCAGAGAAATACCAAGCTGAACTGCAGTTCTGGATATATTTCCCTGTTTTGTAGAGATATGATTTTGATACAAATTTCTGAGTATAAAGTATTTTATTATAAGATGGGATTCTGAGTGAGTTAAAAAAAGGAGTTGCTTAAAAAACAATGTACAGATGGGAGAAAATATGTGAATCACATATTAAATAAGGGGCTTGTGTCCAGAATATATAAAGAACTCTTATACCTCAAAAAGAAAAAGACAACTGGTTTAAAAGGGAAATGATTTGATAGGCATTTCTCCAGAGATGTACAAATGACCAGTGAGCAGGTGAGAAGATGCTCAGCACAATTAGTCATTAAGGAAATGCAAACAAAACCACAATGAGATACTACTCGATGCCTGCCGGAATGATTATAATTAAAAAGACCAATAGTAACAAGTGTTGGCAAGGATGTGGACTAATTGGAATGCTAATACATGGCTGGTGGAAACATAAAGTAGTACAATCACTTTGGAAAACAGTATGGCAGTTCCTCAAAACATAGTTACCATATATCAGTTAAACAGAGTTACCTAATGATTCAGCAGTTCTCCTAGGTACATACCCAAGAGAACTGAAAACATATGTCAACACAAAAATTTTTTATCTATTATTTATAATAGATAAAAAGTGGAAACTATTTAAATGTCAGTCAGAGGAGGAAACAAAAATCTGGTAACTCCACATAATGGAATATTATTCAGCTGTAAAAACAAATGAAGTTCTGATACATACTACAACATGAATGGACCTCGAAAATGTTATGCAAGCAAAAAACAAACCCAGCTGCAAAAGAACCACCTATTATTTCATTTATATGAAATATCTGGAATAGGAGCAAACTATAGAAAGTAGTGAGTGATTTTTCAAGGGGCTGGGGCAGGCGGGAATGGAAGTGACTATTAGTAGTTACAGGTTTCTTTTTGGGTTGCTGAAAATGTTCTGAACTCCGAATATACTGAAAACCACTAAGTTGTATACTTTAAAAGGGGTGAATTTTATGGTATGCAAGTTATCTCAAGTTGTTTATTTAAAAAATTTGAACCTGAAAAATTTTTAAAAAGGAGCTTAATTTATCTGAGATTAAGCTGCAGTGGGCAGTTCCTATGTGCTAGCTCTGTATTTCTTTCGAAGCTTTTTAAAAAATTATCTTTGGTATTTAATGTTTACTGTGTTCAATATTTTGACTTTATTTCTTTACACAACTTCGGGTTAACATTTAGGCTACCTGAAGCTGTACTTCAGCAGTTAGAAGTAGTACTAGGAGAGTTTAAACATCTTTCCCCCACCTGGTGTGTTTTTTGCCTTGATAACACAAGTAGTCATATGTTTTGTATGTTCAGGGTTTTTCTTATAAGAAAAAATTGGCTGTGTGGATATCTGGGGAGAAGATGCAATAATGTAGATAAAAAGTTAATTTTATATTTGCTTTATGTTTAGTTATGGAAAGATGTTTAATAAAAATAAGAAAATATATAAATGATGTCCTCTCAGAAACTTCTAGAAGGATATTTAAAACTTTTGTCTCTTCATGTAAGGTATTTCATTATAATGTTTTTTTTAATAACAAGTAATTTATATTATTACAGACAGATTTGACCAGTTTTGGGCCATCAATCGGAAACTCATGGAATATCCTGCAGAAGAAAATGGATTTCGTTATATCCCCTTTAGAATATATCAGGTAGGAAGTGACATTTTAAAAAAACATTCATTTATGAAAGCCTCAGACATCTTACTTGAAACACTCTAGTCCAGAACTCTGTCTGCATAGTAACTGAACAGTATTTTTTAGGGGTTTTCTGAACTGTGTCTTTTAGTGGAAATCAAATCAGATATTGCACTTAAATATTTGACTCATATGCAATTGGTACTCATTATTTGTAGATTTCATATTGGCAGAATCACATACTTGCTAAAATTTATGTGTAACCCCCAAAGTCAGTACTTGGAGCACTTTTAGGGTCTGAGTGGTGAAAAATTGATTCACCTGATGCTCATTTCCTAGCTGAGGTTGATCAAAGCAGGGCTGTAGCTTCTTGTCTCAGTTGTCATGCTGTAAACAGACCTTTTGTTCGCAGTGTGTGTATTTTTGCGCTTTTTGTTAGTGATTTTCCTTTTTAGAACAGACTCCAAATGTAGCACTGAAGTGCTCTTTTTAAACAGAAACACACATAAGATTATATATTGATCAGTTGATGAGCATGTGACCAAAGGTTCACGGAAACATAACTTTGTATTCTCCCTAGAAGCAGGTATTTCAGTGTTTGTAGTAACCTTATAGAACAGAACCACTGCAAATCACAAGAATTTACTGTCTGTGTGTTTTAGATGGTGAGTTTTCAGTGCTGTACCACAAAGTAGGCAATAGGCTCTTAAGTCTTTCTTACAGCATATTTGTATGCGGTAAAGAAACTCCATGTTTCTGTACTTTAAAAGGGCTGGCGTAAATATTGGCATTTAGCAAATATTAAATATTTTTTGAATGAATGGCATTCCAGGAAGTTAAGTTACATACTAACATGAGAAAAGCATTTAAGAACAAGAATTAGAAGCATAATTTCACAGGCATGGACTTTAATTTAGTAGGTCTTCCATTCAAACTCAAAAGTTTTGTCATAACTTTCTTTGTAGCCATTTTTAGTATCCCACAATCTTTACTAATAATTACTTCTATAATTGTTTTAGAATCTATTATAGAGCTATCACGTAACCATGTGTTCAAAGAGGAAAGCAAATTGTCTAATTGAAAATAAAAATCTCAATGTACTGGAGGAATTAAGCATATTTATTTAGTGTTGCAGGTATAATTTTCAAGTAGTCCATATTTTTCATGAAGGTGGGATTATTGTTAGGTTTGTACTTTGTGTCTAGCGTCTAGAAAAGTGCTCAATTTTTTTTTTGAATTTCTAATTTATTAAATCATTTATCATTTACCAATTTTATTTTAATTATTTATGTTCTTTTTATTTTACCATGAGCTCCATGGTAACATGCCATAAGGCATTCTCACAGCCTAGCAAAATATCTTACTTGTGCAATTTAGTTGAATAAAATATATCACAGACTGTGAAGACATTTCCAAGAGTTCTGAAACTGTTTTGAGATTTATACCGCTTAGCATTTATTTGGGTCAAGTTGTGGCATATATATTTATACAAGAGATTCTTTACTGGAACTACTTTAAACTCCTATAGGGAAAGTGTATTATACTTAATTTAGGGATTGTTATTGTCAGAATGTAAGGCAGCTGTACAGAGGAAAGGTTTTCCTTTTTGAATTTATCATTCTGTTTTAGGGGAAAATTGTCAGATTAATCCATATCTAGTGTAGTAATATTATAATACAGGGGGATTCAGAGAGAGAGAGAGAGTAAGAGTGTGTTTGTATGTATGTGCGTGTGTGTGTGTGTGTGTGTGAGAGAGAGAGAGAGAGAGAGAAAGAGAGAATCGTTTTTAAAAGTTCTATAATTAGATAGAAAGTGGGAAGGTAGAGAATTCTTAAAATTTGCTTCACAAAACCTGGCTGCCAGATGGGAACTCTCTTAGGGCAGAGCCTCCTGCTTGATCTTTAATTTGTAAAGGCACTTGGGCAGTTTTCCTTAAACAGAAAGTGACAAAGAGCCTGAGGACATTATAGGTTCTCATTGGACCTACATAACTTTGCTTTTGGCTTTATCCCAGTTCCATTTTGGTTATTTGAATTTGATTAAAGTTTTAGAAGTAGGGTATGGAAATGAATATAAACATTTAGGAGTCCTACTTTTTGCTAATTTGCTATTTCCTGGCGTTTCCTAATTCCCTGTTTGGTATTCAGTCTTCAGCCATGACCAAAGGAGGACGGAACTCTGCTTTCTGTTTTCCTAATTGTATGTTCTAAAGGCAACATCAGATTTTTGTTGCTGACTTCTTTATATCTAATTAGTTTGTATAGCTGTGATATTGTTTGTTAAATGTAGCTTTTATTGATGTAGCAATTTGATTAACACCTTTCATTTCTTTAACATACTAGATACAAATCTCTATAATATTTAAGACCTTAAGTTACTTAGTAAATTTAAGAAAAACCTGAAAATTCAGATTCATTAATAGATAAATAAAGGGCATAATTTTTACTGAAATATTTATTTTACTTTGCAGAATCATAATAGAATTTTTGTATAACCAGAGAGAGAAGAGAGACAGAGACAGAGGAAGGGGTACTGAGCATGCTTGAGTGAGGCCCATTTTATCTTGTTGAAGCCTCAAAACCATCTTAGGATGTAGGAATCATCGTCTGATTTTACATGTGAGGAAACTGAAGCTCAGGAACTTTAGGTCACTTGCCTCAGGGTCACACAAATGTAAAATGGAAGAACTAGAATTCAGGCACAGGTCTGATTTATGAGCAAAGTATGACTTTTGTTTAGAATAATTAAGATTAATGAATTTTCAGAACATAATTATTATCATGAAAAGTGAAGTCTACCTTGACCAAATAAGTTGGCCAATAAGCAGCCTAGAATACCTGTGTCTGGTGGTATTCTTTAAAGACTGACTTTTGTAAAGATTGTCATCAAACTATCTTTTTCATCTGTAAGTCATTCGTCGTGAGTTCAAAATGACTATAGTCAGGTGACAGAATTTTAGTGGTAAAAGTTAAATTGATCCAGAAGCCATCTAGAGATGTTGCAGACCAAAATGTGTCATTTCTGTCATTTACATAACAGTTTAGTTTGGTGTGTGAGTTTCAGGTTTGTGTTCCTAAAGTCCAGGTGCTTCATATTAGCCAGTATTCTAGAGATGACATTAATGGCAGGAAGTGTTTCAGAAATGTAACCAAAATGTTATTGAGCACATGTAAACAGGTGGTGATTAATGAAGGCATTTGTCAAAAAGATTTGTAAAATGACTGTGAAGTCCTTAGGTATTGGTATTTGTGATGTAAAATGAAAATTAGGCACATCATATCTGTTTTTCAAGAAGCAAGAGATTCATAAATGTTATCCTGCCATTATACTTTGAGTAAGAAAAATGTGTCTCATTCATTCATTCAACAAATTTGTTTATACACATCACATATTTGCCTGCCACACCCTGTGCTATGCACAAGGGATACGACTGGTGATCAATATTATGTATCACCCTTTAGAAAGCTTATACTCTAAAGGTGGAAAGAAACAAATCGACTAAGAATACAAATATAACATTGGAACTGTGATTGCTATGAAGAAGAGACATACAGTGCAATAAAGACGTAATGTCCCAGGAGGAATTTCTTCTAGTTTGGGAGGAGAGAAGGCTGCCTTGAGGAAATGTTGCATCCCCAGAGATTTGACAGATAGGTGAACTTAAGATAGGCAAAGAGTTATGAGAAGAGCTTTGTAGTCAAAGGGGACATTGTAAGTATGAAGGCAACCTGTTTGTCTTGAGCACAAAGTTGGGATAAGGCTGCAGAAGTAAGGGTCAGATCATATTAATGAGTTTTCTCTGTAAAAAATGAGAGCTCCAAAGAGATTTTTAATAATCTGAATATCCATTCATATTTATTCAACAAAAATCATTTAGTCACCTACTTTGTTCTACATGTTATTCTTAAGGTTATAAAAAAATTTAGGGAATTTTCATAGAAACGATCTAGCGAAGTTATTTTTAGTTTAAAAAAAACAAGAAGCTGATAAACAATGCTTGTTTTCTAGTAAAGTTAAAATGAGACCAGCCTGGATACAACATAGTGAGACCCCAGGTCTATATAAAAAATTTTTTAATGAGCCAAATGTGGTGGTATGCACCGGTAGTCCCAGTACTTAGGAGACTGAGGTGGGAGAATCACTTGTGTTTGAGAGGTCAAGGTTGCAGTTAGCCATAATTGCACCACTGCACTCCAACCTGGGCATCAGAAAGAGACTGCCTTAAAAAAAAAAAAAAAAATGGTTCCTACTTGTCTTTTATTTTTTATATTTTTATTTATTTGTTTTATTTATTTACTTACTTATTTATTTATTTTGAGATGGAGTCTCACTCTGTTGCCCAGGCTGGAGTGCAGTGGCACAATCTCGGCTCACTGATACCTCCGCCTCCCCGGTACAAGCGATTCTCCTGCCTCAGCCTCCCAAGCGGCTAGGATTACAGGTGCTCGCCACCATGCCTGGCTAATTTTTGTATTTTTAGTAGAGATGGGGTTTTTCCATGTTGCCCAGGCTGGTCTTGAACTCCTGGCCTGAGGTGATCCGCCCACCTCAGCTTCCCAAAGTGCTGGAATTACAGGCAAGAGCCAATGCTCCTAGCCTATTTTTTATTTTATTTTATTTTATTTCCAGAGAGGGTCTTGCTCTGTTACTCAGGCTTGAGTGCAGTGATGTGATCTTGGTTCACTACAGCCTCTACCTCCCTTGCTAAAGCGACCCTCCCACTTCAGCCTTCCAAGTAGCTGGGACTACAGGCATATGCCATGCCTAGCTTATTTTTATATTTCCTACTTGTCTTAGGAAGAAGTTGTTCAAAAGTTGTAAAAAAGTAAAATAAAGTAGAATTTGAACTTCATTGTGTTTACTTTCATAATCCCCAGAATTCTGCTCCCTTTCCCATTGATTATTTCAGTGTCAAGTTGTTCATTTTTATCATTAAAGCTCCATTAATATTTTAATTCTTTTGAGAGATTTACTAGCTGTTTTGGTTAAGCAAATCTATTTCTATGTAATGTTTAGGGAGAGAAAAAGTACATTTTTGAAAATGGAAACTAGAATGTCAGGGATTAACTTGGCACCTTGTAAACTGAACAAGGAGCCAAATTTTAGACTCTGTTTGTTTTCCAGAAATGTTGATTTATGGATTTTGAAAAGTGAGGACAATAGAAATATGTGGCAAATTATGACCATGTTTGTTAGGATTCCTCTCCCTCCAGGGTTTTAGCGATGTTAGTAAGAAATTCTAATTCTGCTCTTTCAATTGTTGTCCATTTTAGTAGATATCTTGCAATAACATCTTACAGAAAAGTCAGGGACCATGAAAGAAGGACTTACTGGTTAGTAAACTGAATATTATTGCTTTTAATTTAGTGTGTCAGTCATTTAAAAAAGATACACAACATGATTTGTAATGCATTTTGAACTGCAGATATATCTCTAGCAGAATAGAATGTATATATTGTTTCCCAGCTGAATATATGTTGGTTAAGGTTTTTTTGTTGTTAATTTTTTCTTAATGTTATTTTGTTTTAATTTTTAATCATGATAAAATAAATATAAAATGTATCATCTTAACCATTTTTAGTATACAGTTCAGCAGTGTTAATTATGTTCACATTGTTGGACATTCATTCTCCAAAACTCTTTTCTTCTTGCAAAACAGACTCTTTACCCATTAAACAAACAACTCTCTATTTTCCCATTCTAATTTAGGGATTTGACTTCCATAGGTGCATCATATAAGAGGAATCATACACTAATTGCCTTTTTGTGACAGGCTTATTTCATATAGCATGATGTCCTCATTGTTTATATTATATTATGTGTCAGAAATTCCTTTCTTTGGCTGGGTGTGGTGGCTGACACCTGTAATCTCAGCACTTCGGGAGGCTGAGGTGGGTGGTTTGCTTGAGCCCACAGGGTCTGATGGGGTAGGCTGTAGACTCAAGGAAGAGTTGCAGTTGACTCCAAAGGCATTCTGTTGGCTGAATTCTTTCTTGCTCATGGAAGGTCAGTCTTTCTATAAGACCTTCAACTGATTAGATGAGGCTTGCCAATATCGTGGAGGGTAATCTGCTTTACTCAGAGTCCCCCAATTTAAATGTTAACCTCAGCCAAAAAAACACCTATATAGAAGCATCCAGAAGAATATTTGAACAAATATCTGGGCATTGTGGCCCAGTAGAATTAACACATAAATATCAAAATGGATGTATGCTCTGTTTTCAGTTCTTTGGGGGCATTTACCCAGAAATGGATATTCCTATCATATGATAATTTTATTTTTAGTTTCTTGAGGAGTGGTCATACTGTTTTCCATAGTAGTTGTACCACTTTACATTCCCACCAACAGTGCACAGGGTTTCAGTTTTTCACAACTTCACCTATATTTATTATTTTCTATTTTTTATACTAGTCATTATAATGCATGTGGGATGTTATCACTAATTAATGGTGCTCAGCAGCTTTTCATGTATTTGTTTATCAACCTTCAAGAAATGTCTATTCAGGTTTTTTGCCCATTTTTAAACTGTGTTTGGATATTTTTGTTGTTAAGTTGTAGGGTTTAATTTGTTCTTTTTTTTCTTTGAGACAAAGCCTTGTTCTATCACCCAGGCTGGAGTGCAGTGGCCTGATCTTGGCTCACTGCAACCTCTTCCTCCTGGGTTCAAGTGATTCTCCTACCTTAGCCGCCTGAGTAGCTGGAACTACAGGTGTCCACCACTATGCCTGACTATTTTTTTTATTTTGGCAGAGCCAGGGTTTTGCCATGTTGGCCAGGCTGGTCTCCAACTCCTGGCCTCAAGTGATCTGCGTGCCTTGTCCTTCCAAAGTGCTGGGATTACAGGCATGAGCCACTCCAGCCTAATTTATTCCTTTTTTTTTTAATTGCATTTTAGGTTTTGGGGTACATGTGCAGAACATGCAAGATAGTTGCATGGGTACAGACATGGCAGTGTGTTCTGCTGCCTTCCTCCCCTTCACCCACATTTGGCACCTCTCCCCAGGCTATCCCTCCCCAGCTCCCCCCACCCGACTGTCCCTCTCCTATCCCCCAACAGACCCCAGTGTGTAGTACTTTCTTCCCTGTGTCCATGTGTTCTCATTTTTCATCACCTGCCTATGAGTGAGAATATGTGGTATTTCATTTTCTGTTCTTGTGTCAGTTTGTTGAGAATGATGTTCTCCAGATTCATCCATGTCCCTACAGAGGACACAAACTCATCATATTTGATTGCTGCATAATATTCCATGGTGTATATGTGCCACATTTTCCCAGTCCAGTCTATCATCAATGGGTATTTGGGTTGGTTCCAGGTCTTTGCTATTGTAAACAATGCGCAGTGAACATTCGTGTGCATGTGTCCTTATAGTAGAACGATTTATAGTCCTTTGGATATATACCCAGTAATGGGATTGCTGGGTCAAATGGAATTTCTATTTCTAAGGCCTTGAGGAATCGCCACACTGTCTTCCACAATGGTTGAACTAATTTACACTCCCACCAACTGTGTAAAAGTGTTCCTGTTTCTCCACATCTTCTCCAGCATCTGTTGTCTCCAGATTTTTTAATGATCGCCATTCTAACTGGTGTGAGATGGTATCTCAATGTGGTTTTGATCTGCATCTCTCTAATGACCAGTGATGATGAGCATTTTTTCATATGTTTGTTGGCCTCATGTATGTCTTCTTTTGTAAAGTGTCTGTTCGTATCCTTTGCCCATTTTTGAATGGACTTGTTTTTTTCTTGTAAATCTGTTTGAGTTCTTTGTAAATTCTGGATATCAGCCCTTTGTCAGACAGGTAAACTGCAAAAATTTTTTCCCATTCTGTTGGTTGCCGATTCACTCTAGTGACTGTTTCTTTTGCCGTGCAGAAGCTATGGAGTTTGATTAGGTCCCATTTGTCTATTTTGGCCTTTATTGCCAATGCTTTTGGTGTTTTGTTCATGAAGTCCTTGCCTACTCCTATGTCCTGAATGGTTTTGCCTAGATTTCCTTCTAGGGTTTTTATGGTGCCAGGTCTTATGTTTAAGTCTTTAATCCATTTGGAGTTAATTTTAGTGTAAGGTGTCAGGAAGGGTCTAGTTTCTGCTTTATGCACATGGCTAGCCAGTTTTCCCAACACCATTTATTATACAGGGAATCCTTTCCCCATTGCTTGTTTTTGTCATGTTTATCAAAGATTGGATGTTTGTAGATATGTTGTGTTGCCTCCAATGCCTCTGTACTGTTCCATTGGTCTATATCTCTGTTTTGGTACCAGTACCATGCTGTTTTGATTACAGTAGCCTTGTAGTATAGTTTGAAGTCCGGTAGTGTGATGCCTCCCGAAGTGTTCCTCTTGCTTAGAATTGACTTGGCTATGCAGGCTCTCTTTTGGTTCCGCATGAAGTTCATGGTGGTTTTTTCCAGTTCTGTGAAGAAAGTCAATGGTAGCTTGATGGGGATAGCGTTGATTCTGTAAATTAGTTTGGGCAGGATAGCCATTTTCATGATAATTGATTCTTCTTAACCATGAACATGGAATGTTTCTTCATCTGTTTGTGTCCTCTCTGATTTTGTTGAGCAGTGGTTTGTAGTTCTCCTTGAAGAGGTCCCTTATGTTCCTTGTAAGTTGTATTCCTAGGTATTTTATTCTTTTTGTAGCAATTGTGAATGGCAGTTTGTCCTTGATTTGGCTCTCTTTAAGTCTGTTATTGGTGTATAGGAATGCTTGTGATTTTTGCACATTGATTTTATATCCTGAGACTTTGCTGAAGTTGCTTATCAGTTTCAGGAGTTTTTGGGCTGAGGCGATGGGGTCTTCTAGGTATACTCTCATGTCATCTGCAAATAGAGACAATTTGGCTTCCACCTTTCCAATTTGAATACCCTTTATTTCTTTTTCTTGCCTGATCGCTGTGGCTAGAACTTCCAGTACTATTTTGAATAGGAGTGGTGAAAGAGTGCATCCTTGTCTAGTGCCGGATTTCAAAAGGAATGCTTCCAGTTTTTGCCCATTAAGTATGATATTGGCTGTTGGTTTGTCATAAATAGCTTTTATTACTTTGAGATACGTTCCATCGATACCGAGTTTATTGAGGGTTTTTAGCATAAAGGGCTGTTGAATTTTGTCAAATGCCTTCTCTGCGTCAATTGAGATAATCATGTGGTTTTTGTTTTTGGTTCTGTTTATGTGGTGAATTATGTTTATAGACTTGCGTATGTTGAACCAGCCTTGCATCCCCGGGATGAATCCTACTTGATCATGATGGATAAGTTTTTTGATTTGCTGTTGCAATCGGCTTGCCAATATTTTATTGAAGATTTCTGCATCTATGTTCATCATGGATATTGGCCTGAAGTTGTCTTTTTTTGTTGGGTCTCTGCCGGGTTTTGGTATCAGGATGATATTGGTCTCGTAGAATGATTTGGGAAGGATTCCTTCTTTTTGGATTATTTGGAATAGTTTCAGAAGAAATGGTACCAGCTCCTCTTTGTGTGTCTGGTAGAATTCGGCTATGAACCCATCTGGACCTGGGCTTTTTTTGTGTGGTAGGCTCTTAGTTGCTGCCTCGACTTCTGACCTTGTTATTGGTCTATTCGTAGTTTCAGCTTCCTCCTGGTTTAGGCTTGGGAGGACACAGGAGTCCAGGAATTTCTCCATTTCTTCCAGGTTTACTAGTTTATGTGCATAGAGTTGTTTGTAATATTCTCTGATGTTGGTTTGAATTTCTGTGGAATCTGTGGTGATTTCCCCTTTATCATTTTTTATTGCATCTATTTGGTTGTTCTCTCTTTTCTTTTTAATCAATCTGGCTAGTGGTCTGTCTATTTTGTTGATCTTTTCAAAAAACCAGCTCTTGGATTTATTGATTTTTTGGAGGGTTTTTCGTGTCTCAATCTCCTTCAGTTCAGCTCTGATCTTAGTTATTTCTTGTCTTCTGCTGAGTTTTGAGTTTTTTTTTATCTTGCTCCTCTAGCTCTTTCAATTTTGACGATAGGGTGTCAATTTTGGATCTCTCCGTTCTTCTCATATGGGCACTTATTGCTATATACTTTTCTCTAGAGACTGCTTTAAATGTGTCCCAGATATTCTGGCATGTTGTGTCTTCGTTCTCATTGGTTTCGAAGAACTTCTTAATTTCTGCCTTCATTTCATTGTTTATCCAGTTAACATTCAAGAGCCAGTTGTTCAGTTTCCATGAAGCTGTGCGGTTCTGGGTCGGTTTCTGAATTCTGAGTTCTAACTTGATTGCACTATGGTCTGAGAGGCTGTTATGATTTCAGTTGTTTAGCATTTGCTGAGCAGTGCTTTACTTCTAATTATGTGGTCAATTTTAGAGTAGGTGTGATGTGGTGCTGAGAAGAATGTATATTCTGTGGATTTGGGGTGGAGAGTTCTGTAAATGTCTATCAGGTTTGCTTGCTCCAGTTCTGAGTTCAAGCCCTGGATATCCTTGTTAATTTTCTGTCTGGTTGATCTGTCTAATATTGACAGTGGAGTGTTAAAGTCTCCCACTATTATTGTGTGGGAGTCTAAGTCTCTTTGTAAGTCGTTAAGAACTTGCCTTATGTATCTGGGTGCTCCTGTATTGGGTCCACATATGTTTAGGATCGTTAGCTCTTCTTGTTGTATCGATCCTTTTAGCATTATGTAATGGCCTTCTTTGTCTCTTTTGATCTTTGTTGCTTTAAAGTCTATTTTATCAGAGATGAGATTTGCAACTCCTGCTTTCGTTTGCTCTTCATTTTCTTGGTAAATCTTCCTTCATCCCTTTATTTTGAGCCTTTGTGTATCCTTGCATGTGAGATGGGTTTCCTGGATACAGCACACTGATGGGTTTTGGCTTTTTATCCAATTTGCCAGTCTGTGTCTTTTGATTGGTGCATTTAGTCCATTTACATTTGGGGTTAATATTGTTATGTGTGATTTTGATACTGCCATTTTGATGCTAGCTGGCTGTTTTGCCCGTTAGTTGTTGTAGATTCTTCATTATGTTGATGCTCTTTAGCATTTAGTGTGATTTTGGAATGGCTGGTACTGGTTGTTCCTTTCTATGTGTAGTGCCTCTTTCAGGAGCTGTTGTAAAGCAGGCCTGGTGGTGACAAAATCTCTGAGTACTTGCTTGTTCGCAAAGGATTTTATTTTTCCTTCACTTCTGAAGCTCAGTTTGGCTGGATATGAAATTCTGGGTTGAAAGTCCTTTTCTTTAAGGATGTTGAATATTGGCCCCACTCTCTTCTGGCTTGTAGAGTTTCTGCCGAGAGATCTGCTGTGAGTCTGATGGGCTTCCCTTTGTGGGTGACCTGACCTTTCTCCCTGGCTGCCCTTAGTATTTTCTCCTTTATTTCAACCTTGTTGAATCTGACGATTATGTGCCTTGGGGTTGCTCTTCTTGCGGAATATCTTTGTGGTATTCTCTGTATTTCCTGCAATTGAGTGTTGGCCTGTCTTGCTAGGTGGGGGAAATTTTCCTGGATAATGTCCTGAAGAGTATTTTTCAGCTTGGATTCATTCTCTTCGTCCCCTTCTGGTACACCTATCAAATGTAGGTTAGGTCTCTTCACATAGTCCCACATTTCTTGGAGACTTTGTTCATTCCTTTTTGCTCTTTGTTTCTCTGATCTTGGTTTCTCGTTTTATTTCATTGAGTTGATCTTCGACTTCTGATATCTTTCTTCTGCTTGGTCAATTCAGCTATTGAAACTTGTGCATGTTTCGCAAAGTTCTCATATTGTGTTTTCAGCTACTTTAATTCATTCATATTCCTCTCTAAGTTATCCATTCTTGTTATCATTTCCTGGAATCTTTTTTCGTATCTTTTTTCAGGGTTCTTAGTTTCTTTGCATTGATTTAATACATGTTCTTTTAGCTCACAAAAGTTTCTCACTATCCACCTTCTGAAGTCTAATTCCATCGTTTCATCACAGTCATTCTCCATCCAGCTTTGTTCTCTTGCTGGTGAGGAGTTTTGGTCCTTTCTAGGAGGCGAGGTGTTCTGGTTTCGGGTGTTTTCCTCCTTTTTGCGCTGGTTTCTTCCCATCTTTGTGGATTTGTCCACCTGTCGTCTGTGTAGTTGCTGACTTTTCGATTGGGTCTCTGAGTGGACACCCAGATTGTTGATGATGAAGTATTTCTGTTACTTGGTTTTCCTTCTACCAGTCTAGCCCCTTCGCTGTATGACTGCTGAGGTCCACTCCAGGCCCTGCTTCTCTGGGGTGCACCTATAGCAGCTGCAGAACAGTGAGGGATGCTACCAGTTTCTTTTTCTGCTATCTTTGTCCCAGAATGATGCCTGCCAAATGTCAGTCTTTTGGATATAGAAGGGTCAGGGAGCTGCTTGAGGAGACAGTCTGTACTTTGTAGGAGCTCAAGTGCTGAGCTGTGAGCTCTGTTGTTCATTCAGGGCTGTTAGGCTGCTATGTTCAATTGTGCTGCAACATAACTCATAAAAAAACCCTTTTTTTCTCAGATGCTCTGTCTGTGGGGGGGTTGGATCTTTCCTTGTGAGTGTCCACCGCGCTGTTCTGCCCAGCTAGGAGGCAGTCTAGTCACTATTTGCCTGCCGAGGCTCCGCCCTGCTGGTGTGTGAGGTTCGCCCTGTTGCTGCAGGCTCTGCCCTTCTGCTGCGGTCTCCGCCCTGCTGCCACAGGCTACGCCCTGCGGCGGAGTCTCTCTGTTGTAGCGGGTTGCCTTGGTAACGGCAGGCTGCGTCAGCAATGGTTGTGTACCTCAGTAGGGGCGGTTTGCCTCGGTAATGGCAGGCGCCCCTCCCCCACAGAGCTGCGGCCTCAGGGAACCCCTCCACGGGGAGCGTTTGGAATCGCCGTTTTGTTTGTCCCACTGCGCTACCCCACACGCTGTCACCTTGGAATCTCCTGGGCTGGCTCACTGTCCAAGTCCTGTTCAGTCTCAAGTTCAGGCCTCCCAAGTCTCAGGTTGCCGGCCCAACAGGGCACCCGGACGAGCGCGCTTTGTGCGGACCGCTGTGTAGCGCCACCACAGCGTGGGTCGCAGCCGCACCGGCCGCCGGCTGCGCCAGCCAAAACCTCTGCCTGGCGTGTTGCGTCTCCTCTATACCTAGGAATTTCCCCATTCTGTGGGCAACAAAGATCCGTCTGGAAATGCGGCCCTGACTCACCCCTTCCGCGCATTGACCGCGAGCTTCAATCCTGGGTTGTTCTCACAGTGCCATCTTGAGTCCTCCCGGATAAGTTTTTTGATGTGCTGTTGCAATCAGTTTGTCAGTATTTATTGAAGATTTTTGCATCTATGTTCATCATGGATATTGGCCTGAAGTTTTCTTTTTTTGTTAAGTATCTGCCGGGTTTTGGTATCAGGATGATGTTGGTCTCATAAAATGATTTGGGAAGGATTCCCTCTTTTGGATTATTTGGAATAGTTTCAGAAGGAATGGTACCAGCTCCTCTTTGTGTGTCTGGTAGAATTTGGCTGTGAACCCATCTGGACCTGGGCTTTTTTTGAGTGGTAGGCTCTTAATTGCTGCCCCGACTTCAGACCTTGTTATTGGTCTATTCATAGTTTCAGCTTCCTCCTGGTTTAGGCTTGGGAGGACACAGGTGTTCAGGAATTTATCCATTTCTTCCAGGTTTACTAGTTTATGTGCATAGAGTTGTTTGTAATAGTCTCCGATGATTGTTTGAATTTCTGTGGAATCCGTGGTGATTTCCCCTTTATTGTTTATTATTGCATCTATTTGGTTGTTCTCTCTTTTCTTTTCATCAGTCTGACTAGTGGTCTGTCTATTTTGTTGATCTTTTCAAAAAACCAGCTCTTGGATTTTTTTTTTTTTTTAAGGGTTTTTCGTGTCTCTATCTCCTTCAGTTCTGCTCTGATCTTCGTTATTTCTTGTCTTCTGCTAGGTTTTGAGTTTTTTTTATCTTGCTCCTCTAGCTCTTTCAATTTTGACGATAGGGTGTCAATTTTGGATCTCTCCAGTCTTCTCATATGGGCGCTTAGGCTATATATTTTTCTCTGGAGACTGCTTTAAATGTGTCCCAGAGATTCTGGTATGTTGTGTCTTCGTTCTCGTTGGTTTCGAAGAACTTCTTAATTTCTGCCTTCATTTCATTGTTTATCCAGTCAACATTTAAGAGCCAGTTGTTCAGTTTCCATGAAGCTGTGCGGTTCTGAGTTAGTTTCTGAATTCTGAGTTCTAACTTGATTGCACTATGGTCAGAGAGACTGTTTGTTATAATTTCAGTTGTTTTCCATTTGCTGAGGAGTGCTTTACTTCCAATTATGTGGTCAATTTCAGAGTAGGTGTGATGTGGTGCTGAGAAGGATGTATATTCTGTGGATTTGGGGTGGAGAGTTCTGTCAGTGTCTATCAGGTTTGCTTGTTCCAGGTCTGAGTTCAAGCCCTGGATATCCTTGTTAATTTTCTGTCTGGTTGATCTGTCTAATATTGACAGTGGAGTGTTAACGTCTCCCACTATTATTGTGTGGGAGTCTTAAGTCTTTTTGTAAGTCATTAAGAACTTGCCTTATATATCTGGGTGCTCCTGTATTGGGTCCATATATATTTAGGATAGTTAGCTCTTCTTGTTGTATCAATCCTTTTACCATTATGTAATGACCTTCTTTGTCTCTTTTGATCTTTGTTGCTTTAAAGTCTATTTTATCAGAGATGAGGATTGCAACTCCTGCTTTCTTTTGCTCTCCATTTGCTTGGTAAATCTTCCTCCATCCCTTTATTTTGAGCCTTTGTGTATCCTTGCCTGTGAGATGGGTTTCCTCGATACAGCACACCGATGGGTGTTGGTTTTTTATCCAATTTTTTAGTCTGTGTCTTTTGATTGGTGCATTTAGCCCATTTACATTTAGGGTTAATATTGTTATGTGTGAATTTGATACTGCCATTTTGATGCTAGCTGGCTGTGTTGCCCGTTAGTTGATGCAGATTCTTCATTTTGTTGATGCTCTTTCGCATTTGGTATGTTTTTGGAGTGGCTGGTACTGGTTGTTCCTTTTTATGTGTAGTGCCTCTTTCAGGAGCTCCTGTAAAGCAGGCCTGGTGGTGACAAAATCTCTGAGTACTTGCTTGTTCACAAAGGATTTTATTTTTCCTTCACTTATGAAGCTTAGTTTGGCTGGATATGAAATTCTGGGTTGAAAGTTCTTTTCTTTAAGGATGTTGAATATTGGCCCCCACTCTCTTCTGGCTTGTAGCGTTTCTGCCGAGAGATCTGCTGTGAGTCTGATGGGCTTCCCTTTGTGGGTGACCCGACCTTTCTCTTTGGCTGCCCTTAGTATTTTCTCCTTCATTTCAACCCTGGTGAATCTGACGATTATGTGCCTTGGGGTTGCTCTTCTTGAAGAATATCTTTGTGGTGTTCTCTGTATTTCCTGGACTTGAATATCGGCCTGCCTTGCTAGGTTGGGAAAATTTTTCTGAATAATATCCTGAAGAGTATTTTCCAGCTTGGATTCATTCTCTTCGTCACATTCTGGTATGCCTATCAAATGTAGGTTAGGTCTCTTCACATAGTCCCACATTTCCTGAAGACTTTGGTCATTCCTTTTTGTGCTTTTTTCTCTAATCTTGCTTCTTGTTTTATTTCATTGAGTTGATCTTCGACTTCTGATATTCTTTTTTCTGCTTGGTCAATTTGGCTGTTGAAACTTGTGCATGCTTCGCGAAGTTCTCGTGTTGTGTTTTTCAGCTCCTTCAATTCATTCATATTCCTCTCTAAGTTGTCCATTCTTATTATCTTTTCCTCAAATCTTTCTTCAAGGTTCTTAGTTTCTTTGCATTGATTTAGAACATGTTCTTTTAGTTCACTGAAGTTTCTCATTACTCACCTTCTGAAGTCTGATTCCATCATTTCGTCACATTCATTCTTTGTCCAGCTTTGTTCCTTTGCTGGTCAGGAGTTTTGGTCCTTTGTAGGAGGTGAGGTGTTTTGATTTTGGGTGTTTTCCTTTTTTTTGGTGCTGGTTTCTTCCCATCTTTGCAGGTTTATCCACCTGTCGTCTGAGTAGTTGCTGACTTTTCGATTGGGTCTCTGAGTGGGCGCCCAGATTGTTGATGATGAAGTATTTCTGTTACTTAGTTTTCCTTCTAACAGTCTAGGCCCTCTGCTTTAGGACTGCTGAGGTCCACTCCAGGCCCTGCTTGTCTGGGGTACACCTGTAGCAGCTGCGGAACAGTGAGGGTTGCTACCAGTTTCTTCTTCTGCTATCTTTGTCCCAGAATGATGCCCGCCAAATGTCAGTCTGTTCAGTCTTTTTAGGTGACTCATTGGATATACAGGGGTCAGGGAGCTGCTTGAGGAGGCAGTCTGTACTTTATAGGAGCCCAAGTGCTGAGCTGTGAGCTCCGTTGATCATTCAGGGCTGTTAGGCCAGTACGTTTAAGTCTGCTGCAGCAGAACTCATGAAACCCCTTTTCTTCCTCAGATGCTCTGTCTCAGGGAGTTAGGGCTTTCTTTATGAGTATCCGTTGCACCTTTCTGCCCAGCTAGGAGGCAGTCTAGTCACTATTTGCCGGGGCTCCGCCCTGCTGTCGTGGGCTCCACCCTGCTGTCGTGGGCTCCGCCCTGCTGTCATGGGCTCTGCCCTGTTGCCGTGGGCTCCGTGCTACTGTTGTGGGCTTCACCCTGTTGCCGTGGGCTTCGCCCTGTTGTCGTGTTGGTGGAGTCTCTCTGTTATGGTGGGTTGCCTCGGCAACGGCAGGCTGCGTCAGCAATGGAAGTGTACCTCAGTAGGGGTGGTATGCCTCAGTAATGGCAGACGCCCCTCCCCCACCGAGCTGCACCGTCCTGGGTTCAGCTGTGCCCGCAGTGAAACTCTCAACCCCAAGCGTTTTGAATCGCTGTTTTGTTTGTCCCTGTGGGGGTGGGGCCCGCCAAGCCTGATCACCTGGCTCCCTGCCTCAGAGCCCTCTTTTTTTTTTTTTTTTTTTTTTTTTAAAGTTTAATGGTTGACTCTCTCCCAGGTGTTTCAGTCGGCTGCTGATAGGGCACTGGGATCTGTGTGATTTCCCATGCAGCAACCCACTGCGCCAGCTCAAACATCTCTTCCCGGGAATCTCCTGGTCTGGCTCACTGTCCTAGTCCCGTTTAATCAGATGGATATGCTAATCTGCCCTCCCAATCTCAGATTGCCAGTTTAACAGGGCACCCAGACCAGTGCGTTCTGTGAGGAGTGCCACTGTGCTGTGCCGGCCATAACGGCCACGCGAGCCAAAACAGCTGCGCTGGCGTCCCATGTCTCTCCTACACCTGGGAATTTCTCCATTCTGTGGGTAACAGAGATCCGTCTGGAAATGCGGATTGAACTCACCCTCTGCGTCTTCACTGAGAGCTGCAATCCTGATTTGCTCCTACCATGCCATCTTGGCAGTCCCCCTCAATTTATTCTTTTTTAATGGCTACATCATCATCTGTAGGTGCACTGTAATTTGTTCAGTATTCACTGTTAATTTTTTTTTTCTAGTTTTTGCCATTATAAACAGTACTACAGTAAACAGCATTATCTATGTATTTTTTTTTAAGGTATGGAATAGATACCCAAGAATGAGTTCTTGCATCAAAAGGTAGAGACTAAAAAAAATTGTCAGCTTACTTTTCAAAAACATATCAGTTTAAATTTTCACCAGCAATATATGAGAGCATGCTTCTCCCCTTACATCTCTACCAGCAATAGGGTATTATAACTCTGAGTTTTAGTAATATTGGGGGTATAGAGAGAGATTTTTACTTCATTCACCTAATATTTCTCTCATTCTTAGTGAGTTTACAGATCTGTTTAACTTTGTTGACCATTTAGATTTGGTTTTCTGTGAATTGCCTTGTATTTTGTTTTGCCTATTTTTTCTTATCTTTTCATTTTATAAAAAATAATTTTTATAGATATTAAGCCTTTACTGTTTAACACATTGCAAGATATCATAACTGTATAGTTCATCTTGATTTTTATGATATCTTTAGATAAGAAAATATATAAATCTTTATATATCAAATATGCCCTTTTTTTTCTTAGTAGTATGTGGATTTTTTTTGTTGTTGTTAAAAAGGCCTCTTAGTGAGGGATGGTTGCACACACCTGTAGTCCCAGCCATTTGGGATTCTGTGGTGAGAGCATTACGTGAACCTGGGAGGTTGAGACTGCAGTGAGTTATGATCATGCTACTTCAGCCTGGACAACAGAATAAGACCCCATCTCAAAAAAAAAAAGGAAGGTCTCTTCCTACCATGTGTTGTATGAGATAGGTGTCTATGAGATAGCTGATCATTTATTACATAAACTAAGGATTTGCAAACTTTCTTCAAGGGCCAGATAGTAGATATTTTCAGCTTTGTAGACAAGATGGTCTCTGTTGGAACTATGTGATTCTGTAACATAAAAATGTTTATAGACAATTTGCAAATGATTGACTTGGCTTTGTCCTAGTAAAACTTTATTTATAAAAATAGGCAGAAACCACAATTTGGCTTGTGGGCCATAGTTTACTGACTCCTGATTTTTAAAGTGTCCTTTCCCACTGGATAAATATGCCACCCTGCTTTATAGTAAAGTCGTTTGACTACTGGAATCTAATTCTGGATTCTCTATTCCATTCTATCAGTATATGTATTTTCTTATGCCGGTAGTATTTTTATTTAATTTTAATGTTCTAATATCTATTGGAGCAATTTATCCCGTCTCCCTTTTTTCATACTTTTCATGGTTATTCTCAGTCATTAATTTTCCATGACTTTTAAAATCACTTATTCAATTCCCCATAGTGTCCTGTCTGATTAGAGGTTGAAAATACAGGGTATTGGGCTGGGCGCGGTGGCTCATGCCTATAATTCCAGCACTTTGGGAGGCCAAGGCGGGTGGATCACGAGGTCAAGAGATCGAGACCATCCTGGTCAACGTGGTGAAACCACCTCTAGTAAAAATACAAAAAATTAGCTGGGCATGGTGGTGCGTGCCTGTAATCCCAGCTACTCAGGAGGCTGAGGCAGGAGAATTGCCTGAACCCAGGAGGCAGAGGTTGCGGTGAGCCAAGATCGTGCCATTGCACTCCAGCCTGGGTAACAAGAGTGAAACTCTGTCTCAAAAGAAAAGAAAAGAAAAGAAATACAGGGTATTATCCAAAAGAACTTCCCCAACCTAGCAAGACGGGTGAAGATTCAAATTCAGGAAATACGGACAACACCACAAAGATACTCCTCAAGAAGAACAACTCCAAGACCCATAATTGTCAGATTCTCCATGGTTGAAATGAAGGAAAAAAGTGTTAAGGGCAACCAGAGAGAAAGGTCGGGTTACCCACAAAGGAAAGCCTATCAGACTAACAGTGAATCTCTCTGCAGAAACCCTACAAGCTAGAAGAGAGTGGGGGCCAGTATACAACATTCTTAAAAAAATTTTCAACCCAGAATTTCATATCCAGCCAAACTAAGCTTCATAAGTAAAGGAGAAATAAAATACTTTACAGACAAGCTAATGCTGAGGGATTTTGTCACCACCAGGCCTGCCTTACAAGAGCACTAAATATGGAAAGGAAAAACTGCTACCAGCCACTGCAAAAAAAAAAAAAAAAACAACACCGAAATATAAAGACCAACAACACTGTGAAGAAACCACATCAACTAATGTGCAAAATAATCAGCTAGCAGCATGATGACAGGATCAAATTCACATATAGCAATATTAACCTTAAATGTAAATGAGCTAAATGCCCCAATGAAAAAACACAGACTGGCAAATGGGATAAAGTCAAGACCCATCATGTGCTGTGTTCAGGAGACCCATCTCACATGCAAAGACACAGGCTCAAAATAAAGGAATGGAGGAATATTTACCAAGTAAAATGGAAAGCAAAAAAAAAAAAAAGCAGGAGTTGAAATTTTAGTTTCTGATAAAACAGACTTTAAACCAAAAAAGATCAAAAAAGACAAGGGCAGGCCGGGCGCGGTGGCTCACGCCTGTAATCCCAGCACTTTGGGAGGCCGAGACGGGTGGATCACAAGGTCAAGAGATTGAGACCATCCAGGTCAACATGGTGAAACCCCGTCTCTACTAAAAATACAAAAAATTAGCTGGGCATGGTGGCGCATGCCTGTAATCCCAGCTACTCGGGAGGCTGAGGCAGGAGAATTGCCTGAGCCCAGGAGGCGGAGGTTGCAGTGAGCCGAGATTGCGCCATTGCACTCCAGCCTGGGTAACAAGAGTGAAACTCCGTCTCAAAAAAAAAAAAAGACAAGGGCATTACATAATGATAAAGGGATCAGTGCAACAAGAAGAGCTAACTATCCTAAATATATATGCATCCAATACAGGAACACCCAGATTTGTAAAGCAAGTTCCTAGAGAGCTACAAAGAGACTTAGATTTCCATATAATAATAGTGGGAGACTTTAACACCCCACTGTCAATATTAGATCAACAAGACAGAAAATTAACAAGCATATTCAGGACTTGAACTCAGGTCTGGACCATCGACATCTACAGAACCCTTCACCACAAATCAACAGAGTATACATTCTTCTCAGCATCACATCGCACTTCTAAAATTGACCACATAATTTGCAGTAAAACACTAATGCATGCAAAAAAAAATTGCAAAAAAAAAAATGGAAATCATAAACAGTCTCTCAGACCACAGTGCCATGAAATTAGAACTCAGGATTAAGAAACACACTTAAAACTGCACAACTGCATGGAAACTGAACAACCTGCTCCTGAATGACTACTGGGTAAATAACGAAATTAAGGCAGAAATAAATAAGTTATTTAAAACCAATGAAAACAAAGATGCAATGTCCCCAGAATCTCTGAGACACAGCTAAAGTAGTGTTTAGAGGGAAATTTATAGCACTAAATGCCCACAGGAGAAGGGGAAAGATCTAAAATGGACATCGTAACATCACAATTAAGAAATAGAGAAGCAAGAGCAAACAAATTCAAAAGCTAGCAGAAGACAAGAAATAACTACGATCAGAGCAGAACTGAAGGAGACAGAGACACAAAAAACCCTTCAAAAAAAAAAAAAATGAGTCCAGGTGCTGATTCTTGGAAAAGATTAACAAAATAGTTAGACTGCTAGCCAGACTAATGAAGAAAAGAGAGGAGATTCAAATAGATACAGTAAAAAAATGATTTAAAAAATGGTATCACCACTGATCCCACAGAAATAAAAACTACCATCAGAGAATACTATAAACTCTTCTACGCAAATAAACTAGAAAATCTAGAGGAAATGGATAAATTCCTGGACACATACACCCTCCCAAGACTAAACCAGGAAGAAGTCGAATCCCTGAATAGACCAATAACAAGTTCTGAAATTGAGCCAGTTATAAAGAGCCTACCAACCAAAAACTGCCCGGGACCAGATGGATTCACAGCCAAATTCTATCAGAGGTACAAAGAGGAGCTAGTACCATTCCTTCTGAAACTATTCTAAGCAATAGAAAGGACTCCTCCCTAACTCATTTTATGAGGCCAGCATCATCCTGATACCAAAACCTGACAGAGACACAACAACAAAAAATGAAAATTTCAGACCAACATCCCTGTTGAACATTGATGCGAAAATCCTCAATAAAATATTTGCAAACCAAATCCAGCAGTACATCACAAGGCTTCCCCACCACAATCAGGTTGGCTTCATCCCTGGGATGCAAGGCTGGTTCAACATACACAAATCAACAAAGGTAATCCATCACATAAACAGAAACAATGATAAAAACCACATGATTTTCTCAATAGATGCAGAAAAGTCCTTCAATAAAATTCAACATCCCTTCATGCTAAGAACTCTTAGTAAACTAGGTATTGATGGAACATATCTCAAAATAACAGCTATTTATGGCAAACCCACAGCCAATGTCATACTGAATAGGCAAAAGCTGGAAGCATTTCCTTTGAAAACCAGCACAAAACAAGGATGCCCTCTCTCATTACTCCTATTCAACATAATGTTGGAAGTCTGGCCAGGGCAATCAGGCAAGAGAAAGAAATAAAAGGGTATTCGTATAGGAAGAGAGGAAGTCAACTTGTCTCTGTTTGCAGATGACATGATTTTATATTTAGAATACCCTATCGTCTCAGCTCAAAAATCTCCTTAAGGTGATAAGCAACTTCTGCAAAGTCTCAGGTTACAAAATTAATGTGCAAAAATCACAAGCATTCCTATATACCAATAATAGACAAACGAGCCAAATCATGAATGAATTCCCATTCTCAGTTGCTACAAATAAAATAAAATACCTAGAAATACAATTACAAGGAATGTGAAAGACCTTTTCAAGAGAACTACAAACACTGTGCTCAAGGAAATAAGAGAGGATGCAAACAGATGGAAAAACATTCCATGCTCATGAATAGGAAGAATCAATATTGTAAAGATGGCCATACTGTCCAAAGTAATTTATAGATTCAGTGCTATCCCCATTAAGCTATCATTGACTTTCTTCACAGAATTAGAAAAAACTACTTTAAATTTCATATGGAACCAAAAAGGAGTTCGTATTGCCAAGACAATCCTAAGCAAAAAGAACAAAGCTGGAGACATCATGCTACCTGACTTCAAAATATACTACAAGGTTACGGGAACCAAAACAGCATAATACTGGTAACAAAACAGATAGATAGACCAATGAAACAGAACAGAAGCCCTAGAAATAATGCCACACATCTGCAACCATCTGATCTTTGACAAACCTGACAACAACAAGCAATGGATAAATGATTCCCCCTTTAATAAATGGTGTTGGGAAATCTGGCTAGCCATATGCAGAAAACTGAAACTGGACCCCTTTAATACACCTTATTACAGAAATTAACTCAAGATGGATTAAAGACTTAAATGTAAGACCGAGAATCATAAAATCCCTAGAAGAAAACCAAGGCAATACTATTGAGGATATAGGCATGAGCAAAGACTTCATGACCAAAACACTAAAAGCGATGGCAACAAAAGCCAAAATTGACAAATGGGATCTGATTAAAGAGCTTCTTCAGAGCAGGAGAATCTGTCATCAGAGCAAACAGGCAACAAAAGGGAGAAAATTTTTGCAATCTATCCATCTGACAAAGGCCTAATATCCAGAATCTACAGGGAATTTAAACAATTTTACAAGAAAAACCCCCATCAAAAGTAGGTGAAGGATATGAACAGATACTTCTCCAAAGAAGACATTTATGTGACCAGCAAACATGAAAAAAAGCTCATCACTGATCGTCAGAGAAATGCAAATCAAAACCACATTGAGGTACCATCTCATGCCAGTTAGAGTGGCTGTCATTTCAGGAAAACATTCCTTCAGCACCGCCTTAAAAAAAGGAAAAGAAAAGAGAATTAAACTTAGAGAGTAAAGTCAGGAAACAACAGATGCTGGAGAGGATGTGGAGAAATAGGAACACTTTTATGCTGTTGGTGGGAGTGTAAATTAGTTCAACCATTGTGGAAGACAGTGTGGTGATTCCTCAAGGATCTAGAAGCACAAATACCATTTGACCCAGCAATCCCTTTTCTGTGTATATACCCAAAGGAGTATAAATCATTCTACTCTACAAACACGTGCACATATATGTTTGTTGCAGCACTATTCACAATAGCAAAGACTTGGAACCAATCTAATTGCCCATCAATGATAGACTGGATAAAGAAAATGTAGCACATATATGCAACAGAATACTATGCAGCTATAAAAAAGGATAAGTTCGTCCTTTGCAAGGACATGGATGAAGCTGGAAACCATCATTCTCCACAGACTAACACAGGAACAGAAAACCAAACACTGCCATGTTCTCACTCACTAGTGGGAGTTGAACAATGAGAACACATGGACACAGGGAGGGGAACATCACACACCAGGACCTGTGGGGGGGTTGGAGGCTAGGGGAGGGATAGTATTAGGAGAAATACCTAATGTAGATGATGGGTTGATGAGTGCAGCAAACCATCATGGCACGTGTATACCTATGTAACAAACCTGCATGTTCCATGCATGTATCCCACAATTTAAAGTATAATAATAATAATAAAGAAAAAATCCTAGCACTTTGGGAGGCCGAGGCGGGTGGACCACGAGGTCAAGAGATCTAGACCATCCTGGTCAACATGGTGAAACCCCATCTCTACTAAAAATACAAAAAATTAGCTGGGTATGGTGGCACATGCCTGTAATCCCAGCTACTCAGGAGGCTGAGGCAGGAGAATTGCCTGAACCCAGGAGGCGGAGGTTGCAGTGAGCCGAGATCTTGCCATTGCACTCCAGCCTGGGTAACAAAAGTGAAACTCCACCTCAAAAAAAAAAATACTACTACTAATAATAAAGAAAATAAATAAACTGTTGTGCCTGGCACATAAGTTAAATTACAAGTTATAGCTGGGATTGTTAGATGTTATTGACTTAAATCATCACAATTTTTCTGAGTTATTTTAACAGCAATGATGATGGCTTGTCATGACTCCTGTATTCTTTGATTTTATGACCAGTGGAACATATCTGTTGAATAGCTCACTTTTTAAATTGATGTATTTCTGGTCTTAACGTAGTTCTTCTTTGTGAGTTTCTAAGTGGTCCCACAAAAATCTACTTCTAGTCACTACCAAATACTTCTGTTTCAGTTTTCAGTTTCCTCTCTCTTTACCTTTCTTCAAGTTACCAGGCCGAATAGTTTGGAATAACTCTTTTGACCACTTTTGCTGAGTTGCAGTTCTAATGGACCAGAACTGTCTTCATTTATCCTGTTCTTGCCATTTGCACTGGCTTAGTTCTTGTGCCTTATCTCCTAGATTGTTTTTGTTGTTCATAGATATTTCTACCTGCTTCTTGTCCCTCCAGTCTATTGAGTTTTATACTGATGTTAATTTGATATTTCCTAAAATATAGCTAGACTGCAACCAAATAACATCACATGCGATTCCCCTAAATATCTGTGATTTTTTATTATCTTACTCTGTTAACTCCTGGGAATAGCCTCGACTCCCAGAGTGCTTCTAAACTTACCTCAAACGTCACCTTCCTCAAGAAGTCTTCCTTGATTTCTTCATATATGTTTCAGCCCTTCATACCATATAGAGATTATTTCTTTCTCAAGTCTGTGTTTGAAACACTTCCTTCTAACTTTTGTTTTGACAAATGTAACTATGGAATATTAGAGCCATAGAGGCTGGAAGATTTAACTAATTTTACCTCCTCATTTCGGGAATAAGACGACTTCCACAAAACTGTCTTGTCCAGTGTTCAGCTTATTATTTAATGGCAGAGACAGGAGAAGAACTTGGATCTTAGATATTCAGGCTTGTTCTTTTTGTATAGCAAACATAATATCATACAGCATATCATGAGCTATTTTACAATATTTCACCATGTAGTTTCTCTGTAAGCAGTAAACTATTAATTTCTCAAGGACAAGGATTGCTTCATTTCTCTCTGTATCTTTATAGATGGCTCTCAGAGGCTATTTTCTACTATAATGACTGAGTGAACAATAATAATCTGCTTTAGTATTAATATTGTTAATGTAAAACTTGAATCATATTTAAAGAAATAGGTAAATTGAGGCCTGCAGGGGGCAGCCCAACACAGCAAGTTTTGATTGCCCTAAGCTATCTACTACTCTGAGGTCTAGACTTAAGCAATTTAGTCTTAAATTGCTTCTTAGGTGGATTTTTGAAAACTGAAAACAACTATTAATTATAAGCTTATTTGGCAGATATATTTTTCCCCTTTTTCTTCAGCTTTATTGGAATAGTTTAAAATTACATTTCTGTTTTCTAGGACTTCAGTTGCTTTTTTTTAGCAGATATATTTTAAAACAATTGTCATGTGTAGGAGTAGGAACTATTTGATGCAGATGATTTGCCATTTTGTTTTTAAAACACAAGGTTAGAGCAGAAGGTATTTATTAGAACTTTTTAAAAAAATTGTTTTATTTATTAACTTCAAAATAACAGAGCATCTCATGGCAAATTATCTGAGTTATTTATAGCTGAGGAAATTAAAATATGCAAAGTGTAATCCAAAACTACTAAAATTATTATTAAATGAATCAACATTTTTCTCATTACTAATTTATTTGCTAAGCCAGGTCATTGTTTTAGTCAGTATTTTTAAGATTAAAAAATTGCTGGTAATTATAGCAAAGTATAGATGAATCATAATACCAGCTAACAATTTATTGAGCTTTATTGAGTGCCAGTACTGTTTTAAATTATTTTACATACATGTATTTAATCCTTACTGTTGTGCTGTGGGTTAAATGCTGTTACTGTCCCCTTTATATACATGAGGGAATTGAGATAAAGATTGGTCACTGAAACTTGCTTGTGATCACCTGCCTAGTAAGTAGAAGAGCCAGCATTTGAACCCAGGCAGTCTAGTCTGGCTCTAGAGCCTATGCTCTTCATCATTATTACCTTTCATATATATTAAGTTCATTGATTTTATTTTCTTATGCTTCTTCTATCATAACTTTGCATTTGAGACTGTTCTCCAGTTTTCACACACATCAGGCTTCTTTTACTCTTCTTTTTGGTTGCTTCCTGACCTCAGTCTGTTTTCTTCTAATAAAGAAAATGCATGAACAGAAAGTGAAAACATAATGTTCTCCCCTTAGTATGAAGAGATTGAAACAGATAGCTAAAATTGTGGAATTTTACAGAAAGTTTTTTCCTAATTATCAATTAGGAAATTTTTAGCAATCACATTAAAACATGAACTCTCAAACTTAGGAATAGAATAACTTTATTTCCCTTGCTCATGCATGTAGTATATGGGGCAATTTTAGAAGCCAAAATAGTTAATACCTCATTTTGAAAGACAGATTGTGAATGAGATAGTTTCAATTATTTCACTAAAAATGGATTTTCTTTACCTCTTTCTGCAAATAAATTCTTGGTTATGACAAGACACTTTGGGCCAGACCCAGTGGCTCATGCATGTAATCTTAACACTTTGGGAGATTGAGACCATCCTGGCCAATATGGTGAAACCCTGTCTCGACTGAAAATGTGAAAATTAGCTGGGCATTTTGACGCACACCTGTAATCCCAGCTACTCAAGAGGCTGAGGCACAAAGATCGCTTGAACCTGGGAGGCGGACACTGCAGTAAGCCATGATTGCACCACTGCACTCCAGCCTGGGCAATAAAGCAAGACTCTATCTCAAAAAAAAAATAAGAAGAAGACACTTGTATTTTTATTATGCTAGCCTAACATATGTAAAAATTGACCTTACTGACTTACCATTTTCTTTCTCATCCTCACCTTTTAATAATTTCATTTCTCCTTAAGACTTCTTTGGGAAAATAAGTAGATATAATAAAAATAAGTTGGACCTCAAGTGATCAGTTTTGATTTTTTTTGGCGTCGGGGGGAAGACAGATTCTTACTCTGTCTACCAGGGTGGGATGCAGTGGCACAGTCTCAGTTCACTGCAGCCTTGACCTCCCAGGCTCAGGTAATCCTCCCTGCTCAGCCTCCTGAGTAGCTGGGACTACAGGTGCACACCATCATGCCCAGCTAATTTTTATATTTTTTATAGAGATGGGGTCTCACCATGTTGCCCAGGTTGGTCTCAAATTCCTGAGCTCAAGTGATCCGCTCTTCTTGGCCTCCCAAAGTGCCGGGACTAGAGGTGTTAGCCACCATACCTGGCCTAAGTTAAATGTGAGATTGCTTAAAATGTTATAACTGTTGAAAATAGAGCTCTTCTATAGCTATTTATTTAATAGTATTTATATCACAAATAAGATCTTAATGTATAGCTCTTAGAAGAAAATATATTAAAATTTAAGTCTACTGCCTGGTTTATATTATTTTTTTTATTTTTTTATTTTTTTTTTGAGATGGAGTTTCGCTCTTGTTACCCAGGCTGCAGTGCAATGCTAAGATCTCGGCTCACCGCAACCTCCACCTCCTGGTTTCAGGCAATTCTCCTGCCTCAGCCTCCTGAGTAACTGGGATTACAGTCATGCGCCACCATGCCCAGCTAATTTTTTGTATTTTTAGTAGAGACGGGGTTTCACCATGTTGACCAGAATGGTCTCGATCTGTTGACCAGGATGTATATTATTATTTTAAAGGACCTCAGATTACAGTTACTGTTAGAATTTCTTGGAAGAATTGTCAACTCTGATAATATATGCCAGAGGTAGCCTATACCTTAGGCATTGAACAGTTAGAATCTTGCTGCTGCTTTAATGATTGATTTCAGTCCTCCCATTTTTCATTGACTGAAATGGGCGTTAGTTTCCAGATTTACTGCCGGCCTAATACATTCTTGGTAGTTGCAAACTTCAGCTTAGTTCCTGTCCAAAGAATGTTTATTCCTTCAACCTTACTGTTGGAAAAAGACCTCTGAGACCCATATTGATTTCTTTATGTCACTAACACATTTTTCTTTCAATCCCTTTCCATCAAGGAGAATGTTGGCATCCAGAATTATGCCCCTTAGGGTGATTATTCAGTCTGCTGACAATTTCATGGTGGAAGAAAATCTGCTTAATCATTATCTATTCCAATAGTGAAAACTACCTTCTAATTTTTTTTTCTGTTCTTCTCATAAATGATTTTCATATAACATGCCAGAATACACAACACCTGTCTGTTAAGAACGGAATTACTAGGCTTTGATTCTTGGTAGTGGTTCCTTCTTTTGGGTAAATATGAGAGTTGCTTTTGCTCTAATTACTCATACTTTTAAAATAACTATTTGGTAATAATTTCAAGTAGGTAATATATAGGGTTATCATTCAGGAATATTAGAAGAAAAAAATCAATTTGAAAATACAAAGACTAATGTCCTGTTCTTTATTTCTAACCTGAGCCTGGGTAATTTTGTTTGACATTTCGTATCAGGATATGATACTCATTAATGGAGTATATGCCTCAGTTCTTGTACAATGCCTGTTTTTTGCTTTTATTAAATTTTCAAGGTTTTGTGGGATTTTATACTTTTGCTTTGCAGTCCATCAGATTGTAATAATTAGTGCCAAAGAGATGATTTAAGTACAGATACATATTGTTGTGTGCATTGATTATATTGGTATTACATATTGATACAGATATTGACATATATGTACTTGAAACCCCTGAAATCTTAAGCAAGTTGCTTTTTTTGCAGATTGATTTTGTTATATTAAAGTGTAATTCTCAGCTTAGTATAAACATTCAGTTGTATTATCTGATTTTGATATCTTGGGAGCAATTTACAGAATATGTTTGTCTTCAGCAGTGTGTATTTCTGAATGGTCGCTTTAGAAAAGGCTGTCAGTTTAAAGGAGGGTCCATATTGGTTCAAACAACCACTGTTGTATTGCTTAGAGGGGATAAGCAGGTTGGGAGAGGTCTCTATCAATGGAATGATGAGTTTGATTATAATTAAGTTAAACAAGATTGGATACACATTTGGAAATCATACTTGAGTAGACTATGTGTCTGTCTTGGGTGTAATATTTTCATGAAAGTCACCATCTGCATATCTATGTTGTCACACAGTTGTGTGCACAACATAAAATGCTAGTTGTGAAATAATGTAAATTCTGAATTCACTGAGTGATTTGTATATAGTCATCTGTCAATATCTATGGGGGATTGGTTCCAGGATGTCCCTCGAATACCAAATTCTACTGATGTTTGAGTATCTGATATAAAATCGTGTAGTATTTGCATATAATCTATGCATACCCTCCTGTATACTTTCTGTTATCTGTAGCGTGTACTATTTTATACACATCTATACACTGTGCAAATAATTGTTATACTGTTTTTAGGGAATGATAATAAGAAAAAAAGTCTGTACATGTTTGGTACAGATGCAATTTTTTTCCCAAAACATTTTCGACCTGTGGCTGGTTGAATCCGCAGATACAGAACCATGGATAGGGAGGGCTGACTGTGTTAGATATATTGCTGAGTTAATGTGCATGAAATTTGGAACACCCAAACTAATGTATGTTAATTATTTTTGAACTTCATTTAACCATGTTTTATATCATATTAAACTTTATAACGTTAGTAAATAGAAATGACATGAAATGTAGAAAATCAGTGTATGTTAAGAAACAGCTTGTTTTCAAAGTTGAAGACTCATACAGCCAATGTAGTACTTACTCTTAACATTTTGTTTAAATTTTTCAAGCATCGATAAGAGGAACATAGATTATTTCATAGTTATAAAACAAGAGAATGTATTCTGCTCATTTAAAATTTGAAAGAAATAATATATGTCAATAGGCCTTTCTGTTCTTTACTCATTTTCTCTTTTTCCCTTCTTCCTTTTTTTCTTTATGTTTCTGTCCCACTTTTCTTCCCTCATAGGATCCTCCCTTTTCTGTGCCTCAGTAATCTGAAAAGTGTTTTTACTACATAGTAGAACATTTCCTATTTTAATTTAAGTATTGAAGTTTACTTTTAAAAGCAGAGCTTTGCTAAAGGAAAAATACCTGTATTAACTTACATTTAAAGTTTCTTTCATCATGATGAAGATAATTATCTGTTACTTCTAAGAAGTAAGTCATTTCTGACTCTGTGTACATGTTTAACTTAGAATCAGCTAGGGCAAGTCTGACATCTGCTTATGTAATGCAGCATTCATACTCTTCACTAGGTGTTCATTTTAGCTGCAGATGCTTCATATAAAACAGGGTAGAGTGGCTTTCAAAAGGATCTACACATCAAAGTATAACTTGGACTCTGGTTTTTATACTGCTTGAGGAATGCTTAAAGGAGTAGGACTAACAAATTTACTTTTTGCCCAACACATTCTTTCAGAGTTTTTAATCCTTTTTACCTACATGCCTTTCTAAGCCATTTCACATACAATTGAATAGTTTTATTGCTTTAGCATGTTTTTTAAATGTTCACATTCAATATTGTGATTCATTTTTTGTGTAGTAAGGAAGATTTCATTTAACTGTAATTTCTGGGGAATGAGGCTGCTACCCTTGGAGCCTTAAATATAATTATTGGAATAAAGCATTGTATTTTAAATTAGAATATCACACACTTCCACTCTTTCCTATAGTTTGGTTGGTAGTTATTCATGAGGCCATGTTTGTTATCTTTTAAGACCTGGTTCTGAAAAGAGATTTAAAATAAGTACAGTGACTATAATTTTAACTACAACATATCCTTTTTTCCTAGCAGATTCTTTGAAACAGAATGCTTCTTACTCAACCCCTTTCCAAAGTCTCTTTTGCATTTCTCAGATGGATAAATTGTCACTTAAATTACACAAGAAGCACATTAATATCTGATGTATACCATTTTCTTAGAACCCTGTTTAATAATCACCACTTAAGTCTGCTATATACTGTTTATACTATTTTAAAACTTCCATTATGGAAAATACATATATAATTTGACTTGTTCAATTGATGGTTTTATACTATCATTATCTCAACCGAAAATACTGTTGGGATATATCAACCTACTTTGGATTCTAAGACCGTTCTCTCTTCATATATTCCAAACTTTTGAATTTTTTTGTGGAGATAGGTACTTACATTGTAAATAATAGTTAACTTCCTAGGACAGGCCATATAAGTAATTGTGAAATTGAACTATGATATGAGTTCTGTAGACTCTAACCTGGGTTTATAGCACTGTTCTTTTGTCATGCCAGATTCTAATTCAGAAATCTATAAGAGGAAGTGTACCCTCTTACTATAGTTTTCTCCTCCCCATTGATGTCATAGCAGTGTGGGTGGGAATCCTGAGGTTCCAAGCTAGTGAGGAAGAAAGTGAAGATGAGGAGGAGTTAGTTCCTTGCCTACCCTAACTTGTGGCGAGTGTTCTGGAAAACTTCAGAAATAGTGGAAACAGTGAATCCACAATATGGGTAGTTTATTAGTAAGGACATTTTTAATGGTCCCATATCTGATGATTTTATTTCATATTACCACTTATAATGAAATTATATATTTTAGTAAATCTTTTTAAACTAGCATATTATAATTTCAAAACTTTTTAGCTTATTTTCAGTATCAGAACTTGAATATTAAATGAGTTTTGGTAAATAATTAAGACAAAGTTACTTGAATTCCCACAGGTAACTTAAAACTGCTATGATGCTATACAACTTTTTAAGAAAGAAATTTGTAATTTTTCTGAATTGATGAGGTAGAAATGTATCTCTGATCTTTGTTGTTTTGGAGTTCTTGACACTTTAATTTTTTAAAAATTCGTTTTTATGAAATATAATTCTTTTTTGATAAAAACCATAAAATTCATAAAACAAACGTATGGTATGATGGATAGGTATAAATCAAATGCTGATGAAGTTAGCCATCATCACAGAATGATTCCCTCTGCTACTTAAAAAAAATTTTTTTAATTTGTTTTTATGAAATGTAGTTATTTTTTAAAACCCATAAAATTCATAAAACAAACGTGGTATGATGCGTAGGTATAAATCAAACACTAATAAAGTTAGCCAGCATCCCAGAATGATTACCCCGTCACCCATATGAGAACTTTTTTTTTTTTTAATAACAGCTTACTAGAAGTATAATCTCAATACTATAGAGGTCACCATTTCATTAATTAATTAATTCATTCATTCATTCACTCATTCATTCATTCATAGACATGTTCTCTGTTGCCCAGGCTGGTGTGTATGCTGGTTATTTACAGGTATGATTATAGTGCAGTACAGCCTGGAACTCCTTGCTCAAGTGATCCTCCTGCCTCAGCTTCCCAAGTAGCTAGGACTATAGACATGTGCCACCATGCTCGGCAGAGGTCACCCTTTTAAAGCATGCTATTCATTGATTTTAGGAATCACTGAATTATAAATTGCACAGAGTTGTGCAACCATTGTCATTATAAAATTTCAGAACATTTTCATCACCCTAAAAAGAAATCCCATGCTCATTAGCAGTCACTTACGTCATTCCCCCTCCCTTTAGCCCTTGATAACTACTAATTTATTTTGTGTCTCCATGTATGTACCTATTCTGGACATTTATGTAATTAACATCATATAATATATGGCCTTCTGTGGCTTCTTTTGCTTGCGTATTATTTTAAAGTTTCATTCATTTTGTAGCATATATCAATACATCATTCTTTTTATGGCCCAATAATATTCCATTGTATGATGATAATCACATTTTGTTTATCAGTTCACCAATTGATAGACATGTGGATTGTTTCCACTTTTTGGCTGTTATGAATAAAAGCTGCAGTTAATATTTATGTACAAATGTTTTGGTGAACATATATTTTCATTTCTCTTGGGTAGATACTTAGGAGTAGAATTGCTGGATTGCATAGTAATTTCATGTTTCCATGTTTAACCCTTTGGGATATTGTCAGGGTGTTTTCCAAAGCATCTGCACCATTTTACATTTCTACCATTAGTATATGAGGGTTCCAGTTTGTCCACATCCTTGCCAGTGCTTATTTTCTATAGTTTTAATTACTGCAATCTTAGTGGATGTGAAAAGGTATATCATTTTGGTTTTTGCTTTTCTCTAATGAGCACTGATGCTAAACATCTTTTCATGCATTTAACTAGCCATTCATATTTTTTAGGAGAAATGTCTTCAAATCCTTTGCTCATTTAAAAATTGCCTTCTTTATCTCTTTATTTTTAAGTTTTATAAACTCTTTACATATTCTGAATACTAGTCTCTTATTCGATATGGTTTGCAGATATTTTTTCCCATTCTGTGGGATTTATTTTCTTGATGATATCATTTCAAAAACAGAAGTTTTTAACTTTGATGAAGTCCAGTTTGTCTATTTTTTTATTTGATTGCTTATGTTTTTAGGCTGCCATATATAAGAAACTATTTCTTAATCCAAGGTCACAAACTTGTCCTCTTACATTTTCTTCTAAGAATTTTATAGTTTTACTCTCTTACTTTTTCATATATTTTAATAGTATTCAAGTGCTCTATTTTTTTAAGTTCATTGATCGGATTAGATAAGTGGTGAAATCTGTAAAGTATATCACTTGCCTTTATTTGCTACTTCTAAAAATTTCACAAGAATTTTTATGAAATTTCCCTTGATGTTACTTCAGTAGAATACATTTTTAAAAATTATTTGTGTCAGAAACAAATAATAAATACTACCACGTTACAAATTTAGCATTCACTGCAGAACCCATAGACCATGCCTAGGGGCTAAAGGTAGGTCAGGCTCTTTTCACTAGCTCCTAGCCCAGGTTTAGAATCAGTTTTCTCCTGGGTTCGACACTTAACTGGGCATCAGGAGAACAGAATTTCACTTTTGAGATCAGCACAGCTGCTTTTACTTAGACATTTCTTCTTGCTATTTTGATTTCTTTGTTTATACTTAATTAAAAGTGTTTAATTACTTTATGTATGTAAGTACACCAAAAAGATAAAACATGTTCATATGCAGAAATGCCCTTTGATTCTTCAGAGGAAAATAGTTTATTAATTACGATCTTCTTGTATTAGTCCTTTCAGTGTGGCTTTGGGTAAAATTAGCAAAGATATTTTAAAGCTATTATATATAATGAAATTTAAACTATACTTGGTATGACTTTTCAACTTTTTTAGGAGAAAAGTTTAGAGAATTTACCTAATTATTACTAAAAATATCAATCCTAGCACTTTTATATTAAGCTTCTTTTTTGGCTACTGAGAAGTTTATATAAAAATTTAAAAACAGTACTATTTGTCCTGTAAGTGGGCTTATAAACAGCATCAAATTGATCTTGATCCCAAGAAAGGGAAATAGTACTTCTCTGTAGCACACGTTATTCAGTCAAAGAATATGAAGAGGAAACAAACTGTTGCCCTTATTTGAAGAAAATTTGCCCCAAGTATTTATATGACAAAGTATATTTGGCATTTTCTAGACAGAATTATAATAAATACAACAATTTGAATAAGACAGAACATAAACTTCAAACCAGATTGTGGATATAATTCTGATGGGTGCTTTTTATTTAATCATTGTCTCAATTAAGAAACTTCTGCTTTGGAAATGAAGTGTCCCTGACTATAATAATGACAGCTTTTCAAATGTTAATTATTATTTTTTAGTGTTGTTGAGAATATTAAAAGTGGGCTTCAGACTCTCATAGCATAAGTACAAAAAGTGCTTATTTTCAAGTCTCCTATTTCTCTACATAAAGGATAAAAGTAGTCTGATAAGTGCCACAGACTCCCACCCACTCTCCTCTCTGTTCCCCCTCTTTCTACCATCAAAAGACTGTTTACTGTAAAGCTTTAAAAGCATTCATTTGAAAATGGTCTGTTCTTTTTATTTAATGAAGTATTGTAATTGTGTATATTCTTAATATAAGTCTTCTTTTGAAAATCATGTGATGCAAAATTTGACATGCATGAATGTATCTTAAGCGAAATATGCATGGGACAGTTTGAAGCAGATATCATATGTCATTGTTGGTAAAGTGTGGCAGCATTTCCTGTGTAAACCCCTGTTTTCTTTTTCTTTGTGCCACATAATATTTATTCTAATTAACAAGACTTCAAAGGAAACTGAACTTTGAATACCAGTTATTTTTTCTCTCTGTAATGGGTTCTCTAACAACTAAATACTATTACCTTCTTTGGTTCTACATTTCACAATGGTTTAAGAGAGGTATGAAAAGAACTAGTTATTGTTAAGCGCCTGTTGCATTAGATATTTCCTATATCTCATCTCATTTAATTATCACATCCATTGTTCAAAGATAAATTTTCCTCGCTTTTCAGATTCAGAAACAAGACTCCCAAAGGTTAACGTAATTTGCTCCAGATACACAGTACATTGTTGGGAGTTGGGAATTCCAACCAAACCTTTGTTAATTCCATTCCATTTCACATTCCAAGCTCTGTATGCTATAGCCTGTAACCCACTTTTCTCTCCTTATCCATTAATTTCTCACAAATATTGTTATATTCAGACTGTGACTGTCCTCTGAATACTCAAAAGACTTTTATCTTTTTCTCTATTAAAAAAAAATGATCTGTTTCAAGCTGGAAGCTTGAAGACCTTCTGTATTCCCTCCTTTGTTTTTATCTTCTTTTGAACTTCCCTACTGTTGTAATGGTTTACATTCTACCACAATTAGCACATTTTACTTTGTGCCTACCTGTATACCTTCCACTCTTAGAAAATGAAATTATGTAACCAGTTAGGAGTGTTTTGGTTTTACTCTAGCTGCCAAGAAGTCCAGAGTTAAAATTTGTGCTCAAGCTTTAAAATTTTTTTCATAGTGCTTTGTACATATTTCTGTTATCACATAACATTGTATTACAGTTATTTGTTTGCATGTTATTTATCTTTGTATCCATTAGCATAGTGATACTCTGGTAAATGCATGGTAAATATTTAATGAATGAAGATTTCTGATAAAATTTATTCCTGCCTTCTGGTTATTAGAGGATCCCGCACTTGAGTACTACTATTAAGATAATTCTAGGCCGGGTGCGGTGGTTCACGCCTATAATCCCAGCACTTCGGGAGGCCGAGGCGGGTGGATCACAGGTCAAGAGATCAAGACCATCCTGGTCAACGTGGTGAAACCCCGTCTCTACTAAAAATACAAAAATTAGCTGGGCGTGGTGGCAAACACCTGTAGTCCCAGCTACTCGGGAGGCTGAGGCAGGCGAATTGCTTGAACCCAGGAGGCAGAGGTTGCGGTAAGCCGAGATCACGCCATTGCACTCCAGCCTGGGTAACAAGAGCAAAACTCCGTCTCAAAAAAAAAAAGCTAATTCTATCTAAGCTACTTATATGTTAGTAGTATTAGTTGTTGTTGTACCTATGCTTTTGTTATAAGCAATCTCAAAGCTTTTTTTTAAACATAGGCAGGAAATAAAAACAATATTCTTCTTTGTAATTTGTTTATATCACTGTAGTGCCTATTACCACTGAAATACCTAATACAGCCTATTACCAGTACTATTACTGAAATAGCTACTTGATTCTCTAAAGTAATATACCATAGTATGCTTGGGTTTTTTTTTTTTCTTTGCTAAGGATCTATGAGAAAAGTTTTATTGCTATTCATCTCATTTCAGCGATGAAGCTTCACTAATATTTATTATGTAATATTTTCAAAAATAGTAAGTTTGATTCATTATTTCAAAATTGTATGTCAAGTGAGAATATACTGATTTGATTGCTCTAGTAATTGCCAGTAGGGTTTTCAATTTTGAAAGGTAGCTTTTGGGCATGAACAGGCACACTTATAGTTAGTTGTGTTTTATTAGAGTTATAAATTATAAAATCTCATTTTTCTAAAATGCCTTTTCAGTTTAATTTATGCTACTTATAAATTTGGTAATTGTATAAAAATGCAGCCCTTTTCACTTCTTGGTGTTTCCAGAGTCCATACCTTTTCTAGATTTAATTCTTAATTAACACATAGTACTACTTACATAGTTAGGCAAATCTAATTATATTCTTGATTAATCAATAAATAAACTTTGCTATTCCGGTTATAGTTTAGTGTAGCTGATTTTTCAAGCACGTACAAATGTAACAAGTGAAATCCTCTGATATACTTAAGCAACCCTTGTAAATCCAATAAATTTTACTTATAAATGTAGTAAATCACCATCTTATTTCAAAAGACTTAAAAAACAAAGTATATGCACACACAAAGTAGCTAATGAATAAGAACTTCTTATACTTTGAAAAATATAACATATGTAAATTAGCAATATAGTATTTTTTTCTTCAGCTCAACCAAGAAGACTAGAATGTCCCTCTAAGCCTCACTGGAGCAAAGATATTATGCATTCAGTTTACTGTGATTTGGGTCTTTGGGAGATCCTGAGCAGTCTTGCTCTGTCACCCAGGCTGAAGTGCAGTGGCACGATCTCAGCTCACTGCAACTTCCATCTCCCAGGTTCAAGGCCTGCCTCAGCCGCCCACGTAGCTAGGACTACAGGCGCACACTACCATGCCCAGCTAACTTTTTGTATTTTTAGTAGAGATGGGGTTTGGCCATGTTGGCCAGGCTGGTCTCCGACTTCCAACCTTGAGTGATCTGCCCACCTCAGCCTCCCAAAGTGCTGGCATTACAGGCATGAGCCACCGCGTCCGGTCTGTCCAATCTCTTTTTAAATAAATTGAGCCTCTTGTCATCATTATGTTCTGCCTGCTGTGTCCGTAGGAGACTCCCCCAATATCTCCATCCCCACTTGCCTTTTCATTAAGGCCATTTAAAGTTTTACAACCCAGTGTATTATGCATCTACTGGACATCTGTTGAGTTTCACTCCTTTGGTTTTTTGTGTTTTTCTCTTTCACAACTTTTTATCACTTTGTTTCAGTGAACAGAATCTCCTTTTACTCTGATGGCATTCTTGCTCCTCTGTATGGACTTTGATTGACTCCATAGTCAGTGAGCCAGATACATACTCTTCTAGCTGTAAATTGTCATTTTACATTTGTACCATCAGTGTGTGAACCACAATTTTTCCAAATGCTCATCAGCATTTGTTGTTACCACTAATTTTTATTTTAGATATTTTGGTAGGTGTGTAGTGGTATCACATTGTGGTTTTAATTTGCATTTCCTTAATGGCTAATGATGTGTGAGATATTTTCATGTGCTTATTTGCCACCTATATATTCTCTTTGGTAAAATGTCTGTTCATGTCTTTTGCCTGTTTTTCAATTGGATTATTTGCTTTTTCTTTAAACTGTTGCATTTTGGGAGTTCTTATATATTATAGACACAAGATCTTTCTCGGAAATATGGTTCACAAATATTTTCTCCCAGCCCACAGCTTATCTTCTTCACAGGATCTTTTGCAGAGCAAAAGCTTTTTTTTTTTTTTTTTTCAATGTTGATTAAGTCTAATTTATTAGTATTCCCTTTTATGGGCCTTTATTATTAAGTTCTAGGCTGATTTTGAATGTAATATTTAAATGATTTTGCCTTTTTTCTTCCTTGCCATTTAGAAAAACATTAAAATGTAAATTTCTGAATTTCATGATTCTGGACTTTGTAGCATACAAACAAATGAAGAGTAAATGAATAAAAGTAAATGGAAATGAAACCTTGAGTTAACGAAATTTGGATATTATTAACTTAAACTATGCATTACAGTGTTCTAAAACTAGTGGCCCTGGTGATGATGTGTTTTAAGTTACAAATTATTATGTGTCAGTGTTGTGTTGTGAATTGTAATATCTCAAAAACTCTATAATGTGTTATCTTCATTTTACATATACATATGTATATATTCCTGTTTTACAGTTGAAAAAACTGAGGTTCAGGAGAGATAGGTAATTGTGCCCATGGTTCCATAATAAATGACAGAAACAGGACTTGAATCTAATACTTCTGTTGTTGTTGTTGTTGTTGTTGTTGAGACAGAGTCTCGGCCTGTCACCTCGGCTGGAGTGCAGTGGCATGTGATCTTGGCTCATTGTAACCTCCACCTCCCAGGTTCAAGCAATTCTCCTGCCTCAGTCTCCCAAGTAACTCAGATTACAGCTGCACACCACCACATCCGGCTAATTTTTGTATTTTTAGTAGAGACCGGGTTTCACTATGTTGGCCAGTCTGGTCTCAAACTGACTGCATGATCTTCGACCTCAACCTCTCAAAGTGCTGGGATTACAGGCATGAGCCACTGCACCTAACTGAATCTAATACTCTTTAACAACTGCCTGGCATGTTTTGTTGCCGCATATAACTGTATGTAATTCGTAAAACTCAAACCTGATTTAAGTTTGCGATGATTGTGCCTGTTATTCATAAATTCCATGCACTGTCTGATGTTCAGCTTATAGTAAATCATTTTTTGTTTTATCAACATTAATGTTAATATTGGTTAACCTATTGGCTCTATTGGCTATATTGAAATAGAGACTTTTTCTTTGCATTTCTTTTGTTTGTTTGTTGGAAACAGGGTTTTGTTCAGTTTACCCAGGCAGGAGTCCAGTGATTTTAACAGGCTCATTGCAGTCTTGACCTCCTGGGCTCAAGCATTCCTCCAGCCTCAGCCCCCACCCCCACCCCCAAGTAGCTGGGACCACAGGTGCACTGCATCACACCTGACAATTTTTTTTTTTTTTAACTTTTTAAAAGATGAGGTCTCTCTGTGTTGCCCAGGCTCGTCTCAAACCCATGGGCTCAAGCTATCCTCTCACCTTTGTCTCCTAAAGTGCTGAGATGACAGGCATGAGCCACCATGCCTGGCCAGTTTTATTTCTTGAATATACATTTGAAATATGATTAGCCAGCAATTTACAGTGTAGCTGTAGCACACATTATTTATAGGAATTTAAATTTCACACTTGAACTATTTAGGAAAATACACATAAGATATGCTAAAATTTTTATGTTTCATTTTTCTACTTTTCTTCAATATATTTCTGAGATAAATTTCCAATATAAGAAAAAGTGATTGCTGTATTAGTGAAGGTGCATGAGTAGAGGAGAGATGGGGAGCAGCCAGGCATTACTACCTCAATTATTCATTTCATTTGTTGTTAAGAAATGAGTAACATACGTTTGAAAAAGTAACAAGGACAGTTTCAAAGGTGACTTACATTATGTTATTTCTCATGAGAGTAATACTGTTTCTTGGAAGTTATTGAAATAGTTTGCATATTTACAAATATGTGGCAAATTCAGGTATTGTGGGATACTCCTGTTTGCAGTGGCTTTCTTGTCTGTCAACATAAGATTTAGATTGCCATGGATATTGTTAGTCTTGTCTGATTTCGTATATACTGAATCAACATTTATAAAATTTCTATTTGTGGAGATTTAAAAATATTTCTCAGTATAATTTAGTCTTCTTTGCAGAGCTCTAACATAGAGCTAATGAGAACTGTTGAAAAGTTGGCAGGAGTGTATCTTCTATTCCCATTGCCCTTAAGAACCTCTGTACTTGAATGCATGATCTCTCTGTGGCACTTTTGTTTTAAGGTAATTGTCTTAGTCCATTTGGGCTGCTATAACAAAATATCTTAAACTGAGGTGTTTTTGTTGTTGTTGTTGTTGTTTTGGCAATAGTTTTGTTCTTGTTGCCCAGGCTGGAGTTCAATAGCACAATCTCGGCTCACTGCAGCCTCCACCTTCTGGATTCAAGTGATTCTCCTGCCTGAGCCTCCTGAGTAGCTGGGATTACAGGCGCCCACCATCATGCCCGGCTAATTTTCTATATTTTTAGTAGACATGGGGTTTCACCATATTGGCCAATCTGGTCTTGAACTCCTGACCTCAGGTGATCCACCTGCCTTGGCCTCCCAAAGTGCCAGGTTTATAGGCATGAGCCACCATGTACGGCCTAGACTGGATAATTTATAAAGAACAGAACATTATTTCTCACAGTTCTGGAGGTTGTGAAGTCAGAGATCAAGCCTTCAGCAGATTCAGTGTCTGGTGAGGGCTGCTCTCTGAGGTACTTTGCTGTACTTCTCAAAGTACAGCTGAGGCCCCACATGGCACAAGAGGAAAAGGTCTTACAAGCTTCCTGGGGCCTCTTTTTAAAGGGCATTGATCTCATTCATGAGGGCTCTGCCCTCAGGACCTAATTAACTCTCAGAGGCCTCACTTCTTAATAGTGCCATGATGAGGAATTAGTGTCAGCATGAATTTTGGAGAGGTGCAAACATTCAGATGATAGAAGTAACTAACTCCCCAAATTGAGTATTTTATGTATTCCTGATTGACTTAGGTACTTAATTGCTGTTTGCTAGCACACTAAATTTTTAAGAATAAAAATATTACACTGTTAAAGGCACTCTATAATAAATATTAAGCAGAAAATGTTCATCAGACTTTTGGCTGGGGGTATGTTGGATCTTTGTCTTTTAAAATAAGAGTCTCATTGAATGAGAAACACTTTGCTGGATGTTTTCTTGGTTACCATTTTACAGAGTTTAGCTACACTAATAGCACTGGGGCTTTCTCCCCACTAAGCAAATACTTCATCATAAAAGATTGTTGAAGGTTATACCTTTGTAATACTTGCTCAGATTTGGGAAGGAGTAGAAAAGAGGAGCGATACATAAAAATAACAGGATATTTTTCCAATAGTGAGGTTAGAAGAGAATTTCTGTTTTTTAGTATGTAACCAAAACTTTTTTTTCAGGTAATTTTTAATTTTTTACTTCTAATTATTATGGATACATAAGAATTGTAATTATTTATGAGGTACATGTGATCTTTTGGTATAAGCATGCAATATGTAATGATCAAATGAGGATATTCACCACCTCAAGCATTTATCATTTATTTGTGTTAGGAATATTCCAGGTAATTTCATTATAGCAAAGCCACCTCACAGTTCATATACTAATTAGGGTATGAATGAGAGCTCCAACTTCTTGAAAAGATTTCTTTGACTTTGTTCTTTTCAGGTCAGACTATGGGAGGTACATTTTGACCTTTTTTTTAAGTTGTGGGTACAGTCCTGCTCTATTCCTTTTCTACTGCACCAACTCCAGCTCTCTTCACATAAGCTTGCTGTATTCAGTCACCCTCTCACCAGTCATTCTGATTTTGCTTCATAACCAAATCACATACCCAGCACTGCTTTCCATTAGCCGTCAGAAAAAGCCTTTCATCAACATTACTTCCTTTGCTAAAAAGTATTAAAAGCTCCTTCATGGCCTGAAGATAGAAAATCCTGAATGAGGGGTGGCTATTTTAAATTATCACTACAGTTGCCTATTTATTTCTTTTCCTCTCTCGTCTCTCCAGCCTTATTATCTTTATGCATTTAATCATTTACACATAATTATGCATAATGTTGTTCTTGGTTTCAACTTGTATGAGAAAGTATGGCTTTTCAATGGAACGATGTATTAGTTCGTTTCACTCTGCTATAAAGAAATATCCAAGACTGGTTAATTTATAAAGGAAAAAGATTTGACTCACAGTTCTGTATGGCTTGGGGAGGCCTCAGGAAACTTGGCAGAAGGGGAAGCAGACACCTTTAGAAGGCAGCAGGAAAGAGAGGTGAGAGTGCAGGAAAAACTGCTACTTTTAAAACCATCAGATCTCATGAGAATTCACTCAGTATCACAAGAACAGCATGAGGAAAACCGCCCCCATGAATCACCTCCCTCCTTCAACACATGGGGATTACAGGTCCCTATCTTGACAGGTGGGGATTACAATTTGAGGTGAGATTTGGATGGGGACACTGAGACAAAATGTATCAAAGGATATCAATCATATTTTTAAAAACAATCCCTTAAGAGTTCAATTAGTGAAGTAAATTGAGTCATATTCAATGCATATTATCAGGATTTTAAAAAATTTTTCTACAGTTTATTTTCATACTTGTCACAACATAATTTTGGAGTACTATTTTAAAATATTATGTATTCAGTGATAAAGCCTCCATCATCACTAAGGTAATTTAGAGGAAATGAAACAATTTTAAAAGTGAGTAAAACAATGAGATTATTAGCAATAAATTATGGCACAGTGCTTCTGACAGTTTTTGTGAGATGAAATGGCTGCATCTGCTGTTTTGGAAATTGTGAAACCTATTGAAAAGTTGAAATAATGAAACTACTAAAATCATACACCCTCTACCTAGATTCACCATTAGTTAATATTTTCCTATTTTTGCTCTGTCTTCACACATACACACACACACACACACACACACACAGAGAGAGAGAGAGAGAGAAATATACGCATATTCTTTCTTTCCCTCTCTCTCTCTCTCTCAACTGTTAAAAGGTTAAGTTTTGGGGCTGGGAGTGGTGGCTTATGCCTGTAATTTTGGGAGGCTGAGATGGGCAGATTGCCTGAGCTTAGGGGTTCAAGAGCAGCACAGGCAACATGGTAAAACCCCATCTCTACTAAAAATACGAAAAATTAGCCAGGTATGGTGGTGCATACCTGTAGTCCCACCTACTCGGGAGGCTGAGACATGAGAACCACTTGAACCTGGAAAGCAGAGGTTGCAGGGGGCTGAGATCGCAACACTGCCCTCCAGCCTGGGTGACTGAGTCTCAAAAAAAAAAAAAAAGAAAAGAAAAGATGATTAAGTTTTGGTTATCATGGCACTTCTTTCCTAAACACTTCAACATGGATTTATTAAAAATAAGATTGTCATTATACCTAAGAAATTTGACATTATCTCAATAATATTATCAGTTGTCCATTCTGTATTTCCCCCATTCATCCCAAAACTGTGTTTTATAGCTGAATTTTTAAAAAATTACCTTCTTAATCCAGTATTTGGCCAGGGTTTTTGTTTATATTTGCCTTGTTAGTCTCTTTTAGAGATACTGAGAAAAAATTCTTTCCTTGGTATCTTTTTGTGTTGCTTTGCTTTTTTTGCTTTTTAATGCCTTTAACATTTGAAGGGTCCAGCCAGTTAGCTTTAGAATGTCCCACCCAACTTTGGATTTGTCTGCTTGTTGCTCAGGCTTAGATTTACCTGAATTTATCCTGTTAAACATTTTTCACAGTGATGCCACATTTTTGATGTTGTATAATTCTCATAACACCAAAGCAAAAGGCACCTAATGCCAACATAAAGTTTATGAAATACAAATTTGTAAATGGCGGCAACAAAGACTTAATTGCTTGAATTATTTTTTCATTTTTCAAATAGACAACGACTGAAAGACCTTTCATTCAGAAGCTGTTTCGTCCTGTGGCTGCAGATGGGCAGTTGCACACATTAGGAGATCTCCTCAAAGAAGTTTGTCCTTCTGCTGTTGCTCCTGAAGGTAATATAATCAGCAACATTAAAACATGTCTTTCATTTTCTGAAGTAAAATAAGCATTCCACATTTATAAATAACAGGTTATTTCAGGAAGATATTTTCATATCTTGTAGCAAAAAATCTTTTCAAACAGAAGCACTTAATATTTAATATATTATTTTGTAAATTGTGGACTAACAAAATGAGGACTTGACTCTGGCAAAATAAAATGCAGTTTTTAAATCACCCTCTTAGCACTTCTCTGGTACTCTGGTCTTTAACTTATGGATTCAGTTCTGATAAATACTACTTTTAATCTTGCATTTTGCTTATTAATTTTAAAGAATCAGAGATGGTAAAAATAATTTTCTTATTTTTTATATTTGAAAGTTGATAATACTGAATAATGGATGACTATTTTATTTGAATTTTCTACTGCTTTCTACTTGGTTATTACTTAACCTTGTTTTTTTAAGCTTTGACAATCTGTAAGTCCATTCAAAACTTGACCTGTTTCATGACTCTTATTATGTAACTTAGGTTAAGATTGTTTTCCTATAGGCAAGGGAAAAAAATATTAAATTTCTGAATTCTGTTTTTCTTTTCTTTCTTTTTTTTTTGAGATGGTGTCTCACTCTGTCAGGCTGTAGTGCAGTGGCGCTATCTTAGCTCACTGCAACCTCCACCTCCTGGGTTTAAGCAATTTGCCTGCCTCAGCTTCCCAATTAGCTGGGACTACAGGTGTGTGCCACCATGCCCAGCTAATTTTTTGTATTTTTAGTAGAGATGGGGTTTCATCATGTTAGCCAGGATGGTCTCAATCTCCTGACCTCGTGATCCACCCGCCTTGGCCTCCCAAAGTGCTGGGACTACAGGCGTGAGCCACTGCACCCAGACTGGTTTTTCTTTATTGCAACATAACGAACACTAAGAAAATGCAGAAAACAACAAAACAGTGCCCATAATCCATTCACACACACACACACACACATGAATATTTGAGATATACATATATGTATATACAGTTGGTTCTTCATATCCATGGATTCTGCATCGTTCCCACAGCAGATCAAAAATACTTGGGAAAAAAAATGGTTGATTATATCTGTACTGAAGATAAACAGACTTTTTTTTCTCATTATCATTCCCTAAACAATGCAGTATAACAACTATTTATATAGATTTACATTGTATTAGGTATTATAAATAATCTAGAGAGTAGTGACTTAAAATATACAGGGGGATATGCACAGGTTCTATGCAAATATTATGCCATTCAGTGTAAGGGAATTTTGAGCATCATTGGATTTTGGTATCCTCTCATATTCTTGAACCAATACTTCATAGATACCAAGTGATCACATTGTGTGTGTGTGTGTGTGTGTGTGTGTGTGTGTGTGTGTGTTTGTGTGTTTGTGTCTGTGTATGTGTGTATAAAATACCCTGCTGCTCTTGAATTCCAGCTCTATTACTCCTTACTAAACTATAGGGGAAATTTTCAGTGACATATTACTATATTGACATAAAAATAGCATATACTTACATTTATTATATAATAGAAAATTTTTAAAAACTTTAAATCCACGATGGAAAGAGGTAATGCATTAGTATATATGAAGGTAATACTTAACAGATAATGCTTGTTTCATATGAATGTGTTCTAAGTTGGAGGAATGTAGGATTACTTGCATGACATATACCACACAGTTAATGTAGCATATTGCATCTAAGGAAATAGTTTGCCTAAGTAGTAGAATTAGAAACAGTGGGTTTAGGGTAGTGTTGTGGTATTCCTGCCTAAGTGACTAAGCAAAGAGAGCTCCATAATATGGAGCCGAAAATATGTATCATCCAGCCTGAGAATATTGTGATATTCCTTAGTTAAATATGCTTGCCTGTATTAGCATTCCTACATGTATGTAGCGCTTTAAAAATGAAAAGAGGTTCAATAGGGAGGGAGAAGGACACCTAAAATATACTGTCAGAACCAATACCAGAAGGGATTGAAGGAAGAGACCACTGGCCACTACCCAAAATTATTAAAACTGGGTTTAAAGGGTTATAAATACATTTTTATAAAGTCTTCCTTGAACTTCACTAGCCTTTGTAGTAAGGTTTCTGATAATGTCTTACACACATCCATGTATCTCTAGTGCTAGGGTGAATGTTTGCTGAACATTTCAATCACTGAATTCTTTCTTCGTATCATTACCATCAAACATACTATTTATAATCATTAAATCATGGAGTAATTAAGTTGATTATAGTACCATCTTAGAATCCTAATCCATCTTTACTGCTGTGTAATTTTAACTTTTGATAAGAGTTTTAGTTAAATAATTTTTTTATTGCATTTTAGGTTTTGGGGTACATGTGAAGAACATGCAAGATAGTTGCATAGGTACATACGTAGCAGTGTGATTTGCTGCCTTCCTCCCCTTCGCCTATATCTGGCATTTCTCCCCATGCTATCTTTCCCCAACTCCCTACCTCCCACTGTCCCTCCCTTTCTTCCCCCAACAGACCCCAGTGTGTAGTGCTCCCCTCCCTGTGTCCATATGTTCTCATTGTTCAACACCCGCCTATGAGTGAGAACATGCAGTATTTCATTTTCTGTTCTTGTGTCAGTTTGCTGAGAATGATGGTCTCCAGGTTCATCCATGTCCCTACAACGGAAATGAACTCATCATTTTTGATGGCTGCATAATATTCCATGGTGTATATGTGCCACATTTTCCCTGTCCAGTCTATCATCGATGGGCATTTGGGTTGGTTCCAGGTCTTTCCTATTGTAAATAATGCTGCGATGAACATTCGTGTGCATGTGTCCTTATAGTAGAAAGATTTATAATCCTTTGGATATATACCCAGTAATGGGATTGCTGGGTCAAATGGAATTTCTATTTCTAGGTCCTTGAGGAATCGCCACACTGTCTTCCACAATGGTTGAACTAATTTATACTCCCACCAGCAGTGTAAAAGTGTTCCTATTTTTCCACCTCCTCTCCAGCATCTGTTGTCTCCAGATTTTTTAATGATTGCCATTCTAACTGGCATGAGATGGTATCTCAATGTAGTTTTGATTTGCATTTCTCTAATGACCAGTGATGACGAGCATTTTTTCATATGTTTGTTGGCCTCATGTATGTCTTCTTTTGTAAAGTATCTGTTCATATCCTTTGCCCACTTTTGAATGGGCTTGTTTGTTTTTTTCTTGTAAATCTGTTTGAGTTCTTAGTAAATTCTGGATATCAGCCCTTTGTCAGATGGGTAAACTGCAGAAATTTTTTCCCATTCTGTTGGTTGCCGATTCATTCTAATGACTGTTTCTTTGGTTGTGCAGAAGCTGTGGAGTTTGATTAGGTCCCATTTGTCTATTTTGGCTTTTGTTGCCAATGCTTTTGGTGTTTTGTTCATGAAGTCCTTGCCTACTCCTGTGTCCCGGATGGTTTTGCCTAGATTTTCTTCTAGGGTTTTTATGGTGTTAGGTCTTACGTTTAAGTCTTTAATCTATCTGGAGTTAATTTTAGTGTAAGGTGTCAGGAAGGGGTCTAGTTTCTGCTTTCTGCACATGGCTAGCCAGTTTTCCCAACACCTTTTATTAAACAGGGAATTTTTTCCCCATTGCTTGTTTTTGTCAGGTTTGTCGAAGATTGGATGTTTGTAGATATGTTGTGTTGCCTCTGATACCTCTGTTCTGTTCCATTGGTCTATATCTCTGTTTTAGTACCAGTACCATGCTGTTTTGATTACTGTAGCCTTGTAGTATAGTTTGAAGTCTGGTAGTGTGGTGCCTTTTGCTGTGTTCTTTTTGCTTAGAATTGATTTGGCTATGCGGGCTCTCTTTTGGTTCCATATGAAGTTTAAGGTGGTTTTTTCCAGTTCTGTGAAGAAGGTCATTGGTAGCTTGATGGGGATAGCGTTGAATCTGTACGTTACTTTGGGCAGTATGGCCATTTTCACGATATTGATTCTTCCTAACCATGAATATGGAATGTTTCTCCATCTGTTTGTGTCCTCTCTTATTTCGTTGTGCAGTAGTTTGTAGTTCTCCTTGAAGAGGTCCTTTACATTCCTTGTTAGTTGTATTCCTAGGTATTTTGTTCTTTTTGTAGCAATTGTGAATGGCAGTTCATTCTTGGTTTGCCTCTAAGTCTGTTATTAGTTAAATAATTTTTTTAGATAATTTAATGGTTTTTAATAAATTTACAGAGTTGTGCAACTATCACCACAGTTTGGTTTTTAGAACATTTCCATCCCCTTATACTTACTTGTTGCTAATCTCTGCTCCAACTGCCAGCTATAAACAGTCACTGTTCTGCTTTCTGTCTCTATAATTTGCCTTTTTGGATATTTCACATGAATTGTATCACACAACATGTAGTGTTTTGTAACTGTTTTTTTCCACTTAACATGATGTATTTGAATTGCATCCATATTGAAGCAAGTTTCCAGTTTGTTCCTTTGATTGGTGAATAATACTACATTGGGTAGACACATCACATTTTGGTTGTCCCTGTATCACCTGATGGGCATGTGGACTGTTTCCAGCTTTTCACCTTTATAAACAGGGCTGCTGGGAACATTCAGATAATGGGTCTTTCTGTGGACATGTTTTCATTTTTCTTAGGTAAACTCCTAGGAATGGAATGACTAGGTCATATAGTAAGTTTTTTTTTTTTTTTAAGAAAGTGCTAAACTTTTCCAAAGTAGCTGTACCATTTTACAGTCTCATCAGCAATGTGTAAGGATTCCAGTCTTCACATCCTCACTCACATGTATTGCTATTCTAGTGGTATCTCGATGATTTTAATTTTCATTTTTCTAATGACTATTGGTGTTGAATATGTTTTCATATGCTTATTATAATTTGTAGATCTCTTTGATGAAGTGTCCATTTAAATCCTTTTCTTATTTTTTCATGGATTGTTTTCTTATTTACTCAGTTGTGAGTGCTATTTATATATTCTGGATACAAGTTCTTTATCAGATATACAATTTGCAGATATTTTCTTCTAGTCTGTGACTTGCCTTCATTTTCTTTCTCTCTTTTTCTTTTTTCCCCCAGACAAGGTCTCACTCTGTCTGTCGCCCAGGCTAAAGTGTAGTGGCATGATCTTGGCTAACTGCAAGCTCCACTTCCTGGGTTCAAGTGATTCTCATGCCTCAGCCTCCTGAATAGCTGGGATTACAGGTCCCTGCCACCATGCCTGGCTAATTTTTGTATTTTTAGTAGAGATGGGATTTCACTGTGTTGGCCAGACTGGTCTTGAACTCCTGACCTCAGGTGATCCACCCACCTAGCCTCCCAAAGTGTTGGGATTACAGGCATGAGCCACTGTGCCCAGCCTTGTCTTCATTTTCTCTTGAAAGGTAAAAGCATTTAATTTTGGTGAATTCCTGTGTATCAAGTTTTTTTTTTTTAATAGATTGTGTTCAGTTAAATAATTAAAACTTTTTTTCTTATAGATAATACATTTACATGTTTTAAAAATCAAAGCATATATAAAGGAATTTAGTAAAAATTCTCTTTCCTAACTCCTGTTCACCAAACTCTAACCTAAGTTCCCCTTTCTAGAGACATCCAGTGTTGCCATTTTCCTGTATATCTTTAGAGATAGTTACGTAAATTTTAGTTTTGAACTCAGAATACAGAAATTTTGACTAAATAACTCATAACTTCTGGGAAATTTCCAGAAATTCAAGAATGAGCTTACTTTTTTTAAAGTTCATTTTCTCTGTGTTATAAAGGAGGTTTTTAAAATTCTATTTAATATCTATGTTTCTATGTTTTTGAGGATTTGGGAATATAGATTATTTTCATTTGAAGTGTAATTCAGAGGATAATAATTTTTATTGCTATAGAGATAAGCCCCATAAACTTCTTACCTGTCCATGGCAGCATTGGCTTTCAGTTACTCATTTCTCTGAATTGTGTTTTTTTGAGTACTTTGTATTCATACTTTAGAGAATATTGAAAAACTAGATGCTGTCTTAGTCTGTGTTGCTATAAAGAAATACCTGAGGCTGGGTAATTTATAGAGCAAAAAGGTTTGTTTAACATACAGTTCTGCTGCCTGGAGATTGGGCATCTCATGAAACCCTCAGGCTGCTTCTACTCATGATGGAAATTGAAGGGAAGTTGGTGTGCCCAGTGGTCACATGGTAAGAGAAGAAGCCAGAGAGAGCAGGGTGCTGCCAGACTTTGTAATAACCAGTTCCTGTGGGAACTAAGACCGTGAGAACTCATTCACTCCTCCAAACATTAATGTGTGGGCATTAATCTATTCATGAGGGATCCAGCCTCCTGACCCAAATACCTCCCATTAGACCCCATTTCCAACTTTGGGGATAAAATTTCAACGTGAGGTTTGGCGGAGACAAGCAACCAAACTATAACAAATGCTTTTGTCAATTAGGAGTAAATAAAATTTAAGCCAGAGCTTAATATTCAAGTAACTGCCTTTTTATTTTTTATTTTTATTTATTTATTTATTTTTTAGACGAAGTTTCACTCTTGTAACCCAGACTGGAGTGCAATGGCACGATCTCGGCTCACCTCAACCTCCGCCTTCTGGGTTCAAGCAATTCTCCTGCCTCAGCTTCCCGAGTAGCTGGGACTACAGGCGCACACCACCATGCCCAGCTAATTTTTTGTATTTTTAGTAGAGATGGGGTTTCACCTGGTTGACCAGGATGGTCTCGATCTCTTGACCTCGTGATCCACCCTCCTTGGCCTCCCAAAGTGCTGGGATTATAGGTGTGAGCCACCACGCCCGGCCGTAACTGCCTTTTTAAAAACAAAGGCAGGGTCTCACTATATTGTGCAGGCTGGTTTTATATTTCTCACTCAAGTGATCCTCTCACTTTAGCTTCACAAAGTACTGGGATTATAGGCATGTGGCACCCAGCCTAAAATGACTACCTTATTGCACTTTTCCTAGATGTTCTTTTGACAATCTTCTTTTAAAAATGTGTCATTTTAAATTTACTTTTGTATAACGCCCTTGACTATAGAGTGAGGACATCGCAATGAAACCCAAAACCTTGGAAGGAACATGTTCTGTAATAATTTTTCCCCTAACAGCAGCACCGTTGTCACAGACACAGAATGATCCATATTTGCTAGTCCCAAGTTTACATGGCGGGGGGGGGGGGGGTCTCCCTTGATACATTTGTGTTTTAAATATAAAACCTAAATTTAACCATTGCTTTTTAATCCAGGAGAGAGGGCTTACTTGAAATTTTATATTGTTTATTTTGTTAATGACAAATTCATTAGTTCAATTCATTTTTATTTCATGGTTGCCAATTTCTAGCTTGTGGGTGTGGTTGAGGAGTGCCTAAAGTGGGAAGAAATTAGTTGGGTGTTAATACAATATTTGATGTCTTTAAAGAATTGTGTAACTGTAGAGCTTTCAAGTTACCTTTTTTTTTGAGGCAGAATCTCATTCTATTGTCCAAGCTGGAGTACTGTGGCATGATCTCAGCTCACTGCAACCCCTGCTTCCCACATTCAAGCAGTCTTATGCTTCTACCATTCAAGTAGCTGAGATTACAGGCGTGTACCACCACGCCTGGCTAGTTTTTGTATTTTGGGTAGAGACGGGTTTTCACCATGTTGACCATGCTGGTCTTGAACTCCTGGCCTCAAGTGATCCACCTGCCTTGGCCTCTCAAATTCAGTCTCTTAGTTTTTTGCTGGATTTTGCCAAAGGTCTCTTAACCACTTAATTGCAGAACTAGGTTTAGAACACAGGTCTTCATCTCCTGGTGGTCTTGGTTTTTTTCTCATTACTATGCTGCCATTTGTTTTTGTTTTCTTTCTTTCTTTTTAACTCTTCGTTTAGTTTAAAATAGCATTCTGAAATGCTTGGTTTTTCCTATTTTACTTTCACAAATCTTTATTCTGCAATTGAATTGGTGTTTAGTATCTAATCTGCCTACATGTTCTTCTCTCTTAATAGTATTTCTGATATGATCTTAGGAACCTGAGCATCTACTGTTTTTATTTTGTTTGTTTTGTTGTTTTAGTGTTCCTATATATAATTCTGATCACTCTCATTGAATTTTTTAAATGGTGACTATGAACCTCAGACATGTAAATGAAAAGCACTCAAGTGCTTTGAACTGACACACTCTCTCAGAATATATCTTTATGCTCACTTTTGGTCTTACACTTGGGTTTCAAGACAAAATTAATGTCATCCTACACAAGAAAGGCACACATATTTGTGAAGCTGTTTGTTCTTTTAAGAAACTCTTTGTTCTTTCTTCAATTTTGAGGCTGCCCTATGTGTACATCCTTTTCTGGGGGATACACAGTGTGACTTCCCTTGTGGTTTTTTTTTTTTTTTTTTTTTTTTTTTTAAGAGGGGAGCAGTGAGGCAGCACAGCCACACAGCCTAATCCACAAACCTTCCTTTTAGGTGATTTCAGGTGCTAGAGGGTGAATACATCTGTGTGACAGACTTCTCCCCAACCAAACTGTCAAATGCTTCCCTTGACTGTGGAACACACACTTCATTCAAATGACATAGATAATGCCTATTCTTTTCAGGTGTTTTTGATGGTATCTTTCATTCCAGGAGGAAGCCACATCTTTAACGCCAGTATCTTTTCTGTAGAAAAACTTTTATCTTTGCCTCTTCCTTTTGGTATTATGTATTTTTTAAAAATTGTCATTTAAAAATCTGTGAAGAGTATCCAAAACATCCAGTCACTGTTTCAGCAGAAAACTGTTTTACTGCCTGGTTCAGTTCACCTGTAGTATTGTCAGACATGTCAACGTGAAGCATTTTGACACACCTGCACTCAAGTTGAAGCGATAGACTTTAAGGTTGAGTGTGTATGGATAAGAACTTGCTGTCATCACATGATGAAAAGAGAAAGTACTTCATAAAAGTTATGTGGCACCATTGTCTTCTACTCCCTACAAGTGATTCACTAATGCAGGAATTTTGTCTGATTTCATCATATGAAAGTAGAATGTATTAGTATTTATGAATACGTGCTTTAGGTCATTATTCTTGTGGAGTAACTAATGATGAAATGTTGTTTGTGGAGCAACTAGTGATGAGCTGCTTTGTGTATTCCTTTCTTTTTTTTGTAAATGGCTGAGGGAATTAGTCAAGTTGGAGTTAACAGGAAATGACCAAAGGTGAGCTCAGGTAAATTGTTTTTGTGGTTTCAGCTGTAGTTAAAATGACTCAGAGATGTAAGCTTCTATACCAGACCTGAAGTGAAATGTTTGTTTCTTTGTTCATTAAAAATAACACATCAAGAACACTTATTTTTTTTTTTAACCTTGGAGAATAAAAAATACCTATAAGCTTTACCTAATTATACTTCATTTCCCAGTCTTCTAATGTAATGTATAACAACCTGGTAAGCTAGGTGGATGGATCACCTGAGGTCAGTACTTTAAGACCAGCCTGACCAACATGGTGAAACCCCATCTCTACTAAAAACACAAAATTAGCTGGGCATGGTGGCACATGCCTGTAATCCCAGCTACTGAAGAGGCTGAGGCAGGAGAATTGCTTGACCCCAGGAGGCGGAGATTTCAGTGAGCCGAGAACACACGATTGTACTCTAGCATGGAAAACAAGAGCAAAGTTCCAGCTCAAAGAAAAAAAAAAAAAAAAGAAAGAGGGAGGGACGGACGGAGGGGGGGACAGAGGGATGGAGGGATATTCACATTGTATTAGCTGACAAGATACATTTTTTTTCAGTCATAAAGCAATTAGAAAAAGAAACATAAATCTCATACGAACCTTATAAGGGCAGATACTTCAACTATTTGAACAGAATTGAAGCTGGTTGATTAATATCTCATGATTGAGGTTTAAACCAGCAATAATAACAGTTGTCGGCATGATGGCACTGCCCCCAGAAGAAAAGGCACTTCAGTTTGCAAACTTATGCCACAGGAATAAAAACCTCCAGTCCCCCAAACCTCATCAGGTTGAAGGTTTTACAATTTCAGTAATTCTTTAGATACTCATTTAGAATTTGAATTAGAATGAATTAGTATCTCTGTACCTTCACACTATTTGATTTGAGCAATCATTTAGTTTTTTTTAAATGAATAGCTAGTTTTCTTATTTTGTAAAATAATGAGGCTTCCTGCTACCATCTTATAGCATGCGTCTAGAGTTTAAATGAACCGCAAGTTTTTTGAAGGGAGTCTTCATACTCCTTTGCATTTTTCAGGACTTTACATTTAAATCTATTTTTTTGTTTCTTAGAGTTTTGTTAACATTTTTCACAAATAAAAGAACTGTACTCATAACAAATTTACAAAGGAAAGTGATAAAGAAGGAGTTTTGTTTTTCTTTTTGTTGCTTGCTGATTTCACTATGCAAAGACAAGTAGTTGATATTCAGCCTACACACAGAAGTTATAAATGTATAATGCTCTCAATGTAAATCAGTATTGTGACTGTTTATAAAAATAAAGTAACTCAAGTTATGGCAACAGTTCTAGCATTGATTTTTGCTTTCTTAGAAGTTAACTTCTGGACATGATCAGAAGTGCCAGAAGTGTGGTTCTGGTATGGAAGAAATAAGCTTGTTTTACCAAAGGCACATTCATAGTCACTGCATTTTCTGCAGCCAGGCAGCCAGGCAGCCAGGCAGCCAGATTAACTATGATCATATACTTGTTAAAATATTTTAAACCTCTTTAAGTCAAGAGATCCAAAACTAGACAGTAACAGATAGTTGATGATCGTTTCACATTGAAGAAAACCGTAAAGAGCAACTTGTACATATATTTGGTGTTTAATCTCTTCACAAGTAACCATGGAAAGTCCATTTGTAACCTTGTAGAGATACTGTAAGCCTGACATATGGGATGGGGTCACTTGGCTATAATGGAAGCCTCTCCTTTCAGTCTTATTCTAGCACTCTCTGCTTGTATTTCTTATTGTGTACCTATTTTATGGAAGAAATGATACAATATCATTTACAGTGGGAATTCCAAAAGCTCTTTAAATGTAGCCCTCATAAGCAGAATTTAATCTGTTTAAATTTTCTAATTACAATATATTTTCTTAATTTATCATTATACTATTAAATTCTAAGATTAAATGAATCAAAATATTTGCTTTGTGCTACCTTCTCCCTCCATCTCTGCATGTTATCTCAGTACATGGGCTACACTGACTAATTCTGGTGGTAGAGAATCTCTTAATTCCTAAGTCCATTGACATATGTTTTTTTGTTTTGGTTTTTGTTTTAATCAGAGAAATAGTGCTGATTATTTTCATTCTCCATTACTGGAAATGATGAGATTACTGGACCTGGCTGAAGCTGCTTCTGGTTTCTCCTTCTTAATTATTGTTATCTTAATCTCAATATGTTAAATGAATTAACCTGACTTTCTCCTAAATGAGAAACATACACTTGAACAACTAATATTTCATCGTTAACACTAGAAAACAAAATTATCTTACCAAAATAATAGTATATGCAGACAAAAGGGAGTCATCTCTTCATTGAAACAGGTTCTGCGGGGCTTCATTCTGACCATATGTAAACAGTACAGTTATTGTCTGTATTTTAAATAAAGCAATTACATTGAGCTGTTCTATAATTAATACTTGAGAAATATTAATGGACCCTATTACACCCAACTAGAGTTACTGGGTCATTTTATGAAAGCAGATAAAAAATATTGTTTTCAAAGTTTATTTATGTATTAAGGACCAAGGTTTAATTTTTAACTTCTACCATATTTTTATCTTATTGTCAGGAAGCTTCTAATCAGTTTTAAAATGGCCTTACAATCACTTAATTTAATACACTTTGCTTTTTATAATTACAACTAATCATATGGGATTTTTTATATAATTTAAATTTTAGATTATATCTTCTTCACTAAGAAATACAAGGATTATGAGCAAGTGTCAATGAAAAAATTAATATGGACATATTTTTAAATTGTTTAAAACGTTAAGAGTCAAAGCTCTGGAAATATTTTGGACAGAAATAATAAAGATATAAAATGTACACATGGAAAGAGATATGTGGTATATATTAACTAGGATATTGCATGTTCATTAAGACCTGTACTACTAAGTAAGTATGGATCCGGAAGAAGTTAATGTAAGTATTTTTAAATGGGTTTGTATTTCTCTGATAAACAGCACTCTCCTTCTGTTTGTGATCATAGGATAAAAGCCCTGTAAGCTTGTATATGTTCATTTTTACTGCTACATCATGTAGTGTGCTCTTAAGATTGAGATCTCATTCCCCAGGAAGCATTTCTGTCTTAAGATTAATTGCCCTTTTTAAATCAGTGTTTGATGTATTTCTTTGGCTATATCCTGGCTTGGTTTAACCCTCTTTGACCTGACCTCGATGGCTATTACCTCTGCGGCTGAGACAAAATCCTTCAGCATGATGTATGCACTTCACATTTCAGCCTGTGGTTTTTCATGTCGATGGATCCAATTAGTTGATGTTTTACTAATGAACATATCAGAGGTTAAAGAATTTGTCAGACAGAACAAAATTGTTCAGGCTAGTGGTAATCAAAAAGCTCATCTCTCTATTTTTAAAAACTTTTTCAGAAGTATTAAGTATTTTTCAGAAATTTTACCTTCAGTATCACACATTCCGATATAGCAAATCAAGTAGTTTTCTGCTGAATTATAAAATATAAATATGAAGCCACAAAGCTGAACACAGTGGTTATACCATTGATTTTAGGATTCTACTCCATATTTATAAGTATGAGCTTTTAAAATTTTCTTGTTAAAAAATGTATGAATTTCCCTTAAAGATACATCATCCATTTATTTAAGCCTCCTTTAAATTAAAAAATATTTCACATATTTATTTTATTTCTTAATAGTAAGGAAACTCAAGCATCTCACTAGAATCTCAAGTCACCTGTTTTTAAAGACGTTATAGATCATATTCCTTGTTGAAATTGGCTTAGATAAATAAGAACCAAAACCCAGATTGGGATGGGAAAGGTAATTAGTAGCCATTAGTAACAGAAATCTTTAGAATGCAAATTTATAACATAGTGTGAGTGCTCAAATAATGATATACTTAAATGTATAACATAAAGATTTTGAAAGTTTTTTTTTACCTGAATGTTTTCATTTTGTTTTTAAATAAAGAACCTTACCTAAAATCTATTAAATAATATATCTGTAGTACAGTAGGGCACATTTGACTTATGGGTGATGTGCTGCACTTGAGTATATGTGTTCAGAATCCTCTTAAACATGAAAGTTTATAATATAATACTTAAGAATTTTTCTTAATGTCATCTAATTTGCGTGATCATCGAGTTCTGGGTTGTTGTTTTTTTTTTTTTTTGTCTTTTGAAAAATACATTTATTGAAATCATATGCCACACTACATAAAAATGGAACTGAATAATTCAGGATGTATTACCATGAGGCCAAATTCTGATAGCCCTTTGTATGCCAATCACATAATTGAATCCATGGTTTTTGTATATTTTTTGGTATATCTCTTATTTAAAAATGAACTTATTCCTTAAACGTGTGTGTAGGAGGAGAATCGCAATCACTCTTTTTGTTACTAAATCATGACCTTTTTAAAACTGATCTTCGTCCTCACTTACTTTATAAGTTTAATTTTTGACACTTTTGTTTTTTATTAGAGAGTGAGCAGGAGAGGGGGTGGAAAAGAGAGTCATTTGTGTTATTAAATACCTGTGTCCAAGTCCTGGGCCAGGGTTGCTGCTGAGTGCTTTGCTTGGCTATCCCATTTAATCCTTCATGTAACTGGAGATGAGAATTCTTAGTTCACACTATAAGATGAGGAAATAGACACTCAGACATTTAAGTGAATTGCTTAAGAATTCAAAGCTAATAAATTATGATGGTTTGCACTCTGAAAGAAATATTTTGCTGTTTAGGCATGAAAGATTCAGATACTAGAACTAGGAAATGTGTTGGTGATCCTCCACTCTGGACCAGTTTGCAAACTGACTCACAGAGATAAATAAGAGGCTATTATGGGTTATAAATCAGCAAGCAGAATTTAGGAAATGGTCTCAATCCCACATCAGCAAAAACTGCCATATCTTTACCTGTGTATATTGGGTTTCTACATAAAATTTTGTTTGTAGAAAAATTCTACACTGGTATGATCATAAGGATCATTCTAGGGAACATTTTTTAAAAAAAGAATTTACCCCAGAAATTGATTCACAAAGTCTGCGGAGGAGCTCAGTTCATATATATATTCTTTTAATTTCCCACGATTCTGATGGTCAGCTAGATTTTCAAACCATACATCTATACAGGCATCTTCATTTTATATATAAAGAAACAGCTTCAGCTGGGCGTGGTGACTCATGCCTGTAATCCCAGCACTTTGGGAAGCCGAGGCAGGTGGATCACCTGAACAACATGGTGAAACCCTATCTTTACTAAAAATATAAAAAATTAGCTGGGAATGTTGACAGGAGCCTGTCATCCCAGCTACTCAGGAGGCTGAGGCAGGAGAATTGCTTGAACCCAGGAAGTAGAGGTTGCAGTGAGATGAGATTGTGCTACTGTACTCCAGCCTGGGTGACAGAGCAAGACTCCATCTCAAAAAAAAAAAAAAAAAAAGAAGAAGAAAAATAGCTTCAAAGAGATGTGAGATCTTTAGAGGCCTTCATTACCAGAATTGGAATTCATGTTGCCTAACCCCCAATTTGTCTTTCATTAATACCTTGCTAACTAGTGATGCATCAGTGGCCCTTTCTCCTTTATGTCTCGTTTATATTATTGTATATTGATAACATTCATTGTGTATATGTTTATATATAGGCATTATTAATACATACATAAGAAGTTACCATTATTTTAACTTTATGATTTTCATTGACTTGTGTGGTTAATGTGATTTTTCTCTTTTTTTTCTTCTTTTTTTTCCTATGTGTAATTCTTAACCATTCTATTCATATAACCATAATCTACCAGAATATATTTTTCTTAGAATGTAACATTTTTTTACATGTTCACTTTTAAGTAGATGCTGGTTTTAAGAAGTGCTATGTGGACATTCTACAAAATAATGAGATTCTTCAAAGCCATAAAGGTTAAGAAATGTGGAAAACTCTGAAAAATGGTTGCAAATTTAAAGAGAGTAGAGACATGAAAATTAAATGCGATTTGTGAATCCTTGACATGACCTGAATGGGTCTCCCAGAATTCATGTGTGAGAAGCTTAATCCCCAATGTAACAGTGTTGGGAGGTGAGGCCTTTTGGGGGCTCTGCCCTCATAAATGGGTTAATGCTGGTACAAAAAGGGTTTTCAAGAATGGGATCACTGACTCTGGTGCTTCCATGGTCTTCCATATGAGAACACAGCAAGAAGCCCATACCAGGTGCCAGCACCCTGATCTTGGATTTCCCAGCCTCTAGAACTGTGAGACATAAATGTTTGTTCTTTATAAATTATCCAGTTATAGCATCACAAACAGACTAAGACAGTCCTGGACTGAATCTTAGATTGAAGAAAAATACATTATTGGGATAGTTGATAAATTTTAATATGGACTACATTATAGTATTCAATATTATTTTTTATTGTGATTACTGCAGTTATGTAAAAGTATCTTATCTTAGAAAGGGTACACTATAAGCTTGGAATCATAACAAAAACTACTCCCCAAAAAGTGTCCTGTATAAAAGAAGTTCATATAGAACCTAATTCACTTGATTAGTGTCTCATATGTTTGCCAAACTTAAAGCTTCGAGCTAGCTTTTTAAAAAAACTTGAGTGGAAGAGGCGTACAGTAACATTTTTCTCCTGAGTCATTTTCTTTATAGGGATATTTCTCATTCTAAGTATTAAGGTCTAGATTCCCATTTTGAAACACAAAGACATAGTTACCAAAAATATTGTTTACTTTAGCAATATCAAGTGTTTCCTTTGTATTGCAAGAAAAAAAGAGATATCTACTGATTTTTTAAACTGTTTTATTTACTTATTAATTTTTTGTTTTTACACAAGGTCTCACTTGTTTGCCAATGCTGGAGTGCAGTAGTGCCATCAAAGCTTACTGCAGCTTGGAACTCCTGGGCTCAGGAAGTCCTCCCACTTCAGCCTCCCAAGTAGCTGGGACTACAGGCATGCACTGCCATACCCAGCTAAGCTAATCTTTGTTTGTTTGGTTTTTTTATTTTTGTGGAGACAGGATCTCACTGTATTGCCCAGGCTGGTCTAGAACTCAAGGCTCAAGTAATCCTCCCACCTTGACGTCCCAGAGTGCTGGGATTAGACGTGAGCCACCACACCTGACCTGTTTTCTTTTATTAGTCTTGCTATTGCCAAAATGTCCTTCATGCCTTGTTATTTATGGTAGCATGAATTAAGGATAGCATATATACTTGGCTTATCTGGAAACATTTTGGACTTCGTTGTTTTAATAACCAAAGTAGTCGTTAGAGGTAGAGTTATTGTACATGGTAGGGCTAGCTATTAGAAAGCATTCCAGAAACATTAATTTTGATAATACAGCTCTACCAGCAACAAAATTATCTCAGCTATGAAAATATTTATTGACTAATTACTGTGTATGTCAGGTACCATGCTAGGCACTGGGAACAGAGTAATGAATCAGAGAGAAACTTAGGTTTGAACTTTCGAGGGAACTGCTGTCCTATCCCAAGAATCCCTCTGTTTAAAATTGTGTTATTGGGGAAAGAAAATAAATGAACTACATAAATCCAGGTAAAATATTTAGACAGATGTAGGCAGTGACAAAATAATATATTTAAAAGCTGAAACTTTTCTGTTGAGGGTGAGGGACATGACAGTCCTAGATTCTTTCCTTAGTTACCTAAATTTAGTTAGTAACACTTTTATATTATGAATTAAAAGTGGCCCTAGCTTCTAAATCAGAGAATCAATGCTACCTATTCAGGGTTTGGGAAAGGGGATTTATTAGGCTTGTTACACAGTGTTTGAATAGTGCTTATGTCCTCCAGCTTCTGTTGTACAACTCATAAACTCCAGCTATCCTTTTGTTGTGACACAGTTGGTCTTTTGCCTTTCAGATACACTGTGTATTATCAGTGGAGTGTATACCATATTGTATCTGCTCCCACATTTAAATATTGCTTTTGTTTCTTCTGCTGTTTCACAGTATACAAAGGTGACTCTGGCTTAAGGAAAAATTTTAGAGATAAGGAACTTTTACTTACACCACTATTCTTTAGTTTTTTGACTCAGTGCTAAGTAGGAGGAAGAATCTGAGAATATTAAAATATGTTAAAGAAATATAAGAATATGAAGAGAATTACACCGGAAATGTTTTCAAATATTCTAGGAAAGATTTAATACAGTAAAGCTTTAGTAAACTAGAACTTACAAGCAGTGAATCATTCCAGATAGCCGAGGGTTTCTCCATTTGAATACCAACGTTTAAAAGATCTCTCCAAAGTACTAATACTACACTTTCTATAGTATTCTGTATATAGCTTAATATTTTATTATGAGAACAAATCATTATATTAACACTGATCACAACTGTGTAAAAAATTATGTATAAATGCAACAAAGAAAAAATAATGAAAGCTTTTTTTAGGTTAGTATTACGAAGTCATACCTTTTTTCAAAATTGTTTTAAGCTATGGCACAGTGATTTGGGGGTTTGGGATGTTTTATTTGGTTGTCTTTGGAATTGTTAGTATGTTAAGTTTTTATTTTTGACATTCTTTTATCAACTCTCTGTAGTGTTTTGTGTCCTATGTTGACTGTCACCTCCCGGGACTGTGCTGCCTCTAACAGGAAGTCTAAATATTTCTTTAAAAGGGTCTCTTGTTTCAGGTGCCAGCCAAGTCATTATCACCATACATCATCAGCTCATTTTGCCCAGACATTAGAGCACTTACAGATTCAAAAGTTATTTTGAACAGAGCGGAAAGGAAAACGTAGAGTATTTCTCCATTATAGAGTTCCGTGATTCCCTGTTTCCTTGCCTCTGTCACCAGGAAGCTGAAAGGTTTATACATTGTATTTTGAAGAGATGGTAAAGGAGACAAACCCAGAATTGTGCTAAAGGAGTAACACAAAGTTTCTTCATGGTTCTAATTTTGTTTTTTTCATTAGAGGAGTTTGACTTTGCTTTCTTTGTTTTCCTATGACAAGAATGTTTCCATTTACTTTAAATGTTGTCAGTACATCACACCAAAATCATGAAAAACCCCAAATTAATCTTATTTGTAATACAATTGAATTTAAAAGGAAGTTGTGAATTGCAGCCTCCTTTTAATTGGCAAGTGAATGTTAACAAAAATCAATCAGGCTTTGTAACTCTAGCACAGGAATCCCTGAGTCAGATTCTTAATTCCTTCTGATTAAAATTTTAACTTATTAAACTTGTACATCTAAGACATTTTGGTACATACTTGAATGCTTTACTGAAAACAACTAAAGCTCACGTCTTATTAAACATCTTCTCAAATACTGATCTGATTTTTTATGATTTCTAATCACATTTCAGTTTTACATTATCAAAATATGTATGGACCTACTTCATATAGTTGTCGTTTTTAATAACTATATACTACAGTTTTTAATGTATAACTAAAATAAATTTTGGTCATTTGTACAACGGGCTGTTTTTGCCTCTGTAGTTTCATTAACGTCAATCTTAAGTAAGCACAGTAATTAAGAAAGAATGAATACTTTCACATAGAGCAACAGAATTTTTATCAGAATATATTGTAACCCTCAGGTTTCTGTTTTGGGTGATACATACTGCAACAGTTTAACTTTCTCCATGTCTACATTTCCTGTTCAGGGGACAAAACAGGTTTAAAATCCATTTAATGCACTAAGGATTCTCAAAAGGCAACAGAGTATTTTTTTCTTCAACTGTTTTGAGTCTTATTATTGTTGGATTTCTTTCTTGGAATAGATGGGGAAAAAAAGAATCAAGTGATGATTCATGGAATTGAGCCAATGTTGGAAACACCTCTGCAGTGGCTGAGTGAACATCTGAGCTACCCGGATAATTTTCTTCATATTAGTATCATCCCACAGCCAACAGATTGAAGGATCAACTATTTGCCTGAACGGAATCAACCTTAAATGGGATTTATCAGAGCATGTCACCCTTCTGCTTCAATCAGGTTTGATGGAGGCAACCTGACCAGAAACACTTCTCTGCTGCAAGCCCAACAGGAAAAAGATTCCATGTCAGATAGGGCAATTGGGTTGGTCTTACTTTGCATCACCGCTGCTTTCCTCCACTGCCATCATTAAACCTCAGCTGTGACATGAAAGATTTACAGGACCACTGCAAGTCTTCTGTAAAATATAATGAAGCCGAAACCTTTGGCCTAAAAAGAAAATGGAAGTATGTGCCACTCGATTTGTATTTCCGATTAACAAATAAACAGGGGTATTTCCTAAGGTGACCATGGTTGAACTTTAGCTGGAGAGAGTGGAAACATTGGTTTAATTTTCAAGAGAATTAAGAAAGTAAAAGAGAAATTCTGTTATCAATAACTTGCAAGTAATTTTTTGTAAAAGATCGAATTACAGTAAACCCATCTTTCCTTAACGAAAATTTCCTATGTTTACAGTCTGTCTATTGGTATGCAATCTTGTAACTTTGATAATGAACAGTGAGAGATTTTTAAATAAAGCCTCTAAATATGTTTTGTCATTTAATAACATACGATTTTGTCACTTTCCAAGTACTTTCTGACTCACATACAGTAGATTGCTTTTGACTCTGTGTTACCATTTTGACTGGTCATCACTGGCATGGGGTGGATATAGGGTTATAGGATTATTTGTCTCAGGAGCTGTCATAGAATTTCTTGCTGCCAATTAAAAAAACCTGTGTTCTTTACACACTAAAGTTATAAATACTGTAACTGTTTATCTTTGCTGTTTTATCACAGTAAACCTGTCAAATCACAGTATCCTAAGCATCTATATATGATAATTTTGCATTTTTGGAGAAACCCATTTCTTCCAAGCGAGGGTTTTTCATTAGCTCCAGGTCTGATTTTTCACTGTGGTCCCCTGGCAGCCAGTCTTTTGAAGTGTAAAGATTATCTGTCTCCTGACTGCAGTACCTTTTCTTTAATTTTAACCAAAAATATCCAGAGGTTACTGAAGTTCTTACTCAATATAAGGAAAGTTTGCTGCACTTTATTACCAAGCCTCTGGGATTTTACTAGTCAAATATATTTGTGCATTACGTTTCGGTTCTTGTGAGCTAGCTTGCTGTCCCTATTGAATGTTGACTCATTTGAGTATGCTAAAAGACTTATAGTATCAGACGATCATGGTTTTAGATCCCATAATAAAAATGAATGTTTTTCTTATAAAAAATTATATGAATGCTGAAGCAGGATCCTACTATTGTTCATTGCTTCCTTTTTCCTTTTGTGATTTCTCACTGATTAATAGCAGATTTCTTCATAAAATTAGATAAAGTTGGTCAAAGACCAGATATTCTGGAATGGAAATTGTAAAGCTTAAAATGAATAACTGGTACAGAATGCAATCTCAGAAAATTAGAAGCAAGTAGAAAATAATTGGTTTATATAAATGAAAGTGCCATTTTAGTAAAGGCAGGGAAAAAAATAGCAATATTTGAGTTACGTAAGGATAAAAAATCCACTGACTTGTATTTTTGCAGAAGAGGTTGGTCTGAATATGATTGTTCACATTAAGAGTGTTTATTTGTCGGTTCGGTTTGGGGATTTTCCCCCTTGATGTTTTGACAGATCGAAGTGAGCGTCAGTGAGCAAAAGGATCAGAATGCAGGGAACACTAAGCTGTGACGAAGAACGTGTGGTAAGAATGGAAAGCCAGAGTAGTTTTATACAGACAAGACCAGTGTCAGGTCTTTGCAGTAGGCTTGAGTGACCTACTGATCTAGATTTGAAAGTAAATTTTGTCAAGCCATTGCCCATTTTTACTTCTTCATTCATTATTGTACCAGCATCATAACTTTATTACTCTAATCCCAGGTAAGTCAAGCCTGTAATGCCCCAGAAGAAAAGGAAAACCAGAAATTCCTGCTGGGTTTAATAATCTATTTTTGTTTCTTTTTATTTGAATATTTAAATTTTATGGTTTATTAAAAAAATAAATAAATGTTGTGTCCGTCTTCATTAAAAACAAGTTACCCGTTGGTGAAATTATTAAAATTTCCTTAGTCACAAACTATCATAAAAATTCTTTGGAGAAATAGAAAGCATGGAGGGATATAAAAGAGAATATGAAAGAAAATTGGAGAAGGCCCCCAATATGCTTATTTGACTAATGGTGGGTAAATCGTGACCTCCTAGGAAAATAGAAATAGGATTTTAAGTATTGACATTGTTAACTAGGAAGGGGTAAGTTCAGATTAAAGTAAACTATTGTCCTTCATAATGTTGATTTTCATTCAGGTGACCTAAATTCTGACCATGGATAGAGTTGACTTGATAAGCACCCAAATTTTTTTACAAATTTAGGGACCCAAAGTAACTTGTTCATAATTTAAGTTGACTTATCAGTCTTTATAGGATGATGCGGTATAAACCATATTCCAATCTGAGTGTGAGGTGAATTCGTTCAGTGTACTGGTCTTGTTACATTTATAACTGGAAACAAGCTAGGAGTGGATCATTTTCTGAGAAAACGATATATAAGATTTGACATTGTGTGACAATAGTTTTTAATGGTTGTCTTTCTAGAGTGTTTTTTTAGTAGACTATTTGAGGTAACCTTTTCTTCAGTTTTTAGAAATTTGGTTTATGTGGGTCATGCCAGAGAATGACAGTCTCACTTTTATTTAACATGCCTCTGATATTTAAGTCTGAGGTAAGTTGGGTTTCCTGTTACATGTGCCAGCATGGTTGAAATACAAATGTAGAACCTTGGGGTATGATAGGAAAATCAAGTGTGGCCATGTTCAGGAATATTTGAGCCTATTCGTTGTCAATCACTGCATGGAGTCCATCAGAATACCTGCTTGCCTGAGTTCTGTTATCCTCTTGTTTTCTAAATGTATTTATCTCCTGGTCTGAAAATATTAAAAATTACAGGGATGGTAGAGAGGAAAGAAGAGAGGCATGCTCCTTTTCAGATCATTTGAAATTAAGTAAAAACCTGGTCATTATAAAAATGTATTTACCATGTAGCTTTATTTGACAAAAGCATCTTTCACATTATCAAAAATGAGTTATAAATTTGATTCTCCATTCTAACTAGCAAATATAGTACTGTGAAATCTAGTAGCACAATATAGTAACCATAGAATGAAAGACTCAGTATTTAGGTCTTTTAGGTAGCTCATTAGGTACTTGGGTTTTTAAGTGTAAAATCATTTTTATTAACTGTTACTATATTAGAATGATAAACTGAGATGAAAATAAATCTGAAGATTGAGGGATGTCAGTGCACTTTGACATTATCAGTTGACTCCTCTGAAAGTGATTAGTTTGGCTTTCTCTCTGTAGCTTCCTCACCTCTACATCTCAAGGATAAATGAAGTACAACCAGGCATTTTCCATTTTTTCCCCCAGTTCTCAGTGGAGTATTCAGCACACCGTTGGTGTTTAACAAGTGTGTGTAAGAAGAAAAGAAGGATTACTTAATAATGTTATAATCCGTGTTATATTTTTCTGGTAAGAATACCAGCCATAAAAATAGAACCTTGTCATTTAGAAATCAGTATACAAAGTGCACTTGGTTCGGCCTGGCATTAGTAATGAAGACTTGCTTACTCAAATCGACTACTTTCAGTAGGAACCACTGTGGACCAGATCCTTGCGTCAGTCCACATTCATTTTAGTTGCAGTGTAGACCGCAGCACATACCTTCTGTTTCGACATCACTGCAGCCCCTAAAACTGGAGCTATTCTCACCAAGCATCTGGAGGTATTTATTAATTCTGACCTTTTCATAAATGAGTGATTTGTGTCTTGCTTTTGCTTAGAACTTTACTTCTGAAAATAAGAGCTATTTAACTGAACATTTTCCAAACTTTCTTGACCATAGAATTAATTTTTCTTTCCTAGGATCACAACACCCTATTGAACTCTAGCATGGGATATACTTCATTAAATCATTAGCTCCTAATGACCTAGAGTTATAGCATAAATCTTACTCTTCCCTTCCTGACAACTCTTTAGCTATTTGAAAGAAGCTCTCAAGCATCTGAGTCATCTCCAAACAAAATTGCTCTAGTCTGTTCATTCCTTCCTCCAAATATGTCCCATTTTGTCAGTGTCACTCTTGAAATTCATCTACCAAGTACATATTGTATACTGAGTAAAACATGCCAAGTAATGTGCTGTTCGCAGGGGATGGAGTAGTTTAGGTTTTCATAATGTCAGTATTGGGTGCATAGTCTGCTCCTCGGTGCCATAATCTGACAGATCACATCCAGAGTAAGATTTAGTTAAAGGGCTTGGAATTAACCATCAGTTTTCTTTATGAAACATCCATCCAAATATTAAAACTCAGGCAAGTTGACAGTGGAGAGAACCTCTTCTCAATTCGTAGGTATGAGAATAAGTAGAAATCCAAGAGGAATATTTGCTCTCAGGGAGTCACCATAAAACTAGCCAAGAGAGCCATGGAGCTGAAACATGGTATTCTGTTATCAGTCACCAGATAGAGTGTGGCTAAGGTCAAGCAGAGAGGGACTGGCTTCACAGATGGGTGGTTTCCTGTGGCACTGGCACATAGAGCAGGTATTTCTGATCTCTAGCTATACTTGTCTGGGACTTGACGACTTTGTCTTTTTGTGTTACCTAGTGCATATTTTCCAAGTAAGGTATGTTGTTGAAAGCTCATAATATTCTTGTTACTCGAAACTTAGTTTTTAGCTTTCTTTTACAAAGACAGTAATTCGCTGACCTAGAAACTATCTGACCCCAACAATTTTGTAAAAGCCAAGGGAAATTTTTTACCTTCTGACTACCAGCCTTTTTCTGTGTATGCCATCCCAAGCATGTCTCCCTGAAGATTGGTCATGCTCACTGCCGATATTTCCATAGCTCCTTTCATCATTGTTTTGAAATTCATTATAATGAAATATGAAATGTCAGCTTATCCTGATGTCTGTTGTACTGTGTATTGATGCTGATATTCAGTGAAGTATGACAGAAAATTATTGATAACATCTGAAGGTATCACCAGGTCTTGGAGCCAACTCTAAAAAGTGAGGGAGCAAATCAGGTAAAAACTCATTTTTGAACTGATAGTCCATGAGATATTGAAGCAAAAAAACAAATGCCAGATGGGTTGTGATTGTCAGTAATCCAACTCAGATGTATGGTGGAGAGTTTTCATTCTAGGCAGAACAAAACTCACATGTTATTCTGGAGGCAGAACATTTAGAACATCTCAATAAAACCAGCTCTAATTGCTAATTCTGTGTTAGGCATATTCTCCTAGATTTTATAGGATTCCACATGATTCATCTGTTTATTCAAACATTTATTGAGCACATAGAATAGTGGAAGTTTGAGGAAAAATAAGACACGGTCTCTGACCTTAAAGGACCTTCTCTATAAGAGGAGAGAAGACAAAAATAACTGTACAGTTTGCAATGAGAAAGGTACAAATAAAGCACTGAGGAAATAGAGCTGAGAGAACTGTTTACTTTGAGTTAACTTAGATGATCCCTTCTTGGCCTCTCAGCAGCATTTGACACTTGATCACACCTTGTTTCACTCTTGAAACACTTTCTTCACTGGGCACCACACCCTTCTGGTTTTCCTCCTAACTGCGCCTTTCTCAGTTTCCTTTGACTCTTAAATGTTGAAATATCCCAGGGCCCAGCCTTTGGTTCCGTTTCTCTAGCTACACTCAGTAGATGAGTGCATTCCATGGCATTTAACACCATCCATGTGTTATCTCCAGTATTAATCTCTCTCCTGAGCTCCAAACTTCATACCCGACCCCCTACTTGACATCCATCTCAGATGTATAATAGTTCACCTCTTTTGAGTGGGGGTGGGGAGGTCAAAGTAGAACTCTTGATTTTCCCCCAAACCTATACCTCTCCCATTCTATTCCATCTGAATAAATGCAACCTAGTCACCCAGTCCCAACACATAGGAGTCCTAATTTAATTTCCCCTCTCTTCTCACCCATACCATAGCCATCAGTGAGTCCTGATGAGCCTACCTTAAAATATACTCAGCCTATCTACTGACCACCTTCACTGCTACCATGTAAATCTAAACAACCAACCATCATCTCTCACCTGGACTACTACAGTAGGCTCTTATTCCTGCTCTGCTCCCCTTCCGTCTTCAAAGTATAATGTGTTTTTTGAAACAAGTGACATCATGGCAGTTGCTTAAGACATTTCAATGTGTTTCTATCCCACCCAAAACGTATTAAGCTCCTTACCAGTTCTTCATCTAGTCTCTGCATCTGACATCTGTCACTCTGCCTTGGCTACTTTAGTATATCTACACTGGCCTTGCCCATCTTGTCCCTTGACTATGTCAAGATCATTCTCCTTCCAGGGACCCTGCACCTCATGTCATCTCTACCTGGAACTTTGTTTGCCAGGCTTGCCTCCATCCAGGTATCTGCTTATATGTCACCCTTTCTTAGAGGTCTTTCCTGACCACCTGATCTAAAATTAAACCCCAAGCCTACTTCTAGAGCTATCTCTGAGTCTATCACTTATATCTCTTCATCACTTTCTATCTCCTCTTCATAGTATATCTCACTCTGAAATTATGTATTTATTTGTTTATGGCTCTGTAGCTAACAGTTACTGAATGTTTACAATGTTCCAGACCCTGTTCTAGGTGCTCTTCAAATATTAACTCTTTTAATTAAGAGCTATTTGAGATCATCACTAATATTGTCCCCACAGGGAAACAGATAAAGGACAAGGAACTTTCTCAGCATCATGATAGAGTTGGATTGAAACCTGGCAGAATGGGTCCAGAGACCACACTCTTACCCACTTCCTGAATTGCCTCGCCTTAACTTTTGATCTCACAACAGACAATAAGTTTGAGGGCAGGGACAATTTCTCTTTATCTCCACACCTCTGGCTTATCACAGGGGGTTATTAAGTATTTGAATAAGTTTCAGTAACGTATGAGTAGGTTAGGAAAAGCTTTATTGAAGTGGCTTTTGAGCTAGAACTTGAAGAAAGGGTAAAATTGAGGAAAGCGGGAAGAAAAGCGTGTGATGATGAGGTAGATAGAGCCACCTAAACAAAACTCAGAGGGATGGTTGTCCAATTGGGCTGCACCTAAGTCACTTGTAGGAGACAGGGAAAGATACAACAGGAAAGGTACATTCTGACAAGATTATGAAAAGCCTTGAGCATCAAGCTAGGGAGATGAGATTTTATTTGAGGTGCAATAAGAGCCACTAAATATTTTTAGCAGTTAGATCATGTGTTCACAGCAGCCTTTTAAGATGGTGACTCTGGTGGCAGTATGAGGGAGGTTTAGAGTTAAGTCTGTTCTAAACCTAGGAGAGCAATGACAGAGCTACTGTAATTTGCTCAGCCAGTGGTTTTCCAACCTATTTTCATCAGGAAAATGTTCTTCAATAAAACCTTACTCAAATGTTCAGTAAAGTAGGTCAAAGAGGAGCTTCTCTGGTTTTAGCAGGGTGGCTGATCCAGAGTCTGTCCTGCCAACCCTCACTTGCCTGTTATGCCAGTCTTTTGGGCACCTGTTCAGGATCTCTGTGCCCCTCAGACAACTGATTGAACAGCTCTTGCCTGGCCCTATTGATAATAAAGTCTGATGAACAAAAGCAATAGTGTTGAGAGTGGAAAGGGACATTGAAGAGAAAATACAAGAAGAATCAACTGAACAATATGGGAGACCAGGAAGGAAGAAGCCAGTGGTGATGAAAACTCCATGAAATGAGAGATTAGTTACCCACAAAAGAATTTAGCTGGGAGAAACAGATGATATGTTTAGTTTTGAACCAGGATTAAGTACTCAGACTTGAGGTGTTAAGACAGACAGGGGTTCTCAACGTTGCCCTCACTTCCCAGTCACCTGTGGAGCTGTTTTCAAAACTACACATTCCTGTACCCCACCCCCTCTCCTGCAGTCAGTTGAATCAGTTTGGGCGGCACCAGGTCTCAAGCTTTGTGTAACACTTCACTAGTGATTCTGATTGCACTACTAAAACGTTGTTGGCATAGAATCATCAGTGAGCATTGTAAATGTGAGGCTGAGCTCCTGAGATCAGCATTGGAAATAGTCACCTACCTGGAAGGGAGAGTTGGGAGTCAAGAGACTGGCATGGAATTGAATCAGTCGCACTTGCCAATGGCTTTTACATCTTTCCACCTCTCCCCTTTCTCACTGCAGATTCATTCAAGCCACTAATATCTCTTGCCTGTTACAGTGGCCTTAGAACTAGAGGCCCTACCTATGCCCCTTTAATTCCTTTCTCCTCCTGGCAGCCAGAAGGATCATTTACAAATTCAAGTTAGGTCCACTCTTTCTTGCTTGCTCTTGCTCTTTTCTTTTCTTTCTTCTTTCCTTTTTTGATGAAGTCTTGCACTGTCATCTAGGCTGGAGTGCAGTGGCTCTCAGCTCACTGCAACCTCTGCCTACTGGGTTTAAGTGATTCTCCAGACTCACCCTCCTGAGTAGCTGAGACTATAGGCACATGCCACCATGCTTATCTACATTTTTTTTTTTTTTTTTGTATTTTTAGTAGAGATGGAGTTTCACCACGTTGGCCAGGACGGTCTCAATCTCTTGACCTTGTGATCCACCCGCCTCGACCTCCCAAAGTGCTGGGATTACAGGCGTGAGCCACCGCTCCCGACCCAGGTTCACTTTTTCTCTGCTGTTTGAAATACTTAGATGGATTCCTATTGCCTTTAGGATGAAATCCAAAATCTTTATCATGATAAAAGCTTTGCAAGCTCTGGATCTGCCCCACTAGATGTTTTTTCTCAAATTTTCTTCCTCTTCTTCATGATCCAGCATACTACGCCTCTTTCAGAGTCTCAAACACAAAACTGTCTCTCATTCTACACTCTTGCCTCCACTGCTTCCTCCCTTGAATGTCTCCCCTCTCCACTTCCTTTTGCTTACTAATTTCTACTCATTTTTTCTCTCAATTCTTCTGGACTTTCCAACTGGCCAACCCCTTCCTGTTAGGGTTACCAAGACAGCAGATAAAAATACAAGACACAGCTGGGCACAGTGGCTCATGCCTGTAATCCCAGCACTTTGGGAGGTCGAGGCGGGCGGATCACCAGGTCAAGAGATTGAGAACATCCTGGCCAACGTGGTGAAACCCCATCTCTACTAAAAATACAAAAATTAGTCAGGTGTGGTGGTGTGCCCCTGTAATCCCAGCTACTCAAGAGGCTGAGGCAAGAGAATCACTTGAACCCTGGAGGCAGAAGTTGCTGTGAGCTGAGATTGCACCACTGCACTCCAGCTTGGCAACAGAGCAAGATAAAGGTAAAGCTGAATTTCAGATAAGCTAGAAGTAACTTTTTAGTATAAGTATATCCTATGAAATAGTTGGTACATATTCACACTAAAAAGAATTTGTTGTTTTTCTGAAATTCAATTTCAACTGAGTTTTCTGTATTTTCTCTGGAAACCCTATTTCCTGAACTAGATTTGGTTAGTACTAGATTTCAGCTAGAACGACCTAGCTCTCCTATCCTAACTCATTCTCACTTGTATTAATTGTCTCATATCTGTGTTTTCTGGTATGCTCTTAAGTTCTGTGAGGACAGAGACTGGGTCTGCTGTGTTCACCAATGCTTAACAGTGCAATGGCATGTCACAAGCCTTTATTTTTATTTTTATTTATTTATTTTTTGAGACAGTCTTGCTCTGTCACCAGGCTGGAGTGCAGTGGTGCAATCTCGGATCACTGAAATTTCCGCCTCCCAGGTTCAAGTGATTTTCCTGCCTCAGCCTCCCGAGTAGCCGGGACTACAGGCATGTGCCACCATACCTGGCTAATATTTTGCATTTTTCTTAGTATGGTGGGGGGTTTCACCATGTTAGCCAGGATGGTCTCCTGACCTCGTGATCTGCCCGCCTCAGCCTCCCAAGTGCTGTGATTACAGGCGTGAGCCACCCAAGCCTTCATTAAATGAATGAACACGATGAGAGACTTACAGTTCCAGAGAAAGGCCAGGACTGTAGATTCTGGGAAGTTTTCTGCCTAGAAGTGACCTTTGAAGTGGAAGGAAGGGATGGCACATAACAAAAGTATAGAGTAGAAAGAGAAGAGGAGCCCTTGGCTGACCTGAGGGGACTACCTCTGCTTAGAGGCAGATATTTGAGACAATCGTGCTAAAGAATTCACAAACTACAAGGGGATTCAGGGAAATTACTGAGACCAGGCCTTTGGATTTGGTGATGTGGGATGACATTCAAGAGAATGTGAATCCAATAGGTATTAGGTTGCTGATGTGACTCTTAACAAATTTAGTGATGGGACAAAAAAAAGATAAGACTGTAACCCAGCTGTTAGCATGGTGGAGAGAAGGGAGACCTGCCTCAGCGTGTTGGTGAAAACGAAGGGGTCAGTGGACATAGAGGGTGGTTGTCCCAGGAAAAAGGGTAATGGCTGGTCTGGGAAGAAGTAGAGAAGATGGACTAAGAAAAGAGGAAGAGGCTGGGTGCAGTGGCTCACGCCTGTAATCCCAGCACTTCGGGAAGCCAAGACAGTCAGATCACCTGAGGTCAAGGGTTCAAGACCAGCCTGGCCAACATGGCAAAACCTTGTCTCTACTAAAAATACAAAAATTAGCTGGGCATGGTGGCGCACGTGCCTGTAATCCCAGCTACTTGGGAGGATGAGGCAGGAGAATTGCTTGAACCTGGGAGGCAAAGGTTGCAGTGAGTTGAGATCATGCCATTGCACTCCAGCCTGGGTGATAAGAGCAAAACTCCATCTCAAGAAAAAAGAAAAGAGAAAGAATGTTTCACAAGAATGAGGATGTAAACGATTATTACAGTCATTCTTCATAAGTTGGTTTCAAAAATATCACACTGTCCTTATTACTAAAGATTCTATACAGGGTTCACTAAGAATATAACCTGCATTTGAACATACTAAAGGTTTCTTAGCCCAGAGATTCTCAAACTTTAACAGGCATTGGGATCAGCACTTGCAAGATTTTGATTAATTAGGTGGATCAGGGCCTAAAATCACTTCCTACAAACAACCAAGCTGCAGATCTTAGATTTTTTTTTTCATTTTTACATTTATTAAGCCTTTTTTCCTTCTTTTTAAAAATGACAACTGAATATAAATGTTTTACACTTGGCTTAAACTTGCAGTGAAATCTTTAAGAAAAATTGAACATCTTTTTTCCTGAAGGTAGATGAAATGTGATCAAAATACATCTCACAAAAGCATTCTAGTTCTAAATAACAAAATACTTATGTGAGTCAGGTGCAGTGGTGCCTGTAGTCCCAGATACTCTGGAGGCTGAGGTGAGAGGATCCCTTGTGACCAGGAATTTGAGGTGAGCCTGGGCAACATAACAAGACCCTGTCTCTAAAAAATTAAAATTAAAAATGCTTAATGTGTATCTCAAGCATTAATTCCCTCAATACTAAGCAAGGAGTTATCTTTGGAATTTGAAACTGCATTGTTTTGGAATGTAAGAAAATAGAAAATTGCTTAAATGCAGGATGTGATATTGATAAGATAGCTATCTGTATAGTTAATTACTAATCATTTGAGGGATCTATTGTTGGTTGATTCAAAAGGAATTTTAAAAAGAAATATTTTCTTAAAATATTTTATGGGTCTTACATTAGTATGATTCATTACTAATGGTTTAGAGATGATTTAAAAATGTTTACATTAAGCAAAGTAATGCTTTTTAGCAGAAAAACACCATACATTCACGTGTCAGTTAACAAAGATGCGTTCTGAGAAATGCATCATGAGGGTGATTTCGTCATTGTGTGAGCATCATAGAAGGAACTTACATAAACCTAGATGGTATAGGCTACTACACACCTGAGCTATCTGGTGTAGCCTATGGCTCCAAGGCTACAAACCTGTACAGCATGTTACTGTACTGAATACTGTAGGCAATGGTAATGCAATGATAAACATTTTTGTATCTAAACATAGAAAGGTGCCATAAAAATACAGTATTGTAATCTAATGGGATCACCATCATGCATGCAGTTTGTCATTATCCAAAGTGTCATTTTGTAACCCATAACTATTATGCAAGTGTGCTATTTACAACTTAACTGTAGGATTATTTCTTTAATTCCTAATTTAGAATTTATGTATATATTTATTTATTTATTTGAGATGGAGTTTTGCTCTTATTGCCCAGTCTGGAGTGCAATGGTGCGAACTCGGCTCACCGCAACCTCTGCCTCCCCAGTTCAAGCTATTCTCCTGGCTCAGCCTCCCAAGTAGCTGGGATTACCAGACACCCTGCTAATTCTGTATTTTTAGTAGATAAGGGGTTTCTCCATATGTACTAAATTGGTTGGTCAGGCTGCTCTTGAACTCCCAACCTCAGGTGATTTGCCCGCCTCGGCCTCCCAAAGTGCTGGGATTACAGGCATGAGCCACTGCGCCCACCCTAGAATTTATTAATCATGATGAAGGCCTTACTTTTCAGTCCCATTAGTGCATTTCTGGCACTTCATGTAAAACCATATTTGAATATGATATTAAAATGAGCTCTTCACAGGCTCATTGGTCTACCCATCAAACCATGTGCTAGATCTTACAGAAAAGCAAAAGGCTCAAAGAGAATCCAAGCATAAATCAAAAGAAAGAGTTTCTTGTAACCTGTAGCCAAATTTAAAGGTTTTCCTCCTTTGGAGTCATTCTTTTTCATTTATGTTTTACTTTCAAATAGATAGTACATGCACAAAATTCAAAAGTGAAAGTCTCTCTCTCTCTCTCCCCCCGCCTTCCCCTTCCTCCCTCCCCTCACCCCATCCTGTCTCTTCTTCACAGAACTCCTTTGTGTTAACCAGTTTCTTCTATATTTTTCAGAGAGCTTCTAGGCATTGTGATGTGTTTATGCACATGAGCATGTGCACACTCGGGATAGTGACATAGTGTACTCACTGTTCAAGAATTCTTCTTTTCTCTTTGTATATTTTAGAGTTTTTTTTTTTTTTTTTTTGAGACGGAGTTTCGCTCTTGTTACCCAGGCTGGAGTGCAATGGCGCCATCTCGGCTCACCGCAACCTCCGCCTCCTGGGTTCAGGCAATTCTCCTGCCTCAGCCTCCTGAGTAGCTGGGATTACAGGCACGCGCCACCATGCCCAGCTAATTTTTTGTATTTTCAGTAGAGACGGGGTTTCACCATGTTGACCAGGATGGTCTCGATCTCTTGACCTCGTGATCCACCCGCCTCAGCCTCCCAAAGTGCTGGGATTACAGGCGTGAGCCACCGCGCCTTAATCTACTCTGTTACCGTTGATAGATGCATAACTCGGCAGTTTTGAAGAAAAATTTTTGAAATTTTTCCAACATTTGAATTTTTTTCATAAAGTTGTATGCAAGTGAGTATGTTTAACATTTAGGACCATTAAGGAGGAATGTCTGGATGCCTACAGGGCAATTCAGTGTCACTCTAAACTGTCTCCTTACATTTCCAGAGACCATCTGGAAAGCTTTGAAGCCTCTGCTAACTGTATCCCACGGTGCTATGAGTCCCTGCTGCGTTTCACAGGACACTAGAACAGAGCTAGGAGAAGATGCTGTTCACTTCTGCTTGTCAGTAGACCTACCCATTAACATCATCAAGAAGTTCTTCAAGGAACTAAGTTTATGTCCTGTGACTTTTGTGCCTGTGGATGAACATTAGGGCGATTCAAAACCAATGCTAACATTTGCATGCTTTGTAATGATGCAAACATAATTACTGTGTACAAAAATGCAAATCCAGTAGGCATCTGAGAGACCTAACTTAACAAAAAATGGCTATGAAGTTCCAGTGGGGCCTCCAGCAGACACTCCTTATCCATTTATCCAGTCGTTCATCTAGTTAACACATATTTTTAAACATTTATTATGTTCCAGGCACAGTTCTAGGTACTAGAGATATGATGATTAAATATAGACAAGGTTCCTGCCTTCATGGAGCTTATATTCAGTGGGGAATATCAGACTCCACCTTACAAAACCAACTAATCTGTCTCTTTCTCATCCTTGTCATCACTTTCTCTCATACTCCCTTCTCTCTCTCTCTCTCAGTCTCTCTGCCCACCCCCTGCCCCCACAACCTGTAAAGCCCTGTGCTTTGCTCATGATTTTCACCAGTCAAGATGCCTTTCCTTGTCTAAATTAATCTACGCCTCTTCCAAGTGTTTTTAAGTATCTTTGTGCCCGGCAGGATTTGTAGTGCTTTGGGGTGCTCCATAAAACCAACTGAATGAAGGTCCTGCTCTTGTTAATAAGGTTCAACTTTCTTTAAGTGAACTTTTTTTTTTTTTTTTGAGACAGGGTCTTGCTTTGTCACCCAGGCAGGAATGCAGTGGTACAAACACAGCTTATTGCAGCCTCAACCACCTACGCTCAAGCGAACCCTAGGAATTAAAGAAATAATCCTACAGTTAAGTTGTAAATAGCACAATTGCATAATACAAGCGAATCTTGCACCTCAACCTCCTGAGTAGCTGGAACTGCAGGTGTGCACCAACATACCTGACTAATTATTTTTCTATTTTTCATAGAGATGGGGTCTTGTCATGTTGCCCAGGTTGGTCTCAAACTCCTGGGCTCAAGCGATCCTCCCACTTTGTTCTCCTATAGTTCTGGAATTATAGGCATGAGACATCATACCTGGCCAAACTTTTAGTTTTAGAATAGTTTTATATTCACTGAAAGCTTTCTTAGATAGTAAGAGAGTTCCCATATACCTCTTACCCAGCTCTTCCTTTTGCTAGGATCTAACATGACTGTAGTACATTTGTCACAATCAATGCACTGGTACTGATACATTATTATTAACTAAAGTCCATAGTTTATTCTGTTTCCTTAGTATCTCCACTAATTTCCTTTTTCTGTCCAGAATTCCATCTAGATACCACATTGTGTGTAGTTGTCACGTCTTCTTAATCTCCCTGTTCTGTGACAGTTTCTAGTTATGCTTCATGAAGTTTTGACAGATCTGAGTAGTACTCGTTCAGATATTTTGGAGAACGCCCCTCTATTTGAGTTTGATGCTTATTTCATGTCACACTGGGTATATGGGTTATTTAGGGGAAGACCACCCTGCTCACCACATCACATCGGCAGGACATGCTATCACATGGCAGCACTGGGGAGGTCCACCTTGACCACCTGGCTGAGGTACTGTCTGCCAGCTTTCCCCACTGTTTCCCTACTCCATTGTTCAGAAGGAAGCACTGCCTCCCCTCAAGAGGGTAGGGTGGGATGGGGAGAATAGCTGTATCTTTTTGAGGGTAGTACAGGATGTGTATCCCTCTTCTGAAATACTTAGGACTAGTACTAGAAATGCTTCAGATTTCAGATTTGCTTGGATTTTGGAATATTTGCACATACATGATGAGATACCTTGGGGCTGGGACCCAAGTCTAAACACAGAATTCATTTGTTTTATGTACACCTTATACACATAGCCTGACAGTAATATTTACAGTATTTTACATAATTTTGTGCATGAAACAAAGGTTTAACTGTGTTTAACGGCAACCTGTCACATGAGATCAGGTGTGGAATTTTCCATTTGTGATCTGTTGGTGCTCAGAAAGTTTCAGATTTGGCAGCATTTTGGATTGGGGTTTTTAGATTAGGGATGCTCAACCTGTATCTACACAAATGATTTGAAATTTTTCTGAAAAAGAAGATTTATCTCTTCCATTATTTAGAAAACCATTTGTTTATATCAATATGAACTCTATGTTTGGGGTTGCAGTCTGATTGTAGGTTGTTTATTTGTTGCTCAGATTGTTCTCGCTCTGGCCACTGGGGGCTTACAGCTTGGTCCCTGTGCCTTTCACATGGCCCCTTCCTTTTGTTTTCTGAACACTTCCTTACTTTCTAGCATTACTTGTATATTTCTTGTTCCAGCTTTAGAATTGGCCATTTCTCCAAGAGACTTATTCCTTTTCCTGGGGAGTCTTCTTTTTTTTTTAATGTTTACAGTAGCTTTATTCATGATATGCAGAAATTGCAAACTATCAAATACCCATAAACAGAAGAATGAATAAATTGTGGTATATTCATACAGTACAATACTACTAAGAAAGAAAAAGAAAAAACCTTTGACCTATACAGAAATGTAGATGAGTGTCAAACATTTTATTCTGAGCAAAAGAAGCCAGATATACAAGAGTACTTACTGTACATATGTGAAATTTCAAAACAGGGAAAATAAGGTACAGTGAATAAAAATAATACACTGTCCCTGTTGGGGTGGTGAGTAGGGGGATAGATCGCTTTACCAGTGGGAAGGGAACATGAAGAAACTTTCAGAAGTGATGGGAATGTTTCTTAGTTGGACTGGCAGTTGCGTAGTGTATACTGTAATTGCCAAACCCACTGAAATGTATTCTTAATATCTATGCATTTTATTTACTATAGATTGTACCTCAATTAAAGAATACAACCTCAATTTACAAAAATTTTTCTTATTGTAAATTTCATTATTTTTCTTTTTTATTGGATTTTAGGTTTTGGGGTACATGTGAAGAACATGCAAGATTGTTGCATAGGTAAACACGTGGCAGTGTGATTTGCTGCCTTCCTCCCCTTCACCTATATCTGGCATTTCTCCCCATGCTATCTCTCCCCAACTCCCCACCCACCGCTGTCCCTCCCCTATTACCCCCAACAGACCAGAGTGTGTAGTGCTCCCCTCCCCTGTGTCCATGTGTTCTCATTGTTCAACACCTGCCTATGAGTGAGAACATGCGGTGTTTCATTTTCTGTTCTTGTGTCAGTTTGCTGAGAATGATGGTCTCCAGGTTCATCCATGTCCCTATAAAGGACATGAACTCATTGTTTTTGATTGCTGCATAATATTCCATGGTGTATATATGCCACATTTTCCCTGTCCAGTCTATCATTGATGGGCATTTGGGTTGATTCCAGGTCTTTGCTATTGTAAACAGTGCTGCAATTAACATTCGTGTGCACGTGTCCTTATAGTAGAACGATTTATAATCCTTTGGATATATACCCAGTAATGGGATTGCTGGGTCAAATGGAATTTCTATTTCTAGGTCCTTGAGGAATCGCCACACTGTCTTCCACAATGGTTGAACTAATTTACACTCCCACCAGCAGTGTAAAAGTGTTCCTATTTCTCCACCTCCTCTCCAGGATCTGTTGTCTCCAGATTTTTTAATGATCACCATTCTAATTGGTGTGAGATGGTATCTCAATGTAGTTTGGATTTGCATTTCTCTAATGACCAGTGATGATGAGCATTTTTTCATATGTTTGTTGGCCTCATGTATGTCTTCTTTTGTAAAGTGTCTGTTCATGTCCTTTGCCCACTTTTGAATGGGCTTGTTTGTTTTTTTCTTGTAAATCTGTTTTAGTTCTTTGTAGATTCTGAGTATCAGCCCTTTGTTGGATGGGTAAACTGCAAAAATTTTTTCCCATTCTGTTGGTCGCTGATTCACTCTAATGACTGTTCCTTTTGCCGTGCAGAAGCTGTGGAGTTTGATTAGGTCCCATTTGTCTATTTTGGCTTTTGTTGCCAATGCTTTTGGTGTTTTGGTCATGAAGTCCTTGCCTACTCCTATGTCCTGAATGGTTTTGCCTAGATTTTCTTCTAGGGTTCTTATGGTATTAGGTCTTATGTTTAAGTCTTTAATCCATCTGGAGTTAATTTTAGTGTAAGGTGTCAGGAAGGGTTCCAGTTTCTGCTTTCTGCACATGGCTAGCCAGTTTTCCCAACACCATTTATTAAACAGGGAATTCTTTCCCCATTGCTTGTTTTTGTCAGGTTTGTCAAAGATTGTATGGTTGTAGATATGTTGTGTTGCCTCCGATGCCTCTGTTCTGTTCCATTGGTCTGTATCTCTGTTTTGATACCAGTACCATACTGTTTTGATTACTGTAGCCTTGTAGTATAGTTTGAAGTCTGGTAGTGTGATGCCTCCCACTGTGTTCTTTTTACTTAGAATTGACTTGGCTATGCAGGCTCTCTTTTGGTTCCATATGAAGTTTAAGGTGGGAGTCTTCTTTTTAAATCCAGGCCTTAGCATCACATACCCATTCACTAACTCAGTCAGTCAATGAATATTTATTTATATCCTACTCTCATGCTAATTATTGAACCCAAGCTGCATATACCATGGGGAACAAAGTAGATAAAGTTCTGCCTTCAAAAGCCAACCATGTGGTTTTTGAACCATGTGAGGTAGACAAAGCAAATCTCAACAATGAAATATTTTATTACAACTCTGCTACATTCCCTAAAGAGAGGGGACAAGGGGCTGAGAATAAAAATAACCCCAGTCAGGTGCCTGGTTTAGATCAGGTGGTTGGAGAAAACCCCTGTAGGTGGCTAACATTTAGGTAGAAAGCTGAAAGATGAGAAATAACCAGCCATTTAAAGAACAGAGGAAGGAGTGTCTTCAAAATGCATTCAGTGGGTCATGATTAGCTTTAAAAAAAAAAAAAAAGGAATAGAAAATACCAGAAGTATTATAAAACGCTTTTTCCTTTTATGTATAGGTATGTGTTGATTTATTTACTGGTTCATTATATAAGATGTATTTCTTAATGGGAACTATGTTCCCCCCTTCCCAAATTTGAAAGCTACTGTTTTAGGCAGAAATAAAAGCAGATTAAAAGCTCTGAAAAGAGAGAAAGAAAAAAACAACCTTGCACATGCTTAAGGATCTGAAAGGAGGCGCTTGTGAGGAATGAACATGGGATATGAGAAAAGGCCAAAGATGCAGGAGGCACACGGCTGCCCAGCCGGGCTGAGGAGGCTGGAGGGTGTTTCACTGAAGGTGTGATGGGAAACCATTCAACAAGGAAGTAGTGATGGTTCGAAAAGATCTTTTAGGCTACAATGTGGAAAATGGAAGAAGACAGGAAAAGAGGAAACGGGCATTCAGAAGGAAGGCACTTCCAAGCAAGAAGAGTCCCAAGAATGTGCAGCTCACATTCCATGGTGAGTCTGCTTCTCCCAGCCACTAGAAAAACGTCGGGGACACTGCAGGCCTTCAGGATACAAATTTACAGAGGGAATCAGTTACATGATTCCAGTAAACGTGGAGAGCAATGGATGAGTGATGACACATTTCAAAAATGGCCTCGCTGATAGATTGAGTATGGGAGAAATGGACAGGGAAAGAGGGACCTCCTTTACACATCTGGCCCCGCTGTACTCATTTATGTTTTCTTTCTTACATCGGACTATAGAGGCTAGTCACAGGGCTCTTTCAATACTTTAGACTGTGTTTCCACCTCGGTGCTTAGTCATATTGGCCCAGAAGTGGAAATAACAGAATTTTTCTAGAGAAACTGAGATTGAGTAGAATCACAAAAAACAGTTTTTATTACAGATTCTCAATCTCATGTGACTTTATAATCTCTGATGCCAAATCTCTGAACCTTTGGGAGAGTCAACCTACAGCAAATAGAGGTCTTCAGAGTAGTCCCAAAACTTCTGGGATTCAGCATTCTGATAAAGAGCTGGAGATGTAATAGTGTATGTGGTTCATGTGTTCCAAAGAACTTTCCCCCAAGTGGTTTTACATTCTATTAACTATATATTGTGTGAGGCTGGGTGCAGTGTTGTACACCTGTAATCCAACACTTTGGGAGCCCGAGGCAGACATTACTTGCCTGGAGTTTGAGACCAGCTTGGGCAACATGGTGAGACCCTATCTCTACTAAAAAATACAAAAATTAACTGGGTGTGGTGGTGCAGGCCTGTAGCCCCAGCCACTCAGGAGGCTGAGGCAGGAGGATCACTGGAGCCCGGGAGGTCGAGGCTGCAGTGAGCCTTGATCACGCTGTTGCATGCCAGCCTAGGCAGCAGAGGGAAACCCTGTCTCAAAAACAAACAAAAATATATTGTGGCCAAACCCTTTCTTGGCACCGCTTTCCTCGTCAGGCTGATGCCGGCATCTGTAGCTGGCTGCTCTCGCTCCTGTTTCCTCAGCAGACTGAAGCTGTCACTTGTCACTGGTGGAACCTGAAGGAGAACTGACCTAGACTGAGCTATACTGGAGGAGAAAATGGAAGAAGCCAGACCTCAGTAATAGAAAAACAAGGGTCCTGAAAGTCAGGTGGGCATCGGAGACGACTGTGCTCCAGAGATGCTGATGAATTTTGGAGAATTAGTCATTTTGGTCAAATGGGTTTTATGCTATTGATTGAGAAACCAGAGTGACAATCAGATGTTACTGGGAGTGGCACCAGCAAGTGTTCGTATTGGTTTAGAATTTCCACGTGACAGAAAATCAAACGCAAACCAGCTTAAGCCAACCAAGGGATTGCATTGGCTGACAGCCTGAAAGCTCCACAGCTTGATCTGGAATTTACACCTTCTTCACGATCCAAGTGCCAGGTCTATTTTGTTCATAAGGGCTGCCTCATCCCTGTGCTGGCTTCATGTTCAGGCTGGCACTTCTCTTGATGGCACAAGTGGCTGAAGGATTTTGGACTTTGTGTTCTCCAATACACCAGCCAAGAAAAGAGGGATTGTCCCCGCCATATGACAACAGAGGACTGAGGAAGGTTTTTCCTGGAAGCACGAGTGAACGTTTCCTCAAACCTCATGGGTCTGAATCAGCCCATGTGCCCAGCCCTGAGCCAATCACCTGGCCAGATGATGGGTACTCTGATTGACCTAAGCATAGGAGGACCTGCCCCTTGGAGCTGGCTATATCCGCCTGCTAGAGAAAGGGGAGGCAGTGTGCAGGAGGGGGTCCCCTCCAGGTAAAAGCTGGGTGCTGTGGCAGGAAAGGGGGCAGCAGATGTGTGGGGGGCAACCTATGAATGTTTACTACCTCAACGTCATTGTTATTATGATGCAGGCCAAATTTGAGGCCGTGTAGATCCAGATAAGAACACTTTTGTTTGGAACCCCAGCTCTGCCTACCTCTAGCTAAGTCACTTAGGTCCTAAATCTCAATTTCTTCATCTGAAAAAATGTGGATGATAATACCTCAGGGAAGGTCAAATTCATATATTAAAGGATACATCATATGCATCAAAATATATGAGGTTATATATTTGAAAAAAAATAAATATGAGGGACTTTTCTTAAAATGCCAAATACAGTCAGCAAGATTGAGCCCCGTTTCCACTTAGCAGGCAGCAGATGGAAAGAAGATGTCTCCAGCCACCCTGAGTGTTGGGCAAGTCAGGGCCCTTCCCATGTCTTCATGACAAGACGGAAGTTTCACTGGTTCAGAACCAACTTAAGCAGCAGGTGTTCAGGGTTAGGGTGTAGAAGTTTCAGCTTTGATTTTTCTATGAAATCATTCAGGTTATTAAAATATTGGCCCTATTCTCTTGCTTAAGAACTGGTTTCATTTCTAATGACACAGCACCATCATGCCATTCCTTGATTTAGTCACGAGAACCAAAACTAATGTGTGGCTAGTTTCATGTCATTTTTATAGCAGTTAGTACAGAGAACAACAGGCTCTTGTGAAAACAGATGTATTTGCTATCTATTTCTCTATCTGCTGCCTCCAAGATTCAGAACCCCATCTCTGAGATGGCTTGGTCCTCTGGTTTGGCCCTTGTGGGAGAGGCTCTTGTAAGGACAAGAGCCCAGCTATTATTCTCAGTGGGGAACCATTTTATAAGAAAGAAGTGTGCCATCCCCCAAACCTTGAAAGAATTGCAAGAGGGTGTCAGAAAGAGACCTTTCTTCTTTTGAGCGAGGATTCCTTTAGCGTTATTGTCTATTGTGGACATATAGAAGGGTTCTTTAGCTGATGAGCCTCTGTAAACTTCTTAAAGGCTTTGTGGTATTGCATGAGAATGTGAGCATCTATTTAGTATTTCTGGAAAAAAGCATTGCCTCAGTAATAATGCTAGCACTCTCATAATGACAACACAGTCAGCCTCTTCACAAAGGTTTTATCATCAGCAATGTCCCTTATGTAGGCAGGTTAGAGAATAGATGTTTACAGCTAAAGAAAGAGACATTAAATTTTTCATGACTTCAGAGAGAGTTGTAGAATTTAGTGTTAGAATCCTGGGCTAATTTCTGGGTAGTTGTTTGATCTCTCTCTGCTTGGATTTTTTTTCTCTAGAAAAGGCAAATAATAATGATAATAATAATAGACCAGGCATGGTGGCTTACAACTGTAATCCCAGCACTTGGGGAGGCCAAGGCAGGAGGATCACTTGAGTCCAGGAGTTCAAGACCATCCTGGATAGCATAGTGAGACCCCCATCTCTACAAAATATTAAAAAATTAGCTGGGTATGGTGGCATGCAACTTTAGTCTCAGCTTACTTGGGAGGCTGAAGTAGGAGGTTTGCTTGAGCCAGGGAGGTTGGGGTTGCAATGAGCTATGCTCGTTCCACTCTACTCCAATCTGGGCAGCAGAGTGAGGCTGTGTCTCAGAAGAAGAAGAATGATAATACCTCATGGGGTGGTAGGGAAGATTATATAAATGAATATATGTAAAGCGCTTAGAACATCAACTGCACACAGTTTGCACTCAATAAATGTTAGTTGTTGTAATCATCATCTTCACTATCAACCTTTATTTTCTTTTTAAAGACAGAGTGGATAGTGGGAATAGGAGGGACTGAGCAATCCTCTGACCTCAGTCTCCAGAATAGCTAGGACTACAGGCACATGCCACCATGCCTGGCTAATCTTTTACTTTTATTTTTAGAGATGGGGTCTCACCATGTTACCCAGGCTGGTCTTGAACTTCTGGCCTCAAGAGATTCTCCCACCTCAGCCTCCCAAAGTGTTGGGATTACAGGCATGAACCACAATGCCCAGCCCCCCCATTCATTTTTCTCAGTTGAAAGTTGAATGCCCTTGCCTCTTTGACACACATATACAACCACTCTCCTCTCCCACCTGGCCTCCTGCCAATCTGTTACTCACCTAATCTTTGCTCTCCAGTGGTCTTCCAACATCTGTCTCTGTCCAAATCAACAGCTCAGGAAAGCCTTGCTTCCATGCTAGCCAGTTGGCCTCCTCTAGGGCCATCTAACCAGTCTTTCCTATTTGCCTTTTAATATTAAATATGATTCCGATTTTTTTTAAAGGTGCTAAATACCATGACTAGGCAGATCCAACTCACCTAGAAAACTAGAATTGGCAGCTGTGCCTCTTGTTCTCTGCTTCGATTCAGGATCTGTGCTATGCTATTGTCAAGCCCAGGTATTGTACCTTCTTGGTCCATTTTTTAATTTTTCACCCAATTTGACCAACACTGTTTAACTCCTGCATTTTTTTTTTTTTTTTTTTTTGAGATGGAGGTTCATGCTTGTTGTCCGGGCTGGAATGCAATGGTGCAATCTCAGCTCACTGCAACCTCCGCCTCCCAGGTTAAGTGATTCTCCTACCTCAGCCTCCCAAGTAGCTGGTATTACAGATGGTCACCACCATGCCCGGCTAGTTTTTGTATTTTTTGTAGGAACAGGGTTTCACCGTGTTGGCTAGGCTGGTCTCAAACTCCTGACCTCAGGTGATCCACCTGCCTTGGCCTCCCAAAGTGCTGGGATTATAGATGTGAGCCACCACACCTGACCAATTCCTGCATTTTTACATATGACATATGATATGGTCAAGAAAGCCTTTCTTCATTTCATTTCTTTGGTCTTCATTTATTCATTCAATCAGTATTCTGTTACTGTATTCCTCTGAACAGTCTCAATAAAATTGCTGCTGTTTGGTGCTTCGTGTATGTGCATCTATTCCCTCTCCTGGGTTATGAGGCCCAAAGCAAGGGATCCTATTTTTAAATTTTATTTATTTATTTTTTATTTTTTGCATCACCCACAGGCCCACAGGCAGAGCCTGTTTGGGAATGAACTCATGAAGAGCTGTGACTGCACAGATGGGTCTCTCTGGTCTTTTCCCTCTGCTTCCATCCCCCTTTCTTTTCTTCTAAGAGTCTCACAGACCCTTTCTATCTGAATTTAATTAGGCCTCTAGCAAACAGAGACACAGATTTCACTGTCAGGTGCTGCTCCATGCTGTACTGGGGGCTCCAAAGGTGATGCCCCATAGGTGTGCTTGGCCCTGGCCTTCAATACCCTGTGTTGATGTACTCGGTGGCAGATTCCCTGACATCTCCTCAAATGATCGTGTCTTCTCTTCACATCTCATGGCCTGATTCCTTTCCTCTTACCCTTTCCTTAGCCTGATTCCTTTCCTCCTACCCAGTCTGATTCGTCTGCCTTTTCCTGACTCCCTCCCAGGCCGCCCCTTCCCCTGGCCTCTCTTCATACCTTGGCCGTTAGTCTTGCTTGATGCCTCTGCATGTCTCACTTTGGTTTCTGTTCCCCCTTATTCTTTTTCTTTCACTTTCCTCCACCCACCAGTCGTTTTTAACAGTGTCATCATGACTTACAGTGTGGGAACATGGTGCTCGCTGTCTCCCACATTACATAGCTGCCCCTGGATTTCATGTGACCAACATTCCTTCCCCGACCCCCTGGGGCAAGATAGAAGCTTCCTCACTGCCAGATCCCAGAGCCTAGGTCTCATCTCGAGTCCTGCTTCCTGCCCACCTCAGGAAGCAAGAGCAAGGCAGAAGATGGAGGCCAGGGCCACAGAGACCAACACAGACCTCGTGTCAGATTCTCTGGGACAGTGTGAGCTGGGTGTGACCCAACGCGCCACTCACAACAGCTTTACTCTGTGAAAGTGAGAAATGGGAGGGTCCTTGTAAAAGAATGGCAGAGGCTGTGGAGAAGAGGTGGGGTAGCACATATGACTACGGCCAAGGAGGTTTCTAGTGCTGACATGACTTGTCCTCCTCATCCACTCACTTGAAACACCAGAACTTGATGAATAACAGAGTCCCAGTCATAAGCAGAAAGAGCTCTTCCCTTTTTCTTCCGTCCGCCTCACACATGTCACTTGTGCAATCTGTTCTTATGAGAAGGTCTACAAAGTTGTCCAAGTGGAGGACGGCCTGGGGTGTCTTGGACACACATCCGTTCCTGGAGGGTCAGACATCAGCCAGGGCAGCTGGAACAACCTGGACCGTCAGAGTAGAAGGGGACGGGGGATGTCAAGGCTGCTGGGAATGCGGCTTTCTAGCACTCGGTTTCAGAGAGCAAGAAATGGAGTTCTGACTTAAAACATGCAAACTGGATTTGGTCAAACACTCCCTGTGAGGCAGCTGCCCTTTGAGGCTGTGGACCAGAGTGGAAGTAAAGCTCCTGTCTGACAAAAGATAGGTTTCCTTTACCCTTTCTGCTGACCATTCCGCTTCCTGAGGGTTTGCTGCATTGACCCTTGGGCAGCAGCCCTGGGGGTGCTTGCTGCAGCAGAGTGAAAGTGATTGCCAGCCTGAGCTCTGCAGGCTGACTTGGGCTCTGCAGGCACGTTCTTCCCCTTCCTTATTTTCTGCTGCTGTTTGTGAGTCAAGCTCAAGGGCCATGTTTAACAGGCTGGTCAAGGAAAGGAGTGAGCCAGGTCTCTTGACATCTTCTCAAGTCTCAGAAAGGAAGTGTAGACCTAATCCAGTGCCCTCTCCTTTCCTCTTCAAGTGCAGGTAGTTAAAGCCCACCTGATAGGGTTTGACTGTGTCCCCCAAAAAAACTTGTGTTGGAAACTTAATCCCCAATGCAACAGAGATGGGGGTGGGGCTTGATGAGAGATGATCAGGCCATGAGGGCAGAGTGAATGGATTAATACCATTATCGCAGGAGTAGGTTGGTTATAAAAGGGTGTTTGGCCCCCTTTTACTCTCTCTCTCTCTCGCTCTGTCACTCTTGCTCTCTTGCTATGGGATGATGCAGCCACCAGGTGCCAACTTCTCAGTCTTGGACTTCCCAGCCTCTAGAACTGTGAGCCAAGACATTTCTGTTGATTGCAAATCACCCAGTCTGCCATATTCTGCTATTATAGCGCAAAATGGACTAAGACACCGCCCCTGGGTGTATCCCACTCATGACACAGGCAGGAAAGCAAAGATAGCTAAACTCAGGATGGGCATTTGTATTCAGAGGTTTGTTTTGGGTTTTTTTTTTTTTTGGCATTTTCCCACATCGCCTAGCATATAGCACTGAGAATGCATTTTAAGATTTACAGACAGTTTTGACATTTAAATAAGGTATGACCAAGGTAAAGGGAAAAGATTGTGGGAATTTTGTTAAATAGGACCAAGGAATGCATTTTTTTTCAAACACTATTTTTAAAGGACTCTTTTTGTAGAAGCCTAGCTTTATTTGGTATCAGCCAAATGTACCAATCTCCTGTGTCTGATTTGAGAACAAAATGTGTGCTGTTACCTATATCAAGTATCTCAGATACCTTTTCCAACCAATTTTGAAAGTTCACAGAACTGGTCTTCCTGAGTCCTTTTGCCTTAGACTTGTAGATACACCAATGATCCATTGGTGTGCAAGAAGAAAATATCTTAACTTCTATTTCTATCTGTTTCAACCTAAAAAAGAAGGAAATTAAGCTTTACTATCATTACTAATAGTAATAAATATGATTAATGCTATATGTATTCACAAGTATACACATATAAATTTATCAATAAATATAAATATGATGGGGATGCAGGCCCAATTTAAAAAATTAGATTGTATGATAAAAAATGTTTGATGGAGGTGTGGTGGCTCATGCCTGTAATCCAGCACTTTGGGAGGTTGAGGCAGGAGGATCATTTAAGCCCAGGGGTTTGAGACCAGGCTGAGCAACATAGCAAGACCCCATCTCTGCAAAATAAAAAGTTAACTGGGCATGGTGGCACGTGCCTATAGTCCCAGCTACATAGGAGGCTGAAGCGGGAGGATCTCTTGAGCCCAGGAAATTGGGGCTGCAGTGAGCTGTGTTTGTGCCACTGTGTTCCAGCCTGGGCAACAGAGCAAGACCCTGTCTTAAAAAAAAAATGTTTGCTGGGACTTCTGCTGCTAGCCAATATGGAGCCCTGGAGACTAAATTTATCTTCCTGCCTGAAACAACACTCCCCACACACACACATATATACACACACCCACACACCAGACAAAATATGTGAAACACACACATACACACACACACCAGACAAAATATGTGAAACAGCAGTTTCCAAGACACTGGCCATCAGGCAATGAAGAGAAGTGATCTCTAGAATCAGGAAACAATGAAGGGACCCTACAACTGTCCCAGCTTACTCCACTGATTTCACACTGTTTAACAGTTATATATGTCTTTTTTTCTTAATTTAAATTTTTACTAGATTGTGAACTCCTTGAGGACAGTGACCACATCTCATTGACGGTGCCTCCCCAGGACCTAGCACAGAAGTTGCTGATTAAGCGTTTGTTGAATAGCTGAAGCTCTCCAGAGAAGCCTCAGAATGGTAAGATCATAGATGAGCAGATGTTGGAGCCCAAATGCACATTAGAGGTCATCTAGCCCAGTTTCTTCATTCTAATAATGAGGAAATTGAGGTCCCAAGCAGTGCTATGACTGGCCCAAAGTCTCACGGCCCCTTAGTGGTGGAGTTGGTGGGAGTATTCCTCCCTATAAAGCAACCCTGGAATTAAGCAAATTGGTAAATTGCTGCAGCTCACAAAGCAGGGGCCTCATAGAGTTCTAGAGGCTAAGGTGGTATGTTTAGGAACACAAAGATAGGTACCAAGAATCACTGTGGGCAAAGCCACCCAGAGGTGAAGATATACCCAGACTCTGCTCAGTTCTAGAAAAATTCTGAAAGGGCCTCCCAGGTTGAGTAGAGAGACTGCAGGAGTCGTTGGGCTCTGGATAAAGACAAGCCTGCCCACTTGGAAACTCCAGAAGACTCTCAGCCTGCTCCAGGCCATCCTGGAGTGATTACAGGGCTCCATGGCCCATCCTCAGCCCATCACCACCTCCCAGAATAGCCCTTCAGGCCCTGCCTCTCTCCTGGGAGTTGGGGGAAGGTGGACCCACAAAGAGCAGCCCCGCACTGCACTCTACCACACTGCCCAACTGTGTGGCCTGACTGTGTTCCGGGACCCCACATGGAGAAGATCCATTCAGTCCCTAGATGTTGCTGGTTCATTAGTGGAGCACCTTCAGGTCACAAGATGTGTCCTGGCATAGAAGGACCTTCCAGGTCAGGATGCAAGGAACTCCTGACCCTGTCTTCATGAGGTTGGAACAAAAGCCTGGGGTTGGTTGTGACTGCTCTCTGAGGTTTCATGCATTGTAAGGGAGCCTGGGCTACATCACTTCTCTGCCAGGGTTTGTCCTGGCTTCTGCTGGGATGTAGAAGCTGGCATCAAATCTCTTCCCTTTGAGCTTCTCCTCAGGTCAAACCACTGCTCACTTCTTAAAGTCCTTGAGAAAGCAGCCCACCTTTCTTTCTAAGCACCTTGTGGAGAGCTGGAAAGTTCTAGGACATGTCAACAGCTGCCCAATATTGTCTTGAGAGTTTTTAGACTTGATCCAGGCCCAGGCAGGAGATGAACTTACACCTGCCTACAGATTCCTGCAACCATCACCCAGAGTACATCTATGGGATCTTTGGGATGGGAGCAAATGCTTGGCTCTTGTTTCAAAGCTATAAAAGTAGCCTTACCATTTGGTAAGTTTTCAACAATGACACTAGGCTTTGTCTAACAAAATGATGATGGGGTGAGAGTGAATGATGAATTACATGTGACTTGGGGAAACTTCCTCAGCTGGAAGCCCCCAAAAAATTCCTCCAGGAAGGAATCTAGCAGGAGATTATGTAGCACAAAGGGGTCTCCTAAACACGAATTGCTATTTGATTTACACACAGTTTGGATGTGAATCTCCTGAGGCCCAGGGCTCAGCTTGGGAAGGGGTCTCTGAACAAGCCTGACCGAGGGCTGGGCCACAACAGGCTACTCTGCACCTGTGTTGTGTTCCTCCCTAGCAGCGAATGGTTAATTCAGGTTACAGGTGAAGTCACAGTGCAGAGCCCTGGAAAAGGAAGAGGCATATTCCTGGCAGCCAGTGACTGCAAAGTGTTTTCTATGCGCTAATTAGACTGAGCAGTGGTAGAGTTATTGTTAGTCTCCATTTTATAGATCAGGAAACAAAGGCAGTGAGAGGCCAAGTAAGGTGCCTGTAGTCACAGGGTGAGTCAGCAGCTAACTTCTTGCCCCCTGGGCTAGCACTTGGCTCCGCCTTGGGCTCTGTGGTCTCTTGGAAAATGTTTCCTGGTTTATCCATAGCCAAGAGTTCTTTGCAATGCATTCTTCTGGGGAATCTCACCCTCACTGTGGTCCAGCAGCCAAAGCCCCTGCCTTCCTCAGTCTCCCTCCACGCCACCTTGTGGACTTCCTGCAGGCCGCACAGCTCCTGCCAGCCTCCCGTAGACTCATATAATCAGGATCCTCCACTCACTCCAGCATGTCCACTGAGGTGGTCCCCTCTACTGAGGGCCTCAGCCATGCCAGCACCTTCCCCACACTGCCGATCAGTATCACAGCCCTGACTTGGGGCTCCCAGCTGAGTTTCCTTCCTTGCTGCTCTGCTACCCATGCCAATCTCTGGTTCCTTCAGTGTCACTCCCATCTACTCCCTGCAATTCTCATTCACTCCCTGAACCCCCTTCCTCATCATCATTTTTTCACTGGGAAAACCTACCCCTCCATATCGTCAAGTCACCTTCAGAAATTCCAGGACCCTCCCAACTTTCCAAGAACTCCTAAGCTTTTCCTTCACTTGGACATCTTTCTAGACTCATTTAAGAACACAGTGGCCTCCCCAGCTACCATTTGTCCAAAAGTAGATTTGTCCTCAGCTCACCAGTGCTTCACATTTATATTTAAAGCTATGTAGTGGGCAGGATTCTAAGATGGACCCAGAGTTTCCTGCATCCCCCTTTGTGTATACACCCTGGAAATTCCATGGATTTTATTCCCATGGTTAGGTGCTGTTTTATGATACGGGTGACCTTAAGAAAGAAAGATAATCCCAATGGGCCTGATTCCATGGTAATGAGGACTTTAGTCTCATTACCACAGAGAGCTGAATTATATCAACAGGAAAAAGCTCAAAGTGGATTATTTTCTCATCACCTCCAGATAAGAACTCAGTGAGGCCAACATCTAGATTTCAACCTTGTGATGCCCTAAGCAGAGGACCCAGCCCTACAGTCCCAGACTTGTCACTTAAAGAGCTATGAACTAATAAGAGGGTATTATATGAAGCCAGTAAGTTGCTGGTAATTTGCAATATAGCAGAAAATGAACATAGGTAAATATTAATTGTGTTGAAGTTTTGGGTTTTTCCATGTTGATTCTGGTACCAGGGTCTCAGATAAGGGGCTGCAGCTATGCTAGTGTGGACTGCTATACTGCAGACTCCTAGCAGAAGGAGCTGGTTGCCTGGTTCACTCTGAATATAATTTAGCAGCAAGCAAAGGTGAATGTTGACCTTCCTGCCCTCAGGGGCTTCTAATCAGGTAGTTAGACCAGCACATAAAGAGCCTAATACAAAGGGCAGAGCAAAACCTGAGTAAAAATCAAAAGAAGGTGGCCGGGCAAGGTGGCTCATTCCTAGCACTTTACGAGGCCAAGGTGGGCAGAATGCTTGAGCCCAGGAGTTTGAGACCAGCCTGGGTGATATGGCAAGACCCCATCTCTACAAAAATTACAAATTGGCTGGGCGTGATGGCATACACCTATAGTACCAGCTACTTGGTAGCCTGAGGTGGGAGGATCACTTGAACCTGGAAGCCAAGGCTGCAATGAGCCATGATCGCACAGTCTGGGTGACAGAGTGAGACCCTGTCTCAAAAAAAAGAGTCAAAAGAAAGGAAATCATATCCAACTGGTGAAATAAAAAAACTTCACAGAATAATTGGTATTTGACATAAACCTCGAAGTCTGAGAAGGGTCTTACTGAGGGCTGAAGGTAGGAAAATAAGAGCAAGTTAGGCAGTGTGCTGCTCGATTGCACAGGCTGTGGGACATTCGATACATAAGGGATAGTATGAGTTAGGGCGAAAACATCTTCTAGGGCCACGGTGTGAAGGATCTTAAATCATAGGATTACTTGGCAAGGAATGAAGGGCCCCAGAGAGTTTGGAAGCTGGGGCAGGATAGAATCAGGGTGAACTGAATGTGTAGGATGGATTAAAGGCAGGTAGAAGAAGAGGATTATTCAGACCATGAGAGTAGAATAGGCAAAAATTAATCAGCACCTGCACTGTGGCTCTGATGGTGGGGACAAGAAAAGGAGGCAAATGTCACAGTCACTGGGGACTATAGCACTTTGAGCAACAGGATAAACATAGCATCTAGCACAGGCTCATTGATTGGTCCAGCCTCCCTCCACAATTGAAGATATGTATTGTGTCTGCTGTCTCCAATCATCCATGCCAAGTACTGTCAAAAAGACAAGAGTTGCTGCATTGGCAGAGGTAGAATAACTGTGATACGTTGCCAAAAACTACAGGATCTGGAGGGAGAGAAATGGTACTGAATAGCAGCTGCAGGGTTTTCAGGAAAGAATGATCTTGTCATTGTTTTGCTTACTGGTGGCAAATTTTAAAAAGACAAGGGGTCTGCTCATTTCTCCTCTAAACCATCAGTAAAATTTCACCTTTTCCCAGTACACACACACATACACACACACACACACACACACACACACACACACACACTCAGCTACAGCCTGCTGGCTCCAGCTCAAATGACTTTCACAATGGCAAACAGAGAGAAACAGTTATTCCTACAAATGCTCCGTTGAGTTGTTCTTGAAGACAACCTGGTAGCCATAAAATAGTCCTTTGGGCTATTCCTTAGACACTGGCTTCCTTTGCCTCCCTCCCTGACTGACTGCCCAAGCTATGGTTGTTCCTTCCTAATCAGGATTTTATAGGGCAAGAGGCATACAACATCGTCTTTGTTCAACTACCACCAGACCAGTCAAGGGCAGACTAGGCCAACAGGGCTGTTCCTCCTTCCCCTTCGGTTCTGGGTAAGCACACATCTTCCACCCTTACTTTAAAGGCAGACAATTTGTTTTTATCATTTGCCAACACAGCTGAGGATGATTATTAATTAATCAAAAACACTGACTTTTAACTTCCCACGCTCTCTCCAGAGATGCTCCAGTGACAGCTTGCATCTGGACTTCAGAGCGGTTTAGATAGAAGTGGGCACCATGCAGCAAAGACTTGTTTTTTTCGGGTTTATTCTTTTTCAAACACAACTCTAGCTTAATCCCATTTAGCCAGTAAACTTGATTTTAAGATGGTCTCATTTTGTGGGGTTTCTGTTGGTCTTTTTATACAACTTCCTTTGAAACCAGAAATGCTGTGTCAGGATTTCACAAAAAGGAAAATAAGTTCAGAGCACATTTTCTGTTCATCAAAAGCTTGAACCAAAGCACATCAACAGTATGTTTCCATGAATAATGAGGCACCATTGTCTTCCTCTGCTTGCGAGCTTATGTTCTGCTATTACCCTCCAAATTCAAGGTCTCAGCAGTGCATACCTAACAGTTTCTGAGAGCAAGTTTGAAATGTTAAATTTGAAAGAGCTCAACAAAGGATTATCCAATTCAGTTGGCTGCAGTTTAGGCAACTGAATTTTCTCCTCCTTCCAAAGATGGCATGGCCGGGCAATCATCCCCACCTCTGCACTCATCTTTGTGGCCATACAGTAGTTCACAATGCAAAAAGGGGAGGCAGAAGACAGCTCACCGCAAGGTACACTTCAAAGCTGAATGGCTACTCTCTAAAGTGAGATGGGGGCCAGGTGTGGTGGCTCACGCCTGTAATCTCAACATTTTGGGAGGCTGAGGCAGGTGGTTTACCTGAGATCAGGAGTTTGAGACCAGCCTGCCAATATGGTGAAATCCCATCTCTACTAAAATTACAAAATAAAAAATAAAAAAGAATTAGCCAGGCATGGTTGTGCACACCTATAGTCCCAGCTACTTGGGAGGCTGAGGCAGGAGAATCGCTGGAACATGGGAGGTGGAGGTTTCAGTGAGCCAAGATCACACCACTGCACTCCAGCCTGGGCAACAGAATGAGACTCTGTCTCAAAAAAAAAAAAAATGTGATAGGGCATTTGGGGCTGGCTTCACCGCTTGGCAGAGGCTAGAATAAAAAATCCACTGCCTTGAGGGGCTGCATGTGCTGATGAAAGAGTTAAGCCAAACCAAACTTAGGAGGAAAGTGCACTTTCCTTCCATTTAACAAGGGCCTCATCTTCAAAAACCTCAAGTACCTGGAAGGGGTGTGTTGTCTCCTAAATGCAGGGATCTGAACTTTGGAAAAGGGTGTTGTGAAACGTGGAGCAAGACCACAAGGCGGTGTCACGCTTTGGTGTCCCGTTTCTCTTCCCTATCTTTCAGTGATGTATGTTCTCAGAGCCCTCCATCTTCCTCCAACTCCCAGAGCTTTTTAGCTAGTGCTCAAGCATCCAGGCTTCTGTCTCTTCTCTTTGCCCTCCTGCCACCTGTCTTTTCTTCCTTGTCATTGCTCATTAGCCTTCTCTACTGGAGGTGTGGAAGGGAAGTAAAAGGAGATAAAAACTCTGCTTGTCACAGTCCATTTGCTTCTTGTCAACAGCTCTGGTAAAAGGCCAAAGAGGAAGCTATTGGCCAAGATAAGAGTTTAGATAAGGTTTGGGGATTATCTGTAAAATTCATTTATTCATGGTTACCCTCCCAGTCACCTGAGGATAATGGGGAGTTATCTTTATCATGCATTTTTGTAGGAAGTTAAGAGCAAAATTCAGCCATTTCTAAGAGGTGGTCAAAATAACTCCATGAGATAAAACAAGTATAGTTGCCTTATATCCAGGTGACATAAAGCTGCCATTAGCAGCTGAAAACAGCTAAATATCTACTCCATTGTTTAACTCTCTGAAGTGAAAGGTCTCTGGAAATGGAGAATTTCCTCTCTCTAGTCAGTTAGGGAAAGAATTTAACTCATTCTTGGGTTAATAGGTGTCCTTGGACAGCTCTGCATTTCTTCTGAATGAGTGGGAAGAAGAAAGTTGAACAGATAAGTGAGGGTCTTTGATTATAAGTAATACAAAACAACTGAAATTAATTGAAGCCAGAAAGGTCAATTACGAGAGACCCAGCAGGTGGCTCTCCTGGGACCAAGGGTGGAAGGAGGCCTGGAAGGCTTTTAGGGCTTTTTCTCCACACCTGCTTTTAAAAAAAAAATCTATCCATTCTATTCAGTCCTCTCATTTATATACCAGCAACCCCCTTAACCCCATCCTCCTCTTCCCCTCCATATACAGCATAAGGGAGACACAGCAGAGCCAGAGGCCCAAATTTCCACTTTTACAGGGTCAAGCACAAAGAAACAGATGATTCTCTTTGGAGTTTAAAATCCTCAAGATAGTGCGTCTGATTGGTCCACCTTGAGTCAAGTATCTGCCTTTGGCCCAATCAGCTCTGACCGGAGGGCCGGACAGGGGCAGAGACATGACTGCTTGATCCATTAGGTGGTGCTAAGAACAAGTGGCCGAGGGGATCACTCCAGGCTCCTTAATCCAACAAAAGAAAAGACACTTGGTACCTGTTCCCTTCTTGCTCACAATCTGGAAGCACAACCTACACATGTAGGGAGACAGACAATTAAAACTATTTAGTGTCGATTACTGTGAGAGAAAAACCCTGATTAGAATGAACTCATAGGGAAACACATTCTACTTTGTGGAATGAAGTGTTGCCAGATTCTAGAATCACAAAGCCAATGGAGATCCTTAAACAAAGTAACAAACAAAAGAACTCTTAGGAAACACACTGAAATGGCCCATCTTTAGTAGAATAGGTCAGTACATTTAGAATATGCATAAAACCAAACCCACAGCACAACAGTGAAAATGAAGTCATTACAGCTACACAGTTCAGTATGGATCTCCAAAGTATAATGATGCATGAAAAGGCAGGTCACAGAAAAACACATACCAGATGATTTTACTAAAACACACATAATTAGACAATATACTACTGTGGCATACATATATATGATATAGCTATAAAGAAAACAGAAGAGTGGCTGGGCACAGTGGCTCACGCCTGTAATCCCAGCACTTTGGGAGGCCGAGCTGGGCAGATCACCTGAGGTTGGTAGTTTGAGACCAGCCTGGGTAACATGGCAAAACCCTCTCTCTACTAAAAATACAAAAGTTAGCCGGGCGTGGTGGCGCATGCCTGTAATCCCAGCTACTTGGGAGGCTGAGGTAGGAGAATCGCTTGAACCTGGGAGGCAGAGGTGGCAGTAAGCCGAGATCATGCCACTGCACTCCAGCCTGGGTTACAGTTCGAGATTCTGTCTCAAAAAAAAAGAAGAAAAGAAAAATAAGAAGAGTATAATAGACTAAATCGAGGATAGTGATTACATGTGAGGTAGGGAAGGGAAAGGTGATCAGAAAGGGGTAAACGCCTTCAAACATGTTGTAAATGTCTATTTCTTAAGCTGAGTGGTGGATTTGGGGGCATTTATTTTTTGTTATTAAATCTATGCTTAGGTATTCTTTTTGTTTATATGATATATTCTGTAATTTTTTTTAAAAAAAAGTGATTGCTATTAAGCAAGAGTTCAGTCTAATGAAACTATTTCTCTTTCCTGGGTGATGGCTTGTTATTCTGGCTTGGTCGGGGGTAACAGTGAGTAATTCTGTTTGTCAAATGATTTTCTGGTTTGTGTCCACCTAACAATCATTGTGACAAGGAAAGTGCCCAGAGTGGCCTGTCAGCACTGTGGGCAGAAGAATGCCTGAGGTCTAACCATGCTTTTTCTTGGGTCCTTTGGTCTGATTCAAGCTGCAGCCATTATTCATCTCTACTCCCAGCTCAAACATCCCAACCATCTCCACCCAAGAAGGTTGACTAACAGCTCAGCAGGTTCTTCAAAACATGATTACACTGTTTGGCACTTTCTTAAAAGGTTAAAAAGAGAACTGCCATGTGACCCAGCAATTCTACCCCCACATGTATGTCCAAAAGAATTGAAAGCAGAGATTCGGACAGACTCTTGTACACCATTGATCATGGAAGCATTATTCACAACAGCCAAAAGATGGAAGCAACCTGCATTAGCCTGTTTTCACACTGCTGATAAAGACACACCCGAGACTGGGTAATTTTTAAAAAGAGGCTTAATGGACTCACTGTTCCACGTGGCTGGGGAGGCCTCACAATCATGGTGGAAGGCAAAAAGCACGTTTTACGTGGCAGCAGATAAGAGAGAATGAGAGTCAAGCCAAAGGGGAAGCCCCTTATAAAACCATGAGCCCTCATGAGACCTATTCACTACCACGAGAGCAGTATGGGGGAAACCACCCCCGTGATTCAATTAGCTCCCACTGGATCCCTCCCACAACACCTGGGAATTATGGAAACTACAATTCAAGATGAAATCTGGGTGGAGACACAGCCAAACCATATCATTCTGCTCCTGGCCCCTCCCAAATCCCATGTTCTCACATTTCAAAACCAGTGATGCCTTCCCAACAGTACCCCGAAGTCTTAACTCATTTCAGCATTAACTCAAAAGTCCAAAGTCTATCTGAGACAAGGCAAGTCCCTTCCACCTATGAGCCTGTAAAATCAAAAGCAAGTTAGTTATTTCCTAGATACACTGCAAGTATAGACATTGGGTCAATACTCCCATTCCAAATGGAAGAAGTTGGCCAAACAAAGGGACTAAAGGCCCCATGCAAATCCAAAATCCAGCAGGGCAGTCAAATCTTAAAGCTCCAAAATGATCACCTTTGACTCCATGTCTCACATCCAGGTCACACTGATGCCACTGCCTGTTACCCACTTCCAAAGTCACTTCCACATTTTGGGGTATCTTTACAGCAGTGCTCCACTCTACAGGTACCAATATCCTATATTAGTCTGTTTTTATGCTGCTGATAAGGACATATCTAGGCCAGGCACGGTGGCTTATGCCTGTAATCCTAGCACTTTGGGAGGCCGAGGCAGGTGGATCATGAGGTCAAGAGATCGAGACCATCCTGGCCAACATTGGTGAAACCCCAACTCTACTAAAAATACAAAAATTAAAAATTAGCTGAATGTGGTGGTGCATGCCTGTAGTCCTAGCTACTTGGGAGGCTGAGGCAGGAGAATTGCTTGAACCCAGGAGGCAGAAGTTGCAGTTAGCTGAGATTGCGCTACTGCACTCCAGCCTGGTGACAGAGCAAGACTCTTGTCTCAAAAAAAAAAAAAAAAAAAAAAAAAAGAAAGGTATACCTGAGACTGAGTAATTTATAAAGAAAAAGAAGCTTAATAAATTCACAGTTCCATATGGCTGGGGAGGCCTCACAATCATGAAGACAAAAGGCATGCCTTACATGGTGGCAGTTAAGATAGAATAAAACTCATCAGATCTCATGAGACTTATTCACTACCATGAGAACAGTATTGGGGAAATCACTCCCATGATTCAATTATCTCCCACCAGATCCCTCCCATAACACGTGGGAATTATGGAAGCTACAATTCAAGATGAGATGGTGAGGACACAGCCAAACTGTATCACAACCCAAGTGACCATTAACAGATGAATGGAGATACGTAAAATTTGGTATATTCATACAGTGCAGTATTATCCACCTATAAAAAAGAATAGAATTCTGATATATGCTACAACATGGATAGATTTTGGAAGCATATGCTTAGTGAAATAAGTCAGACACAAAAGGACAGATATTGTATGATTTCACTTATATAAGGTACCTGGAATAGGCAAATTCATATAGACAGAAAGTATAACAGAGACAGAAAGTAGAATGGGTTACCAAGGGGTAGTGGAACAGGGAAGGGAGAGTTATTGTTGAATATGTACAGAGTTTTTGTTGGAGATAATGAAAAAGTTTTGGTTGTAGTGTGCTAGTTGTACAGCATTGTGATATGTATTTTATTTATTTATTTATTTATTTTGAGATGGAGTCTCACGCTCTGTTGCCCAGGCTGGAGTATAGTGGCATGATCTCAGCTCACTGCAGCCTCTGCCTCCTGGGTTCAAGCAATTCTCCCACCTCAACCTCCAAAGTAGCTGGGATTAAAAATGTGGGCCACTACACCAAGCTAATTTTTATAATTTTAGTAGAGAAGGGTTTTTGCCATGTTGGCCAGGTCTCAAACTTGTGACCTCAAGTAATCCATCCACCTTAGCCTCCCAAAGTTCTGGGATTACAGGCATGAACCACCATACCCCGTCTGTATTCTTTAGCTTGCTTGGACCAATGCCTTGCATCTGGCATGGAGAATGTCCTGTCTTTATTTAATTGGGCAAAGAACATCCCCAGATCCACAGAATGGATGGGAGGAAAACATTGTGACTGGGCAGGTTAGGAGTTTGGGTGCATTTCTCAATGCACAGCTAGAGCTGGTCAAGGCCAGAAAAAGATCCCTGAGGGAGCCAATGCATGCATGCAGCCAGGCCTCACATGGAGCCACAGCCTTATGACTTTCAAGGGCACTCATGACTATTGCCTCTGTGGGTTCCTCCCACCATCATAATCTCACTATAAAAATTATTATTTTTATATAACTTCAAATACTTCATTTTTTTCTTCTTAGCCAAAATATAATTGATTTGTGTGGGCCCTAAAAATTTTCTTTCTTTCTTTTTTTGGGACGGAGTTTCGCTCTTGTTACAGCAGGCTGGAGTGCAATGGCATGATCTCAGCTCACCGCAACCTCCGCCTCCTGGGTTCAGGCAATTCTCCCTCAGCCTCCTGAGCAGCTGGGATTACAGGCACGTGCCACTATGCCCAGCTAATTTTTTGTATTTTTAGTAGAGACGGGGTTTCACCATGTTGACCAGGATGGTCTCGATCTCCTGACCTCATGATCCACCTGCCTCAGCATCCCAAAGTGCTGGGACTACAGGCGTGAGCCACCGTGCCCGGCCCTCTTTCCTTTTTTTTTTTTTTTTTTTTTTTTTAGAGATAGGATCTCATTATGTTGCCCAGGGAGGTTTCAAACTCCTGGCCTCAAGTAATCCTCCTGCGTTGGCCTCCTAAAGTGCTGGGATTACAGACATGAGCCACCACTTCTTGCCCTTTTTATAATGTGTGGAAAAAAAATAGTTGTACAGCATTGTGATATGTATTTTATTTATTTATTTATTTGTTTATTTTGAGATGGAGTCTCACTCTGCTGCCCAGGCTGGAGTACAGTGGCATGACCTCAAAAATTAAAACAGTTGTGTAGGCCCCTGTAAGTATCACAGGCTCTAGGCCCTCTGCCAACATATATAACAGGTATGTTGGCTCTGGGAGGAACTGGACACACTGTCTTATATTGTACCTCTACAGCTCGTTCTCCTGGGGCAGGAAGGGAGTTTGAAGTAATCTTGTGCTATCTCTCATGCGAGCAGGAATTCCTCCAAGGCCTCTTTGACAAAGAATCATTCCATCTCTGCCTCCAGGATCTCACTCCAGGAATGCCAATCTCACTCCAGGAGATCTGAGCAAGTTCTCAGTAGTGAGCTATTGGGCTAAGGTCTGTATCCCCCTAACTTTCACCAGTTGTTCCAAATCCTGCCCAGCTGAAACAACAAAGTGCAAGTTTTAAGTATTTGCAATATCTGAGGAACTATTACCTGCCATCACTACCACCTCAACACAAGTTCTCTGCTCCAGATTAAGCACCCAAAGCCTTGTGATGGGGGATTTGTACACCCACCTCATCTTGCCAAATGCCCTCCTCTGGACAAGGGCAAATGAACCCCTGGATGTGGTCTGATGTGACCACAGCTGTTACCTCTGCTACGACATCATCATCCTTCTACCGGTTTCACTTATCAGTAGGTAGATCACCTATCAGTAGGTAGATCGGCATACCTCTGTACCCACACCATTGGCTTTGTCCAGCATGGAGACTCAGTGTGTCCTTATCACTTGCCTCCTCCCAGTCATGTCAAGGTCTTTGTTCATCCACAGTAGAGGGTGTCTTTCTGTGCTTGGCCATCTACAGATTTGACAAGCATGCTTTCTTTGTCTTCATTCTGCAGTGTCAGGGACCATACATCCTATTTTCAAAGTTGCCAATCATTTTTTGTTGTTGTCTGTCTTTTTCCTGTTACTGAAAGTTGAGTTCATGCCCTGATATGGTTGAAACAGAGAAACTTCCATTTTTGACTTGTGATTGATATTGGCATTCTAGGGAAGAAGGAAATAAGCCATTGGAGTTAATTTGTCCTTTTATTCTGGAAAGTACCCCTTTGATGAGTGTTTTCTTTAAGTCACCAGGTGTAAGGTTAGATGTGATGGGACAACCTTCCAGGAGAGATGATCTATCCTGGCCACGCAGCAGGAGACCAGTGCTTTGGTGAGGGCTAGCTAGGAAAAGATAGTGGTGATGAGGAAGACCAGTAGTACAGCCTGTAGGGGATCTGATATCTACTTGAACTTTCTTTGTCTGTTCTACACTTCTCATGTTCTGCTGGAGCCAAGTCAGTTTACATTCCTAAAAGTGGTATTGTCACTTAGCAGTAGTATTCAGCGCCAAACCAGAGTTTTATGAGTAGGAATGAAGATAGCATTTAGAAAAATATTCTGTTAATGCATATGGGAAAATGTTGACTTTTAAATTCCTGCACTTACAGTAGTAGGTATCTGCTGCTTTTACCTGCCTTTCATCCTTTCTCCTTCTTTTGCAAACATGCTCCAGTTTTTTTGGGGGGAACCATTTCTCCAACATACTTGATCCCAGTGGTGGTGGTGGGGGGGACTTCCATACCCTGCCTCCATTGGCCAGCATGCAATCTAAACCTAGAAAACAAGAGGGATACATCCTCCTTTTCACAGTGGCCTCAGAGATGGGCATGAGGTCGAGTGGGCCAGCCCATCATTCCCAGGATTTCTTGCCTGTGCTATCAGTAAAGAAGGTCTCTATACCTGCAGAGTGTTGTTTTGCTGGAGGAAGTCATCCTAAACCTAAGTAAACACCTTCACCCCAATGCCAGATCGAGATGGAGAGACTTGGGTGCCAGTGACATCGTTTGCTCACAACTATACTGAAGCTACTTTGGAATTTGCCATCTAATCCTTTCTGTCACTAACAACCAAAAGAGGCTAGAATAAGGTGATCCTTCCTAACAACTGCACTAAAAAAATTGTCTTCCTGGAAAAAATTATTGACTTGGCAATTGTATTTTGTTTGTTTTATGCTGGAATTTATTATCAATTACTAGATATATGAAAGAATGAGTGTGACAGTTCAAGTGAAGCTGTTTTAAAAGAGTGTACAGGCAATAATTGGAGATTGAAATTAATGCAAGTGTCTTAATACTCAAGCAACAACTGGGCAAGGTAAACACAGGAAAACTGGTTGCTATGTAGCATTTAAGATGTGGGGAAAACGTCTTCAGTTCTTAGTGTATAAATAGTTTGGGCAGCAAACTAGTCCTACCACCTCCTTAGATCAAACCACAAAAATGAAGGAGGCAAAGAAATGAAGGAAGCAGACTGATTACATTTACATTTAAATTGCAGTTATTATGATTATTTTATTTGCTACATAGACGAGACACAGCACTGCCAATTCATGTCTGGTTTAGGGGTTGCTCACTAGCAGGAGGTGATTGGCTTGGTCTGAACTGGGAGGCCAGTGCCACACCTCGCCTATCACTTTTCCTGAACTCCTGCAGAAATGTCTTTTTTTGGTGAGTGTGTATAACTTTGTTGTTGTTCTTAAGTCTCTGTTGAAAGACAGATGTGATCCAACTCTCATATCAGAAGGCAGGGAAGCCCAGATTTTAATTTCAGGTATAATACTGAGTCCCTGTATGGCCTTTAAAAAATCAGCTAACCTCCTAGCCTCAGTTTCCCTGTCTGCAAAACAAGGCTCATAATCCAAACTTAGATGTCTCATTGGGCCACTGTGTGCATTAATTATTGTTTATAGTGCAAGTGGAAGTTGAGCTGTGTTAATTATTGTTATCATTCCTGGGTCTTTCAGCCAAGTTTAAGCCAAGCCCTCCTCTTGCTTTTAGTTCCTGAGATCTGACAGATAGAGCCATGAGGAGGGCTGTAGGTCACTGCTAATCAGCAGAGGGTGCATGCCTCACCTGGAGAAGGTTTCTGGCCCCAAAGCCTTGACCCTGGGGATATGGGGCAACCCAGATACCTGTGATTTTGTTAGAACCTCATGCTAACAGAACAAGAGTTCTGAAGCTGCTGTGACACCCCTGTCCCTTGCCTCTTTGTGTACCTGCCATTTAATTTACTAAGAAGCCTGGAGATCAATAAGAGGAGCTCACCCTGTCATTAGACAGGGCCCTAAATTGCAAGTTGCAGCTGGAGAAGCTTCAGAAGCATTGTGATCACTCGTGAAGAAAGATGACTAATCGCTTTCTTCTGGTCACTTATTTGGCTTATGACTTTGGTTTCTACTCTCTAAATACAATAGTTATCAGATTTCCATGTAACTAGGTAGTGACAATTGGTATGTCCAGTTTTATTTAATACACTTGTTTGTGTGTTCTGCTACCTCACCTAGGCCAAGTTGCTTAGTTGTATTTTATCCCGCTGTTTTAAAGCTCGGGAGACAGGCGAAGGAGGGAAAGCTCACCTCAGCTCACTAATCGCAATCTCCATCAGCATCAGCATCACTAGTGAGTGTCCAGGAGACACCGTGTGTTTAACCCTTTGCAGTGAAGTTAATCTCTACGTATCCAGTGCAAGTTAGACAAACAGTTCCAACAGGTTTGAATCTCAGCCGTGTACAGAACCCTATAGTTTAGAAAAACAGCACCAAAAAATACACCATCATTACAAAGAGCGGGGAAATTCATCTTCTACCATGGTTGGAAGCCAGCTGTCCAGGGCACAGGTACAATGAATTTCCTATATTACCTTTCTAGGCAGAGACCACAGCAGTCAGTTTTTAGGGAAATCCTAAGCCCCCTGTGAGAGAGCATCCTTACCCACTCAGGATGGAAGCCAGCTAGCTGTTCAAGGGTCGACCAGGTCCCCGCCTACGTGCCTGCCATCCTTTCTCAAGGAACATACACACCCACCTCTATTGGCACGGGCTTGGTAACTGTCTCCTTCTGAATTTGGTCCTTGATGTTAATACTGACTCCCCTCCCCACACACCCCAGCCCTCACTTTCCCCCAGCTCTGCAATCCTCTGGCAGACAGACAGGTCCCGCCTGGCTGTTTTGTCTGCTCAGCACAGGAGGCAGACATTGGGGTGGTGGTGCGTGCTAGTTAACTAATTAATGATTGTAAAGCACTTTGAAAACATAAAGAACCAGATAAATGCCAAGTATTATTGTTATTAATGATGAGGAGGCTGTTTAGTCATCCTCAGCCCTGAACTCGGCTCACTGCTCCCACTGTGGCTGCAGGCTGATTTGAGAATCAGGATGAGAACTCCCCTCCTCCCTGCATGCGCTGTTTCACACTGAGTCAGTGACCAAGGTGAAGGGCCAGGAAACCTTCTCTCCTCTTCTCCCACCTGCTGTCAAAGCACTGCCTTCTTTGTGGCTGTAAGGCTAACATTTACCGAAAGCCAGGGTTTGAAACTGCGTCTCTATTTCCCATTCACCTGTTTAGTAAGTTCACTGATGTTTACTTGCGTGCTTGATGATGATGATTAGACTGCCACCTCTATCTGAGGACAGGATGGGGCCTGAAATGAAGCCCCACTTTCCATTTAGTAAAATTCCATGAAGATGGATTCACTTACACAAGGATCTCTTTTACATGTTTCAGGGGTTTGATATTTTCTTCTAGATGCCTCTATGTATGTCTGTTCCTTTGATATAGCAACTCTGCCAGCTGGGGAAGGCAGATGTTATTTTCCCCATTTTGCAGATTGGAAACCTGAGGGTCAGGGACATGATGAGCCTTGTATAAGGCCCCAGGGCCTCTAGAATCTAGTGGCAGGACCAGAGTTCACTCCAGCTCTCCTGAGCCCCAGGCTGAACAGTGCCCTCAGACACATGAGGTGACTGCAACAGACTCCAGACACCTGGCAGGATGTGCTAAGATCCGTTAAACAGCTTCTTGATATGTTCTAGCAAAGCACTTTCAGAAACCCCGTGGTCTCTGCATGGACATCTGACCTGAAGCTCCTCCAGTCAGGAGGAGAAATTCTCCTTGTCCTGTTTCAGGCTCATGATCCTGGAATATAACACTCTATCAAATGCTTGGGCCAGGAAGACCCTAGAATCCATCTGTGTAACATCCCCCCTCCATAGAGAAGTCCAGTGACTGGTCAGTGATGCCAGAGCCGGGAAAGGGGTGAGGCTTGCTGCATGCCTCTCCCGCTCTCTCGCCCGGCTTCCGGCTCAACAGCCACCCACCATTCAGCATCCATCCTCTACTGCTAGATAGGAAGGTTCCAGGGGGTTTCATGTCTTTTGTCTTTTTCTGTATTTTCTATATTTTTCAATTTTTCTTCATCGAATGTTTTCCAAATTTTCTTCTAAAATAAATTATAGAAGGAATCAGAAAACATGGCCAGGCCTGGTGGCTCATGCCTGTAATCCTAGCTCTCTGGGAGGCCGAAGCAGGTGGATCACCTGAGGTCAAGAGTTTGAGACCAGCCTGCCCAACATGGCAAGATCTCATCTCTACAAAAAATAGAAAAATTAGCTGGTCATGGTGGCGATCACCTATAATTCCAGCTACCTGTAAACTGTACAGGTAATCCTGAGTACCCATAATTCCAGCTACTCAGGAGGCTGAGACAAGAGAATCACTTGAATTTGGGAGATGGAGCTTACAGTGAGCTGAGATCACGCCACTGCACTCCAGCCTGGGCAACAGAGCCAGACCCTATTTCAAAAACAAAACAAAACAAAAAGAAGTAATCAGGAAATAAATCATTGTTTTGTATATACACACAGAGCCATCTGTCTGCCTATCTATGTCTCACATGTGCATATAACATGTGAGCATCTATTTAAGTATGGGGTACTGCGTTTCTCTTCCCAAGACTCCCTCTTGGATTGATAGATAGTCTTTCAATGGAGACTCACTTGAGGGTCAGACATTGCTGGTTGTCTTCTCCCACTTTAGTCCCCCAGAAGGAATATTTCAGCAGATCTACAATTTCGTTCTAGGTCTAAACCCCTAAGAGTGAAGCTGTGGGCCTGGGGGTAGGAGGGATAGTTGGCCTGAGCCTACAGCCAGGAAGGTGGGAAACAGCCTCTCTTGGTGGGGGACCCCTGTTGCTATGAGAACAACCTCCACTGCCTCAGAACCCATTTCAAGGGCCCCTCAGTGATCATGAGATCCTGCCATATTCTTGCTAACACCACACATTGTGCATTTTTTTTTTACTAAGATCTGTGGCCTAGTGCTATGGCCTATGTGCTGTGAGATTTCTTTTTTTAAGTAGTAAGTTTACAATGTGGCTACGTTTTTAAATTGCAGCTTCAAAATACATAAAAGTTCAAATGTACATCCAAATTGCTAGCGTGGCCTGGAGTGGAACCCTGCAGCACAGCCATGCATTCCGCCCTCTCTCACCCTCCCAGGCAGTTCAGAGCAGCCCCTTGGGCTGCCATTGCTGCGCTGGCACAGTGGGGCCACGGCCAGGCTCACGGGGCAAGGTGAGGTGGCAGAGCAAGGAAATTGGATTCTTTTAACTTCATTATGAGGAGATACTTCATTCCTGAAGAATTCTAGGGTGTGGGGAAAGCAGAGGAAAGGCAGCATCCAGGGGTGAAATACCACTGGCCAGGCTGACCCAACCAGAGGCACCACACCCACTGGTTGAGTGGAAAGTGAGCCAGGTGTGCTCCAGCACAGTCAAAACCCTCTTTGGGGTGTTCTGGCATGGGAATAGCACAATTCACATGGACTGGTGATTTAAAAAAGAAAAGAAAATTAGCTTCCTCAAACTAGAATCCTCTCCTGTCACCTACATCTCTCTCCACCTTTCTCAGCATAGCTAATGTGAATTGAGTGCTTCATACACCAGGCCCGATTACATAAGGCTCTTGTTTCACCCTTATATCAACATAGGAGCTCAATTTTACAGAAGAGGAGACTAAGGCCCAGAAAGGTTAAGTGGCTTGTCCAAGGACACACAGCTGGAGCATGATAGGCCTGGAATTTGGACTGTGTCTTCCTGGCTCCAAAGCTCATGCTCCCCACCTCTGGTATTTAGGGACCACAATCCCATTGGAATCTCTCTAATGGCATCAGCCCTGTGAGTCAGTCAGTCAGAGAGGGCTGAATGGAAGCAGAATATATTTGGGATCTCTTATAACTGAAGGAATTGCTTAAGAGACATTAGGAAGGCAGCAGTGCTGGTGCTGCTGTTTTGCGTTTCGAGTTCTGGTTGGACATTTCTTGCCAGGGACAGTCCTCTCAGTGAAAGGAAGGAAGTGCCCAGAGGAGCTTTGCTGCTGGAAGGGCAGGATGTAGGTGTGTGTCTGTGTGCGACCCTGTGACCCCCAGCTCAGGATGGAGAAAGCCAGGCATCCTCAGCAGGCAGAGAGACTGGTTTCGTTGCTTCAGCTGCCTGTAACTTGAACCTCTCAGTACCATGTCCACTTCCGTCCAAATCTACTTACACATGTTGCTTGAGTCCTTCTAACTTTATAGGCATAAAGGCATAGATGCTGGAACAAAGGCTTTCTGCAACCCCTCCCACCACTGGAAAGGTTTGGTGTAGGCAGTTGTGCCTTTGTTCAGCTTTACCTGACTGTGCCTCCAAGGATCCCACCAACTGTGCATTGAACTTGCACTTCCCATTCACAGACGGTACAGCTCTAAATCATCCACATTAAAGGTTTTGGACTTAGTTCTGGATATTGGTCCTATTGCACATCCTGCCTCATTAATTCGAGGCCATTCCTCTCCCCTGAGGAGTGACTTTGGAAGAGTGTGACTGGCAGGGAAGCTGAGAGCTGAAAAGTCATGCCCAGGATGGAACTTAGCTATAGAAAGCCTTTCATCTGACTGTCTCCAAGCCCTGAGGGCTATAATTAATCCTCACAACACCTCTGCCTGGTAGGTAAGTGTGATCACCTCATTTTTATAGATTGGATGTGGAAGCATGGTGCTATTAAGTGACTTTCTTCCAGGCAGCACCTCCCTCAAAGAGCTGGGACTTGATCATGGGGTGATTCTACTTCTAAAGTGGGGGGAAGAGCAGAGAGTGACACCAGGCTGAGTGAACAGGTCAGGCCCTCGTGACCTGACCACCCTTTCCTCCTCAGTACACCAGCACACCCTCAATGAGGCTATGAGCAGGGGGTTTCAAGAAGTGCCTCAAAGACTCAAGAAGTCAAAGGGAGGGTGAGGAGTAGAAGAGAAAGAGAATGAAAAGCAATAAATAGCCCAGGCAGAGGTTAGAGGTTCTCTCTGACTTCCTGTAAAGTATAATCCGACCAACCACATGTGAGAGAAACCAAATGTCATGCAAAGCAGTGAAATCGTCACCCTCAGGATGTGGGGTGAGGGGGACCCTGAGAAGAAAGGTCAGAATAATCCCTTCTCTAGTAAAGCTGAAGTCCCAGCACTATTTTTAGAAGCTCCTAGAATTTGCCACCTATTTTTAGAAACTCCTAGAATTTGCCACCTGCTAAGATAGAAGAGCCAAAGAATTACAGTTCGTCACCCTGGAGTATACAGTCAGCTCTCTCCACCTTAGCTTCTGAGAAGGGTATGTAGAACAGATGTTAGTAAAGTGAATCATACCTTGAACACACTCCCAATGGTTAAAGGACTTGAGTGGAGAGCCTGCCTGTGCAGCTTAAGTGTAGTCTAGTGGTTAGGAGTAGAGGCTTTGAAGTCATGCAGACCCGAGCTCCAACCTCAACCCCACCTCCCACCGTATTGCCTGGACAAGTGGCTTGACCTCTTTGAGCCTCAGTTTCTTCATCTGTTAATTAGGGCTTGCCGTGCCCCTCCTCTCAGGGTGATTGTAAGAGTTCCTTATGATCATACTAGTTCCTGGTAAGCATTCAATGAACAGCAGCTGTTACTACACTCTTAAGTTTTATGTATTGTTTTTTATTAAAAGGACTTTATTTTTTTGAGATGGAGTCTCACTCTGTTGCCCAGGCTGCAGTGCAGTGGTTTGATCTCAGCTCACTGCAACCTCCACTTACTGGGTTCCAGCAATTCTCCTGCCACAGTCTCCCAAGTAGCTGGCACTACAGGCATGCGCCACCACACCCAGCTAATTTTTGTATATATTTTTTAAAACAAAGTTTCACTCTTGTTGCCCAGGCTGGAGTGAAGTGGTGTGATCTCGGCTCACTGCAACCTCCGCCTTCTGGTTTCAAGCGATTCTCCTGCCTCAGCCTCCCTAGCTGGGATTACAGGTGCCCGCCATCACGCCTATGTTTGCATTTTTAGTAGAGATGGGGTTTCACCACGTTGGCCAGACTGTTCTCAAACTCCTGACCTCGTGATCTGCTGCCTCAGCCTCCCAAAGTGCTGGGATTATAGGCATGAGCCACTGTACAAGGCCAAAAGGATATCTTTTCTAGCTGACCGAAGTGGTGATTGGAGAACTCAATTTCCCTAGGAGTCTAAAACATACCATTCTCTGAGCTGGTTTAGAGCACCCTCTAAATCCAAGTCTGTGAAACAGGATTGATTTTGCTTGGCCTGGAAACGCCCTTGCTCATGTCCCTAGGGAAAAACGCAGAACAGGATGGCAGCCCACATTGTCTCTGGGCTAATCCGGACAGTCACTGAACTGAGCCTACTTCCATGGTTTCTCAAGAGGACCAGCACTATTCAGTACCCCCTTGAGAATTTGATAAATATTAGAGCACTCTCCCTCTCAAAAAATGCACATGTACACAAAGTTAATGCTGTTGCTTCTCATTGTTAAAACGCATGCTCTGAATGAAGAGATCCTTCCAAACAGGCTTTTTGTGAGTAACATGTCTGTTTATTCACCCAGGTGCAGGCAGGCTTGAGTCTGAAAAGATAGTCAGTGGAGGGCTGTGGGATAGGAGTTGGTTTTATAGCTTTAGGGTAGGCAGTGGAAATTTATAGGAGTGACAGTTTAAGGCAGTTTTTGCAAACTGGGAGGGATTCGTAGGGTCTGGAGTCATGGGGTTGACCAAGGTCAGTTACAAAGTCCAATTGCGTTGTCAGTTGAGGTCAGATAAGAAACAATAGAAGAATGTCTCAAGTTAGGCGCCACAGGGATTGATCTTCTTCCACCTTTCATGGTCTTCCAGTTACTTTAGGTTTTCTAATTCCCGGAGGCAATTCAGAGGTGTACGGGTCATAGGGTCGCCATGGCTCCACTTAGGGTATGGCCTGTGGTGCAGCCGGTTAGCCTAAAGACCTTACAGTTATTTGCAGTGGTTATTCTATAAACTCACTTACAGTTATTTCTATAAATTATATAAATTTACAATTCTATAAATTCTATAAATTCAGACCTTACAGTTATTTGCTCTGGTTATTCTATAAATTCAGTGTAATTGGTACTGAATTGGTAAATACTGAACCATCGCTCGGGGCGGGGGAACACAGGGTTAAGTTCCTGAAAGCCCCTGGTCACAGCATTTTCATCAGCTGATCAGTATGTCACCTTGTGCCATGTGTGTTTCTGTTTAAACATCCCTAATTTTATACATATTGTTGATTTGTTAACATAGAACTCACAGCCAACAACATCATTCATGCCTGAAGGAAGCTTATCTAGCCCATGGATTTTCTCTCCAAGGCACGTCACAGCCTTCTTGCCCTTAGGAACATTAGACAGCACCTCTGCACTGCCCTTGGAGGTCATTGTAAACAGTGAAATCGCTAACAAAAAACATAAAGAGGCAAAAAGCATGGCATTGAATAGACTGCGGAAAGTCATTTGTTTACGGCATGAGAGCTGCAACAAGAAGGCAGAGTGTCACTTTGTTCAACCTCAGCTGGGAGCGTGCATGTTACATGACTTGAACGTGCTGCTCTACACATGTGCATGTCTGCAGGTGACTGCAAACGCTCCGTGAGTGTTGATTTGGGGGTTATAAATAAAGTTTAGTGAGTAGATAAATTTGCAAATATAAAATCTGCAAATAATGAGGGTTGGCTGTATATATTCTGGGCATTCAAAGCTCATGAAAGCCAATTCTATGGGACTTGGGACAGAGATAAGTGTTTTATTTTTTGCAACCCATGGGAATCTATTTAAAGTAGGAGCAAGTACATGTCTTTCTCTAAAGGTACAGGTATCCTTTACCAGGCATTTCTATTCTTTTTTTTCCTTGATATTTTATGCCTCTGAATTTTTCTCAAGACCTGGTAATTAAAATCAGGCATCTGAAAAAAAAATGAACATATTATTCTTAAAAACGCAGACTATTTGGTGCTTTCTTATATTTATTATTATTGGCCTTAGCAGTAAAAATGTTTTTCTCAAGCAAGTCCAATTATTACTATGTGAAAAATATGCATATACAGGCCAGGTGTGGTGGCTCGTGCCTATACTTCCAGCACTTAGGGAGGCTGAGGTGGGCGGATCAAGAGGTCAGGAGTTTGAGACCATCCTGGCCAACATGGTGACACTGTGTCTCTACTAAAGATACAAAAATTAGCCGGGCATGGTGGCATGTACTTCTATTCCCACCTACTCCAGAGGCTGAGGCAGGAGAATTGCTTGAACCTGGGAGGCAAAGGTTGCAGTGAGCCAAGGTCACACCACTGCACTCCAGCCAGGGTGACAGAGTGAGACTCCATCTCGGAAAAAAATATATATAAGTTTATATATATATATATATACACACACACACACACGCACACATACACACTCACATATACATGCATATACAGAAAGACGGAAAGGAAACACGAAAATAATGAATAGTTGTTAGGGTGATAGAATATGAAATAGTTTTTTCTTTCATTATCTCCTCAATGTTGATGTTATGTGATCTCAGACAAAATTAACAAGAAAAAACTTCAATGAAAAGAATATGTCTGGGAGTAGAAAAAGACTAATGAAAATATATTGAAACAGAAAAATTAATAATCTTTCATCATTTCTCCTTTGGAAATTCATCCACATTGGCAAAAAAAAAAAAAAAAAAGATTGAGCTCCTTCTCACTGATTGCTTCTGTTTTGCAGGATTATCTGGGGACCATGTTATTCCTTTGCAGGTTGGACTTGAACATTCTAAGCCCTATAGGGGCTTTGATTCTAGCAGACAAGTGATGCTAAGACAGAAAGTAGACAACCATAATACTGAAGTCAAGAAGCAGTTGGCCCAGATAACTAGTACAGCACCAGCATGGTTTTGGGAACATGTAATTTTAGGAAAACTATGAAGCCACATGTGATTTTAGGAAAATTACCAAGGAGAGAGCCCAGAGACAAATCACCAGCAGAAGTACATGCAAAGTAGTCTATAATGAGACAGGCTGGACACAAGCATGGCCTATAGCCTTTGAGCACCTAATGTGGTGCAATTTGCATGCCCAAGCGCCTTTGTAAAACTCCCCCTGAAGGCCACAGCAATCAGACAATTCAGGTTTTAGTGAGCACATTCTATATGTCAGTCTGGACTACATGTGGCCGATACCAAGAAAAATCAAGCCCACTCCCTGGCTTCAAGTCACTGTCTGCTTGGGAAGATGGGATTCAGTCATTAAAGAAACACCCACTGTGCAAGAGAACTGTAGGAGCAAGACCCTGAGCTCCTACTGGTGCCAGCCCATGGTCCAGGCTCTAGGGACAGGCTGGTGAACAAGAGGAAGTTCCTGTCTTCAGGGGCGCAGACATTGTCGTTCGCAGAGACAGACAATGAACATGAAACCAAGTAAATACGCAGGATCACTTCAGACAGAGATGAAGTGCTATGAAGGAAAGAAACAGCAACATGCTCGAGAGCGCTTGGCCTCTAAGGGGGTAGTATGCTGGACAGTCAGTCAGCTGTGGCAATTTGAACGCCGGATGCTGGACAGTCAGTCAGCTGTGGCAATATCTGGAGGGAGAGTTCCACTAGCGGAGGATCTGTGGTGTATGTGGCAGATCAAGAGGAAAGCAGTCCACAGGGAGAGAAAGACCTATGAGGGAGGCATCCTCTAGGGAAGTAGCAGAGGTGAAGTAATGCTGGACTTGATGCTGTAGGCTGTGGTTGCTGCTACTTCACCTGTGCTCCTGTAACAGACATTGCTAATCCAACCTTGCCTTCTCTACCACCGGGACCAGTGGCACCTCTCAGGCAGGCACTACCAATCAACGGGAGTTGATAAGTGAGATAAAGACGGTTTCCCATCGTACTATAAACATCAGTAAGCCTTTTAGGATTTTGAGCAAGAGACTATTACAATAAAAGCAGTGTTTTAAGAAAGATTAATCCGACCATGGTATGCAGTATAACTCAGAGGGAACTGAAGTGGGTGTTCCTGAGGCCACTTAAAAGAAAATATTAATTGTAGACATTAGTTAAGCACCTACTACATTGCCAGCCCTTTATTTATTTTTGTCAACCTCAAAAGGTAGATATTGTTAACCCCTTTGAGCAGATAAAGAAACTGAGGCACAAAGAAGGTGTCATTTGCTTACGTGGAGAAACCACAAGTTAAACCTCAGTCATCGGTTCCAAATCCCTTGCTATTTCTCTATGCAGCACTGATATTCTAAGTGTAAGGTAATGTGAATTTGGGGTGGGGGTCTAAAAAGATTGGACAGACATGAGAAAGATAATGGAAAAATTAATGGGAATGGTGACTGGATATTAGAAGGAAGGCAAAAGTAAGGTCAAAGATAATAACACTAGAAAATATGTCTTGGTAAGTGCAGAGAAAAAAGCCTTTAGCCAGGTGCAGTGGGTCACTCCTGTAATCCCAGCACTTTGGGAGGCCAAGGCAGGTGGATCACCTGAGGTTGGGAGTTCAAGACCAGCCTGACCAACATGAAGAAACCCCGTCTCTACTAAAAATACAAAATTAGTTGGATGAGGTAGTGCATGCCTGTAATCCCAGCTACTCAGGAGGGTGAGGTGGGAGAATCGCTTGAACCCAGGAGGCAGAGGTTGAAGTGAGCCAAGATTGTGCCATTGCACTCCAGCCTGGGCAACAAGATCCAGACTCCATCTCAAAAATAAATAAATAAGTAAAATCTTTAATGGTACACATCCAACTGTTAACAGTGGTTGCTCCTGAGGAGTGAGATGGAGAATTGCAGGGGGGAGGGGAAGACATTTTTACTTGTTACTTTATAAGCTTCAGCCTTTTTTTCATTAACTGTTTTAAAATAATTTAATAAATAATTTTAAAATTAAGTTTATCTTAAAATAATTCATAGATGTTTTCCTGCTGAGTGACTGAGAGTTGCCACTGATGGGATTCAATAGATACCAAGCTTTGGCATGGGGGTAGAGACAGTGCATTTGGTTTCAGACACAGTTGAGTGCTGGTGAAAGAACAGTGGGGCCATGGCCACAGGGTTTTCATTCCAAGTTAGGATTCAGGTTCCTAACCTGATTAGTGGTTCTAAGTGCTGACTCTTCGTTTTGGGATGCAGCTAACCCAAGCCATCTTGTCTGTCATTAGACTCCCCACTTGGCAGACTCCTAAAGTTAGGAGCACCAGGGACCCATGGCAGAAGTTCAGCACCAGCTTGGACTGGTGCATGGGACCAGCGCTGGCCTCACTCTGGGCATGTTATACCTGGGTGTTTGCTCACTCGCTGTGCCCCAGACTGATCCTGGCAAGGTGGCTGGGGAGGGGGAAGAGAGGAAGACCTCTGGCACCCTGGCCCTTGGAGGGAACTTATGGGAGTACTTGACCTCTCTGTGCCCTATATGAGCATCTACCTCATCTCTGTTTCTCTCAAAGCAATGGGACTGTGAGCAATGGCTAATAAAAAGAGCTATTTGACAACTAGCAGTTTACATAATCACAACCATAACAAAAACAATAGTAATCATATGTCCAGGAAAAACAATAGTTCACTGAAAATTTCAGAGTAGATTCCTAAGGCAGGAATAAGATGCCCCCCGTGATCATCTTACCCAAAATGCTTTTTAATAGAAGGTAATAACCAGAAATGAAACCATCAACATAACGTATGCCAGGTCATAAAAAATAATTGTTGGGTTGGCCAGCCTCCCTGAAGCAAGGCTTCCAGAGTCCTGCTCATTCCTTGCCAGCTTCAGACTTCATTTTTCACCCCCTGGAAGGGGCGACCTGTCTTCTGGGTTGGGGCTTTTGGAATCAGAGTAGAGTGAGCTCGCTAAGCCTCTACATATTGTCCCAGCTTCCGGGCCTTTGGGAAGCTTTGAACTCCAGGAGTGGGCTGTTTCCTCTGTGGGAGGGAAATGAGTGGGGCAAACCCAGGAGGAACACATTTCTCTCCTGTTTGTTTACCATATGTGTGGCTTCCGAGCCATCTGGCCCGGGCAGGGTAAGTCCCTAAAATGTCCCTGGTGAGCCCCTGTGCAAGACCCCCAGCCCCGCACTACTCGAGAGTCTCCACTGGGTCCTGAAGCAGTCGGTCACATGGTCACTTTCCAGCCCCAACACTTAGAAGCATGTACTTCCTTGGGAAATCGGCCTGAAAACAGCTCTCCAAATGTCCCAGCTGTCCGAACGTGCTAATAGTCCCATTGGCAATGGGAGAAGCTGATGAGTCATGCCCTGCAGGCCCGCACCATGTGTCATCTTGACAGTTTACGGCCTGACATTTGACCCGCAGTCTCTCTCCCCCGGTCCCCGCCTTCTGAACCTGGAACTCTACTTTCATTTTAAAAGGCATAGTTCTAAAGTATCCTTCCACACTTATCACCTCTGACAGGGAGATCCCTCCCAAGCAGCACAAGGCTGATCTCATGTTACCTGTGTCAGGATCCCTGGCTGAACCAGTGACGTTTGGGAAAGATCCCAGGTCTCTGTAGGAAACAGCAGCCCATGTGTGGTGCCCATGCCCGGCATTACTCAGAGTCTCTCCATTGATTCATTTCAGTGATACAGAGAATTGGGGAATCAGGCAGCCACCCTGGTGACATACCTCTTTGTCACATTTAATCACTTAGAGGCATCTGACATAATTTGGACTGCTTTGCATTGTGTTGTTTCAAAGTTTATGAAAGCTGGTGTGGACTGGGCCCCCACGGAGGTCTGGTCGCTGGAGAGAGGGCACTGGGAGCCATGAGAGCAAGCAGGCTTGTTCACGTCAGATCCTCATGACCCCAAAGCTTTTGTGTCGTGCGCTTCTCCCCTAGGGTTGTCCTGTGGTGTTCCATTTCTTTCATCTCTCGGATGAATCTCCTGGTGCGGGTGGTGGCTCCTTCCTTCCTTGGCAAGCCTGTTGAGCCGAAGGGAGACAGAACTGTCTCTGAGGAAGCCCCACAGTCGGCAGTCCCTCCCAGCCAGGCCAGACTGGGTGGAGCAAATCCCCGCACCTGCCTCATTTCCTCTTCCTCTCCTGGTTCTGCCTGGGCTTGTCGCTTCTCTTCCTTGACTGCCTGGAGTCTTAAAAGCATGACTTAGATGGGTGACATCTCACAGGATCTCTGACTCTCAGAACTCATACAGGGCTTTCAATGCTTTCCTTTCCTTTTTACTCTGTCCCCACACTTCCTTCTCTGCTCTGACGCTCCTCTACAAGAAGAGCATGTACCCCACTTAGCAGGCACCAAGAGTGGCGGGGACTGGACGTTTTCCCTTTTTCTTTAATTGTATTTGGGCTCTGGGGTACATATGCACATCCTGCATCCTGCAAGATTGTCACATAGGTACATATATGCCATGGTTTGCTGTCTCCATCCCCCCTCCCCCCATCACCTATATCAGGCATTTCTCCCAGTGTTATCCCTCCCCATCCTCCCCACCCCCACTCACTTTCCCTCCCCTCCCCTCCCCTCCCCCCTACCCCCCCCCACCTAGCCTTCCCTTCCCTGTGCCAAAGTGTTCTCATTGTTCATCACCCGCCTGTGAGTGAAAACTGGTGTTTGGTTTTTCTGTTCTTGTGTCAGTTTGCTGAGAATAATGGTTTCTAGATTCATCCATGTCTCTACAAAGGGCACAGACTCATCATTTTTTATGGCTGCATAGTATTCCATGGTGTATATGTGCCACATTTTTTTGTCCAGTCTATCATCGATGGGCATTTGGGTTGGTTCTAGGTCTTTGCTATCATAAACAGCACCACAATGAACATACGTGTACATGTGTCTTTATAATAGAACAATTTCTAATCCTTTGGGTATATACCCAGTAATGAGACTGCTGGGTCAAATGGAATTTCTATTTCTAAATCCTTGAGGAATCGCCACACTGTCTTCCACAGTGGTTGAACTAATTTACACTCCCACCAACAGTGTAAAAGTGTTCCTTTTTCTTCATGTCCTCTCCAGCATCTGTTGTCTCCAGACTTTTTAATGATCACCATTCTAACTGGTATGAGATGGCGTCTCAATGTAGTTTTGATTTGCATTTCTCTAATGACCAGTGATAATGAGCATTTTTTCATATGTTTGTTGGCTGCATATTTGCCTTTTGAAAAGTATTTGTTCATATCCTTCACCCACTTTTAAATGGGTTTGTTTTTTTTTTCTTCTAAATCTGCTTTAGTTCTTTGTAGATTCTGGATATTAGCCCTTTGTCTGATGGGTAGATTGCAATTTTTTTTCCCATTCTGTTAGTTGCTGGTTTACTCTAAAGATTGTTTCTTTTGTTGTGCAGAAACTCTTAAGTTTAATTAGGTCCCATTTGTCTATTTTAGCTTTTGTTGCCATTGCTTTTGGTATTTTAGTCCTGAAGTCCTTGCCTGTGCCTATGTCCTGAATGGTTTTGCCTAGGTTTTCTTCTAGGGTTTTTATGGGATTAGTTCTTATGTTTAAATTTTTAATCCATCAGGAGTTAATTTTTGTATAAGGTGTAAGGAAGGGGTCCAGTTTCAGCTTCCTGCATATGGCTAGCCAGTTTTCCCAACACAATTTATTAAACAGGGAATCCTTTCCCCATTGCTTGTTTTTGTCTGGTTTGTCAAAGATCAGATGGTTGTAGATGTGTGGTGTTGCTTCTGAGGCCTCTGTTCTATATCTCTGTTTTGGTACCAGTACCATGCTGTTTTGATTACTGTAGCCTTGTAGTATAGTTTGAAGTCAGGTAGTGTGATGCCTCCAGCTTTGTTCTTTTTGCTTAGGATTGTCTTGGCTATGCAGGTTCTCTTTTGGTTCCATATTAAGTTTAAAGTGGTTTTTTCCAGTTCTGTGAAGAAGGTCAATGGTAGCTTGATGGGGATAGCATTGAATCTATAAATTACTTTCAGCAGTACAGCCATTTTCACAATATTGATTCTTCCTAACCTTGAGCATGGAATGTTTTTTCATCTGTTTCTGTCCTCTCTTATTCCCTTGATCAGTGGTTTGTAGTTCTCCTTGAAGAGATCTTTTACATCCTTTGTTAGTTGTATTTCTAGGTATTTTATTCTATGTGTAGCAATTGTAAATGGGAGTTTGCTCATGATTTGGCTCTCTGTTTGTCTGTTATTGGTGTATAGGAATGCTTGTGATTTCTGCACATTGATTTTTTTATCCTGAGACTTTGCCTAATTTGCTTATTAGCTTAAGGAGGTTTCAGGCTGAGATGATGGGGGTCTTCTAAATATATGATCGTGTCATCTGCAAATAGGAAAAATTTGACTTCTTCTTTTCCTAATTGAATGCCCTTTATTTCTTTTTCTTGCCCAATTGCTCTGTCTAGACTTCCAATACTATATTGAATAGGAGTGGTGAGAGAGGGCGTCCTTGTCTAGTGCCAGTTTTTAAAGGGAATATTTCCAGTTTTGCCCATTCAGTATGATATTGGCTGTGGGTTTCTCATAAATAGTTTTTATTGTTTTGAGATACGTTCCATCGATACCGAGTTTATTGAGAAGTTTTTAGCATAAAGGGCTGTTGAATTTTGTGAAAGGCCTTCTCTGCATCTATTGAGATAATCATGTGGTTTTTGTCTTTGGTTCTGTTTATGTGGTGAATTATGTTTACAGACTTGCATATGTTGAACCAGCCTTGCATCCCCGGGATGAAGCCTTCTTGATCCTGGTGGATAAGCTTTTTGATGTGCTGTTGGATTCCATTTGCCAGTATTTTACTGAAGATTTTTGCATCAATGTTCATCATGGATATTGGCTTGTAGTTTTCTTTATCAGTTGTGTCTCTGCAAGATTTTGTTATCAGGAGGACGTTCTCCCTTGTTTTACTTCCCAGTACTCCAGGCCTGCAGTCACTGCTTCCTTGGGTGGCTGGCCTGCAAGTATGCCCAGCAAGTAACGTAACAGCAGCTTCCCAGAGCAGCAACAACAAAGAGAATCTCAAATATCCCATAAACAATTTCATTTTATTTTAATTTTTTTTCTTGAGTTGGAGTTTTGCTCTTGTTGCCCAGGCTGGAGTACAGTGGTGGGATCTCAGCTCACTGCAACTTTCACCTCCCAAGTTCCAGTGATTCTCCTGCCTCAGCCTCTAAAGTAGCTGGGATTACAGGTGTGCACCACCACACCTGGCTAATTTTTGTATTTTTAATAGAGATGGGTTTTCACCATGTTGCCCAGGCTGGTCTCAAACTCTTGACTCCAGATGATCCACCCACCTCGGCCCCTCAAAGTGCTGGGATTATAGACATGAGCCACCATACCCAGCCCCGTTAACAAATTTTATGTCAGAATAATGATATTTGGAATACATAGGGTTAAATAAAATATACTTTAAAGATTACTTCAAAGTATTAGGTTTAGGTTTTTTTTTTTTCTTTTTGAGATAGAGTCTTACTCTGTCACCCAAGCTGGAGGGCAGTGGCCCGATCTCAGCTCACTGCAAGCTCCGCCTCCTGGGTTCAAGGAATTCTCCCTGCCTCAGCCTCCAGAGTAGCTGGGATTACATGTGCAGGCCACCATGCCTGGCTAATTTTTGTATTTTTAGTAGAGACAAGGGTCTCATCATGTTGGCCAGGCTGGTCTCGAACTCCTGACCTCAGGTGATCCACCCACCTCAACCTCCCCAAAGTGCTGGGATTATAGGCGTGAGCTACCAGCCTCATTATAGTTTTTTAAAATGTGGCTACTGGAAAATGTGAAGTTACATCTGTGGCTCTCATTATTTCCATTGGACAGGCTGGTCTAGGGTTAAACATCAGCCATTACTTGGCAGGGCTCCAGGGACTACAGTGCCACCTCTTAGCCTTTTGAAACAGCTCCAGCACGTGGCCTTAAGGGCTGATCTCTCAAGTGGTGATTTCCACCCACACAATAAAGATGGGATTAAGGGGGGGAAAGTTTAAAAAAAATTCCTTCCTAACTGCTTGATTTGCTTGTATTACAGGTCCCTGGGGACTATGTTCTTTTAGGCTTCAATTGCTATCAATGTGGTGGCCCCCAAGAAACATATTTATGACCCTTGCTATTATTAGAACTGACATTAATAATAATGGTCATAATCATCTGTTGAGCCAGAACAAGTAAAATATTCCAGGAAAGTGAGATGCGCGCCCATGAACTCAGGGCCCTGGAGTGTGTGTCTGGAAAATGAGTTCTTCCAGGAGCTAAATAAATGATGCTTTGAAGTCCTGAAAGAGTTACCAGGAAGGAATATATATTGAATGTGTTCCTTAACTCCAGGTGGATGTGCCTAGACACTCATGGATGTATATAAACATTGCTCCAAAATCTGTCTGTGTGACCCTATTTATTTGACTGTATTATAAACGGCTCCAGTATGTTAAGCCTTCTAATGCTGAAGTGGCCAAACCCCCACCTGTATGGCTCGCAACTCCATGACAGTTCCTTGGGAGGGTTGGGCAGGAGCTCCAGGTCTTGACCTTTGCTACTGGAATAGCTTCCCACAGGCCACTCTGTCTCAGATTTCCCTGCTTCCATCTCTCAGCCTCTCTGCACATTCCTCTTCCAGAAACGTGGAGGGCTCCCTGTGACTGCCCTGGTCAGAAACTTTCAGTGAGCCTCTGTGGTCTGAAGGATAGATCCCAAACTCCCTGGGACTCAGGCCCTCATCAGGCCGGCCTCCCGGTTCCTTCTCTCACTTTTATCTCATCATTCCACACATGGTTCAGCCCAGCCAATGGGCTATTGTTCATTCCACAGACCTGGAATGAAGGCTGATGACGTGTCCTGCACTTTTCTAAGCCTTGGGGATAGAAGCAGACACCTTTCCTACACCTAGAAGTCTACTGCCTGGTGGGAAAATAATTATACAATCACGTTTCCATGGTAACTGAGATGAAGGCTTACCAGGGCTGGAGAAGCCCTGTCCTTAGCTATCTGTGAACCCTTTTCTCCACCTTGAATGAGGCTCCTTGATGACAGAGTTGTCACCTCCCTGAGGACCCACCACACTACTCAGCATAGCGAAAGTGCCCAGAGAATTCTTGGCAGAGATGATTGGTGACAAAATATCAGAAGTAGATGGGCCCTTCCAAGCTGTATGGTTGGGTTCTTCAACTTCATGCCCAGCAGTTCGGGGGTCAGAAGCACCTGGTGAGGAAGGGCTGCAGGACAATGCCTGGGTGTGGGGCCTCAGGCCACCCCTGTGGGCTTCTCAAGAGGCCTTCACTGCAGGACCCTGCCTGTGAATTTCACCTAATACCATAGACAGTGCACCAACCTGCTGGCTCAGGTGCATTTTCATGAAATGCTTTTTTGCTATTGATTGATTGATTGAGACAGGGTCTTGCTCTGTTGCCCAGGCTGGAGCACAGTGGGTGAGATCACGGCTCACTGCAGCCTTGACCTTCCAGGCTCAAGTGATCCTCCCACCTCAGTCTTCCAAGTAACCAGGACTATAGTTGTGCACCACCAGTCTTGGATAATTTTTAAAATTTTTTGTACATATGGGTGTCTCACTGTGTTGTCCAGGCTGGTCTCAAACTCTTGGGCTCAAGCGATCCTCCCAACTTGGCCTCCTAAAGTACTGGAATTACGGGCACAAGCCACTGCACCCAGCCAAATTCTGGAATGCTTTTCTATCAGCTGACCTTAGTCGGGTCCATCTTGGTCCATCAAGGATGCTCTTATAATATTGGACCTCAAGGACAGCAAACAACAGCTCCATCTTCTTCCTCGGGCAGCTCTGTGCCTCTGCCCACTCCCTGCTGCAGGGACTTCTCAAACATAAGGAGAGGAACCACATGTGTTAAGCCAAAAAAAAAAAAAATAGTGGTATACTCTTCTCTTCTTACAGAATGTAAATGAGAAGTGTCACTCAAATGATTCTTTCTAAGCTGAGGGATCAGTGTCACAGTTGCTAAAAGAAAGTTGGCTGGCAACTGTTGAATGACATCTTATCAACTGAAAAGTGAAAAATAGGCCAGGTGTGATGGCTCACGCCTGTAACCCCAGCACTTTGGGAGGCCAAGGTGGGCGGATCACTTGAGGTCAGGAGATCGAGACCATCCTGGCCAAAATGGTGAAACCCTGTGTCTACTAAAAATACAAAAAATTAGCTGGGCATGGTGGCGCGTGCCTGTAATCCCAGCTACTCGGGAGGCTGAGGCAGGAGAATTGCCTGAACCCAGGAGGCGGAGGTTGCGGTGAGCCGAGATCGCGCCATTGCACTCCAGCCTGGGTAACAAGAGTGAAACTCCGTCTCAAAAAAAAAAAAAAAAAAAAAAAAAATACAAGAATTAGCCAGGCGTGGTGGCCTGTGCCTGTAATCCTAGCTGGTGGGGCAGCTGAGACAGGAGAATCACTTGAACCTGGGAGGTGGTGGTTACAGCACACCAAGTACACCCTGGGCAATAAGAGTGGGACAAGAAAGAAAGAGAAAGAATGAAAGAAGGAAGGAAGGAGGGAAAGAAAAAGAAAGGAAGGAAGGAAGAAAGAGAAAGAAGGAAAGAAAGAGGAAGGAAGGAAGGAAGAAAGGAAGGAAAGGTTAAAAATGAAAGAAAGAAAAAAGTAAAAAATAATATAAAACTGTTTCTAACCAGCCATCCTACTTCCTATAGTGACATAATTGAATTCCAGAATATTTTGTCACTGCTGAAACATAATGTGGATTTAAGCTATTTAAACATAGTCCTAAGACTCCCAAATTCTGATTACTGGTAATAAAAATGTTCCAAATGTGATTTTTTTCTAGGGCAGTCTCTTACAGGAATACTACCAGGGCTAGGCCAAAACTGTGAACTTGGCTTTCCTACCTCATATCACACTGTTTTCTTTCTCTCTCCAGGGCCCTGTTCATCCCCAAGATACAAGCATGTTAGACTGTCTCTCCAAAGTCTCCTATTCTAGAACAAAATCATTTGATAAAAAACAACTTTAACAAGGTTTTAAAATTTTCAGTAATGCCTGCCTAACGCTCCCCATCAGCAGGAGCATTTGTATTTTCAGAGAGAGTATGAGAGAGAGGGAGAGAACCAAGAATGAATCACTCCTGGTGGCATCATCATCTGTAGGTTAAAGAGCCTTTGAAATCTTTCTAATCACACCTCATGGTTGTAGGCCTGGCTGCCCGAACATTCCTAGCCTTCCGGAAAATTAAATAGAAGGAGTTTCAAGTAGGCACACTAAGGCATACTGTTTAAGACTGACAAAATATTGGTAACATCTGAAGCTGAAGGTTGGGGAACCTGGAAGTTCTTTATGCTATTGACTACTTTTGTGGATGCTTAGAAGTGTCCACCATAGGAAGTTAAAAAATTGTCTTTAACCAACACCTGGGGTGGTAATTATGTGGGAATTTGCGATGTCTGTAGATTGGAAGAGTGAATAAAAAGATTCTGTTGAGTTTGAAATCTATTGCTTCATTTGGTCAATTTATAACTGACAGTTTCATTTTGAACACGAGGAATTAACTTAAATTATTGCACAAAAATTTGCCACAAATCCAGTTCCTTTCTCTCTAGTAAAATAATATGTTTATAATCCAGGAAGTACCATTATGCAAAAAGGGAGGGATCTTTGTACACAGTCCAGGCCCTTCAAAGAGATTACCAGAGTTTTCGTGTATGCAAAATAACCGCAGTCCCAGGCTGACTCCAGCTCTTGTCAGAATCAGTGGTGAAACCTGCACTAGCAGACATGCAGGGTCCCCAAGATAGTCATATATGCTTTACAGACTCATGAAGTTAAGGCTAATTATTGTTTCATAATCTGAGAAACCTGTCACTCAATGATCCAAAATTATGGTCATCAGAGCCTGGTTTAATAGATGGCAGTGCACCTTATCTCTAGGATAACTTGCATGCAAATACGCAAAGTGAAACTAGGCTATCCTGAAATCCTAGGGAATGAGTCATTTCTACTCTTGTTGTTACTGATATCCTTCAGGAAATAAAACTTTAACCATTATGTATAGAGATTCCTTTAAAAAGTTGTGAACCTCTTCACCATGCTGCAGTTGATTGTGGTCTGTCCTTGTCTTGGTGACTTCAGGATGTGCTGATGGACACAGTTACTGTCTTTCTCAAAGTCAGGAGCTATGCATGGGGCTGTCATCTCTGACCTGAATCAGTCTGACATTGAGGCCTCTGCACAGCTCCTCTTCCAGCTGCTTGGGTATCAGTTCTCTGTGCTACCCTCTCTCGGGGTGCTGGTTTCTAGCACCTTCCCCCTGGCTCTGCCTTTTGATTTGTCTTTCTACTCTTTTGCGGACTGGAAATCAGATACCCTGCCCTTTTAGAATTGTGTATAAAGTCGGAGTAAATAGAACCTAAAAGAGTCTGAATGAGGGGCTCAACAAGCCACGGGCTGAGCTTTAGCACTGAAACTTATGGAATTCTTTCTGGTAGGTCAGGGGCCAGTGTTCTAAAAGGACAAGGTGTTATCATCAAAATAACTTATATGATCCTGGTAAACATGACATTTCTGTATTCAATTTTGAACTCCATGTTACTTTTCTTATTCATCAACGTTCTAGTGTTTTCCTGCCAGACTTCACCACAGCAAACAATAAATAGCCAGAATCAAAGACATCACATTATTATTTTTTAAATTTAATTTTTAATTTTTTTTTTGAGATGGAGTTTTTCTCTTGTCACTCAGGCTGGAATACAATGGTGCAGTCTTGGCTCACTGCAACCTCCGCCTCCTGGGTTTAAGCAATTATCCTGCTTTAACCTCCCACGTAGCTGGGACTACAGGGACCTGCCACCACACCTGCCTAATTTTTGTATTTTTAGTAGAGATGGGGTTTCACTATGTTGCCTAGGCTTGTCTCGAACTCCTGACCTCAGGTGATCCACCGACCTTGGCCTCCCAAAGTGCTGGGATTACAGGGGTGAACCACCATACCTGGCCAACATCACAGTATTGAGGAAGTTAATGTTCATGGATCCAATTTATAGATAAATTATTTTTAAATATGTTTAAGGTTGTGTGTGTGTGTTTTATTTGCTCAAGAGGTGATTAGGCAGCATTGAGGTGGTGAGAGACAGGATGGCATAGTCTTAGGAGCCAGACCATCTCCTTGGTGAAAGGAAAACAAGGTATGTTTGCTACCTGTTACGTGAGTTTGTGTTTTCAAAGCATGTGGGAAGCATTAATTCTTATTTTTAGGCAGGGGACTGAAGATTGGTTCCAGATCAGAATAAGAGTAAATCTCCCCCAACCCTATCTCTCTGCTTCAGGAAAAGGAGACAAAAAGAAATAATATAGTAAATATGGAAAATTTTACTATAGTACAATGGATTTGTACTATAGTACAAATTTCTTCCTTATTAAACACTTAAAAATATTTTTATTATGCTAAAATGCTTTTTTTTCTTTTGAAAGAGTCTTACTCTGTCCCCCAGGCTGGAGTGCAGTGGCGTGTTCTTGGCTCACTGCAACATCTGCCTCCCAGGTTCAAGCGATTCTCCTGCTTCAGCCTCCAGAGTAGCTGGGATTACAGGTGCGGGCCACCACGCCCAGCTAATTTTTGTATTTTTAGTAGAGACAGGGTTTCACCATGTTGCCCAGGCTGGTCTCAAACTCCTGACCTCAAGTGATCTGCCAGCGTCAAACTCCCCAAATGCTGGGATTATAGGTGTGAGCCACTGTGCCTGACCAAATGCTTTTTTAAAAAAACTAAATAATGATAACTTCTGACTAATAATTTTGCTAACTAATAGTATAGTATACATGGAGAAGGAGGGAAGAAGCCATGAGGGTACTTTGTAGCTATTTGTGTCTATTTGTACAATAACCATTGCCTAAAACAGAACTCTAACTTAAATGCTTATATCAACTCAATAATCTGCCAACACCTGAAAAGAAAAATGCAGAAAAAAGAAAGAAAGTGGGAAAGGGTAGTGAAAATAGTCACGAGAATAGAAGCAAGAACTTCAAAGGTGTCTTAAGCAGGGGTGAGACCCCACTGCCCATTCTGGGATATGTCGTGAATGTATGTAGAGAATTCCTACCGAAGAGTAAGACATGAGATAACTGGGTTCAGAAATGAGGACTTCCTGAGGGAGCAGTGAGGTTGGCTGACTTTAGTTTCATGGTGTCATGAAGTACAAACTCACTGCAAGGAAGTACAGTCTGGAGTTGTTCATTCAATCCCGATTTGGTAAATGAAAGGACAAAGCCTGAATATGTGGCATCATTAATTTTTTCACCCCCAACTGTTGGTTGAGTCATTTTCCAAGACAGACTGCAAATCCCTTGAGCTGTGGCTGGAAATGAGGAATGGTGATTAGCTTAGGTGCTGACATTTTTGATCCATGAAGACCTGGGGTGCCAGACACAGGGTAGAACTTTCCAAGCATTCACTGAAAGCCAAACAGTAATCAAGAAAAATTAAGACCTAAGAAGGCCCCCATCTTCTACATAGGAATGGGGAGGTCCTCTCCCTGCAGCTCAGCTTCTGGGCTGTCAAAACATGAAGAAACAAGATGGTTGGTGGTTTTGTGTTGTAAACATTCAGCTCCAACACACACCTCAGTTCGTTAAGCAGTGAGGCGAGGAGGATGATCCATTTTGACTCATGCTGCCGAGGTGGCGGAAATCCTCCTGAAGACAGCAGGAGGGATTCAGTGAGACCAAATTACCCCGGCGTCTGTGGAAATGGGTGGGGAGGGAAAGTGATTCATGTCAGGACTAAGATAGCCTGGTTCCTGTCTTTATGAACTCCGAGTGGTCCAGAGTCCATTTTCCAAAGTCATCATGCAAGAGGAAGTTTGTTTTAGTAAATAGAAAGTAAACCGTGTCAGAGCTGCACAGACAGGTGAGACTCGGCAAGGTGCTGGGGCTCTGTGCCCAGGAGAGGTGAGGGGGCTGCCAGCCCAGCCAGCAGGATCGGTGCCTAGAGAACTCACTTGATTACACACCTCAGGAGGACTCATGTGCACAGCAAAAAGAGAAAGTGGATGGCAAAATCGGGGGGACTTTGGCATTTGGCCTTTGTTACTTTTTTTTTTTTAAGAAACAGAGTCTTGCTCTGTTGCCCAGGATAGAGTACAGTGGCACAATCTCAGCTCACTGCAATGTCTGCCTTCCTGGTTCAAGCCTCAACCTCCCAAGTAGCTGGGACTACTGGTGCCCACCACCACACCCGGCTAATTTCTGTATTTTTAGTAGAGACAGGTTTTGGCCATGTTGGCCAGTCTGGCCTCAAACTCCTGATCTCAGGTGATTCTCCTGCCTCGGCCTCCCAAAGTACTGGGATTACAAGCGTGAGCCACTGTGCCCAGCCCTTTGTTACATTTTAAAAAATTAGTTCAATTACTGAGTTTTTCTTTTCTACATAAAAAGAGACAAAAGTTCTCCATTTTTCTGACTACTTTACTCCTGTTATGTGGTTTCCGCATCTGAGATTGTAGGAAGTTTTATATAACTCCTCACTGATAAAAATTGATATGAGATACATTTTGGTGTGGAATGTTGATGCTGAAGCTTCTAGCTTGGACTGGAACCATGATGGGAAGTTTGGGTGCCCCGAAGGCTGCCTGTCCTGGCTGTTTGCTGGAAAATCTGATCACCCACCTTCTCTTCAGCAAGAGAGAGAACCTCCTAGTTCTCCACCCCTACCCCCAAACCCATCTCAGCAGCCTGGCCTCAGGGGAGCCACATGCCTGAGTTGTTGAACTCACTCTCACAGTGTTCCATTGGTTTGGGGAAAATAACTGCCTTGTCCTTAACATTGCCTCTGCTGAAAACCCAAGGCTTTCTGTCCTGTGTTTCCCAAATCCTGTCCCTTTTGAGTAAACACGTTGAAATGGTGAACTAAAACCCCATGGCATGTAGTATTAGGTTATTGAAACCCCTCCTTCTATCCTGCTCTTCATGTTAGAAGCACTGGACCAGAACTGACTTGAAGGAGACAAAGCAGTAACTCCCATGCCTTCCTCTAATAGAACTATTTTTAAACCTTTTGCAGAGAATCCACTCCATGCTTCAGACATCTATAAAAAAGTTCTCTATTTGTTCCTCATTTAATGTTCACCAGCCCTCAATGTTGAGAGCTGGCCAGAGGATTAGGATACATTTTAAATATTATTTAATAATTTGGTAATATATGTACCTGGTACAAAATTCAAAAGATACAAAAGAATATTCAAGGTAAAGTGAATCTCTCTCCCAGCCATACTCTAGACTTCTGTCTCTTCCCTAGAGGCATCCACATTCTGCACGTTGTTATGTAGCTGAGCAAAGATACTCCATGCATATATAAGACTTTGCATCTATTTTTCTACTTTTTTTCTTTTCACTAATGGTAGCAGAGTACACTGGTTACACACTTCCTTTTTTCTCTTAAAGGTATATTTGGGAGCTCTTCCATGTCAGTACATGTAGATCTGCCTCATTCTTCTTTAATAGCTGTGTAGTATTCCATCATATAGATGATCATAATTTATTTAACTCTTCTTCTGTTTAATGGACATTTAGATGTTTTCCAAAATGTTGTTAAACAAAGGATGCTGCAGTGAATATTCTCATACCTACAACATTGTCTTCTCAGGCGCTGCCTTACAGTGTGAGTTTTATTTTCCTGTGTGAATGTTTATCTTCTCAATTAGTTTGTAACTGTGTACAGAACAGGTGCAGACATTCAAAAACAAAACACAGCATTATGCACATAGTATAGCTTTCATAAAATACTGGGTGGATGAATGAAAACTCCTCCACCATGCCAGTGGTATGGAGAAGCAAATAGTATTTCAAAGGCTAAATGACTTGCCTAAATCAGAGAACCAGACAACCAAAAGAAACACCAATAAATAAAACTGATCAAAATAAAAGCAGATATTTAGAATATGTTTCCCAAAAGTTGAATATTTTTCCAACATTTACATTCACACTTAGAAGAGATAACTCCATTGGCTAGCCCAGCAAAGAGAGTAAACAATCCTCTGGAAAATTCGGTCACCTTGGGAGGCAGGCAGATGTCTCCAGCTATTGGAATGCCATTTATTAAGTGTTGACTTCAGTTCACAAAACAGTGGCCCAGTGACCTGGAAAAGTTAAGCATCACCAAGAGGGCCTGACTGCTCGGTAGGGTGACATTTCCTCCCATGAGAAAACTGGGATATTCTCCCTAGACTAAATGGGTCTGCTCCTGCAGGTCGCTAAAGAGATCTAGTGCAGCTCAGAGGAAGATGAAAATGAAGAAGGAAGAGAAGAAGGAGAGAGAAAAAAAAAAACACTCTGACAACCCAGCAGCTCTTGAATCAATCAGGAAAATGGGAGAATGAGTAGATGACTTTAATTGTCCTGCATCAGCTGTCACCAGTGATACAGGAAGAGAATGCCCTTTGTTAACAAACAAGGAGGGTGTTGTTATCATGATGTTTAATGAACCCTTATTATAACCTGGTAGTACGAAATGTGTGGTCTGATTGGTTGATCTCAAAACAATTATGTTGACATCTCATAACTTAAAGATCATACAGCTTTGTAATTTCGCAATGTATTACCCCTTAAAAACAAGAATAGTTTTTTCCATATGCATACATGTTCTATTCATCTTTATAACCTTTCCAAGATTTCTAAGACCCTTACTCAGAATGACTCTAGTGTGGCACCAATGTACTCTGCGGTGATATGTTTCCTTTGCCCTCAAAGGGAAGGGAAGAGGAAGAGTGTTGGATTGCTTGTTTTCTTTGCTCTTTCTCTCTTTTCTCTTTAGTGACCTGCAGGAGCAGACCCATTTAGTCTAGGGAGAATATCCAGTTCACCCTTCTACCCACTCCTTAACCAGTAAAAGCCTTGTCATCAGGTTTATGGGCTGGAAAACAACAAGCCAGCTCCACAACACTGGGGAATAGGAAGTGTGGATGCCACACAGCACTGAGATAAGACAGTAATTTGAGGAGCATAATTATTTAAGGTGGCAGTTTGATGAGGGGATGGAGGTTGACACTCCTAAGCTTGAGTCAAATGCCCTGGAATCTGAGTGGCTATTGAAATGGTCCACATTTCAAGTTCCTGCCTCATGCCAAAGTGCTGACAGTGCTCTCAAAACAAGGCCCACCTGAGCACCTGCAGGCCTGACCCACAGGCCAGAGGGCCTCTTGCTGAGTCATTGAAACCTCCCAAGTTCTGAGCTAAGAGCTACAAGGCAACGCTCCCATTTCCCTTCGCCACCACAACCAAAACACCGTACTGGGCAGAGCGCTAGAAGAGAGAGCCACCACCATGGAATGTTTCAACAATATTTTTAGTGTTCATATGGCTTTATCAAACTGAGCAATAAGCTTTACATTCATTGGTTTGTAGAAATGGACTCAGAGGTCATTTGGGTTAACTGCTACATTTAACAGGTGTGGAAACAGATGCAGAGAGGTTACATGTCTTGCTGAAGTCACCCAGCCAGCCAAACCAGGATTAAACCTAGGTCTCTTGATCACCTGTCCCACCAGTATCCCCCTGAGTATCTTACTTTTTCCATTTCATGACAGCAATGCTCTCCTCACCTGCTTCCCAGTATGACTATTGTTCTGGAAATGCGCTCTTTTGTAATAAAATAATGGTTTTGTGTATCCTCATGAGATGCAAGGACGGTTGAAGGCAAAACCTAAGACATCACAGCAGAGAGTGTTTTATACAATGTTAAAAAAAAAAAAGAACTTAGAGCTTTTATTCGTTTATGATCTTATCCAGAAACTCATGTTTCTGAAAATGATACTGTAGTTCTATTGCAAGGAACTAACCACCTATTCCTAAACTCTCACTGATTGATTGATTGATTGATTGATATTTTTTTGAGACAGAGTCACGCTCTGCTGACCAGGCTGGAATGAAGTGGTACGATCTCAGCTCATTGCAACCTCCATTTCCTGGGTTCAAGTGATTCTCCTGCCTCAGCCTCTCGAGTAGCTGAAACTATGGGTGTGTGCCACCATGCCCAGCTAATTTTTGTATTTTTAGTAGAGGCAGGGTTTTGTCATGTTGGCCAGGCAGGTCTCGAACTCCTGACCTCAAGTGATCTGCTTGCCTCAGCATCCCAAAGTGCTGAGATTACAGGCATGAGCCACTGCGCCCGGCCCTCACAGATTTATAATAATTCATATTTTCATTGTGGGCATAGCCATGTTTAACAAAGGTTTTTGTTGTTGAAACTCTGTCTAACGATGCTCTTGGGGGCTAGTATAAAGAGTAGAATAGGAATTTTCTATTAGACATTGGAACTCAAATATGGTCAGTATACACTGCTCTTACGTAAATAACCTTATTAAACCAAAGGTAAATACATGTGAAGGATACCCAAACACTTGTCAAATTAAATGCTACAAAATGAAAGCTGGGCATTAGAATTTCTAATTCAATTTGATCCTTCTTAGCAGATATTAATAGAACCAATTTATTTAAAAGAGGCCAATAACATTCATCAAACTGTACATTGCTCTCTCCCTCATGAAGCAAAGCAAGTATTTCTTTTTTTTTTTTTTTTTTTTTGGAGATAGCGTTTCGCTCTTGTTACCCAGGCTGGAGTGCAATGGATGGCTCGATCTCGGCTCACCACAACCTCCACCTCCTGGGTTCAGGCAATTCTCCTGCCTCAGCCTCCTGAGTAGCTGGGATTACAGGCACGAGCCACCATGCCCAGCTAATTTTTTCTATTTTTAGTAGAGATGGGGTTTCACCATGTTGGCCAGGATGGTCTCGATCTGTTGACTTCGTGGTCCGCCCGCCTCCGCCTCCCAAAGTGCTGGGATTATAGGCTTGAGCCACCACGCCCGGGGAAGCAAGTATTTCTTTGAGGTCAAGGTCCTGGTCATGTTTGAACCTGGCCCTCACGCCCAGCTTGGCCCATGTTTGAAGTATAATAGGTACATAATAAATGTTCATAGAATGAATGAATGAGTAAAAATGCAGGACTTACCTTTCATTAGTACAATGACAAACCTACAACTTGAGACCAAAAAATGTTAAAAACTCAGGATTTGTGTATTGACTCAACCTATCTGATGAGAGGGATTTTAAAATTAAGAGGGACAGTAGGAAGGATTTTGCAAGCATTTTTTCTTGGGGTAAAGGGTAAAACCAACACAAGACTATGGGAATTATATTTAGTGGATCCTCCACAAACCTTCTACCTTGATAGCTAGTACATAATAAGGTGTAGGTTCCAGAATAGATTTAAAACCATATATCACTTTAAAGATCTGTGTGTATGTTGTGGCCTAAGGCTGCTCTGCTGAGGTGGAGTGAGTGGTGACCATGGCATATGAAGGTCACAGTCCTCATCACAGTTCCTAGATGTGTGAAGTTAAGCAAGTTCCTTAAAGATAGTAACTGTTTGTGGGTTATTTTGTATGAGCCCTGGGTTAAGGTTTTTTCCTGCATTATCTAATTTATGTGACCGTGCCTCAGTTTTCTCATATGTAAAATGGGAATCACAAAGTTATCTCAGAGGGTATTTGTGGGGATAAAATGAGACAATGACCAACATACCACAGTAACTTATACAGTATAAATCAAATGAGAAGCATTCTCTTCACAGTTATTCCTGTATTACAGAAATACCAAAAGCAGTATTTAATGTTCAGTTTAACTTTCTGTTTCTTCTGCTGGAACAATGAATCTCCAATGAATACTACAGAGAAAAAGTAGACATGACTCATGAATCACATGTTCTTTAGAACCTCAATCTCTTGCTCTCTTCATTTATCTCATGAAGGAAATAAACCAAAGAAGGAAAAGTCAAGACGAGAGTGAGAGAAGACAAGAAACTGCTCTGAAGAGTGCCCAGCTAATTTCCAGAAAGCTGCTTATTTGCAAATAGTACAGTCAAATTGTTCTGTGTGTTTTAAAGGGTCTGTAAGACAACTGGAGCGTGATGTGTAGTCTAGTCCTGTGTTTTATTTCCCTAGCATTTCTATTCTCTTAGGAGTTACGTACATTGTAAAATCCAGGAAGCTTTGTTTTGGGCGGGACTGCGATCTATTGAAAAGCAAGCCAACTTCATTCTCGGCCTTGAAGCTTGACAGTGTCATTTACAGGGTGACACAGTCACGCTATAAAGGACCAGAGACATTCCAGAGTTCATGACTGTTGTGTAACAACAACACTTCAAGGGTGGCTGCAGGCACGAGGCGCAACACGCCCGCCCTGGTGCGGTGAATGTGGGGGAACCACTCCCCCCTGGAATGTGGCATTGCTCAAAGGCAGCCGGGCCTTCCTCTCTATCCCCACCGACCTGGACAGACTGGAGGGACGACTCTATTTTCAGGGAATGACAAACTGATTGTGCTGATTGGGTGAGAGTACTCACCTGCCTCCTGCCCTGCTTCTAAGGACAACCTGCAGGAAAGGTTTGTTTTGAAGTGACTTGTATAAGGAAGCATTGCCGAGCAATGAGAACCCAAACAACTTGCTATCAAACAGGACTTCAGCCAAGCCTTGGCTAGAAAATTCAGGTTGAGGAGCCTTCTATTCCCCATGTTCCTGCAGCTAACAAGTTACTGGAGAGGACATTCCATTCCACTGACAGAAAGTAGGAGACAAGATGGCAGCTCTAAATTACATGTGCAATAGCCCAGGAGGCTTGTAAACATTTAAGGAGTTGATTGTTATTTTCATTCCTGACGGGTTCAGTGGTGCAAATAACAACTCCATAAACTGCTGAAGCCCAGCCAGAGTGCTGAGGACATGCATTTGTGATCATGACCCACAGTGACTGATGAATATTCATGGCAGAGTGAATCTGAACTGCTCCTGAAGCAGGTCAGTTGGTGTGTGAACTGAAAACAAGTCTTGGTATGGAAATCAAGTTTATAAATTTAACTGAAGAAAAGCACTGATGGTTAACAGCATGATCAAGAAATGTCACTACCCAGGAGCTGAGGGGGAGGGGAGCAGGGTTGTTTCATGGGTATAGAGTTTCAGTTTTGCAAGTTGAAAAAGCTCTAGAGATCTGTTGCACAACAATGTGCATATAGCTAATACTGCTCTGCAGTATACTTAATGATTCAGATGGTAAATGTATGTTCTATTTTTTATCACAATAAAAAAGAGAATAGAATGTCTCTATAGAGTCCACTCTAAAAGAGCTCAAACCAAATATATAGCTGTGTTCCTATTCCCTACTTCTGCTTCCAGTCCACCTCCAGGAAATTTCTGTGCCAGGAAGGCAGGTAAACACTATTCTCAGGCCACACAGAGGTCACTGTGGCCACTCTTTGGGCATCCCAGAAACACAGAGCTCTTGAAGTCAGTGCACTTTTTGGTTGTTGTTGTTTAATTATCTGTTCCAAACTTGTTCAATTCGTGGCCCTGGGGCTACATGCAGCCCAGGATGGCTTTGAATGTGCCCAACACACATTCGTAAATGTTCTTGAAACATTATGAGATTTTTGTGTGTGTGATTTTCTTTTTTAGCTCATCAGCTATTGTTAGTGTTTGTGTATTTTATCTGAGACCCAGGACAATTATTCTTCTTTCCATGTAGCCCAGGGAAGCCAAAAGATTGGACACCCCTGACTATTCCCTCATCATCCCAACATGTTAATCAGAGACATAGTGGATTACCAAAAAGATACACTTTGCTGCTCTGAGGACTGGAAAGTCCAGCCTGGGTGGGTATATTGTCCGGGCCGGAGAGGCAAGCTTGATGACCTCTCCTCTCTTCTTCCCTCTCCATCCAGACCCCCTCCTGGCTCCCAACACCTTCTACCCCTGTATGCACCATCCAAAGGGACTTTCCCTCTCTAACCACCAGGGTCTCCAGTGGTGAGCAAAGATGATGACAAAAGACATGATGTGGTTTCTGCTCAGTTAGAAGCACAAGAAGAACTTTCAAACGGCCCTTAGAAGGGAGAAAAACCCAAGTGCGGAAGGAAGTCTGTCAACCTTCAGCTACAGACTTTACCCTGTCTTTTTTTTTTTTAATCTTGAAGAAATATATGCCTGTCTTTTGGAGAAGCCCACCAAATGCCTAGTGGCCCTGAGCAGAACTCACGGAGAGATGGGGTTGAGAGTCCCTACTGGCAAAGTTCATTTCCATTCCATCACCTTCAAACGCTCACGTCTCTGATGTGAACAAGATTCAGACCTGAATTTAATGGATGCTTCTCTCATTTCTAAGTCATATAGTTAGTTTTAGAAGATTCCTGCCTTCTTTCCTTTTCTTTCTTCTCAGCCAATCCTTTTAAGAGCACATAATTCTTCGGGCTGTAGATGAGCTATAATATATTATGTTATTACCCTCCAGTTGGAGGAAGGATTGAAACAGCTGTAATCTATCTAAGATGGGCTGAATGGTTTGCTTTGGGTAATGTAATTTTCAGTCTGGAATCCACGTGTAGGTCAAAACTAGAGGAGACAAAAACGACCAATTTGAAGCAATCCAACTATAAATCTTCCAGGGTTTCCGTTGGTTGCAAAAGCTATATAACAGGTGGGCATACAGAAAGTTTTCAGATAATTCTTAGAGGAATCGTGCCTTTTGGAATTACATAGCTTTAGAACACAAAGGTAGACCAGACTGTTTTTTCTCAGCTTTCATCTCTGCCTGCAGGTACATTGCTAAGTATGCACGGGCAATATTTAAAACAGAGAACATACCTCCTTAAGCTCAGAAGCAACACAGTTTTTTTTTATGTGCACTTGAAGCAGAAAATATGTCCATTTATACATTTCCTTTCCTTTGTAGAAAACAAAACCCTCCACACTCTAAAGTGGAATGAACTTTAAAGCCAGCTTATCCAAAAAAGCATGTGCTTTTTGCAATTGCTCAATGCCCCTCTACCTGAGGATCATGGTACTCTTTAGGTGTGGTTGCCAGGTCTCTGAAGCACACTCTGATGGGGCAGGGTTAGCTCTGTGCCTCAGTTTCCTCTTTGGAACATTGTTGACTGAGGCTGATGGAGAACTGCTGAAGCCTGACACCCACCTTTCTGCTAAAGCACCAGAAATAGCACCTTACTCTGCCACTTCACAGGGAACTGGCCATCCCCAGAGAGATGGCAGCCTTTCAGTAAAGCGGTATCTGGATTGAGCTCAGCTTCAGAGACAGGAACAGTTTTGTGGAGTTAGAGTGAGATGGATTCAGAGTAATTGTGGGCCATAGTAAGCCAGGATTCTCCAAGACTCCTTCTCTCCTCCTTCCTCACAGAAATGTCTATAGAACTAGTTAAGAGTCAAGCTCCTGACAAGGCAGAAGACCGTCATTTAATGCTATAAGACTGCTGCCTTGGCAAGCCTGCCCTACACACAAACAATGCCAGTGGCTCACTTGGCCCCTGCCCAGCTCAGCAATAGGAGCATTATCTAGTCTGCCCAGAGTCAGGAAGCTGGGACTCACTTTCCAGTTCCAGCATAAACTTGTTAGGTGGCTTGGGCATATTCCTTGACTTTCCGTACCTGAATGTTCTTATTTCTGGGATGAAGATACTCAAAGACCAATCCTGTCTACTTCCTTTATGAACAGACTCAAGGAGGAAAGCACGTTGCCTTAAACCTTCCCATCAGCACAAGGCCAGGGACCTCTTGTAGCAACAGCAAGAAAAGATACCAAGAGGGAGGCCGAGGTGGGTGGATCACGAGGTCAGGAGATTGATACCATCCTGGTCAACATGGTGAAACCATGTCTCTACTAAAAAAAATATATACAAAAAATTAGCTGGGCATGGTGGCACGTGCCTGTAATCCCAGCTACTCAGGAGGCTGAGGCAGGAGAATTGCCTGAACCCAGGAGGTGGAGGTTGCCGTGAGCTGAGATCGCATCATTGCACTCCAGCCTGGGTAACAAGTGCGAAAAACTCTGTCTCAAAAAAAAAAAAAAAGAAAAAGAAAAGAAAAGATACCAAGATCTGGTTTGGTGTGGTGGTTCACATCTGTAATCCCAGCATTTTGAGATTGCGAGGTCAAGAGATGAAGACCAACCTGGCCAAGATGGTGAAACTCCATCTCTACTAAAAAAAAACAAAACTTAGCTGGGCATGGTGGTGCGTGCTTATAGTCCCAGCTACTCAGGAGGCTGAGGTAGGAGAATCACTTGAACACAGGAGGCGGAGGTTGCAGTGAGACGAGATCGTGCTACTGCACTCTAGCCTGGGGACAAAGCGAGACTCCATCTCAAAAAAAAAAAAAAAAGATACCAAGATCTACATGACCCTTTGAGGAAAACCTCAGCCCCCTTGGCCAGATGTACAGAACTCCAGTCTTGTTTGGCTATTAAAAATGAAACGGGTTCATCAAAATTGGACCTCATTTTTGATTATGCATCCAGCTGTGTGCATAAGCTAGCTGCTCTGTGGGTCATCTGGGTCAAATGTTCCCCTGGCCTGGCTTCCCCAACCCCAGGACCCTGGAGGACCGCCTGCCTCCTCGCATCTGTTGCCGAATGAAGGTGCATAAGCTAGCTAGTGCTCAAGGAGGGTGAAGGCTTACCAAAAAGTGCCCAGGAAGCACTCCCACACAGATTACCTAGGAATTTGTGGCCACACGTTTCTCACCTCCTTTCCGTTGAAGCAGATAACCAAAAGCTAGCTGCGTGGGGGCAGTTCTAATATAGAAGTATGTTTTGCACTTGCAGTGAGAAGGAGAGCCAGTCTGTAGCTTTGGAGACAGCTTGTGCCATTTGGTACCAGCCATTCTTCATGAGGATTGACCTATCTTACAGCAGATGCCAAGCACTTCCACTCATCAGCCTCTTCCTGGAGGAGGAAGGCAGTGGCACTGGTAGAACTGGCCCACTTCCTGGGGCTCTCTGTGCTTCTCCAAGTATGCAAAGGGGTGGAGGGAGGGTTGCTATGGTTGGCATCTGATTTGCTACACCTGAGCCCAAATGTGTACCTAAGAAGGGTGATCCGTCAGCTCTCAGCATAGAGGAGACTTGTCCAATGGGCTATACCATGTCCCTGTGGGAACGCGCCTCCAGGAATGACCAGAGTCACTGAGTATGAAATTGCATTGTCATTTTCAGGAGAAACAGGGGCAGGCAGAGGCTTCTCCTTCTCTCAGGTTTGCTTGCCTTCCCCTCGCCCTCACCCTTGGTCACTGTGTATGTCCTCTGGAGGCTGTCACCCGCTTGGGAGTGTCAGCAGGCTAGAGAGATGACCAAGTCAGGTTTTTTGTGTTCAAGGCGGTAAAATGGCCCACATGCGACAGTGGTGGAGGGTAATCACAATGAAACTGAACACTCAAGTAGAAAACGGTGTCCGCCCACAGGAACTGCTGTGCACCAACTGCTGCGATGTAGGTTAAGTGTGGAGCTGCTGCTGGGGTCAGCCTCTGGCTTCCACGAGCTTGTGATTCAGTAATAACTGGAAGCACAATTGCTTTTTCACTCGCTATTTTTTAACGGTTTATTCATAAAGCAATTTTTCACTTTTCACTTATTTTCAGCCCCTTTCACATCTATCTGCTCAGAGTTTCTGTCTTGGCTTAACCTTTCCCTCTCTCCTCCGTCTCTCAGTTTAATTTTTCTTTATTCCCTTTTTTAAACTTTGAGCCGTTAAAACAGTATCAGGGCCTTGATTGCTTTGCTAACTGAAACGTTTCCTTTCAACGTCTTCTTAGGGTCTCTTGACTGGGTTCTCATTCTCTTCTTCAGTTGCCCATATTTTTGTCCCCTTTTCGTTTTTGTGGCAATGGGCTTAAATCTTTCTCAGTCATCAGACATGTAGGCCTTTGCTTTAAAAAAGAGAGAGAAAGAAGACAAAGGGAAAAAACAAAAACTCACTAAACTAAACATCCTAGAATTCATGGTACTTAAGCAGAAATTTGATTTAAGCATAAGCCATTACATCCATTAAAAGACTCTTGATTCCTTTCAGATGAGCATATTAATTCCTGGGGAAAGTTCATGGTTCTCACAAATTAGCAGGACCTTTGTGAGCCCACTCACTTTTGCCAAAAGAAGCCACAATAGTGTTTCCATACAGACGTGCCCCTCCTTTTCATTTTCTCCGACATCTGCTCTCTAAATTACAAATATCTGCCTATAGCAACAACCGGAGTTCCAAGGAAAACAAACCAAAAGGACATAAGAGAAAACAGTGGAATCAGGGCCTATTGGGAGATGGAAGAACATCTCCAAAAGAACAGGAAGACAACCCAGGAATGACTTCTTCCTTTAAGGACCAGGAAACTGTGGCCCAGCAAGGTTCCAGGACTTCTTGAGAGCACACATTTAACCAGGGGCTGCCAGGACTAGAAACAAGCTCCCTAAACTCCTGATACGCTGCTTTTTCCATGAGGGCAGGAGCCCATCCTCTCAGTTCCCACCTTGGGTGTATTTTTAAACTCTCGCCTTGAGAGCCATGGAAGAAGAGGATGTGACCCCATTAATGATCCACAGTTGGTTGATCTCAAGCAAATCATTATCAGACTACTTGTACTAAAACCTGGACGGGCAAGATAGGGTTGTGTGGAAGGGGACTGAGGTGCGTCTCATTTCTTTTGCCTGTGTGGACGGGAAACAGTACTCAAGGGACGCAGTGCAGATGGGAGGAGAGAATGCAGAGATGGTCCCTTCTCTTCTTAAGTGATAACTGCACTTAAAAGGCTGCTAGCCTGGAGGTTGATTTACAGAGTGCCACATATAATGCAGATTACAGTGGCACCATGTCTCATGTTCAATTTCATCCCTTTCAGATTCCCTGGGAATTCAAATATTGAATATCTCTTAACATATTTTACAGACTATACAGCATAATTCATTTCGTGGTATCATGGACTCTTCCTCAGAATTAGATGGGCTCTACAGATCTGCCTAAATACATAGCAAATTTCCAAGGAGGCCTCAGGAACATAAAAGAACATTAAACATTAAAGATCTAGGAGCTGGGCACGGTGGCTCATGCCTATAATCCCAGCACTTTGGGAGGTGGAGGCGGGTGGACCACGAGGTCAAGAGATCGAGACCATCCTGGTCAACATGGTGAAACCCCATCTCTACAAAAAATGCAAAAATTAGCTGGGCATGGTGGCATGTACCTGTAGTCCCAGCTACTCAGGAGGCGGAGGCAGGAGAATTGCTTGAACCCAGGAGGCGGAGGTTGCGGTGAGCTGAGATCGTGCCGTTGCACTCCAGCCTGGGTAACAAGAGCAAAACTCCATCTCAAAAACAAACAAACAAACAAACAAAAAAACGGATGTAAGAGAAGTTTGCCAGAACATCTTGTTCATCTGTGATTTCAAACACACCGATTCCTCTCTAAGCCCTGCAAGGATGCGGAGTACTCTCCCATGGGAAGGAATCCATTGTGTTACAGACCCTAAGTGTAGGTGTTCATCTTGGTGATTTAAGCCCAAGTCCCCTCTGCGACGCTTTTATTTCATTTCCTCTGCTCTGCTTCTTACCCACAATGGGGAAGGGCTGGTTGCCATCATCCACAAGTGAATCTTTAAGATATTTGAAGTTGGGGAGCTTTGCCACAATTCCATGAGAACCCCCTTTGTTAACACATTGAAGAATTTCTTACCAGAATTACCCATTGCTATTTATCTGTCACTTCTCCTTTCTTTTATGATGGGGGTAGGGGAAAACCACAAGATGACTCCGCTCACGTTTTTGCTGAATAAAACCTATCAAAAATGCAGAGAGAAGGAAATGTGCACACAGCCAGCTCTGGTTCATTACTTTTCAAACCTGGAAGGAAGAGCAAACTAGGAGAGGGTTTGTTAGTTTGTTAGTTTATAGGATGCTGTAAAACTGGGCAAGGGTGAGTGACTATTTGCATAAATCCAGTTAAAAATAACTTTTTGGAATCTTGCTGCATTTTTGCCTGAATTACACGATTAAGACTGTATTGAGATTAAAATCACTTCTCACTTATTTAAGGAGCAGCTGTCAGCAGCACTTTGGAGCAAATGAACTTGGGTTCTGAGGACTCAAAGCTTGAAAAAGGATGCTGGTGAAGCTTATCCACCGATCCTGTAACATTCCTTGTAGCTACTACATACCCAGAAATGGGTTTGGTAGCCGCTGCTCAAAATGATCTGATTTCTTCTGGCCAGAAGTGAGAATGAAATGACATGTTATGGACAAAGAACTCCACGATCTCTGAAAGGAACTAGAAAGTGCCTTCTGGACTGGTTCAAAGATCACAGTCTATCTAACTCTTCTCCTGTTCATCACTTCTTTTAGCTGCTGCCTTCTGGCGTACAGCCTTCCTTTCTAGACTAGATTATCCTGGAGGCCTGGTATTGTATTAGAAATTCTCTGCCATGTGCCTCTAATTACTTTCATTCCTCTGTTCTGGCCTTTTCTCATCTCCTTTTAGAGAAGGCATCGCTCTCTCTCTCTCTCTCTCTCTCTCTCTCTCTCTCTCTCACACACACACACACACACACACACACACACACACACACACACACAAAGGAATAAGCTCGTTTATACCAACTTATGGGTCCTAAATTGGTTTCATTTCCCCCAAGGGAAAAATATCTAGAAATGTACCTATAGACTCCCATATATTCTCTATATTGCCTTATGGTAGGGAATTAAATGCATCATTTCTGCACAGAGCTTTTATTTTGCTAAAGGAAAACTCAGAAAAAGGTGACTTCTTCGGTCTTACTTTGTCCTACCAACAGCTGCATGAAGCCTTGATCCAACAGTATGGACTTTGGCTGAGTGGACTTGGGCTCATTAAGTGAATATTATCTTTTAATGTAATGTTTTGTTAAACAGCTAAGTCCACAAGTGTTCCCAAGATATGTAACTCTCAAGAAAAAAAAAGACATGATTTGCCAAGTAAAGAACTATGATTTATAGTATTTAACTGTTACACTCAGGATCTTATTGAACTTTGTTTTGAAAAATTATTACCACAATGGTTCTGTAGAATTTAGGAGTATAACCAGCACCATTTGGCACGTTTATGACAATAGGGTTCTGGTTTTTTTAACTCCACAGTTACATGTTGGCAGCATTTCAAATTCTTGGTACAGATGTTGAAGTGAGTTTAAAGAAGAAACATTAAAAACAAAACTTCGGGCAGTTTGGAGTGTCCAAGTGTAAGCAGGAGCATTATTTTCTTAACATGCAGTTAGCATGTGCATAAAACCATAAATTTGCTAATAGATGAAATGGGAAGCATGAAAACCACTTGCAAAGGGCTTTTATATTTTCTTTTCACTGAGTGAACTATCACTTTTCTAGAAGCATCTCCTACTTAAATCTATCAAATGAGACTCGAATTTATGTGAACCTTTTCTCTGGATACAGGTTAGTTTCTGGAGCGTGAATGGCTAAACTTGTCCCATCACACAGGGCCACACGGCCATACCACCAATATTCCTGGCTGTCATGCTAACAGTGCTCAGATTCTGGGAAAGCAGCTTTCTGGAAATGTTTTAAATGCACAAGTAGGCCAGGTGCGGTGGCTCACACATGTAATACCAGCACTTTGGGAGGCCAAAGCAGGAGGATCGCTTGAGTCCAGGAGACCTGGGCAACATAGTGAGACTCTGTCTCTACCAAAAATAAACAAAATTAACTAGGCCTGGTGGCACGCATCTGTAGTCCCAGCTACTCGGGAGGATGAGGTGGGAGGATGGCTTGAGCCTGGGAGATAAAGGCTGCAGTGAGATATCATCACTCCATTGCACTACAGCCTCAGCCTGGGTGGCAGGGTAAAACCTTGTCTCAAAAAAAAAGCCCAAGTAGCAAATCTACATCTGTATAAGGGAGAAAACATGGGATATAGGGCATTCCCCATGACCTGCCCAGAGTAAGCTACTGAAGCTGCTGTCACCAAAGGGCAAAGTGTTCCTACCCAGCTTCCCAGGGCCCCACTCCCATAGGGGGCTGAGTCTCCACACACACACAGACTGGCACAAGCTGGCAGGGCATCTCTGGAGGTTATCCAAGTCCCCCTCATCTCCTTACCAACCCATGTCCATTGACAAAATGAAATGTAAAAGTTCACAAAACAAATTGTCTCCCACTTACTAGCTGATGCTTGATGTGCCTCCTCTAGAGAACATTTTTATAGTTCATAATTAAGGAGAACTCTTACAGTTATGACAGATCGATGCTGTCAGATCACGCACAAATATAGTCCTGGGAGGAGATCAGGGCATACCAGAGGGTGCTGCTGAAGCAGCATAGGGTTGGGGTGGGGAACAGGCAAACTGTTGTTTGAAATCTGGCCTGGTGCCATCTGTACAGTATGGAGAAGATGTCGCTCACTGGCCTTCACGCAAGACACGAGACAAGGATTGGTAAAGCATGAACCTTTATATTTAATTTACATTTTGACAATTTGCACATAAATAACATTGTAAACCAGTATGTAAACATAAGATAGTTCGTTGTTCTAGCAAAGTAAAAAGCCAGTAACTTTGGTCAGTTTTGAGTACAGGAAAAACAAAACCACTGTTGACTGTGGGCTCAACATTCACATGTAAGAGGCGGAAAAGAAGGATGGATGGTGAGAGAAGCAGGAAGTCTTTAGAAAAATTCTCACTACAGGAAAGCATGAAAGAACAACAAAGGAGTAGTTGGGAATAAAAAGTGTTTGGTCTAATGTCAGTGTGAGGCTTTGGTTTAATCTTCAGTTAAGGACTGTGTTTATCAAACACTGATACATAAAAAGCTGTCAGTCTTGCTAGTTACAGAAGACCAGTAAGGCTCTTGAGTTTCCCTGGATTATTCGAAATTTGTTCTCCTCTGCAGGTGAGCATGAGTTGATGTGAACAAAATGTCAAATATAATCATAAAACAGATGGACTAGTGATGGATCAGTATTTGGTAAGAAAGGAAAGAGAAAAGTTACAGTGGTAAAGTCAGTTTTGTATTTCTGTGACTTAGGTGTGACCCCATAATGATAATGTGGCAAAAAAATACAGCCGTCTTAGATGGTCCTTAATACTAAAAAATGGGCTGGGCGTGGTGGCACATGCCTATAATCCCAGCTACTCAGGAGGCTGAGGCAGGAAAATTGCCTGAACCTGGGAGGCAGAGGCTGCAGTGAGCCAAGATAGTGCCACCGCACTCCAGCCTGGATGACAGAGACTTCATCTCCAAAAAAAAAGATGTATCTCTTCCTCCCCGGTTGTTTGGTAGTCCCCGCCACTGCACCAAGGCTTTAGGGCCTCTTAGAGTAGGCAAGAGGTGCCCAACAGACCGATGTGATTGTGAGGTCAAGTATTAAGCAACGTCTCAAAAAGCCTTGTTTTTGTTTTTGTTTTTTTTTTTGCCCTTAGGAAAAATAGATCTTTTACATGGCTTGGCTCACAATTTAAGTGGTTATAAATATATATACATATGCTATAGTGGTATAAATAGATTTATAAATATACATCATTTTTTGCTACACTTTGAACACCAACATGTAATCTTTGGGCTTAGCAGAATGAAAGAGAGAATGACACAGTCTATCTTGCTGGAGCGCATTTACTCGGTTTCTCCTCTAAAGAAGCAAATCATTAGGTAAGACATTATTTCCTGCAGTACTGGACACACTCCATGAGGTAACTGTTGTTGAACAACTTTGCAATGCCCTTTCATCTTCCATTAAATTAACCATAAAATGTAAAAACACAAATACTGAGGAACATCTGAGTTTTACAGAAAAAATACAATTGACGTGTTGGGGATAGGAATATTCATTACCCGCTTTTACCCCAAAATGACCAGAATACCCGTTTTTTTGTTGTTTGTGTGTTTGTTTTTAAAGTGTGGCCTGAGCCTATCTACCTCAAATCCTTCCTGGTAGAGCACCATGTTTGTGCAATTTTGACATTAAAAAAAAAAAACAAAACAACAAAAACCAACAACAAAGCAACACCCAGACTCAAGCCCCCAAACTTCACACATACGAAGCCGCCTGTGCTTTGGGGGAAATTTCGCAGTGGTTTTAAAACATGGCATTTTGTCTTCTTCACATTTTCTGACGATACAATGGGATGCAAAAGTCATGTGGCCGCTCTGAATGGCCACAGGACTGTCGGGGGTGGGGGGCACTGGTGGTGGGAGGATCCTGCTCTTTTGGAGAGAGACAGGTTGGTAAAGCCTTCCTGTCACCCTTCTGGTAAAATTGTGGCTGGGGGAAAAACATGAACTATCAACAAAAACATGCAAGATTCCCTTTCTTATTTCTTCTACTTAAGTTATTATTGGGTAATTCTGCACACGTACCCCCAGGTTATATACACTGCTGTTCAAATGATAGGATCCCAGGAATGAGCACATCAACTGTCTAACATTGGCAATACCCAAACCTCATTTTCAAACCATTATTAGAGAGAGAGAGGTTGACTGAAGTCATAGATTTGTTTAACTAAATCTTAGGTACTTATAGAGATGTGCAGAAATTATCTACAAAGAATGGCCACAAGACAAAAATACATTGATACTCAAATTACAAGGAATCTTTCCAGTTATTGTAAACTTTTTTAATTATTGCTTTCTGAATGATAAATTGTATAATAAATTATGAAGGATTATCATTGAAAAAATAATTATGACTAGGCAATAGTCTCAGTAATGGGAAGGCTATGCAAACATATCCACACAAATATTCAAAATACACAGGGGCAAATATATAGACATGGGAGTAAATAAGTATATATATATATGGCCTTTGCCTTGTTCATGCCCTGAGATTTCAGTAACTTTGGAGTTCCTTCTTTAATTCCAGAGGTGAGGGGAAACCATTTGCTATCAAGAGAGCTTTGCAGAGCTGGAATTATGTACAAGCAACTTCCTACAGGCACCCTGACTCACCAAGTCATAACTTAAGAAACAAAACAAGTGTTTTCGGAAAATCTTAAGGATCCATTGGTTCGACTGTTTCTTGTTTGACCTTTACAGGTACCAGAGGTAGCGGGTTGCTGGGAGGCAACTTCATGAGGGGCAGATCTGATGACTCGTAAAGGCCACACCCTGAGGAGAGGAGTCCATTCCCCATGTTTCTTTGCAAAGACACTTTCAGGCCAGTTTCTTCTTTCTCTTTTCTGACCATGGCCAGAATTTCCTTCTCCACGACAGAGACCACACTGATGTCATCCTCCACGTCCTCAAGCCGGTCGGCATTGTCGCTGATGTCAAACTTCTCAATTTCTTCATTGATTCGGGTCAGGTCTTCCAAGGGCAGCCCAGGGGCTGGGGCTACAGGGCAGTTCCCCTTCAGGTGAACCTTGAGGCTACAGAGATGGATGTAGTTCTTGTGGCACTGGGCGCACTTGTGGGGCCGCTCCCGGGTGTGCAGGCGCTTGTGCAGTTTCAGGTGCACGAACTGGGTGAACTTGGCAGGGCACACCTTGCACTGGTACGGTTTCTCTCCAGAATGGAGTCGCAGGTGGGTCTTGAGATTGCTGGTGCTACTAAATCGCTTGTGGCAGACCTACAGTGCAGAGCAGAGAGACAGCAGGGAAGGGAGACAGGAAGACCAGAAGATTAAGAGCTGCCGATGGGAGAGGCAGGCTTACAGGCCAATGCCCAGCAACCTGGGAGGTCAGAAGCCTCCTTGTGGCACCTCCAGTGTGGTATGAAGCAAACAGAGGGATGTGGGCACACTGCACACGAGGGGCTGTTTTTTTCCCCTACCATTTTCCCACCCACTGGAAGCTGGCCATGTCCTCTCAGCTCATCAGCAGACACAGAGCACTGGGGAGGCCCACAGTGTCATCTGCCTGGGACAAGGCAGAATCTTGTGTTGCCTTTAACTACGGGCTGTAGGACATGGGAGGGCGACTCACAGACGTTTTCTACAAAGGTCAGAAGGTCTACCCAGAGAATACTGCGCACCTGGCATTCATGTGGCTTTTCTCCCGTGTGTACCAGGTAGTGTTTCTGCAGGTGGGCGAGCTGAGTAAAGCCCTTGTTGCAAGTCTGACATTTGAAAGGCCGTTCTCCACTGTGCACTCTCAGGTGGACCTGGGAAGAAGCCACATGTGTTAGCTCTGCTCTCAAGCTGGCTCTGAGACCTAACATTTCTGCTCAAAGACTAAGTGTTTATGATGCAGATATCTTAAGAAAAGCATCAAGACAGTCTTAACAGAATCAATCTTCGTGTCTTCAGAATGGTGCTTTTCTTAAATTAAAAGCACAAAAAGCACAGGCTAGCAGGGAATTTCACCTAAGCTTCCAGTCCAAACCCCCATTTTTGTTTTTTTATTATTCAGAAGAAAATCAGAAGAGGGGAAATCACTTGTCCAAAGCCACGGGGCTAGAAGTGGCAAAAACTAGGTACAATCAATACCCACTACTCCCAACCTGGGGCTCACACTGCTGCAAATGCAACTGACACCCTGTGGAAAGCAAGCTTAACACAAACACAAGCACACACTCGCTGCCCCACAGTCCCGGGGCTGCTCTGTCCCAAGGCCTACCTTCAGATTGGAGAGCTGACCGAACGTCTTGGCGCAAACGTTGCATTCATACTTGATCTTGCCGTTCTGCTTCTTCAGCGGGTAGGGAAGGGTCTTGTAGCCAGTCATGTTTCTTTTGTTTTTAATGAGATTCATTGCTTCATCGCTGCTGGGGGCTGCCATCGCTGCTGAGGTAGCTTTGGGCTGCACCACATGTTCTGCCGTGGCGGCTGTGCCCGCCGTGGGAGACCCGCTGGTGGGGCTACAGGCCTTGTCCTTCATGCTAGCAGCGGCCCCAGTTAGGGAGAAGGCACTGTGGGGCGCTGGGACAAGCACCTCCCTGGGATGCTCCGGCTGCAGCAACCTCCGGGCTCCATCTGAGGGCAGCGAGCTTGGGAGGGAAGGGGGATTGAGCACGGGGTGGGGCAGGCTGCCCCCACTGAGGAAGTTGCTGTAGACAGGGCACAGCCTCGGGAAGAGGCCAAAGTTGTTGATGCCATTCATGTTGCTCACAGCACCCAGGCCATTACAATTCATGCCGTAGGGAGGCAGGAGGAACTTGTGGTAGTGAGCGTTGTATGAGGGGATGAAGGCTGGTGGGAGGTGGGGCAGGGGTGCGTAGCTAGGGTAGGAGCCCAAGCCTTCCGTGCCGTAGGGCGCGTTCAAGTAAGCGTAGGAGTCCCGGTGCTCTTGAGAGCAGGGGCCTGCAGGGGACATCGTGTTCCCAGGGCTGCTGTGGGGGCTGGAGCTTTTGAGGCTTTGGTCGGGGCTGCTTCTTGCAGAGGGGCTTGGAGTGGTGGAGGATGGAATGGGGGAGTGAGTGATGTAAGTGGGTCTCTCCATCCCGTAGGCCAGGGAAGCTTTCCAAAAGTCTTCTGGCAGAGGGGCCCGGATGGGGTAAACGACCCGAGGGTAGGAGGGCATTTCGGGGCTCCCGTGTCTTCTAAAGTCATCGAGGTCCTTTTCTGATGAGAGGGGTGAAATGTTAGAACGGTAGAGGTCCTTTCCTTTGGAGGGGTTGGAGTCCAATTTGAGGATTTCTTTCACGCTGTACTCTCTCTTTGGGACATTCTTTGGGCAGAGTTCATTTTTCTCGGTGCTCAGTTGCTTTAGATTGCTCTGTGTTTGTGCTGAAATAAAGAAGAAGGGGTGATTACACAGAAGCCTAGAGAGAACTGAAGCAAAATTGCCAAAGCTGCTCCCCCTTCTTGAGAAAGCCTGAGTACCAGCTGGCAACACAATCGCCATACATCTGACTTCCAGCGTGCTCTCATGCTACAGAGCTCTGGGCCTCTCACTCAGAAGTGTGGTTCTGTTTCCTCCTCAGCAAAATGGAGACAATGGCAGCACCGACAGAACATACAGCAGCACGTGGATGATTCTGTTTTCATTAGCACACAACTTACGATAGAAAACGGCTGTTTGAGCTGGAGTCAGATAGTGCCCATTAAAACCGGGTGGAAAAATACTGAGGTGGGGACGCTGTCACAGGTTAATAAAAGTCTTTCTGATGCTCATGGTTTACCTAAAGGAAATCAGCACACCCTGAGAACTAAATGTGAGAGATTAAGACTCATTTCAAGTAATACCGAGTCATCAATTTTCACCTCTACTCCTGTTGAATACGAATTTGATAAAGCCCTGTTCAAACTGCCTATGCCAAGGGGCTTAGCTAAGTGAATGGCACACCTTCTCCGCGCTGTGCGGAGGGCCTGAGCATTTCAGCAAGGCTCTGTCTGGTCTAGCCAGGATCCCAGCAGTGCTGGCCCCTGGAATCACAAGGCGTGACAGTCACCTCTGCCAAACCACAATAGGTACTTCCAGAGCCAGTTCAATTACTTAGCGCACCCAAGAAAACAGAGCAGGCTAAGAGGAAAGCATTTATTCCCAAAAATGGCACATTATTACTTGGTAAATGTACTATTTAGGAACAGCAGCAATGAGGACAGTTCTAGACTATCCCTGCCACAGTCAGCCCCGTCTCTCCCTGCTACACAATAAATAACGCCTTCAGGAAAATACCCATCCGAGCAGGGAAAACTGAAAATTCCCTGCTCAGCCCTTGCCTGGAAACCAAAAGCAAAACATAAAATGTTTAGGTTTGAGCTCTGAGCATTGGAGGGCAGTCGCTCAAGCCAGGATACCCCACCCTAGGAACACACGGAAGCATTAGCTGTCCACGATGTGTGGAGATGCCTTCAGAGGTGGCAGGTCTGGGAGAATGCGCTGAAGCCTTTGTGCAAATATACTTCCTCATCTAAAAAATGTCCCTGCTTGAATTTAGTGGAGAAAGAACTCCAGGCTTGCTATCTGATAGGTCTAGAAATGAACTCTGTGAAACTCCAGAACTGAACCTTTCAAATCTATTCTCTAGGCTGACCGGCTTGAGGGATTCGATTCCAGTTTGAGAGCCCCTCAGAGAATGTTATCTCCTGCCAGCTGTTATCAGTTCCTCCTGGGCGAGCCTGAAGCCCCAGAATAAACACAGAGAACAACACTATCAGGGAAGATGCTGATGGGGGCTGTGATGGAAAGCTTGCTGAGGAGAGGGATTTCTGAAGCCACTAAACCAAAATAAATATCTCCTTATCAGGCCAATATCAGTCTTTCAGTGAGGCCCAGCAGGCAGGAAGTTCTAATTGTCACTTTTGTTTTTTAAAGCTAAAATGGTAAAGGACAAGAGAGACAACTAAGCTGGAAAACTGATAGCAAGGCATCTCACAGCCACAGGAAGGAATTTTATGAAGGTGAAAAAGAATGACTTGGAAACAACTATATAGGCTCAAATTAATAATGATTTTTTAAAATGATGCCACTCTAAGAAAAATGAAAATACAAAAACTTTACCCTCATGACTTTGAACCATTTTTAGGTGGCACATTATGTATCTAAGTCTCATATTTTTTACAGTGGCTTCCATACTCCCTTGGTTCTCTAAGTTAACAAATAAGCACAAATTTGCAATAAGCATACAGTTTCAGTCCATCCACGGCAATGCCACTCACATTTCAGCTAGGCATTCTTCTTAAGCACCTTAATATAATTTGATTATTGAGCTGATACGAAAACTCATGATTGGGCCGACAAAAAAGTCAAAATTTTAAACTTTCTATGCCAAACACTTAGCACAGTGCCCAGTATATAGTAAATTCACAATGTTTGCCAGCTCTAATGCCTTTAGAAAAATATTCACATCTTATTCTAAAAGAACATCCAGAGTGACATGTTAGCCTCCCTAAGATGCTCTACAGGTGGAAATTATGAAGTCCATATACAGTAAAGGTGCATTTTTAAAAATCATCCTTCAGCAGCTGAGTAATCAGTGGAGCTGGTGTCATTTCTGACTCTCCCACTCAGCAGCAGCTTGAGTTAACATGAAAAAGAAAATCAAGATCTGTTTTTGTTCTGAAATCTTAAATGGCTGTAGGCGGACGGAGTCATTTCAAGAGTGAACTGCTTCTGAAGGCTCTGAATGGCTTAATTATGCCGACTCACATTTTCGATCTATAATAAGAACCCCAAGACTACAAGAAAGAACCTAGAAGTTCTGCAGTAGGCAAAACAAAGTCTCTTTTCAACTGAAACTGAGAAAGCAGATTAACATTTAGAAGTCTATAATTTGGTCAACTGTTTTCTAGATGGTTTAGTTAGATAGATAGAAAAAAAACTACCCCCAAAATTTGGGGGTTTCAAATTTATTAGTTCTTTTATTCCTTTCCTTTGTTTTTAGAAAAATGCCAGTTTGTGATTTCTGGCTACTTACTTTGCTTAACTTTGGTTTGTTTCAAATCCCTTCTTCAAACTCTGCCATCACTGCCATTTAAGACCTCATGGAGACTCTTGCACCGCCTCTGTTGTGCTTTAAGCACGAGAATCCAAAACAATTCATTTGGAGACACAATCTACCTATTAGGCCTGATGAAACAGTGGAAATTTTCCTGATCACAGTCTCAATCATCAGCTGCCACGCCTAAGATAACTGGTTTCACAACTGGCAGCAGGAATCTTGTTTTAATGTGACTGGTTATGTTAACTCTCATTCTTTACTATGAATATTGGACAATGAAGTGTACTTGAAAATGTTAAACCACCATTTAGAAAACATTCTGCCAAAATAAAAGGGGGATACATTCTGCATAAATAAAAAGGGATAAATAAAAGGTGTCATTTCACGGTATATATGAAAGTTGCTTCTGAACACAAAGTAGAAGCACTTGAACCTTAAAATACTGTGCAGAGCCTTTCCTTGGGGAATAAAAATGCCAGGCCCTTAAACCTTTCCCTTGATTGGCACAGGGTGTGAGAAGCATGCAAAAAAGTTTCTTGGTTCCTTAAGAGGAAGTGGCTCACCATGTTGAGAAAGCCAGGAGGGAGCTGCATGCTTCTGAGGTGCCCGGCTGGAATATCAGCTCCACAAAGTGCTGCTGTGCCTGCGCATTTGTCTTTTGCTACCAGGCCCTCACCACTGGGCCTGGCACACACAGATGCTGAAACAGCTGAATGGCTCCTGGCAGGCTCAGCGATAGGGAAATAACCACTGAAGAGAGATGAGGGAAAAGAACTGCCACCTTTTTGGTCAGGACCTGATTAGACCCATCAAGCTGGAACTGGGGGACTGGGAACCAGTTCTTTTCCTGAAGTTCAAGGGTATCCTGTTGTATATGGGCCCCAAACACACGTCTTAAAATGGGATTCTACTAGGGAGGTCCTGCTGCTTTTATATCCCTGGATTTTCAGAAAACGGCAAACACAATCTTGCAGTCTTAAGGAAGATGAAGTAAAACGCAGTGTGGAATGAACACCAAATAACCATACAGTTGGATTATTTATGGCTAGGTAAGTATTTGGTTTGCTTGTTGGTCCTAAAATCAAAGTTGAAATTCCAATTTATGTTAATATTGATATTTAAGTCCAAATGTCTCAAAGATGAAAATGTGAACTAAAACAATTTAGCCTTCCAATAAAGCCAACGGACAGTATAGCAACAACGGGCAAACCTGGGGAAAGGGTAACTGGAAATTCTTTGTCCTTTTCTTAAAATGTTTTCTTAAGTTTGAAAAGGTATCAAAACGAAAAGTTACAAAAACTTCAGCATCTAGTTTTAACATCTAAACCAAAAGGAACGAATTTTTATTTATTTATTTATTTTTAAGGAACTAATTTTTAAAACTGATAATAAGATTTAGTAGTCTAACCAAGAACACACAACCATAGTTCTAACAGAGGTTAGAATCTTACGGCAATTCTGAAATCGCTCAGAGATCACTTGAGAATGACTCAAATGATGTAGCCCTTTGCAGAGAGAGGTCATGACAACAATTTTAATCAAAAGAAGTAAAAGCATATAAACCTAAGAATTGAGAATTTGTTAAGATGATAAAGTGATACTGTTAAGATAAAGTGGCTGCTGTAATACTGATCAGATCAGATAATTAGCTTTTTACTGTAAGGAAGGAAGCTAAGATATAAAATCTTTACGGTTATTCATTTAGAATAATACTTGAAAAATTATGACAAAGTTTTTCTAGCAATGATCTTACAATGCTCCACATCACGTTCTAACTCTACATTCCAATGTGCATCTATAAATATGTTGATGCAGTCTAAGCCCTGACAAAGTACCACAAATGAGGGCTATACCTTTTATGCGCAGCGTGTCTGGACCAATCCTTGTAATTCTCCCAACTGCTTATGAATAAATTAGAATTAGACATATATTTCTTCTTATAACATTCTGAATTCAAAACTCAAAGTAGCTCTTCATATACAATATATTTAAATGATCAAGTTTCATAATAGTTAATAGGGACTCAAAGAAGGTTTTTCCTCTTCCCAGTCCCTAGCTTAAGCCACCTACTTTGTCCAACAGATGATGAAGCCATATAATTAAACAACATGTTATTAGTTCACAGAGGCAGAACCGACATTACTGGCATTTTTTATTTTTTTGTTCTGTAATCCACTTACTGAGATTCATCATTGTCAGCTCTCCGGGATAAGGGTAGTGAAGCCTTTCTGCAAAGTCCCGACAATACCACACAAGAAGTTCCTGGTTGGCAGGGATGGGCTTAATGGTGTAGAAGTAGATGTTCATCCCGTTCTGACACGCAGCCAGGTTTTGCTCCCGGGCAGAGTGTGCTGGATTCACATAGCGCATCCAGTTGCTTTTCTCTTCATTAAAGCCATCAATGAAGTGGAGAAGCTCCCCTCTGGAATAGATCTGTCCAAAAGAGAAGACAGGCATGTAAAAGGAAGCTCTCCAGCACCTCTCAGAATAAACACAGCCCGTACCGTGTGTGATTTCTGATCCCCCTACTGCCTTGTTAGAAAAAGAAATCAAATCAGTTTGGCAAGTGTAGTCTTGAATCAGCAGAAATAAGGGTGGAAACAGGTATGGCACATTTTGTCAGTTACCTTTTCCATTTCAGTTTTATCGTCTTTTCATGTTCGGGAAAATAACAGAAAAATGAAACACAAATGTTCATTTAAGGAGCTGCCTCAAACCGATTAACCCACCAGAGTACTACTTTTGCTACTGCAGTGAATGGCAAATGGGCGAGCTACTGACTTCAGTTCCGATTATGCTGATTTTGAGTGCTTTGAGTCACTGGGTAGAGGACTAAGCCGGCTGACAACGTCAAACTGAGTCTCAGCTTTTTCTATGGCCTCTGTACTTGCAGTTTCCTACACCCCCGCCCAAGGCTTCAACTATGCAAACATCCTCCACCCCCAACCCTCCAAGTCCTAAAGTAACACTTGTTCATATGAATACTTGGAACCTTGCCTTTTTGTGGAAACACTGGGTGGGGCAAAGGTGAACTTCACCTGCCATAACAAAGTGAACACTGGGGCAGCAGCCAGAATTTGACAGTCTACTGCTGAGAAGTCACTTTTCCTCTTGATAAACGTGTCCAGCCTTGCTCTTTCCTTTCAATCCAAAGGAGGGAAGAGGGAACCCCTTATCTGGGAGGAGGCTGGCTGAAACACCACACACACAGCCACAGGCGTTGTGTTTTTGGAAAACGAACAGGAAGAAAGTATGTTGTTTCTTAAAGGCAACGCATAATGAAGAATTTGAAGTTTGTCCTAGAGAAATACTACTTCTGGTTAACAGATGCACTCAGGCCACTTGGCAAAGAGGCAGAAGGAAGAAAAATTAAAATGTACACTCTTACTGAAACTATAAACACACTCCTTATCCTTCCATAGAAAGTGTTCTCTCTCTCCCTCTTTTTAGGAAGTACCACCTTTTCTTTAGACTTTAAGACCTTTCCTTAGTACATATATAATCAGTCAATACCTGGTGTCCTCTGCGACTTGCAGTCTCCAAGTAGTAAGTGAGGCACTGTTCGTAGCAGGAATTTCGCTCTTACCGGACAGCAGGTTATTGCTTTTCCTTACTCACGTACCAACTGTGCTAGTCTATGGACAGTTTCTGTATTTCGCTCAAACGTTATCAGAAATAAAAAGGAACTCTGTCCCTTTAACGCAGGCGGTAAACATCAGAATCACTTTCTTTTAAGAGTAACTTCCTGTAAATTGTGAAGGGGGAAATACATGTGGCTTCATCAAAGCAGCTTGTGAGAGCTTTTGCGGTGTGTTTTGTTAAGAGAAAATGGAACAAGGCTGGGTGAATTCTGCTATCAAGAGGGGTTTTCAAGTTTGTTTACTCTGATGTGCAAACTTCCAGGAACATGGGGTTCCATCGCTCTTGCAACTCTTCACTGGGGCGGAAACTGCTTTCTAAAGCTACAGGTATGTTGATTCCAGTTAGCCTTCCTTGGACTGCAATTTACTGTATCCTCATTTAAAAACAGCTATGTCGATGCCATGAAGTCACTCACACACACACAAGGAAATAAAATAACGCATACGTAAAATGAGCACTATTTCCTACCACCTTATTGCACTTCCATATATTATCAAGATTAAAATGTGCTGATTCATAGTTCAGTTACAAGAAATGTCACTGGTTTCTCAACTTGAACAGCCCTTCTCTTCTTTGGCTGTGTAATTTGCATGAAACTTTTTCTTTCTTCACAACAGATGTTCATATTCCTGCCAGCAAAACTGGGATGTTTTACAATATCCTCTGCATGTGAAAGACTGATTCAAATAAATCCTCCCAAGGAAAGCCTTCCAGATACTTATAGTAAATCTTTAAATGAAACAGGGAACCAGGACAGTGAGGGGAGATTCTTAGGTGCTTCTTGCCTTTTCTCAAAATGATCACACATAGTAAGACTTATGCTGGATTGTCTTAATTCAGACCTTTAACTCCAAGAAGTATGCAACTTTATGGCTCACTTCTGAGAAGAATTTATTGGCAATAAAGGCAAAAATGCACTCACGGTTCCAAAATTATGAATTAATATATTTTAAGCAGGAATAATTATCAAATTAAAATTATGAGCACATGATTCTTAGTGAATCTGTAACCACCCTCTTTTGCTTGGGAAATACTAAGATAAATTTCTAAAAATGCAAAACTTCCTGGATTAAAAATAGTTTCTTAGGAATACCTTGAGTGATTCACTAGCAGAAGTGTCTAAGATACCTGTCCGAAAGATGTAAGTGTTCTAGGCAAAATACCAGCTACAGCAAGCACAACACAATTTTTGTTATCATGCAGCTTTTTCTTTTTAAAGAATTCAAATAATGTACATTTCATGTAAGTATGCATAAAAACGCTTACTACATTTAAGTAACCATAGCTTTATTTTCTAACTGAGGAAACTGAATATCCCTGAGACATCTATGGGAAGAAGGAAAGCAATCTGACTTTTTTCTCTTCACTGTTAATCCAGTCTTTTACTCAAGGATTCCATCTAATTAGTTCACCTCTAGCGGCCTTTCTAATATAGCAAAGGAAATTGTACTAGCTAGATCTTTTGTGTGGATGTTACAAAGGAAAGCTTATCATCCTGCATGGTTGTAATTATTTTCCTTATGCTATGAGATAATTAACTTATTGTCAAATGGAATCGTTTTATGGTGCACATGTATTTAAATAGGACTAGCCCTGGGATCCTTTCTCCATTCCCCTCACCCCATCTTCCAGCTATCCTTCCTTAATGGCATTTACTTTTAAGATAATTCATTTGTGTCATTCCTGGCTGGGCGTGGTGGCTCACACCTGTAATTCCAGCACTTTGGGAGGCTAAGGTGGGCAGATCATGAGGTCAAGCGATTGAGACCATCCTGGCCAACATAGTGGAACCCTGTCCCTACTAAAAATACAAAAATTAACTGGGCGTGGTGGTGCGCGCCTGAGGTCCCAGCTACTTGGGAAGCTGAGGCAGGAGAAGTGCTTGAACCTGAGAGGCGGAGGTTGCAGTGAGCTGAGATAGCACCACTGCACTCCAGCCTGCAACAGTGAGAATCCACTCAAAAAAAAAAAAAAGATTATTCATTTGTGATAACTATTCCATTCAATTAAAGTCAAGTCAGCAAGAAATCAAAAAGGGGTGAAATTTAAGGCTTGGTGACTCATTACTACTTCCTTGCAGAGAAATGCAAATGAACCTACTACCTTAAAGCAATGCAACAAACTGTTTCCTTTCATCACAAAACTCTAATGAATTGCAAAAATCAAAACTCACATATACCCCATATCTCCATCACTAACCACCTACAGGCCAAACATTTAATCGGTTTCATCACATTTGTTCAGAATTCCCTGTGTCCATGAGATCCTGGATTCTTATGGGTGAGCCCCAGCATTTCTCAGCACAAGACGAGAAAGGAGGTAACCCACCCAGCCCTTGTAGCTCCATTTTTTCCTAATACTTAATGAGTCTGGAGAAATTTCACTTACTTACCCTCCAAAAATATTTCCTGTTGGCGTTCTTGGGAACTGTGTCACTGGTGTAGATTTCACCTATTAGGGGCCCAAAACGTGTGCCCTTTGGTATGTATTCTTTACTCATCACGCCAATAACCTAAAGAGGAAAAAACATAGAAAACAATTACATTAACTGTAAAATGTTCACCAATCTTTTCATTTGAATAAACTGGACTATCAAGTGGCAATACAGCTAAAATAAGAAAATTCTGATAAGTAGAACAGACATTAATGATGCCTACATAATGAACAAGTTTCACCTCAGGGTAAGCAAATACTCAACCAAGCATTAAACCAGTGGAGGGGATTATTGTCTGGTAATAAAGGATCCTTTAGTTGTATCATTACTTTTCATGCTAGAACAGAGAAGATAACCACTCTCTCAAAGAATGAGAATAAGACACTGCAGAATTAGACAGTCAAGATTAGACCCTTTCAGCCTGTCCCTAGTTTCCTATTTCTCCTTCTCCCTCAAACCATAAGTATAGTGTGCTTGAGGGGAATAAAGTAGGTTTAACCTCAGAAACCAAAATAATGCTCTTTAGTTATTCCACAACGGTCCAAGGAACCAGAAACCAAATGCATTATGTTTTTTTCATTCCATATGAGGTTTGTGTATTTTGTTTTGTTTTGTTTTTCATAGCTTGCATATTCTCTTTAATAAAAGATCTTTCAAGTAACTCTTCTTCTCTGGTCTTCTACTTTGCTCTTTTCCAGTCTTCTACTCAAGAGTGGTCAAAGGCGTGTGTGTGTGTGTGTGTGTGTGTGTGTGTGTGTGTGTGTGTTTAAGATGGGTCTCCCTCTGTCATCCAGGCTGGAGTGCAGTGGCTCAATCTTAGCTCATTGCAGCCTTGACCTCCCAGGACCAAGTGATCCTCCCACCTCAGCCTCCTGAGTAGATGAAACTAGAATCATGCACCACCACACCCACAGCTAATTTTTTGTTGTTGTTGTTGTTGACAAGGGGTTTCACCATGTTGCCCAGCCCTGTCTCAAACTCCTGGACTCAAGTGATCCTCCCACCTCAGCCTCCCAAAGTGCTGAGATTATAGGCCGAACCACTACACTTGCCCAAAAGTCCTCCTTTGAAATTAAGTTTATACTGAGGAAAGCTGTAGGTTCTGAGATCTGAGGAAATGACTTCAGTCTGGATACATCACACATTTTAACTTTGTAGGGCCTTGCTAAAGGAACTGGTATAGTTATACCGGTTCCTCCTCAATAATAAATTTCTCTTTTTGAGGGGGTAAAAAAATCACCAACCATGAATCAGGAAGCAATTCGTCACTGTTGAATAGAACTGCCCTGTGAGTAGTCCTTTACAACATTGTGCAGTTACAGTTTTGTTTTGGTTTTTATTCTCTCACTTTCCTATTTTTATTTTCTTCTCATTCAAGACAGCCTACCAATTACCTACTAAATACATTACTGAAATGGGCCAAGGAGGAGGGAGGGGCAACAGATGATAATGTTTATTTTCCAGTTTTTATATCCCCAGTAGCTCCTGTACATTCATGTACCTGAAATGGTAGACCCAAATATGTGAATCGATCAATGTACACAGCTTGTTCACAGTGGAATCTACGATTTTGGTTATACTATACTCCAGTTCCTCATTAAGGGACTTTCATTAATAATTTAAACCTCTATTTCAATAGATAAGGCACATCTATGTGCCTGTGACAGACTAGCTTTTCTCATTTAAGTATCTTACCAACTGATTTTTTTTTCTGAAACAATTTAGTATTCAATATACAAATCAATGAAGCATACTCAGACTGCAAAGAGAAAAAAAGAAAATTTTCCTACACCTAACACAAGTTGAAACAAGAGTGTTATTTTTGGTGCTTTATGAATTTCTGTCAGAGCTGAAAAAAGCAGATGTTCATTCCATCTTCCTCCTCTGCCTTCATTTACATCTATCTCCCCTTTTAATCACAGTTTGTCATTATTGGTATTTGTTGGCAGTAAACTACTGGGGATGAGAGTATCTCAGAGCAGGCTTGAGATATAAATATATATATTTAAAGCTTTAGTAGACTTAGTTATTCAGAGGCTTATTGTTTTGGACATACTATTATTGAATCTAATTGATTTGGAAGATTCATGGAATTGAATTCTATGACATGCAAATCATTTGACATTAATATTTCAGTGATTATTCCATAATATCAGAACAAACAGGAAAAACAAATAATGCCATTTGTTGGTGAGCCAATAATTAGCAGTTGATATTTTCAACATATCTACTTTACAGCAGTAATTTTAAGAAAGGCACTCAACTGGTTCATCCACTTTGTTTTAAATTATAGTCTCTTACAGAGAGACTGTCCTGGGAGTCAGAGCTTGATTACTAACAAGGAGCACTGCTTTGAGGTCACGGTTCTTCTTCCAAACTGCCATTCTTCTAGAGAATGGGCCTCTAGGTTTTCAGCTATCAATCTTACATGAAGAAAACACTCATTTTCTTGTGTCCCAAAATAAGTCAACTAGAAAGCATTAGCTGCCCAATACCTATTTGAACACAACTATGGACTAGTCAGTAGTGAGCTATAAAAACAGCCCTGGAAGTAGCTCTTGCCATCTCTGACCTTACAAATGCAGTGCAGCAGGCAAGACATGAGGACAAATAAAAAGAGAAGGCTCTGTGGTGGAAGAGAGCTCTATGGTAACCCTCAAGCTCCAGACAAATTAAAGAGCTTCAATATTAGGGTATCATTAGGAAAGGGACAGAGGCCTAATATTTTAAATTTCAATTATATTCAGTGCTATGGGGCACATATAAACTCACATCTATACATAAAGATACAAAAATCGTAAAATTTCAAAATTGGAAGCACTTACAAACCACCTTATCCATTCTAAGTCTAGCATTCTAATACACAACAAACATCTTCATCTCAAATGCACGTCTGAGACTTTACTCAAAGATGACGTAAACGCTGACACTCTAAGACTATGGTGCTTGTCCAGGTAGCTTTGGAGGGGAATAGGAACCAGGACTGTTTTTAAAGGGAAGTAAAAAACCAAGTACTAATTCTCCCTCTGGTCCTAGAAAGATCCAGAATGTGCATCTTAGACAACCTATCTCCCTGACTCATAGTTTATAGTAGTCTATCTTCAAAGCAAGCAAATATTAAGGAGGAACCTGGTGTGTGCCGTAAACTTCATAGTGCTAAAAAGACAAAGAATTTGTTCACCTAACTCAGGAAGGAAAACTGGAACTGACCAGGGTCCTAAAGAATTACTACTGGGGACAGGCTGCTGTGTGCCTTCTATAAACTGATCAGCAAGAGGACACCAGGCTTCAATACCTCCCTGCTTCACCTGCTCCCACAGAAGCTCTTTATGTGCGGTGCAGACCCCTTCACCACTTGAGCAGATTGGTCTCTGTAGGTGGCCTCAGTTATAGAACACACCCTGAGGTCTACAGCTTCTAGACAAAACACAGAGCTTCTTTTCAATTTTACAAAATGAAGGAGATTTTACAGTTTAGGATGGGTTGAGTTGGAGTGCTTAATAAAAGTCTGAATATAGGCTTTTTTTTAAAGCAAATTCCTTCTTTAGAGAGTATGCAAACAAACACAGCAGTGGTTTTAAGCAGAAACAATATTCAAGTCTAAATGTCATCTGATCATCTTCTCTCCAAATTACATTAAGATCATTTAAATTACTAGTTATCTCTTCTCCCTCCCTGAATCCCACTCTATAAGAATGACTCGTTAGATTATAATTGTTTTGACCATATGAACATTTGTCTTATGAGGACTAGAACTCAGTAGTAACCAAGACCTTCAGCCTGCAATCACCCCATTTTTATTTGATTAATTTATTTTATTATTATTATTTTTTGAGACAGTTTCGCTCTTGTTACCAGGGCTGGCGTACAATGGCACCATCTCAGCTCACTGCAACTCCCGCCTCTCAGGTTCAAGTGATTCTCCTACCTCAGCCTCCCAAGTAGCTGGGATTACAGGCATGCATCACCACACCCAGCTAATTTTTGTATTTTTAGTGGAGACAGGGTTTCACCATGTTGGCCAGGCTGGTCTGGAACTCCTGCCCTCAGGTGATCCGCCCTCCTCAGCCTCCCAAAGTGTTGGGATTACAGGAGTGAGCAACTGTGCTTGGCAATCACCCAATTTTGAAAAGGAGTGAAGTGAACAAAGGTGTCTGGAGAAGGTTTCCTTCTTCATTATCTTTCTATTAGAGGAAACACGGTGATGCCTTGGTCCATCATTTCTCAAATAAAAGGCAGTATGAAGAGGGAATTGCATGTTATGGTGAGATACTTTCTACAGATGGCTTGAGTTAATAATGGACTTCAACTGGAATGGACACCGAGGGAGTCCCCATGTTCTGTCTGATGTTTATCAGCCAGATACAGGGAGGTGAGACTCACAGAGCCGTGGTGCCTCTAGAGTATAAGCAGTCTCAACTGAGGGCAGAAACTCTACAGGGTAACACTTCTAAAATATGAATGCTTGAACTGATTTTTCTGTAGTCAAGTAGTCACAAAAGATTATTTCAGGAGGACAAGGGGAAAACCCCCATAAAAGAATAAGCCATCAGTTGAAAACATTTTCAAAGTTTTGAATAGTAGGTCTATATTTGATTTTAGTTCTGGAAATAGGAAGTAAGAACAGCTTTATTAAAGGTACAGACTGATTCTAAACTCAATCTAAAAATGAGGGTCAAGATCAGAAATATGATTTGTATGTTTTGCTTTTTAACCAAAAAAAAAAAAGGTGCTGACACATTATACAAATTCATGATGAAAAATAGTGTTGTAAAAAAAAATTCCCCAGTAGGTCAGCACAATAGTACATACTGTAACATCTTCTGCTATTTAAATGAAAACATTTAAAGAAGGGCAAGATTAATATGTCAGATAAAAAGACTTCCTATTTCAACGGCTCACGGAACTTAAAGAACTAACTGAATAGTGATCATGTAAACATTCATCAGTCCTCAACGTGCTGTGTACTGCTTTGCAGCTTTCCTACCCTCAATGGCTCAAGTCCACCATCCTCTTTCACCTTCTAAAGGGAGCTCTCCTTTCCCAAAGTTCAAAAACAAAGGAGAGAAACAGAAAAACAGGTACAAATTCTTAAGCTTACTCGCTTAAGACAGCATTACATTCAAGTTTACTTCTTGCTTGTCTTTACGGTTAGGGTTTAAAGATGTACTATCCTCTATTCAAGTGCTTCAGTTAAATGCAATATAGGAAAGTAGGATAAGAGAACCCTGAGCTCTTAGGTTAGTTCTGAAGAAACACATGCACTGTCTGTTTTTGGGTTGCTTAATATATTGAAATAGGGGAACATAGTTATACATTCAGAGGGGAACAAACAACACAAAATAGCTTAAGGATTGGTCTGAAATATGTTAAGATGATAACTAAAACCACAGTGACACCAAGAGGGGCCACTGTAGCATAATCGAGAAGCACTTATTGGAGAAGTCAGAAGAACTTTGCTTCAAGTCCCAGGTCTGGCTTTACCTATATACCTTTGGGTAAGCGACTATCTTTATGAACCTTGAACTAAATGATCTAAGACCATTACTTGACTTAGCTATGATTTTAAAGGAGAATGACAGAAATTAAAAACTTAAGCTAAGAACTGACCTGAGGATAAGAACATTATGGAATTAAAAGGCAAAGATGATCCACAGAATGGAGATTTTTATTTCAGTCCCAAAGGGCGGACAGGGCAACACGGCACAAATGAACCTTGGGAACAGACCACTATTTGGTCAAACCTGATATGGGGAAAAAACACACTATACCTTTTAAAGCCACAGTCAAACCTTATATCCCTAAACAAATCCTGTATTAATTCCAAGGGCCATGTATTAATAAGAGACTTTCTATTAAGAAGAGCATTACTTTCAGAAAAAGGTATAATTAAGGCTGACCTCTGGGGCTTAAGTTTTTGATAATAGACTAGAATTTAAATTTTACTTTTTATAAACTCTGACTCCATTCACCCAGCAGTGGGGGGCGGGGGGCGGGGGCGGAAGAAAGATTGAGCGGCATTGCTCTGTTTAATTTTAGACAGCTGTGTCTCCCCCTCACCAAAAAAAAAAAAAAAAAAACCACTGGACTCAGACACACAAACAGGAAAGAGACAAAGAGTTTTCCAAACAGGCTCCCAGATTCCCTCAAATACTGTTCCTTAGGGAAGGGGGAAAGTGATTTGACATGGCTATAAGGAACAGTCCTCGTAGCAAATTCTTGATTCCTATGGCCAATCATCCCCTTTTCCCTATTTTCTGAAGGCAGTAATAGAATTGACAGTGCCCCCTGCTAACAGTGGTGGTGGGAAGTCTACTGAGGGGTCCCTTCATTCAACTCCAGCCAGTAGTAGACTAGTGAGTGCAACTATAGTAAGCCGAATTCTGAAAACGAGGTGCTTCTGCAAGTTGTTTCACAGCTAAACTTCACGCCTAACTATAATCTTTATAGAAAAGGCAAACAGAAATCAGTTGCTCATTCCCAGTTTGGGTTTTCATCCCCTTTGAAACAACAAAGAGTGTACCCACTTCAGAGGCCAATAAGGAATTAGCTTGCCAGCCCAGCCCCAGCAAAGGAGCTGCCGCAGATAAACAGTGGTTAGCTCTGAAGTCATCCGGACAGAGGACACTTTTACATGACCCCTTTTCTCGGTTTATACCATCACTTTACTTCATAAACACGTCAAAGTTTTGAGAATAATTTTAGAAACCCAGCTAATAAAGCGGACTCGTTAAAAAGAATAAAGCCAACTAATTACCAAAGGGAGACCAAAGAAACATTAAAACATTTTTTTCTAAGAAAGTTTTCTCCCTTAAGAGATACTGTACAACAGGAGGGCCAGTGGGTCCAGCCCAGAGCTTTCTTGATGTTTGAGTACACTGGCAATCTCAGCCACCCTAGACTGCAAGTCACTTTTCTAAGACATGTCAATTTGCCAAAATATTTAACTGTTTACTAATTAGGATGGAACAGTTGAAGGCTGGAGGAAATGAAAAGGAAATGATTTAGGGAAAGAGAAAGCAATGCAAGAATTGAATAGAGAAATCAATTATTTACTGATACTTACAGATTCTCAGAGGTTTTCAGAGATATACAAGGCCTCAAGGGCAAGTAGGGAGATTTGGCGCCAGGTCCCAATCTTCTTCGGCAATAAACCAGAGGCTTACCTCTTTGCTGTTTGTGGCACACTTGAAAAGCAGATTTCTTGGTAAGGATGCCTCCGCCTGAACCGAAGTCCCGCCATCAGTGCCAGATTCCCAGGGGTGGTCGTTCACAATGTATGTACACTTCTCTTCAAATTCAGCCTCTGTCCACAGAGTCATATCCGCATCCTCCATGTCCATTTTCATGGTTCCCTCGATCCCCTCTGCCAATCCCTGAAACCTCACAGTGCCGGAGCTACACTTGGGGGCAGCCTGGAAGAGAAGGGAAAGGCCTTTAATCCTCATTGTCCCGCCGTTCCTGTGGCTGCCTCTGAGAGGCTATGACTAATACAGTAGTCTGAAGACTTTAAAAGCAGATGCAGAGTGCTTGGTACAGTTGAGTAAGAGCCAAAAAGCCGTATAAAGTAAACTGCCTTGAAGAAGCAAGGTTTTTAAATGCTACTCTTAGTTTAAAAAAAAAAAAAAAGTGGCAACCACACTGGGGCGGGGAATGAAAAAGAGAGAAAAAAAATAATTACCTCTGAACAATCCCTGGCTTTACCTCTCTCGGCAGAAAAATGTGGGCGCACAGTCCAGTGTCCCAGAATGCCTGGGGTCATGGCCGCCAGACCCTCGGCACTGTGGAAAAGCTGCCTCAGAAAAGTGTCACAAACAAGGAGAGGAAGAGGAAGGAGCTCTGTCTGCCTCTGAATGAAGCTAAAAATGGAAAGCGCGTGTGGTGCAGGAGCGGAACCCAGCCTGCCTTTTCCAAATGGGGAAGACTGAACTTTCCCACCAGCTCCCAACGCAAAACAACTTTCAAAACAACTGCCTCCCCCCTCTTCTGCGAGCTCTCTTTCATCCTCTCACATGGAAGGCTGAAAAGGGTTGCATCCTGCCAGCATCACTGAGCTACGTACGGCCTCTTAGAAATCACTTGGACCACAGGAAAAGAGGAGGAAAAATGGGTGAAGGGGAAAACAGCCTGCAGTGTCTTCTGACTTGCAGGCATCTCGCTACAAATTGAAAAAGCAAAAACAAAACATAAAACTGTTCAATAAAATTCCCTGGAGAGAATTCCTTTAGGATTCTTCAGCTACAAATAGCACTTTCCATTTAAGTCTGAAAGTGTATGAATTCCCAGAAGTCACTGATGTACTACAGTTTACTGTAACTAAAGTTATAACAAATTTAGAAGACTTGGAGGAAAATCTCTGCTTCCACTTGTAAACTGATAAGGATGTTACCGAAAATCCTCCCTCACACTCAGAAAAAGTGTTTCCCAAAGGCAAAAAAAAAAAAAAAGGTAAACAACTTCTGTAATATTTTCTCATATAGACATGTTTGATAAAAATTAGGAATATGGGTACCATTTCCATGTAAGAATGTATATTTCTTAAAATGTAAACAGAACATTCTGTGGAAGTCCTTCAAGGAGATTTTTACATTCTTCCACTTCTCTAAATAGGATGCTTTAAAAAAAAAAAAAAAAAGTTGGATGCAAAGTTGTTTTTCCCTCAGTTACGATTTAAACAAACCTGCATATTTTTATTCAGTTCCAACACGTATAGAGTCATGATGCCAAGTACATGTTAAAAATAAAATAAAATTGAAAACTTCAGCCAACCCGGAATAGTTTGACGGGTGTGAGCAGGAACCACTACTGAAATTTCAATGAATTGACAATTATGTCTAGAACTGAAAGGGTTAATGATTCATACGGAAAGTCTTACAAATGTTTGACAGCACTAAATGCACTAAAGCAGAAACATGTTTCTACTGCGACTACGTTGGCAAAAAAATAAAAAAGTAAGAGAAAAGAGTTTTCAGATCAATTTCAGAATTAAAAAAAAAATTCAAGTTCCTTACCAAGGTCGTACCCACACGTTTTTCCAAGCAAATATCCAACATCTGAGAAAAGTCTCGCTCATCTCTAACCAGTCCACATTCTCCCTGCGTCCCCCGCTGGGCTGAGCCCCACGGACGCGCACCTCGGCGGCGGTCCCTTTTCGCTTCGTCCGGCAGCCCAGGCGCCCGCGTCCCAGCTCCGGGCGGACAGGTGCTCTCGCCTCTCCGCGCTGCTCTTGCCTCTCCGCAACACTGGAGGGCCTAGTGTCACGGCGCACTTCGTGTGTCTGGTTTCCCCTCCCTAGCCACTCGAAGGGGGCGTGGCCAACACCACCTGGCCAAGCCCAGGGCTTTCCCCCAGATTTCGAGCACAGCCGCGGAGAGCTTAGTGAATTTCAACATTGACACGGAATCTTACTTCCCTTTGAAGGCACTTAACCTTACTTGGGCTCTATTGTATTCTAAACACTCCAGATCGACCTCCTTCCTGGCGCGGCAGAATTAGGGGGCACACTTTTCTTAAAGAAACTTAAAATTTACCTACACATTTTGTAATTTCTCAGCTTAAATCCCAGGTACAAAAGACACAACTCCTACTTCAAAAGAGCAGGTTAAATTGTTTTGCAGCTAATGTAATACAGTGGAGCTGTCTGGTCCTCAAGCTGTTGTGTATGTAGCACGCGTTTCCCCGCCCCCCCCGCCCCAAAACTTGCAACATTCCATTTCTCCTGCTAACGTTCTAACTTGGCAGAACTTTTCCTCTTTTAACTATTTACTAAATAGGGAAAAAGGAAAAAGTTATAATTCTACAGATTAATGTTTGTTTTCCTTTCCTCTCCTCCCAGAACCCACAGGCAGACTTCCCAGGAGTGTAAGTAAAATGTAGAGCATTAATCGTTTCACAGTTCAGAGGAATATTGAACTGATCACTGCAAGTGGAAAGCAGTCGGAGGCAGTAATTAGTGGGGCTTATTCTGAGCCCCGGCCAGCTTTTCCTCCAGCCCAGTCAGTCCTCTGTTGAAGGAAGGACATCCTGTGATGATGGCATACAATGTCCTGTTTGTTTATTATTAAGAGCGTGGACCTTGCATTCCTGCTTCTCATTACAAAACAAACCAGATGCTTTACTTCCTTCAATGGTCTTGTGCCTTCAGCAGGGAATCCTTTAATTCAGAGAAACAATGTTTATAGCAAACACCCCATTTAAATTATTATTTAGATCATTGAAATCCCGGTCTTCCATTTTTCCTGCTTGCCTCACCATAGGTAGATTTTTTTTTTTTTTTAATAACCTCTCCTTCAATCTTAGGCTGCAATGTCTTTTCTAACATTTTAAATACACGTGTGCATACACACCCACACACACACACCCCCACATACACACACCCAGTTCCAACCTAATGATACCAACTTAGTCATACAATGAAGTGGACATCTGAGTATTTGTTTACAGGAAGAAAGGAAACAAAGCAAAACAAAAGCCCAACTCAGTCCTAAAAATATGTCTGTTTATCTTTAAATTTTCTCTTTTAGAAAACTTTTCTAGAATTTTTTTGGGGGAGGGGGAGAGGCAAAAGATGATTTGCCAGGAAATGGTGTCTAAAGTCCTGCGGCAATCTCCGTCTCGGTCCAGAACAATTAAATTCCCACTAGGGGACATGACTAGCACACACTCCCTGCTCGCTGTTTGGCCCACCTGTGATTGCATGTTACACCAGAGGGGACGCTAGCATCAAGAGGAAGCAGGACTTTTAGAAGGCAGATATGCTAGGGGTGGAAAACTGAATGAACAATTCCTAATAGTCCTCAGAAAGCTCCAAGCTGATAATTAAACAAGAGAAATCCAGCCTGCTCAAGAGGGTTTATTAACTGATGCTGAGTCAGCACCACAATGGACAGAAAAACAATGTAGTCATACTGAAGGCTGGCCTGCTGTTCAAACAGTCTCACTTGCAGATGGTAAAGACGATTTCACTTCCCTTTTAGAATCAAACTCTGTTCTTAGGCCACATACACCATCATGCAACTGCTGGTGAGTCAACCATGATGGAGTAAGGGAATAGGCAAAAAGTTTGATATTTGAGGTGGGAAGAGGGCTATTTTAAGCCAAATATTTGCTTTAATGACTGGAAGATGCCAGTGAATCAACTCACTGTTAATTAATATCAGCCTGCACTCACCTTCAGAGGTGGTGAAATGGGCTTGAGTCTAGGGAGGACGCAAACTTCAAATACCAGTGTGGGGCTTAGCCAGGCAACCCTAAAATTAGTTCCAGGTGTCCAGCTGAGCTGGACAAGGCCACGGGTAGAACTTTAAGGAAAGTAAATTTTCGGACAGAGTGTTGGAATGTTTGCTTCACATGTTTGCTTCTTGTCTCAAAGTGATGGCACAAAGACCCTTCAAACCAAATTTTGACTGTGATTATAGTAGTCAAGGATGGGTAATAACATCATTTAAAATGAAAGATACAAAAAAGGAAGAAGAAATAAAACAAAGGAAACTTGTTCCATAATGGGAAAAAACATGTCCATATTGTAATATTTAGGTATTGTCCAGCACCAAACCACTAAGGAGGAATAAAAGGGACTGACCTCTGAACTTCCTCAGTCCTCCCAGAGGGCCTGAGCAGTGCACCTTTTTAGTGCTGACTAAAGCCGGGAGACCCTGGGAGCAGTACAGCTGTGTAGAGAGAGCTGTTGGAGGCTGCCACTGTCTGGAATCTTACGTCTCAAAGGGTTTGTTTCTAAGTAATAACTTGGTGCTTTTTTAGTCACAATATTATTTCCCCCTAAGTTAGAATGCCAAAAAGAACCTTGGTTATCTTTATTAATCAGCATTTCTCAGGCAGAGCTCTCTCATTAAAAGTGTTCACAATGGCAGCAAATCATGAATGAGCTAAATAGTTCTGTTCTCAGAAATCCTCATCTATTCCGGTGGATGGCATCATCACAACAGTTCAACCAGCCAATGTTAATTCGGCTTCAGCTACTGGGCCAGTTTGTTTCCTCTCCCAGTCCCTGGGTGGATTGGGAATTGCAACATAGGCGGCTGGATGACTCTGTAGGGAAAGGACTATTGTAGAATGAAGGGACATTGAGTACCAAATCTGGAGACCTGGACTCCACTTTTTTTTCCCTAAGAAAAAAAAATTTTTCCTAAAGAAAGTAAAAAAAGTGGATGAAATGTACCCAAGATGAAACATGTTTTCATTTTCTCATTCAACTCCTGCCATACCCAAACAAGGTCAATGACAGGCTAACCACATCAAGAGAATATCCCCCCACCCTCTTCTTCCCACTCCCTACCCACCCACCCACCCTCACCCCTCACACCCATTTCCCGCTTCCTGTAAGTTAGGCATCTTCAAGCTGGTAAACATTTGGGGACCAACTGTAAGCCTGAGCCTGAAAGAGGGGCACTGGGGCTTTGAAGCCCTCCCACGTCTCAAAACCAGGCTGAGAACTAGAGGGACACTTGGTTTTTAAACTTTAACAGCCTTTTCAACTCACATCACTGGGCTTGGCCTTCTGGCTGCCTTCCTTTTCAAAAGCCGGACAAGAAGAGCGAGTGTGCGTGTATGAGTGAGAGAGAATATATGTATGACACATGCTATGTTACAATGCAGCCTGTATGTGTCATTGGTGTGATATGTGTATATGTTTCGATGATGAGTTGAATCAATTTAAAAATAGCACACGCTCCTCTCATGACACAGCTCACCTCCCCAAGACTTTTAACAAACATAGTCAGGGCCTAAACTTTGGGATGGTGAATTTTGGGGGCTGTTGGATGTTTTGGAATGAGGTCAGTGTTTTGACTTCCTACGTAAGGGAAACAAAAATTAAGTAAATTGAAGAACCCAAGTAGAGTGCCCTTCCCTCCCTAGAAATGAAGATGTAAGAGTTCTTCAGAGGACTTTATAAAACCCACAGGATGTCCAAGCTCTCATGTATCATTACATCTAAGTGTGAACATCTTCTTTAGCCCTTCCTTCAGACAGACAGTTGTGTTCTCATCTCATCATTTATATCTGATGTTTAAATTATTATTTTAGTTCAGCATCTACCAACTTAATAAATAAACACAGCAATACTAATCATTTCCATATGACTTGTGGAGAAACCAAGCTTTGGGGTTTCCAGTATTTGCTTTCCCTTCTAATTATGTTTTTATCATAGTGAATATTCAGACAGAAGAATTTTAATTTCTGAAAAATCTGTGGGAAAGAACAGGAGAAGGAAGGTTAGTTCAGAACCCAGAAGACATTTCCTAAGCTTACAGTTGTGGGAAAAAAAGGGCCATCCTATACTTAAACTAACAGAAGGCAGAACCTGAACTGTTAACCAGGAAGAAAGAGAGCAACGGGAAAGGTGTGCACTCTGAAACTCATCTTTTTATTTGGAGAAGAGGAAGAGTAGCTTCCATACAAATGAGAGAGCAAGACTGTGGGTCAAATGTTTGCTTCTCTCACCTTTCGGCGGGAGGAGAAGCCATTCTGGAAGAGGGGAGGACTCAAGGTGGAAATAAAGGGAAGGTCGCCAAGAATAAGATTAGGGAGGGCCAGCTGGCTTAAAAACGAAGGTGAAAGGCTTCTTGGGAGGATGAGCAGAAACAGCAGCGGAAGACCCAGTGCAGGCAGGAGCAGTCCCCTTAGAACAGGAAAGGGGACCCTACGGTTCTACCTGCCACTGTGCACTTCCCTGAAATCACAGAATATTAACCAAAGGACGCAGGAGGTTTTATTTAAAATGAGACTGACGATTTTCTCTCACTCTTTCTAAGGGAAGATCAAGACTGCAGAGGCTTGATTTTTTTGTGCCAAAGTAAGTGAGGATAGAAGAAACAAGGTTAATAATGAAATCATTTGACCACCCCCACCCCGCAACTCCCATTCTGCTCCAAAGGGGATTTAGTATCCAACCTAAGTCGAAGAACATATATCCCGTCCAACACTTCATTTTCCTGCTGAGGAAACTGAGGACCTCAGAAAGGGCATCTCTCCCAGGCTCTTTTTTGGTAACTGGATCTTACTTACAACTGCGAACCTGGGAAATGCCAGCCCACAGGCAGGGCTGCAGCTCAGGGAGCAAAACCAGAACTTGGGCTCTCAGATTTCCAGCCGAGCTCAGGGTTCTGCATTGGATCCTAAGCACCTACTGGGCCCAAAGTACACAAGGGCTTGAAAAGGAGTAGGAAAGAGCTGCGCTTATTGGAGAACCTTTTAAATGTTAAACTGGTGGTAGCAACGCTACAAGAAACTCAACCCGCCTAAACCTAATTCAGTGCCTGAGTTTGGAAGAAGGCGTGACTGTCCTTCTTGCCTCCACCCCCCACCTGAGGGGTGGAGAGGCCGGGAGGAAAGAGACTGCAAAGGCAAGACAATAACAAACCTCCTTTAACAGATTCCTTATCTTTTGAACAACTCTCTAATGTTGACTAAGAAAAAGCTGGGAAACCTTTTAACATTAAGATAGCCTGGAGATCCTGAAGCCATCAGCCCTGACTTATCTGTTCTCCATCTACAGCCCATTGTTTCCTCCAAGCAGGCACCCTGGAAGCAGGGCAGAGGAGTTAATATTCAATAGGCATCCGTCCCCTTAAGGTGCACCTCAGGGAATGAAGGGCAACTGTGCCTTACCATAGAATGGGACTGAACACAGGGAAGGAAAGCGGTTTGGTGCTTTTCAGGCAGGATCCCCACAGCTCCTTTTAAGAGGACAGGCACTGCCTTTAGGAGAGATGATCCCACAATGGACATCCATTAAAAGTATTAGGATATAGACTGCCACCATGATCCCTGGCAGGAGAGTTCTGTCCTGACAATAGACAATTAAAGCTGATAAATCCAAGCTACTTGTTGCTGTTCTAATTCCTTCTAATTGTATGCTACTTGTGCCTGGCTCTTGCATTCAGGGATGAAGCAAGCTACTATAATCTCCAAAGTACCTGACCTACTTCCTACAGGATCCTTTCAGCATTCTTTTCTTCCCATCTGGACCTTTTCTTCTCTTCTCTTTCTCCCCTCTTCCTCATAGGTTGAGGAGAGAAGGAAGGATGCTGGGGGCTGGGGTGGGGGACGTGGAACAGAAGGCTGCGTCCAAATCAATGACTCCGGGGCCTCAGACAGTTCACTAATCGGTTAACAGCTAATCATGCTCACAGGCACATCAGTGATTAAACTGCACTTTGCATTAGGCTCAACAAGTGGCACGAGGCACACTTAGGATCCAACTGCTAGATCACTGCTAGCTGCCAAATCCGCATGTGCTTATGTGTGGGGAGTGCATGCCTCACTGATTCATTCGTAGCTCACATCTCACTAATTACGCTGCCACCACCAGCTAGGCAGACTAAAGCCTTCATTCTCACCCAACACCCCAAAGGATATCATTCTATCTAAACAACAGAGCTTTAAATGCCAGTTTGGTGCCTGCCTGCATGTCCTCTCCTTCTAGAATCCATGAAAGGAGCAAAATCATCTTTGCAACTCAATCTTGGCCCCTGGGTGTATTTTTAATGCTGAAAATCTTTATAGAGCTATCTCTTCCCACTCTTCCTTGCTAGATAACCTAAAGAATGGTTAATAATCTGTCCTTTTAAAATACAATACCGAAATTAACAATTCCAACTATTAAGAATCGTGTTGATTTTTTTGTTTTTTTGAAACAGAATCTTGCACTGTGGCTGAGGCTGGAGTGCAGTGGTGCGATCTCGGCTCACTGCAACCTCCGCCTCCTGGATTCAAGCGATTCTCATGCCTCACCTTCCAGAGTAGCTGGGATTACAGGCACATACTACTCGTCCAGCTAATTTTTGTATTTTTAGTAGAGACAGGGTGTCACCATGTTGGCCAGGCTGGTCTCGAACCCCTGACCTCAAGTGATCTGCCTGCCTCAGCCTCTCAAAGTGCTGTGATTACAGGCGTGAGCCACTACACCCGGCTGTGTTGATTGTCTTTTAAAATAAATCCTTGTGTTTAGAAATACAAGATAGAATATTCAGCAATGAAATTACATGCTTTTTGGCATTTGCCTCAAAATCATTGGGTGGGGTTGGGATAGATGAAATAACCTAGGTCTTAAGTTGATAATTGTTGAACTGGGTACTTGCTACATTATACCGGTCTCTTCAGTTATTTTTTTTTTCTTCACTGATCCTTGTTTTAACAGTTTTTTAAGATGCTAAAAATAGCAGACTGGGCACAGTGGCTCACGCCTATAATTCCAGCACTTTGGGAAGATGAGGTGGGTGGATCACCTGAGGTCAGGAGCTCAAAACCAGCCTCGCCAACATGGTGAAACCCTGTCTCTACTAAAAATACAAAAATTAGCTGGGTGTGGTGGCAGGCGCTTGTGGTCCCAGCTACTTAGGAGGCTGAGACAGGAGAATCGCTTGTACCTGAGAGGCAGAGGTTGCAGTGAGTTGAGATTATGCCACTACACTCCAGCTGGACGACAGAGTGAGACTCTGTCTCAAAAAATAATAATAAGTTTTTTAAAAAATAAAACTTTAACTTCCAGAGACCCCCAAATGATCCACTCAAGGCCCTCAAGCTGTTTTATTTTTTATTTCTTTTCTGAGACAGGGTCTCACTCTGTCACACAGGCTGAAGTACAGTGGCACAATCATGGCTCACCATAGCCTCCTGGGTGCAGGTGATCCTCCCACCTCAGCCTCCTGTGTAGCTAGGACTAGAGGCACCCACCACCATGCCCAGCCAATTTTTGTATTTTTGATAGAGAGTGTTTCATCATGTTGCCCAGGCTGGCCTCAAATTCTTGGGCTCAGGTGATCTGCCCACCTCAGCCTCCCAGAGTGTGCTGGGATTACAGGCATGAGCCACTACGCCCAGCCATACTGTTTAACTTAAGTTTATTCCCTTTGCATTAATGTGAATGAATGTTAAATTCAAAAGCATTGATACAACACAAAGAAGGCATCTGCCTGCTATCCTGCTCCATCAAAAGAAGCAGTCTCTGAGATTGCTGTCATTTGGGGGGACATGTTTTTCAGTGTTCCACAAATGTAAGGCACTTTCATCGTATCAAGGATATGACAGCAGTTACCCGGGAGGTTTAATTTTGTCCTGACGAAATTGTAAACTGGATCTCATTTTATTCAATTTTACAGAGATCCCACCAGGAAAAGATTCAGAGCCTATTTTGGACTAAAAATTTATGTGTTCCAGGAGGTAAAACTCCTCACAGCCGTCTGAATCTGTCCCTGAGCAATGCACTCTCCTCTAGACTTTGGGACGAGAAATACAAATTTACCGTATTCATTTTTTCTCCACAGTAGTCTGAGCAAGCCTCTGGCAGCACCCAGCAGGGACTCAGCTGATAAACCGTGTCAAACACACACCATTTGTCAACTCCCAAGAGAGGAGAACAAGCTGAAAGATGGATGCCGGAAGTAAATTTATCTGGAGCAACACATTAACTAGTATAAATACCAGTGAAAAAAGTAAACACATTTTCCCAGAAAGAAAGATCTCATCACAGTTACCTCACTGCTTAACTCAATGTTCTCCCAAAGCCTTCCTCTCCTCAGACAAGGGACACCCATTTGTCTTGACGTTCTGTGCAGAAGATATTTAAACAAATCAAAGATTTATTTCCTTATTGACCTCTGTTTCATTAACAACTAGCTTACATTAATAGAAAAAGGTTCTGCCAGACAAGGAAAGGTTTCACTGGTGATGATGTTCCGCCATTCTTCAGAAGACAGAAGGTTTTTCCAAAATGCCATTAGGAATGAAAACACAGCATGTGAAATTATCCTTCAAACTTACGTATATTAAACTTCCACATTCATTCATATGACTTTAGACATTCTTGGAAACATTTTTAATTTCAGAAGTCCCCAAAAGCAAAGGCACAGCCAAGAAGTCCATGTACAGTCCTGGGTTACTGAAATATGTGTGTTGCTACAGAGTTGCTGGATAATGAGTGACAGTGCTAGGCATGGCCCCAGACTTCCAGTTCAATTCGGCTTCCAGTTCAAGTGGTGTCTATGGAAAACAGGGAGCCTTGGGCTCCATTTCCTCCATATACCACTTTTTTGCTCACACTCTACCTGTGATTTATCCTACTGAACAATGATCTGCCTCTGTGATCTTCTACCTGCCAGGCTACCCACAATCACAGGCATCTTTGAAAACCCAGCCCTTAGCATGGTGCCTCGAGGTGTGATGGATGGTTGGGTGTGATCGATGGTTGATTAATGTGTGCTGAATGAATCGATTAAAATGGCTCTCAGCTCCCACCTGTGAAGGGAGTGCTGTAGTGGGCTCTGAATGTACTTTCTCTTTTTCTAGTCCCTTTACCATGGGACTTAAAAAACATGTTCCAGGGCAGGAGCCACAGAACATTAAGGTGTTTGTGTTTATGGGGATGGGAAGAACTTACCTCTGACAACAGCATCTGAAAGTAAGTTCATCCCCTAAAAACAAACGTAATGGATTTTCCAAGTGAAAGTGATTGATACAGTCCTTGTGGAGTCTGCTTTTGTCCACTCGGCCATCTGCACATCCTGGCACTGGACTTCTTCCTAAAATTTTCTCCTGTCAGTCTTAGGCCCTTCCTCCCCTTCACAGCCACTCCACCCCATAGTAATTAGCTTTAACTAGATCAATTAACAAAACAAACTCCTTGTTGCTCAGTGGGCTGACGGAATTCTGATTGCAAAATTGTTTTAGGATGTGCAGAGTAGTTGAAGATAAATAAGTTATGCAACCATTTTGCATATAATCCATTTGTGTGCAGGAAACAGTTGTACATCTTAAGTAATATAGTCTAAAATTACATTACATTTTACTAAGCAGTATGCCTACCTCACATAATATTAATTCAGATCTAATAAATTTAAATTGGGATTATTTTTTCTAGTGCTATATAGTTTTAAATTATTCAGAGAAAAATGCTTCAGTTTTTCTACTAATAAAGTAACAGCTTACATGTTTTATAAAGGCTGATGTAAACATAGCCAACATTATCCCTAAAAACCTCCACAAAAATGCTATGCTTTCAAATCTAGTTTTTACAGGCACTATCACTCTAAATTCTTTCTGTACACAAAATGTAGTATAATTCTGATATTTTGCTGATTCTTCAATATTAGTGCCACCTAAGATTGTAATCATGTATTTAGAGTTTTATATACTTTAATTTGATTTTACCAGGCTGGGTATAGTGGCTCATGCCTGTAATGCCAGCACCTTGGGACGCGGCACTTTGGGAGGCAAAGGGGGGCGGATTCCTTGAGTTCAGGAGTTTGAGACCAGCCTGGGCAACATCATGAAACCCCATCTCTACAAAAATATAAAAATGAGCCAACTGTAGTGGCACATGCCTGTGGTCCCAGCTATTCGGGAGGCTGAGGTTGGAGGATGGCTTGAGCCTGGAGGATGGCTTGAGCCTGGGAGGTGGAGGTTACAGAGAGCACATATCGTGCTATTGCACTCCAGGCTGGGCAACAAAGTCAGATCCTGTCTCAAAGAAAAAAAAAAAATTATGGTTTTTTCTTTTTTTTGAGACAGAGTTTCGCTCTTGTTACCCAGGCTGGAGTGCAATGGTGCGATCTCGGCTCACGGCAACCTCCGCCTCCTGGTTTCAGGCAATTCTCCTGCCTCAGCCTCCTGAGTAGGTGGGATTACAGGCACGAGCCACCATGCCCACCTATTTTTTGTATTTTTAGTAGAGATGGGGTTTCACCATGTTGACCAGGATGGTCTCAATCTCTTGACCTTGTTGATCCACCCGCCTCGGCCTCCCAAAGTGCTGGGATTACAGGCGTAAGCCACTGCGCCCAGCCCTTAAAAATTGTATATTTTTAAAAATTTTTACCTGTAGTGATTTTTATGACGATCTTATACCAACTTCCTTAATTTTGGCATAGGAGTATGGTGATGAAAAATAAGCTTCCCAGCTGTGTGCAGTGTCACATGCCTGTAGTACCAGCTACTCTGGAGGCCAAGGCAGGAGGGTCATTTGAGCGCAGGAGTTCCCGACCAGCCTGAGCAACATAGCAGGACCCCAACTCTCAAAAAAAAGAAGAGAAAGAAAAAGAAGCTTGCTGCACCTTTACCTGAAAAGGGAAAGTCTACGTTCTATTAAAAGTATAGTCTTCTTTCCACTAGAAATACTGATGAGCTCATCACTGGTCATTAGAGAAATGCAAATCAAAACCACATGGAGATACCACCTCACGCCAGTTAGAATAACAATCATTAAAAATATCTGGAGATAACAGATGCTGGAGAGGATGTGAAGAAATAGGACACTTTTACACTGTTGGTGGGAGTGTAAATTAGTTCAACCATTGTGAAAGACAGTGTGGCGATTCCTTAAGAATCTAGAAATAGAAATACCATTTGGCCCAGCAATTCCATTACTGGGTATATATCCAAAGTATTATAAATCATTCTGTTATAAAGACACATGCACATGTATGTTTATTGCAGCACTGTTCACAATAGCAAAGACTTGGAACCAACCCAAATGCCCATCAATGATAGACTGGATAAAGAAAATGTGGCACATATATACCATGGAATACTATGCAGCCATAAAAAGGGATTGCAGGGACATAGATGAAACTGGAAACCATCATTCTCAGCAAACTAACACAAGAACAGAAAACTAAATACCACATGTTCTCACTCATAAGTGGGAGTTGAACATTGAGAACACATGAACACAGGGAGGGGAACATCACACACCAGGGCCTGGGGGGGTGGGAGGCTAGGGGAGGAATAGCAGGGGTGGAGGGATTGGGGAGGGATAGCATTAGGAGAAATACCTAATGTAGATGACAGGGCAATGGATGCAGCAAACCACAATGGCACGTGTATACCTATGTAACAATCCTGCACAATCTGCACATGTACCCCAGAACTTAGAGTAAAATAAATAAATTTTTTTAAAAAAGAAATCCTGATAAGTATCTGATAGTTATAAAATTCTCACTGTGTGAAAAAAATAAGGGTAAAACTACAGGAAAACAAAAACAATAGCCCCTAAAGGCCAGGGAAGAGAACATCAGAACCAAGGACTTATGGTTAATACAAGGCTACAGAAAGCTTTTAAAAAATGTCTTGGATTCCTCCAGAAGCTACTGTTGCTAAATATTAATGTTTTTATTCTGAATGCTATAGGTCACCAGAAATAAATATACAGTTGTCTCAAAATATACAGAATTCATGAAGAATCAGAGCTAAAACCATAGCTAAACTATTACAGCTCCCAGAAATCTAATATAGGAAAATGAGAATCTTCGAAAACTGTTTGTTTTGGAAACAAATGCTTTAAAAATATGGCTCAATTCATAGAAACGCAGTCTTAGAGAAATTTTCAAAATATAAGGTATGTTGATATATTAAGAAATAGTGGTAACACAAATCAACTTGTGTTATGATGATCCAAAGCCTTGGGAAGAGCAACTAGACTCTTCATGCCCAGTTCCTTCCTTCCTTCCCTCCCTCCCTCTCTTCCTTCCCTCCTTCCCTCCCTCCCTCTCTTCCTTCCCTCCCTCCCTCCCTTCCTCCCTCCTTCCTTCCCTCCCTCCCTCCCTCCCTCCTTCCTTCCTTTCTTCTTTCCTTCCCACCCAGGCTGGAGTGCTGTGATCTCTGATCACTACAACCTCCACGTCCCGGGTTCAAGCAAGTCTCCTGGCTTCACCCTCTTGAGTAGCTGGGGAACACAGGCGCACACCAGCACACCTGGCTAATTTTGTATTTTTAGTACAGATGGTGTTTTGCCAAGTTGACCAAGCCGGTCTCCAACTCCTGGCCTCAAGTGGTCTGCCCGCCTTGGCCTCCCAAAGTGCTGGGATCACAGGTGTGAGCCACTGCACCAGGACCCTCTGATATTTATATGCCCCCTCATCCCCCACCCCAATATTCTACAGTTGTTTCATCTCTTTCAATTATAGGATTTTTCAACCAATATTTACCAAGCCTCTCAAAGAAGTATAAGTATTAAGAGTTGTTTCCATTAAAACAACTCTTAATACTTATACTTCATTGATTTATATAATATTTAATTAAGTTACATAATTATAACTAGTTTGGGAACAAATACAAACAACCCTTGGGGAGCATGCAAATCAGAAAATGCAATGGTCAAACTTACATGAGTAGTGTATTTTAAAATTATTACACGACATGCAACTGGCAACTTGAGTGGGAAGCCCACAACTGTTTGGTACATGGGAAATTAAAATCCCTAGAAATTTTATTTCTTAATTTCATAAAGGAAGAAATTGACTCTCAGGGAAAGTAATTTTCTTTTGGTTGCTCATTTACGAGTATAGGCCTACAACATCTCATCTGCAATTCCAAAATCCAAAAAGCTCTGGAAATGGAAAGTTGTTGCACTTTTTATTCCCACTGCCATAGATCAACTTCATCCACTAAGATACTACAGCAGCTTTGTAATTACCTTCTCCAATTTCAGTTTCACTCCTTTGCCATTTTCATCATCACCACTGCTCCCAGAACCATCACTCTGAATTATAGCCTTCCCCTGGGCCTTCCCTCCCCCTAAACTTTGCATGGCTCCCACAGATGCTGTCTGTAGTCTTGGTCTCCACTCATGTGGATCTTTATCCTGTTTTCTGCTGCAGAAACCCTAACATTTGAATAAGAACACCTCGCTGATGGTATAGGCATCGGTATCACCTCTCTGAAATTTGAGAAATTCTGTATCCAAAGTCACACCTGGTCTCTGAGGAATGCAGATGAAGATGTGGGACCTATATCAGTGTCAATACTACAGCCAGGCCTCCCTCCTCATTGGTCACTGGGCCTGGGATTCTATATGCTGTGACTCATCATGGTTCCAACAAATACACTTGTTGAAATCAGTTACAAAAAAGTGTGATCTTTTCTCTTTTCACATAAATTTTAAAATCACAAATAACTTTTAAACAATAAAATACTTAGCCACATGTTACCTAAGTAAAGCAATTAATAAAAATAATAGTTCCTTAATGCTGTCTAGCTGATGAGAGAGCACAGACATAAATGGCTTAATCATTATTCAGAACATTTTTTAAATTGAAGACATCATATGATATACGATGATACAGTATTGCCCTTAATACCTAATCAAAAGGAAATTGAGGCCAGGTGCTGTGGCTCATGCCTGTAATCCCGGCACTTTGCGAGGCCGAGGTGAGTGGATCAGCTGAGGTCAGGGGTTTGAGACCAACCGAGCCAACTTAGTGAAACACAGTCTCTACTAGAAATACAAAAATTAGCTGGGAATGGTCGTGGGCATCTGCAATCCCAGCTTGGGAGGCTGAGGTAGGAGAATTGCTTGAACCTGGGAGGCAGAGGTTGCAGTGAGCTGAGATCTCACCATTACACTCCAGCCTGGGAGACAAAGCGAGACTGTCTCAAGAAAAAAAAAAAGAAAAGAAAAAGGAAATTGAAAGGTACTCTGGGTTTAGAGTGATACATATATGTACAGGCAGGAGAATTGCTTGAACCTGGGAGGCAGAGGTTGCAGTGAGCTGAGATCTCACCATTACACTCCAGCCTGGGAGACAAAGCGAGACTGTCTCAAGAAAAAAAAAAAGAAAAGAAAAAGGAAATTGAAAGGTACTCTGGGTTTAGAGTGATACATATATGTACAGGCAAACAAATTCATTTGTCACCAGGATTTGGACGTCTGTCTCTGTTAATTGCCACATGGTAAAGAGAAGAGCCAGCAGCCAGTTCTCAGCCCTTCTGCTACTCCCTTGTAACATCATTACTTCCCCTTCCTCAGCCCACCAGAGTCAAAGCTGTACACAACATAGGCCACGTCATCCGGGGAAGCTCAAAGGCCTGCTGGCGTAAGGTTCCCTTCAAAGCACCCCTGGAAGTCTGTGTGGGATGAGGAGTATTGAAACCATCCTCTTTCCAGAGAAGAGCTCAATCCACCATGTCATGTTTCTGTTCTCATTTACCCGGGGCTCACAGTGTAGATGGTTTTAGAAGGTTGCCTTGCAGCTCCCCCACACAGGCAGCACCGCAGACAGCAGGAGAAGCCACACAGGCATCCGGGCAGAGCCTCCCAATGCAACACTGATATCCAGCTATCCAGGTCTTGAGTTTTATTAGAACTGGGTTATAGAGAAAAGACTGTGGGACTAACTAATTGTGGGAAGAAAGAAGAAATTGTTTTCTCTCTCTCTCTCTTCTTCTAGTCTTCCCCCTTCTATGATATAAAATACAAGACTTGTGCTTGGGGAATATGAGATACTTTAGTCTCAGGTGAGGCACACCAAATTGCATGCCACACCTTAGCGTAGAGAGGACAGGGAAGGGCAAGATTCCCAGAGCTGCCTCATTTGCAATCTGGAATTCTGCTTAAATCCTACATAGCATGCCCCAAAATAGCCTTAAAAAACAATTTCCACATTCAATTAGTTGTTGCTGTATTTTAGAATGTGAATTTTTTTCCTTATTTCTCTCCTTTTTTCCCTGCCCCCAGTGAAATAGCTAAGAAGTACGAAGGACATCTTTTCCTCACCATAGGTAAAGAAGATCAATGTCTATGACTTGGTGTAAACACAATTGCAAAAGCCCAGCCAAGGGCATCATAAAATGGAACACATTGATAGTAGGTCATTAAAATAGGCCTCACAAATGCTTTAAATAGTCCCCAAACTGCTGCAGACTAGAATAACCTGGGCAACTTTAAATATCCTGATGTCCAGGTTGCATCTCAAATCAATTAATGAACCTTGAGAATGTCAGGGTGGGACAGGCACCACTATTTTTCAAAGTTCCTCAAGTGGTTTCAATGTTTTGTCAAGTTGGGGAACCACTACCTGACTTAATTAGATGATATCTACACTTAAAATACTGTCTTCCTTAACTGTCACCCACCCTCCCTCCCAAGCAAAGAAAATATACTGTGGTTGTGGAACATTCCCAGGAGTGGCTTCTGAATATACGGCTTGCACTGATACCACATAACAGACAATCTGCCTCTGAGATTAACAAAGAACTGGGGTAATGAGGCCAAGGACATGAGTTCTGTACTCAAAGGGGTCACTTAGGCTGGCTTGGGTCTGTAGCCATAGATTGTGCCCCTAATTCCAGTTATGAGTGAATACTGTGCCTTGGAAAGGAAACTACCACCAAGTGTTTGGATGGGTACAACAATGCAATACCCAATACCAGAAAATCAATGCAAAATTCTACACTCTATGGGAAGTGCATCAGTATTGTTATCTTCGTGTATTAATTTTTTATTGGAGATATGTGTGTGTGTGTGTGTGTGTGTGTGTGTGTGTGTATGTGTGTGTGTGTGTATAACATATACATCTAATTCTCATCATTCTCTGAATTAGAACATGAATGGATGACATAAGATACATTCTTTTCTTTTGAGACAGAGTCTCACTCTGTCCTGCAGGCTGGAGTATAATGGTGTGATCTTGGCTCACTGCAACCTCCTTTTCCCAGGTTCAAGTGATTCTCCTGCCTCAGCCCCACAAGTAGTTGGGATTACAGGCACCCGCCACCACACCTGGCTAACTTTTTGTATTTTTAGTAGAGACAGGGTTTCACCATGTTGGCCAGGCTTGTCTCGAACTCCTGACCTCAAATGATCCATCTGTCTTGGCCTCCCAAAGTGCTAGGATTATAGGCATGAGCCACTGCACCAGGCCAATGAGATGCATTCTTAATGTAGATGGTTCAAACATATCATTACAAATCATGGTTGTTCAAAGAAACGGTCTGGAAAATTGCCTTCAGAATAAATATTTAAAGTAGCAAAGCCAATCTTTGGGGTATGGCATGGTGCCTAGCACACAGTCAGAGCCTAGTATGTTTGTCAAATGCACGAAAGATAGAAGGCACTATGCCACAGTGTTACTAATCACATATTAACAATACTACCAATATTTACATAGAGGAAAATATAAGAAGATGGAAATTCTTGAAATTTTAGGTTAAATTTAAATGTCTAGATATTTACAAACTATACTTGGTTGATATAATTTTCTGAAAAGCAAGTTATCTATATGTACCAAGAGCCTTAGTGATTCATAACCTTTGACCAAATGATTACACTTATGAACATATATCCACGGGAAATAATTTGAGCAAAGTTATATAAGCATGTTAGTTACAATGTTATATACAATTATGACAAACTGGAAACAACCTGAATATTCAAATTTATAGAAATTATTAAATAGATTGTGATAAGGCAACAGAAGTACTATTCAGCCATTTAAAAAGTTTAAAATATGAAAGAATGCTTGAGATAAATCACTGGATAAAAAAGCAGATACAAAAGTGTAGTATAATTTCATTTGTATTCTTTTTGAAATGACTACAAATGTGCTCTCTTTTATGTAAAGAAAAAGACATCTAAAACAATTAGAAGGGGGTATCTGAAATGTTGATTCCAAATTCTATTCCTCTAATTAGTCTTAACGATGTCAGCAGTTTTGTCATAAATTTCAATTAACGATAATCCCAATCTGACACAAACCCACTAGTCCATATGTTAGGCCTCTCAGTTGACCAAATGTAACAGCCTTTGAAAATTGATTTAGCTAAAAAACATGCAACAGACACAAAATTATAGCCACTGAGGAAATCTGAAAAGGTAATCACCAAAAACAAATTGAGGGAGAAGTGGTGGAAGGGGAGAAGGAAGAATTGCATTAAATCTATTTCCCAATTTTTCCTTCCTTCTAGCATAAGTTAACACAATCACAGGCCACAAATAATGCAGAGAGATTTTTTTTAAGGTGAAAAACGCACACACGGAGTGCTGGAGACCGACTCTTTATTTCCCATTCTCCTCACTGAAGCAACCTCTTCCACTGAAGTCAGGCAACCAGTTAACAGTGGAGCACACGAGAGTGCATTTTTTATCCAGCAGAAATATTTAGCTTGGCTGACTGCCAGGGAATGCTGGAAGAACAGACTGTATTAGGGGATTTACCTTCCACGTGTTTGGCACGTGTCATTTGGAGTATCTGAGAAACTCGTTCTCTCTTTCTCCATGTTATCTGAGCAGTAGAGAGGGCTGCCAAACCATAGAAGAGTGAAGTGATGCTGTCATCCGAATTTTCAAATCCAGCACTTTTCTCAGATTCCAGTTTGCTTTCTTTCCATGATAGATACAGCTATAAAAGGACGTTCCAGGTATCTATTGCTGTTGAAAGGGAAAAGCCCATAATATCTCCCCTAAGTGCTAAAGATGCTTTCATTTATTAACTCTTACCTCCACTTTGGAGTTGCATGATTCTACAAACGATTTTGATATACTTGATTTTTTTTTAAAGCTCTGTGTCATCAGGCAGTTTTAGCATCTTCGTTTATGGTTTTATAAGAACTGTTATTTTATGTACTTTTAACCTAGACTTTATTGGAGTCATACATAATCAAGTTACAGAATTTGTTCTCAACTCTCTGTGTTTTAAGTTTTTTAACTCATTGGACCCTGTGCTAAGCTACTAAACACTTTGTAGACTCTAGATGCCAGAAGCGTCCCTACAGAAGCCTTTACTTTACAGGAGAGGCAAAGTGACCATCCAAAAGCACGGCTAGTGGCAGTCGAGCTGATGGCCAATCTGAAGTCTTTATCCCCACAACCTGGTGTCCTTTCTGCAACCCCACACCACTAGATAGACCATCAGGCACAGATGGGTGAATGATAGGAAGTCACCTCTGCCCCTTGCTGACCTAACGATGGCCAAAGGTGAGGGATATGCCATAGCCTCCAAATAGAGAATGTTCACAGCCCAAATTCCTAAAGAAATAGCCTCTTTTCAACAAATTAGGGAGGATAACATAATTTCCTTATGTGAGGAAAGAAAAATGCCTGTATGTCCTCTTTTCTTTGCAGATGACATGATGCTGTCACTATGTAGAGTTGAAAAGGTCCCTTCGGAAGAGTGCACTGTGTGTCCAGGCAAGGATGCCCATCTCTTGACCCAGAACCCCAGCTCAGTACAGCCTGTGGTAACAACATTCACATGTGTGACTGTGGATGGTAGAAGGAGAATTTGACTAGGCTTTTGGAAAGTGCATGAGTCAAAGTGGGAGAGTTTCTATAAATACAAATTTAAATAAATGCTTTACAAGATACTATAATTTATGTGAAAAGGAAGGAAGGAGAATATACATATTGCACGCAGATAAACATATGGAAGGCTACACAAGAAGCTGAGAACAGTCACGACTCTGAGGAAAGGAACAGGGTGGGCCAGGCATGGTGGCTTACACCTGTAATCCCAGGACTTGGTAGGCTGAGGCGGGCGGATCACCTAAGGTCAGGAGTTTGAAACCAGACTGACCAACATGGTGAAATCCCGTCTCTACTAAAACTACAAACATTTAGCTGGGTGCCGTGGCATCTGCTGGTAATCCCAGCTGCTAGGGAGACTAAGGCAGTCTCTCTTGAACCTGGGAGGCAGAGAGAGGTTGCAGTGAGCCAAGATCACACCACTGCACTCCAGCCTGAGCAGCAAGAGCAAAACTCTGTCTCAAAAACAAAAAACAAAAAAAACAGGGTAGTTGGAATGTGTGTAGAGTTTTCACTGTATACTGTATACCTGTTGGCACCTTGAGAATGCTGAACAATGTGAGTATATTTACCTATGCAAAATAAGTATAATTTAGTAAATTATATATACATTGCCTTGAATTTTTTTAAATAATAAGCTGTAGCCGAAGATATTCTAAACTTTTACCAAATATACATTTTTATTATGGTTTAAAACATATATAAACAGAAGTTTACAATTTTAATCATTTTAAAGTGTACAACTCAGTAGTATTAATTACATTCACACTGTTATGCAACCATCACCACTATTCCCAAAATTTTTAATCATTCAAAACAGAAACACTGATTCTATTAAGCAATACCTCCCCATTCCTCCCTTTCCCTGCCCCTGGCAACCTCTATTCTACCTTCTGTATCTGATTCTGCCCTTTCTAGGTACCTCATAGAAGTGGAATCATACAGCATTTGAACTTTCGTGTCTGGCTTTTTTTACTTAGCACAGTGTTTTCAGGTTTCATCCACATCTAGCATGTATCAGGCTTCAGTCTTTTTTATGGCTTATATTGCATTGAATGGGTATACCACCTCTTGATTCTCCATCCTTCTGTTGAGGGACGCGTGGGTTGCTTCCACGTTTTGGCTACTGTGAATGATGCTGGTATGAACACTGGCATATAAGTATCTGAGTCCTTGTTGTCAATTCTTTTGGGTACATATCTAGTAGTTGAATTGCTGGGCAATATGGTAATTCTACATTTAGCTTTTTAAGGAAAGCCAAAGTCAAACATTTTAACATAGATATTACATTTACAGGAATTTATTTCAGGGAAGTAACTGAATGCAACCACTAAGTTTTTTTTACCTTAAGCACTGTTTATAATATTGAAAAACTGGAAACAAGGCAAATGATTAACAATGTGGAATTGGTTACATGTATTATTTATCCAAGCAAACTCTAGAGGCTGTTTGTAGCAGTGGTGGAGAGAACTGTCTCTGAGGTCATCCTGCCTGGGTTAAGATCTTGGCTCTATTTACGTGCTGTCTGACTTTAGGCAAGTTAATTACCTTCCCTACGTCTCTCATTCTTCATCAGCAAAATGGAGATAATAATAGCACTAAGTTCACTGGGATGTTGTGAAGACTAAATCACTTTAAGTCACATGAAGCATCTGGAAAAGGCCTGGCACACAATGTCCACAGGTGTGGTTCAAATACTTTACCATAAGCATATCATAATTTTGTAATAAAGAACAGAGTTGCAGTAGATACATAATGATGAAGAAAATACTTGGATCTGTAACTGACACTACTTACTGTAAGCGTTTTTGGTGTAAAGTATATCTATGTATATCTATACAAAAAAAGATGAGAAACACACACATAAAATATTAATCAGTTAGAACTGGGTGGTAGAAATACTATTGATTTCCTTTCTGTATTTTTTCAAATCTTTAAGAATGAATATTACTTATATAATTAGAAAAAAGTTAGATAGGAAAGGAACAGAAGAATGCTTTTTTCTGAATGTCCATCATATTTTAAATTTGGATTCAAGAATTTTAAACATATTTTGTTGTACTATCTTTTGAAATGCTGGCTTCTAAAATCCAACCTGCTCTATGGGAGAATCATGAAGCAGAAAATTTTCCTTCACAAAACTGCCTACTTGATTAAAATCTTATTTTACAAATCTTTATTAAAATCTGATAATCGTCTTTGAGGGTAAAGTTCTAAGACTGACTTGACCGAGCCCTCCTCACAGCTCACCCTGCTTCCATTTAGACATGATCAGCCAGCTCCTGTCCACCAGCATGATGAATTAAATGTATGACAGTTATGACAGGTGAGGAGTACATGGAGGGGCTTAACCAGCAGGGATAAGATAAAGCCCCCATTTAAAAACAAAGCCCCCACCAAAGCTTGCCTGTTAATGACCACGCACAGAATCTCTTTATTTGTCTCATTTGGAAGGAGCAAGCGGAAACCATAGACAATGGGTGGTTAGGCAGGGCGGCTGTTTCTCCAAGGGCCTCCCAACCAACTAATTGAAAATCCTTGATTTTCTGCTAAACACATCTGAAAGACAGGCTCAGCTTCCATGGGCAAGGGCAAGGCTGCCTTTCAATGTTGTAGTAATACAATAGACTTAAATTTACAGCTGGACTAAGTGGAATTACCGTATATAAACCATAATATCTATCTGCAGGGATCCAGCTAAGCCCCAGAGAGACAAGTCCAGCAGGACAAATCCAAGGAATTTTGGAAGTCAATCCATTAGGATTATGGGGCAGACCCCTGATTTTGGAAGTCATGGGTTCAATCCATGGAAGCAGGGAAGTCTCAATCTTCTTTTATCCTAACCTCTTATCTGAAGGCCTGCTGACCCAGTTTTTATTTAAAATAAACTGATAAACTACAAATAACATAATCATTTTCTATATTTATATGTTATTGGAGAGGCAGCCTAGTCACGTATTTACCTTTTGTGCAGTAATTTAAAACATACTTCTGTGCCAAAAGTGTAGCCCTTTTAATATATAATTACAATAACCTGAACATTACTGATACATGCTAATGATACACATAAGAAAACGTGAACTGTTGATTATACTTTCCTCCTTCCAGACTTTTAACCAGTGTACATTTCAGCTTATTAACAACATGAGACACTATAAAAGAGCTAAATTATAGGATGCTCTCTGAAAATGTAATGTCACCCAGAGCCTGACTCTTATGAATTGGTTTGTGTGGGGGGAGGTCTAAACATAGTAGGTACTCAATAAATATTTGTTGAATAAATAATATATAAGATTGCATGGTGGCACATGTCTGTAGTCCCAGCTACTTGGGAGGCTGAGGCAGAAGGATTGCTTGAGCCCAGGATTTGAGTCCAGCATCTGGGCAACATAGCAAGACCTGGTCTGTTTTAAAAAAAAAAAAGAAACACTTGTTCAATAAATACGTAAGATCAACAAAAAGACAAAAGCCACAGACCTCCTCTAACCATCAAGACAAGCTCCAACTACCCCAGAGGTGAGAATAAACCCGTCCATGGCAGACCTCAGCCGTTCCGGCAGTCTGTGCACGGTTAGTCACGGGGACAACCAGCGTGGCTGGCAGAGGTCCTACTGAAGACCAGATAGACTAAGAGCAGACAGCATCATCTCTCTTCTACAGAAGAGGAAATGGTGATTCAGTTAACCAACTGCCCCAAATTCAAAAAGCAATTCAGTGGGTGGGCTGAAAACCCCACCAGTATTTGCAAGGCTCTGAAGGCTCTTTGCTGTTCCTCTGCTCCCACTCTAACCCCAGAAAATCTCCTGAATGCTAGCTTTAATTCAGCATCTGTGAGGACTTTGGCCAAGCATGCATTCTTTCCTTCTCACTAAAAAAAACCAGCTCTGGAAACATTTGAAACCTAAGGACCCAACTTATGCCTATACTGCCAGGAAAACCAGAGAGAGGATTTTCCTGTTATTAGAGGTCAAGATAAATTGAGGCTAGGCTGCACACCCTCAGAAGACAAGTACTCATTCCTGCACTGCTTCCTATCTCCCCTTTCACATAGGAGTAAAATTATTCTGGTGGTCCTCAAAACATCAGGTTCTAGTCATTTGGCAAATCCTCTTCAAGGCTCCTTTACTCATTGCAAAAACATCCACCTGTGTTTTAAACTGCCCAACAGTTTCCCTGCTGGCTAAGCATCTCACTGAGCCTGAGTGATCACTGTGACTACCCCGTGAACAGGCCTGGATTTTGTCTGTCCACAGCTCAACACCCAGAGAGGACATTTTACAGAAAAGCTAAATAGACATCGAGGCTAACTGCTTTTGGGCCTTATCTGAATGACAATACTTAACTTTCACCACCTGGGCCAGGCCTTTGCAGAGGAAACAGTCACACTCAATTACTGTCTCTTTCTTCTAGACAACTACTGTTTAATCCTACCTCCAGCTGATAGAAACTGGTGGAAAACACAATGCTATTTTTAGATGGGACAGTGATTTTCCCCTTTCATCTATAAAAAATGTACTTCCTCTTACAATTGGGTCCATCTCAGATGCTGGATTTGGGGTAAAAATTTAATATGAGGGCATTATTACCCTGCACAGAATGAGTGAGCTTTGAATTTTCTAAGCCAGTTTTAAATTCAAAGCTATTCTCTATTCTGCACTGTTAAAACATGTAAGTAAACAGAATATAGGCTAAATCCCCACAAGCCACACTGACACAAGGAAGACAGATAATTTACTTTAAATAAGACTAGCATACAAGGGGGAAATTAACCAAAATAACATTGCAAAAGCTTCCTGACACATTTCTGCCTTCTACCCTCCATGTCAGCTGTTCTCCTGGCCCCATCTTTTTAATCTCAAGCTAACAAATGATTTGGTCAAGAATTTGATTCAGCATGTAGTAAACTTAAAATAGAATTTCCAGAATTGACTAATAAATATTTTGAGGATTGATCATACTGTATTTCTTTCCCATTTTTTTTTAGAAATTATTTTTCAAGGAACTAGAAATTACTAAATGGACTCATCTCATTGTCTTTATACATGAAGGGATGCTCTAGAGAAAATATGTAACACATAGGGCAGGGAGTCACACCTAATTCTTAAATATCTGAAAATGAGAATAAAACTTATGCCTGACATGTCAGCAAGTCACGTTTTTGCTTCAAAATGTGAGTGTTCATTATTTGGCAGGAGGAGAGGTGTGAGACATTTATAGGCAGGATACAGATTAAGATCAAGAAAACTCTACTTGTAAAACCAGCTTTAGACCATACTGCTTCGTGCTGAGATTATCTATCTGCTCTGTAGCCAAAATGCAAAAGATTCCCAGTCTGCGTACTTGGTGTAGAAAGCACTCTTTGAAAATCCAAGCACATTATGTCCCCTGGTCTTTCTTGCCATTTGAAGAAGGAGCTGGAAAGGAGGTGTTGAGTTAGTTTACACTGACCTTCGTGTGACCTGAAGGTAAGGTTTTAAGAGCTGAGCAGTGGTCACAGTCAGGAAACCCCAGGAAAACAACACAAGGAAAGGGCTGCATCTGCGGGGACCCAAGAATCACCCCGCCATTCTTATTGCAGATAGAGGGCATCCCCTTCGCCCTTTGCGATGAAGTGAATCCATCTATCTTCATTTAGGCGTTTTTGGGGGGTGGGAGGTGAAATGAGAGGGGATTGACATTTCCTTTGACTCTTAGCAACAGAAACCAGCAGTGATTTTTCATTTATGCTCCCATTCCTTCCCAACAAACCCGACTATCAGCAACCAGAAGGGAACCCATATTCTCTAAACACATTAGTAGTTTGGTAACCAACTGTTGCAGGCTGAGCAGCAGCAAGCCAAAACTTAGTCAAAACCTACAATTCAAAATGGTGTGTGTGTGTTGGAGGAGGGGTAGGGGGTTATGTTGGAAAATGTTTCGAAAGCTATTCAAAACCTTTTTTTTATACAGGAATAACTCTTGTTAGAGCAATTTGCTATAAAGGACATTTTGCTCTTCGAAACCGCCAGGTGCAGCCACTATTTTTTGTATACATCCCATTAAAATTACATTAGTAAGAGCCAGCTTCCTTCACATTCCCATCAACAACTGTGTAGAGGCATCTGGAGCACTGGAAATACATCTCAAATTGTTCTGGAGAAATCAGTGGAAAATCAGTTTTGAGATATGAATTTTCATGTTATGGATTAGCCTCATGAAAGGATTGCATATTTTCTTTCTCTATGAGAAGAAAAATTAAAATTTCAGTTTTCCATAGAACAAATAAATAAAAAATTACCCTTGGTACTTAGATCTTGAAGAATAAAAAGCATTACTGCACATGACAAAGATCTGTTTCCATAGATATAGTAAAACTGTATTTTTAAGATTCTATAGGCAGATCCAAATTTGAAATGATCATGAACCTCCATAAATATCCTAAAAGAGTTTTATCAAAAACAAGATATGCAGACAGTGGAGGCTAAAGAGTTTTTAAGAAAATTTTTCATACATATATCCCACTTGCTCTGCAACACTGATGAATGTATTCACAACTTCACTGATGGCTGTTTTGTCCCTACCCTTGCCTATACTGGCATTTTTCAGCTCTTTTCGTCTTTGCCAATCTGATAATCAAAATGGATCAATATAATCAACTTTAGATTAAGACAGATCCTCTCCTGAATATATCTTGTAACAGTGCTTTAAAGTTTGTCTACTTCACTTCCGGACCTCCTGGATAGATCTAAATTCTAACTCTGTTGCCTAAAGTAGAAACGATCATGGTTGGGCCAGAGCTGAATTTGCCAGTTGGATATCATTAAAATCTCCCAATGCCTTGAAAATGCATGAAGACCTCTGCCCCTAATTAGCCGAAAGCCTTAAGCTCATCACTCAATGTCTCTAAGCTTAAATTTCCTTATTAAGACCTTCAACTCAAATAAGAAATCACGTGTCCTTACACTACAGTACTTGTTGCTGGGGTATAAGAGCCAAACTTGTTGAGAGTGGCTAAAATCAAGTAGAGGGACTCAGAATCTAATCACATACTAGAAAATATGTTTGAGATAACAATGAGCTATGGGAGGTAATTGTCATGCCCACTGCAGAAGAATTCAGTCAGAATGAGAGCCTGGGACATTTGGCTGGCATGTAACTCCTTAACCAGGTGTTTAAGGACAAGGCAGATCTGAACTGCTGGAAGGCACTTAGTCCAGATTAGTGGAGCCATCTAACTGCTATGGCTAAATCCAGGGATGCTGGCTAAAAACCAGAAAGAGAAGCAGGGAACTTGGCATTGAGTTTGGGGTTCTCCTTGCTTTTCTGAGTGCTTTCAGATTATTTCCCCCAGTCCCAATCCCAGTTCTTTTGAGGCACATGATATCAGGTGTCTGCTACACCTCTGCTTATTGCCAGCATCCCCAGATCTCCTGGTCTATCCCCCTGGATGATGGAAGGCTTTTACATCTGGCTCATTGTCTTTCTCCCTACTGTTAGCTCTTGTTACCTCTGTCATCATCTGATTTTTTTCTCCCCCTTCATCCCCATTCCAGCTACCCACACCCAGTTCACTTAATGGCCATCATACTGTGAAGCACACATCCACCAAGGCTCTGTCTCTTACCTCCTCCTCTTTAGTCTTCCCAGCACATTTTTACTGCTTTGACTCCAGAAATTCCTCAAATTACATCAGCTCTTCCAATCCAATGAATAACTGCCCTACTTTTTCATTCTCCAGGATTTACCCCAGTTCTCACTTCCCCATCACCCAGCTTCAAGTCTATGATCCATCCTCCCTTGTATATAATTTTCTATTATATGGTCCCTCTTCTTTCATCACTTATACCAATCCCTAGTACTCAAGTGAGTTATCTATGTCTACAGCCTCCACTTCCTCTCATCCCAGTCTCTCCCCAGCCCTCTGCAATCAAGCGTTCTCACCCATGATTGCACTAAAATTATCTTTCATGTTGTTCACCAGTGACTTCCAAGTTAACAAATGAATGGTTTTTGCTTGTTTATCTCTGAGCAGTACTTGACACAATCATGCTCTCCTTCTTGAGAAAATTCTTTACATGACTTTGGACTATTCCACTCTCTTGTTTTCCTCCTTCCTCACTGGTCACTATATCTAGTGTCCTTTGCTGGATCCTCATTTTCCTCTTTGAACAGATAGCATGACCTGGAATGCAACTACTTCATCTAATGCTTGAATTTAAAGTACGGTGTAGATTGAATAAATTAAATACATGCTGACAACTCCTGATTTTCATCACTAGCCTGGAACACTCCCTTGAGCATCAGATTCTTATGAACAGCTTCCTATTTGCCATCTTTATTTGGACATTTTATGGACATCTCAATCTTAACCCAAAAGAGAACTGATTCTCCCTTTCCAAAACTGCTCTTCTCCATATCTTCCAGTCTCAGTGAATGATACCTCCATTCATCAAAACCAAACTTAGGAATCATCAGTTATTAATGATTCTCCCTCTCTCCATCCCACCACCCACCTCCAATCCATCAGCAAGTCTTACTGGCTTTACCTTCCAAATATATGCAAAATCCTCCAACCATATCTCACCATCTCTACCACTCCTATCTTAGCCAAGACACTGTCATCACTTGCCTGGACTGTTGAATGAATGAGTCTACTAAGTGATCTTCCTCTTCCCTTCTTGCCCTCTACCATGTATTCTTCACCTATATCCAGAAATCTGTGAAATCATAAATCACATCATGTCACTCCAGTGGTAAAACTTGCCAAGAGCTTTCCATGATCCTCAGAATGAAATTAAAGCTCCTTACTTGCCAAGGTATACAAACCAGGCCCTTCCATATTCTACCTATCTCTTCGATCTCATCTCCTTTCACTGTCTTACTTGTTTTCTAAGCTCCAAACATAGTTTTTGTTTTGTTTGCTTTCCATTTCTTTAACAAATAAGCATATTTTCACCTTTGAATTTGAATTCTCATCTTTGAATTTCTACTACACATGACACAGATCACTCATTCATTTCATTAGTCTCTACTCAAATGCCCCCTCCTCAGGGACTCCGTTTTGGTCTACAGGACTCTATCTAAAATAGTGTCCTAGGCTGTCACTCTCTATTCCATGATACTGTTTTAATTCTACTATCACAATCACTCTTTTTTTTAATCATACTTGAAATTGAATTAATGTTTGTTTATTATTTAGCTGTCTCTCCCTCTAGAATGTAATCCCTATTGGGGTTACAGAATAACAAGAGTCTTGTGTTGTTTTTTTCTGCTGTATCTTCAGCGCTTAGGACAATGCTTGATACATGTAAGTACTCAAGAAATGTTTGTAGGATGAAAGAATTACTGAGTGGATGGATGGAAACTCTGAATGCTATAAATTTAAATTTGGTTCATCGAGTTATCTTTATGAACAGTGATTTCTTGAATACACTGACATTATGAAGATGAAGTCAAACAAATATGCTGGCTAGTGGGAATGCCAAAGTGGAAGCAATGGAGGCCAGAATCAATTGTCTTGAGCCTACAGTGGACTGAATGTTTGTGTCCCCCCCCCCCCCAAATTTACATGCTGAACTCCTAAGCCCTCAATATGACAGTATTAGGAGGCAGGGTCTTTGGGAGGTAATGTGGCAATGAGGGTGGAGCTCTTGCATATGGGATTAGTGCCTTATTAAAAGAAATCCCAGAGAGCTCTCTCACTCCGACGGTATCCAGGTGAGGATCCAAGTGAGAAGTTGTCTGGTACTTGGAAGACGGCCCTCACCAGAACCCAACTTGGTTGGACCCTGATCTTGGATTTCTCAGCCTCCAGAACTCTGAGAAATAAACTCCTTTTGTTTATAAGCTGCCCGCTCTGTGGTACTTTGTATAGTAGCTCAAACTGACTTAGAGGCTGTCCCAAGAGTCACTTAAGAGTTGAAAATAACTTCTGCCAAATATTGGTGCAGTGTGGTACGCAATGTTAAGAACAGGCCAAGGAGAGGAAGAGTCACAAAGCATTTCAAAATTGTAAACCTATACAATCAAGAGGTGCCCCTGCCCAAATGGGAAACTTAGGAGGAACTGGCACAAAGTCAAGAAAGGAAGACTATAAATTAACTTGCATCAAGTTCTGTCTACTTTTTACAGCAAAAGTTGAATTATGGTTTTCAGAATATACCTCTCATTTTCTGTCTTATCTATATTTGTATAATTAAAAAGGAAAATGAATAATCTAAGGTTTAAGGCACATTTTCTGGAAGACAGGTATAGGAATAAAAACTGAGTTTCATGTAGAGCAAGGGCTAAGTGATGACTACATCCAATATATTTCCAAAGATGATTTATGGTTCTGTTAGGAATCCTGTCTCTCCAAATGATTTAAAAATGGCTCTTTGACATGCTTTTCTTTGAAAGAGTGAATTTAGCATTCTCTGCATAGACATATGTAAGGCTGATTTTTTTTCTCAATTCAAAATGACAGGAAAGGGCTGATTTATGAAAAATTAAAAAAAATCAATATCATGCAATAAACCAGTAAATTAACCTACAAATTCAGGAGAAAAAAAATACTCCCCACAAATATATTTCTATCAACTTATACTCCATTCAATATGCATTCCAAATCAAAAATTGTAGTGAAAAATTAAGGACCACGGCCTCTTCTCAGGGTCCATAAGAGAAGGGTACAGATATCTGGCAGGTGGATGAAGCAAAAGGCTTCTTTTCACATTTCTATATAAATACAACTTTAACACCAGTGCTTGAACATACGTTTCTCTAACGACTCATAAAAATTCTTGAGGTTCTTAACCTTACTGAAAAAGAAAACCTCAGATGACTATAAAATAAATACACAGCATATTCTCAATATCATGGCCATCTTCAAGCAATTTCTCACACTTATAATGCACTTACTTTACATAAAGCAGATGCATGTCTTTGGGGCAAACCATGCCTTTTATTCTTATGTTGTGAAAGGCCCTTCTAATTAAAACAGGAAATACAAATTTCCTTGTTTAGTTCTAAGGATAAATCCTACATAGTACAAGCAGCTGTCTGCAATTTCTGATGAACCCTTTCTGGCTATTCAAAATGTATAGTGCTGAAGTCATATTCCTTGAGCACTTGTGAATCCACATTCTGGAAACAAAAGCCACACCCACTGTCCCTGCATTCTCACCTGACAGGGCTTTGCACACGCTGGGCACCTTCCCAAGCCAAATAACAAACACAAGCAGTACTATGGCTTCAAAACCTTCCTCAGAACTGAGAAGGCTGAATATGTTCTGAAGGAGGGTTAAGGAGAAAGTGGAAAACGAGAAGTCATTCAAATAAAAGGCTTACGGGTTGGATGCAGGAGAGAATGTAAATGGATTTATTTTAAAAAGTCACTCTTCTTTAAATGATTTGTGTTTTAGCTCAAACTGCAATTAAGAAAAATCTGGTCCCACCCTTCTAATTAAAAAGCACAAGTAGTTCCTTTACTGACCACAACAAAGGGCAAATAGACTCTAACCTACTTCCTTCGCGCGGGAGCTTCTCTTGCCATTTCTGAGTAGGCTGCGTGCGGCTGATAAACAGGCTTTTGGGTCCGAAGGCATTAAAGTCCAAGCAAGTTGATACACACTGGAGCAGATTAGATATGCTGCCTGAAGAGTGGGCAGTTTTTTCACCTTTATAAGGGCTGGATTAATATTCCTACCAATTACATTCTAGGAGTGGCCGATTCACTCGGTTCAAATCACTTGCAGAGGTGGTGAGGGGCGAGAGAAGGCCAGAAACTGTCCTTATCCTCTTAGAGATAAGTGAGTGCAGTCTCTCCTGCTTCTCCCATTTCCTCCGCTGAGGGCTCTCTTGCAGGACAACAGAGTGGCAAGGCCAGGAGCCCGAGTCCTGCTGGGCTGTACCACAAAGACTGGGTAAGGGAGGTTTGTGCTTACATTATGAAATAAAACTGCTTTGTAGCTTCATCTGTAAGGTATTATGAAATGAAAATTCTTAACCTGAAAGGATTTCCTTCTACTCTTAAATATATCAATTTCTACCTTTATATCTGAAACAATGTGTTTTTCCTTGAGTTAAAAAAATTGTTCTTAAGAATGAGCCTTTCTCCCAATCCCTTCCCACATACAGCTTTAATTTGACTTGGATCTCAGTCAAAAGCATCTTGTTACTAAATTCAGATTTGCAAGTTCAGTAAAGTGATGGTTGTGCCTTGAAGTAACAATAAGCACAGTTGCAAGCAAAGTGTCAATAGTGACTCTGAGCTCTAAAAATCTAGACTTGGGGACCAGAGTTGTATCCATGATTCTCCAGAACTATGGCAAGAACGTTAGTTAATAAACACCAACTGGCTTTTTTCAACTGCAGCAATAAAATGTTCAATTGGTGAAATGTCCACAAGTTCTGCTCAAAACATCTTGTGAATTGTTTAATTAGCAAACTCTTGCAACACTCAACAAATAGATGTTGGCAAGTTTAGGAGACACAAGGTCCCTATGTATTAACTGTGCTGATAATCTAATCTGCAGGCTTTTCAAGGGGACACATACTCTATTCTTTTTTCCTTCAAGGATTCAGATACTCAAATGACAAGCATTTTCCATTTAAAGTGTTCTAACAAGTAAATAAAACATAAGACATATAAAGACAACTAGTTATAATAGTGAACTAGGTTACTAATCACACACTAGGCCCTGACCTGATTAATAATATGTCTCATGTATATAATAATGCAAGACATGTATGTATTCTCCCAGAGTGATGATCGCATTTTGTTCACACATGTATAACTAAATCAAAGAAAAAAATTCCTTTAAAAGCCAGTGCTTCTTTTAGCTTCATCAAACTGCAAAGTATTATCAGATAGACATTTAAGGACCCTGCCCAGTATCCTACCAGCCAAAATGCTATGAAGGTTCAATTAGTGGTGATTTTTAACTAGCCATGCTTTGTGAGAATGATTTCCTTCCTTGGCTCAGATAATCCAGGACAGACCACACTGAGAAGTGTTAGTTAGCTGATGAAACCCAGATCACAGGTCCAATAGCACTATGGGTCTTTTCAATATATTTTGTTCCAAAGTATAAACAAATTGCCAGTACTCATGGTAGTGATGTCTTGAGTAAGATGTGTATGAAATGTCAAAATCCTATTCTCACTATGCATTCAGAATATGTATCCACTCTATCAAAATCAGTAGTATGTTTTTGCTTATGAAAGAAAATATATACGCTATTCCCATAAAGATCAAAGAAATGTATGCCTTTTTGGCATAGAAAAATTTGAAAGGCATTACATTAAGCATCTTCTTTTTCCTTAAAAAGTACAGCTATTGTTCATTCTGATCACCGTTAAATAACTGATTAAACTGCATGTAGCTATTCTTAGTTCTACCTGAAGAAGTAAAATGCACATGGTCCTTATCTTCTTAAAGCTTATACATTAATCTGACACTGATCTTCTTAGGCTGAAATATCCAAGTCTTTCATAAATTCATTTGTAAAGCACAAAAGAAAACACATGGAAGTTACTGTTTTAGAAGAAGAGCCATGCTTTTTAATTCATCTAATGGTCTTTTAAATACTTGACATATTCTTAAAAGAAAATCTTGTAAAAAGCCAAATACCAAAGACACCATCTGCCCTTGCCCCAATTCAGAATTAGTTTTAAGTGAGAGACAGACAGATAGAAAGGAACAGGTAGCAATCTGATTTTCAATTTTATGCAGAAGTATACACACAAAAGATTTTTAAATGCTTTTAAGAAGGATTAAGAGGCAAATCATTTACTTCACAGTCAAAAAGCATTTAAAATTCATTTTGTAAAATATCTGAATTTGTACCTTCCTTCAATTTTCTTTAGACAACTGTATAATTTTACAAAAATTATACAGTTGTCTAAAGAAATTTTTGTAAAATTATAGTTATGTTAAAGAAAACTGAAATTTTCTATGTTTCTGTAAAAATTTTGAGATGATCTTGTTTTCTATTTGCCAGCTACAGTGAAATAATGACAACTACCACATGACACCATCAGTCTTTGGTCAGCCCCTTAACCAAGCAGTAGGCAGACTGATCCTGCAAGCAGATGACCTATGATCTATAATAATTTAGTCTCTATGAAAAAAAAAAGAGAGAGAGACCAACACAATGATCCTGCTCTGCAAGGAAACCCCAGAGGGGCTTTTATTCTGTAACTTTTTACAAGTAGTTCATAACCTTTGTACTCTAGACACTCATTCAAAAGATCTCACCACTCTGTAAACTAAGGGCTAAGGATGCTCTAAGGCATGAACTTTCTACCCAAACAGAGTATTGTATACATTGTGGGGGCTGGGGGACTGGGGGGCACTGTGCTACTGCTAAAATAAACCATGAAAAATGCCATTACCCAAAACACTTGTATTCAGGGAGCCTCGAGATTCAGGGAACTCAGTTTTGGCTTCAAACCTGTCACTTAAGAACTAGGTCCCAGGAGAACAAGCAAACCTCCTTAGAGTGTTGGCATTTTAAAGTTTCCTAAGCATCCTTGGGTGCCAATAAGTGTATTTCAAGAATTAAAACAATTGGGATACAATAGAACGTTTATGTATTTCTAAATGTGGGTCTCAACTGTGTTTTCTTTTTAAACTATAAATACAACAGGAAAAAAATATACAAAGGGGAGAAGGCTACTTACATCAGATCACTTATGACAACATTTCTGGCTGTTTTAATTTTAATTTTCAACGGGGTTATAATTTTCACTAGGAGGTCTTCTGTCTGATTCCAAAATGATGTGATTAGAAATTCAAATTAAATTATTTGCAACAAGGCTTTTTCTTCTTTGGGGAGAAGGAGAAAGTAGAGAGGAAGAGGATCACCATATGCAAAGCTCACTGACCATGCTCCTAAAAACCAGTGTAAATAAAAATTATCGGATAAAGCCAGAAATGAAATTGGGTCCAGTTTCCCTAAACTGAATAAAATTTAAAAATCAATTCATTCTAAAATAAAAATGCGATTAAAATAAAATTCTACTCCAAAAACTACTTTAGGAAGTAAATTTGTGAAAAAAATAGTATTTAATATTTGAATATTTTTAGGTTTTAATAACCTCTGAATAGTGACCATGAATTTTCAGAGTTATGTATTTTTACTCATCTAATTGAGTAATCTTATGCCATCCTACCAAATGCATCACCAAGGAGACAGTCTGTCTCCAACGAAGGATCCAAAACAATTGTTGAATTTAATATGCTAGACATTTTCCTATGCCAAAATTGGATGAGGTAAGATACAAATTATCAATAGCAAGTTGATCATTATTTTTTAAATTGTTAGCTAAATGTAAACATAAAGCATAAAAAATATTAAAGGCATCAATAACCAGAAATTCAAGATGCCCATACCTTTAAAACAAAGGATGTGAAAATCTTCCATAGAGTAAAAAAAATCTTGCCAAAATATTCAGTCCACTTAAGAAAAAACAAACCAAAAAATCTTGCTGTCTTAATCATGTTAGCCTTCTAGACCCTGGACCAAGTTGTTACAGGTTTCCTTTGGTATATCTTATCATAAATATGTCTTTGAACAATATTTATAATAACTGATACTTCTTTATTGTGGTAAAATATACAAGACATAAAACTTACCATTTCCACCACTTTTAAGTGTACAGTTCAGTGGCATTAAGTACATTCACACTGTGGTGCAACCATCATCAGTATCCATCTCCAGAACTTTTTATCCTCCCCAAACCTATGAAACAATAACTCCCTATTCATTCCTCCCTACCGCCCAGTCCCTGGTAACCTCTATTATTCTACTTTCTCTGTCTATGAACTTGACACAGATACCTCATATAAGTGGAATCATATAATATTTGTCTTTTTTGTGTGGTTGATTTTTCACTTAGCATAACATTAATTTTTTAATGTACATTCTAATTCTCTAATTTACATATAGAAAAATAAAGAAAACAAACTTGTCACCTGGAAAATATACAGGCAACACCATTCCCCAAATACAGCATAACTGTCATAGGCCACCCACTCACCTTTTCAAAAACAATTTTGCCTTCTCTAAAGAAAATTCAGGCTTCAGCATCATTTCCCCCTTCAAAGGCTCAGACTCCAGAATCTTCTTAGCCAAACCTTGTTGTGGCCTACATTTTGCCCCTCTTTTTTCCAGACGGAAAGGAAAGTTATGCCAGCTATCCTAAGCAATCCTTTTCGTCACCGCACACCTGCTCAGACAACGGGTCAGTTAAACAAGCAAAATAACAGCTGAGAAAGTCAGGTCAGCTACCCTGTGATCTTAAAGACATTTACAGAACCGGTCCCCCTTCTCTGCCTTCTTTATGTGAAAATAGCAGTTTAAGTAACATGATTCCTTCCCTTCCTGTTTGAAGAGACAGTGAAAGCCCTCCTGCTGTGAGTCCACTCTCTTAGGCAAGAGGCCTCCCCCGTCCGCAATCTTAGTCCCTAAGCCTGGGTGTGCAGGGACAGAAGCCCCAGCCCACTGTGGTTATGTTTGCTTAAGGAGCCAGGTCCAACTCAAAGAGTTAACAATTAACAAGGAAGCTTATTACATGTCAGATATTCTTGTTAGCATGATTTTCATTCCTAGGTACAATTAAGGAAACTTTTTGGCTTTCTGATCCTTCTTAAATTTCTCTCCAGTCGGGCCCAATGCTCTGAATGAAAAAAGAAAATGCACAAACTGGATGGATAACACTGTGGATTCATAACAGGTGAAACCTGACTTTTCTAGGAAGATTTTTTTCTTTTAATGGATACAACACTACAGGTATAGTGACAAAATTAACTCTTCAGGCATAAAGATTTTCCGGTTGTACCTTTTCCAAATATATTTTTATATATTTCTTTCTAAGCACAACTTATCACTAGATTTTAAATACAAAAAGTAAACACTTTTTTCATTAAGGATATGACTTTTTAAGAAGTTTGACTTGAGAACACATGGACACAGGGAGGGGAACATCACACACTGGGATCTGTTGGGGGATGGGGAACTAGGGGAGGGATAGCAGGGGGTGGGGGAATTGGGGATGGATAACTTTAGGAGAAATAACTAATGTAGGTGATGGAGGGGTTGGATGCAGCAAACCACCATGGCAATGTGTATACCTATGTAAAAATCCTGCATGATCTGCACATGTACTTCAGAACTTAAAGTATAATAAAAAGAAAAAAAAAGAAATTTTGGCTTTACTTGTAACTTCTGAATAGTGTTTCTCTCAATTCCTTAGGTGTGGTTACATTGGTTTAATTTATTTTAACTCAGAGAAGAAAAGAAAAAGAATGGCCAAAACTCTGCCTAAGTATTGACTGTTATAAAGTATGTTTTTGAAGGTGTAACTGTGTAAGACATCTAGCACACAAAACTAGCAAGTCCGCAAACAGCCCTTGGTGGTGAGGGAAGTTTTCTCTTGGCGGGTAAGATGGATGAAGGGAGAGAACCTAGCATGTTCAGAAAGCTGACAGCCCAGGAACATACATTCTTCAGAAACAAGCTCATCTGTTTTTTATAAAAGAATGAAAAGTAAATCTTAAAAAACCGCTAATACTTTATATCCAAAAGTAACATAAACAAGTGTGGTTCAACGCAAAACTAAACAAAAGACAATTCCTACATGTAACAATTATCTCTTAAGTTTTCATTTTAGTTTTAGTAAAGCTCTTCTCATGATCTCTTCAAATCACACAACTGTAGAATTCCATAAGGAACCTTAGAGATAATGTAGTAGAGTATAACTGTATCCAAACATTTTATCTTAGTAATGGCACCACTACTGATTATCCTTTTTACTTCTATTAAACCTACTGAAATCTTAGAGCAACCCTAACAAACAGAATAGATAAAACCAGAAATCTGATTGTGGAGGTGGCCTATGGATCCAAGGCCCAAGTTTGAGAAGCACTGTCATCAGTCGAACCCCTTCATTTCACAGAAATAGAAGCAGAGGCCCAGTAAGAAAAGGTGACTTTTCCGAGTTCACATCACACCAGCATCAGAGTTCAGACTAGTATTCAAGCTCCTTACTCAGTGCCATTTGCTATGCTACTCTGCACCAAATCTGAATAGTCTGAAAGTTCAGATAACTTATTATTTTGCATTCGTAGGAGAACTAAAGAAGTGGTCAGCAGGTTAGAGTGAGGGGGAAAGTGTGTGTATGAAATTCTTGATGGCTTAAATTCAGGTTCTCAAGGCCAAAAAGTCAAGAAATGAAGAGAAACAAACCATCAAGAGAACAAGGAACCAACTGAATTTAAAGGTAAAGACAGCCATTTATCATTCTTTCCTATATTCATTTGCTCAGCAGATAGTTAATTACAGACATGGTGCCAGGCACAGAGAAGGCACAAATTTCCAGTCTGACATAGTACAAATGTCGCTCTGTGTGTGTGTTCGTGTGTGTGTGTGTGTGTGTGTGTATGTGTGCATGCATGTGCACACAGTTCAGGGAAGGATATGATAGATGCCACAAAAGCAGCCCAAGAGAGCAAGACAGGAAGGAAAGACAGGGCAACCAGGGCAGGTGGCGGCAAAGTTGTCATCTGAGCTGAGGCTTGGATGGCATCCCCGCAGCCACAGTTGGACAAGCAAAGCTATGAGGGGAGGGAAGAGCACAGTCCATCCTCCCATCCACACAGGCCAAAATGAAAGACTCAGAACTGTGGGAAGCCTAGCTGCAAAAGTGACTTTGGTAGTGTCTGTTTACCAAAGGAATGCATGGAAAGCACATCCATGTAGACATAATATGTATATGACTTGGTCAGCCACCTGAGGCTTGGTTGGTGAAAGGAAATTACTGATTTCAAATTGTCAAGCTCCTCCATTATAGAAATAGGAGAGGCAACGTAACTGGCTTTGGGACCTGTAAGTAGTTTGCTTTCCAGTATCAGCATCTGTTCTCTCTCTCTCTTCTCTCTCTCTTATACTCACCTGCCCACAATCTCTGCTGCCTCCAAAAGTGCTAATATAAAATTGGAAATGGGGCTGGGTACAATGGCTCACACCTGTAATCCCAGCACTTTGGGAGGCCGAGGCAGGCAAATCATGAGGACAAGAGATTGAGAACAGCCTGAGCAACATGACAAAACCCCATCTCTACTAAAAATGCAAAAATTAGCTGAGCATGGTGGCACAGGTCTGTAGTCCCAAGCTACTCATGAAGAGGCTGAGGCAGGAGGATTGCTTGAACCTGGGAGGTAGAGGTTGCAGTGAGCCGAGATAGTGCCTCCACACTCCAGCCTGACGACTGAGCAAGACTTCTGTTTCAAAAACAAACAAACAAACAAAAATTAGCTGAGTGTGGTGGCACATGCCTGTAATCCCAGCTACTCAGGAGAATCACTGGAACCAAGGAGTGAGCGCCACTGCATTCCAGCCTGGGCGACTCATCAAGACTCCATCTCAAAAAAAAAAAAGGAAAGCATTTCCTTCACATTTAGAGAAAAGAGCTCTAAAATACTAAGGAGTGGAAAAGGTTAAATCTGAAGCAGGACAAAAGTAACAAGGAAAAAGAGAAAAGCCTTCCCCTACCTTTCTGGTCTGAAGTATTCCATAAAACACACTTCTCTCCTGATAAGACCCTGTGCTGACCAGGCAACCCCACTTTACTGCAGGTTCACTAACTGAACTCAGCTGTCTTTTTCAAGGATATTAATGCAACCAGGAGAGCCATAAAATTGTGAAACTGTGGGAAGAGGGGGCTAAGTCAAACAGAGGCTCAGCCGTCTGATCAGAGCAGGTGTGGACAGAACTAAGCTGCTGACCTCACAACAATGCCACGTGGTCAGTTCTGAGTGCCTGAGTCCTGCCCATAACTACACACTCATTGCTTTCTCTAGAGATGTTGCCTATTTTTGTTTGTTTGTTTGTTTTATTTTGAGATGGAGTCTTGCTCTGTTGCCCAGGCTGGAGTGCAGTGGTGCAATCTCGGCTCACTGCAACCTCCGCCTCCCGGGTTCAAGTGATTCTCCTCCCTCAGATTCCTGAGTAGCTGGGATTACAGGCGGGTGCCACCACGCCCAGCTAATTTTTTTTTTTGAGACACGATCTCACTCTGTCGCCCAGGCTGGAGTGCAGTAGCATGATCATAGCTTACTGCAGCTTCAAACTCCTGGGCTCAAGCCATCCTCTCACCTCAGCCTCCCAAGTAGCTAGGACTATGAGTGTGCACCATCACATCTGCCTAATTTTCATTTTTTTTTGGTAGAGCTGGGGTCTCCCTATGTTTTCCAGGATAGTCTTGAACTCCTAGCTTCAAGCAATCCTCTTGCCTTGGTCTCCCAAAGTGCACGATGTTGCTTTTGACAGACACAGGTCCCATGCTATTAGAGGTCTAGAAAACGAAAAGGAACTTTTCCCACTTTTAGTCATTCATACCAAATAAAGAAGAAACAAAGGCATACACCCATTTACTAATTACCACTACATTTTAGAATCCAGCACAAGCTGGTTAAGAAGTACCAAATCTGCAGTTTCACAACTAGAAAATGGAGTATGCTTCTACTTTGAATGTATTCATTTAAGTGTCTCAGGCATTTAGATCTATGCACTTCTCCAGCCCAGCTGCTGCATTAGCTTTGAAGAGACTGGGGGTTAGAGTATAGGATTTGCTCTCACTTGGCTAACCACAGCAAAAACTGACAACTATTAAGGGTTCTCAACTCCTAGCTCCTACTCTCCTTATCACCAGAAAAGGTTTTCTCACTTTCTTACTAAAGTTTTAGTGAAAGCCCTTATAAATTGTATTCTTTTGGTGCAGCCATTATGAGATGGTAGCAAAATGTGATAAGGAAGATAAGGTTGACAGAAGAGGGCATTGTAGTGGTGATCCTAATACACATTTTCCCCTTGTTAGGTCCTACTAACTTCCTACAACACAGATTTACCCTTTTCCTTCCTATTCTTGTGTTATTAGCTAAACCATGCACAATGAAAAGAAGGTATGCAATTCTCAACTTACATTTTGGCCACAATTCATGTGTCTGTCCATTTTTCTACAGACATTTCCACCAAACACCCACCTCACTGTTAAAGACAATTTTTAAAGTGTACTATGCTAGCAAAACCCAAATTAATTACTTCTCTTACTGTTGTCAAAAGCTCAAGAAATTGCATAAACTTAATTACTGGACTGTGATTAAAAATGCCGTGTGCAACTACATGTAGCGCTTACAACTAAGGAAAAAAGCTGAGGTTCCAAATTCTTCCCTTATCTTCATTCTTCCTTTTCCTTTCCTAGTATTTCTGATATTGGTGTTAGCAGAAAAATCAAAATGAGTACAATATGACTATGGTATCATGAAGACCCAGGAGACTTAGTCCTGTTTGTTAAGAAACAAGGAAAGATCCTATAAATCACTTCAGGTGGTTAGCCCCACTCTCTTAAGTGAGACTTGCTTTTTTTAAAACTTCTAAATCAGTAAAGAAGTGATAAAGACCTACAATGACCTCTAAACTTTAGAATAACTGTTATTAGGAGAAATGTCATTTTATCCCTCCAGGAAAGAATGTATCTCAGGACTTGATTAGAAGCTTAGAGAATTTCTTAATCCTGAATTTACTTGTCCTTCATTCTTCCATTTGGCTAGACTAAGACTCTCTCGCACCGGTGATGAAATACTCACTTTTATACTTAAGCTGCCTGGACACTTCCTCGGCACCTCTGAAAAGGCTGCCCCTGAGCAGAACTCTCCCTCTTCCCAGCACAGAGGCCCGCCGGGCAGAGGCCACTGGCTGCTCTCCGACCCCAGAATGTGGATCTGCACAAGAGGCCTGTGTCAACAGCCCTATCAGGAAGATCACATGACACAGCCTTTGTCTCTTTCCTGCCCGTGTGTCAGTGGTCATGACCAATGACTGCAACAGGAGACTGCCACGGGAGGAAAAATGCTTCATCTGTATTTTAGCTGTCAAAGAGGAAGACAAGACACCTCCCCAGCTGCCTTCCATTGCAGCCCAGAAAGGTCTGCTTTTCCTACCTGAATGGTTCGGTGCAGGAGAGCAACTAGAGACATAGGAAACTAGGTCTCCAGCCAGGAGCCCACTGTCCTCCCTCCATGAAAATGAAAGACAAGTTCTTTGATCACCTTGGAGACCAACCACCTCCTTCTTCTGAAAGCTAACCCCACCTTAGCAGCAGCTGTCTCCCCTCCCCCAGGAGCCCGGCTCCCTCCACTTGGCTTGAGTATCAGGCTAATCAGTTTGATCTGACAGATTTTAATTACATTAATTAGGGCTTTTCTGAATAGGCCTGATTAGCATCCTACCAAGGGTTCTTTGGTGGTGGGTTTTTTTTTCTTCTTCTTCTTCTTCTCTATAGCAGCTCTGCTAGCATCAGGACTAACACTTTCTTCTAACAATGGTGACATTTTTGTCTTGCTCAAGGTAAATAATCAGACATTTGGAGGTACCAAGTGTGAGAGTGTATTTTTTAAGAATATCACCCATGAGGATATGCAGTAGGCTCTGCACCTATCCCATGAACCTTGGAGGGAGAGAAGAGATTGTTGTTTAGGACATTTCTCTAGAACACAGGCATTGGTTTTGTTTAGCTTTTGCCTAGTGAACGCTCTACACTGAGTTTTAAAGATCCAACCTCTTCCAAATATTCTCCCATAACCCCAATCAGACTGAAGCACAAAGACATTCTTACCTCTCCGTATCATTTCATCGACCCCTCTTCAGAGAGAATCAATGACAGTCACAGAAAAGCCAAAAGAGATTTAGCCTTTGTCTCTCTATTGTTTTAAAATAAAAATACCTTGAGTGTCAACAAGGTTATTACTGAAAACATTTAACTACTTTCAACCACTAATAAAAGAGAACAACATTGATTTATCAGAGTACTGTACAAAGATTAGTATATTTGGCCTTGTTGATCATCTGTACTATAATTACTGCTTTAAAATAGGCTGTTTTGAATAAGCCACTATAAATGAGGGCATAGTTCTAGACACCAGGAAGAAAATCGACCAAACTAAAGTCTGTTTGCTTTTTTAAACAGTCTAACATGAAACTAATTTTTTTTTTTTTTACCACATATCTTAAGGAAAGCAGTAAAAGTATGGACTTGTAACCCTTAATTCAAGTTTTGCATTCTCCAGACAGCCAGTCTGCCCGCTATGACTTGTGCAATAGCCGTCTCTCTGGAGAGTAACACTGCTATTCCCACTCACCTGAACAATGTCATAACAATGATGGTGTTTTATTGGGATAGTTCCCGAATCAGCTAGAACCTAGGAAACATGGATGAGAAATCGCATTTTCCAGCCACAGTAGCTTACCAGAAAGATAAAAGCTCAAAAAAATCACTTAAAAATGTATTCTAATACCATATGCATATCTCTTTTTTTAGAGACGGGGACTCACTCTGTCACCCAGGCTACCTTGAACTTCTGGGCTCAAGTGGCAGTCATCTTATCTTTAAGGGTTATCTTACATTTAATATCTCTAGCCCTTTGGTTTCTCTAGTCACTTTAAAGGGAAAGTGAACTTTCCAAAAGTGTCTATTCACCTTTTCTTCATTTTCAAGGAAGAAACCTTCAGTGAAAATGATGTTCACTGGCTTCTTCTTATCACCTAATTCTCACTGGAAATCACAGTGATCCTTTCTTCCTTTCCCTTGTCTTATTTAGGTGCATAGGATATCCTTAGAAGAAACCTGACTTAATTCTGTCTCAGATAACTCCCATGCTTATACCTGAGCTTAATAATCACAAGGATAGTGATGATCCATTCACCTGCATGGGAGGTAGTGGGAGCCTAAACTCGTAGTGGTAGTCTTTGATCCATTTTGGATCAGAAAATTAAGAATTTCTAGGAATTTTTGGTAAAAGACTGGAGAAACTGAAAGGTAGACAGAGGTGATCTGATTTGAGGCCAGATACGGAAAAGTACTGCTGCTCGTCTCATACCCAAATGTTCCCCCTGGGTATGATACTATCTATTTTACACTCTGCAATGATGCTTTGCTTCTGGCTTCCCTCGGCAAAAGTATTAAGTGATTTATTAACAATAAAATAAGCAAACTCACTCACAATTACCTAGTGCCAAAATTTATCTAGTATTCCATTTAGTTAATTATAACTTTAAGCTCTTCTAAATAGTTCAAGAAAGAGCAATGGAATTCAGAGTCTTGTCAGCCAGCAGACTCATAGAATGTTAGCAGCAGAATTTAGTCATGAGCAGAAACAGGAAAAAAAAGAAAGAAAAAGGAAAGAACAAAAAGTGATTAGTGGCAGAAAAAAAAGAGTTTAAAGCTTTTGCTTTCCAAAGAAATTGAGAACTGCAAAATCAGTAGTAACTTTAACAATATAGATTGAGATATACAAATACATATTCACACATATAGTGGGGTTAAGGAGGTAGGGCACAAAACTAACACAGAAAAGAAATTAACGTAAAAAAAAGTTAAATGGAAAAAGACTTCCTAGCTTTTAAAATATGCACTCCTGTGTGGAATAAAAACATAACAACCCACTTCATAAAATTAAGATACACTGATGGTCACTGAACAATCTTGATATCACTGACAGTTAATTTGATTAAAAATATTAAAATCTGAATATAAGCTTTCCAAACATATTTTTGAAATCATTAGATCTATGTCTTACAAGAACATGATAGCTCTTCTTCATTCATTCATTCATTCATTCAGTTAGCCAATGATTATTTACTGAGCACCCTCTAGGTATCAGGTACTGTGCCAAGCAGCAGGTATACGATATTCAGCAAAACTACCATAGTCTTTGCCCTCCATGGAGCTTGTAATTATGTGGAAGAGACCAACAGTAAACAAATTCATGTAAAAATAAATATCAATTATGGCAATTGTTTGTGTTGTATGAGAGAAACTAACAGTGAAGGGAAACTGGGTGTTCAGAGAAGACCCTCTGTGAGGTGACTTTTAAGCTGAGGCTTAAAAGTGTCAGCCTTGGGCCAGTCACGGTGATTCATGCCTGTAATCTCAGCACTTTGGGAGGCTGAGGCAGGTGATCACCTAAGGTCAGAAGTTCAAGACCAGCCTGTCCAACATGGTGAAACCCCATCTCTACTAAAAATACACAAAATAGCCACGCATGGCACACACCTCTAATCCTAGCTACTTGGGAGGCTGAGGCAGGAGAATCACTTGAACACAGGATGGGGAGGTTGCAGTGAGCTGAGATCATGCCATTGCACTCCAGCCTGGGTGACAAGAGTAAAACTCCATTCCCCCACCCCTAAAAAAGTGTCAGCCTTGTAGAATGGGGAGAGAGGGAGAGTATAGTGGTGAAGTAAGGCTGGATGAAGAGAAGCATTCCAGTACTCCAAAATCAGGAAGAATTCAGTGAGTTCTATGATCTATAGAAACACAGCTGTGGCAGGGTGAGTGCATAAGTTGAGGTACAAAACTTCATAGCCCATGATAAGAGAAGAATTCTCCTGAAGACCAGGTTTTATTCTGAGGACAACTACAGAAGGACCAGAAGTTAAATGTTCATTCTTATATTAATAATTTTTGTTCACACTTCATTTTTAAGATAACACTGAGGAAATGTACTACAAAAAGAGAACAGTTATATGACTTAGAAATATCTGGTGGTGAAATATTATCAAACCAAATAAAAATGTTTAAAAATATATATAATGAAGGGGCTGGGCATGGTGGCTCATGCCTGTAATCCCAGAACTTTGGCCAGTTGAGGTGGTGGATCACTTGAGCTCAAGAGGTTGTGACCAGCCTGGGCAATATGGTGAAACCCCATCTCTACAAAACTATGAAAAATTAAGGCCAGGTGTGGTGGCTGACACCTTTAAGCCAAGCACTCTGGGAGGCCAAGGCGGGCAGATCACCTGAGGCTGGGAATTTGAAGACCAGCCTGACCAACAAGGAGAAACCCTGTCTCTACTAAAAATACAAAATTAGCTGAGTGTGGTGGTGTATGCCTGTAATCCCAGCTAATCAGGAGCCTAAGCCAGGAGAGTCGCTTGAACTCGGGAGGTGGAGGTTGTGGTGAGCTGAGATCGCACCACTGCACTCTAGCCTGGGCAATAAGAGCAAAATTCCATCTCAAAAAGAAAAAAGAAAAAGAAAGAAAAATTAGCCACATGTGGTGGCATGCACCTGATGCACCTGTGGTCTGAGCTACTCAGGAGGCTGAGGTGGAAGACTGCTTGAGCGCAAGAGGTGGAGGATGCAGTCAGCCAATACAGCGCCATTACATTCCAGGCTGGGTGACAGAGTGAGAAGCAGTCTCAAAAAAAAAAAAAAGAACAGAAAAAATACTAGGAAGAAAGATGCCACCATGTTACCATGTTAATAATGATTAATGCTAAGTGGAGGAATTATGGATGGTTCTATTTTTTATTTAACTTAAAAAATTATTATATGGTCAAACTTTTCTGGGGGATGTTCAGTTCTATGAATTTTAACACATGTAGCTTCATATAACCATCACCACTATCAGGATATAGAATGGATCAATCATGCCAAGAAACTATCTCATGCTATTTCTTCATAGTCACACCTGATGGTTTTATTTAATTGTTAGCCTTTTCTGTAGCTCCCAAACTCTCTGTGATTAGTAGGTATTGCTTGAATTTTCAGGAAAAATAAGTATTTTAAGATAATGAAAGTAAAAGAACATAATAAATCACAATAACCTAAAGCAATGGCTTTTTCTCTTAATCATTATTTGAGATAGATATCTCGGATAGTTTTCAATTTAGAATCTTCCTCAACAGACTCATTCTGTTCCTGAGCAAAAATACTAAGCTTTGAACAATGTGAAAAATACAGTGTTTGCAGGTAGGGCCTGGGGGATGTTTTATGTTACCAAGATTTGCTCAAAAGAACAATGACAATGAAAAGTAACAGAGAGACATACAGTAATATTAATAATAATGCCAGCTCAAAAGACCTAGGAGGGAGAGCAAACAGAGTCGAAGCCAAGAAGATTCCAACATTTCTATGTGGTGCCACAGGATTTTAATCCAAGTGGTCCAACTTCAGAAACGTGTTACTATTACCTCTCCTAGAATGTCATGCTGTTTATAGTGGGGAAAAATTAGGAAAGTAAACTAAGGCCCAACAGGAATGGTTGAATATATGATAGTCGAACATACCATTGAATGCCAGGTCAAACTCAATAGAATAAGTTAGACCTATAACAGTGGCTGTAGAAGGATTTTCATCATCCTTTTATTGATAAATGCAAGATAATAATATGATCTGTTTTTGAAAGACAATGACAGAAAACATTTAACTGTTCCTCTATAATTATATGCACACAGAAGAAGGTAATAATGGATACATATCATGTTATTAACATTGAAAATGGAGCTTTTACTCCTAATTCAGAACTGCAAATTAATAATAATTACTGTAATTATAACAAATAAGAAATAGACAAACTTCTGATCAATTCAGTCAAGTATGTATGTATCTGGACAACACCTGAGCCCACAGGATACAGGTCTGAACTGTGAAGTCTGCTTTACAGATGAAAGCTGCAGGCAGCTGCTACTACCGGGATTCTTAATCACTGAGAAAGTAGAACAGAAACTAGGAGGACAGTAGATCTCTTAAGCAGACTATCTGAGAGCCTCTTCAATCCTTTTACTTGGAAGGTAAATACACCCTGGCCTGCAGATAGACGGAGGTAGTGTGCTTGTATTCGTGTGTGCTTGTATGTGCATATGTGTTTATTCCAGCAAACCCACACTCTCCATTGCTCTAGTCTAGCTAGAATGGTCCTGGGGAGAAGAGGACAAATCAATCAATCCAGCATGTCACTCTCAGCCATCTTAGGAAATCAGCTGCATGCTCTGATTTCATCATTAACGTCAAGAGAAGAACAATGGGTCCTAGCCATTAAGCTCCTCACAGTTCAACATAAGAAAGAGTTAAGCAGATGATAATCAGTGCCTGTAGCTAGCTGGGTTTCTAACATTTGGCTGCTTAATCATTTCTTCCTCACTGGGCAGTGCCCAAACACACAAGGAATATTTTGGATGCCTTGGTCTTAGTGATTAGGGAAAGTAAGAGGTTTCTAGAGAGGTGTGGGTATTGTAAAGGGAGGGATGGAGATGGAGAATTTACAGGGGTGGACAGGCCAGAAAAATATCAGTGGCAAAACTTTACTAGGAAATAAAACCATTCTTAATTGCCATTCAGGAAATAGGCTAAACACAATCTCGCTAAGCCGCTATGGACTAGCTAACTGATTAAGGGAGGGATGTCAGCAAGAAATACTTATTTCTAATATTATATGACAAAAGATTTGTGACTAACCCATTTAGTACTATTGTTTCACAAACTAGCTTATTTTAACTTTTAAAGTAATATTTTAATTGTGCTTCACTGAACACATCAGGGGTAAAATTATATACTTGAATTTAATAATAAGGGAGACAGAAGGAAGCTAATTCCAGGTGGCCTATATTTCAATCAGTACAAAATAAAAATAATTAAAAAAAATAGCTGTGGTTGTTTCCTGAAATGAGTGGGCTTAGGAATATAGATTTGTTTGATAAATTGGCCCAATGTTTCAAAAACATTTATGAGTAACCAAAATCGTAGCTATAAAGGATAATTCATCTTTCTATCATCAATGTGTTGAATTATATAGAAACTTAGACAAACATAACAGAGATTGATTCACTTTTCTCTTAGATGAAAATAAACGACAGCTTTTTATGAATACACAGACCAAATATATTTTTATACTCTTAGATTTAATAAAATCCACATACACAAAAAGGCTCTCTACCTGTCTGTTTTGTTTTTTTTTTAGATGGAGTTTCGCTGTTGTTACCCAGACTGGAGTGCAATGGCGTGATCTCGGCTCACCGCAACCTCCGCCTTCTGAGTTCAAACAATTCTCCTGCCTCAGCCTCCCGAGTAGCTGGGACTACAGGCGTGCACCACCATGCTCAGCTAATTTTTGTATTTTTAGTAGAGACGGGGTTTCACCTTGTTGACCGGGATGGTCTCGATCTCTTGATCTCGTGATCCACCCGCTTTGGCCTCCCAAAGTGCTGGAATTACAGGCATGAGCCACCGCGCCCGGCCTACCTGTCTGTTTTTAAAGACATGTCCTTATCCTTTGAGGAAACCTCTCAGCCTCTCCCCACTCCTCCAGTGCAGCCTGAGATAGTAAAGATGACTATAAGCAATTAAAGGGACTTATACCATAGCTGTTTTTGAACTTTCTAAGTTTATGGTCAAATTATAAAGAGTGTGAACAAGAAAGATTACTTACTTCTTTTCAAAATGTTTTAAAAACACATACTCATATAATATCTCATTTGGTATTCTCTAGCAATGGGCCATTAGGTTTTACAAGTTATTCAAATCAAAACAACATTCCTAAAAATACCCATAGAAGAATAAAAATGTGTGTACAATGGCCATTGGGAGAGAGGATTCTGGAAAGATGATGGAATAGGAAGGACTAGGAACCTTCTTCTCACCTAGACAATAATCACACTGGCAAAATTTGTCTCATGTAACTATTACAGAACTCTGGAATATACTGAAGGCATGAAACCTCTAGGCGAAGGCTTGGATATCAAATTATGTCTAAATTTGGTCAATTTCAGCTTTTAGCAGCAGCTACCCATTCTCTACCTCTCAGCCTCATGACAGGCAGCTGTGTATGTACCCTTGGAGAAACTTGCCAAGGTGTGCAAAAGGGACTCTATCCTCCAAAGATTAGGATCTATGTCCTGATCACTGATTGCTGCTTTTGATCATGGAAGTGCAGATACAGAGGCAGCCCGTCTTTGTTGCACATACCATCCCTTTATTACAAGATCCTCCTCCTCCAGCTAAAGCAACTGCCAGAGGTTTTAAAGGACCAGCACCCCTTTTGTTCTTCATTTTTCTCCTTTTTTCCTTTTGGGAGCCAGACATTAAAAACTAGGATATGCAAAAACAATGCATAGAAGGAGTACATTTAGAAGTCACTACACATGCCCACTGAAATGTACAGGCTCAGAAAAGACCTGAGAAAACCTTATGTTTATACCTCAGGCTGATTCTTGGCACAGAGACAGCCTACAAAAATAAAAAACAAAATAAGATGAGACAAAACTAGCAGGATGGGTGTGGTGGCTCATGCCTATAACCCAGCACTTTGGGAAGCCAAGGTGGGTGGATCACCTGAGGTCAGTAGTTCAAGACCAGCCTGGCCAACATGGTGAAACCCCATCTCTACTAAAAATAGAAAAATTAGCCAGTCGTAGTGGTGCACACCTGTAATCCCAGCTTAGGAGACTGAGACAGAAGAATTGCTTGAACCTGGGAGGCAGAGGTTGCAGTGAGCTGAGATCATGCCATGGTACTCCAGCATGGGTGACAGAGTGACACTCCGTCTCAAAAACAAAACAAAACAAAACAAAAACAAAAATAGCAAACCATAGGAAAGGGAGAGAGCCTGATTTTCAGTAATCTCATTTGATTCAAATGTCCAACTTCCAGCAAAATTCACAAGACACACAAAGAAACAGGAAAGTATGGCCTATTCAAAAATAAATAAATAAATAAAGCAACAAAACTTGTCCTGAAGAAAGATAAGATAGCAGACCTTCTAGACAAAGACTATAAAACAATAGTCTTAATTAATATGCTCAAAGAACTAAAGAAAGATGTGGGGAAAGTCAAGAAAACAATGTATGAATGGAATGGAAATGGCAATAAGAAAACAGAAAACCTAAAAGAAACCAAAAAAACTCTATAGCTGAAAAGTACAAGGACATAAATGAAAAATTCACTAGAGGTATTTGGCCACATTAGTACAAGCAGAAGAAAAAAATCAGCAAACTTGAATATAGGACAAAGAAAATGATTGAGTCTGAGAAACAACAACAACAACAACAAAAAGATGGAAGAAAAGTAAGAAGAGCCTAAGGGACCTATGGGACACCACTGGTAAACCAACATACTTATCATCATGGGAATCTTATAAGGAGAAGAGGGGAAAGGGGTAGAAAGATCATCTGAGGAAATAGTGGCTGAAAACTGACCAAATTTTATGAAAGCTATGAATATAAACATCTAAGAAACTCAATGAACTTCAAGTATAATGAACTCAAAAATCCATACAAAGACAAATGATTGAGCAAAGTGAATCATCAATAAGATCATCAATGGATTTCTCATCAGGAACTTCTGGGGCAAGAAGTCAGTGAGCTAGTATATTCAATGTACTAAGAGCAAAGGAGGCAAACCAACAAATAAAAACCCTCAGCCAAGAATCCTATGTCCAGCAAAACTATCCTTCAAAAACGAAGGGGAATTAAGACATTGCCAGATGAACAAAAATTGAGGAACTTGGTTACTACCAGAACTGTCCCGCAAGAAATGCCAAAAGAAGTCTTGCAGGTTGAAATAAAAGAACACCAGACAGTAACTTGAAGCGATGTGAAGAAATAAAAAGCCTATAGTCCCAGCTACTTAGAGGGCTCAGGCAGGAGAATCACTTGAGTCCAGGAGGTTGAGGCTGCAGTGAGCTATGACTACGCTACTACACTCCAACCTTGGAAACAGGGAAAGACCGCATCTCTACTTTTTTTTTTAATTTAAAAAAAAGGAAGATCTAAAAGGGAGTAAATGAAAATAGACGGACAATTATAAAAGCAAATGTTACATGTACAATTGTTTGTTTGTTTTAGGACAGAGTCTCACTTTGTCACCCATGCTGGAGTGATCTAGGCTCACTGTAACCTCTGTCTCCCAGGTTCAAGCGATTCTCCTGTCTCACCCTCCCAAGTAGCTGGAATTACAGGCTTGCAGCACCATGCCCGGCTAATTTTGTAGTTTTAGTCGAGACGAGGTTTCACTAGCTTGGCCAGGCTGGTCTCAAACTCCTGACTTCAAGTGATCAGCCCGCTTTGGCCTCCCAAAGTGCTGAGATTACAGACATGAGCCACAGTGCCCAGCTGTAAAGTTCTTCTTAACTCTACTTCTTTATTTTCTACATAATTTAAGAGACTGTTACATTAAGAAACACAATTATTGGCATGTTTCTGAGCACACAATGTACAAAGATGTAATTTTGTGGCATCAATAACACAGAGACATGGGGAGGGAGCCATAAATGAACAGAAGTTAGCATACTATGAATTAATTTAGTGTAAATTAAAAACAGAGTGTTGTAACACAATCTCACAGTAAATACAAAAAAATGTTACAGAATATAAAGAAATGCAAATTAAAATGTTTCACCACAAAAAATCAACTACTCTAGCCTGGGCAGCATGGTGAAACCCTGTCTCTATTAAACATACAAAAGTTAGCTGTGCATGGTAGTGCACATCTGTAATCCCAGCTACTCAGGAGGCTAGGGCACAAGAATCTCTTTTTTTTTTTAATTTATTTTTTATTTTTTATTTTTTTAAGGCTAGTCAAGTGAAGCAGTGGGAGTGGAGAAGGAACAAAGAAATCTGTAACTGGTTGTGATCAATTAGTTGTAAACACCACTGCACTCGGACCAGCCAACAAGAATCTCTTGAACTCAGGAGGTGGACATTGCAGTAAGCTGAGACTGTACCACTGCGCTTCAGCCTGGACAACAGAGTTAGACTCTGTCTCAAAAAAGAAAAAAAATCAACCAAATTCTAAAGAGACAGTAATGCAGGGAATGAGGGACAAAAATTGCTTCTCTATAAGGAATATAGAAAACAAATAGCTATCCAGTCACAGTGATGCACGCCTGTAATCCCAGCGCTTTGGGAGGCTGAGGCAGGTGGGTCACTTGAGCTCCGGAGTTCACAACCAGCCTAGACAACATGGTGAAACCCTGTCTCTATTTTTAAAAAAAATTATTTTAAAAAACATAAATCAAAAAAGAAAACAAAAAGCAAAATAACAGAAGTTTCACCTTATCAGTCATTACTTTAAATGTAAATGGATTAAACTCTCTAATCAAAAGACAAAGATTGGCAGACTGAATTAGAAAACATGACCCATGACCCAATTTTATGTCATCTATAAAAGATTCACTTTAGCTCCAAAGACAAATAAGTTGGAAGCGAAAGACAGAAATATACATTCCATATAAATAGTAATTAAAAGAAAGCAGGGGAGGTATACTAATTTTAGACAAAATAGTCTTCATTTTTTTGAGATAGATCTCTCTCTCTCTTTCTGTCACCCAGGCTGAAGTTCAGTAACATGGTCATAGCTCACTCCAGCCTCAACCTCTCAGGCTCAAACTATCCTCTCACCTCAGCCTCCTGAGCAGCTGGGGTTACAGGTGTGTGCCATCACACCCATTTAATTTTTTAAGTTTTTGTAGAGACAGGGGTCTCACCATGTTGTCCAGGTTGGTCTTGAACTCCTGACCTCAAGCAATTCTCCTGTCTTAGTCTCCCAAAGTGCTGAGCTTACAGGCATGAACCACCATGCCTGGCCAAAATAGATTCAAATTACAACAGTTTAGAAGAGACAAAGAAGAATGCATTTTATTAATAAAAGGTTCAATACAGCAATGAGATGTAACAATTACAAACATTTAAACACCTAATTATAGACCATCATAATACAAAAAAACAAAAATTGATAGAACTTAGACTGAAGGGAGAAATAGTCAGTTCTACAACAATAGCCAGAGATTTCAATATTTCACTCTCAATAAAGGATAGAACAAACAGAAGTAAGGAAATGGAGCACCTGAACAACACAACAAACTGATTATATTAAACAGACATATATAGGACATTATACCCAAATAATAATAGTATACATTCTTCTAAAGTATGCACAGTACATTCTCCAGAACAGACCTATGAAACAGACTTAAAAAGTCTTTAGTGTTAGGCCCGGCATAGTGGTTCACACCTGTAATCCTCCTAGCACTTTTAGAGAGGACAAGGTGGGCAGATCACCTGAGGTCAGGAGTTCGAGACCAGCCTGGGCAACATCGTGAAACCCCATCTCTGCTAAAAATACAAAAACTAGCCAAGCGTGGTGGTACACATCTATAATCCCAGCTACCTGGGAGGCTGAGACAGGAGAATTGCTTGCTTGAACCCAGGAGGTAGAGGTTGCAGTGAGCCAAGATCACGCCACTGCACTTCATCCTGGGCGACAGAGGGAGACTCCATCTCAAAAAACAAAAAAAGAAAAGAGAAAACTGCAGTGTTATGAAATGGAATGAAGTTAGACATCAGTAATGGAAGGGAAACCAGAAAATGAGCAAATTTGTAGAAATTTAAAACACAGTATTAAATAATTAATCAAAGAAGAAATCAAAATGGAAATTAGAAAAATAATTAGAGATGAATGAAAATAAAAGTACAACATGTCAAAACTTACGGGATGCAGCAAAAGCATTGCTAAAGGGGAAAATTTATAGCTATAAACACACAAGAAAATAAGAAAGATCTTAAATCAGCAACCTAACTCTATGTAACTTAAGTAACTAGGAAAAGAACAAACTAGACCTAAAGCTAGAAGATGAAGGAATAATAAAGATTAGAGCAAAGATAAACAAAATAGAGAATAGAAAACAATAAAGAAATAAGTGAGACCAAAAACACTAGTTCTTAAAAGATCACAAAAATGGGCAAATCTTTAGCTAGATGGACTAAGAAAAAAAGAGAAAACTCAAATTACTAAAATCAGAAATGAAAGTAGGAACATTACTACTGATTCTACAGAAATAAAAATGATTAAAAGAGAATACCACGAATATTTGTATGCTAACAGACTGGATAAACTAGATAAGATAGACAAATTCCTAGAAACCCAAAACCTACCAAGACTGAATCATGAAGAAACAGAAAATCTGAAGAGACCTATAACTAGCATGAAGAATAAATAAGTAATAATAATAAATAAAAATCTCTTGACAAAGAAAAGCCCTAAACCTGATGGCTTCACTGGTAAATTCTACCAAATATTTAAAGAACTAATACCAATCCTTCTCAAGCTTAAAAAAAAAAATTAAAGAGAAAAGAACATTTCTTTACTCATTGTATGATGCCACCATTTTCCTGATACAAAAGCTAGTCAAAGATACTACAAGAAAGCTACAGACCGATATCCCTTATAAATACTGATGCAAAATTTCTCACCAGTATACTAGCAAAAAATGCAACAGCATATTACAAAGATTAGGCCAGGCACAGTGGCTCATGCTTGTAATCCCAGCACTTTGGGAGGCCTAGGTGGGAGGATCACTTGAGGCCAGGAGTTCAAGATCAGCCTAGTCAACAGGGAAAGATCTCATCTCTTAAAGAAAAAAACATAATAAAATTTAAAGAAATATTATACATCATCTCCAGGCGTGGTGGCTCATGCCTGTAATCCCAATACATTTGGGATATCAAGGCAGGAGGATCACTTCAAGTCAGGAGTTTGAGACCAGCCTGGGCAACAGAGAGAGATACTATCTCTACAAAAAAAAAATAATAATATTAGCTGGGCATGATGGTGTACACCTGTAGTCCTAGCTACTTGGGAAGCTAAGGTAGTGGTGGGGTATCACTTGAGCCCAGGAGTTACAGGTTACAGTGAGCTATAATTGTGCCACGACAATCTAGCCTTGATGACAAAGCAAAACTCTCTTTCTTAAAAAAAAAAAAGAGATTAGACCAGTGGCGGTGGCTCATGCCTGTAATTGCAACGCTTTGGGAGGCTGAGGCAGGTGGATCACCTGAGGTCAGGAGTTCAAAGACCAGCCTGACCAACATGGAGAAACCCCATCTCTACTAAAAATACAAAATTCGCTGGGCATGGTAGCGCATGCCTGTAATCCCAGCTACTCAGGGGGCTGAGGCAGAAGAATTGCTTGAACCCAGGAGGCAGATGTTGTGGTGAACTGAGATCACACCATTGCACTCCACCCTGGGCAACAAGAGTGAAATTCCGTCTCAAAAACAAAAAACAAAACCAAAAAAAAGATTAAAGAAAAGTTTAGATGATAAATTTTATGTTATATATATTTTATCACAATTAAAAAACTGAAAAAAAGAGAAACTACCCATGTTTTGGTATCTCTAAGCCCATATTTTTATGTCTCTAAAATGGAATAATACAATCCACCTCACAGGGCTTTTGTGAGGATTAAATGAGAAAATATTTGGTAAGCCCTTTAGTGCAGTGCCAGGCACAACAGTAAATTTCAATACTCTTAGCTATTATTCTTACTTAAAAGTAACTTTAGTAAGTGGAAGGGAACTAGAATTAAAATAATCAATAATCGATAACAATTAGCAAATAGTAAGAAAGGTACCAAATTGTATGAAGGTGCTTATTTCTTCAAACTTTACTTTAATTCAGGGTTGTCATGAAAATATGGTATTGTAACTTTGGGAGACTGAGAAAGGTTGAGCCCAGTCACTTGAGCCCAGGAGTTCAAGACCAGCCTGTGCAACATGATGAAACCCTGTCTCTACCATAAAAAGCAAAACAAAAACAAACAAAAACAAAAAATGAGCTAGGTGTGATGATGCACACCTGTAGTCCCAACTATTAAGGAGGCTGAGGCAGGAGGATTGCTTAAGTCCGAGAGGCAGAGGATGCATTGAGCTGTAATTGCACCACTGCACTCCAGCCTGGGTGACAGAGCAAGGCCCTGTCTCTAAATGAATGAATGAATGAATGAATAAATAATAAATAAATAAAAAGTATTCTTTAATACACCTGGCTATTTTAGCACTTTAATTTCTTGATAATTTCATGCAAAAAAACACATTCATTTATGCTCTTTTTAACAAAGTCTGTTTGTCTGGTTTTGTGAGAATCTATCTGTGGGTAAGGCATTATCTTCAACTGAGTCACAGAATACACTAATTGTAGAGAAAATGCCTAAGGAAAAAATAATTAAGATTACTGCATCTGATGGATGCAAGCCTATTAAAGGAGACAGCTACGGTCTAGGCACCAAAAAAAATTAAAAAACAAAACAAAACTGGGATGAGAATCAGAAGATCCAGCTCTAATTCCAACTCTGCCTTTTTGTTTCTTGTCTGTAAAATTAGATAGCTGATCTACTTCTCTTAAAGGTCCCTTTCAGCTCTAAATTTCAAAGTTGCATAGTGTGGTCCTGGCACCTGTTCCCACACACTGCAGAAAACTAAGCTTGGAGATAGCCCAGGTCTCAGATAAAATCATGGTTTCCAACTCCACTGGACTCTCCCCATTGTCTGGCCCTTAATTCAGGTTTCCGACATCAGTGCTCTCACTCGTTTTCCACAACCTCAATTTCAAACCTTCATCCTCAATCCTATGCCCTTCAGTCTCAGGAAACTGAAGATAACTCTGTTTCACGGAGAAATATAAACCACTAAATTACCCTTAACTTACTACTATCCAAGGTTAAATTCACCAACATCCTTATTTCTTTCCTCTGGGTTCAGTGAAAGGAGTATTAAAAGGAGGCCACAGACTGAAGGGCACTTGGGGGCATCCCTTGCTCTTAAATCTAGGCAGATCCCTCTGCTGGGTCATCCCTGAAGATCCTGGAACTTCTACCTTCATTGCACTTACCACAGAACCATATATTTAAGGACCCATTTACTTTTCTGTACATCTCAGGCTGTAAGTTCCAAGTGGGCAAAAGTTATTTCTGGCTTACGTATATTTGTTTCCTCTATATAACACAGAAGTTGTTTGATACATATTCTAAAAATTGAAGAATAAATGTTTCCCAGTAAACTTAATCAGAATGCCAAACTCTTGGCACCACTTGGGCTTTGCTTGCAGGTTCTTTCCAAAAAAAACTTTATTTTTTATTAGTACAAAAGTAATGCATATTCATTATGAAGAAAAAAATCAGGAGAAAAAAAAAACAAGACAATACAAATGACAGCAGATTCGAACCTACCAACTATCCTTAACTTCTTTGAGCATATTCTTCCAGAAGCTTTTAATCATATGCTGATATTAAAATAGGATCTCTGCAGATATACAGTTCAATATAACAATGCAGAAATAGACCTGCACATATATGATCTACTGATTTTAGATGAAGATACTTGAGCACTTCAATGGTGGAATGGAAAGTCTTTTTTAACATACGGTGCTGGACTAACTGGATAGTCACATGGCAAAAAAAATGAAAATTGACCCTTATCTCTATACACCACCATACATATAAATTATATCTAAATGAACCTTAAACCTAAATGTAAAACCAAAAACTATGAAACTGCCATAACAAAATGTAAGAAAATACATTCACAACCTTGGAGTCAGCCAAACGTTTTTAGATAAGACCACCCCCCACAAAAAAAAGCAGAAAGCATTAAAAAAAATTCAACAGTGGAATAGACACTTTATCAAAAAAGATAAACAATGGCTAATAAGCCCATGAGATGATGCTCAATATCATTAGTCACCAGGGAAATGCAAATTCAAATACGATGAGGCTTGACGCAGTGGCTCACGCCTGTAAATCCTAACACTTTGGGAGGCCAAGATGGGCAAACTGCTTGAGCCCAGGGGTTCGAGACCAGCCTGGGCAACATGGTGAAACCGCATCTGTAGAAAATATACAAAAAACACACACACAATTAGCAAGGCATAGTGGCGCACGCTTGTAATGCCAGCTACTAGGAAGGTCGCGGTAGGAGGATCACCTGAGTCTGGGGAGGTTGAGGCTGTAGTGAGCCATAATGGCCCCACTGTACTCAGCCTGGGTGACAGAGTGAGGCCCTTTCACAAAACAAAAACGAAAACAAAATAAAACACCAAAAAAAAAGCAAAAAAAAAAAGAAGTTTAAGAGACTGGTACATCCATACAATGGACTACTCAACAACATAAAGGAATGAACTCTTGATCCATGCAACAACATGGATGAATCTGAAAATAATGATGCTGAAAGACAACAAAACAAACAAGTGCATACTGCATATTCTAGACAATGTATATTGGATCTACTGACTTGAGACAAAGATACTCAGGCAATTCAGTGGGGGAATGGAGAAAGTCTTTTTAACATTATGGTGCTGGACCAACTGGATATTCACATGGCAAAACCGTTAAAATTGACCCTTATGCGCCATACATCACATACATATAAATTAACTCCTGATGAATCTTAGACCTAAATGTAAAACCCAAAACTATGAAACTGCTATAAGAAACCTAGGGGAATATATTTACAACCTTGAAAAATTCTAGAAAATACAATCTAATTTCTAGTGAGAGGAGACAGATCAGTGTTGGCCTGGAGATGAGGATGGAAGGAAAGATGGATAAATGGATTACAAAGAGACACAGAGAAACTTTGGGGGAGGGTTTCTAATGGAATGTTTATCATCTCAATTGTCATGATAACACATGTGTCTGCAGATATCAAAATGTATCAAACTGTATACTTTAAATATGTGCAGTTCATGGTACTTCAATTTTTACCTTAATAAGGTGGAAAAGCAAAACCAAAACATGGGAACATACATACCTATTACTTCTTAATTTGATAATATGGTGTGAACATATTTTCATATTAATGCCTATATTTCTGTACCATGTTGTATTCCATTACATGAACGTAATCTTGGATATTCGAGTTGCTTTCAATTGTTTACTATTACAAACCGCAGACAACAGTATTTTCAAAGAGAGGCCATGTATAATTCTTAGTTGCATTACCTCAGTTAGTTAAAATACTTCACTTATGAAGCAAAGGTCTAACATTAAAATTGTGTTTCATAGTCATGAACTTGGACGTAACCTTAGTCTTGGATTGCTGTGCTAAAAATATATGCGATTGGACCCAAAGACACTGGACCACCACAGTGTGAGGAAAAATTACCAGAAATCCAGCCCTGCCAGAGGAAAAAGATACATATGCTGAAATGGCAGATCAGCCACATTATCTCTAAAAGTAAAGAATATGCTTTATCAGCCTTACAAGAATCATGAAAGAAAAAAATATTTATTGCAGGTATTCAATGTGTTTTTTGGGTAGAAGAGGAATGCGGAAGACCTCTCCAAGGAACATAACACAATCTCAACTCTATTGGTGCTGAAAGCTGATCTCACACTGAGGAAAGTGACTTAGGTACGCAAATTCACTATTTGCAAACCCACTCCAAGGGATCATGTACAACTGCCAGCTGTATAGCCTGAGACCCAGCATTAGGAGACAATGAACAGTCAGCAAAGAAGCCAAAAGACATTTCACATGGGTTTAAAAGAATTTTTTTATCTTCCCTTTTTCCCCCTCATCTGTAAGACATTCTTGAGTGATGAAATCAAAACCACTTAGAAGAATATACATTATTCAATACTTATTTGGTACTGTTAAAATAGAACCGTACACTGCTCCACTCTCATTCTCTCCTCCTTCCCTCCTTCCTGGTCTCCCACCACCTATTTTTCCATGCAGTCTGTACTTTACAACTCTTTCTCTCCCTGCTGGAGCAGACCTCTCCTTCATGCCAAAACTGCCCTTTGAAGTCTGCCCTCCCATTAGGGCTTTGGTGTAGGTATTCAGACTGATCACACGAGCCCAGCAGAAGTCCCGGACCATCCACATTCTGTCGTATACAGTTGTTTCATGTGGCCTGTGATTTACAGTCTTAATTAATGCTCAAAAGAAGAAGAGTACATCTTTGGTGGAGTTTTTCCCCCCTTCTTTCTACAAAACAGGACTCTTGGGGTTTCTGTGGACATTGTGCAGGATGGTTTTGCCAAATGGAATGAAGCACACTTAATACTTTTCCTTTATAACCTTTGCCATAAATCAGCTGGCACCCCGTTTGCACAAGTGCAGCGATTAATGTCTTGCCCCTCCCCCAGCACTTCCCGAATTTTAAACAGAGTAGGAATAAACTGAGGGTGAGCAGAACCAGCGGGCCCAGTAAATCAGTTTAATGAGATTCGAATAGATCACATAGGACATATTGTGGAAGAATAAGGTGGGTGATGGGGATCCGAATTTCAACAACGTGGGAGTACTGGGGGCTGAGAGAGGGAACTGATGCAAGTTGCAGCAGGCAATGCTCCAACTGTGACACATGTCTTTGGTAAAAACAGCACATCTTACATTCTCTTTCCCATTTGCTGAAACTTACTGCTGTGACTCGTTTAGATTTAGCGCTGCTTCCTGTCTGTGGTTTTCCTGGTCCATGCTCTCCCACAGCTGAAGAGATTTCTGCTTGCTGCTTCTCATCCATGACTGTCTTGATCTACATTCATTCTTATGCTATGGTCTCCTTTCTACTAACATGTTTGTATGCACAAATAACTTGCTATATAAGACAGAAAAAATAAAGACCTGCATATCTAAGGGCTGAACTAACTTAAGAAGTAAGAAGGTAATTATTGGGTGCCATCCAACCACGCTGGACAGCCAGAGGCTGCTTAGTTCACCCTTCACTCACCGTCACTAACAGGTAGGAAATTTACACTCCTCCCTCCCACTACACCAGACTAAAACATTGTTCAGTTTTCTGCTCTTTAAATCAAATATATAAATAGGATTCCTCTTGCATTGAAGACTGTATTACAATGAAAAAGAAAACCTTTTCTCAAAGAAGTTGTCTAATTACATATTTCCTTAATACCACTCAAAGAAAATGTAGACCATCCTAAGTATTTCTGTTAACACAGTTCTTACATATTATGGAATATGAGGGAAGACGATTAAAACAAAGAAAGGAAAAAAGAAATGAACTAAAATAATGCCTTCATAATGTTTCACATAATTTCAGAAATGCATGAGGTCTGTTTCAAAACTTGAGTTCCCTGTATATGAGATTGCCAACTTTTAGTCATGTTTATTATTCTTATTACTCTCCATGACCAAACACCAGAAAGACATTAGTTTAGTATGTTGCAAGGTCAACCAACTTTATGAGGAAACGCTGTATGAACAACTTATTAACTCCCCAAAGAGTATCAATTTGACAACATGATGCATAATAATGTTATTATTACACCTTTGAGATTTTATTCTTTTTTCTTTCCTCAGGTGAGAAATGAAAATTACTTTTACATATATCCCTCCTCTCACTTAATTCTGAACATGCTAAGCAACCTCTTATTCTCATACTGAAATATTTATTCTAAAAAGCAGACTCAAGATTTGACTATTCCAAATCTGGGTTTCAACTAGAAAAAAAAAAAAAAAAGAAACACAATCCTAAACTTATGTTACTATGGATAATAAATATTAATTAAATAATTTTCTGAAATATTGCCAGATACTCAACCCGAGGAATGCCGATGGGCTGAAAGTTACGGATCTTTTATGACAAATTAGACTTCTTGTGCTTGTGGATTATTTTGTACTATGGATTATGTCAAGCATATGGCATAAAAGTTAACTAATTCAACAACACAAAGGAATACAGCTGTAGGAGAGCCTAAATTACACAAGAGCAATTTTGCATTTTACCATGTAGGCCTTTAGTGCTTTTTCAAACTTTTCTTTGTTTCTTTGTTTGTTTGTTTGTTTGTTTGAGACGGAGTTTCACTCTTGTTACCCAGGCTGGAGTGCAATGGCGCGATCTCGGCTCACCGCAACCTCCGCCTCCTGGGTTCAGGCAATTCTCCTGCCTCAGCCTCCTGAGTAGCTGGGATTACAGGCACACGCCACCATGCCCAGCTAATTTTTTTTGTATTTTTAGTAGAGACGGGGTTTCACCATGTTGACCAGGATGGTCTCGATCTGTTGACCTCGTGATCCACCCGCCTTGGCCTCCCAAAGTGCTGGGATTACAGGCTTGAGCCACCGCGCCCGGCCCGCTTTTTCAAACTTAACATAAGGTCTCCATCTCCACTGTTCCTCCTTTTAAATAAATGGGAAATAAGTTGATCAATAATGTATTTTAATTTTAGATTGCTCAGACATTGTGTGCTCGGTTAAAAAGCCTCACCTCTACATAGCTTTAGTTATTTTTAAATCATTAATTTTACATATACTTTTTCTTGAAGGGATCAAAGAAGTTCTACCTTGCCAAGGTAGGGAAGAAAATATTCAGCAGATACATGACTGTGGGATTCATTTATAAGTGCCAAATATCAAACACCCACCCTCCTCTACATAGAACTGTTACCATTTCCATTTTGTTGTTGGTGGGTATGAGCATGGATATGCTATCTGACACATATTTCAATTGCAAATCTGATGGCTAAGAAAAAAGAGGGATTTCAGTCTCTCTCTTTCTAGAACATGGCAAATAATCTCCTGAAAGGATTGGCTAAACAATGTCTGGCACACAGAGGTACATAAAATCTGTGTGAAAAGCCCACAGAAAACCAGTGCCTTCATTTGTACTCTACTGGTCAGAAAAAGATTCAGATCTGGTGAGATTTAAAAATCTCCACACCATCTTACATGACTTCTTCCACTGGACAGATGATTAAGAATGAAGAAAATAATCATTTGAATTTATAGTATAATGACAGTTGCAAACATCACATGTCTGTCTTATAAGAAAGTCCTCTCATAGAAGAGATGTTGGAGACAAGTTTAAAACTTCAACTGCAATCTGTCATCATTACCATATCATGCAAATAAAATAAGGTGTCTAGGCTCATGCCTGTAATTCCAGCACTTTGGGAGGCCAAGGCAGGTGGATCACCTGAGGCCAGGAGTTCAAGACTAGCCTGGCCAACATGGTGAAACCTATCTCTACTAAAAGTACAAAAAGTAGCCAGGCGTGGTGGCAGGTACCTGTAATCCTAGCTACTCAGGTGGCTGAAGGCAGGAGAATCACTTGAACCCAGGAAGCAGAGGTTGCAGTGAGCAGAGATTACACCATTGCACTCCAGCCTGGGCGACAAGAGTGAGACTTCATCTTAAAATACATAAATAAAATAAAATAAGGTGTCTAGAGTATTTTTAATCCTCTGAATGGGACATAGTACTAATTAGGTGGGGGGGGGGAAATGTAGTGAAGAGAAAATAATACATCAATGTATGACAAATTTTTAAAGGCCATTTCTTGAAATGCTGAAGAAAACTATAGGCACAGAAATGCTTGCATTTAATTTTGGGGTTGATGGCCATCTGGAGACAGCGTAGGACATTGCTGCATGGGAATAAATGGTCTGCAGGCAGGAAAGAATCAAACCTGCTTCAGGAAAACTTATATTGACATGCAGGCACTGATTTGATTTTTATTACTATTATTTTTTTTTTATTATTGAGACAGGGTCTTGCTTTGTCACCCAGGCTGGAACACAGTGGCAGAAGCATGGCTCACTGTAGCCTCAACCTCTTGGGCTCAAGCAATCCTCCTGCCTCAGCCTCCCAAGGACCTATGACTACTGGCGCATGCTACCATGCCTGGCTAATTTTTAAATTTTTTGTAGAGACGTGGTGTCTACAAGACATAGGTCACTATGTTGCCTAGGCTGGTCTCAAACTCCTGTTCTCAAGTAATCCTCCCATCTTGGCCTCCCAAAGTGCTAGGATTATAGCCATGAGCCACTGTGCCAAGCCAACTTGATTTTTCTAATCTTTTATCAGAGAAAAAGTAAAGATTCTGGTCACTGTTGAAATGTGGGTAGAAAATCAACCTCGAATCAAATCTCAGCTAGCAGATTCCGGCAGCACAAGCAGTGTGGCCTGTCCAGCCACTGGGACAATTGCATGCCAACAGTGTCCAGCCCTGTTCTAAAGGACAGGATTTTCTAGGAAAGTTGTGTTTCCTTCCCTGAGGAAGAACTAAGAGTCTACACAACAGAAATGACAAGAATTCAGCAAAATTCCTGTTAGATGAAGAAAATGTAATGACCTTCATTGCCTAGTTTAGCAAAGCTTCCTAGAAGAAGGGAGGGCTGGTCAGAACTTAGTTCAAATAATTAAAATTTAAACTACTGTTAAACACTACAGGTAGTCTTATTAAAGTGCCAGAATCTTACAAACACTATAGAAATAGTAGCAGAGGAAAAAAAGAAAGAAAATAAAAATAATGTCCACAGTGTATGAGGCTGAGGCAGGAGGATAGCCTAAGCCCAGGAGCTGGAGGCTGCAGTGAGCTATGATCACTTTTGCCACTGTACTCCAGCCTGGGCAGCAAAGCAAGACCCTGTCTCTAACTAAATCAACTAACTAAATAAATAAATTTTAAACTATTCCATTTAGTGCTTAAGGGTGAATGCCCAATTATCCAGATTTGCATGGAATCTCACATTTCTAATTCTGCCAGAACAGCTTTCTCTTTCAATAGAAGTACCATTATGTTTGTGTAACACCTGTACGTCTTAAGCTCTTTCTCAATTTATTTTATCCTTATACTAGTCTTTTGGGTGGTAGGATAGATACTTTAACTCCCATTTCAGAGATGAGGAAACATCACGCATAAAGTGACTTTCTCTGTCATCAGTCTACTTTGTAACAATCTCCTGATAGTTGGTACACACTTGAAGAAATAAACATTTCACTTTGAGAAGAGGACGGCAATGTTCCTTTTGCTTCTTAATTAACTGCATGACCATAATTATGTTTTCCTGCAACAGCACTCAAGGACGCTTCCTGTTTGCCCTGGGTGAAGGAGTAGGAGCCTCTCTGATTAATTCAGAGAAAACCAACCTTGTCCGGCTTAAAAGTAAAAAGAAGGCATAATCAAAGAATCTGATGTCAGTAGGCCTAAAGTCTGCCCAGTTTATACTTGGCATCAGATTACACTCTTGCCAACTTGATTTAGTGCACACACTTGTGCTTTTCTTAGATTATCAAAAACCAAAAAAACTATCTTTAATAAGTTATCGTTATGAATAGCCTACTGTACTTATTAATGCTAGTCTTTTATAATCAGAGCCCAAATCCAGCCAGGGGCAGTGGCTCACACCTTTAATCTCAGCACTTTGGGAGGCTGAGGTGGGCAGATCACCTGGGGTCGGGAGTTCAAGACCAGCCTGACCAACATGGAGAAACACAGTCTACTAAAAATACAAAATTAGCCAGGCATGGTGGCTCATGCCTGTAATCCCAGCTATTTGGAAGGCTGAGGCAGGAGAATTGCTTGAACCCGGGAGGTGGAGGTTGCCATGAGCCGAGATGGCACCATTGCCCTCCAGCCTGGGCAACAAGATCACAACTCTGTCTCAAGAAAAAAAAAAACGAACCCAAATCCATACCAACAAAATGAAAGTCCTCAGAGAATGTGCAGGTAGACAAGAAGGGGAAAGGACTGGCATGGGTCAGGGTGCAGGTGTGACTGCTGGGAAGGCACTCTAGAGTGGCCTGCTCAAAGTTCTCTTTTTATCCATTTGTAAACTGAGATTTAGGTGTGAAGGGACTTGCCAAGAACTTGATAATGAACAATCAATTTATAAATTACATAAGTCATAGAAAAGTAGTTTCATGTGGAATGCCAAGCACATTACTTTAGAATGTTTTATGAATTAGGGCAAACCCTTCCTCCACCCCATTATCAAATTCACCATGAAGGGAAAATAATGGTGGGGGGTGCATAATAGAATACAAAGAACACTTAGGGGTTTTGTAGACCTGGACTGGTTCCAGGTTGGTCTGTATAAACTTTGGGCAAACTGCTTAATCTCTCCAAGTTTCAGCTTCTTCATCTGTAAAATGAGGACAATATACTCCACCACTCCCCATCAATTCTCCGAGTTCTTGTAAGATAACATAAAGTTAGGCTGGGCATGGTGGCTCATGCCTCTAATTCCAGCACTTTGGGAGGCTGAGGTGGGAGGATCACTTGAGGCCAGGTGTTTGAAGTTGTAAAGAGCTGTCACTGTGCCACTACCCTCCAGTCTGGGTGAGGGAACCAGAACCTGTCTCAAAAAAAATTTTTAAAGTAAAAATACACATATAAATGTGCACTTCCTAGCATACAAAAAGTTCTAAGTAAATATTGGTTCTCTTTTAATTTGTGTGTGTGTGTGTGTGTGTGTTTTGAGACAGAGTCTTCTCATTCTATCACCCAGGCTGGAGTGCAGTGGTGTGATCTCAGTTCACTGCAATCTCTGCCTCCCAGATTCAAGGGATTCTCCTGCCTCAGCCTCCCAAGTAGCTGGGATTACAGTTGCACGCCACCATGGCCTGGCTAATTTTTGTGTTTTTAGTGGAGACAGGGTTTCACCATGTTGGCCAGGCTGATCTCGAACTCCTGACCTATAGTGATCCACCTGCCTCAGTCTCCCAAAGTGCTGGGATTACAGGTGTGAGCCATTGTGCTTAGCACGTTTCTTAGGATACAAAACCCCACTATACCAAATAACGTATGTAGATACTTTGTCCCTGAGGAGGTGGAACATAACTCTCCCCCTTACGTGTGAGGCGGATGGATACAGTAACTTCCTTCCAAAGAGTACCATATGGAAAGGTGGGAAAAAATGGGTAATTTTTCCTCTGGAGAAACCTGAAAAACACTAACTTGGCTAGGTGATCAAGGTTAATATTGACCGTGTTGTGATGAAATAGCACTTTACCTGTTTGGTCTTCCTTCCAAAAGCCCATAACCCCAGACTAATCACGTTTTGTTTTTTTTTTTTTTTTCAAAGACATTCTAAAAAACATCTGCCCGCTGCTCCTCAAAACTGTCAAGGTCATGAAAAACAAGAAAATTCAGAGAAACTGTCAAGACCAGAGAGGTCTAAAGAAAACATGACCATTAAACGTAATGTGATATCCTCAATGTAATCCCAGAACAGAAAAAGGAAACTAGGTAAAAACTAAGCAAATCTGAATAAAGTATGGATTTTTGTTGATAAGAATGTATCAACATTCATTCATGAATTGACTAATTAAGATGTGAATAACCTAGGAAACTGAGTGTGAGGGATATGAAAACTATACTAGCTTCTCAATTTTTCTGTAAATCTAAGCTGTTCTAAAAAATTATGGTCTATTTAACACACTATAAATTACCATATTAACAAACCTACTTTAATTACTATACATTCCATTACTAACAAATTTACTTTTTTGTATCAAATATCTTTGATTCCAGCTTTATTTTTTCTTAAAGGTACTCTGTTGAGAAAATAGTCATCGAAAAAGCAAGATGATTCATAAAGGCTGAGCAGTTCAGATGAAAACGTCTGCCCAGTTCTGCCTCCTAATTACATGGTCACATACAAACCTCCTAAGCAATCTCATCTGTTAATTTCCCCACCAATAAATCCAAGAAGCTGGACTAGATTATCAATATGGTTCTTTACGGCCCTACAGGTTCACCAGGTTCAATATCATTTCTCCAAAAGCCAGAGGCACACATTTAAAATAAGAAAGAATTTTCCCACCCACACTCCCCCTGACCCTCAGCCCACCTCAGGCTTTATTTCCATTCAAAAAGTGGGCCTGGCCTTTAATCTGCCCCTGCTTCCACAGCATCCTGATGACTGACAGAGTCAACCGTGAGGAGATGCCACTAAATCAACATCCCTTCAGGGTCCCTTTCCAAAAAAGAAAAAAATCAGGCAGCTGGCCTAGAAATGAGGATTGCTGAGTTTGGTCAAAGCTGCTGCATCATCCATCATTGAGAGATAAGGGGACATTTGCCCAGGGTCAGACTGGCCAAGCAACTGTGTGAACTTACCCAAAACCCCACCTCTGCTTCCCTTTGCCTGTTTCTAAACTTAGTCGCTTTATTCATAACATGGTGCCCTCTGGCAGGGGTAGGGTGAAGGTGCGCAGGTCACCCTTTAAGGCCAGTTCACAATGGAGTCACACACCCAGACTCAGACACACACAGAGCAAGAGTGTTTTCTATTAGCCTGTGTTCATTAATATTGCCTTCTGACTGCCATGTTGTGTTTAGAAAATGGATACATTTCTACAGCAACTTCCTATCATCTAAATATGTTTTAACTTAAAACTAATTCCAAATAAACAAGATCACTTCTTCAAAGCTGACAGAGCTGAAAAAATACAAGTTGTCCATTGAGCAATGAGGGGGCTAGGGGCACCGGTTCCCCTGTGCAGTCAAAAATCTGCATGTAACTTTTGACTCCCCTACAACTTAACTAATAGCCTCCTGTTGACCAGAAGCCAAACCATTAACATAAACAGTCAATTAACAAACGCATAAATAGACAAATATCTACATATATTTATGTATTCATAATGCATTTTTCTTAATTTTTTCAATATTTCTAGGCTGCATAATGCATCTAGTTTTTTCAAATTGTTGCAAATCTCCAAAATATTTCCAACATATTTCTTGAAAAAAAATCTGTGCATCAGTGTACCCTCAAAGTTCAAACCCTTGTTCAAGTATCAACCGTACAAATCTAGTTTTATCCTTTATGAAGTAAACTCAAAACTCATTTCCCATCTACCATTTAGTCATCTGACATATATTTATGAAATGCCAACTAAACACCTGCTTGTTACTCTACTGGTACCCAGAGTACAGGAATGAATAAGACATAAGACATGTCCCTTACTCTCAAGTCAAGTTCCCAGGCTAGAAGGAGAGATAAATGTAAATAATATAAAATATAAAAAAGTAAATAAAAAGATACATGTAAATAATTATACATCATAAGTATGTAACAGTATTAAGAAAGCACTAGAAGATTCATAGCAGCATTATCCTCAATAGCTAAAAGGTGGCAACAGCCCAATGTCCATCAACAAATGAATGAATAAACAAAATGTGGCAATCCATACATACAATGGAGTATTATTCAGCCACATAAAGGAATGAAATTCTGATACATGCCACAATATGCAAGTTCCTTGAAAACATTATGCTAAGTGAAATAAGCCAAAGGCCGAATATTGTATTATTTTACAAATATGAGCCAAATTCATATAAACAAAGTATAATAGCCAGGGGCTCCCAAAGGGGAAGAGTTATTGTTGAATCAGTATAGAGCTTTTATTTGGGATGATGAAAAATTCTAGAAACAGATAATGTTGACAGTGCACAACATTAGGACAAGTGCACAATAAACTTAATGCTACTGAATAGCACACTTAAAGATAGTTAAAATGGTAACTTTTGTTATGTATATTTTACCACAATTTTTTTTAAAAACACACCCTACTCTAAAAAAAAAAAGAAAGAAAAGAAAAAAAATCAGAAAAGTATCAAAGATTGAAGATGGGATTTAAGAAGTTTTGTTTTACATTTTTGGATAGGTAATATACTACATGATTCAAAAATCAGAATGACATAGAAAGATAAATATGGAGAAGTCCCACCCTGGGTCCTATCTCCACCCATGTCCTTCCCACCCACCCCCTGCGTCCACACTTGTCCATCAGAGACCATTGTTACTGCTTTCTTCTTTATTCTGCCAGTGTTTCTTTAGCAAACAGCAGCAAATCTCTTTTTCTCTTTCTAATGCAAAAGGTGGTATATTCATTGTTTAGCACCTTGCCTTTCATTTAAGTCTTGAGGAGTCTGAAATCTTGAAACGCCAAACTCAAATGGGATAATTTCATACATTTGTAGAAGGGACAGACATTTTCTTTACCCAAGTAGCACTTTTTAACAAGTGCAGAGAAGTTCATTTTCAACTTCATTAACAAAAAAAAAAAAAAAAAAAAACTTTTAAAGGAAAGAAAAGAAAGAGAGAAAAGAAATTTTAACTTCAAGAAGCATTAAGGATGGCTGACTTGCCCTGGGGGAAGAGTTTACAATGTGTAAAGCTCCTCTTTCAAAGCAGCCTTATTTCCATAGGCAGCGAAGAGATTACCACCTTGTAAAAGAAAGGAAGAAATGCAACCTCCCCACCTTTGAGTTATCCATCCCAGAAAAGGGAACCCTTGGTTGGGGGTGGCCTCTAGATGACCACTGCTCAGCTACAAGGGCAAAGCTGTGTTCTTTTAAATTTAAGGAAATTCACTGAGCATCCCAGGGGGTTGTATCTTGAACTCTATGAACCTATTACATCTCTATGTCTCCTTCTCTTCTCCTCACCCTCATCTCACAGAAAGATAAGCAAAGAAAAAGCAAAATCCCTGCCCACCATCTTCCCAACCTATTTTTGGTCACAATAATTTATAGCTTTGGCTATTTTAAAAAGGAAAAAAAGAGACACCTGTCACCAGAAAGTCAACAGCTGCCTTTTAAGGTTCTATAAAAAAAAAACAGCGTGTTCTATCTTCTCAGGATAAATCCAAAATTTAGAAATGTGATGATTACAGATTAACTTTATTATAATATTAAATAAATGTATGTATATTTAGTTTAATATCATAGATTACATCTATTATCTATACTAATCTATAATAAATACATTTGTTATAGATTAAATTTAGACTTACATTAAGATTAAAGGTAGATAATATATATTAAAATAACCTGGTTTCAATTTTTTTAAAAATCCTAAACACTTCAGCATTTGCATTCACCCAAGTCCTTTGTTCAATACTTTTATTCAAGTTTTTTTTTTTTTTTTTAATAATTTCTTATGTTTTAAACACTGGAGACAACAGTGAACAAGGCAAACACATGAATTCCATGTCCTGAGGCTGGCTTCGGTGGCTCATGCCTGTAATCCCAGCACTTTGGGAGGCAGCGGTGGTAGGAGCACTTGAGCCCAGAAGTTTGAGACCAGCCTGGGCAACACAGGGAGACCCTGTCTCTACAAAAAAATAACAAATTAGCCAGGCATGGTGGTGCATGCCTGTGGTCTCAGCTTTCAGGAGGCTGAAGCAGGAGGATGGCTTGAGCCTGGGAAGCAGAGGCTGCAGTGAGCCATGATTGCACCACTGCACTCCAGTCTGGATGACAAAGACCTCATCTCAAAAAAAAAAAAATACCTTGTCCTCATAGAGTTAGCAATCTGGATGGAGAGACAGACAATCAGACAATAAAGAAGTAAACAAATACATTCAGACAGTGACAAGAACTATAGAAGAATAAAATAAACCAGGACAAAGGGATTGGAAATGAGGAACCCCCTTTCGATAGGACCAGCAGGAAAGGTCTCTGTGAAGAGGTCGCCAAACCCATAAAGGGAGGAGAACAAGATTAGGGTGAAAAGAATTCTATCCAGAAGAACCAGCAAGTAAACAGAGCCTAGGAGGAAATGACAGAGAACAGTGTGGCTGGCCAAGCGGGCAAGCAGCCACTTCAGCAGCGCAATCTCTACTGGTACGTATGAGACCTCAGGAACTCCTGGTAGTACTAATGAAGATTACAATATTGGCTCTTGGTGAAAATGACTCTCAAAAGAAGAAAGAAACTTTAAAAAAAAGGTCAAAAGGCAGTTTACAGGCAGGATGAATGAAGATAAGCTCAGTTTAGGCAGGTGCCCGTATAATATTTCTTTTTTAGAGATTCGGAAGGTTGATGACACGCACTGCAATGATTAACAATCTATTGCTCAAGAGTATGGCTAGGCATGATGGCTCACACCTGTAATCCCAGCATTTTGGGAGGCTGAGGAGGATGGCTTGCTTGAGGACAGGAGTTCAAGACCAACCTGGCCAACATGGTGAAACCTCGTCTCTATTGAAAATACAAAAATTAGCCAGGCGTGGTTGTGCCTATCTGTAATCCCAGCTATTCAGGAGGCTGAGGCACAGGAATTGCTTCAGCCTTGGAGATGGAGGTTGCAATGAGCTGAGATAGCGCCACTGCATTCCAGCCTAGGTGACAGAATGATACTGTCTTACAAAAAAAAAAAGGACATGCCAAATCTTTTTTTTTTTTTTTTTTTTTGGAAAAAAAGAAAAAAAAAAGAATGAAGGAGAGGAAGAGGGAGAGAGACCGGGAGTGTTGCTTTATTGCCCAGGCTAGAATGCAGTCTAAAAATGGGTATTGAAAACCTCTTTTATACCAATAATTGTGCCTAATAATGGAGACAGGAAAAAAATGAGAGAAGAAAATAACAAACAAGCAGCCAACGAATATTTCACTTAAACCTGTGAGTAGGTGTGACGTGATACTGATAAGAGTGTATATTTTATGTATTTAAAGTGGAGAGTTCTATAAATGTTTATTAAGTTTACTTGTTCCGGATCTGAGTTCAAGTCCTGGATATCCTTGTTAATTTTCTGTCTCGTTGATCTATCTATGATTGATGTTGAAGTCCCCCACTATTATTGTGTCGGAGTCTAAGTTTCTTTATAAGTCTTATGTATCTGGGTGTTCCTGTATTGGGTGTGTATATATTTAAAATTGTTAGCTCTTCTTGTTGCAGTGATCCTTTTACCATCATGTAATGACCTTCTTTGCCTCTTTTGATCTTTGTTGCTTTAAAATCTATTTTATCAGAGGTGAGAATGGCAACTCCTGCTTTTTATTTATTTATTTATTTATTTTTGCTCTCCATTTGGTTGGTAAATCTTTCTCCATCCCTTTGTTTTGAGTCTTTGTGTATCCTTGCATGTGAGATGGGTCTGGAAGCAGCATACTGATGGGTTTTGGCAGTGTCTTTTGATTGGGGGATTTAGTCAATTTAAATTTAGGATTAATAATAATATGTGTGAGTTTATTGCTGCCATTTGATGTTAGCTGGCTGTTTTGCCCATTAGTTAATGTAAATTCTTCATTATGTTGATGCTCTTTACTTTTTGGTATATTTTTGCAAAGGCTAATACTGGTTGTTCCTTTCTATGTGTAATGCTTCTTTCAGAAGGTCTTGTAAAGCAGGCCTGGTGGTGATGAAATCTCTGAGGACTTGCTTGTTCACAAAAGATTTTATTTTTCCTTCACTTGTGAAGCTTAGTTTGGCTGGATATGAAATTCTGGGTTGAAAGTTCTTTTCTTTAAGGATGTTGAATATTGGCCCCCACTCTCTCCTGGCTTGTAGGGTTTCTGCTGAGAGATCTGCTGTGAGTATGATACGCTTCCCCTTGTGGGTAACCTGACCTTTCTCTCTAGCTGCCCTAAGTATTTTCTCCTTCATTTCAACCCTGGTGAATCTAACGATTATGTGCCTTGGGGTTGCTCTTCTTGAGGAATATCTTTGTGGTGTTCTCTGTATTATCTGGAGTTGAATATTGTCCTGCCTTGCTAGGTTTGGAAAGTTTTCCTGAATAATATCCTGAAGAGTATTTTCCAGCTTGGATTCATTCTCTTCGTTGCATTCAGGTACACCTATCAAATGTAGATTAGGTCTTTTCAAATAGTCTTGTATTTCTTGGAGACTTTGCTCATTCCTTTTTATCCATTTTTCTCTAATCTTGCCTTCTCGTTTTATTTCATTAAGTTTGTCTTCAACCTCTGATATCCTTTCTTCTGCTTGATCAATTCGGCTGTTAAAACTTGTGCATACTTTGAGAAGTTCTCGTGTTGTGTTTTTCAACTCTGTTAATTCACTTATATTCCTCTCTATAGTCTATTCTTGTTAGCATTTCATCAAATCTTTTTTCAAAGTTCTTCATTTCTTTCAATTGGGTTAGAACAAGTTCTTTTAACTCTCAGAAGTTTCTTATTATCCACTTTCTGAAGCCTACTTCTGTTAATGGAACACACTCGTTCTCCATCAGGCCTTGTGCCGTTGCTGATGAGAAACTGTGATCCCCTGTAGAGGGAGAGGCGTTCTGATTTTGGGTATTCTCAGCCGTTTTAGGCTGGTTTCTTCCCTTTGTTATAAATTTATCCATCTGTTGTCTTTGTAATTACCGACTTTCTAATTAGGTCTCTGAGTGGACATTGATTCCCAGCGCCAGAATCTGAGCAACCCACTGCGCCAGCTAAAACAGCGGCATTAAGATTGATGGTGCTTTTCTGCCCGGGAATCTCTGGTCTGGCTTCCTTCTTGAGTCCGTCCTTCAATCAGCTGAATAGGTGACTCTGCCTTCCCGGAGCTCCAAACGTCAGCCAAAAGGGAACCCAGGCCCATTTACTCTGCACCAAGAACCACCACGCCGAGGCACCAGCAAAACCGCCACGCTGGCCACAAGAGTCGCACTGGCTACCCGTGGGCCTCCTCTGCTGGGAATCTCCTGGTCCCTGAGCAACAAAAATTCGTTTGAAAGTGTGGTGTCCTCTCATCCTCTGTGCTTTCACTGGGAGCTACAATACCGACCCGCTAGTGATCAGCCATCTTACACATCTAACTGCATAACTGTTCAGCCTTCTGACGAATTAAAAATTGAAAAAGCAGAAAACAAACTTCAAAACTTTTTCTGCATTTTCAGACGAGAAACAAGTAATCTTTTCCCTAGAGTATATCACTCAGCTTCAGCTCTTCAGAATTCCTCAGTTTTCTGAAGTTGCTCTAGAAAACTATTCACCTGAACACATCTGTGGCAGGTGCTGGGAGAGGGAGACTTGCAAGCTGCAAAGCAAGTATAATCAAAGGCTGTGTGTGTAGGGGGGGTGATGGATGGGGTATGTTTGCAACAAGTGTGCAAAACGTGTGTGTGAGGGCTGTGGCACATGGGATGTGTGTGGGGAGTGCTGTGTGTGTAGGGGGTAATATATGGTGTATGTTTGCAACACATGTGCAGTATGTGTGGTGTGTGTGAGAGATGTGGAGGGTGCTGTGGGGGGTGGTATGTCAGGGTGTGCATAATGTATGTAGTATGGTATGTGTGTAAATGTGGAGGAGGTGTGTGTGGTATGTGTGGTATAGTATAGATGGGGGCATATGTGTGGAGGATGTGGTATATGTATGGTGTGGTGTGTGTTGTATGTTTATGTGTGTGTGTGTGGATGTAGAGGGGTGTGCATGTGGTATTTGTGATGTGGTATGTGTGTGTGGTGTGTGTGTAAATGTGAAGGGGTGTGTGTATGTGGTATATGTGGTATAGTGTAGATGGGGCATGTGGGTGTGGGCATGTATGTGGAGGGTGTGGTATATGTGTATAGTGTGGTCTGTGTTGTATGTGCATGTGTGTGTGAATGTAAAGGGGTGTGTATGTGGTATATGTGATGTGGTATGAGGGGGTATGTGATATGGTATGTGTCTAGCATGTTTGTGTGTAGTGTGTATGTAAATGTGGAGGGGCCTGTGTGGTATGTGTGTGTAGTATGGTGTGTGAATGTTGAGGGATGTGGTGTGTGTTATATGTTTGTGTGAGCAGTGTGTGTAAATGTGGAGGGGAGTGTGGTGTGTGTGGTATATTTGTGTGTGCATGTAGGGTGGTGTGTGTGAATGTGGATGGGTGTTGTCTGTGGTATGTTTGTGTGTCTACACATGTGTGGTGTGTGTGAATGTGTTGGTGTGTGGTATGTATGGTAAGTTTGTGTGTGTGTGTATAGTTTGGTGTGTGTGAATGTGGATGGGTGTGGTGTGTGGTATGTTTGTATGTGTGTGTAGTATGGTGTGTGAATGTGGAGTTGTGGTGTGTGTGGTATGTTTGTGTATGTGTGTAGTGTGGTGTGTGAATGTGGAGTTGTGTGTGGTATGTTTGTGTGTGTAGTGTGGTGTGTGAATGTGGAGTTGTGGTGTGTGTGGTATGTTTGTGTATGTGTGTAGTGTGGTGTGTGAATGTGGAGTTGTGTGTGTGATATGTTTGTGTATGTGTGTAGTGTGGTGTGTGAATGTGGAGTTGTGTGTGTGATATGTTTGTGTATGTGTGTAGTGTGGTATGTGAATGTGGAGGTGTGGTGTGTGTCGTATGTGTGTGTATAGTGTGGTGTGTGTCGTATGTTTGTGTGTGTATAGTGTGGTGTGTGAATGTGGAGGGGTGTGGTGTGTGTGGTATGTTTGTATATGTGGTATATGAAATGTGAAGGGTTATGGTGTGTGTGTGCTGTGGTATGTATGTAGTGTGTTTGCATGTGGCATGTATGTGAATGTGTGGGGGTATGTATGTAAGTGACCGAGGCAGGATGTTGACTGAGAGTAAGGAGCTTCATTTAAACAGTCTTCATTTAAACTGAATGTTGAGGTGAGTTGAACCATTCCCAAGCCCCCCGCTTTGGCAATGCCATTAACCTGGTACTTCAGACTCCAACCCGTTTCTTGCACTACAGTAAACTATGCAAGGGGAGGTGGGGGTGTGAGAAGGCAGGAGGGAATGAGGGGTCCTGGCTCACATGTCTGAGCACTGCCCTCAGGGAGGACAGCCTAGTGTATTCTACTCTTCACACTCCCAAGGCTCACTCCCCTCACGCATACTGCCCTTCCTGCTTCCACCCCTGGAAGGCAGGCTGCCTCCAGCAACCTAGACAGACCCAGGCAAGTCCTGGTATTCTCCCAGGCTAGAGACAGACTGAAGAGTTCAGGTCTCACTAATATGTGGATATAATAGCTTTGCAATGGCTGCAGTCAACTTCAAGAAATCTCAGTGTAGGGTCAACTGCCCTTTCCACAGACCAGGCACAAATCAGCAGCAGAGGTTCCTCACATTCTGGGATTGTTATAAAGACTGACAAATTTAAGCCTTCATCCATCTTGGGTAATATCTATAGCAATGTAATTTAATTCTTTGAAATAGAAAAACTAAATAAAATAAACAAATAGAAGAGAACTACCCCAAAATAAAAAGCTACAATCAGAGAAGACAACAAAGATGAAAAGCTGTACCCTATTGCTGATTAACAGTGCAGGGCCGACCTCAGCAAGGGCTTTCAAACTGGATTCTGTGGGCTAGACCTGCCAATACCCTAGTCCTGCCGCTACTCACTACTTGGTGGCTGCAGCTGAAATCCCCAGATGTGCATTACTGAGAGAACACGTGCTCTGTCCTGGTCTTTTAAAACTGTAGTCCTGAGCAAGTTCACACACGTCAAGCTATCTAAGTGGATTTCCAGTACCCATAGGTTGAACTCAGTAAGATCCTGGGAAAGGCTCGGGGTCATCACCCCATGCGGGTTCTTGACCAAAAGTGAGTCGAGCAGTAACAAAGGAACCCCTGACCTGATCGGGCACATTGTGATAACACAGCTCCACAGTGTCACGCTTCAGAGAGTTCTGGTTTTAGTACTTGATAGTTAGGGGTGCTTCTGTGACCTTCAAACTAGAACTTTTTTAAAAAGTAAATTTAAAAAGAAAACTTGCTGATAGAGGCGATAAGATCAATAGGCCTTAAGTTGAATTGAACCAAACTGGCCAATTATGTTCACAAAATGGATTGATTTGATAAGCCACATGTTGCATATACTTAATTAAATTCTAAAGACGTAGAATTCAATTAGATGCCCAGGCTGATATAAGGCTATAACTATCATCCATAACTATAGATTTCACATTTGGGAGTCAATAAAAGTTGAGCTGATTCACTTCCTAATAAATAAATAAATGTTTTAAAGGTAAATATATAAAATATGTATGAGATTTGCATTTGTAGTATTTAGCTATCATTCATTCATATTCTATTTATTAAGATTCATAGTAAGCCTTTCTTTGACAAAAAAGGATAAAGAAATAAGGATTAGAAACGCCTGTCCAAGGGTGCCTGTCAGACTCTTGGGTATCTCAAGCTGTGAGACTTAATTACACAAGCTAATTGTAGAGGGCCTACAGCAAGCTTACCATACTTTGCAGAGAGGGGCACTGGGCACATCTTGGGGTCCCATAGCTCTCAGAGTGCCTGCTAGACTTCATTGACTTTAACCTAACATAGGGGTGACTCAAATATTCAGGAGGGCCAGACGCAGTGGCTCATACCTATAATCTCTGCACTTTGGGAGGCCCAGGCAGGTAGATCACTTGAGGTTAGGAGTTTCAGACCAGCCTGGCCAACCTGGTGAAAGCCTGTCTCTACCAAAAATACAAAAATTAGCTGGGTATAGTGGTGCACGCCTATAATCTCCGATACTCAAGAGGCTGAGGCAGGAGAATTGCTTGAACCTGGGAAGCAGAGGTTGCAGTGAGCCAAGATCATGCCACTGCACTCCAGCGTGGGTGACAGTGACACTCCATCTCAAAAAAAAAAATTCAGGAGGGAGGAGATAATCACATCACACTCAAGTCGCATGCTCACAACTTTCGATCCGAGTTAGCTCCTTCTTCTTCTTTTTTTAATTGAGACAGTTTCACTCGTTACCCAGGCTGGAGTGCAATGGTGCGATCTCGGCTCACCGCAACCTCCACCTCCTAGGCTCAGGCAATTCTCCTGCCTCAGCCTCCTGAGTAGCTGGGATTACAGGCATGCACCACCATGCCCAGCTAATTTTTTGTGTTTTTAGTAGAGACGAGGTTTCACCATGTTGACCAGGATGGTCTGGATCTCTTGACCTCGTGATCCACCCGCCTCGGCCTCCCAAAGTGCTGGGATTACAGGCGTAAGCCACCGCGCCCGGCCCCAGCTCCTTCTTTAGTTTCAGGGCTTTCTCTCCCACATGCACCTCTAATTCGTTCACTTATGCTTTCCACCTGGATACAGTTTTCCCCCCATGTGTATATATGTAGGTAGCTTTCTTGCACACCTTCTTCCTCCTTTACTATAGCTCTGAATATGTGCAACTTTTTGAAATGAGCAGAGTTGTGAGAAAATTAAAATAGAATCCTGGAGGGGATTTGCCTAAAGGATGCTAACTACTCACCCAAGTAAATTTCTAACCTTTCTAGATTTTTTTTTTCTTCAGCCTAGAGTGATCCAGCTCTCTGGACCAGAAGGAAGCGAAAGTCATATTAAAATATCCATGTGAATATTTGCCACACTAGAAATTGGAACTAGAATGAATCCACTTTGAAGCACATGAGTAACATTTTAAAACCTGATTGTCACATACATACTTCAAATATATTTCATTCATTTGGAATTTGTCCAATTTCCTTGCTTCAAACATCTTTGTCAAAGTTCATTTATGCTGAGAACCAACACCAGGCACCTGACAACCCCCTATGCAAGTGTTCTAGGAAGGCAAGAGAGCTAAGACAGATGGGGGAAGTGAGCAGACATACAATGTGGCAGAATACAACCACTGCCATGAGGGGCCTGGGTTCAGTTGCTGGGGTCTTCAGGAGTCAGAGACGATGCCTGGCCATGGACCCGGCCACCACTACACAGTGACTAGAGTCTTTGATTTGGACCTTATGGAAAGAGGAATGAGTATTTCTAGAGGCAAAGTTGAAGGAGTAGACATTCCAGGTAAAAGCTACCGGAGACAGCAGCAGACAAAGCCATCAAGAAAAGAAAGACAAAGGCAATACAAGCAATTGCCACTAACCAAGCATCTATTTTAGTCAAAGCATCAGGAGAAGTCCTGGAGAAAACAGGGATTCAGAGCCAGTTTCTAGTCTCTACCTTGACTTCTGGTAAGGGGCACCATCAAAGAGCTCCACCCTCCCTCTCACACGCAGAAGTGGCCAGCTCTCCTTTCCTGCCTGCTCCTCCTGGGAGGGAAGAAGAATACTAGAGAGCAGGAGCTGCTTGACTTATCTTGCCTATATCCTCTGTACCAGGGACTCAGTAAATTGTGTGTTTCACAAATGTTATAAAGGGGACACTTGTGGCAAAAGACAGTGTGAAAGGGTGGGGATCTGGTGCACAGGTACTGAAAGGCCTTACGGAGGGGTACCCCAGCTCTCTGCACATGGAGAAGATTCCCACAAGTGTGAATCATGTGAGAAACATTGGGACCATTTCTTTTTCTTTTTTTATTGAGATGGAGTCTCACTCTATCACCCAGGCTGGAGTGCAGTGGCACGATCTTGGCTCACTGCAAACTCCGCCTCCTGGGTTCAAGCTATTCTCCTGCCCCAGCCTCCCAAGTAGCTGAGACTATAGGCATGCGCCACCATGCCTGGCTAATTTTTGTATTTTTAGTAGTGACGGGGTTTCACCATGCTGGCCAGGCTGTTCCCGAACTCCTGACTTTGTGATCTGCCCGCCTCGGCCTCCCAAAGTTCCGGGGTTATAGGCAAGCCACTGTGCTCGGCAGGACCATTTCTTAAAATGCATTGAAAAAATGCAGGATTAAGGTGCCTGAAGTTTAGTCTGTATAGGATGTAAAGCCATTAGAGGTTCTGAAGATAAGAAGAGATTTCACCAAAATTGTCCATTTTTCATGGAACAAACACTGAGTGAATGCCTGGGGTGCAGTGGGGAAGAGGACAGGCCTGGCCCATGTCCTCATAGGGTGTACCGGCTACTGGATAAGAAGCTTAGGAGGAAGGCCTGGCGATGGAAGAGCTTGGAGCTAGAGAAAGTCGTTAGGAGTTGCTTAGGAAAACAGAAAGAAAGCTACCAGTGCAATGCAAAAAGAATAGGTAGACAGGCGGGTGACCCCATTAGCCAAACTCAAATGACAAATGACAGTAGGAGAACTCTTAGGTAAAGGAGAGCAAAGTCCAAATAATGTGGGAGGTTTATATGTCACCTGCTTTGTTTAAAAGTCTTAAGAAATTAAAAAGATTTAAAGTACCAGGAACATTGTGAATATAACTTTAGAGTTGTCAATCCCCCCATCTTTAGCTGCATATAATTTGGAAGATTCAGTAGTAGATAATTTCACATGAATGGTCTGCTCAAATAGTATTGTAACAAAAATGACAGTTGCCATTGTCTCAAATAATTTTTTTTTAGATATATCTTGCTCTGTTGCCCAGGCTGGAGTATAGTGGCATGCTTTTGGCTCACTGCAACCTCCGCCTCCCAGGTTCAAGCAATTCTCGGCCTCCCAAGCAGCTAGGATTACGGACATCCACCACCACGCCTGGCTAATTTTTGTATTTTTAATAGAGATGGGGTTTCACCATGTTGGCCAGGCTGGTTTCAAACTCTTGACCTCAGGTGATCTGCCCACCTCAGCCTCCCAAAGTGCTGGGATTACAGGCGTGAGCCACTGCACCCAGCCTGTCTCAAATAATTTTGGATCCACCAACTCCGAAAGAACATGTAGAATGGTAAGGAAGCAGAGAGAGAAATCACTCAGAAGGAAGAGAAATCAAGTCAGACGTGATTGTGACCAAGTCCCAGTGAAATACACTGGGGACATTGCAGATAATAAACATGACTTGGAGTGCAGTGTGTTGCTATCTCTTAGTACATTTTCCAAATTACACTCAAGTGCCATAAACTATCACTGAGCCTGAAAGAAGAGACCTTAGACATTTTAAGCTTACTGTGATACACCCAGCCCCAGGGTGATGAGGTAACTTTGCTCTGTTGTCAAAGTAGAGAAGCCATGAGGAACAAGGCTGCCTTCCAGTACAATATTCTTTTCCCACTATAGCACCATGCCTGAGTACAGCGTGGACCAGCCAGGACACTGCCTTCACCTCAACAAACTAGAAAGAGGGAAGTAATTTCTCCATTATGTGTACCACCCAAACCCCGAAGTCACTTTGATGGTACATGGCAAAGGTCGTATGTTCTTCCCTCTTTTTATTTGTATCTATTTTTGGCGGGGAGATGAGGTGGAGATAACTCCTGGGAGGTCAGAGGAAGAGAGAAGGTGTCTTCTACATACAAACATAGATGATAAAAGGGTATCTGAAGTTAAATGACGTTGAGAATCTCAACCCCACAAGGCAAATGTATTAAATTATCATAATTGCAAGCTGATTAGATAGGGGTGCTTGGGGGAAATAGAGCTGCTTCTTTCCTTGACATAGTTTCCTCCTTACTACAAAATAAAGATTATACCAGAAGTCACTAATCAACTACTGAGTTGTTATCTGGAGAAGTCAGTCCTACCATCCATACAAGGGAGGAAAAAGAAAAAAGAAGTCACCCATCAGTCTTGGCTGAGTCTGCTAGAACACATGCATTAAACGTTTACACGCAGCATGTTTGCGTCAATCTGAATTAAGTTTCTGCTGTCCCCAGAATGCAGCACGTTCCATGCTCAGAGGAATCAGACACCTTCGCGAGAAGGAAGTGGAAGCTGTGAGAAAGTAAGGAGCAGTTTGGATGAGGACTGTTATTCTGAACTGAAGAGGCCAGAAGTGGCTCATCGAGGGTCACAAAACCAGTGAGTGACTTTACTGCAAGCTTCAGATGTCTTCTGATGCTGGAGAAATAACCTTTCTGGATTCACAGGATTATAAACTGCAAGGGATCACAAGCCTGAAGGATATCTAACCGTAAAGTTTTCTCATTTCTAATGCTAAAAGTATGCAAGAACATAAAGCATAGTCATCAAAATTTAAATCCACGAACTGCATGTATTTTAGTGGAGACAGTCTTATGTATTTTCCTAAAGTATAATTTTTCTTCTTCCTCATTCAACCACCCGTCAAAAAATAAAGCAGGAAATTCTTCAATTTGATACTTATATTTCCAGCCAAGCTTAGTGTTTTAATGACAATTCTAGCGCAATGTGTGAAAAACTGAATCTCATAGTCAAGCTTTATAAGCCTAAAGTTTGGAATTGAAAGTTGCATTTTTTCCTAGTTTAAAATGTTTTCCATATTAATTTTACTCAAAATTCAAGGAGTGCCTGTGAACAAACAGAAAATCTAAACCTGATTGATTTTGCAAGTTATTGGAAGATTTGAACAAAAAGTTCTCTTGAAATTAAACACCTGGTTTGACAGCTTCACTAATTACAGTCCACTCTACAGAGGAAGGCCAAGGCCTGTGGCCAAGCAGACAGATTAGCCACAGTTACTCAATAAGACAACTATTTAGTAGAGACAAACCCTGGGAGAGAAACCTAAGAAGTCATGTGCATATCCAAACAGGCTGCCACAGTGTAAAGAAATCCTCTTAAGTCACTTTCGGCTTCATTAGCACATGAAAACAGGGTAATTGAACATTCTTCAGCCTTCCATCAAGTGCCAAAATCAATCATTCATGGAAATTAAGTTTTGATAAGAGGTGTTTAAACACTGTCAAAGACTTCTTGAATGTGTCATTCTTTCAGCCTTAAGAAGACTGCAGCCAGCATTTAACTGTATGAAAGAAAGGAGAATTAAAGGTATCAGACCTGTTGTAAACTTACTACATTATTAGAAGAACTATGTATTAGAAGAGGAAATCTAGCAAAGAGTTCATTATTTCCAAAAAAATACTTATTTTGGGAAGCTGTTCCCCTTTCCACAAATATATCATTTTTAACAGTTGTTTTGATCAACTGATAAGGATAATTTTTAACAAAACATCTATTCCAAGAAATGGTAGTTTTATGCTGACAATACACTTTATTCGTGAAATGCCAAAATGTATAAAATGGAAGTGGATGTAACTTTTGATGACTGTAATATGTTAAAATGCTTTTTAATATAATCATAAAAGCATGTGTCATACATACCATTATCATCATTACTATCCCTCCTCAAAAAAATTAATCCATATTTTGTGTTTTGAAATCCATTACACCTCCACAAGCAAAACTTATCCTTTTTTTTCAGGTAAATTACATTCTGAACTGTAGAAAAAACAGAATATAAGCCACTACAAAATCACTTGGCTCTTTTGTCAAACTATATTCTTCCAGCCTGCAAACATTTGCAAAGCATCAAGAAGTCACTCAGGTTATGCTTATCTTTGGTGCCACAAATAGCAGTCTTTCAAACAATATTAGTCAATAGTTACATTCATTATTGCCAAATAAAAGGATTCTAAACCAAGAGGCTCTGATGAAAGATTAACGATCTGTTTCAATATTTATGTTAGCATATATGTTACTGTTTTTTTCTACCCCCAATAGCTCACATTTATCGTATCCATGGATAGATACACACATTCTATCTCAGAAGCACCTGGGAAGCTCCCCCAAGCAGCTTTCTATCTAGATGCCTATCAAAAACTTGGTTACAATGAGAGAGTGGAGAGGTCAGGCTTCAGAGAGCCAAGACAGCCCCTTTCCCTTTTCAGGTAGGTTAGCCCCCTGGGAACCTTTGATCTGATGATCAGCAAACACACACTCCCATATTTTGTACTCTCAGATATAGATTTCAGAAAAGGGCAGGGGGGAGAGCATTGCCCACAAAAACAAAATGACTCTTTGCAAAACAGTCCATATACCTACACAAGGAAAGGTGACCCCTTCCTCCATCTGTCACTCCTCTGCTGATTCACCACTCACTCTCCCTTTGGAGAAGGAAGCCAACTGCAATTAAAGCAACAATGCTGGAATACAGACACACAAAGCTGTGCTGCCTTGAGAACCGAGTACACTCATGTCCAAAAATTAGCAAGATCTGGACCTGTGGTGAAAGTCTGTGCTCCTTTCAGATGCTTTATATTCCAAATAAACCACCTAAAAAACGTTTGATTGGAGCTATCAGACAAGAATAAATAGCACATGCATTACTAGGAGGCCTTCTTCGCAAGTGGTCAAAAGAAATACCTAACCAATTTTGCCTAGAGAATGGTCTGAAAATCCAATTAATCCAACTATAAAAGAAGAAAAATAGTAACAACGGCAAGGGCCAGAAGTATGTTACCAGCCCCAAATAAAGGTAATGCAGGAGCTAATTTTTAAAAATGTCTAAGAATAGTAAGGAAGCAAGGTAGAGTATGCAAATGAAATAAAACTAGCAGACTACAGCAGGGCCCACTTAGCACCCAATAAACCTTCAGTCTGTGGGTGAAGCCTCCCTCTTCTTTCTAGTCATCTCTTTCCCTTCCTTTCCCCGAGTGTTAACTAAATTATTTAAAACATCCTGAATGTAGGAAGCATGACGCATAGTAGTCAGTCTCTGAAGACCTGCCAGGGAAGATCCTGATTTGAGTTTATAGTGCCAGTATAATTGTCCCTAATGCCCCCTTTAAGTCTTAAAAGTCTCCTGTTTTGGACAATACTTTATAGGGTCACTTTATTCATAATATGCATGCTTGTGCATGATAAGTGAAGGAATCAATGATTCCTTATCTTAAATTCCAACTCTCTGTTCCTATGTATGTCTACAAAGGTATTCTCTGACTAGGTATATTTTGGTCTTTATTAACTTGGAATAAATCAACTTACATAAAAAGAAAAGGAACAAAAATAATCACAAACTAATAACATTGCATTATAATAAAGTAAAAACTCATAAACGCCATAATATAAAATCCTGCTGAATGCTTCAAAAAAGAATGGCCAACTCTGTTTCTCTTCTCTCAGTTACACACAGTTGGGAACCTGGTCAAGCGAAGCTCAGAACAGAAAAGGATAAAGAGTTGAGAAAAATAGGACCTTGAACCAGCGACCACACTCTCTATAGGTAAACACAGAGTAACTAGGGCCAATCCTCGATAAGTTATAACATAGAATGAACTGAATGCCTCAAATATCATTTTTTCTTCTCATGGGCAAAGGCAATAAGAAAAGAAATCTCAAGATATTTATAAAACAACTATGATGTAAAATCACATCTGATGAGGATAATAAAAATATTTTCTAAGGTTGCATAAAGCAGAATACGTTTTAAAAATCTTAAGATTTAGACATCTTTCTACTTTTTAACATTAAAACTCATTTCTAATATTAGATGCCTTAAGCTTGAAAGAATGCAAAATAAATTTCCAATTAAACTATGACAATCCTACTTTTTATCACTCCCCAAAATAAACATACTATGAAATCCCTTATCATCACCCATAGCCACCATTATCTAACCTTGTCCCAGCAACATCAACAAGGTAAATGTTTATAAGCAATTCTCTCAGAAGTTAAACATTACATTAAAAAATTAAAACACCACTGAGAACCTAGTGATGACCTGAAGGCATTTTAAGAGCAGCAAGGGTTAGAAGGGCAGCTCTCAAATAACACCCATTGTTCTATCTCTGCTTAATGACAAAAGGAAAAAAGAAAGCGATTACCTGGCCTTACCTCTACATCTCAATTCAACTGCTACTTAAGAAAACAAAAAACCTCATTTTTTTTGCAACCCAACACTCTCCAGCTTAGTCAAGCTCCTTTTTTTTTTTAATCTAAATTAACTTTTCCAACTTTGTTCACACACTGAAATTCAGGGCAGCCAAATTCAACAGCAGGTTTCAAGTTAGTTTGGTATCAACCACATAATGCATTTCAATGAAGATCCAAAAACAAAATAGAGAAACTATTAAATATTTCCAGTTTCAAATCTACAAAAAGTTATTGTGGATATTAGCTCAAAAAATAATTTTCATAATGTTTTCTCACTTTTTAAAAAGTATATCTACTGACCCTACAATCCACAGAGGAGAGCAAAACACCAAGAACAACCAAGACAATTTTGGAAAACAGCTGGAAAGTCACTCTATCAGATATCAAGGAATAAAGCAATTTACTCCAGTGTAATGGAACAAGGATAGTGGAACAAAGACAAAATAGACCAATGACAATAAAAGAGACATACAAAAGTATACAACAACCTAATACATGATAGAGATGGCATTGTAAACATGTAAGGAGAGGATGAGCTACTTAACAAAAGGTGCCTAAATACTTAGTTATCCACTTGGTAGAAAAAAACAGCTTTCTATCTCACAACAACAACAAAAATACATTTTAGGTAAATTAAAAACTCAGCAAAATTGTATGAAACTTTTAGAATATATGGATAAATATATCTACAACTTTTAAATGAGAATGTTTTAAAAGACAAAAAGATAAACTCTACAAGATTAATACATTTCATTGTATTAAGAAGATTCTGCATTTTGAAGACACCATAAACAATGCAACGTTAAACCAAAGATTAGGGCTATATTTTTACAGCAAACATACCAGTCAGGAATTAGAATCCAGACTAGACATGGAATGATAAATTGTTAATAAAAAACAAATCTCCCAAAATAAAAAAGAGCAAGTGTAAGAACAAGCAATTCACAGCAGAGGAAAGCCAGGTGACCAACAGTGAAAAGATGCTCAATTTTCACTAAGTCAGGAAAACATAATTTAAAAATGAGTCACCATCTTAGACCCAGCTGAAGTGGAAAAGTATTTGAAAGTCAGACCTTATCAAAGTGTGGGTAACAATATACTTGCAAAAGGAATGCTCACATGAAGCTGTAATTGTATCTGCGTAAACTAATGCAACCACTCAGAAAAGCAATTTAGTGATATTTATCAAAGTTGATAATATTCCTACCCTAGGACCCGACAATTCCATTTCTATGTGGTACCCTAGAGAGACAATTACACCCGTGCACAAGGAGACATGTAGGAGAAGTTCACAGCAATCTCATTTGAAATAGTGACCCAAGCGCGGTAGCTCACACCTGTAATCTCACCACTTTGGTATGACATGGTGGGTGGATGCCAAGGTGAGGCTGGTGGATGCTGAGGCGGGGGCGGATCACGAGGTTCAAGACCAGCCTGGCCAACATAGTGAAACCCCATCTCTACTAAAAAATTCAAAAAAATTAGCCGGGTGTGGTGGTGGGTGCCTGTAATCCCAGCTACTTAGGAGGATGAGGCAGAAGAATCTTTTGAACCTGGGAGGTGGAGGTTGCAGTGAGCCGAGATCGCACCATTGCACTCCAGCCCAGGCAACAATGTGAGACTCTGTCTCAAAAAAAAAAAAAAAAAAAGAAAAGAAAAGAAATAGTGAACACTATAAAATTGAGAAATTAATAATGGCATATCCATTATATCCATTAACAGACTACTACAGTATTGACAATGGAATGGAACAAAGCTACATATATCAGTATGAATATATCTCAGAAAAATCTAATGCTTAAACAGAATATATGTATATGATATACTAGTTATGTCAGCTTTTTAAATGAGATAAACATTACTATAAATACATATAAATATAAAAGACTGTACATACAAGGAAATTACATACATGGAAAACACACATGGAAATAACCTCAGTGAAGGAGGGAAGGAAAAGAGATGGAAAGAATATATAGGAGGCTTTAACATTCAAAAATATATGTATTTCAATTTTTTATTTTATTTTTTAAAGATGGAGTCTCATTATGTTACCCAGGCTGGAGTGAAGTAGCTATCAAAGGCACTATCATAGCTCACTGCAGCCTTGAACCCCGGCTTCAAGCGATCCTCCCACCTCAGCCTCTGCATCAGTGTTGAGAACAGCTGGAACTACAGGCATGCACCACTGCCCCCGGCTTGTAGATATTCTTTAAAGGGGAGGTAAAGATGGTTTGGAAATGTCTGGGAGATAGGTACAGAGAAATAAGTATATTGGAGATAAGTGTTAGTTTATAATATTCTCTATAGTTTTTGGTATACTTGAAATACATAGGTAAAGGAAGGTCACATGCTTTTACCCTTTAAAAAAGACTTAAAATACTCTGAAACTCTTGGATTTAAGTTGGATATTTTTGCAAATGTCATTTAATCTCAATAACTTATATTTAACCCATAAAGAAACTGAGGCATTGTACTCAAAAGGTTACATGAGCTTGCTGGTAAACACTAGGTCTAAGTCTATTTCTACTGTGATCATGGTTCTGAGCCAGTGCAGGAGGGCATGGAATTGGAAAGTAGCTTTGGTACACCTGAGCCCATCACACAATGACACTCAAGTCCAAGAGGACTCAGCGTAAGTCACACAGCAGTGTCAACATACATGATCCAAGTCCATAGGAGGAGTGCCCCTGGCTGAACCAAATGTTTCCCTGGATGTTAAGCCTACACTGGACTGTCAGGAGCAGAGAGTAATACGATGAGCAGAGGCAGAGCAGAGGCAGTGGATCGACTACGTACTTGGGACAACAATTCTCTCTGATTCTGAGGTGTAGTGTTCCACCTAATCACTAATGGTCCACCTAATTATGAACCAAAAACTTCCTGATGCTGGTGTCTCACTCTAGTTTAATGTCAAAAAAAAAAAAAATCATGTGTCACTTTTGTATACAAATTTTGTTCTAATCGATCACAATGTGTCTTCTGATTTTTTTTTGTTTGCTGAAATGGGGTCTTGCTACATTGCCCAGGCTGGTCTCAAACTCCTGGTCTCAAGCAATCCTCCCACCTTGCCTCCCAAAGTGCTGGAATTACAGGTATGAGTCACTGCTACCCAACCCCGTTTTCTAAATTGAATAAAAAGATACATTTGGGCTGGGTGTGGTGGCTCAGGCCTATATTACTAGCACTTTGGGAAGGCAAGGCAAGAGGATCGCTTGAACCCAGGAGTTTGAGACCAACCTGGGCAACACAGTGAGATCCCATCTCCACAAAAAATAAACAAAATTAGCTGGGTGTGGTAGCACATGTCTGTGTCCCAGCTACTTGGGAGGCTGAGGTGGGAGGATTGCTTGAGACTGGGAGGTTGACAAGTTGCAATAAACCAAGATTATGCCATTGTACTCCAACACGAGTGACAGAATGAGACCCTGTCTCCAAATAAATATATACACACATATACATTAACTTTTAAAAATCCCATTGCAAAACAATAGCCAGCTTGATTATAGTAACCCAAAAAGGGAAGATGGATGTTACCAGCCTGGTAGAGACAGAACTATAAATGGTGAAAACAGTTTTCTTTTGATGAAAGTTGATTAACAGTCCTTGGGCAGACAAAGAAAAGATGTGAAATGAAGAAATGAAACACTGGGAATTCATGTCATTTTATTTTAAATTAGGTGGACTAGCCTCCCAAAGTCTAACTGAAGAAGTAACTTTTTGAAACTGGTAATCCTAGAAGAAGCAAAAATCTGTCATGTGTATAGAAAAAAAACAAGTATATCCATTTGACTTATGGGTTTATTTACAGCATAAACTTCCTATCGAGCAAAATGTTGTACCTTATACATTAATTTATGTTAGAGACAGAAAATATTTACTGTCAAATGTAAAATGGTCTAAAAAGTTTTTTCAAGTATGTCTTAAAGTATTCCTTTTTTTTTTTTTTTTTTTTTTTTTTGGAGATGGCACTCACTACGTTGTCCATGCTGGCTTTGAACTCCTGGGCTCAAACTATCCTCCTGCTTCAGCCTTCCAAGTAGCTGGGTCTACAGACACATGCCACTTCTTGTAGCTTAAAGTATCCTTTCAATTAAATGACTGAAAAAAGATTAATATTTAGCCACATACTTTCAGTTTGATGGACCCAAAATATAATATACAGATACTTCAAATGGGAAATGCTGTGCAAGGCAGCAATGCTTATATCCATAAGAGCAAACTTAAAAACACAACCAGAAGCAAATTAAATGTGTAATAAAAATACTTAAAATTCATTTATTCAAACTCCCTGTACTTTGTTATTACATATATTAACAAAATAGAAACCAACTAAACATATACAGTTTTCTAATAGAATATTTTTAAACTCAGCCAGTTTACTTTTTAATTCTGCTTGAGCATAGAGTATCATTTTACTAAGTGAATTAATCACAAACTCTGACTCTCAGTTGTTGTCAGATGTGAATATTACATGCAGTGATCTTTTCTTTAAAGCAATGATCCTCATCATTACCAGAGTTGAAAGTATTTCATTCAAAAGAAACAAAACACGTTTCTTCTGCAATGGTAATGTTATCACACATGCTTTCGTTCATCTATTATCCACAGACTGTATCAGAATTCATAGCACCATAGTTAAAATTTAATATTTTAACTGAAAATGCCACACATCTTTTACTCAGACAACTGTTGAAAGACATTCTGCTTGGTGTACAAAGCCTTCCTTCCACTGCTTACACAAGCAACTTTGCTTACAGAACTCTAAAAGTTACGAATAAATGCTGCTAAAATCTTGAAAGAAAAATCTCTTTCAAATTAAGGTACATTTTCGGAGGGCAAGAAACCATCATATTTAAAACTTAACTACTGAACAATAAAATACTACTGAAATAGAAAGCATAGTTACTTTTCTCAATACATAATCTAGAAGCTCTCATCCAAATGCTCATTACAAAGTCCAGAGAGCTCTTCTTTTGTTTTCCAGTATTTTCTCTACTTTGTAATGTCTCCAATGATTTTATAATTTCTAATAGATAAAGAAATGCTTCAAAATCCCTTTTACAAATATGGAGAATATGAGTTTTATGAGGGTAACCTCTCCAACCTACTTGCCTTAAAAAAGACGTGTGAGTTGGCAGCAGAACTTAGGGAACCTCTGGTACTACATGCAGTGTCATCACCACTAACCAGTTAAGGAGTCAAGACTGGGCCCATTCCCAAATGAGACTGAACCAAGTGCGATTGAGAAATGTCATTAATGTTAATGAAGAACCAATACTTTTTTTAAAGAAAGGACTAAAATTCTACTATTAACCAAGCAAATATCCTAGTATTTAAAAGAGAGAACAAACTGAGAAAAATGATTTTTTTTACAATTATAATCCTGGCCCTGACTTTCAGGCCTTCCATGACACATGAAGAAGCTCTAGAACAATTGAAACAGCTAGGAAAAACTAGTGAGCACAATATTAAAAAAGAAATCATTCAACAAAGATTCTGTTAAAAGGCAGAAGAGAAAAGAAAAAAAAAGCCTTGTGAAACTGGTATTAAAAGAAGATGCAGCCCTATCCCAGTGCTTTAGGCTTATTGGTGAGGCCTGTGCTTTTGGAAGACTGAGGTACTGGTCTGCCACTTTTTGCCCCAGTCCTTATAATATGTGCTCAATACACATTTGTCATTTAAATTACATTAAATTATATTGTCCATCTAGAAGATTTTTACTTTTCAGAACTCCAGCAGCCTGTCACTATATAGCACAGGGCGGATAAGTGAAAGAATCTTATAGTTATTAAAGAAGCTTTTTGCAAGTTCAGTCTTTGTTTTCTTATTTACTTAAATGTGGCAAACCAAAATCATGGTGGTGATGTGCCTCTAACCCAGAAGACAGTCTATTTGGCAGAAATCATATTTAATTTGTGTCAGAAACACAGGATTCTACCAGCCCTCTGTCAGAAAATGTAATATCAGCTGTCTCTACTGATATATCAATGTCTCTACCATTTGAAGACACTCAACACAGTTACAGACTCCCAAGAAGACAGACCTCACTTCCTAATGTCCTCTCTTGGCACTTTTTAAAAATTTTATTTAAAATAGCCATAAAGATCTACTGAAGGATGATAGGTTATTTGCACAGAGGCTGCAGATTGCTCAAAACCAAATAGATTTCAAAACGTGGCATGTATTAAAATGCAGTCCAAACCATAAAATGTTTCTGTTTCGGCAGCAGAGGAGTTGAATGCTATTGAAAACATATTCACTTCCCCTTCTTTCCAATGTGTAGGAAACAGGTAACTTACAATGACAAATCTCCAAATCTTCAACATGCCATATAGAGTTTAGAAGACATGATACCACAAGAATTAAGAACTGGTTATGTTAGAGCATCCCATTCATTATTTTATCTTAACACTATATGTTCAATTTTGAAATGATCAATTGTTAATTAACTTTTACTACACCCAGCTGAACCAGTGACTGCCACATTTATCTGACAATTATAGATAATTTGATCTTTGTGCTTGTATTCCAGGGTACTAGAAGTTTGACAACATTCAGATTAAATTACACATATTTAAGCTAGACTTAGATGAAGAGTTGCTTAACCATATTCTTTATAACACTCAGTTTGTTATAAAAGTTATGTGATCTGATCAGGAGTATGTTATATTTTAAGGATTTCAGCTCATCTTGCCAACTTTTAAAAATCAGGAAATATTTTTAAAGTAGAATTTCTAAGATCAGCAAGAAATAAAGTTTGAAAAAAGTGGTTTTGGAGTGAGAGAGAAGGATCATATCCTACACTTAAGGCTTTTCCAACACAGCAAGGAAATGGTGCCACTATAAGATCTGGAACAAATGTTTTCCTACATTTCTGAACCACAATATTTAAAAGCATCGTATTTTAATTTCAGGCCTTATAAACTAAAGATGTCCCTGAAAATTAATTACACTTATTATTTTGGATCAGAGTTTGTGGCTGACAACATCTGTTAGAAACTTCTCTGTGCCTCCTATAGAACCAAGTCTAGCTGACTGATGAAAAAAAAAAAAACAACTTTAATTCAAAGGAAAATGTAATATTGTGAAAATAACCAAATAATTTCCTCCACAAATATTCTGCCTGGAAGAAAGAGGCTTTCAGTGGGAGCACAGGTTTTCAGTCGTCTGTGTGATTTATCTAGTGTACATTTTATTGTTTTTCCCATTTACTTTGTCTTTTCTGCTACTTTTCAGCTGAAGGTTTTACTTAACCAATTCCCTTCTGAAACAATCTTCCTCTATCCAACACTATGGTAGCTTCAGCCATGACTGCCAAGTAAAACACCTTTTTGTTTCCTCCCTTCCGTTTTGAAATGTTATCTGTTTCTGTAGACATGAACGTATTTAAAACTTAAAAAAAAAAAAATTCTAGAAGGTCCTGTTAAAAGGTAGAAAAGAAAAATAAAGCCTTAAGAGAAACGTCCCCCAGAGTGCCCAGAGGGCTGCATGAACATGCCCAGCCTGGTTATGAAAGATTGTTGATCCCAAAGGATCAATGCCGAGTTGGTGCCCTAAGCTAGCACCTGTCCCGACCTTCTTCCGCCTAAGCCTAACCAAGGCACTGGTCACGAACCGAAGACCTAAAAGAAGGCGAGGGAATGGGTAGGAGGATGAGGCTGGCCAAAACCTCGCATTGTCATCCCGGAGCTTTTTGCGCTTGACTCATCTCTCTGGTTTTCAAAACCGGGAAGTGCGCGGCTGCGACGGCGCCGGGCAGCATGCTGGGCGAGAAAAAAACGCGCGCTCTCATCCTCTCGACGAGAGGCTCTCCTCTGTCTCCGTCAAAAAACTCCAGCCCTCTGCAAGCCAGGATGCTCCGAGGGCTGGGGACCAGACCCGGTCGGACCGCGTGGCCGGGCGCGCATTCCCAGTGCCTCGGGACGGGAGCCCTGACAAACCGTTTTCAGTTTGCACACCCAGCCATCCCCGCCGCGGAATCGGCTCCAAGAAGATGTCGTTAGAAGTTACGGGCAGGACGGATGCTTTGGCCGCAGGGGGATCCGGGCAGAGATTGATCTGGAAGTTTGTCTTGCACAACCCACTTCTGGAGCCCCGCGACACTCCAGACAAAAGGACGGGTTCTAAAGCTATCTCCAGAGTTCCCTGACCTGCTGTGAGGACCCTAATTCTCCTCACCTCGTCCAAACGAACGCCACATTCGGGAACTTCTCGTCCCCACCTCCTTCCCCTACCCCCTTTTTGGTGAGCGAGTTTTTAAAAGGGGGCTCGAGCTCGTAGTACTAAAAGCGTCATAGAAAAGCTGTCCCCGCGCTGTCACGCGTCCCCGCTAGTCTTCCAGAGGAAGCGTCGCTGTAGGGTGCAGTGGTGGTTTTTTTTTTTTTTTTTTTTTTTTTTAATTACGCAATTTAGGCGAATGCAATCCGATCCAGAGCCGCTAGCTGCCTACGCGCTGAGCTTAGAGTTCACCGTGGAATTTACTTTCCAACAACGACCCCGGGAGAGCCCGGGCCCCTTCAGGCGGCGTCTTACCTCGGCCCTCGCCTCTCCGCGTCTTCGGCGACCGATCCGCAGACCGATCAGTCGATGCAGCGTCCCCAGCGCGGCCCCCGAGCCCAGCCCAGCAGCTCGGGCTCTTCGCCTCCCTCGCCACGGTCCCCGCGCTTTTTAAAACTTTGGGCGCAGCTTTTGCGTGACTGACCAGGAACTAGTGCTCCTGCCGCACTTCAACTTAGGTACCAATAAATACCTTACCCGCCTTCAGGTTTCATAAATTAGGAAAAGACTTAAAGCTTACATTTCCCCAAATTAGCTGTATCCGATTCTGCAATCCATTTACCCTTCCAAGTTGGTGACACGAGATTCTATTCTCCAAACAAACCGTAATGATCAATCCAACGTCCCTTCCTACTCCGTTGTAAAAGGCTGAAGAATTAATGCCAGGAGAGAGGTATCTATTAACACTGCCAGAGTTCACAGATTAAGCCATCTCAGAGCTCCACACCACCACTTTTTTACTATCCCTAATTCTGGGCGTGATTCCCTCTTCACTAATATCCTAGCCGAAGTGTATTGTCCCCGTAGCCTTGATTCTTTGAAAATCTATTTCCTCAAATAGCAAAGGTAACGTTTTAAAGACCTTCTAACATCACCCTCCTCATGGCACACCAGCGCAGCTCAGCCGGCTCCTGAAGACGTCGAAGCAGGAAACCCAGCAATCTTCCAAGTGGCCCCTTCCCTGCCAGCCTAGATAAAGCTAGAAATCCAGCAACCTCAATGAATGCAAACTAAGCTTTCCTGGGGAGAAACGTCAATGCATCTACAATCAGTCTCTGATTACACAAACATACCTAGGGGCAGGTTGGAGTGAGAAGGAGGGCTTTAGGGGTGGGGGTTGCCTACCTAGAGGTGGCTTAAACCAGTTCTCCTATTGTTGCTGAGTTTAGGAAAGCTAGCTTTTGTTTCGTGGTGGATGTTGGGGGTCAAACCCGAGATGCCAGCTAAGCATCCCTGAAGTCTTTTTCAAAGAACCTAACCCAAAGTTAGGACTTCAGTTCCTTTAAATTAAGATGTGTTATGCATAATTAACGATTCCAGTAAAGAAACAATCCAGAATCATTTTGAACTATTGAAAAGGGAGGGTCGACGTCTACATCTATCTGCCCAGTTTCGCGGGAGCTAAATGCCACTCACGGGCCCCCTCTGCTAAATTCGGAAGGGTGGCGACAGCGGGACTCCTCAGGTCGTGTCTTGGGACCCAAAGGTTGAGGACACCCTCCAACCATCCCTTTGCACTTCTGCTTTGGAGAAAGGAGGCGTGCAGCCCTAAATCCCTCCCCAGCAAACAAGGCCCCATCTTTCTTGGGCTGTTCTGGGGACACGCGCCTAGAGAGCAAAGCTCTTTCCCGCCTACGTAATAGGTAGCGGTTGATGAAAGTGATCGTGTACAGTGCCCAGGAACCCCCAAGCTAGGGACGTCCAGCTCTCGAGGTTTACAGGCAAGGGAGACCTGAAGCGGAGAGAGGTGCATAGTCACCACAAGGCGTTTAGGCGGTAACAGCCCAAAATACAGCTTTCGGCTGGCGAGACGAGCTTCCCAGGCCCGGGTCTGCGTGAGGCGCGGGACCGCTGGGATTGGGCGGGTGGGCGTCACGTGACCGGGCGCCGTGCCCTGGAGCCCCGCCCCACCCAGGCGCGCACTCGGCGGTGCAGCAGCCGCCGGGCTTAGTCCCACTTTCACTTTCTGCTCTGGAGTTTCACACCTGAGCGATGCTGTTTTGTTTTGTTTTGATTTGATTTTGAGGTGGCCAGTACAAAAAGGAGGCTGTCGAACGAACAAGAGCTCCATGCGTTTCTGGAAGGGGGCGATGAGCCGGGGAGGTCGGACGCGGGCTGTACAGAGTCCGCGCTCCGGGAAGGACTGGGACCCGGAAAACAGGTGTTTCCCCCGTTGCAAGGGTAACACTGAGCCCCCGCGTACACTAAACGTTTTGCGAAGTTGTAAGGGCCTCCAGCATCGCAACCAAAAGTAGAAAGCACTTCACCCACCGAGCGCGGACGTGGTGGTTTGTTTTTGAAGAGGAAAGTGCTCCAGGTAGTTTGTTAGGGTAGCGAGAGCGAAGGGCCACCAAAGCCCGCTTGTCATCCAATCTAGGAAACGGCGCTTTCTGAAAAAACAAACTCAAGGTGGCTTCCGACTCACCTCTAATCTGTGGGGGACTGGAATGGACTCAGTTCAGCACAAGTGCGGGGAGAGGGCTGCGCGCCAGCTCTAGATGAGCCAAGCCAACGGCCGGATGTCTGTACCTGTCCTTATCGCTTATCACTAACCTCCCTTTTCAGTCATTATCGCAGCTGGTCACTAAAACGTTCTTCCGTAGTCCTAAATAAGTTCACCTATAGAAAGAAAATATTCCGGATCACTAACATGTACTTGGCCCATTCATTTGTTCTTACATTTATATAACAGTGTTATTTTACATATTGACATTTTCCAGTGCCTGACTTAATAGGTTCTGAAGCACAGCAGCAACATGTGAACCAGTCAGGCTCTTTTGCCTACAGTGACCTTCAGGTGTTCATATGTAACAAGTGAGGGCAAGTTGCAACAAATAATTGGATCTTTGAAAGGGAAAAAAATGGCTTGTTTTCTCCTCTCTAAAAAGATTTCTCCAACACTTGATAGCATAACAACTTTAGCAAGTTGCTCAAACTTTAAAAGTTCTGAGGTTTTTTTGTTTGTTTGTTATTTGTACACTTCAGAGGGCAGGAGGAAACTAGGTAAAGTGTTGACAGTTGCTTAGCACAATGACTGGTACAAAGTAAATGCTCAATAAATTATTATTGTTAAACAAGTTATACTTCCTCCTGTTTGTAGTTTTAAGTGACAATATAGTGTTGTTCCTTCTTCCATGCTTTATTTTTATATAGAAGTTTGAGTAGGGAGAAGGGAAAGCTTATAAAGCAATTTGCTTCAATCTTTGGTTGTGATAGTAACTTCTACTAATTACACATCATTTTGAAAGTATTTCCTCAAATTTGTTTTGAGTATATAATATGGCCTTTGAATTTCCTTAACTTCTTCCTTATACTTTTACAAAATGAAAGGGTATGGTCTTACACCACTAGCTATTTCACAACCAAACATGGTAACACTTTTAGGGGAAGAGATTATTATTTTCTCTGGGAAGTTAGCTGAAAATTTACCAAAAAGTGCAGTCTAGAGTAAGAATTAATTAAATAACCAAAAAGATCATTTTTATTTTGCTATTTGGGAAAATTACATTGAATAGATATATAAAATATTAATTTTAAAATATAGCTCTTTTTTAATCCCTGCTTTTGGAAGCCAATCTGGATGTTTGAAATGAAAATGTATTTCTCCTTTAAAATTAGTATAATTATCACTAGGCAACCTAGAAAGAATATCCCCTGTCGAAACTTCTTTTCTGTGCTCCAAATTCCCTCTTTCACAAATGACCAAGGAACCACTCATTCATTCATTCTACACTATTGTGTGCTAACTACTTGGATATATATGGTGCTAAACTCATCACCTCTTCTGCTGTTCTCCCTTTGCACAATTCTAGATCGATCTTACTTCGACCTCCCAGTCACCCATACTACAAACCTGGGAGCCATGCTTGAATATTCTCTTTTTTCTGTTCTCCACTTTAAGTCATTATCAAGTCCTGCCTCATTTAACCTCCTAATTATACCTCGGTATGTTCTTTCCCTTCCTTTCTCGTTCCTACTGCTCCAGTCTAGGCCTTCCTTGTCTTGCTCCCTGGTTCACTTGCTGCAGCAGCCTTTTCACTGTAAGGCTCTGCTACTATCGTTTCCTTCCAGTCCTTTCATTGAGTGACTTATCTGAAAAGCAGATCTGGATATGCCACTCACCTTTATAGGCTTCCTATTACTTACCAGATAAAAATCTAAGCTCTTCACTACTATTCTAAGGCTCTGGATCTTTCTCTGGCTTCGCCTTGTTCTCCTTCCTGCCCTGACTTCGCATTCTAGCCACACTTTATTCATTTATTCATTCATTCATTCAACACTACTGTGTGCTGGCTACTGTCCTAGCCACTAGGGATGCCTCAGGGAAAAAAACACTAAGATCTTTGCCCTTGTGGAGCTTATGTTATGGTCAGGATCACATCTGTAAACAATAAACATAAGTAAGCACATTTGATAGGATGAGGTAGGGTAATTTTACATAGGCTGATCAGAGTTGGCTTTATTGAAAAGGTGACTTTTTAGCAAAGATGCAAAAAATGAGGCAGCGAGCTATGGGAATAAATAGAGGAAGAATATCTTGGTCGAGGGAACAGCCAGTGCAAATCCCCGGGGTAGGAATGTGCTTAGCACATCCAGGAGAGGAGAGAGCAGGGGGAGTGACAGGAGATGAGGGCAGAGAGACAGCAGGGGAGTGTGCCTTTGGACAGGCCCTCATTAGGCATTGTAATAAGTTGGGGACTTGGTATTTAATAGGGAGCCAACTACTTCTGGTGGTCACACTCTTACCTACAAGTTGTATTGTTTAGCTCTAAGTTCTTTAAAGACATGCTGACTTTTGTTTGGATTGCATCCCTCTCTCCAGCTCTTTCTGCTCCCATAGCTCCTTGTGATTATCTCTATTATTGTAGTTGCCATATTACTTAAGAGTCTTACATCTTAAGGAAGATTTCTGGTATATTTTTTATCCCCAGTACCTATAGCAAGCCCTCAGATGCTTAGTGAATGAATGGTAATGTTTGTTTGTAGGGTACCTCCATATGTCAGGTATATATGTTTATTAATTCTTAAAACAACCCTACAAGGGAGCTCTAGTGTACCTATTTTACAGAAGAGGAGATGAAGTTCAGAGAGGTTAAGTAATTTATCCAAAGTCACACAGCTGGTAAATAACTAAGCTGAGTTTCAAACTCAGCTGTCTGGCCTGTTGTTACCCTACACTCTTCACTAATGAGACTTCCTCACTAGATTGAATAAAAGAGATAGAAGGAATTTATCTCTCATTTTGTTTCTTGCACTTGGCTTCTTTGTGCTTAAAAAAAAATCCCCACTTATCATTTCTACTGGGGCTATTCATTAACTCATAAAACATTGAGTAAGTACCTATTGTGTGCCATGCACTTGGAATACAGTGCTGAGAAAAACCAATCAATTCCCTTCCCTAGTGGAGTTTATACCATAACAGGGAAGATCCAGAATGTTATAAACAAGGACAGTAAAGTTCAGTCATTGCTCTGATGGGGGAAGTACAAAGGGCCGCTGAGCAGTATATACCAAATTTAGCCTGAGAAGGCCAGATGGTGACAGCATCTGTCCTGGAGGAAGATAATTCCAAGAGGAATGTGCCATCGGCCCTAGAATACTGAAATTCATAACGTGGAATTATAGTTGTCAATGAAAGAATCCCCTATGAGTTTGTATAAGGTACTAGATATTATATAAACATCTAAAAAATTTTGTTCTATCTTTGCTCTATTCATTTTTTTTCAAGTTTGGCTAATGTTAGTGCTCCTTTTCCAAATCTGATTACAATCTTTATGTGTTTATAAAGCATACACTTTTTAACCTCTGTTTTAAAATTTTTATTTGATAAGTTATTTGTCCTATTTGTTGGCAAAGAGAATGCAGTGCAGTGTGTCTGTTTTAGTAGGTAATACATTCCAAAACTTTAAATATGAGGGCTTATTCAAATTATTTTGTTCCACTGGAATTTGGTGGTATATTGCATCATTGGCTGGTATTTGGTAACTTGTTACAGAATGTATTTTTTTTATTATGTTGATGGGAATGAAACTTAATGTTTACTCACTTTTAATTAGTGCTCAGTGAAAGAAATAGCCCAGGAAACCATGAAAGGTAGTGTGACTGAGACAGGAAGAAGCCAGGCTGGAAAACCAGAGACCCATATTCAGAAAATAGCATTTTAGTGCTTTCTAGCTGGTAGAAAATTAGTAGGTTGTTCTCTACAGATTTCCCCTGTTTTTCAAGTGGGAATATTGTATTTGCTACTATAATAACGCTAATATATGACTTGATTTTCAAAATTAAAAATTTAAGCATGAAAATAGTTACTCAGACAACTTGAAACTGGTGGTGGCAACAGAGCATTTGTTTTTAATAAGAAAATGATGGGGAAGATCAAAGAAGAGCAGGGATCAGGATGTGGGAGTGAGTTCCCTTTATTGTAAACTGCTTTGGAGGGAGGTGAGAGATGGAGATTAGAGATGATGAAGACCTTTCCTTTTTGTTTCTCTGATCTAGCCATGGATGATGAGAGTCCCTCTGGATGAGCGTCAAAGAAAAGACATGGTTAAATGGGTAATAAAAAAAAATCAATGGCCCATAAATGCTAAGTGTTTTAAGTTTAAAATTTTCCCTCAAAAAAAAAAAAAAAAGTTTAGCTATTGCAGTTATCATCTACAGCTTGTAAAACACAAGTTTCCCTAATGGAGCAAGTCCAGCAAGTCTTGGTTTTAGAAAGAGATGGGAATATTGTGAGAATTCAAGGACTCCTGGCAAATATATGTTTTAAGGTTTTAAGACGGTCCTCAGAGGAGGAGAAAATATGCTAAAAAATAGTTATATAGTGCTTTTTTAAGAATAAAAAGACAGGAAATGTTTTCCCCCCAAATATTGTTGCATTTTCTCCATCTGGTGAAATAACATAAGACAGATATGTTATTCTCTAAATACCTCCCATCACACACACACACACACACACACACACACACCCCTCCCCTATCACACCTGGAGCCCTGGATAAGAACTGGCATACAAGCTTTGTGATCTCAGCAGGGGAAAAAACAAATCCCTTTTATTCACTAAAACACCAGCAGCAGCCCAGTTAGATGGTGAGTAGCTGCTGTCCCTGCTGCAGTAGGTATAGCATTATTGTCCCCCCACCCAACATAAACAAAACAAAACAACCAGAGCCGGTGCTGCTTCTCCAAGACCATCAAAAGTTCTTGGCCTATAACATAGAAATTTCTTGGTTAATAGAATAACAAAATACAAAACTGTCATCATTATGTATAAGGAAACCTTCCCTGTGCTAACTTCCTTCCAAAACATTTTTGCCCTAATTACATTTTTGTTGGTGGTTTGAAGAGGCCAGGACAACCCAAGGGGATGATTTCATTCTAATTGCATCTTTCCTTTCCCAGGAGGTCTGTGTCCTTTCATATCCACCAAACTCACTTGATTAACTGTTGTCCACTTGTTACTGAGAAGAAAGAAACAGCCATCCAAACAAGCTTTGTAAGACTGACTGGATTTTTTTTTTCCCCTGCTGAGATCACAAAGCTTGTATGCCAGTTCTTATCCAGGGCTCCAGGTGTGATAGGGGAGGGGTGTGTGTGTGTGTGTGTGTGTGTGATGGGAGGTATTACTAGAACGCAGAACATGCATTCCAAAGTGTTGTATGTTTGGGGGCTACTTTCCAGAGTTTGTGCCCAATTTTGAAGAGATTAATGACCCCCAAATTGTTAAGATCCGCTCCCTGTCACATCCAGGTTAATTTCTCCATTGTTGCCGGAGGTGGGTTCTTGCTAGGCCCGGGTCGCTGGAATGCATTGAAACGTCGTTTTAATGAATTAATACAAATATCTTCAATCTCCCCAGCAACTGCCCTAGGGATGTCACCCGCAGGCTCAGCCAACTTCATCCAAATGCAGCCTCCTCCCGAGCTGACCCCACGCAGCCAAGTCCTGGGCGAGCAAAAGCAGGACCTCAGTCGGCAGAATGCACTCTCCAGATCACACAGGATCCGACGCAGTCTTTTTCGGGTGGCCTGTCTACAGGAGAACTGGGCCCCATTTCCGCCCAGAAATCTGAGGGATTGCTATAGAGGAAAAAAGGGAATTCGTCTCTTAAAAAACTTCATAAAAGAGAGGGCGCCTTTCTTCAGGGCATTTACGCGGGCCGGGCAGGAAGTGCGCGGGTGCCCGAGACCTGCAGACTAGAGTCAGGTAGGCGGGCCCTTCCGCGCTCCCGGACCAGACATCCCGCGTCCAGGCAGCAGCATAGTCACACACAGCGTCTTCGGCCTCAGAGCTCGTCCAGGAAGGACTGCGGCCCAGAGGACTCAGCTCCAGCGGGAGAGGGAGCACCCTGGTCGCCCCTCCCCGCGTCACTTGCGGTTAGGAGAAGGTGCTCGCCGCAGTCAGGAGACCCGGCGCCCTGCCCAGGCCCCAGGCCAAACTCACCATTGCGGCTTGCACTGTGTATGGTGTGCGAGGTCCCTTCCCTTAAGGGCAAGAGGAATTGACAGGGTTCACTCCTTGCCGGCGATGCCACTACCGATCTGAGCCCTTTTCTCTGAGCCCTTGTTTTGAACCGGCATGGCGCGGGAGATAGGAAGCATCTATGTGAATAGGACAATGTCTGGACCTAGGTGAATAGGTTAATTCATAAAGTGCTGGGGAAAGTCCTGAGTAGCAGGAACCAGCAAAAGAGCCAGTTTTATGGGTCCTTTCTCTGATCCAAGATTACTACTCCCGAAGGGAGTGTTATGATCCCCTTTTACAGAGGGAAATACCAACACCCAGAGAGATCAAGTGCCTAGGACCATGGCGCTGGAGCCTGTGGCTGTCCACTGCCAAACATAGCTTCCTCCCAGCTGTCTCCAGTGAAAAGGTCAACTCTGCCCAGGAGAGTAGGCAGAGATATAACAGAGGACGCATCCATGAACATGAGTGTGGCTGTGTGCGCTTCTCTTTAGCTCTTCAGTCCTTCTGAAGTGGGAAAAATTGGAGCATACCTGGGCAGGTGTCTCGTCTCTCTCTCTCTCTTTTTTTTTTTAAATCTATCCTCACCCCCTTATGTTTTCTCCTGCAACTACCAGCACCTACGGCTGACCATCACTGAATTTTTAAAAAATCCAGCCTGTACTTCTTCCCTAAACTCTAACCTTGTTTTGTTTACTCGACTGCCTACTTTGATGTCTATCTTCACTTACATGTCTAAAGGAACCTCAATTAATTGATTTTTGAGATGGAGTTTCACTCTGTCACCCAGGCTGGAGTGCTGTGGTACAATCTAGGCTCACTGCAACCTCCGCCTCCTAGGTTCAAGAGATTCTCCTGTCTCAGTCTCCTGAGTAGCTGAAATTAAAGGCACCTACCACCACGCCCAGCCAATTTTTTTTTTTTTTTTTGTATTTTTAGTAGAGACAGGGTTTCTCCATGTTGGCCAGGCTGGTCTTGAACTCCTGACCTCAAATGATCCACCTGCCTCAGCCTCCCAAAGTACTGGGATTACAGGCGTGAGCCACTGCGCCCTGTCTCAAATTCATTTGTTAGATGCTTAGCCCCTATATCTGCCCCATCTTCAGTGTTCCCCCTTTAGATTAAGAGCAACACCATTTTTTTCAAGAGATACTCAGGCCAAAAACCTTGGAGCAGCCCTTGACTCCCTGATCATACTCCAAATGGAGCCTGTTGGTGAATGGTGGGCCTCCATCTTCCGTGCATATCCAGAATCTGACCATTGCCTATGACGTCTGCTCCTACTGCATGGGCTCACACCACCATCCTCTCTCACCTAGGTTGCTATGACAGCTTCTTGACTGCTCTCCATGCTTCTGCCTTGTCCCCCTTTACAGTGCATTCATTCTTAGCAGAGCAGTCAGAGTGACTGTAATATATAAAAGAGCCCAGAACCCCTCCGCGATTCCCCACTTCACTCAGAGTAAAAGCCTATCTGATTGACCACTGCATATCTGATCTCTTCTGCTTTCTCCTTGCCCATGCCCACTCCCCTCTGTGTACACTGATCCTCCTGTTTTTCCTGCCTTAGGGCCTTTGCACTTGCTGTCCCTGTTTTGCTTGGAGCATTGTTACCCAGATAGGCATAGTTTGTTTCAACTTTTGGGTCAAATGTCACCTCCTGAGGGCAGCTTTCCCTGACCACCTATTTAACATTGCCACCTGAGCCCCTCCTTTTCTCCTTTCCCTGCTTTGTTTTCCTCCATGGTACTTAACTTCCTATGTACTACATTTACATTATCCCCCCTCTTACTGCTTCTGTCTCTCCACAAGAATGTAAGTAATATATGAGGGCAGGGATTTTCTTTTTAGTAGCTGTATCTCCAGTGTCTCAAACAGTGCCTGGCACATGGAAAGCACTCAATAAATATTTATTTTAATAAAATGGGGGAAGGAAGTGGCTCTGGTATTTACTAGCTCTATGACCTTGGACAAGTGATTTAACTGCTCTAAACCTCAATTCTCTCATCTGTAAAATGATGATAGATGCTACCTTATGGGGTTATCTATAAGTAAATACACATAAAACATTAAGTACATAACACAATAAATGGCAGTTATTTTTACTGGTATGAGATATTGACATGTATGCAGGCCCGACTTCTGTGTATATATGGTTTGTACCTTATCTTACCTTCCTATCTTTTAGAAGCCATTTCTCCTGTCCACTTGTAGCTGCACAATATAATTAGGAATGTAGCAGGCTGGGTGCAATGGCTCACACCTGTAATCCCAGCACTTTGGGAGGCTGAGGTGGGGAGATCACTTGAGGTCAGGAGTTTGAGACTAGCCTGGCCAATATGGTGAAAACCCATCTCTACTAAAAATACAAAAAATTAGCCGGGCATGGTAGCACATGCCTGTAATCCCAGCTAGTCAGGAGGCTGAGGCAGGAGAACTACCTGAACCCAGGAGGTGGGGAGCCGAGATCGCGCCATTGCACTCCAGCCTGGGTAACAAGAGAGAAACTCCGTCTCAAAAAAAAAGTAGCATCGAATGTGTCCTTGTTACTAATGTTATTTGTATGGTGCCTCCGAAGTGTGTGCTTACTGTTACTCTCAAAAGCTTAAAGAAAAGTTGGTTCCGAAGAAAGTCTGAAAAGCACCTTCTGCTTGGTTTGTATCAGCAGCATCACCTACGAGTCCCATCAACTTCCATGGAAACGGGGAAGGGAAGTTGGGTTCCCTGAGGGAATGTGAATTATCCCCCTTTAGGACTCTATCAGGAATTTTTTTTCTTTTCGGTAAACAACAGAAAATAATTTTCTCAGGGTTCTGAAGGCTGGAAGTCCAAGATCAAAGTGTCAAGAGCTTTGGTTTCTCCTGATGCCCCTCTCCTTCCTTGGCTTGCAAATGATGGCCACTGTCTTGCTGTATCTTCACATGGTTTTTTTCTTCTCTGCCCCCACCCACATACCTTATGTCTTTTTCCAGGGAAATTCTTCTGAAGACTTTCAAGGAAGGGGCTGCAGGGTACCAGGTGGGATGGAGAGGGCGGCCCTTGGCTTAACCCACCACAGGCTGGAGGTGGTGCTAGAATTGGGCATCCTTCCAGCTGCCCAGCCTGTCTCCTTAAGTATATCTCCCTAGGGAGGACTTGCCTGATGACGTGTGTGTGTGTGTGTGTGTGTGTGTGTGTGAGAGAGAGAGAGAGAGAGAGAGAGAGAGGGAGAAAGAAAGAGAGAGAGATGGGATTTAGTGAGGGAAACTGGAGCTCCCTCATGCTTATCCCTCTGGCTAGCCCAGCATCTCCACTGGCTCCCTGGCTTTGCTCAATGCCCCACACTGCGCATTCTCACTCCCCCACCGCGCCCACAGCCGTGCAAGCTCCAGGAAGACCGCAGTTTCTCTCTGTTATGCCTCTGCTTTCTTCCTAGTTCGAAGGGCAGGGCCTGGCAAAACGTCACTGTCAAATTCTTGATAGTTGCAAGACTCCTCTGACCGAGCTTATTGAATTCTACCAAGCAGCCTCTGACATTAATTGAGCAACCCCTGTGCCAGAACACTTTAAATGCTTCAATCTCATATTCTCACAACAGCCCTTTGAGGTAGGTGTCATGATGATCTCCACTTTACAAATAAAGTGAAGACCAGTGACGTTACATAAGTCGCTCAGAGTCGCGCGGCAGCTGGCAAACGGTGGAGCTGAGAACAGAATCCAGACAGCCTGGGTCCAGGGCCTGAGTTTCAGCCTTACTTGGGAAGGTGGGTCGCAGGCAGCATCAGGCACAGCATGCCTGGACCCTGCAAAGTCTGAAGAGGCTGCCTCCCTTCCAAATCATTTAATCCCTCCCACGGCCACTCTTGTGGCCCTCTCTGAGGCGGAGCTGTCCCGAAGCCAGCGCAGGCCTCGCGTGCGACCTTTAGTCAGCCCAGAAGGACAAGCAGGGACGCCCCTTCTCCAATGCCCTCTGTCTCAGAGTCCCTGCTGGTCCCCAAACAGCTTGAATTTTCCAGGTAGGAATGGCAGAGCGCGTGGCGTAGGTGCGCCCCCAAAGGCGGCGTAGGTGTGCCCCCAAAGGCCCCGCAGGCCGCGCCCCTGCGGGTTTACCCAACAGGACACGGCCACCATTCGGATCCCCGTGGAAGCCCCCGACGATGCAATCGAGTCGATAAGGAAACTCGAAACCGGGAACTAGGACTCTGGGAACTGAGAACCTGATTGCCTTGGCCGCAGGCGTGCGTTGTGATCTCCCGCGCGCGGTTCCGGGAAAGGCAAGGAGGAGCTAGCGCACCCGCCGGCCCCCAGCGGGGACCCGCGGGCACCTGCGTTCCCACCGGGACCTGGGACCTCTTGGCTCCTGGTTCTCGTCGTTCCTATGCTTAAAGAGGAAAATCAGCAAAACGGCTTGGAGATGGAATAGTTTACTTAGTGAGCCCGTTTTCCTCAGTTCTTGCAGAGATGGGATCCAATCTTCCGGCTCTACAGCCTTGCGACCCGGGATTCCCAGTCCGGGGACCGCCCGCATCTGTCCGAGAATCCATCCACCCACCACAACTTTTTAAAAGTCTGTACACTCAGAGAGGCAGAGGGGATAGTTGACAATTTCATTGCAGAGTCACCGAATTCATAGTACCATTTGGTCATTTTGTTGTGAAGTGTTTTATTTTCAGTCACGGGATACTGAAAGCATAACAATTCATTCTGTGGGCTTCTGGTAAAATCTGAAAGTTAAAATACCTGAAAATTCTGGTAATTCCTGTTCTGATGAGTCAATTAAAAAGAGTTCGTTTACACATCACAGCCAGGCAGAATCATGAAAAAAAAAAGATGGAGAGAGAGAGAGGGAAGAAAAGAAAAAGAAAAGAAACTTCTGCAGTTACATTTGGAAACTCAAAACCCAGCTCCTATGTTTTCAGTTGCAAATTAGAGTTCATATTACTTGCCCTACAATTGCCTTATGCAGAAGTCTGTTTCTGAACCAATACTTGCTCCAGTTTTCATCCGCTGACATAAATGGTATCATGGTGTCATTAAAATAAAACAACAAACGAAAGACCCAGCTGATTTGTGTTTTTTAAAATGTCAGTTATCGAATCTTGTACTTTGGGCTGATGTCTTTTCAAGAAGGTTTATTTTAAAATGAATTTTGGAATAAAAAGTAATTGAGATGTTTGGCAACCTCATGGTAAAATATAATCGTACACCAAGGATGAATTTAGCTCTGTTTCTTGCTCCATTACTCACTCACTTGATGTGGCCTCTGACAAGTCCCTTCATTGTCCTGGGCCTCAGGCTCTCTCTACCAATAATAAGGGGATCATCTTCACCATCTACCTGCCCCTGGGGGTGTTGCAAGGGTTAATGAGATATATGATGAGTGCTTTGATTCTAGGGTGAATGACCCTGTACAAATAAAACCTGATTACATCGCAGATTGCTCTTTGAGTCATCTGAATAAATGAGCCTCCCCCTTATGAAATCTTACTGTTAATGTTCAATATTGGGTTGTTTGGTTTTAAAATTCTATGCAGGGGCATTCTATCACTTAATACCCTGTGTAAGTGTCCTCAATAAGTTGTACTAGCATGTTAAAGGAGAGCTTGTATTTGTTCATAGATATTGAAAAATTTATTTTTCTCCTTAAATCACTCAATGTATTTATTCAATAAATGTTCACTGAAAATATACTTTTTCTGAGGACTTCAAGAGGTTTAGGGAATGCTTACAAGGGCCAATCTTGTATGTCTCCATCTCCCAGGCACTGTGTTATGTTCTTTAAATTAGTTCACTTACTTCTCAGCAACTCACTGAGAGGCAGGTACTATACTGTCATTTCCTGGTGTATCGAGTGCAGGCAGAAGAGTTGCTGTGTAATTCAGTAAGCAAAATACTGAAGACTTTTGAATCAGGGAAGTGACATCAGCAGAGTAGCATAGTTTTGTGAGGTCACTTGCAGCAGCAAGGAGGTACTTTCTTAAAACCTCTGATGGAAATTTATGGTCACTTTTTATTTTGTTTTTAAGAAGAAAGAAGGTTTTGCCAACACTGCCTCAGCAAGTATGAAATTCAGCTATCTTGCAGTTTTTAACATCCTTAGACCAGGTCATCCAGAGTTGAAAGGAAGGATTAGACAAAATTTACATATAAGCAAAATATGAGGACTTACTTGCAATTGGCCAAACATCCAAAAGTATAACCACCTGTCACCTCTATACTCCCCACAAAAAGAAAGAGAAGAAATGCACATAAGCTTTCATGTGGTCACTACCTGGTTTTTAGAAATTATCTAAAAGGCAAAATTTTAAGAAGCATATCAACGCCATTTGATTTGAGCTTGTCTCAAGTGTTAAAGTGATATCTAATCACTTCCAGGTGTCATTGCCATACTAAGACTCTTTTTTTTTTTGAGACAAAGTCTTGCTTTGCAGCCCAGGCTGGAGTGCAGTGGCACGACCTCTGCTCACTGCAACCTCTATCTCCAGGGTACAAGCAATTCTCCTGCCTCAGCCTCCAAAGTAGCTAGGATTATAGGCATGTGCCAACACATCTGGCTAATTTTTGTATTTTTGTAGAGACAGGGTTTCACTATGATGTCCAGGCAGGTCTTGAACTCCTGACCTCAGGTGATCCGCCTGCCTCGGCCTCCCAAGTGCTGGGATTATAGGCATGAGCCACGGTGCCTGGCCTAAGACTCTTGCTTATGTGGTGTGTCTGAATTATGATCTTGCAGATTTTAGACAGGAAGTAAAGGCAATACAATACAGTCTAGCTAATAGGTAGACTGTATTTTCATAGGCAAAATTTGAAAATTGGAGAAGCTTATATTCTTCACAAAAGAAAGAGATTCATATACCCTTATTTAAATGTGGATTAGGCCTATTTTGCATAAAACATAAAGATCTTTTATCCATCCTGGAAATGCAATCCACCAAATGATGACTTGTGGTGTTGGACAAGAGAAGAAGAAACAAATTGAACCAGAAAATACAGTGTGGATAGTTAGGCCAGCTGCAACAGATTGCTGAGGAAGTTCATTATTTATACTATAGTATTATGGTATTATACATTTGCTCCATGTTGACAATGTGCTAAGTCATCAGTATGATTAAAGCGAACACCCATATGCTTGGTTGACAGTGTCCTAGTTTATGGTCTTAGATATTCAACACTGACACATACACACATATTACAGAAGCAGATGTATATATGGAGTGCAGCAAGTGTTGAATGATTTAGATATACAGGAATTCGTTCTGGTGCTTTTTATGCACAAGAGAATAGAAAGTGAGATATGCAAGTCACATATTCAGAGAAAGCATTCTTGGGAGAGTTAGAGGAAACTCCTGTCTTGCTCACAGTTACTTCATTGGGAAAGGATTCCTGAGAAGGAGCCAGAGATGGGGATTTCAGAGTAACAGAATCACAGTATGTTAGGATTGAAGAGCCTTTAGAAGTCAAAATCTAGCCGGGCATGGTGGCTTATGCCTGTAATCCCAGCACTTTGGGAGGCTGAGGCGGGTGGATCGCCCAAGGTCAGGAGTTTGAGACCAGCCTGGCCAACATGGTGAAACCCCATCTCTACTAAAAACACACACAAATTTAGCTAGGCACAGTGGTGAACACCTGTAATCCCAGTTACTTGGGAGGCTGAGGCAGGAAAATTGCCTGAACTTGGGAGGCAGAGGTTGCAGCAAGCTGAGATCACACTACTACAATCCAGCCTGGGTGACAGAGCAAGATTCTGTCTCAAAAAAAAAAAAAAAAACTAATTCATTTTATGAATAAAGAAGCCGAGGGCCAAAGCCCTTGAATGGTGAGTTAGTAGCAGATCTGGGCTACAATGTAGATGATCACTCTCTGATGCTCTGGTGCTCTTCCATGTCAAAGGTTTTTTGTCTGTTTGGTTGGGTTTTTTTCTTTTTGCTGTTTATTGTTTGTTTTGGTTTTACTTTTTATGTAAATCTTAAATACATACAAATAAAGAATAGTACAATAAACCTTCATAAATATTGTCTAGCTTTCCTTTTTTTTTTTTTTTTTATTTTTCCTAAGATGAAGTCTCAATGTGTTGCCCAGGCTGTAGTACAGTGGTGGGATCTTGGCTCACTGAAACCTCTGCCTCCTGGGTTCAAGCAATTCTTTGCCGCAGCATTCTGAGCATCTGGGATTACAGGTGCCTGCCACCACACCTGGCTAATTTGTGTACTTTTAGTACAGACAGGGTTTCACCATCTTGGCCAGGCGGGTCTTGAACTCCTGACCTTGTGATCCACCTGCCTTGGCCTCCCAAAGTGCTGGGATTACAGGTGTGAGCCACCCTGCCTGGCCTATATTATCTAGCTTTATGCCACTCTGATTTCATCGATTTTCTCATTTTAATTTAATTTTTTTCTGGAGTATTTTAAAGTAATTCCAAGCATCTACATTGTTTTACCAGTAATTACTCCAGGATGGCACTCTAAGTGATAAAGACCTTGAAAAAACATAACCACCATACTATTAGCACACCTAACAAAATGTACAATAAACCTTCATATCATCTAATAGCCACTCCTTGTTTATATTTTTCTCTAGCAACCGCAAAGATATTTTTTTACTATTGATTTGTTTGAATTGGTAGCCAAATATGGTCCACATATTATATTTGGTTATTACGGTTCATAAGCCTCTATTATTCTGTAACAACTCATTCTCCTTTTGTGGGTTTTTTTTTTTTTTTTGAGACAGTTTCCTTGCTCTGTCACCCAGGCTGGAATGCCTGCAACCTCTGCCTCCAGGGTTCAAGCAATTCTCCTGCCTCAGCCTCCCAAGTAGCTGGGATTACAGGCTCGTGATACCATGCCCAGCTAATTTTTCTTTTCTTTTTTTTTTTTTTTTGAGACAGAGTCTCACTCAGTCACCCAGGCTGGAGTGCAGTGGCACAATCTTGGCTCACTGCAACCTCCGCCTCCTGGGTTCCATGGATTCTCCTGCTTCAGCCTCTCAGTAGCGGAGGCACCCGCCACCACATCTGGCTTTTTTTTTTTTTTTTTTTTTAATTTTTTAGTAGAGACAGGGTTTCACCATGTTGCCCATGCTGGTCTCGAACCCTGACCTCAAATGATTTGCCCACCTTGGTTTCCCAAAGTGCTGAGATTACAGGCATGGGCCACTGCACCCGGCCCTTTTCTTTTTCTATTTTTTTTTAATTGCATTTTAGGTTTTGGGGTACATGTGAAGAACATGCAAGATAGTTGCATAGGTACACACATGGCAGTGTGAGTTGCTGCCTTCCTCCCCTTCACCTATATCTGGCATTTCTCCCCATGCTCTCTCTCCCTAACTCCCCCACGCTCTGTCCCTCCTCTATTCCCCCCAATAGACCCCAGTGTGTAGTGCTCCCCTCCCTGTGTCCATGTGTTCTCATTGTTTATCACCCGCCTATGAGTGAGAGCATGCGGTATTTCATTTTCTGTTCTTGTGTCAGTTTGCTGAGAATGATGGTCTCCAGGTTCATCCATGTCCCTACAAAGGACATGAACTCATTGTTTTTGATTGCTGCATAATATTCCATGGTGTATATGTGCCACATTTTCCCAGTCCAGTCTATCATCGATGGGCATTTGGGTTGGTTCCAGGTCTTTGCTATTGTAAACAGTGCTGCAATTAACATTCGTGTGCATGTGTCCTTATAGTAGAACAATTTATAGTCCTTTGCATATATACCCAGTAATGGAATTGCTGAGTCAAATGGAACTTCTATTTCTAGGTCCTTGAGGAATCGCCACATTGTCTACCAAAATGGTTGAACTAATAGGAGTGTAAAAGTGCTCCTATTTCACCACCTCCTCTCCAGCATCTGTTGTCTTCAGATTTTTTGATGATCGCCATTCTAACTGGCGTGAGATGGTATCTCAATGTAGTTTTGATTTGCATCTCTCTAATGACCAGTGATGATGAGCATTTTTTCATATGTTTGTTGGCCTGATGTATGTCTTCCTTTTTAAAGTGTCTGTTCATATCCTTTGCCCATTTTTGAATGGGCTTGTTTGTTTTTTTCTTGTAAATCTGTTTTAGTTCTTTGCAAATTCTGGATATCAGCCCTTTGTCAGATGGGTAAACTGCAAAAATTTTTTCCCATTCTGTTGGCTGCCGATTCACTCTAATGATTGTTTCTTTTGCTGTGCAGAAGCTGTGGAGTTTGATTAGGTCCCATTTGTCTATTTTGGCTTTTGTTGCCAATGCTTTTGGTGTTTTGGTCATGAAGTCCTTGCCTACTCCTATGTCCTGAATGGTTTTGCCTAGATTTTCTTCTAGGGTTTTTATGGCGTTGGGTCTTATATTTAAGTCTTTAATCCATCTGGAGTTAATTTTAGTGTAAGGTGTCAGGAAGGGGTCTAGTTTCTGCTTTCTGCACATGGCTAGCCAGTTTTCCCAACACCGTTTATTAAACAGGGAATCCTTTCCCCATTGCTTGTTTTTGTCAGGTTTTTCAAAGATTGTATGGTTGTAGATATGTTGTGTTGCCTCCGCTGCCTCTGTTCTGTTCCATTGGTCTATATCTCTGTTTTGGTACCAGTACCATGCCATTTTGATTACTGTAGCCTTGTAGTATAGTTTGAAGTCCGGTAGTGTGATGCCTACTACTATGTTCTTTTTACTTAGAATTGACTTGGCTATGCGGGCTCTCTTTTGGTTCTGTATAAAGTTTAAGGTGGTTTTTTCCAGTTCTGTGAAGAAGGTCATTGGTAGCTTGATGGTGATAGCGTTGAATCTGTAAATTACTTCGGGCAGTATGGCCACTTTCATGATATTGATTCTTCCTAACCATGAATGTGGAATGTTTCTCCATCTGTTTGTGTCCTCACTTATTTCCTGGAGCAGTGGTTTGTAGTTCTCCTTGAAGAGGTCATTTACATTCCTTGTTAGTTGTATTCCTAGGTATTTTATGCTCTTTGTAGCAATTGTGAATGGCAGTTCGTTCTTGATTTGGCTCTCTTTAAGTCTGTTATTGGTATATAGGAATGCTTGTGATTTTTGCACATTGATTTTGTATCCTGAGACTTTGCTGAAGTTGCTTATCAGTTTCAGGAGTTTTTGGGCTGAGACGATGGGGTCTTCTAGATATACTATCATGTCATCTGCAAATAGAGACAATTTGGCTTCCTCCTTTCCTATTTGAATACCCTTTATTTCTTTTTCTTGCCTGATAGCTCTGGCTAGAACTTCCAGTACTATATTGAATAGGAGTGGTGAGAGAGGGCATCCTTGTCTAGTGCCAGATTTCAAAGGGAATACTTCCAGTTTTTGCCCATTCAGTATGATATTGGCTGTTGGTTTGTCATAAATAGCTTTTATTATTTTGAGATACATTCCATCAATACTGAGTTTATTGAGGGTTTTTAGCATAAAGGGCTGTTGAATTTTGTCAAAGGCCTTCTCTGCGTCAATTGAGATAATCATGTGGTCTTTGTTTTTGGTTCTGTTTATGTGGTGAATTACGTTTATAGACTTGCGTATGTTGAACCAGCCTTGCATCCCCGGGATGAATCCTTCTTGATCATGACGGATAAGCTTTTTGATGTGCTGTTGCAATCGGCTTGGCAGTATTTTATTGAAGATTTTTGCATCTATGTTCATCACGAATATTGGCCTGAAGTTTTCTTTTCTTGTTGAGACTCTGCCGGGTATTGGTATCAGGATGATGTTGGTCTCATAAAATGATTTGGGAAGGATTCCCTCTTTTTGGATTATTTGGAATAGTTTCAGAAGGAATGGTAACAGTTCCTCTTTGTGTGTCTGGCAGAATTCAGCTGTGAACCCATCTGGACCGGGGCTTTTTTTATGTGGTAGGCTCTTAATTGCTGCCTCGACTTCAGACCTTGTTATTGATCTATTCATGGTTTAGGCTTGGGAGGACACAAGTGTCCAGGAATTTATCCATTTCTTCCAGGTTTACTAGTTTATGTGCATAGAGTTGTTTGTAATATTCTCTGATGATGATTTGAATTTCTGTGGAATCTGTGATGATTTCCCCTTTATCTTTTTTTATTGCATCTGTTTGGTTATTCTCTCTTTTCTTTTTTATTAATCTGGCTAGTGGTCTGTCTATTTTATTGATCTTTTCGAAAAACCAGCTCTTGGATTTTTTGATTTTTTGAAGGATTTTTCGTGTCTCTATCTCCTTCAGTTCTGCTCTGATCTTAGCTATTTTTGTCTTCTGCTAGGTTTTGAGCTTTTTTGATCTTGCTCCTCTAGCTCTTTCAATTTTGATGATAGGGTGTCAATTTTGGATCTCTCCATTCTTCTCATGTGGGCACTTATTGCTATATATTTTCCTCTAGAGATTGCTTTAAATGTGTCCCAGAGATTCTTGTATGATGTGTCTTCGTTCTCATTGGTTTCGAAGAACTTCTTTATTTCTGCCTTCATTTCATTGTTTATCCAGTCAACATTCAAGAGCCAGTTGTTCAGTTTCCATGAAGCTGTGTGGTTCTGAGTTAGTTTCTGAATTCTGAGTTCTAACTTGATTGCACTTTGGTCTGAGAGACTGTTTGTTATGATATCCATTCTTTTGCATTTGCTGAGGAGTGCTTTACTTCCAATTATGTGGTCAATTTTAGAGTAGGTGTGATGTGGTGCTGAGAAGAATGTATATTCTGTGGATTTGGGCTGGAGAGTTCTGTAAATGTCTATCAGGTTTGCTTGTTCCAGGTCTGAGTTCAAGCCCTAAATACCCTTGTTGATTTTCTGTCTGGTTGATCTGTCTAATATTGACAGCGGAGTGTTAAAGTCTCCCACTATTATTGTGTGGGAGTCTAAGTCTCTTTGTAAGTCATTAAGAATTTGCCTTATATATCTGGGTTCTCCTGTATTGGGTCCATATATATTTAGAATCGTTAGCCCTTCTTGTTGTATCGATCCTTTTACCATTATGTAATGACCTTCTTTGTCTCTTTTGATCTTTGTTGCTTTAAAGTCTATTTTATCAGAGACGAGAATTGCAACTCCTGCTTTTTTTTTTTGCTCTCCATTTGCTTGGTGAATCTTCCTCCATCCCTTTATTTTGAGCCTTTGTGTATCCTTGCAGGTGAGATGGGTTTCCTGGATACAGCACACCAATAGGTTTTGGCTTTTTATCCAATTTGCCAGTCTGTGTCTTTTGATTGGTGCATTTAGCCATTTATATTTACAGTTAATATTGTTATGTGTGAATTTTATACTGCCATTTTGATGCTAGCTGGCTGTTTTGCCCGTCAGTTGATGCAGATTCTTCATTTTGTTGATGCTCTTTAGCAATTGGTATGTTTTTGGAGTGGCTGGTACTGGTTGTTCCTTTCTATGTGTAGTGCCTCTTTCAGGAGCTGTTGTAAAGCAGGCCTGGTGGTGACAAAATCTCTGAGTACTTGCTTGTTCTCAAAGGATTTTATTTTTCCTTCACTTATGAAGCTTAGTTTGGCTGGATATGAAATTCTGGGTTGAAATTTCTTTTCTTTAAGAATGTTGAATATTGGCCCCCACTCTCTTCTGGCTTGTAGGGTTTCTGCCGAGAGATCTGCTGTGAGTCTGATGGGCTTCCCTTTGTGGGTAACCCAACCTTTCTCTCTGGCTGCCCTTAGCATTTTCTCCTTCATTTCAACCCTAGTGAATCTGACAATTATATGCCTTGGGGTTGCTCTTCTTGAGGAATATCTTAGTGGTGTTCTCTGTATTTTCTGGACTTGAATATTGGCCTGCCTTGCTAGGTTGGGGAAGGTTTCCTGGATAATATCCTGAAGAGTACTTTCCAGCTTGGATTCATTCTCTTCGTAGCATTCAGGTACACCTATCAAACGTAGATTAGGTCTCTTCACATAATCCCACATTTCTTGGAGGCTTTGTTCATTCCTTTTTGCACTTTTTTCTCTAATCTTGCCTTCTCGTTTTACTTCATTGAGTTGATCTTCGACTTGTGATATCCTTTCTTCTGCTTGGTCAATTTGGCTGTTGAAATTTGTGCATGCTTCACAAAGTTCTCGTGTTGTGTTTTTCAGCTCCTTCAATTCACACATATTCCTCTCTAAGTTGTCCATTCTTGTTATCATTTCATCAAATCTTTTTTCAAGGTTCTTAGTTTCTTTGCATTGAGTTAGAACATGTTCTTTTAGCTCACAGAAGTTTCTCATTACCCACCTTCTGAAGTCTGATTCTGTCATTTCATCACACTCATTCTCCGTCCAGCTTTGTTTCCTTGCTAGTGAGGAGTTGTGATCCCTTGTAGGAGGCGAGGTGTTCTGGTTTTGGGTGTTTTTCTCCTTTTTGCACTGGTTTCTTCCCAACTTTGTGGACTTTCCACCTGTCATCTGTGTAGTTGCTGATTTTCAGATTGGGTCTGTGAGTGGATGTCCAGATTGTTGATGATGAAGTTATTTCTGTTTCTTAGTTTTCCTTCTAACAGTCTGGCCCCTCTGCTTTAGGACTGCTGAGGTCCACTCCAGGCCCTGCTTGCCTGGGGATCACCTGCAGCAGCTGCAGAACAGGAAGCGTTGCTACCAGTTTTGTCTTCTGCTATCTTTGTCCCAGAATGATGCCGGCCAAATGTCAGTCTTATCAGTCCTTTTTGAGGTGACTCTTTGGATATACAGGGGTCAGGGAGCTTCTTGAGGGGACAGTCTGTTCTTTATAGGAGCTCAAGTGCTGAGCTGTGAGCTCCGTTGTTCATTCAGAGCTGCTAGGCAGGTACGTTTAAGTCTGCTGCAGCAGAACTCATAAACCCCCCTTTCTTTTCCCCAGGTGCTCTGTCCCGGGGAGTTAGGGCTTTATTTATGAGTATCCATTGTGCTGCTGCCTTTCTTTTTTTTTCAGGGCTGCCCTGCCTGACAAAGAGGCAGCCTAGTCACTGTCTGCCTGCAGAGGCTTTGCTGATCTGCTGTGGGGTCTGCCCTGCTGCCGTGGGCTCCACCCTGCTGCCATATGTATTTCCCTGCAGTCCTGTTTATATGGGTGTGGTTAGAACTGCCTCAGCAATGGTGGCCCGCCTCTGTGATGGTAGACTCTCTCTGTTATGGTGGGTTGCCTCAGCAACAGCGGGTTGCCTCGGCAATGGCAGGCTGCGTCAGCAATGGCAGACTACCTCTGTAGGGGTGGAGTGCCTCGGTAATGGCAGACACCCCTCCCCCACAGAGCTGGACCGTCCCGGGTTTGACTGTGCTTGCCGTCAACCCGGAGAATTTCCAATTGCTGGTTTTTTTTTGTTTGTTTTTGTGGGTGTGGGACCCGCCGAGCCTGATCACCTGGCTCCCTGCCTCAGAGCCCTTTTCTTTTTTTAAGTTGAACAGTTGACTCTCTCCCAGGTGCTCCAGTCACTTGCTGAAAGGGCACTGGGATCTGTGTGATTTCCCATGCGGTGACGCACTGCACCAGCTGAAACAATGTCGCTACCCAGGAATCTCCTGGTCTGACTCTATGTTTCAGTCCTGTTTAATCAGATGAATGGGATAATCTGTCTTCCCAGATGTCCAATTGCCAGTTTAACAGGGCAACCAGACCAGTGTATTTTGTACGGAGAGCCACTGCGCTGCGGCACCGGCCAAAACAGCCATGCTGGCAACCCGTGGGGCTTCTCCACCTGGGAATCTCCTGGTCTGTGGGCAATAAAGATCCGTCTGGAAATGCGGGGTCCACTCACCCTCTGTGCTTTCACTGGGAGCTGCAATCCTGAGCTGCTCTTTCAGCGCCATCTTGAATCTTCTCCTTTTTTTTGTATTTTTAATAGAGCAGGGTTTTTCCATGTTGGCCAGGCTGATCTCAAATTCCGAGCCTGAAGCAATCCACCCACGTTGGCCTCCCAAATGGCTTGGATTACAGCGTGAGCCACCACGCCATGCCTCATCTGCACTTATTAAGTGGAATAATTTTTTAAAGAACTTTCTGTCACCTACTCTTTGTCTCCCTTGAAGTACCTTGGTATAGGGAAGGCAGGAAAGATGCTTGATGTTTTCCCTTTATTGTTAAATTTTTAAAGTAGTAAGTTGATGAACTAATGCCCAAACAACCAACCACCAATGATGACCAATTGATGTGCATCTATTTTATGTGTTTTAATCCATTGTAGTTATTTTCCTGTTTGATACTTAGATTGTCACATCTTGAGCTAGTCCCTTGAAGTTGCCTCCTGTGTTCTTTGATATGAACAAATTACTCTTTGATATTTTCCTTCATTTCTGGTACAACAAAATGTCTGTAGCTCATCTTAGATATTTCCTGCTGCAAATCTGGAACAGTCATTTCTCCACAGTCCTGGTTCCTTTTGGTGGTAAATTATATTTATAGAGCATAACCTGGGCATTGTAGGTGCTTCTTGCTGCTGAATTTATGATTCCTTACAAGCCTTTGGAGGTGAAAGCTAGGAAATTTTTTTTTTTAAGAAAAATCTTTCATTTACACTAAGATATTTCAATTCAAATTTTAAATACAGAATTTTCATTTACACTAAGATATTTCAATTCAAATTTTAAATACAGACTCTTCCCTTAACTTTTCTGATTTTATGATTATATCTATTTTCCCTTGTGCTGAACTCCTGGGTCACAAGGAAATTAACACAAGTAATTATTTGCTTCATCCTGTAATATACCTTTAATAGTTTCTAAACTATTGCAGAGGCAGGATAATTACTTCTGGACAAGGTGATTAGAAAAGATTTCTCAGTGTAAGTGGAATTTTAGCTAGGACTGGAAAAAAAACTTTGGGTTTTTTTTTTTTTTTTTTTTTTTGACACAGGGTCTCACTGTGTTACTCAGGCTGGAGTGCAGTTGCACAATCGTGGCTCACTGCAGCCTTCAACCTGCCAGTCTCAGGTTATCTTCCCATCTCATCTGGGACCCACCTCAGCTGGGGCTAAAGGCATGCACCACCATGCCCAGCTAATTTTTTTGTAGAGACAGGGTTTCACCACATTGCCCAGGCTGGTCTCAAACTACTAAGCTCAAGGTATCTGCCTGCCTCAGTCTCCCAAAGTGCTGGGAATTATAGGTGTGAGCCACCACATCTGACAGTTCAATGATTTTGACAAGTAAAAATGGGAGAAGGGTCAGGGCATGATGGTCTAAGGGAACTCCATGACCTAAGAGGAGGTTGTGGTTGATGCACGGTTGTGTCTAGGGCACAGATTACTTGAGCTGCTTGGGACGGGCCTGGCTCCCTCAGCCCACTGTGGCACTCTGGAAAAAAGGATCTTCTTCACCTTTGGAACTTCAGTGCCAAGAGAGCCACTTGCCACAAACTTCACATTTTCTTAATAAGTGTTTTTTGACTAAATGAATAGATTAACCTGAACTTTCTTCAAGCATAGTATATATTTTTGTTGTAACTTGGTTTACTTTTGTATAGTGGAAAATTATTAAGCTTTAAAAAAGAAGGAAATTCAGATATACGCAACAACACAGATGAACATTGACATATTATGCTAAGTGAAATAAGCTATTTTTCAAAAAACAAATACTGTATGATTTCACTTATATGAAGTGCCTAGAACAGTTAAATTCAAGTAAAATGGTGGTTGCTTGAGGCTGGGGGAAGAGAGAAAGGGAGTTAAAACTATTGTTTAATAGGAGCAGAGTTTCAGCTTTGTAAGATGAAAAGATCTCTGGAACTGGATGATAATAAGGGTTGTTCAACTACTCAACCTTACACTTAAAAACAGTAATGATGGTAAATTTCATATTATGTATATTTTACCACAAAAGTGTCTTAGGATAAATAGAATTTCTTGCACCTATATAGTCAATCATATAATGGGGATGAGGAGAAAGAGAGAGAGAGAGAGAGAGAAGGTGAGCATAAGAGTTTCTCTCTTACATTCTATTAGAAAGTAGGTTCAATCACAAATTTTAAAGTATGCTTAAACCATGAAAAGAATGAACAGTTGAAGAAATGTTCTAGGTTAGAGGAGACTAAAAAGATACGACGATTAATTAATTATATTACGTAATCATGAATTGAACCCCACATCAAGGGAAGAAAAGTTGTAAAGAACATTACTGGGACAATTGACAAAATTTGAATATGAAGATTGGGTTGGATATCATATTAAAGGTTGTATTTGTTGACTTTGGTAAGTGTCAAGGAAAGTTCTTCCTAAGACGTATACACTGAAGTATTTATTGATAAAGGGGAATTATGCCTGGAATTACTCTCAAATGACTAAGTATAAAAATATATAGAGTAGCAGATGATAAAGCAAAAAGAACAAAATATTAACAATTGGTGAATCTGAATAAAAGGTATACAGTAGGCTGGGCACTGTAGCTCACGCCTACAATCCCAGCACTTAAGGCCAAGGTGGGTAGATCACAAGTTCAGGAGGTTGAGACCATTCTGGCTAACACAGTGAAACCCTGTCTGTACTAAAAATACAAAAAAATTCGCTAGGCATGGTGGTGGACACCTGTAGTCCCAGCTACTCAAGAGGCTGAGGCAGGAGAATTGCTTGAACCCAGGAGGTGGAAGTTGCAGTGACCTGAGATTACGCCACCGCACTCCAGCCTGGGCAACAGAGTGAGACCCCATTTCAAAAAAAAAAAAAAAAAAAAAGTGTACAGTAATTCTTTGTACTATTCTTGCAATTTTTCTCTAAGTGTGAAATAAAAATTAAAAAACAAATAGAAGCCATATGATAGAAAGCCACCTGGTCTAGTTTATCAGCAGAAGTGGTGCAATTAACAAACAACAAACCAGTGGCACAAGTGTGTCCTTGGCTGGCTGAGTTTAGGGCTTTACGACTTGCATTTTCTCTACGAAGAGGATTGACTTCATTAAGTACAGTCTGTACTTCTGTGTTGATTCTTGATACATTAATAATCTGTTAACACTAAAAATCCTTCAAACACGGGAGAAAACCACTAGGATAAGTTCTATTGATGTGATTTTTGTGATGGAAATATATGTTGCCAGATCAAAGGAAAACAAATATTTGATTTGGGGCTTGTATTAGTCAGAGCTCTTGTTTGAAGTGACAGATACTCAACTCAAACTTGCTTTATTCATCAAATATTTATTGAGTGCCTACGATGTCGCAGCTCATTTAACTGACTTTGAGGATATAATAGAAAACCAAACAGGCAGGAAGTCCCTTGTGTTTGAATCCTCCATTTCAATATTTAAAAACAAACAAAATTATTAAGAAAAGGGATGTGCATGTAATCTATTGGCTCATATAACCTGTGTATTGGCCAGCCATTTCTGCGTAATAAACAACCACGCATATCCCAGTGACATGTGATAGCAAGCATTTATTTAGCTCACACATCTGTGGGTGACTAGACCAGCTTTGCTGATCTCAGCTGAGCTTGCTAATGTATCAGCAGATTTAGGCTTGGAAGGCTGTGGCACAGAGCTGTGGGTCTGCTTTATGTGTCTCTTGTCTTTGGACCAGCAGTTGAGCTGAGGCATGTTCTCCTGGTCACGGTGTAGGCACAGTAAAACCCTTGTTTGTGTCATGTTTGCTAACCTCCCACTGGGCAGTCAGTTACCTAGTCAAGCTCCAAGTCAGGGAGTGGGGAAATATACTTTCTCCATGGAAGTAGGGGAAACTGCAGTCTCATGGCAAAATTTTGGATGCAGGGAGGGTTGAAATTTGGGGCCATTTATGCAATCTGTCACCACTGGGAAGTTCGCAGCTTTAGGCCAGCTAAACCTACCTCTTTATTCCCCCTGCCCTCGCTGTGTCATTAGTCTCTGATTTGTGTGTGTGTGTCATTGCATTGACTACATTTTCTCCTGTGGTGCCCCCAGGATCCAAACATGGCAGGATCTAATAAAAGAAGGATGACATTTATTCTCTTGATTTTCATCTAGTAAATATCAGGGGAGGACTTTTTTGGTCCCTGCCTGGGCCAAGGTTAAGTGTCTAATTGTTGGTGTGGTGTAATATTGTGGTCAGGGGACTGCAGTTTCTTAATTGCCAAGCCCTGGGCCACATGTCCACCTCTGCAGTGCACACTGTGGTTGGCAGGTCTACTAGAACCACATAGGAATATGAGGTGGTGAGGGTTTATGTTTTCCAACAGAAAGAGACTGCTATGTAGACAAAACAAGATGCTTTTCTTATAAAAACCCATTATTTTGGAAGTTGTTCATTTAACACAGAGTAACAGTATTTTCTCAACAAGTCTTTCTCAAGATGACAAAAAGGTAGTCTTTGACTATTTGCTGATATTTTGGGGGCATGTTATCTAAAAAAACCTTCATGTTGCTAATTTAGAACAAGCTCTAATTACCAGCATAAATCTGTTTCATTTAGGGCTAGTGTCTGCTAACATTTTATTCATGAGGTTTTCCAAAGGACAAGTATTAAACTAGAAAAAAATTATGGAAATAGCCCATTTTGGATCTCATAGCAAGTAGTTTATTCTTATGCAGAATCACACATTGGCTTAACAGCAGCCTAACATGCACAGTCAGTGGCTCACCCAGAGTTTTGACTTTGTTCCTGTGTCCAACCATGGGACTTACATAAATCTTGCCTGATCTAAGCAGCTCATGAAGTTCTCATTCTTCTTACTTGTGAATGGCTTCAGGATGGGTCACTATCAAGTTCTGGACAAGGAGATGAGAAGGAGCATCTTAGTTTTTAAAAGAGAAATAAACCTCTGGACATTGGGTTTGAGGATGTGAGGCTGCTACTGTCTTGTGATTATGATCTAGCTTACACCCTGATGATGAAGTGGGAAGATGGAAAGACCCTGGGTCCATGGCCATGTTGCTGAGCCACTGAATTAATCAGCTCTGGAACTGATACTCCTCTGGACTTTTGTTACATAAGAAAATAAATCCCCTTAGAGTATAGGCCATCTCCAGTTGCTCACTTCTAAAGACATTCTAATGGAAACAAAGACCTCCTTATAGCTGTCTGGAGTTTCTTTCTTACTTGTATTTGTGTATTTAACAGGAGATGGATTTAGAAACTACCAAACTTAACTTTCCCCTCACTCTACAAGTAGATTCCTATAGACACATAAAGATATATTCTTCACTATGACATGTGGAGCATTAGGTAGAATAATCACTCTCACTACCTGCATTCTACCACATAGTTTGCCAAAAATATCTTTTTCTACCTTATATTTTTTATTTTTCTAATTGTTAATTATGGGTACATAGTGGGTGTACATAGTATTTATGGGGTACATATTTTGATACAGGCGTAAAATAATAACACATCAGGGAAAATGGGCTTCTGGACAAGGAGATGAGAAGGAGCTTGAAGAACCATCACTTCAAGCATTTGTCATTTCTTTGTGTTATGAGCATTCCAGTTATGCTTTTTAGTTAAGATATAAAATAAATCAATAATAAATAATTGTTGATTTATACTTTAAAAAATGATTTCACAAGTCTGTTTCATAACCCTAATTTGATAAAAGTTGCATGGGAGTAAAGTATTCAATTTATTCAGACATTTTCTCTCTCTCTTTTTTCAGATAGAGTCTCTGTTACCCAGACTGGAGTGAAGTGGAGTGATCTTGGCTCCTTGCAGCCACAGCCTGGACTCAAGGGACCCTCTTGCCTCAGTCCCCGCCGAATAGCTGGGACTACAGGCATACCACCACACCAGGCTGATTTATTTTATTTATTATTATTATTATTATTTTTTGAGACGGAGTCTTGCTCCGTCACCTAGGCTGGAGTGCAATGGCACAATCTTTGCTCACTGCAACATCCGCCTCCCAGTTCAAGTAATTCTGCCTCAGCCTCCCTAGTAGCTGGGACTACAGGCACCCGCCACCAAGCCTGGCTAATTTTTGGATTTTTAGTAGAGACAGAGTTTCGCTATGTTGGCTAGGCTGGTCTGAATTCCTGATCTCGGGATCTACCTGCCTCAGCCTCCCAAAATGCTGGGATTACAGGCATGAGCCACTGCACCCAGCCTCTCTCTTTTAAGAGGATGGGCAATGAAGGATGAATTATTTCTCCTTGTCAATCCTAAAGTTGAAGGAAGAGGGTTTTGGCAGGATGATGTAATCTTACTGAAAAAGGTGAAAGAGTTGGTGTCATTCAGCCTATCCTGTGCTTTGGTTTTCTTAAGTCCCAAGCTTTCAGCATCTTGCAACATTGAAGAAGTAGTAATTTTCTCCTACAAGGGGCTGAGTTACCTGAATCACATAGTCTCTTCACTGCTCTCTGTGTTGATGTTGATGGCCTGGTTGTTGGCATCCTCTTGATAGGAATGTTCAATTTAGCGTTGCCATATGAAAGTCTCTTAGAATGTTACAAGTTAGCTATGTTCATGTCTCCTTGGGACAAGCAAATGAGCTGGATTTTTACTATGGCTTAATGCCTATGTGAGCTACTTTTCAGTTTTAAAAACTAAAAGAACTTGCTTTTTCTCAAGCCTTGTCTGTTTCAGTGTTGATGAAATCCTAATAAAGGGGAATCCCCTGGTGGAGTACTAGATTGACTTATTGTTTTCAAATGATAATGCTTGGTATTTAATGTCAAGAAAGTGAATTTCCTTTATTTCAAAAATAAGGCAGTCACCGTCTTTGTGGGTACTTGGCAAAGAGGGATTTTTATGGTCCCCTGATCAGTTAATTTCTGAGCAAGGAGACAGTGTCCTTAAAAGGGAAGAAGGAAGGTCAGCAGAGGAGGTGGGAGGCAATGTCATTCTGGCGTGGACAACTTTTCTTTCCTTGGCATAGGCAGTTACTGTCCATCCAAACCTCCAAAGGAAGCAGGAGGGAGTAAGGTAGTTGGAGTAGGAAGCAGTTTAGGGTCAATTTCTCTGACTCTTAAGACACTTCCTGGTGTAACAGATCAGGGTTGGATCAACGGAAGCTGAACCATGAGATACAGTATAGAATAAGGGCTTGATTATAGGGATTTGCTTTAAACAGTTTATGTGAGACCTGTTGGCTTCTGTGGCTGGTGCTTGAGCTTAAAGTCAGAAGGGCAAGTGGTCAGGAAAGAATGAAGATGTGAAGTGGGGAAGAGTAGGGACAAGCTGGAAATCCAGGGATGGCCTGGAGCCTGCATGGGTCTCTCACTACCTCCAAGCTTTTGGCTTCGATGATGGGTGTAACCTGCAGAAAAAGCTGATTCTCTTTGTTAGGGAGCTCCATTTGCATCTGGCCCAGGAGGCCGAGGAGCTGAAGGACATCTATAGGAGCTGGGGAAGCTGCAGGCCTGGCTGCTGATTCAAGCTCCCTCCCTAACCTTGGGCAAAATAACTCTTAAGGCACATGCTTATTCATATAAATGCCAGGAGGGAATTCTAAGAAACAGTTCAGTTTAGCAAAGTTAACATGGCACAAATGTACCACACTGTTGCACAGGGGCACAAAAAGGCAGAGGAAGAGGATCTTTGCAGCACTGTAATTTGAATAATGGGAAACATCCTGGCCAGGTGAGGTGGCTCATTCCTGTAATTTCAGCACTTTAGGAGGCCAAGACGGGCGGATTGTTCAAGTCCAGAAGTTCAAGACCAGCCTGGGCAGCATAGTGAGACCCCATCTTTACAAAAAAATACAATAAAATAAATTAGCCAGAGGTGTGGTGGCACATGCCTATAGTCCCAGGTACTCAGGAAGCTGAGGTGGACTGATTGCTTGATCCTGGAAGGTGGAGGCTCCAGTGAGTTGAGATCGCACTGCTGCCCTCCAGCCTGGGCGATAGAGAACCTGTCTCAAAAAAAAAAAAAAAAGAGTGTTTTATGTGATTCCCTTATATAACTCCCTCATTATGAGAACACCATTAAACCCTACTCTTTTCAGAAGGGTGAGGGATTTTAGAAGCGGACAGAGGCAGGCAAGATTTTGGAGGTAGGGATTAGGGATGGAATTTTGGTACCCCCAATCCATTAGAAGGGCTCCTGGCATATACAGAAGTGCCAGGAGTGAAAGCTAAACATGATGGCATCACCACTAATATTAAAGCGTTACATATTACAGCCAATAGTGTTGAGTTTTTTATTTGTTGCATTATTTATTTTCTCAGGTGCAAAGATAGGTAGAATAAAAATAGTTCCTTCGTATAAATGAGGTGAAGCATAAGGAGAGGATGGATTGTCCCACAGTACACTGCTGTATCTACCGCCCACTTTGCTTCTGTTGATTTTTCCTGATTTGAAAACATTACTAGAAATTCTATTGGTGGGTATTTTTTGTGTGCTATTATATTTAGCTTAGGGACACCCTGATAGGTTAGGATTTCTCTTCTTCATCAACCAGCAATCACACAAAGCAGAAAGCAAAGATTCTGTCATCAGGTAAAATCTCTTTCTAAAAGCCAAGTAAGCCAAGTGCAGTGGCTCATGCCTGTAATCCAAACAGTTTGGGAGGCTGAGGTGGGAGGATTGCTTGAGCCTAGGAGTTTGAGACCAGCCTGGAAAAAACAGAGAGACCCCAACTCTACAAAATGTGTGTGTGTGAGTGTGTGTGTGTGTGAGTGTGTGTGTTTCTTTTATAGGAGTGTGCAGTTGCCTGCATTTGTGGTCCCAGCATGTTGGGAGGCTGAGGTGGGAGGATCACTTGAGCCCGGAAGTTCAAGGCTGTAGTAAGCCATCAGGGGGCATTTTGAGGTTCAAGAAATGTGCTCATTTTCTTCCACATGGAACTGCTTCAGATCATTCCAGCCAGAAGTGGAATGATGAGAAAAAGTGTCTCCTTTTTCTGAACTCTTAGCGGCATGCTTCTCTCTTGTGACACTTACTCTGTGAATTATGGTTCTTTGCATACGTGCCACCTCTCCCTGTCACAGGTTTACAACTCCCTCATTCTGCAATGTGTCTTTTTTCGTCACTTTACCCATGGCACAGCCGTGTTGTGAACTCTTCACATGGCAAATTCATGCTTTCATGTTTAGCACATGCTCAGTAAAAATATTTATACAGTACAAAGAACAAAAGACTCGGGAGATTGATGCTGTTCTTTAAAAAGAATGTTTCAGAGACTTCTTGACCTTATTTGAGCTAGTGAGGGAAACAACTAAAGATCAACAAGCTGAGATCAATGAGCACTTGAAATGAGAGTGTGCTGAGACCACATCCATGAAGATGCTGTGTCGGTTCAGATGTTCATCAACATTAAAACCGAAGTCAGCTCACACCCTTTTAGAAGTGAGGGTATGTTCACATGGTTTTCTTTGCAATAACAATACTGATGTGTAAAACTGCACATGGTCTCCTCGTTTCTGTATCTGTGTTTCTTCCGACTTGACTCCGTTTGCTCACTTCCTGAACTGTTACAATAGAGACAATTACCATTTTTATTGCCTAAGGCTTGTTTTCTTCCAAAAAGGATGTAGGTATCCTTCTCTCTTCCGCATTTCATTGCTGCTTACCTTCATTCCAGGCAACAGGGATCTTCGCATTTCCCCCCTATACTTGTTTTTTTGTTTTTGACCAGGGCAATAAACCTTAACTTGTGCTCGGTCAGGATTTTGCCTCCTGAGAGCAACCTGCTTTAAGAGGCTGTCTCTTGACAAATACTACTATATACCACAAAGTGAGGTTTGTGGTCTGTCTTTCCCTCCCTCCCTTCCTTCCCTCCTTCCTTCCTTTCTTCCCTCCTTTCTTCTCTCCTTCCTTCCCTCCCTCCTTCCTTCCTTCCTTCCCTCCCTCCTTCCTTCCCTGCCTCCTTCCTTCCTTTCTTCCCTCCTTTCTTCTCTCCTTCCTTCTCTCCTTTCCTCCTTCCTTTTCTCCCTCCCTCCCTCCTACCTTCCCTCCTTCCCTTTTTTTCTTTCTTTCCTTCCTTCCTTCCCCCTCTTTCTCTCTCTTCTTGTCTCCTTCCTTCCTTCCCTCCTACCCTCTTTTTCTTTCCCTGCTTAAAAAAGAATCCTGTCATTGTAAATATTACTAAAAGCCTTGACTCACAAGACAAAATTAGGCTATCACTCAGTGTCTTCATCTGAGAAGGTCAGATTTACCTTCTATCATTCCCAAACTGATTAAGTTTAGGTTGGTTTAAAATCTGTTATGAAATTTCACATATGTGTGAAGTGGTCTATTATGACAAATACAAAGACAAATAAGAGCAAATCGATGCCTTCAAGAAGAAAATAATTATCCCTGTAAATACACCTTGCATGGTTATCTAAGACTGGGAAATTTTCCGTAGAAATTTAAGCAAAGGTTGTCAAATAATTCTGCTCTTGTATAAGAAGAATAAAACGAAATAAAAACTATGCACCTCTGCATGTTTCAAAGTTGGCATCCAAATTTTTATCATAAGGTTAAGTCACTGCAAAGATATCATTTTATATATGTGTCAGTGGATACCAGCCATCCCTTCCCTTGAGAGACTCCACCCTGGGCAGAATAGCCCCAGTCCTGAGAAGGAATGTGCTTCTTCTTCGTCAGTGTTGGAATTTTCTTTTTCTTTTTTTTGGAGACAGAGTCTCGCTCTATTGCCCAGGCTGGAGTGCAGTCATGCGATCTCAGCTCACTGCAACCTCTGCCTCCCAGGTTCAAGTGATTCTCCTGACTCAGCCTCCCGAGTAGCTGGGATTACAGACACGTGCCGCCAGCCTGGCTAATTTTTTGTGTTTTTAGTAGAGACGGGGGTTTCACTCCATCTTGAATGACTAATTTAGTTGGCTCTTGGTTACCTAAGGACAGATTACAAGGTATGAGTTAGCCATGGTATGAAATAACAGTGGGCTTGGTATCATAAAGAAGTGAAATATCAGTCATGTAAGGAAAAATTAATATATAACATCCATGTTAGCCAGGATGATCTTGATCTCCTAACCTTGTGAACTGCCCACCTTGGCCTCCGAAAGTGTTGGGATTACAGGCATCAGCTACCAGGCCCGGTCGGAGTTTCTTTCCGTCTAGTTTCTTCATGCATGTTTGCTCAAAAGAATGCTTTGTCGTCAGGTTCAGATGGGAAGGAAACTTAGACTTAAGGATCTACAGGTGTCCTCATTTTTGGCGCCCTCAGTTTCATCATCTCTAGGATGGGAGTAAAAGTGCCTAATTTAGAGAATTGTGAAGATTTAATAAAATAGTTTGTATAGAGTATTCGGTACGATGCTGGCACCTTGTAAGCACTGAATTATAGGCAGTGGCCAAGTCCTCTGTAACTCACATGGTTTATCACATGGTCTCTCATTTCCTCTTATTTTCCTGGCCTCTTGACCATCACAACAGGTTCTTTTTAGGTTATCCACCACGAATCTTTCATGATGAAAATAGTTCATTCTGTATGATATCCAAACTCCTGAATTATGAGGCTTGAGTTTTTCATGATCTGGCTCCAAGCTCCATTTCTTATTTCATTTTCTATCTCATCACTCCATTCACCCTGGTTTCAGCTAACTGGGATCATGTTCATTGATGCACACAGGCCAGACCCCATTCATTCAGCAAGATGTTGTCAAATACCGATTACATACCTCATGTGGTTTTATGTGCTAGAATGCAAAGATGAAAAAAATTACAGCTCCAGATCTTCAGGAGTTAGCATTTTAGCTGGGAAGAGACATCCATAAAGAAACAACCATAACACATATGGTAGGTGCTATGGGGGCCCCAGAGTGATGTCCCAGGCCTGAAGGAGGTTATCAAAGAGGAGATAATTTTCGTTAAGCCATGTGATGACTATCTTCTTTCTAGACCCCATTTCTTGCTCATGCTGTTCCTTCACTTGGAGTACTCTTTCTTCTTCCTGTTTCTGTCTGTTACTCAGGGTTTTTGTTTGTTTGTTTGTTTTTTTGAGATGGAGTCTTGCTCTTATTGACCATGCTGGAGTGCAATGGCGCGATCTCAGCTCACTGCAACCTCCACCTCCTGGCTTCAAGCCATCCTCCTGCCTCAGCCTCCTGAGCAGCTGGGATTACAGGTGCCTGACACCATGCCCAGCTAATTCTTTGTATTTTTAGTAGAGATGGTGTTTCAACATGTTGGCCAGGCTGGTTTCAAACTCCTGACCCTGTGATTTGCCTGCCTCAGACTTCCAAAGCACTGAGATTACAGGCGTGAGCCATCGCGCCTGCCGCTGATACTCAGTTATAAGAGCTAACTCAAAAACCCACTCAACTGTGAACATGCCCTGAAGCATCTGGTGCTGCTATAGTTCTGCTACACATGGTTTCCACCTTTAGTATGCTAATAACACTTGTTTTAATCTTGCAAATGGGAAATGCATCTCACTGGGAACTTTGCCCATAAGTTCATGTATTTTTTTCTTCCATCCCTTATCCCCTAACTCCTACTCATCTAATACAACTTTTCTCAGGTAGGCAGTGAGAAAAAAATTAATCTCAGTTACTGTTATATAAACCAGACACGTTGGAGAGAGATACCGGTGCAGCCACTGCTGACTCTCAGCCAGCAATAGGGGGACTCAGGGGAAAACAACCAGGTTTAAGCAACTGCCATAGGCCAAAAAATCTGCCCCTTAGGGGTTTAGTTTCTCATTTGTTTATAGAAAGCCGTTTATCTTTCTTACAGAATCTCAACGAGAGCTTCAAGTACTTTTTTTTTATAGGTAACATGTGTCTCTAAGAATTCAATCAGAAGGCTCGTAAAAATACGTCCGTATTTATATATTTTCTATATCCTATACAACATACACAAACAAATACAAACAATGCAATTTAACTGTTGCGTTTACACAGTGTGATCTACACCAACTAGCCATATTAAAAAAGGAAAATTATTTCCAATTATTTCTCTTTAATTTTGGACTCGTGCTTCTAAATGTAAAAAGACATTCAACGTATTCTTCCATTTCCCTTGTATTACCTTATGTTTTATCTATGCATAAAATAAATCAGCGTATTAATATCCACCTGAAGTTTTCTGTTACTTTGAGGCTTGGGAGGGCTGGGAATAGGAATCCATTGACAGTTTGTTCACAGCTACAGATAACATTTTCTGAGATCATCAGTTCTGATGGGTTATGACTGCATGGTGACAATGGGCTAGAATATTTGGGGTTGGGACATGCGGCGCTCTCGCTATGGCTGCTGGCCTGGGCACTGTCCCCTCTCCAGAAGTGCCCTGTCCCTCTTGGCTGCACAGTCCTCTCACCTATTGTCCAATCCAGTCCAGTCCTAGGGATTCAGTTTAAGTTACCTTGTGCCCTCCCTCCATGAACTTTCTGCCACTAAACAATACTTTTTTTTTTTGAGATGGAGTCTTACTGTGTCACCCAGGCTGAAGTGCAGTGGCATAATCCTGGGTCACTGCAATTTCCATCTCCTGGGTTCAAGCAATTGTCCTGCCTCAGCCTCTAGAGTAGCCGTTATTATAGGTGCTCACCACCATGCTCTGCTAATTTTTTTTGTATCTTAGTAGAGATGGTTTCGCCATGTTGGCCAGGCTGGTCTCGAACTCCTGACCTCAGGGGATCTGTCTGCCTTGGCCCCCAAAGTGCTGGGATTACAGGCATGAGTCACTGTGCTCAACCCAAACAATAATTTCTTTTAATCATCCTCGTGGTCCCTGTTTTCATTGTCTTTGCTCAGGTCCTTACCATTTGTTGGATTAGGTTTCTGCAATAGCTTCAGAGTCTTGTCCATTTCTCTCTTAACTCTTCCTCTTCCAAATGTATCATTTCTTCTACTGCCAGAGTGGTTTTCCTGAGAAGCATATCAGATTACGCCCCCTGTCACTTGTGATCCTCTAGTAGCGCTTGACTTTCACTAGGATAAAGACCTTCGTTGTCTGGCCCGTGTCTGTTCCTCTAAGGTCATTGCCAGCACTCCCTCACGTGCAGCTTTGCCCTGCCCTTCGGGGTTAATTTGATTTCCCCAGTGGTGCTCTGTCATGCTCTGTGCTCTCGTGTACCCTATTCCCTTCTTGGATGGTCCCTTCTCTGCTGTGTCTGTGTAAGGCTCTTTTTTCAAGATCAACTCCAAGAGTCACTTAGATTCGCTCTGAAATAAATGGCTTCATGAATGTGTAGTGTTTAGATAAATTAAAGAAAAATATCTTCATAACTTAAAAAAAATTCCTTCTAGAATCTTCCCTGAACAGTACATTTCCTTGAATCCAGCCTAATAATTAGCCTCTCCCTCCCAGGTTAAATTAGGTGCTGCTTAGGACGTCCTTGGCAGATGGCATATGAGCACAGTGAGGCAGAGATTTTGGTAGATGCATCTGTCTCATCCACTGGCCTATGAGTTCTTTAAGGGTAAGGGTTTGCAAAATGAGAGGGAATTTCGTGTTCTTTAACAGACTATGGAATAAGTGAATGAGCACTGAGGTTAAATGAGAAAGTTAATACGTGAACGGAGTGCTCATGTTTAGGCCCTGTGTTCATCTTTCTCCCTTCCTCCTACTACTTGTAGAGTGAAGTATGAAGAAGTCGTCCTTACATTTTGATTTTTGCCCTGCCTCATCACAGCATGAGACAGAGGGGACTCTATTCATTTTCGGTTGCAAATAACCAAAACTTCTAATTCTACTGGCTTTACAGATTCGTAATTTTTATTTTATGTTACAGAAAGTTCAGAAATAGGGCAGTTTCGAAGTTGGTTAATTTGGTGGCTCAATAGTGTCGCTAGAGATCCAGGTTCCATGTCTCCATTGCACCATCCTTACCCAGGTGACCTACCTTCTCTAGTAGTGGCAAGATGGCTGCTTCGGTTTTTCACAAACCCTTTGAGGGACAATAAGAAGGGCAGAAAATGGGATCTCACTGACCAGATCTGGGTCACATGCCCCTTCCTAAGGTTCATTGCTATGAGTGCCATACACTAACCAAATGCACCTCTTGGATCTGGACCCAGCCTTTCTCATGTTTTTAAAGGAGTGTGGACACCTGAAAAGAATCATGGTTCATGTGTGATTCTGGATCACAGGAAGAAAGAGCAACAGTCAGTGGGGAGGCCTTTCCAAATGGTTTTATTGTTTCCACTACATAACAACAACAACAAAATTGCTTTCAATTGAGAGGCTAGGTGAAAAGCTGCCTTAAGTAAGCATATTGTTTTCAGCTTGTACCTCTTAGCAGTGAAAAAATAGCAAGAGGAAACTGAAACCAATGGTGAATGTGGAGGGAAAAAAAAACCAAATGTTACTCCCTGGAAGGAAAGTTTTTGATCTTACAAACTAGCTGCCTTTATTCTTTAGCTTCCAAAGTCCATAAAAATGCTTCTAAGCAAAATTAACTTCCAAGTCCATAAAAATGTGATTTATCATTTACAACATGACATTTATAGCATCCTTTTTTGGTCCTGGCAAGGGAAACTGAGAGAAAGGTGTGAAGACCTCCTAGTCTTTGAAGATGACTAATGCAGTATATTGTTACTTATATTTCTGAAATCAAAGTATGCCATTGTATTCATTCAAATCTAACTAGCAAAGGAATTTATATACACTTTTAAAACATAATTTATATAATAAAATATTTAAATTTGCGGCCTTCTGTAATTCAGTGAAACATATTCTCAAGCAGGAACTAAAGCTTGAATTTTGTTCTACAGTTGATTCTCAGTAGTGCCTAGCATAGTAGGAGCCATTAAATGGGTTTGTATATGCTTACTAGTGCATGGATGTGGGTTTCACATTTCGGTATAACATGTTAGACCCTTTTTTCCAATAAGGTGATTATAAATAAGTATAATGATAAATATGGTTCTATTTCCAAATTGTGTACACACACAAAATTTAAAAAAATTTTGTTAAAAACCAATACAGCTACAGACTTCATGTATACAGTGGAAAGAGTTTTAATTAAAAACAAAGCAAGTGTTAATATTTATTAAAAAGCCTGCTTCTTTGTCTCTAATCTATAAAAATGTAGGGGTTTTCATCTTTGCTTTGCATCCTGCAAAAAAGAAAGATCAGATTTTAAAAGAAAATAAGTAACCTCTAGTATGGTTGATATATTTTGGGACAACATAATATATACAGTAAAGTGAAAGTCTGTGCTCATATGGAGAAATATTGGTCATACTGGTTCTGTGTTTTACAAAGCTCTGTGCTAACTGTGACTGCTTCTAAACAAACTATTTTATACAGAAGTCTCAGCAACTAACTAGCAACTACATGTGGATTGGGGTTGGGAGTACCCAGACTGCTGATTCTGCAAGTTTTATTATGGGAGAGAAATGAAAGCTGGAGAGAGTGATTGACTTTTTGCTTTTACTTCCTAGATAATTACTTCAACTCTCAATTACACATTACCCATATTGATAACAGGCTTCATCTACTGGCGAAAGAGTAAAAGCCAGTCAATGGATGATGATCCAACAAAGAAGTATGTAAGTGTTCAAGGTTTTAGTAGCTGCTCAGAATAGTATAAGGGACTCCGGGTGGTGGTAGGTACTAGGTATTTTACTGATTTCTGTAATGCCCATCAGGTAGTTTACATGGGGTAGATAAGCATGTTTCCGGTGGAATAATTAGGGAGCAATGCAAAGCAATGAAAAATTTCATGTAGCAGTGAATGCAAGTCTCATGGGCCTGAGCTAGGGTTGTAGTAGTAGAAGAGTAGCTGGGATTGTAAGTTTATATATTTTTTATACATATAAAAATTCATATGTTTATATAACTATATTAATTAATATAATAATTAACAATATACATCACTATAGTAATTAACACATTAATAGAAATATTTAATATATATGTTGTATATCTTAATTAATTCAATAATATATTAATATAAATATATAATATGTATTATATAATACAAGTTATATAATATATAATATATATTATATAATACAAGTTATATAATATATAATACAAGTTATATAATATATATTATATAATACAAGTTGTATAATATATAAAAAATTTGTATGATATAAATATAATATAAATTTTAATGTTTCTAGTATAATTATATTATGTTAATATTAATATAACCATGTTAACATTATATAACTATTAATAGTTACAATTATGCTAGGAACATAAAAAGAATGAGAGAAGTAAATCTATGTACTTAAAGTATTGAATAAGTTTTTTACAAAACAGTTGGCCAGAGAAAGTAGATAGCTTGGTAGATTATCAAGAAATTCAAGTAAGTGTTGAAGGTTTGTAGGAGTGAGGTCCAAAAAGCTCTTCAAAAGAGCTGTATATTTATCACCATGCACAGCAATCAGAGAAGGTAATGGAAATTGTTGATCCCTTTTTTTCAAAGATAGAAAGCTGCTAAGGAATGACATGAAAAAGGCAGTCATGGCATGTAGATATATTCCTTAGAAAAAAAATTTTTCCATTCCTAACAGGAAATTCTGTAGATAGAGGAACCAAAATGAAAAGGTCACTGCCTTTTGAACGATTAAATAAATTGATCTTGGCTACTCTGCATAAAAATAATCTTGTACTAGCACTCTAGTGCACTGATTGCATTTGCAATGTCACTGATTATCCTTAAGAAATTGCATATAATAAAAAAGGTGTCTACAATTTAGAAAATGAATGACTTTAAATGAGTTCCACTAGGGAACAAAGTAGCCGTGGATTTAATCTGCTAACTGTTTGGAGAAGTCCTGGGTAGTGACAGCCTGGTCTTACATTCGGTCAGACTATCTTATCTCTTACTGTGATATGGTAAAGGGATTGGTAGGAAAAAGGAAATTGGTAGGAAAAAAGACAGATTTTATCTATATAGATTTTAGCAAGAATTTTGGTATTGTCTTTCTATAATGAAATTGAGAGCAGTTTGATTCTAGCTTTTTGCATCTGTGGGTTAATTGTTTGAGACAAAAGACACCATGGATCACCTTCTTTTTATAATCATTTACAACTGCTTACAAAAATCTGAGTATATGCAGAGTTAGAGTTGCAAAGAGAGATAAAACCCAGTGATTGTCCTCTGGAGCACTATGGAGACAGACATAAACAAGAAACAATACACTTAACATACAGCGAGCTTCATTTGTGTGATAAATAGTAAATGGCACCTTAAGAGAAGACTTTTTTAAAGGATTAAAATAAATACCATCATCTTTTAAATCTAAAAACAATGTGCTTTTACTATTTTTAGAGATAAATTACTAATGTATTCCAGAAATGTGGTTGTAAGAAAAAAGAATCAACAGTGTAAGAGATCAAAACACCAAGACCTGAGAGTATGTATTGGGAATGATGGTAGCTCTCTCATTTTCTACTTCTCTGAAACAATGTTTCTCAGACATACAAGGAGTCACCTAGGATCTTGTTAAAACACAAATTCTGATTCAGTAGTTGGAGTGGGCCTGAGAATCTGCATTTCTGAGGAGCTCTCAGATGATGCTGGTGCTGCTGGTCCTAACCCACACTTTGAGTAATGGCACGGGGATAGACCATATTGAACTGAGAAGCACCAACCTGCTATGGAAATCCATGTTGGTTAGACTCTTGAATCCTTGGACCAAAGGAACTAGAAAGTTTTGAGCCAGAGATAAGAGAAAATTAAATTTGCCAGAAGGAATGAAAAAAGTTACTATCATGCAGCACTTTATTTTATTTATTTTTGTGATGGAGTCTTGTTTTGTTGCCCAGGCTGGAGTGCAGTGGCACAACCTCAGCTCACTGCAACCTCCACCTCCTGGGTTCAAATGATTCTCCCACCTCAGCCTCCCAAGTAGCTGGAATTACAGGCATGTGCCACCGTGCCCTGCTAATTTTTTTCTATTTGTAGTAGAGTCGGGGTTTCACCCTGTTGACCAGGCTGGTTTCGTACTCCTGACCTCAAGTGATCCACCCACCTCAGCCTCCCAAAGTGCTAGGATTATAGATGTGAGCCACTATGCCCAGCCTCATGTAGAATTTTTAAAAAGGAACTACAGGCTGTCTATAATAATGTATCAAAAATATAGACTGTTACACAGAAAGTTTGATGGCTGTATTAAGTCTGCATATAATGGTGTGAAAGGAAAATATCTTGGGCCCCTTCAAGTTGGAAACTGCTTAGGGCAAATCTGCCTCCCATTCTATTCAAAGTAGACCCTCTGCTTTGCTAGGACTGAGTTAACTGAAGAATAGAATTGTCTCAGTGAAGACACAGACCCTTAAAGGGGGCATTTAGATTTCCTCTTTTCTCCATGCGACTTTTAAAATAAGACGGTCATCCAGCAGCTTTGGCTTAAATGAGACCTGTAAATGTTAAAAGATTCTCAGCATTCCTCGTAAGCCTCTAAAGGAAACATTGAACCAGAGTGCCACTTATGACTTCCGAGGAGAGATGGTTCATAGTCACAGCAGTAGGCATTATTACACAGATTGTGTTTGTTGTAAAACAGTACATTAAATCGTCATACTGTTTATCTTGTTCCTGAATCCATCACATCTTACCTGTCTGTAGATCACTAATTATATAAGTCCTTATTTTTTTTATTTTTGTAGAGACAGGGTCTGGCTGTGTTGACCAGACTGATCTGGTCCCAAGCTATCCGCCCATCTTAGCCTCCAATAGTGCTGGGATTACAGGCATGAGCCACCGCGCCTGGACTAGTCCTTGTTTCTTAAAGAGAAATGATTTGAATGTCAGTTAAATGCACTGTCCCAATGGTTTTAAATAGCTCTAAAACTGCAAGGGACGTAGGTGGTTCAGGGAGAGATTTTTCTCTCTCTCTCTCTTTTTTTTTCTTTCTGTTTTTCCTGTTTAAATAGAGTCCTTGACTCTGTTTAGGAAATCATTTATAATGAAAATTTTATTTTCCTGCTGTCTGGCTAATATTAAGCTTTTATAGAGTTAAAGCTGATGGTAAATAAGATTCAGTAAAGTTTGTCAGCTGACCACACTCATGTTTTTTGTTTACTTTTTCCAGAAACTTCAAAATAGTTCACAATCTTTAGGAATTTTTAATTTTTGTATGTTTCCCTCTATGGGAAAATATCTAGCAAAACCATACAGAAGTCATAATTTTATTTTAAATGTGAAAGATCTGGATATCTATCTCTGTGTATACCTTGTTCTAGGGATACAGCAGTAAACAAAACACAAGTGCCTGTCCTCTGGAATTTGCATTCTAGCTGCAGAGATGCAGATTATAGACAAATAGGCAATTAAATCTATAAATATTTCAGACGGTGCAAAGCACAGCACATATACAGCAGAAAAACAGACATGGGGAAATGGAACTCTGGTGGGGGGTGGCGGGTTACTATCTTAAATCAGACGCTTGGGGAAGGCCTCTCTAATAAGATGACCTCTGAGCCATGGGAGTGTGCCATTTGGATTTCTGGAAGAAGAGTGTTCTAGGCAGAAGAAAGAGCACGTTTGTATTGGACACCTGTTGGGCATCACTTCAAATCCTCTCTTTCTCTCTCTCTCTCTCTCTCTCTCTCTCTCGAGTTTCACTCTTGTTACCCAGGCTGGAGTGCAATGGCGCCATCTCGGCTTAAGGCAACCTCCACCTCCTGGGTTCAGGCAGTTCTCCTGCCTCAGCCTCCTGAGTAGCTGGGATTACAGGCACGCGCCACCATGCCAGCTAATTTTTTGTATTTTTAGTAGAGACGGGGCTTCATCATGTTGACCAGGATGGTCTCGATCTCTTGACTTCGTGATCCACCTGCCTCGGCCTCCCAAAGTGCTGGGATTACAGGCTTGAGCCACCGCGCCCGGCCATCCTCTCTCTTTATTATCCAGCCACTGCTACAGGGATTAGTCCTACAGGTTTCACCCAGCTTCACAGAAGTGTAATCCGATGGCAGCTCCATTGGGGCCCGCGCTATCTACATTCACATGCTTTCGATTCCCGACCTAGGACGATGACAACTTCGTCATCGTCTTCTTCTTCTTCTCCTTCTTCCTCTTCCTTCTTCCTTGTTTCCTTCTTTTCCTCTTCCTTCTTTCCTTTCTTCCTCTTCCTTCCTCTTCCTTCTTTCTCCTTCTTCCTTCCTTTGCTGCCTCCTCCTCCTCCTCCTCCCCCTCCTCCTCCACAGGGTCTTGCTATGGGCTCCTGGGCACAAGTGAACATCTGACCTATGACTTCTTTGGTGCTACATCATAGCATCAGAAACCCGTTTACCACTCATGCTTGCACAACCCAGAAATGCCAGGTTCATGCTGATGTGGCCACTCTTGACCAATAGGAAACTGGAACCTATAGATAAATTTCACTCCCTTTGAAATAAGACATTGAAGAATTTGCAAAGGAGATCCTGAGGGAAAGAAGTTTCTCCCACTTCCCTTTTAGGGATGATTTATTCTCTTAAGGTGTGCAATATCTTTGTAAGAACTGTAGATTTTGTCATAATAAAGATAAAAGTATCAGCAAACTTGAAAAAGAGGAATAAGTATTGGTAGCAACAACTTTATTGCTAATACCTTTGTTTTTAATCAGTGATTCTGAGATACAAAGAGTAATTCAAACAGCAGTATCAGGTTTCTTATGATCCCAAAGCTAATGGCAAGCCTTTGCTTTTCCAAAATTGCTTCCTTTTAAAAAGTTTCTGTTCTCGGGCCAGGCACGGTGGCTTACGCCTGTAATCCCAGCACTTTGTGAGGCCGAGGCGGGTGGATCACGAGGTCAAGAGATCGAGACCATCCTGGTCAACATGGTGAAACTCCGTCTCTACTAAAAATACAAAAAATTATCTGGGCATGGTGGCGCGTGCCTGTAGTCCCAGCTACTCAGGAGGCTGAGGCAGGAGAACTGCCTGAACCCAGGAGGCGGAGGTTGTGGTGAGCCGAGATCGCGCCATTGCACTCCAGCCTGGGTAACAAGAGCGAAACTCTGTCTCAAAAAAAAAAAAGTTTCTATTCTTAGCTAGGCCCAGTGGCTCATGCCTGTAATCCCAGCACTTTGGGACGCTGAGGCGGGCGGATCACGAGGTCAGGAGTTTGAGACCGGCCTGGTCAACATGGCGAAACCCCGTCTCTACTAAAAATACTAAAATTAGCTCAGCGTGGTGGCAAATGCCTGCAATCCCAGCTACTCAGGAGGCTGAGGCAGGAGAATTGCAGTGAGCCAAGATTGCGCCATCACACTCCAGTCTGGGCGACAGGGTGCGACTCCATCTTAAAAAAAAAAAATAGTTTCTATTCTTGGCCAGGCATGGTGGCTCATGGCTATAATCCCAGCACTTTAGATGGCTAAAGCAGGAGGATTGCTTGAGCTGAGTTCAAGATCAGCCTGGACAACATAGTGAGACTTCAACTCTACCAAAAGAAAAAAAAAAAATTAGTCAGACATGGTGGCATGTGTCTGTAGCCAGCTACTTAGGAGGCTGAGGTGGGAGGATCGCTTGAGCTCAGAAGATTGAGGGTGCAGTAAACTTGATCACGCTACTGCCCTCCAGTCTGCGTGACAGAGTGAAATCTGTTTTTTTTTTTCAAAAAAAGTTTCTGTTTTCACTGACTTTATAAAGTGAGATAAGGACAGATCCACAGATTCACTAACTTTACTGACTAGACAGGAAGACTTGAATGGAGGGTGAGGCTGGGTAATATAATTCTTGTTTCTAGGTTCATATATTGAATTTCTTGTTTAGAATTACTTAATCCACAATAGGAGTAAACTGAGCCCAGTCTTAACAGATATTCTTTGCAGTTCTACTGTAGTCTGAGGATTTTTCTACCATCCCATTGGTTGATTTTTGAAAGATATGAATTTCTAACAACTTGCTAACAATGAGGCCTCAAAGTATCATTATCTGAATCTCATTTTGTTTGAGACAGGTCATTGGAAGAGAAATGCATTGAACTATATCATCTTAGAATAGAAAGAGATTTTAAAGCCTGTAATCCCAGCACTTTGGGAGGCTGAGGTGAGCAGATCACGAGGTCAGGAGATCAAGACCATTCTGACCAACATGGTGAAACCCCATGTCTACTAAAATACAAAAAATTAGCTGGGCATTGTAGTGTGCGCCTGTAGTCCCAGCTACTAGGGAGGCTGAGGCAGGTGAATTGCTTGAACCTGGGAGGCAGAAATTGCAGTAAGCTGAGTGACAGAGTGAGATTCTGTCTCAAAAAAAAAAAAAAAGCATTTAAGGCCAACTTTCCAATCAAAATACTCAAGTACCATCACATTTTCTGATCTTGATGACGTATCTTTTTTAGTGGATTTTTAACGTTTCATTATCTTTGGGGTCAACTAAACACCCATATATTTTCCTACATTCAGCTGCCATTCACATTAGGTAGGTTCTTTTCAAGCTAGAAGCCTTTAACAGGTTTTTCATTTATTTGCGTCAGTTTAATTAATTAACACATTTAATCAGAATTATTTTATTGTATTTATTTATTGATTTATTTTGAGATAGAGTTTCTCTCTTGTTGCCCAGACTGGAGTGCAATGGTGTGAACTCTGCTCACTGCAACCTCTGCCTCCCAGGTTCAAGCAATTCTCCTGTCTCAGCCTCACAAGTAGCTGGGATTATAGGTGCCCGCCACCACTCCCTACTCATTTTTGTATTTTGAGTAGAGACGGGGTTTCACCACATTGGCCAGGCTGTTCTTGAATTCCTGACCTCAGGTGATTCTCCTGCCTTGGCCTCCCAAAGTGCTGGCATTACAGGTGTGAGCCACTGTGTCTGGCCTTAATCAACATTATTTACTGAATGTTTATGATGTGGCAGGCACTGTGCTCTACTTTATGGATACGAGTCTGACAGAGCATGCAATATGTGCCCTCAGAGAGCTTACAGTATTGCAGGTGCTGTGGGATACATTAATGCACAATTACAAGCTAGCAGAACACAGCATTAATGGGAATGCTCAAGAGACCCAACTAACCCAACTCGGAGGATGCATTAGGAAAGATGTCCCAAAGGAACTGGCATCTGAGATGGGACTATGCCCTCTTCTGCTTCAGGGGCAGGATGGGAAGGTTACATGTGAGGATTTAGAGGGTGCAAAGACTCAGACACTGAAGGAGAGAGTATGCAGATCCCAGGACCCAGAACTGTTTTAGTATGTTGATTTGTGTTATCAAGTGTGCAGCAGAGAGAGGAGAGATAGGGTAGGGTGGTTGGAAGACAAACTGGGCCTAGATCTTGAAGGGTCTAGAAAATCATACTGAGGAGTATGGGTTTTATCCTCGAAGCCACAGTACATCATTGAAGTGTTTTGAGAAAGGCAGTGCTGATCAGATTGGCCTTTAGAAAGATAACCGTGGGTGGTTATCTTTCTACCTGTTCAGGAGGTACTGAATATTTTCCTCCATCTGTAGTCAAAAAACCAACCTCTCCATCCCCCATTCAGGTGCTCCTAGTTCCCATCTGCAGCATGAACATGCTTTGTACTCTCATTCCTCAAACACAGTCCAGTGCCCACTATTATTCACCCTACAAAACCTGCTCCGAGTTTGCAATCTCATCTGGGCACATTTCTGCCCTTCTCCTGGAGTCTGGCTGTTACCTGGATGCTTTCATTTTCTCACATGCTCATCCCTTAGAGTTTGGAGGTGGAAGGCAGGGATCTCCCTTGCTTTTTTTTTAGATGGAATCTGGCTCTGTTGCCCAGGCTGGAGTGCAGTGGCATGATCTTGGCTGACTGCAACCTCTGCCTCCCGGGTTCAAGCGATTCTCTTGCCTCAGCCTCCTGAGTAGCTGGGACTACAGGTACGCACCACCATGCCCAGCTAACTTTTATATTGTTAGTAGAGATGGGGTTTTGCCATATTAGTCAGGCTGGTCTTGAACTCCTGATCTTGTGATCGGCCTGCCTCGGCCTCCCAAAGTGCTGGGATTACAGGCGTGAGCCACCGTGCCTGGCAGTCTCCCTTGCTTTTGGTTGCTACTTCCAGATCATTCTGTCATCCTCATTTAACCACAAAACTGATACTTGAAATTTAGAATTTTTTTTATTGCTTTTGTAGAGGAGAGAATTTTTGGAGGCCTTTATTCCACTATTTTCATTAGTTTTTTTTGGAAGGGACAGGGTCTTTCTCCATTGCCCAGGATGGAGTGCAGTGGTGTGATCATGACTCACTGCAGCCTCAGCCTCCTGAGCTCAAGCCCCTCCTACCTCAGCCTCCCAAGTAGCTGGGACTACAGGCATGCACCACCACATCCAGCTAGATTTTTTATTCTTGTAGAGACAAGATCTCACTATATTGCCCACACTGGTCTTGAACTTCTGGCCTGAAGAAAAGCCTCCTACCTTGTCCTCCCAAAATGCTGGGATTACAGGTGCGAGCCCACTGCACCTGTCCCACCATTTCAATTAAGATTTTGAACCTTTTTAATTTGGCTGCTTTTCTTCTCTAACACTTGTGGGGTGTGCTCTGCATACTGGAATTATGTACCTTCTTTCCTTTTACTTTTTCAGTGCTTTAAGAATCAGATTATTGGTTTTTTGTTTTGTTTTGCTTTGTTTTTTTTTTTACATATTCCTTTATAATGTAGGTTATTTCTTGTGGTCTTTTCCATAGTAAGAGATAGAAAATCAGTCAGTTTTAAGTCTGTCAAAAGCATTCTTGTTCAAACACATTTTGTCTACCTTACCTTTCTGGGTTGGATGATCTCACCCATCACTAACATTTAATTTAGACCTGGATGCAACCTGTTACTGTTCTTCTTGGGTGTTGGAAGCAGAAAAGTTCCACTTCAAAGTTTCCTTTCTTGTTTAAAAAAAATTCATAAATATTAGAAATAATAGTTTGTTTTAAACACTTTCTTCAAAAGACTGACTGCCTTTTTGCTAGAAGCTGTATAGTATGTAGCTGTTAAACATGCTTACAGGCACGTAGTACATTCTATGTCCTTGTGCTTTAACCAAGATATCTGTGCTGGACGTGCTCACGGGCATGTCCCAGCTGGCAGCCTATTCCCCTTCCTTATTTGGACTTCCCTTTTTTGCTCTCCATTGTTTTTACCTGTTTAGAAAAGTTTCAAGTTATTAGCCAATCAGGTTTTAGTTTAGATTGTGAGGTCTGACTCCAGCCAACAGAGATCAGACATAGCAGTAAGGACAACCCCAATGCCTAAGAAATAAATATGTCTGTTTTCCTTTGTTTCTTGTACTCTTGTGGCAAGATTGCTAGTGGGAGTATCCTTTCTGTGGAACGTAAAAAAAAATTGATTTGCTGAGAGATCCTTTGTCCTAGTATTAATGTTTCTTTGCTGAACCAAAAAGAAACATTTTATACATAACACTGGGTTTCATTAATATGGTCCCAACTTTGCTATGCCTGCCTGTAGCATCCTAGTCCTACAAATTTCTTCAGTATGTTTTCTTAGGACTTAGACAATATCTATAAGATGTACCCATCTATAATAATTGTATTATCCTGAAAGTTACTCAATTATCTTTTGAATACTTTTATTTATTTGCTCTGTAGTAAAGATGAAAATAAATCTGGATAGTCTTACAAAAGTAATAATCTTCAGATAAAATGTAATAGAGTTAAAAAATTATTTATTATACTTTAAGTTCTGGGGTACATGTGCAGATCATGCAGGTTTGTTAGTTACATAGGTATACACGTGCCATGATGGTTTGCTGCATCCATCACCCCATCATCTACATTAGGTATTTCTCCTAATGCTGTCCCTCCCCAATCCCCTCACCCCTTGCTATTCCTCTCCTGGCCCCAACCCCTCACAGGACCCCGTGTGTGATGTTCCTCTCCCTGTGTCCATGTGTTCTCATTGTTCAACACCCACTTATGAGTGAGAACATGTGGTGTTTGGTTTTCTGTTCTTGTGTCAGTTTGCTGAGAATGATGGTTTCCAGTTTCATCCATGTCCCTGCAAAGGACATGAACTCATCCTTTTTTTTTTTTTACAGCTGCATAGTATTCCATGGTGTATGTGTGCCACATTTTCTTTATCCAGTCTATCATTGATGAGCATTTGCGTTGGTTCCAAGTCTTTGCTATTGTGTAAATGAAATTTTAAAAAATAGAAAACAGCATTTGAGGATTTCTTTGAACATCAAAATCTAGCTTAAATTCCATTTTATAAATATAAATATCTTCTAGGCCCCCTTTATAATTACACAATAAAGACAAATGTAAAAGATCTTGGCTCAATTGTGTCCCTTCCTAATTAGGTATGTGATCTTGGGAAAAATCAACTCATCATTTTTGTGCTTAGCCTCCTATATAGAGAGAAGATATCTGGCTGCATGGCAATGTCTCTAAGTTAGTTTGTTTGTTTCTTTGTTTTGAGACAGAGTCTTGTTCTGTCACCCAGGCTGGAGTGCAGTGGTGCGATCTGGGCTCACTGCATTCTCCACCTCCCAGGTTCAAGCGATTCTCCTGCCTCAGCCTCCCAAGTAGCTGGGATTACAGGTGTCCACCACCACACCTGGCTAATTTTTGGTAGAGACGGGGATTCCCCATGTTGGTCAGGCTGGTCTCAAATTCCTGATCTCAGGTGATTCACCTGCCTTGGCCAATCCCAAAGTGCTGGGATTACAGGTGTGAGCCACCATGTCTGGCCTGATGTCTGTAAGTTTTCAGAAGGCTCATCTTATCTTAATAAATCAAAAGACTTTGATTTTACCACATGGTTGGTACAGTTTCTGTGATATCTCTTTGGAACTAATAATCTCTGTTACAAACGCGGTTTAGGAGGTGGAACTTCTATTTCAGTACGCAGATTATGCTCATTCAGTACCTATCTAGAAAACTAGCTAGCAACTCAAAACTGAGGGGAAATGAGACAAAGAGAAAAGTCCCAAATATTTCCTTAATCCTTTTAGCAAGAAAACCCTGGAAGGGAGAAATGTGGAAATACATAGGGTTCTGAACAAGCAGTAACAGTAATGAGGCTTCCACCCTCCCTCTCCTTTTTCTCACTAGCCCTACACATAATTTAATCATCTGTGTTGGAAATGAGAACCTACGTCTCTTGATAGAACTTATAGTACCAGTTCCCATGGTATAAGAATGACCTCATTCATTTTTGTGGTTCGGTGAAAAACAAATGAAATTTCTCACCTCAAATTTCAGAAAGCAAAAGGAATTGTTCCCAAGCAGAACTTGTCATTTCCTTGGAGTGATTATGAAACCTGTCTGTGGTTATGGAGAATTTTCCTTCTCAGGATTTAGGAAAATTCAAAATTTTCCAGGCTTTAGAAATAATCATAAATAAAAATATTGAGCATCTTAATTGTACTGGTTCAGGTTTGGAGGTGATTCAAATTTTGCACATCCGCCTATGGTGGGGGTCAGTGAAGGAAAGAGAAAACAAACTGAGTGAGGCATTTGAGTACCAGATGGATGGTGCCCATGCACTGCCCAGGGCTGATTTTTGGTTTTTGTGCAGGTGGAGACGTGGAAGGGAGGATTAAACACCCCCTTCATCTGAGGTGTGCTGTGTCAGCACCTTTCAGGTGCTTAGAAATGGAGTGCTTTATTTTAGTGATTAGTGTGTGAATGAAAAACCCGAAGGAAATGTACCAGAAAGAAGCCTATGCTGAATGCCTTGGAAGGGTAGTGAAATTCTTTCAGCCGGCCCCAGGTGAAAGAAGCCTCACATTTCAGCTCCAGGGCAGCTCGGAGCACAGGGAGAAGGACCTGTTGAAGGACCCCATTAGCGTGAATGATGGCTTCCTTTTACACATTAGTCAATTTTCAGGCAAGGCTTTTCACACTGTAAGGAGATAAAAAACAACAAGAAAGAAACCTCCCCTAAACTCTCTTTGAAAATGTCCTGGCGACTTTACGGCAGCAGCTGTTTGTTGACAGTGTTCCGTTATTTTGCAAACTGCTAACCTGGTGTTTCCGAGATGACAAATAAGTGGATCCTAGGGTTAATCTTCCTAATGTCAACACTTGGACAGTTCGGGAGAGAAAAGGGATCTCTTCCTTCCCTCACACCCATATTTTGTGACTATAAATTGTATTTCCAAAAGAAGCACAATGTTCTTTCTTGATACCTGATTCAGATAGGCCAGGAGAAATCCTTTATTTTCTATCTTCCTGCCCTGAATAGTTGCTTCTTTTAAAAATAAATATAATAATTTTATTAACAGCACATAGGCAAATTAGTCTTAAAATGGCTTAAACCGGCCGGGCGCGGTGGCTCACGCCTGTAATCCCAGCACTTTGGGAGGCCGAGGCGGGTGGATCACGAGGTCAAGATATCGCGACCATCCTGGTCAAGACGGTGAAACCCCGTCTCTACTAAAGATACAAAAAATTAGCTGGGCATGGTGGCGCGTGCCTGTAATCCCCGCTACTCAGGAGGCTGAGGCAGGAGAATTGCCTGAACCCAGGAGGCGGAGGTTGCGGTGAGCCGAGATCGCGCCATTGCACTCCAGCCTGGGTAACAAGAGCGAAACTCCGTCTCAAAAAACAAAACAAAACAAAACAAAAAAAAAAATGGCTTAAACCAATTTTAATCTTTTGAAAAGTGATATTTTCATTTAGGTTAAAATGTTTCATTGTTATTAAGTCTGGTACAATTTATTTTGCCTTCCTTCAACTTCAATCAGCTGTATAGGCATGTGTCTGTGAGTGGAACTAAGAAGAAGTCAGTGTGGGAAACATTAAAAAATATATTTTTTTAATTTTAAACTCAGTTATTTAGAGTTAATGTAGTTTATTGAGTTCCTCACCTTGTATCACTCTGCTAAAATTCAAGCCTCTGATTGAATTGCGTCTGATTGGCTCAGGTCACATGACCAACCACCCCTTTTCTCAGAGAAGGCTGAGGATCTTGAATAAGAATCCCACCAAACCTACGTATAATGGGGAAGGAAGAATTCCTCATAAGAAAATAAAAACGGATGTGTTATCAAAAAGAAGAAGGAATGGATGGATGCTGAGAAAAAGCAAGCATCCCTCACAGTCCCTAAAGCGCTGTCTCCAAGTCCCTCAATAATGTCCCATGTTCTACCTGATGACAGGACGGAAACGTATGTCCTTTCAAGGTGTTTTTCAAATTAAACTTTCCATGTGGTTGCCTTTTCACTGTATCCTTTGAGAGTAGGAACTAGTCCTCTTCTTCTGAGCTGGTGGCTAACACAAGCAGCCATTTAATAGATACTGAATGAACTTTCTTTTTTCTTTTTTTTTTTTTTTTTGAGACAGAGTCTTGCTTTGTTGCCCAGCCTGGAGTGCAATGGTGCGATCTTGGCTCACTGCAACCTCTGCCTCCTGGGTTCAAGCGATTCTTCTGCTTCAGCTTCCAGAGTAGCTGGGATCACAGACACCTGCCACCACCCCGGCTAATTTTTGTGTTTTTAGTAAAGACGGGGTTTCACCGTGCTGGCCAGGCTGGTCTCGAACTCCTGATTTTAGGTAATCTGTCCAACTCGGCCTCTCAAGGTGCTGGGATTACAGGCGTGAGCCACAGTCCCCAACCTGAATGAACTTTCTTAAAGGAACCCAGAGAGCCCAGCTATGAGCGTTTCTGTGCTCTCCTTTCAGTCTGGTCTGGTTGTATGTGCAAAAGTTCTTGCCTTCTTCTCTCTGCCTTCCTGCAGGTCTGGGCACTAACTCTCCAAGGATTCCAGTCCTGATCTGGTAGAGACCTGCTAAAGAGTAAATAAATGAACAAAATGGCAGGTACTGTCTATTTTGTTCCCGCATTCTTCGAATGAGCTGAGAAAGCTTTGCAGCCTGTCCACCCATTCATTTATTCCAGAAATGTTTATTAAGAACCTACCATGGACCAAGCACTGGGGATGTGACAGTGAATAAGGCAGACCAAGTCCCTGCCCTCATATATCTCATAGCCCTTATATTATCTTGGCACAAGAGACCAACAATAAACAAAGAAACAAGACCTTTTCAGATTGTTGTAAGTTCCACTAAAAAACTGCAACAGGATAGGCTGGTCGCAGTGGCTCATGCCTGTAATCCCAGCACGTTGCGAGGCTGAGGTGGGTGGATCACAAGGTCAGGAGTTCGAGACCAGCTTGGCCAATATGGTGAAACTCTGTCTCTACTAAAAATACAAAAATTAGCTGGGCTTGGTGGCAGGCGCCTGTAGTCCTATCTACTCAGGAGGCTGAGGCAGGAGAATGGCTTGAACCCAGGAGGCAGAGGTTACAGTGAGCTGAGATTGCACCATTGCACTCCAGCCTGGGAGACAGAGCGACTCCATTTAAAAAAAATAAATAAATAAAATAAAAAGAAACAACAACAGGATAATGGCATGGAGGGTGACTGGGATTGTCAGGATTGTCAGGGAAGGCCTCTCTGGGGAGGTGACATTTGTGGAGACCAGAGTGACTTGCAAAAATTTGAGGATGCTCTTCCTCAGGTCAAGAGAACACTAGGGATCAGGCTCTGGAGTAGGAATATGCTGGGCATAATAGAGGGCATGAGGCAGGGCTGGGCGGGCTGGAACCAAGTGAAGGAGGGCAGGGCAGTGGGAGATAGGGCTGGAGAGGTAGCAGCAGTCAGATGATGGATGTCTGCTCCAATGAGCAGGCCTGACTTGTAACTGCTAGTTACAGCAGGAGCAGGGGCTGGAGTTCACATTTCTTTTAGGGCCCATGAAAATGTTTTAATTTCTTTAAACATCACAGGGAAAAAGACAATACAGTAATAATAGTAAATATATACAGGTCGAATATTCCTGATCCAAAAATTCAAAGTACAAAATGTGCCAAAATCTAAGGCTTTTTGAGTGCCAACATGCTGCTCAAAGGAAATGCTCATTGGAGCATTTCGGATTTTGGATGTTTGGATTGGGGATGCTGAACTGGTAAATATTCAAAAACCTGAAAATATATGAAATCTGAAACCCTTCTGGTCCCAAGCATTTCATATAAGAGATACTCAACTTGTAATAATGAATCCTGCTGGATTATATTCATTTTTATACGAAGGTAGTCATAAAATATGATTTCAATTTTTTTTTTTTTTTAATGGAGGAAGCACCCATCAAGCCCAAAGAGCTTAGGATTCACAAAAATCACAAAGCGGCCCCAGTGGTGACTATGCGCTTTCTAATGCAACCAAGCCTGGTCCGAACTATGAATATTTTCATCCTAGAGTTCTCAAGATGTTCAGGCACTAAGGTTTTCAACTGCTAAGTTTTCTCAGCAGTTGAATATCTCGAAGCACATATTCTGATAACACAATGCTGGCAGCCATCACAGCATCTATGTTTCATTCTAACAAAAGACTTTTGCCGGGCGTGGTGGCTCACGCCTGTAATCCCAGCACTTTGGGAGGCTGAGGCAGGTGGATCACGAGGTCAAGAGATCGAGACCATCCTGGTCAACATGGTGAAACCCCGTCTCTACTAAAAATACAAAAAAAAAAAAAAAAAAAAAAATTAGCTGGGCATGGTGGCACGTGCCTATAATCCCAGCTACTCAGGAGGCTGAGGCAGGAGAATTGCCTGAACCCTGGAGGCGAAGGTTGTGGTGAGCTGAGATTGTGCCATTGCACTCCAGCCTGGGTAACAAGAGTGAAACTCTGTCTCAAAGGAAAAAAAAAACACAAAAGACTTTTTAGGGACCAGGATGTAGGAGAGAAGTCAAGCAGCACGTAGCAACAAATCCTATAAGCCTCCGCTCCTGATAAGCCATAGGACACCCTTACTTGCTTTGGTGTTAAGGAGGAATGTGGAATGCTGCCTGTGATAAGTCTGGTATTTTTGTTTTTGTTTTTAAAAGATACTGTTAGCAATGTTATCTTCAAATATAAATAGTTTATTTTGAAAACAATTCTTATGTTACTCACCTTAGGGTAGGCAGGGTAGGTATTATTTTGATATGCAACCTACAAATGAAGAAACTGAAGTGAAAAACTCAGAGCTACCAGTTTGTAGAAATGGGACCATGTTCAGATTCTTGCCTCCAAAATGCATGCCTTTGACATTATTAGAATTATTATTAATGAAGCAAAGGTAGATGACCAGTAGATGACCAGTAAACCTACACAGAAAACTAATAGAATACACTATTTAATTGCCTTTGAGAAAATAAGTTTCAGGCTTGTGTCATTCAACAGAAATAGGAAAGAAAATGCAGTGAAATGAAAAGCTTTCACTAACATTTACTGAATTGCTTTCACTGATCTGAAATTAACAAAACTTAAGTCAATTTAAAAATTTAAGGATTAAATACGACTATATTTCCAGCCATGTTGAGGAAAGAAACAAACTATCTATGGAATGAGAGTTTTTTGAGGTTTGTAGAATGTGAGATTTTGAGGTTTAATGTGCCTTTATATCGAGAGGTCCTGGCACAGGGTTTGGGACATGTAGGTATGCTCCATGCATATTTGTTGAATCTATCTTCAATAAAAACAAGCCCTTGAAACCTGATAAATCTAAGTTCTAAACACTCAAAACAGAAGTTTGCAGAATTTCCCCCAATTCATTGCTCAAGTTTCTATCACCTCCCTCATGTGCTTAAGTATCTAAGTCATGAACCCAGCCCTCTGATATTTCTCTTATCCAGGGAATCCTTCATGCATCTGTGAAGAAATAGCCATTAACATCAGGGGCAGGTTTGGAGTGAACTACAACTGTGTGTAAAGGAAGAATAGAGCTGAACCAATTCTGAATTTGGCAAATTAATCTTAATGTTTCATTCCTGTAGATGGCCCAGCTACAATGACATTCTCAACAAGGCCTTCTGTGATGAGGCTGCCTTGGCCCAGTGATCACATTCATAAGGCATTTCCTCAGTTTGTAAGTTAAGAAGTAATTTTGACCAGGCATGGTGGCTCACGCCTGTAATTCCAGCACCTTGGGAGGCAAAGGTGGGCAGATCACTTAAGCTCAGGAGTTCAAGACCAGCCTTGTCAGCATGGCAAAACCACATCTCTGCTAAAAATACAAAAAATTAGTCAGGCGTGGTGGCTTGTGCCATAGTCCCAGCTACTTGTGAGGCTGAGGCAGGAGAATCACTTGAACCTAGGAGGTGGAGGTTTCAGTGAGCTGAGATCGCACCACTGCACTCCAGCCTGGGTGGCAGAGCATGACTCTGTCTCAGAAAACAAACAAACAATCAAAATAACCCCCAAAACAAAAACAAGCAAACAAGGAAAAAGAAGTAATTTTATCTCTGAAGACTTTCTGGGGCTTCCTGGATGGTATACTATTGACAAATACTCTATTTGATGCTGCGTCATGGAATTTCCTGTTTTAGAAACAGAGTCTGATTATTATTTCAACTTCCAAAGATAGCACTGTTATTAGTTAATTTAGTATGGCCTTTTCTGTGTGGATGGCAAAAGTTTCTCTGTTATTTTCTTAAGTTAGAAGTGAGAAAAATACTGAATCACTTATTGATAGGCATAATTTGATGATAAAATCATGCTGTGAAGTCAGACTAACAAGCAGGTTTTGTAGGTTCTGTTGGATTGATGTATGTGATTTATTAATCATTCCTGATGGGACTTTTCCACCTTCTCCTTCCCAGGAGCACTGCTGCTCCGCAGACCTGTGTCCCGGGTGCCCTTGGCAAGGCTCCTGCCATCTGAGCCTCCCCAGTCTCTTTCCCTTTACACCCTACTCATCTCACACCCACCCAACTTGCTTACCCTTGCTTTTGGCCTGTTGTCCCCTCTCAGGTGGTACCTGAATATGGGTAGTGTGTATTATATGTGGGTCCTCTTTTCAGAGCAAATTTATATAAATTTGTGTAAATAAAAAAACTTTCTCCTCTCACTGGACCCATTGGTGGCATGAACTAGGAAGAGGAAAGAGGGAACAGGGTCTGGGAAAGGTGAGTGAAGCATTTGGGTTGATTAGCATACCGATACTTTTGTTTGGTGGTGTTCTCCGAATTTCATTGTATGGATGTAACAATGATCGACAATGGGGAGGGGGAAAGAACCCCAACCAGGATGATTGATAAATTGCGTACATCACTGGCACCCAGATGAACACTCAGTCTGATACTGTGTCTTGGAACTTCCTGTTTCAGAAACAGCATATGATTATTATTTCACTTTCAAAGATAGCACAGTTGTTAGTATGGCCTTTTGTATGGAAAAAGTTTCTGTTACTTTATTTAGTTATAAAAGCCATTCTTCATGGCTATTATTATTATTTTCTTTTTTTTCCAAGATGAAGTCTTGCTCTGTCACCCAGGTTGAAGTGCAGTGGTGCGATCTTGGCTTACTCCAACCTCTGCCTCCTGGGTTCAAGCGATTCTCCTGCCTCAGCCTCCTGAGTAGCTAGGATTACGGGTGTGTGCCAACAAACCAGACTAATTTTTTGGTATTTTTTTAGTAGAGACAGGGTTTCACCATGTTGGCCAGGCTGGTCTCAAACTCCTTAGCTCAAGTGATCTGCCTGCCTTGGCCTCCCAAGATGCTGGGATTACAGGCATGAGCCACTGTGCCAGGCCTCATGGCTATTATTAAAAAGCCAAAAAATAACAAATGCTGGTAAGGTTGTGGAGAAAAAGGAATGCTTATATGCTGCTGGTGGGAATAGTAAATTAGTTTTCTATTGTGGAAAGCAGTTTGGCTATTTCTCAAAGAAATTAGCACCTCCGTTTAAACACGTGGTTTAATGGCAATTTAACTTTAATTATCTCATTATTGAGTATATACTCAAAGGAATATAAATCATTCTGCCATCTCATTATTGGGTATATACTCAAAGGAACATAAATCATTCTGCCATAAAGACACATGCACATGTCTGTCTAGTTGCAGCACTATTCACCATAGCAAAGACATGGAGTCAACCTAAATGCCCATCAATGGTAGACTAGAGAAAGAAAATGTAACACATATACACCATGGAATACTATGCAGCCATAAAAGAGAATGAGATAATCTCTTTTGCAGCAACATGAGTAGATCTGGAGATCATTATCCTAAGTGAACTAATGCAGGAACAGAAAACCAAATACCACATGTTTTCATGTACAAGTGAAGCTAACATTGAGTACACATGGATACAAAGACAGGAACAACTGACATCAGGCCCTACTTGAGGGTGGGAGGAGGCTGAGGATTGAAAAACTGCCTATTAGGTACTGTCACGCTTATTACCTGGGTGACGAAATAATCTGTACAGCAAACCTCTGTGATACATAATTTACCTATATAACAAACCTGCACTTGTACCCCTGAAACGAAAAGATTAAAAAAAAAACAATTTTTCTTGGGAGAGGGGAGAATGGGGAGTCATTGTTTAATGGGCATAAGGTTTCAGTTTGGGAAGACAAAAAGAAATTCTAGGCTGTGCATGGTCGCTCAAGCCTGTAATCCCAGCACCTTGGGAGGTTGAAGCAGGTGGATCACAAGGTGAGGTGTTTGAGATCAGCCTGGCCAACATAGTGAAATTCCATCTCTGCTAAAAATACAAAAATTAGCTGAGTGTGGTGGCGGATGCTTGTAATCCTAGTTGCTTGGGAGGCTGAGGTAGGAGAATTGTTTAAACCTGGGAAGAGAAGGTTGCAGTGAGCCGAGATCGCACCATTGCACTCCAGTCTGGGCAACAGTGCGAGACTCTGTCAAAAGCAAAAAAAGGTTCTGAAGATAGGTGGTAGTGATGGTTGCACAACATTGGTAATCTACTTAATGCCATGGTTACACATACACTTCAGTGGCATTAAGTGCAGTCACAATGACGGATGTACAATGGTAAGTTTTATTTTAGGTGTGTTTTGATACAGTAAAAAAATGAAAAAAATCATTCTTGCCAGTGGTAAAAATTTAAACAGCATAGAAGGATGAAATAGTAAAGTTCGTCTTTCGGTCTTTTAACATCTATTCACATTCCTTTAACAGAGGCTTCCTAATCACTCCCCACTGGTACTCGAAGGCACTTTCCCACCATCATTATTCATACACTGATTGTAATCTAGGACGCCATGAGCTCTGCAGGTCACCTGCATATGGGCTTCTGAAACTCCCATGGGGTGCCTGTCAACCTAACCACCCTTTGTCATATTTTTTCTCTGGGAAAATGTGCTCAGGTTCTTAGCAATGGACTTTTGGAATAGAGCTCATTCATAAGATGAAAACAACTTGCTCTTTTTTCTAAAACATATATTTCTATTTTTTTCTCACAGAAGTCTATGAAATAAGTATTTTGGGTGATATAACTCATACTTTATGGATAGGAAATCTGAGGCAAAGATATGAAACAACTTTAAGTTTACATAAGCTAGTTAGTAGTTTGAATCACTAAATTCTGCTATTGAATGCCTAACCAACTAGTTATGTATAATAAAACACATAAACGCATTTACGGCCGGGCATGGTGGCTCAGGCCTGTAATCACAGCACTTTGGGAGGCCGAGGCAGGCAGATCACAACGTCAAGAGATTGAGACCATCCTGGCCAACACGGTGACACCCCGTCCCTACTAAAAATACAAAAATTAGCTGGGCATGGTGGTGTATGCCTGTAGTCCCAGCTACTCAGGAGGCTGAGGAAGGAGACTCACTGGAACCTGGGAGGCAGAGGCTGCAGTGAGAAGAAAGGAAGATAGAAAGGAAGAAAGGAAGGAAAGAAAGAAAAAGAAAAAGAAAGAAAGGAAGGAAGGAACGAAAGAGAAAGAAAGAAAGAAAATAAAGAAAGACATTTATTTCATGGGCATGTGCTGAGCTTCATTTTGGCCAACTTGTGAATGTGTATTTTGTAGTGGTCAGAAGTGAAGTGGTGAGAAAATATATACGCCGCTAATGAACGGCTTCTTGCATTTATCTCCCCACTTGCTGTCTCTCAAAGTAAGAAATGGTACTCAAGGAGAAATGTTATGAAAGACAGCTCACTTGCTTTTGCTGGTGTGTGGTGGATATAGTGCCTTTATCTTGTTCTTTCCAGCTAAACCTGCCCACATGGACTTCATCCAAAGTCAGGGGAAAGATAAATATACGAAGGAAAACCCAATTGGGAAAATTCACCCTGGGGAATATATAAAAGGAAACCACAACAATAAATGTTCTAATGAGTGAAAAACAGCAATTAAAAAAAGAAAAGAGAAGAGATAGGCAGGTAGGTGCCCAGCAAGAATCATAAGCGGCAGAATAAAGACATCTAGAAGGGAGTTTCTAAGGATTAGGGTCTAAGGCTCTATTAGGTGGATGAAGTAGGTGTAACAATGTCCTGAGAAACCCAAAAGACTAGGGTTGTTAGTTCCAATGAATTTATAACCCTAAACCCAAATTGGCCTCCAAAGAAAGTAGCTGACAGCCATGATTCAAAGTTCTAGTTTTGATATATCAGTGCTCCAAGGGCAAAAACAGCCTAAGTAAAATAACTGAACCCATTTTCAGCTCAATTTGAGATCTGAGTTTCACAGAATATCCTTCTGTGAAATAGACCATTTCCCCGCACATGTGAGGGAAGATTATAATTAGAACATCCTGGGGAACTTTTTCTATTAATTGTTGCATACCTGAAATATCACAAAGGAGAGTGAAGCTGTAGGTAAAAAATTCATTGGAATCATTGTTCTTGCCTTTGTCAGTTATAAGGAACTACAGGAATAAATACTTAATGTCCTTGAGCACTGCAAAGCCTTTATCAAATCAAGACAATAGGGGCTTCTGGAAGTATGTGAACTTGAGAACCCTGCAGGGTGTCGGGGGAACTGAATTTGAGGCCAAGAAGACATTCTGTCCAGAGCACAAATGTAATATACAGAACAACACACCCATCAGCTCCCAGCTCCAGGCTTTAAATCTTGAAGATTTAAAGGGGAAAAAGGAATTATTTACAGGAAAATGAAAGGTTTTTTTTTTTTTCTTCTTCTTTAAAACTGTCCCTGAGGCTGGGAGTGGTGGCTCACACCTGTAAACCCAGCACTTTGGGAGGCAGAAGCTGGTGGATCACCTGAGGTCAGGAGTTTGAGACCAGCATGGCCAACATGGTGAAACCCCATCTTTACTAAAAATACCAAAAATTAGCCAGGCGTAGTCGCAGGTGCCTGTAATCTAAGCTACTCAGGAGGCTGAAATAGAAGGATTGCTTGAACTTGGGAGGCGGCGGTTACGGTGAGCTGAGATTGTGCCATTGCACTCCAGCCTGGGCAACAAGAGCAAAGCGCCATCTCAAACAACAACAACAATAACAACAAAAACAAACAAACAAACAAACAAACAAAAACTGCCCCTGAAATGTCAGGTTTTCCAGCCTCTAGAAGTGAGGCAAACCTGATTTCAGGTGCAAGTGGTTTAGAGCCTGGATTCAAGAAGCTGGCTGCCTGCATTTGAATCCGGACTGTTAGCAGCTGTGTGAATCAGGAACAGGAATGTAACTTGTGGGCCTTGGTTTTGTCATCTATAAAATGAGAATACTAATATAGTGTGCTTACGTTGTAGAGTTGTTTAAAGTGTTGAGCGAGATATTCGAGTGAAACTCAGCACAGGATATGCCCCACAATTAAGTACTCAAAACCATTAGCTCTTATAATCTGGGCTTCAAGGATGGCTCTGTATGAAAGTAGTGAGGTGGGCATGGTGGTTCCTTTAACTTTAGGGTTACGTGTTTGACATTTTGGAGATGGATGTTCTCTCTGTGACCTGTTCTGTGCTAGCCTTACCTGATGCTATATAGGAGGTGGGGGGGTTTGTTTATTTTCTTTTTGGTAACCTGGACTTTAAATGTAGGAGTCTGACATGGGAAATGAAATAATATCAAAAGTAATGTGATCATATAAATTTGTACAGCTCTGTAAGATAAATTAGATCAGGCTCCAAATAGACGTTAAACTAGGAAAAATAAAAAGTTGGTCACTTCAGTCCCCTTGTGGATAGTGTTAAGACACAATTCCCAGGGTGGTGCTGGTGCAAGACAGGGGCTCAGTGAGTTCTTGCGGGTTGTTTGGTTGATACCTTAGATGGGTCTGAAGACATGGAAGTTTTGCACAGCACAGAGTCATATGGATGGTATCAGAGGCACCACAGGAGACAACAATTTGGTAGTGTTTGGTGGTTTTTCTGGATTTTCCAATACTGTGGTATCTGTCAAGGTCCCAGGAGAAAATAGATGGTATGCTCAAATTGAATAATAGAGAATGTGTAAAGGGACCATTAAAAAGGTCTTGGCAAGGTGTACGGCAACCCATAAGAAACAATGCAGTATGCCGGAGCTGTCACAGCCAGGCACGGCTACAACCCAAGACTCGAGGGCAACAGAAGGATGGGTTATTGGAGCTGGAAAGAGAAATGGGCCTGGAGTTGCTGCCTGACAGAGCTGTCATCTTTGGTGGAGGGGTGTAGCCAGCCCACTGTAACCCTGCAGGGAGGAGAAGATCTGAGGGAAAGACCTTGATCTCTCCACCCTCCCTTCCTTCCCAGGAGCACATGACAAGGGAGCCTTATCTGTTCCTGGGGAACAGAGAAGGGTGGAGAGAGGTGGGGAGCAGATTTGGAGAAGGAAATGGAAGACACCCAGCAAAATCATCTTTACTGTTAGTGCCAGCTTAGGGGAAAAAAACAGAAAAAAGCCAGACCCTCTGTTTCATTCTATTGTCTGGGAATGTTTTAGGGGATTCACCCACCAACTGATGCAATCTGTGTCCCTGGATTATTAGCATCCCTTCCTCTTTTTTCATCCTACGTTGCTTAATTCTCTTTAACATATGATTATTATTTATAAGAGCAAATCATTTCAACCAACTTTAATGTAATGTAAAATAAGTCTAGATGGTGTAAGTAGTACAGATAATATTGGGAAAGACATCTACTTTTCTGTGTCTCTGTTGCTAAGAACTTGGGAAATTTGAATTAAGTGAAATTTTACTAGCTTTGACAGTGGGGTCACCACAATCGATAACTTGGCATTTAAATAATAAAGTAATTAGTAATTATAGACTAACCTATTTCCAAAAGGAAATTGATTTCACCTAGAGTGAAAGTTGGGATCAGAAGAAGATGATCTCCTAGGATCAGCATGATGGGGAAAATGTAGCATGAACACTGCTCACTAGTGTTTTTGTAGGGATATATTGAGTTGTAATAAATCAAAGATATGCCCATAAATGTTCGAAAACTAGCTGTCTGGAGAAAAAGCCCAATTTGTAGCATTTGCTAGTTACTGTGGTGCAAATACTCCCACCATAGCCCATTTCCAGCTGCCAGTGCAACACCACTGAATGTGGAGTTGGGATGATATTTGCACAATTGATTCTTGAGAGCTTGTAGGTGCTTACTCAGCACACATCACTGCATGTAATCCCCTGACTGCCCCAACAGATATACACAAATTTAAACACTGTGGGCATGTGAAAATTCGCCACAGCTGCCCTTCTGTTTCTAATCATCCCATGACTCCATAAATCCCATGAAGTCTCTGGATCACTTCGTGATCCCATGAAGTCTCTGGATCTCTTCTAACACTGTAGGCTTTGGGAATGGATTTAGAGTCATTTACTCTGCAGTCAGGCTAGGGTACATTGATACTTTTGTTAGGATTGCTGATGCTTACTGGAGAAGTCCAATTAAGTCATTACCTTCTCATGAAAATTCTCAGCTGTCTGCCCATTCTTCTTTGTGGATGGGCACATATTCTTTCTTCCTATTTTACCATTTGTTACTTCGAAGAATTATCTAGAATCATCAAGGAGGTGAATTTTTATTTAAGTTTCTTAAAACTTTAGCCCTTTTCTCCTTCTATTATAAAGATTAGAGCATATCATTGCCCCGTGTTTAAAAATAATTGATGTTGATTTGTATAAATGTAGACAATCATTTCATCTTTTTTCTATAAAAATCCAGAGTAGACTATGCATTTCTTTCTGAAGAGCATTTACTATGTTGGTGTTTATGCCATCCGATATGGTTTCCATTTTATATACATTTCATATTTCGTTATTTGATACAACAGATTTCCATGTGTACAGCAAGTATCAACATGAGTATAATATTAAATTAGAATACTGTTACAATAAAGTTAATACTACAATAAACAACAAACATCCCATTTACTTTTAATCTTATTGAACTTATTTAGCTTAAGGTTGGTTTACATTATTCACCAAAGTGTGCAGAAAAGTTAGAGCCATGCTGAAAATGGATCTGGACAGTTTTCTGCAAATGTAGCCGTCTGCCAGCTTTTTTATTATCTCTACTCAATAAATAGATTCATATGCTGTTTATTTCTGGTGCAATATCCAATTTATGTATTAGAGATAATCAACAAAATTAAGCATATGCTTTTGATGATATAGTTTTATTATGTTTTATGAGGCAGGAGAAATAATATCTCTTACATGTTAAAATGCACACCTGGGCCATCTATAATTGGGAAGAATTTAGCTTATTTTTTAAGCTGACTTTCTTGTTTTTCTTTTATTTTTGACAAGCATGGTTTTTATTTTTTATTTATTTTTATTTTTTTTGAGATGGAGTTTCACTCCTGTTGCCCAGGCTGGAGCGTGATCTTGGCTCACTGCAACCTCCACCTCCTGAGTTCAAGCGATTCTCCAGCCTCAGCCTCTGGAGTAGCTGGAATGACAGATGTGCATCAAAACTCCTGGTTAATTTTTTTTTTTAATGTTTTAGTAGAGATGGGGTTTCACCATGTTGGCCAGGCTGGTCTCGAACTCCTGTGCTCAACTGATCTACCTGCCTCAGCCTCCCACAGTGCTGGGATTACAGGCGTGAGCTACCGTATTCGGCTGAGCTATCGTAAAACCTTAAACCTATGGGTTTTAAGACATAGGTTTCAGCTACAGTGAGGCCTAGATTATGACTAATTAGATTAAGAAAGTGTATTCATTGATTCTGGATCCCTCTTTTTCAAAAAATGTTTTAAGTTCAAGTGCATCTATTAAACTCATTATTAAATAGTAATGACAGGTAGAAGAACATAAAAATGAACACATAATTTGATTTTAAAATGTACCTTAAAACTCTAATGTTATTTTGCTAATTACTCAGCATAATAACACCCTTATTAATAAATTTGATAATTTTCACCTCTTTTGAAATGCTACTACGTCGTATGCTATATGATCCTTTGCAAACTACCAGTATTTCCAAGACAGAGTTCAAAATCTTCTGTCCTACTAAAACCTAAGCATTCAAAGTGCATGAAGGGGAATAGCATATGCTAGGCTAGTTTTTTCTATCCACCCATTCACCCACCCATCTTTCCATCAAATAGATATTTCTGTAATCCCTATGCTTTTTCCCCTCAGACACTGTGCTACCGCTGGAGTACTAAAACGAAAACCACCACCACCAACAACATGATTATTGCTTTAAATTGCTTTCAAGGAATTATTAATTCAGTGTTGCTGAGAACACTCAGGTTAATAGCACAGCAACTTTCCGACCCATTTGGTTGGAGATTCAAGTTAGAGTTCAGTGGCAGCCACAGTGAGCACCGCCATCTGCCAGATGTTGTGAATGCATCAATGTTTCCATGCTGATACATTCTGATCTTCAAAGAGGTCTGATATGCTGGGTCTGCGGTGGTACCAGTCTTCTTCCTTTTGTGACCTTCAACAGGTTCTTTTTTAGCTGCAACCGTGTCTGATAATATTACTTTTCTCCCCTTTGTAAACTTCTGGGCTTACCGGTATAAATCCATATCATCATTTTTGCTCTTTGTGAAAGGTCACTTGTTGGTGCTGTTATGGCAACAGTATAACCTTTTCTGGGAACGTTTTCATCTTTTCTCAATCACCCCTAGGACATCCCCAAAATGGATAATCCATACCTACTGCCAATCTTCCTAATTCAATATCTTTGAAGGCTGGAGTGCCTTTACAATATACTCACAAATTATTTTATGCTTCTCCCTTCAAGAGGTGGAGCCTAGTTCCCTTTCCTTGAGAATGAGTTGAACTTGGTGAGTCCTTTCTAATGAATAGACTGTGGTGGAAGTGACAGTGTGTCACTTCAGAGACTGTGTCATAGAAGATGTTGCAGCTCCCATTTTGGTTACCATCTTGAATTACTTGCTCTGTGGGAAGCTAGCTGCCATGGCATGAGAGAACAAACATGTGACAAGGAATTGAGGCTACCAGCCAAAAGCCATGTGAGGCAGCCACCTTGGAAGTGAACTCTCCAGCCACAGTGAAACCTTCAGATGATCGCAGCCCGGGCTGGCACTATGACTCAATCTCATGAGAGATCCTGAGCCAGAACCAGCAAGCTAAGCTGCCTCATACCAACTGTATAAAATAGTAAACATTTGTTGTTTCAAATAATTAAGATAATTTGTAATGCTGCAATAGATAACTAATATAAAATCTTGCTTCCTCTTCAGTCTATGTTGTAAAGAGACTCCTTTCTAAGTGAATAGTCTCTATTCTCATAGTTCCTTTATATAGCATAGTTCTTTTGACTTTTCTGACAACCCTTTTGTTAGCACCTCAGATAAAAAAAATTCTTTCATTTTCATCTGCTTATACTTTGAGTTCCATTCTTACTCATCTTCTCTAAATTGTTGTCTCTAATTTTCAACTTTCTCTCTTTTTTTTCTTTTTGAGACAGGGTCTCATTCTGTAGCTCAGGCTAGAGTACAGTGGTGTAATCATGGCTCACTGAAGCCTTGATTTCCCAGGCCCATATGATTCTCCCACCTCAGCCTCCCTAATAGTTGGGACTATAGGCCTGTGTCACCACTTCCAGCTAATTAAAAAATATATACTTTTAGTAGATATTTAGTTTCACCATGTTGCCAAGGCTAGTTTTGAACTCCTGGACTCAAGCGATCCTCCCATCTCAGCCTCCCAAATGTTGGGATTGCAGGCATGGGCCACAGTACCTAACCTCTAATTTTCATCTTTAATTTCTTCCTCTCCTTAGCCTCTGCAAGCTCTATTTTCTCCCATCACCAAACAAAACCTCCTGAGATGTCATTACACCTCAACTAAAATGGCTTTTATAAAAAGGAAAAAACAACATACACACACAGAACAACAACAAACAGATACTGGCGAGGATGCAGAGAAAGAGGAACATTTGCACACTGTTGGTGGGGATATAAATTAGCACAACTGCTATGGAAAACAGGATGGGAGTTCCTCAAAAACCCAAAAGTAGAACTATCATATGATCCAGCAATCTCACTGCTGGGTTTATATCCAAACAAAAGGAAGTCAACATATCAAAGAGAGATCTGCACTCACATGTTTATTGCAGCACTATTCATAATAGCCAAGACACAAAAGCAACCTAAGGGTCCATCAGTAGATGACTGGATAAAGAAAATGTAGTACATATACACAATAGAATATTATTCAGTTATAAAAAGAATAAAACACTGTCATTTGCAACAACATGGATGGAACTGGAGGATATTATGTTAAGTGAAATAAGCCAGGCAGAGGAAGAAAAATATTGCATGTTCTCACTCATATGTGGGAGTTTAAGAAGTTGATCTCATGGAAGTAGAGAGTAGAGTGATAGTTACCAGAGGCTGGGAAGGGTACTGGGGATGGGAGAATAAAGGAATTAGTTAATGGATGCAAACATGCAGTTAAATAGTAGGAATAATATCCAGTGTTCGGCAGCACAATAGGACAGCTATAGTTAACAATAACTTACCGTATATTTCAAAATAGCTGGGAAAGAAAATTTGAAATGATACACCAAGGACTGAAAAACATTTGAGGTGATGGATATCCCAGTTACTTGGATTTGATCATTAAACATGGCAGACTTGTATAGAAATATCACATGTACCCCATAAATATGTACAACTATATATACACCCATAAAAATTAAAAAAAAAAAGATTAAAAAGATCACCTCCCTTTGATCTTGCTGCTTTCTGGGATGCTTGCATTTATTTGTAAAGTATGGAAGACCTAGCCACCCTTTTCCTCCCAATCCTTGCCTGCTAGTTTCTACTCTTAATGGTGACATTTTCTCTTCGAGATTACTATAGTTACTACTCTCTTTTCCCGCTTCTGTCTTTCTTGATCTCCAAAATGTTTAGCCCTTAGAGTCTCAAGGATCCTGAGAGCTGGGATTAACCTCAGAGACCACATTCAGATTATGACGTTCAGACACTTGCCCAGCTCATAAGCCCAACTTGTGGCAGAACCCATGCTCAGGACTGGCTTCTCTGAATCTCCGGCCTGAGTTCTTTTTATACCACCGTCATTTCCTTGAAATTTTCTCCACCAAAGTCATGAAACTGCGTGTTTTTGGTTGGTCTTCTCTCTCCCTCATCTTTTACTTTTTCTTCTCAGTCTCCTTTACTAGTTGCCTTTCCTACTGCACCTTAGGCTTTGCTCCCTGTCCTCAGCTTTTCTCTCCTTGTGATTGCACATAAGTGCCTACTGTTAGCTGCCCCCTCAACTTCCCATCTCCATTTCTGATTTGATCCTGGGCTGTGCCTCCATATTGATGACTTCCTATAGGTCAGCTCCACTTGGAGTTCCCACATCAATCCCACGGACAGATGCTGTTTCTCCAGTTTGTCACAGACACTCCTCCTTTTTTCTTCCTTTGGAGTAAATACTTAGATCCATCCTATCAGCTACCAAACTTCCCTCTCCTCTTCTTGTTCTTGTTCTTCCTACTACTCCTCTCCTTTCTCTCCCCTTTTTTCCTTGCCTTCCTTCTCTTCTTATTCTTTTCATCTTTTTTATTCCATATTTTTTCTTTTTCTTTTCTTTTTTTTGAGACAGAGTCTCTCTCTGTTACCCAGGCTGGAGTGCAATGGCATGATCTCAGCTCATTGCAACCTCTGCCTCCCGGGTTCAAGTGATTCTCCTGCCTCAGCCTCCTGAACAGCTGGGACTACAGGTGTGTGCCACTACATCTGGCTGAACTATTGTTTTTTAAATTTTTTGAGACAGAGTCTCACTCTGTTGGCCAGGCTGGGGTACAGTAGCACAAGTGCGGCTCACTGCAACCTCCTCCTGGGCTCATGCAATTCTCCTGCCTCAGCCTACCGAGTAACTGGAATTACAGGCATGTGCCACACATCTGGCTAATTTTTGTATTTTTAGTAGAGATGGGGCTTCACCATGTTGGTCAGGCTGGTCTCGAACTCCTGACCTTAGGCAATCCACCTGCCTCGGTCTCCCAAAGCGCTGGGATTACAAAAGTGAACCACCATGCGCAGCCTTATTCTGTTTTCAACAAAAATGTGTTGTGAATTGTGGTCCCAGGAACATGTGAGGCACTGAGGACACAGCCTAGTAAGTCTTTTATCTGGCCCTTCCTTGACTTTTCTGCGGCTACAGCTCTAGCTAAAGTCCTTGTCAGCTAAGTTTGGATTCTCTGATAGTTTATTTAGTTTGCCTCCGCTCCCTCTCTCTTTCCTATTCATCTACGGTAGGTCCCTCTTATTGGTGGTTTCATTTTCCATGGTTTCAGCTACTGGCAGTCAACCACAGTCTGAACATATTAAATGGACAATTCTAGACATAAACAATTCCTAAGTTTTACATCGCGTGCTGTTCTGAGTAGCGTGATACAATTTCTTGTCAACCTGCCCCATCCCACTTGGGATGTGAATCCCCTTTTCTAGTATATCCACGCTGTATACACTACCTGCCCATCCGTCCCTGGCATCATCTGCTCCTGACATCCAGCCATCAACATCATCATGGCTTGATGCTCCAGGATCAGCTGAAGCAGATGAGCCTCCCTCTGAGGTCCTGTTTGAAGGTCAGTCATTGCCTAATGCTACGCCACAATGCCTTCTTCATCCACCTCACTTCATCTCATCATGTAGGCGTTTTATCATCTCATGTTATAAAAAAGAAGGCAGGTAAGTACAGCACAATAAGATGCTTTGAGAGAGAGAGCAAGAGAGAAAGAGAGAGACCACATTCATCTAACTTCAATTACAGCATATTATTATAATTGTTCTATTTCATGGTTAACTGTTGTTGTTAACCTCTTATTATGCCTACTTTTAAAATTAAACTTTATCAAAGGTATGTGTGCATATATAGGAAAAAACATAAAATACGTAAGGTTTGGTGCTATCTGAGGTTTTCTTAGAATATATCCCCCATGGATAAGGGGGAACTACCATATATAGGTTTCTTCATATTATTATTTGGGTATTATTGTACTCTATTGTCACCACACCAAGACCCAAATTCTTTGAACAGTTGACCCTCCACATCTGTGGGCTTTGCATCCACAGATTTAACCAACAGTGGATAGAACATATTTGGGAAAATGGTAAAAAATAACAATAAAACAATAAAAATAACACAAATATAAACAATACAGTAGAACAATTATTTACATAGCATTTATGCAGTATTAAGTTTAACACATAATCTAGAGATGATTTAAAGCATATGGGCAGAAGTGTGTAGGTTATAGGCAAACGCTGAACCATTTTCTATCAGGGACTTGGGCATCTGCGAATTTTGGTATCCCAGGAGGTTCTGGAACCAGTCCCCCTGTGATACTGAGGGGCAATGGTAACCCAGGTTAGCTCTGCCTGTGCAGCTGCTTTTCTTAGAACCCCTGTATTCCACGCCAAGTGCCTCTACCCAGGGGTTTCCAGATGCTCTCCCCGGCTCACACTGGGCTTTGCTCTTCTCACCCGTGTCTTGGCTTCTCTCTACTTGTGGACAGAAAGGCACCAGGGCCGTTGCTCTCAATGCCTTCTGTGGATTGTTGTTAGGATAGGGAGAAAATAAATGTTGGGGAATGCCAAAGGCTTGAATAAAAATGATGCCTACAATATATTGTCATTTTGACGTGTTCTAATTTTTTTTTAATGCTGAAGTACCATAACTCTGTTACACAAAACTCTCTTGGGGTGAAGTGGAAAGAGAAACAGGTGACTTAACGAGAGAAACTGACCAGAATATTTGCCTTCCATTATACTTGAGGAGAAGAAATATCAGTGACTGTTGGTTAGGGTTTTGGGGTCATATGACTTGAGTGAAACAAGATTTCCCCACATCTTACCATCATTTCATGATTCAAGATGCTTGGAAGGTGGTGGTCAGTGGCTTTCTGAAACCAACAAGGTGTTCTTTCCAAGAGGAAGATTCCCCTATGGGTGTGACAAATCTTGAGGGTGACTGAATTTCTATGAAACCAAACAGGTTTAATTAAGAGTAAGGAAGTGAGTAATTCCCTGTCTGTGCTGCCTGTCTACATCTCTTACCTATGATTGCATCTTCTATAAGATAGATAGAGCACTGTGGTTTCTGTTGAGGCTACTATGAGATGGAGATTCATACTAGAACCGCGAGGATGTCAGAGATTTCTGAATGTACATAATTTGGATATAGACACTTAAACATTTTCTGGGTAAATGGCTATTCCATTTGCATCATGTAGCAGAGACAATACATGGTCACTGCCTCTTTGTCATTTTCTGGCTTATTCATTCATTCATTTATCTATTCAACCAATTTTTTATTGAGTAGCTGCTATATTGCAGGGAGAATGCCAAATGCTATGGATACCGGGGTGACCAAGATGGGGTGTTAACACTTTTCTTATAATTCACTGACCCAGCAGGCCATAAACAAAGTGAAAATGGGATATTCTCCATTCTCCTGATTGACCTTCACTGGGACTATAGATGCCACCCACATTCTTTCCTCTCTCTTCCCCATAAAAGGCCTTCTCAAGTGGCATCAACTTCTTTGGTAGTGGTGGGGGTGGTGGTGCTGGTTGCAAACCTCTCGAGTGAAGATCTGGGAGAGCGGAGTTGTCGCTCAAGCTGGATGTCTTGTCCATTTTATTAATGCCTTAATGTTAGCATTCTTTTTACTATTTTATTTATTTACTTATTTACTGAGACAGAGTCTTGCTCTGTTGCCTAGGCTGGAGTACAGTGGCACAATCTCAGCTCACTGCAACATCCAACGTCCACTGCCAAGGTTCAAGTGATTCCCTTGCCTCAGCCTTCCAAGTAGCTGGAACTACGCACAAGTGCCACCATGCCTGGCTAATTTTTGTATGTTTAGTAGAGATGGGGTTTCACCATGTTGGCCAGGCTGGTCTTGAACTCCTGACCTCAAGTCATCCATCTACCTCTGCCTTCCAAAGTGCTGGCATTACAGGCGTGAGCCACCGTGCCTGACCAGCATTTTTAATATTCAGACAGCTCCTTTTTGCTTTTTCCTTAGTGCCTCATTGCCTTACTCTATGTCAATAAGTTAACATATTTTCCTCTTAATTATTAGAAGTGAACTGATTGGATTTATTCTATGGGTGAGGAAGAATATAAATGACAGAGTCCGGCACACAGCAGTGTTCAATAATTATTTGGGAAAAAGAGATGCAGAAAACATGGGGGGAAGAAGAGTGTTTACAATGAATCAATTTTACAATTGATTAAGATATAAGTACTGTACCTTTTTTTTTAATTACTGGAAGAAATAAAACACTGAAGAAATAAAGGATGAAAAAAGTAAAACACAGATAAATCACCCAGATTTGATGCTAAGTACTTTATATCTGTAACCTCTAAATACTTCTAAAACATTCCCAACTTGTAGGTTTGACCTATCTTTCTCTTCTCCCTTCCTTCCTTTTATTCTTCCTCTTCCTCTGGCTGTCTTATTGCTGAGTGTTCTGTATGGTACTTGGCTTTCAAAGATCATAGCAGTATCAGTGGTGTTTAAAAGATCAGGATTTTCAGCTACTCAGGAGGCTGAGGTGGGAGGATCACTTGAGCCCAGGAGTTCAAGAACAGCCTGGGCAAACTAGTGATACCTTTAATTTACAAAAAAATTAAATTAGCCAGGTGTGGTGGCACACAACTATAGTCCTAGTTACTCAGGAGGCTGAAGCAGGAGAATGGATTCAGCCCAGGGGTCCAAGGCTTTAGTGAGCTGTGATTGCACCACTGCACTCCATTTTGGGTGACCTAGTGAGACCCATTCTAAAAAAGAAATAAAAGATCTGACATCAGACAGATTTTGAGTCTTAATATTGACCCCACCATTTCCTAGCAGGGTGACCCCTTGAGCAAACATTGCTAAGCCTCTGTTTCTTCATCTATAAAATGGTGATAATAGCAATTTATATCTTGTAGAGTTTCATGAGGGTGATGATACAGGCAAAGTGGTAAACACCAATAATACATATAACGTATGGTCTTCATTCCTTATTTCTCTCCTACAAGGCTATGTAAAAGAACTCTATATACAGTGGGTGATATTCCACCAAATTAAATTTATGTGTTAATTGTATTTTTTCATTCTTTGTTTTTTTTGAGACAGAGTCTCACTCTGTCACTCAGGCTGGAGTGCAGTGGCACAATCCTGACTCGCTGCAACCTCCACCCCCCAGGGTTCAAGTGATTCTCCTGCCTCAGCCTCCTTAGTAGCTGGGATTACAGGCACGTGCCACCATGCCCAGCTAATTTTTGTATTTTTAGTAGAGACAGGGTTTCACCATCTTTGCCAGGCAAAGTAGTAAGAGTTTTAAAGCACAGACTCAAAAGGTAAGAACCATAGCCAATCCTCAAGAGTATAGTGGTGAGTATCCCCACCTATCAAAGATAAGCACCAGACTCCTGACCTCATGATCCACCCGCCTCGGCCTCCCGAAGTGCTGGGATTACAGGCGTGAGCCACCGCACCCGGCCTATTTTTTCATTCTTTAAAAAAAATCCTTGAATAATTTAAACACAGGTAAGGATGTTTCCTTCAGCTTTGTAAGAGCATTCTTCCTGAGATGAGATCAAATTTGGAAAACCTTAATCCAGATGCAGAACCTCTCAGCAGGTTACAAGCAAGTGATGCCACAGGGTAATAATGTGAATCTATGTCCTCGTTTAGCTTACTGTCTGTCTGCTCCTGCAGCTGCCTTTGTTAAGCATAACAAATGAGCACTATTGGATGACACCAGAATTGAATTCTCAAGAATTAAATTTGCACCATTTCCTGAAGACATTTTAGTACCAATTGATAGATTGTTTAAGTAAATGCAATAGCCCAAATCAGTTTTGGCATTGTTTAAGGGAGCCCTAATTCACATTCTTTTTTTTTTAAATGAAGTTTCGCTCTTGTTGCCAGGCTGGAGTGCAATGGTGTGATCTCGGCTCATCGCAACCTCTGCATCCCGAGTTCAAGCAATTTTCCTGCCTCAGCCACCTGAGTAGCTGAAAATCCTGATCACAGGCATGCGCCACCAAGCCTGGCTAATTTTGTATTTTTAGTAGAGATGAGGCTTCTCCATGCTGGAGAGGCTGGTCTCGAACTCCTGACCTCAGGTGATCTGCCTGCCTCGGCCTCCCAAAGTACTGGGATTACAGGAGGTGTGAACCACCACACCCGGCCTTACATTCTTACTGCATCTCTGAGAATAGGAAAAGACTTTTTCGTCTGTATTGGCAGTTTGCAGCCAAGTCTTCTGCAAATTTAGCATTCTTGCCAGTAATTGTTCATTGGTCCTTTCCAATTTTTTTTTTTGTTGTTGTTAGAATACAAACCCGTGGGAAAAGATCCAACACCCAGTTGTTACTCTCTTGACAGAAATGCTTCAAGTTGATCATGAGACCAAACTGAAATGATATCTCCTTGTAAGTGTCCTTGTATTGACAAAAAGAGAGAAGGGAATCTCAAAAGAGGAAGAAAATGATATTCCTAGTGCTGAGCTCAGTTTAGTTGAGATTTGAATATTTCCAGCCTTGTTTTCTGGTGAAAGTTACTTTTAAATAAAAGGGTAAGATGCCTTTCTCGTACCCAGTGGGATTTGCAAAGTCAAACGGTACATCTATATCAGGAAATTCTATTCTAGCTTTTACTGTGCTGATGAAGAAAACATCTTTCCAGATGGATTTCTGTTTATACAGCCTTTAAAAATTTTTACTTGCACCCAGTTTGTCCCATTGGCAGTACTTCCAGTTCTATTTTTCAAGGCTTGAAGCTCACAATAGTGTTTATAGAACAGGAAGAGAAATGGCTCTTTTTTTGTGAGAGAAAAGAAGCTACAGAATTCCTTATTATCAGGGATATATATTTTTAAAACATCATAAATACTACTGATGGCTTGTCGATGGGATTTTCAGCATTTCATTATGAAAAGGTGAAGAAATTATGTAGTCAATACCCACATACCTACTGTCTATATTCTACAATTAGAATATAGACCATCTGTATTTACTTCATAACATGTCTCTATCCATTTATTAATCTATATTATTATTGATTGGACCCTCCCCTCCCCTCCCCTTCCTCCCCTCCCTTCCCCTCCCCTCCCCTCTCCTCTCCTTGCCTTTCTTCTTTTCAGACTGAGTCTCACTGTCACCCAGGCTGGAGTGCAGTGGCGCAATCACGGCTCACTACAGCCTCAACCTCTTGGGCTCAAGCTACTCCCGTCTCAGCTTCCTGATAGCCAAGACCCCAGGTGGATGCCACAAATGTCCACATAATTTTTACTTTTATTTTCATAGATATGGAGTCTCACTATGATGTCAAGGCTGGTCTTGAGCTCTTGGGCTCAAGCAGTTCTCCTGCCTTGGTCTTCCAAAGTTCTGGGATTACAGGCTTGAGCCACCAAGCCTGGCCAATTATTGTTAGGATGCGTTTCGAAGTTAGTTACAGACATTGGAAATGATGCGTTCATTTCTGAATCATAGATGATACCATCAGTTATTTGACCAATATTTGACTTATGCTGCATCATGTAGGATTAGGTTCAGCCTCAATTAATAAAAAAAGAGTAGCCTGATGTGTTTTAAAAGAGTCTTTCCCCGCCCCCTCACCTCCTACCCAATAAAAGAAGGCTGCAGGAGGAGGTCAAGGCTGCCACAGTGGTTTTGACATCATCAGTGGCTTAAGCTCTTTCTATCTCTCTCATCTCTCCCTGCTATCCTAGCATACGCCAGTCATCTGCAAGGCCTCTCATGACCCAAGATGACTGCTGGAGCTCCAGACATCTCATTTTCTAACGGCAGGAAGGAGGAAGGGGATAAAGGCTTCTTTAATGACCTAATCTAGAAGAACAAATAATTTTATAATCAACTTGTCTAGCTCCAGGAAAAAACCAAATGGATGGAATTTTATGGGAATAATATTATATTTATTGATGAACTTAGGAAAAATTGACATGTTTATAATGCTTGTTTTTTATTAGTCAAAACATAGTCACACTTGAAGGCTAAGAAATATATTATTGGATATTCCTTTGATTATTATTATTATTTTTGAGACAGGGTCTCTCTCTGTCAACCAGGCTGGAGTACAGTGGTGCAGTCATGGCTCACGGCAGCCTCAACCTTCCAGGCTCGGGTGATCCTCCCACCTCAGCCTCCTGAGTAACTAGACCATAGGCACATGCCACCACACCTGACTAATTTTTGTATTTTTTGTAAAGACAGAGTTTCACCATGTTGCCCAGGCTGGTCTTGAACTCCTGGGCTCAAGTGATCTACCTGCCTCAACCTCCCAAAGTGCCAGGATTACACATGCAAATCACTGTATCTGGCTGTCCTTTGATTATTTAAGTAGCTTATTTGTTTCAGCCATTTCCCTTTGCTGGGAAAAATCAAATGAGCTGAAGTTTCCTGCCCTAGCACAACTGTGTGGGTCTTGGGTTACTACTAAAGACAATTGTGGAGGCACACCAGGTGACTTCAAATGTTTTCATGTGGCCAGGTGTGGTGGGTCATGTCTGTAATCCCAGCACTTTGGGAGGCCAAGGTAGGCAGATCACTTGAGGTCAGAAGGTTGAGACCAGCCTAGGCAACATGGTGAAATCTGTCTCTACTGAAAAAACAAAAAGAAACAAAAAATTAGTTGGGCGTGGTGGTGTGTGCCTGTAATCCCAGCTGAGGCAGGAGAATTGCTTGAACCCAGGAGGCAGAGATTGCAGGGAGTCGAGATCAGGCCACTGCACTCCAGCCTGGGTGACAGAATGAGAGTCTCTCTCTCTTTCTCTCTCTCTCTCACACACACACACACACACACAGTTTTCATGTAACTTGAATTCAACAAAATCATTTTCTGACTAAATTTATTGATTAGTATGTTGAAATAATATCAAAGTGGTTCTTGTTTAATAGGATGATCATAGTGAAGTTGTTAAAACACAGTGGTTCAAGGCCAGAGAACTAGATGGTTAACCTTCACTATCCTCAGGGAAGTGATCCCCAGAGCTGCAAAGGTTAAGAGTCTGCTCTCATAATGTCAAAATTCCTGAGAATTATTCTTTATAGCCTTTAAAGTCCTTGTCTTTGAAGAAAAAGCTTCATTTCCTGGAATTTAAAATGATTCATACCTGGAGAGGTCTTGGGCTGGCAGAGAGGAGTAAAGTTTGATGATATGGGATGCCCATCATCATTAGGGTATGTTTGAGGCATTCATGTAAATACATTTATTGTGAAATGGTCCATGCACAATAAAAAGGGAAGGCAATTTTACTTTTATGTTGAAGAAATTAAAATAGCTACCGCAGGTAGAAAAGTTAGCCCATGCTGCCATGTTTTTGACAGAAGAGTAAAAGGTGTCCAAAACGGGGATTTCTTCTTATCCTCAACCCTTCATTCTCCAAGAATTTGTGTTTAAAAATTAAGAATTAGTGTTTTCCACACTGCTCAAAGCAATCTACAGATTCAATGCAATTCCCATCAAATTGCCAGTGTCATTTTTCAAAGAACTAGAAAAAACAATTCAAAAATTCATATAGAACCAAAAAAAAACAGCCCAGATAGCCAAAGCAATCATATGCAAAAAGAACACGTCTGGAGGCCTCAGACAACCTGACTTCAAATTCTTCTGAAAGGCTATAGTAACTAAACAGCATGGTATGTATAAAAATAGACTTGTATAGATCGATGGAACAGAATAAAGAACCCAGAAACAAAGCTACATATTTAAACGAACTGAACTTCAACAAAGTCAGCAAAAATATATAATGGGGAAAGGACACCCTATTCAATAATGGTGCTGGGAAAACTGGATCATCATATGCAAAAGAATAAAACTGGACCCCTATCTCTTACCCTACACAAAAAGGAACTCAAGATGGATTAAAGGCTTAAATATAAGACCCGAAACTCTAGCGATTCTAGAAGAAAACCTAGGAACAACTTCTTTAGACATTGGCCTAGGCGAAGAATTTATGATTAAGACTTCAAAAGCAAATACAACAAAAACAAAAATGACAAATGGCGCTTAATTAAACTAAAAAACTTCTACACAGCAAAAGAAATAATCAACAGAGTAAACAGACAACCTACAGAATGGGAGAAGATATTTGCAAACTATATGTCCAACAAAGAACAGATGTTCAGAATCTATAAGTAATGCAAGCAACTCAACAAGATAAAAATAAATAACTTCATTAAAAAGTGGATAAAGAAAGTGAACAGATATTTCTCAAAAGATGTACAAGCAGCCAACAAACATGAAAAATGCTCAACATCACTAATCATCAGAGAAATACAAATTAAAACCACGATGAGATATCGCCTCACACCAGTCAGATGGCTATGATTAAAAAGTCAAAACACAACAGATGTTGGTGAGGATGCAGTGAAAAGGGAATGCTTATCTACTGTTGATGGGATGTAAATTAATACAACCTTTATGGAAAACAGCATGGAGATTTCTCAAAGAACTAAAAATAGAACTGCCAGTTGACCTGGTAATCCTAGTACTAGGTATCTATCTAACAGAAGAGAAATTGTTATATATCAAAGACACATTTACTCATACATTTATCATAGCACTATGCACAATAGCAAAGTCATAGAATCAAGTGTCCATCAGTGGATGATTGAATAAAGAAAATGTGATCTATATCTATAGCTGTATCATAGAATACTATGTAGCCATAAAAAAGAATGAAATCATGTCTTTTGCAGCAACAAGGATGGAGCTGAAGGCCATTATCCTAAGTGAAATAATTAAGAAACAGGAAATCAAATACTGTATCTCACTTATAAGAGGGAGCTAAGCAACAGGTGCACATGGACATGCAGATGGAAACAGTAGACACTAGAGACTCCAAGAAGGAGGAGGTTGGGAGGCAGATGGGGAGTTGAAAAATTACCTATTGGATACAATGTTCACTATATGGGTGATGGGCACATTAGAAGCCCAAACCTCACCATTATTCAGTCCACCATATAATGAACCTGCACATGTACCTCAATCTATAAAAATAAAAAAAATTTAAATAATTAGTATTTTGGCTATAGATTGTTTTGAAAACATTAGCTGTGCTTATTTTATTCCCCTTAATAAAGTTTTCTCCTTGAGTTCTGCCTGCAAACTGTGTCTAAATAATCTTTGAAGTTTGGTATTTAAACCTGAAACAGAAACATCTGTAATCCCAGCACTCTGGGGGGCCCAGGCAGGCGGATCACAAGGCCAGGAATCTAGGGTAATGATGAGGATTATTATATATTTGCTAGAGGTATATAATGAAATTATTATACTATACAGCAAATCACAGAAAATAGAAAATAGGAAATAATACCATTTATTTGCCTCGAAAGATACACAAGTACTATATTGACTGCAGATGTATTATTGCTTATGAAACCTAAATATTTCTGCCTCAACCTGGGTTCCTAAAAGAGCAGAGCCTGGGCTGGGCATGGTGGTTCATGGCTATAATCCCAAGGAGGCCGAGGTGGGCAGACCATGAGGTCAGGAGACAGAGACCAGCCTGGACAACATGGTGACACCCCATCTCTACTAAGAATACACAAATTAGCCGGGCATGGTGGTGGGTGCCTGTAATCCCAGCTACTCAGGAGGCTGATGCAGGAGAATCGCTTGAACTTGGGAGCTGGAGATTGCAGTGAACTGAAATAGTGTCACTGCACTCCAGCCTGGGTGACACAGCAAGACTCCATCTTGGGAAAAAAAAGAGCCTGAACCAAAGCTATAAGTGCAAGTATTCCGGAAGGCACTAGTGATAAGCAGATTTGCAAAGCAGAGAAGGAGGGAGGCACAAAGCAAATGCATAATATAGAGTCAACCACCCTGTGGGCCACTGGTACTTGATTCCACCCCCCACCCCACCTTGAGAAACTGATTGAGATGGCTTACCATTTCATTTAGAGATGGCGGGAAGAAGATAGAAACATTTCTTAATCAGTTCCTAACTCCACCGGTCAAAATTCCACCCAGAGTATGTTAATTACTCCCTCCCCAGACTCAACAGGGAAGCCCCGGGGTGGGAGGCCATAGGCTTGCTTGAGGAATGGCTCTTTGGGTTACACTTACATGAGGTTGATTGGAGTCTCTGCAAAACCAGTCACTTCAGGGGTTTTTGGAATCAATGAAAGGTGGGGCAAAGATAATCTGATATAAGGCACAGGAGTTATCAGACATATCCCCCAATCTTACCATGTTATGGGGACAGTAAATTTACATTAACGTAATTACCAGAATCTTGCTGCCTCCAAGCTCCATCTGGCTCACTTGGGAGCTCTAGGACTTTGCACAAACTTCCTTCCCCAAGTATTGAATAAGTCCCCAGAGGGTGCCTAATAAAAGCTATGATGGTGCCCCTGACTACAAAATTCCTGGCTTCTGCTGTACTGCCAGTTCCCCATCTGACTGCAGAGCCCGCAGTCCTCATGCTTTTCCTCAGGAGTTCGGCATTCTCTTGCAAAGTGGAGGGAAAGTTGTGCTTCCGGAGAATTGCTTGGACCTATGGGACATTATAGAACTTAATGAGCCCGCATTTTCCGTGCATAAGCCCGGTGAACCCAGTCACCATGCATCCCTGGGGTGCTCGTGTGCCTCTAGGACAGTTGGGGGAAATGGTTCCTGTGCCAGCTGCCATGCCATAGTCAGAACCCAACTCTGCTCAGGAGCTCGGGCTCTGAAGTGCATTGTGGCTGGCATGGCTGCTTTTTCATAACTTTCCTTTATGGTTAACTTCATTTTAGGGGGTATGAGTGTGTGTTTGCAAGCACACTGGTTTCTCTTCCCCTCTCATTCCTCTTTATTTTCTTTCCTTCCCTACCCTGCCAAGTCTCCCAGATACGTCTCAAATATCTAATTCTCAGCCAGGGATATGGCTTGAGATTTTCCCCAGGATTCTCCTTTGTCCTTATGTACATTATGAGGGAAAATAGATACTTGGATGGGATTTGGATATTGCCAAATTCCACACGCCAGAGATATACACATCTTGGCTCTGGTCCAGCTGGGATCTAATCTGTATCACAGGTTATATATCTTATCTCTACTATCCTAAGGACTTTATTGATCATTCCACAGATCAAGCTGAAGAAAATCTTTATGATATAGCTGACCTTGGAACAACATGGGATGAGGCACTGACCTCCCAAGCAGTAGGAAATCTACATATAACTTTGGACTCCGCAAACCCATAACTACCAATAGCCTATAGTTGATTGGAAGACTTACTGATAACATAAACGGTTAACACATATTTTATATGTTATATGTATTGTATGCTGTATTCTTATAATAAGATAAAGAAAAGAATGTTATTAAGAAAATCACAAGGAAGAGAAAATATGTTTACTATTCATTAAGTGAAGTGGATCACCATAAAGGTCTTCATTCTTGTCACCTTCACTTTCAGTAGGCTGAGGAGGAGGAAAAGGAGGTATTGGTCTTACTGTCTCACGACTGACAGAGGCTGAAGAAAATCCAATATAAATGGACCCATGCAGTTCAAACCCATGTTGTTCAAGGGTCAACTGCATTTAATTTAGAACAGAACAATCTTTTCTTCTAAATGCAGATGATCCAAATTCAAAGAAAAAAAAGAACATGTATTTTACCTTAAACATTAATAGGCTTAAGTTAGGTGAACCACCTTAAGTGTTTATCAGCCAGCCTTGGCTATACCTTTGTGATCTGACTGATAGGGGAAAATAATAAGACTTTAATATTCCTACTTTGCTGCTGGAGAATTTGAGGCAAGGGAGGCTTTGGACACAGCCTTGCTCAGTGGTTCTCAAACTAAACCTTGCATCAGAATCACTTGGAGCACTTGTTAAAACAGATTACTGGGCCCCACTCCTACATATTCTGATTCTTTAGGCCTGAGGCCGGGCCTGAGAATTTTTGTTTCAAATAAGTTCCCTGGTAATATTGTCACTTCTGGTTCAAACACAGCACTTGGAGAACCACTGGCCTAGTAAATAACAGTAGCTTCAGCTTGAGATCAGATGACTATTTTGTTTCTTTCTTCCAGGCTAGGTAGAGCTTGTTTCATGGCCACTTTCTCTGGTAGAGTTGGAGCTTAATAAAGCTGATCATTTTCAACTAGATTTTAACTGTGTACTTTTGGCATTAATAGATTAAAGACCAGAAAGCAGGTAGTGCATCCAAATCCAAACTGGAAGAAAGTATTTTTTCAAGAACTCTTAGTGCCCTATATCAGGATTTGGCAAATTATGTTCCATGGGCCAGATGTGGCCCATCATTTTTGCAAATAAAGTTTTATTGGAACACAGCCATGCACATTCACTTGTATTGTGGATGGCAGGTTTTGTGCTACAACATAAGAGTTAAGTAGTTGCAACCAGCAGAGGCTGTATGACTAGTAAAGTCTAAAATATTTACTAAAATATAAAATATTTACTTCACGGAAAACAGTTGCCGACCCCAGGTCTATATATGTCTTTCTGAGCAGCTCTTGGCTGATTTAGGGAAGTTTACTCTTGAAACCCAGCAGTAAGCAACATCAGTTTACATTAGCAGATATGAAACTCAGATCCTAACACTTTCTTCCTCCCTCCCTCAATTCGTCTCCCCCAACATGGAAAGTGGCCCAATAAGTGAAATGAAACTTGGCCTGATCAGCGATATTTAGAAAGTGGAAGGTGAAAGTGTTGACATCTGCTTGTATTTTGTAGCTCCAGCTTCTCTGGAAGCATGTGACATGGTGAGAGTGTTCTGCTCAGCTAGCCATCTCACGTTTTGTGGAAGATTGTGCGGCGTTATCTGACCTTGGTTTGACTTATGTCTATGAAGATGTGCAGTTTGACAAAATATCTACGTCCCTTTTTAGGTAGTGGCTTCCTAGGCGAACTCTTCCTTCTTTGACTTTTGACAATTTCAGTAAGTTTGAGTGTCTGTTGTATATTCAGTATCTGTATGTACACATTAATAGACACATGCATATTTTGGGGCATATGTTTAAGTTGTGGTAAAACACATAACATAAAAAATTACTGTCTTAACCTTTGAATGTACAGTTCAGTAGTGTAGTAAGCCTTGTTGTGCAACAGATTTCCAAAACTTTTTTATCTTGCAAACTGAAATTCTATACCCATTGAACAACTAACTCCCCATTCCCTCTTTCCTCCGGCCCCTGCCAATCATCATTCTATTTTCTGTCTCTATGAATCTGATTACTCTACTTATCTATATAAGAAGAGTTGTATAGTATGTGTCTTTTTGTGAGTGGCTTATTTCACTTATACAATGTTCTTCAGGTTCATCCGTGATCTAGCATGAGAATTTCCTTGCTTTTAAAAGCTGAATGATATTCCATAGTATCATATGTATGTATCACATTTTGTTTATCCATTCCCTTGCTGGGTTGTTTTCACCTTTTGGCTATTGTGAACCATGCTACTATGAGCCTGGGTGTACAAATATCTGTTTGTGTCACTGCTTTCCAATTCTTTTGTGTACCATACCCACAAGTGGAATTGCTGGGTCATATGTAAATTCTAGTTTTAATTTTTGAAGAAGGGTGTGTGTGTGTGTGTTTGCGTGTGTGTGTTTAGATGGAGTCTCATTCTGTTGCCATGCTAGAGTGCAGTGGTGCAATCTCAGCTCATTGCAACCTCTGCCTCCTGGGTTCAAGCAATTCTCCTGCTTCAGTCTCTGGAGTAGCTGGGACTACAGGTGTATGCCACCATGCCCAGCTAATTTTTGTATTTTTAGTAGAGATAGGGTTTCACCATGTTGTCCAGGATGGTCTCAATCTTCTGACCTTGTGATCCACCTGCCTCAGGCTCCCAAGTGTGAGCCACTGCGCCTGGCCCATACATGTATTGTAATCAGGTATGCCCATCTTAACCTTTTTGCCTCTTACCTCCTTCCTGATTTTATCTTCCCCTCTGTAGTTGGTTCAGATTCCCACAGAAGCTGATGCCAAGACAGGATTAAAAGTGCAAGACAGGATTGAAATATTTAGTGGGGGGAATGCCGGTGGAGGATAAAATGAGGAAGCAGGAATAGGCAGGAAAGGCTTCACACTGCAAAGCAGATCTAACTGGAGGAAAGAAAGAGGATTGTGTAGAAAGTCTCAGACTTTAGGGCAATTCTAATTAAGCTGCAGGTAGGTAGATGGAGGGTGCTTGAGCTAAAAGTTGGAGGGATTCTGTGTTTCTCAGGAAGAGGTCAGTGGTAGTATTGCCGTCATTGGTGGGGTGGCAGGGGAAACGTGCCCTCTGCAGAGATCTCAGTGGCCGCTTTCATAGCCACCATGCCCTTATAGCTCTACATCTTGCCACTGAAGATGTAATTTTTTTTTTAAACAGAAAAAGTGCAGGGCATATTCTGGCAATGTCATATATGTGGTGGAGTAAACACTAATGTCAAATGGGGTTGGGGGGCAGGGCACCTTAAATGACCTGGCCTTTATTCTGCAATGAAAGGTAAGCCATGGGAGGTCTGTAAGCAGAATAGCATGGTTGTTTTTCTGTTTTAAAATGCACCACTCAGATCTGTGTGCAGAGGACACGTTTCCCCAGCTGCCCCACCAAGGATGGCAATACTAGCACGAGCCATTCCTGAGAAACACAGCACTCCTCCAACTTCTAGCTCAAGCACCTGCCTGCAAATTGATTACAATTGCACTAAAGTCTAAGACTTCCTACACAATGTGGCACTGATCACAATTTGCCCAGATGGTTCCTTTTTTCTTACATGCCCTTCCTCTCTTAGCCACCCATTGAAATCCTACTTTCTTTTAAACTATTTTATTACAAAACCATAATTGAAATTAGCAGCTCCCTCCTTGAAAGTACAATTTGTTTAGGAAACAATATTTGAAAGTGTTCACTGTGTACTATGAAAAATACAAAGATGAATCAGATTTGAATTCTGTTTCAAAGGATTAACTGTAATAGGAAAAGCAATATCTCACAAATACTATATTAAAAGGAGAAAGTAAGAAAAGCCGTAAGCTGGGTACAGAGAAAGTGTGCACAGTGGGAATTTGGAAGAGGGAAAGCTGATCTTCATATCAGAGAAGTCCGATATAAGATGTAGGCCTTCAAAATTCAGTAGGATCTGGGTGTGAGGAAATGAGGGGAGGAGGAAATGCCAGATTAAAAACATAACAGGGGCACAGGCAGGAATTTTGAAAGAACAGCCTTGGCCGGGCATGGTATCTCATGCCTGTTATCCTAGCACTTTGGGAGGCTGAAGTGGGCAGATCGCTTGAGCCCAGGAGTTTGAGACCAGCATGGGCAACATAGTAGAAGCCCACCTCTACTAAAAGTTAGCTAGGCGTGGGGGCATGCGCTTGTAGTCCCAGCTGCTTGGGAGGCTGAGGTAGGAGGATCACTTGAACCTAGAAGGTCGAGGCTGCAGTGAGCCAAGATGGCACCACTGATTTTTTTTTCTTTATCTTTTGAGACTCTGTCTCAAAAGAAAATGATGGAATAAAAATAAGTTTTTAGGGCCGGGCGCAGTGGCTCACACCTGTAATCCCAGCACTTTGGGTGGCCAAGGTGAATGGATCATGAGGTCCGGAATTCAAGACCAGCCTGGCAAGGATGGTGAAACCCTGTCTCTACAGAGAAAATTAGTTGGGCGCGGTGGCGCCTGTAATCCCAGCTACTTCGGAGGCTGAAGCAGGAGAATCGCTAGAACTTGGGAGGCGGAGTTTGCAGTGAGCCGAGATCGCGCCAGTGCCCTCCAGCCTGGGTGATAGAGTGAGACTCCATCTGGAAAATCAACAAGAACAACAACAACCAAGTTGTTACTTGTTTTTATTGATTTTCAGGTTAACTGGTTTCTAATTCTTGGCTTTCTACAAAATTGTAGAATTTTTACTGTTATTACTGTAAAATGTCTTTCATTTCCTCTATTTAGGTGACTAAAACAATTACTTTCTCAGTGCTTACCTCCATAAAAATGGAAACTTGGAAAAAGAATTGATTCTGAAAATGGCTACAGGTTAGCACTAAGGAATATCAGATTATAAATACGGTAAGTCAATATCATCAATAAGTTCTTGGAAACTGCTACGTTAGTGAGATGATGTATAAGGAAACCATTTTTCCTGTAGGCTAATTGATATGAACAAGAGTTAAGTTCCTATGGCATATTTCTGGTCACATAAATGTCACCAAACTTCTAAATAAAGACAAACACTTCTTTTACTAAACATTAAAATAAGTGTGAGCTTTACATACATTTTTAAAAGATGACTAAAACCAAGTAAGATAATTAATTATCAGTTTATTCTGGTTCAGGGTCACAGGTAGCTGGAGTCTGTCTGGACAGCTGGGGGTGCAAGATGGAAATTGTCCTTGGACAGGACACCATTCCATTGCAGGACGCATTCACACCCACACCCACACTGGGACCATGTACACATGCCACTTCACCCAACCTGCACATCTTTGGAGTGTGGGAAAAAACCCACAAAGACCTCGGGAGAACACACAAACTCCACACAGATGGCAGCCCAACCTGGGAACCAATTTCTTTTTTTTTTTGACAACATTATAACAAAACAACATTCAAAGAAACAGCTTTATTCAAGGATCTGCTATGCCCGAATTAATTGGATGAAAAATATGCCACTGAATTTGTTAAGAGATTCATTTCTTGAGAGCTCGTTTGGAGTTTCTTGCAGGGGAGCACAGCTACTCCTACACCCTTGACCAAAGACCCGCCCTTCTCTATCAGGGATGGTCGTCCTTTTCGACCCTGCGTGTAGCTTTGGGAGGGACACACTTGGAGCGGTGAGGGAGGACGGGGATACCTGCCTAGCCAGGCAGATCAGCTGAATCAACCCTGGCCATCAATGGGGTGGCAGACATAGCAGCCAGATCACCATCACAACCAAGAGATTCATTTCGAAGACAACATATTTATATACTTAATAATTATTTATGAGATTTTAAATATGTTTATGTGATGTTGATTAACTGTACATTTGAAATAAATGTAATAGTAACTCTGACAAGAATATTTTTTAACACAACACATTATGGCCAATGAAAAATTTAAAAATTCCTCTCTTCCTCTTCCTTACTTTCATATATACAATGTATGTGAAAATAAGCATAGAAGGGAAATATTATATATATACAAATATATAGCAGGAACAGATATATAAAGATAAACATAAATATAAGCATACAGAGTTGCAAAAGCATAATTAGATGATCAAAAGACTTTGAAGTCAAAAAATATATAAGAATAACATTCTCTACATAATAAGTACGGTGGTATATGAGTTTAAGGAGAAAATGAAATAATGTACTCAGGGTACCCTCAGATAAAGAAGGAAGGCTCCATGATTCTCAAAGACTAGACTAGAAGCTTGAGGTTGCAGGGAGGAGGTTTCTGGAGAAGGTTAACCTCAAGAAGAATGGTGGGTTTGGGAAGAGACAGGCTATGAGCGTGACCTCTAGGGTGTGGGAGCTGCCATTTTTGTCTCAGCTCTCAGCTTCCTCCTGAGTTTTGAGTAGGCAAAATTGCCTCTGTCTAATAACCACCCCCCACTACTTTTCTCTTCCCTTCTTTCACTCCTCCTGCCCACTGTATGACAAAAGAGGCAAAATGAGTACATCAAAATGAGCTGGAGAAGAAGAATCATAGTTGGAGATTGTGGAAAGTCTCCTTTAGGTGGGAAGAGGAGGGTAATGAGGATAATGAGAAAAATGATTACAAAGAAGAAGCCATATAATTTTTCCCCTTTTGACTTTAAGTCAAAAGGGCAGGGCTGGAGGTCTGGGTGACTCTTGATTGGAGGGGTGAGCCTGGGAGAACTGCAGTTCTAACCTAGGACAAGGCAACTGGTGCAGCTGTTGAGCTGGAGAGGTTTTCTTTGTGAAAAAGGCAGCTGAAGTCACAGAAAGTGATCTGGACTGAGAATCAGAAATGGATTCAGTTCATATCAGCCACTTTTAGTGTGACCTTGGGAAGAGCAACTAGACTCTTCATGCCCAGTTCTTTCCTTCCCTCCTTCTCTTCCTCCTTCCTTCCCTCCTTCCCTCCCTCCCTCTCTCCCTCCCTTCTTCCTTCCTCTCTTTCTCTCCTTCAAGACAAAATTTTGCTTTTGTGCCCAGGCTGGAGTGCAATGGCGCAATCTCGGCTCAATGCAACCTCTACCTCTCAGGATTCAAGCAATTCTCCTGCCTTAGCGTACTGAGTAGCTGGGATTACAGGCATGCACCACCACACCTGGCTAATTTTGTATTTTTAGTAGAGACGGAGTTTCTCCACATTGGTAAGGCTGGTCTTGAACTCTTGACTTTATGATCCACCCGCCCTGGCCTCCCAAAGTCCTGAGATCACAGGTGAGAGCCAATGTGCCTGGCCCAGTTTCTTTATTTGTAAAGGAAACAACTGAATAAAGTGATCTGTTGATTTTCTCCGTGCTTTAAAAGGACTATTTAGAAGTGATGAAAATTGAAAATAGTTGACAAAAGCCCAGTAACTTTTGCTTTTCTCATCATTCTGAGAGAAAAATTAAAGTGAACTTTCCAGTTCATTGTTAAAGAAAAGAAAAGAAAAGAAAAGAAAAGAAAAGAAAAGAAAAGAAAAAGGCATTTTTTCCCTTTGAGAAACACCAACATTACTTTGCCCCCTAATTGTTGCCTGGGTAGAATTTTCCATCTTAGCACAAAGCGGCTCAGCTCAACCTGGTTTCAACTAATCACTTCTCTGTATTCCCCTAATTTAACAAGAGGAACTGGAAGAGGCAGAACTGTGTGGGAAGGCTGAAGAAAATAAGGAAGGTATAGAAACGACTAGAGATGGAGCTAAGTTAAACATTCTGGCAGATTGTCACGGTGTGTATTGCTCATACTGAATGGTTAAGCAGTTGGGAAGGTAGTTAAGAGAACGGCTTTAAATGCTTCATCTAATTGCAAGCAGCTGTTGATTAGTGGAGCTTGACCAACTGTTTTTAATTCTACTCAGTGGTGATGAAGAGAAAGACGTTTAAGGGAAGTTGGCAGGGCTGTGTATACGCATGGAGTTGCTTACACTTTTCCTGGAGGTCATAGAGTGCAGTAACTACTAAGAGATGTTCTCTGAAACCATCGCACGCTTTCATGATAACGACTTTCCTAAATTTTACCAGCATTTGTTGGGCTTTTGGCAGGAGGCAAACTTCTCTGTTATCCAAATTCTGGAATGATTTAAGGAGTGATTCATTCCCAATCGCGAGCGACTGGAGGTCTTGTGCCAGTTCGGAAGCAGCTGTTTGTGGGGGCAGTAAATCTAGAATGAGAGCTAGTAATGCCATTTTAGAGTCTTCTTCCTAGGAACATTTCATCTCATTTTTTTTTTTTGAATTGGAAAATAGAAGAAAGTGAAAACATTTTAACTAGTTTCCTGTAATTGAAAAACATGCTACTGATTAAAGTTGAGGGTTTTCTGGAAGATAAAGTTTTAGGCTAGTTTAATCAAGTCTGAAACCTTACTTGATGGAATGACTCTTTATTTCTATATTTTCTTGTTCCTAATAAGATTAGTAATCTTTCCTAATATTTTACTTGCTTTCATTTCTCCTCATAGATTCTAAAAGTTATTTTAATGTTTCTGCATTACAAAATGAAGAAATCATCAACTTGACTAAAAGCAAGTTTTCTATGAAACCAGGAAGGCCTTGTCATTCTAACAGTAGCTGCCTAACTAGAAATATGTAGAAGAAGAAATTGTCAGCAATTCTTAGGGAGAAGGGTGCTAGATTTCTTCAATGCCAATTACTATCCATTTTATATCCTGAATTTCAGTGCGCTGTAAGAGAAAGTAAATTTCCTATGTATATTTGTAAGATTTATCAACAAGGATCTTTTTCACAGTATTGTTGATAATAGCTCAAAATCAGAAATATCCTAGGCCAGGCACAGTGGTGCATGCGTGTAGTCCGAGCACTTTGGGAAGCTGAGGCGGAAGGATCACTTGAAACTATGAGTTCAAGACCAGCCTGAGCAACATAACGACCCCATTTCTACAAAAAAAAAAAGTTAACCAGGTGTGGTGGCACACACCTGTGGTTGCAGCTACTGGGGAGACTGGGAGGAGAGAGGAGTTCAGGAGTTTAAGGCAACAGTGAGCCATGATGGTACCACTGCATTCCAGACTGGGCGATAGAGTGAGACCCTATCTCAAAAAAATAGCAAAAAAGAAAAAAGAAATATCCTAAATGTTCCTAACTGGCATTAGCTAAACAGTTTATGGTGTTTGTATGGTCCAATAATTTGCAGATATAGAAAATGTGGAAGAATATATAAATGATGTGGGAAAATGATCATGATGTACTGGATGAAAAATCGGGATCAAAACAAGTCATTTAAATAGCTATCTCTATCTACGTGTCTAGATCTAGATACAGATATAATTTAAATTGTGTGTGTATATGAAAAACTGAAGTTGAAAAAATAGAAACAGTGGTGGGATTACAGGTGACTTTTATTTTACTTTTTGTGTTTTTTTCTGCATTTTCCTCTAAAGAACATATATTACTTTTACAATTAGGAAAAAGACCCTTGTTTTACACTTAATTTCCCAACATGCCAATTTTTATATCATAAAAGATTTTATTTCTTGCCAGGATGAAGCTAAGGGGGGGATTCGTGTCTAAGCAAAGGAGAAAAAAAATCAAGAGGACAGCACTCAATAAACACCTAATTTTGTTTCTGATCTTGTGCCTGTTTGAAGCGCTCACACTTGTTTTGACTCAGATAGATAAGTCAGCTCTGCTAAAACAGTCACAATTTCCACCAGCTGTTTTGGATGTTTGAGGTTATGTTTTTGTTTTAGTGAACTTCACTGTCTATCTCTTGAGCTAGCTTAGGAACAATTGCAAAGGAAGTCTTTGAGGCAAACTCAGAGGAAAGCTGCTAATCTTACGACATCCACAAGGATTTGAACAGGCAGCTCCATCTGTGCTGTTTCTGTTTTTCTTCTAGGGCAGGTCTCGATGGCAGAAAGAAGGACACTTCTCAGGTCTAGTTATTGCATGAAGTGTCCCTGACCACGGCTGTGCTCAAGGAGTCTCACAGATTCCTCAGGAGGCAACAGGACGTTTTTCAACGAAGATGTGACAAACCCATGCCAGTACCGTTTACGAACACTGCCTGGGTTCTGTTTCTCATGTAGTAATTCTTTTCCACGAGATCGGGGTTTGTAAGTGCTCAGGCAGGAAGCTGTTTATCATTGAAAGCCACCAAAGGAGGGCTGCCATCCTCTTTACCCAAGACCTCTGAGACTTTCCTTTGAATTAGGAGCTGGGGTTCTCGTCCCATGATATGGCAGAGTTTCTGGAAACTGATTTGGGGAAGAGGAAGCTGACTTACATGGGAGTCACCCTCTCAGTTGTCATTCTCTATCACCCCCTCCCCCATAATGTTTTTTCAAAGAACAGGAAAATGGTGACATTTCCAGTGAGAGTTGGGATTTAGTTAGAAATCTAACGTTCATCTGACTTTTGAGGCTCACTTTGAGGGTTGCTACCTGTTTTCATGTAGCATTACTTCCAATGTGGTTTACTCTCTTTGCTGTCATTTAAAAAAATCCGTTTTGTCTGGATGCAGACTAACCAGGCTCCATTTTGTTACTCTTACTTGGAAGGTTGTTTACAGTCACTTCATCGAGCATCTACTGGGAGCCAGCCACTGTGCATGCCACCAAGAAAACTGTTATGAAGAGTGTAGTTCTTACACGCAGAGAGCCCACGGAGGAGGGAAAAGAGGTAAGTAAACAGTGGTGAGGCTAGGGGCTAAGTGCTACGCTAAATAAGTGATCTGTTGGGGAAAATTTTTTTTACTGGAATTCCAGAGGGGCTGGTAAAGCTATCGGCCTGGCAGCTCTATCTGGAGAGAAACCATTAGAGCAGCTGGCTACTTAGGTACCCTGGAGCAGAGCAATGCATGAGTTGGCTAGTAGAATTCCCTCTTATTTTAGGCTGGGCACAGTGCCTCGTGCCTATAATCCGAGGACTTTGGGAGGCTGAGGTGGGAGGATCACTTAAGGTCAGAAGTTCGAGACCAGCCTGGCCAACATGGTGAAACCCCGTCTCTACTAAAAATAAAAAAAAAAATTAGCCAGGTGTGGTGATGAGTGCTTGTAGTCCCAGCTACTCAGGAGGCTGAGGCAGGAGAATTGCTGGAACCTGGGAGATGGAGGTTGCAGTGAGCTGATATTGCACCAGTGTACTCCAGCCTGGGCAACAGAGTGAGACTGTCTCAAAAAAAAAAAATAAAAAAGAACTCTTTTATTTCAGTCTATAATCTCAGTTGCAAACAATAAAAACTCAGCTCAGATTCTGGGGTATTCTAACTTTAATAGAATCCAGACATTGTCAGGATTCAAGATCCAGAGATTGTCAACATTATGTCTCTTCATCTCTTGGCTGGGTGTTCTTCAGTGTTCATGTCGTTCTCCAGTACTTTTTTCCCCTCTGGTGGCAATGGCCACCAGAAGCCCCAGACTTACACCCTATTGGTTTGGTAAGCTCAGCAGTTTTAACAGTCTTCTAGGGCTTACTTTCATTAGATCAACCTGGGTCACATACCAGCTCTGAAGCAATCATTATGGGCTGGGTGTGACACACCCATATTGCACACAGTCCTCTCTCTGCCCAGGGTGTGAAGCTGGCCTTACTCGAATCATAAGGACTAAGAGCTGGAGAAGAGCAGTTCATCAAGGGAAAAGGAGGAGCTATTTTCAGAAGAAGAATGGATACTTGGTGGTCACATCCATCACAATGCCCATGATGTCCTTTTCTTGCAGAGATATTTTAATTTGGACTGTCCTAAGCTATTAGAGTGTTCTAGTAATCTTCACCCTCAATACAGAAGAGGTTGGATTTCCAGGTTTCTGATTTCTTGTCTCCCAGAGTTTCCTTAATTCCAAGTTTTCCCACTTCCTGCTTAGCAGTGGACCAGTGTTCGTGAAGAGGCGTCCATCCTCCCTCAGTACATTGGGAGCCTGCTTCTCTTATGTTTGTATGACTAACAGGGGTGACTCAAATGTTTAGTGTGGTGGTTCTCAAGGTTGTGGTCCCCAGATCAGCAGCATCAGCATCACCTGGAAACTTATTAGAAATGCAAATTCTATGGCCTCATCCCAGACCTACTGATTCAGAAACTCTGGAGGTCAGGTTCAGACATCTGTGCTTTCACAAGGTCTCCAGATGACTCTGATAACATACTCAAGGTTTGAAACCACTGATTTAGGGACTAGTCCAAGAAAATCTACTCTAGGAAGACTGAGTATGAAGAGTCCACATCAACTTACCTCTTTTATAGTCTGCCTTCCTAAGCTCCTGACACCAAGGGAAAGATTCATTAAATCTTAAATGCTGCTTGCTGGAAGCAAAGAGATTACTTTGTGCTTGGTGCAAGAGGCTTTCAGTGAGCTGCAGTTGAGAATCTCTCAGAAAATTCTTGTTGGCTTTCAGGAAATGAATGTTCCTGGAGATGCGGCAGCTGCCAGGCTCATCCTAGATGAAGGAACGTTGGAATCTTTCTAATTCTCTGAGGTGATGTTGTTTAACGTAGACCTGGTGGAGTTCTGCTGTCAATTCGTGCATCTGCAATTCATGTATTCATTCAACATACACAAGCCCAATGCTGGCTGGGTACTGGAGATACAATCGCCCACAAAACAGACCTGCTTTCTGCCCTCATGGAGCTCAAGGTCTAGTGAAAGACAAAGCTGAGTAAATAGGCATTAACAGTAGAGTGTGATCTGATAGGGAGAAATACAGGGTGGTTGGGAGATCATGGTGGAAAAAAGGGGGGCCCTAGTCTACATTGGGCTTCTCAGAGAAAGTTGTGTCTCGATTGGGACCTAAAGGATAAATAATGACTGGCAAAGAAAAGGAGGATGCCAGGCAGCATTTACAAAATGCTGTAATTGTAGGAGAACTTGGTGGGTTCAAGGAAAAAACAAAAACAAACAAAAGAACCAACTCAGTATAACTAGACAGTAGAGTTTCAAGGAAGGCAAAGGTGAGGGAAAAAAGGCGGATGTGGCAAACTCTGCAAATCTTTGAATAAATTTGGACCTATCCTAAGAGTAATAGAATCCGTTGAGTTTTAGATAGAAGTGAGATGATTGAATTAATTTTAGAATGCGAGCTTGAGAATGAATTGGGGATGAAGTAGGGCAGAGTCAAGACCACAGACAGCCAGACCAGTTGGAGACTGTTGTGATAATCAGAGGAAGATAAATCAGAAGTTTATTGTGGTCATGAAAGATGGTGGCTCCTTGGCCTAGGATAATGGGAGTGGGGTTGGAGAGCAGTGGATGGAATTGGGACACTGATGTGTGGCAGAAGGGTGGGCCAAGGGAAAGAGAGGACTCCTAGGTGGCTAACTTGGGTAACATGTGAATGCCGGTGAATGCCATTCACTGATAGCAAACACTAGAAGAGGCATGAGTCTCTAGAAGAAAGCCAGGAGTTCAACTTTAGACAAGCTGAGATTATCAAATGCCCAAGAGGAGGTACCAAGGATGTAGTTACAATCCAGGTCTGAGTCTAGACAAGAGATCTGAGTGAGAGTAAATATTTGATAGTCATTAATACACAAATGGCACTGAAACCAAGGGAGTGCATGAGATCACTTAGGGAGAGTGTTTGGGTAGGAAGAGAGGAGGGCTTGAAGCCCAGGGAGCCCCAGCATTAAGAAACAGGCAGAGGAAAATAAACCTGTGAAGGCAACTGAAGGATAGCCCAGACAGGTAGGAGAATATCAGAGCATGGAAGGTGCTGGGTGTTGTGGAAGTCAAGGAAAGTAAGTTTCCAACCTTTCTGTACTAATAATCTCAGTTCTGCACCTGACAGATCAGGCCTGATCACCTCCAGGGAAGCCATGCTGCTGCTACCCTTCATCTGCCGCCACCCTCTCACTATTCCAAATGGGCTCATCCATAAAGACACTTTTTAGGAAACACTGCTTTCCTGTAATTACTTTTTTAGGCAGATAAAACGGCACTTGCTGAATCATAATTTACTTAAGGAGATTCCATCCCACACTTTCTTTCAACTTGCTGTCTCTTTTTAAGTGAAACCAATTAGATTCCTTGTGTATTTCCCTCTTCATCTTATCTCATTCCACTTTCAGGTTGCTGTATTCACCGTGCCTCTGACCTCCAGCCTACTTTCAGACAGATGGTCACAGACAGATGTGTACTTTGCAACTGCAGGTTATCCAAATATTGTGGTGGCAGCAGCACCTCTTTTGGTACCCAGCAGTATCAGTGTTCTGCAACCAGCTCGCGACTTTGGCCGCTGTTGACGTCTCTGACTGAATTACTGTCTTTCTTCTTTTTGTCTTCCCCTCTCTCCAGCTGGACACTCTGGGGACTTGTTTTGGCCAGAATTAGATATGCACAGCTGATACTTCCAGCTGCACGTTCTTTGGTTCTTTCTGGCTCTGCAAAAGCTCTTGGTGTTCTGACAATTTATTCAAGTGAAGAGCAGTAGGGATGGTGGCCCACCCAGGTAGTCTTTAAAAGCATTAAAAATGGTTCTGTGATTTCTGTGGCCAACCCTCTCAGTTGAAGGTAGGAGTAGGAGAAATAGTTCAAAACATACTGAGAGCCAAAATGAATATAGGTACTCTTGGCAATTCATATTTTGTTTCTTAATTATAAAAATATCAATAAAATTGCTATTGCATGGTAGACCTAATTATGTGGTTTGCTGTAAGAAAAAGATTCAGTGGGCCAGACATGGTGGCTCACACCTGTAGTCCCATCACTTTGGGAGGCCAAGGTGGGTGGATCGCTTGAGGTCAGGAGTTTGAGACCAGCCTGACCAACGTGGTGAAACCCTGTCTCTACCAAAAGTGCAAAAATTAGCCATGTATGATGGTGTGCACCTGTAATCCCAGCTACTCGGGAGGCAGACACAGGAGAATCACTTGAACCCGGGAGGCGAAGGTTATAGTGAGCCAAGGTAGAGCCAAGGTAGCACCACTGCACTTCAGTCTGGGCAAGAGAATGAGACCCTGTCTCAAAAAAAAAAAAAAAAAGAAAAAGAAAAAAGGAAAAAGAAAAGAAAGTAGAAGATGCAATGTATTTTCAAAAGTTTTCACCCTGAATATAATATAACATGAAGGCTAAAGGTCTAGCATAGAGTCTAACATGGCAAAAATATGGGAATTTATTCATAGCTTTAGGTACCGCCCTTAGGTACCACCTCCAGGCTGATGTGTTTCCTAAATCCATTACTCTAGGCCCATCTTCTCTTGTAAACCTTAATCCAAGATCTCCAATTATCCATCAGCTTTTTTTTAAGCTAAAAATCTTGATAGCATTACCTCAGGTCCATAGATTTCTTCCTTATCTCCAAATATACTTCCTCCCTCATCTTTTTCTGTTTCCTTTAACTTACTGACCTCTCACTCAGGCTTCTGAGTCTTCTTTGGCTTTTCCTTGCCTCTTGATTCCCAGCCTGCTGCCCAAGCCTTCCTGGTCATACCACCAAATCATCTTTGCTCCTTTTTCACTCCCACTATGGTCAGAGCAGCCCAGATCCATGTGCTTTCACTGTGGTAGGACTGCAAACATTTCCTAAGAGCTAAGTGTCATTCATTCCTTCTATTTGTTCTCCCTTGAATCCATCACACAAAGAGAATGTCAAGTTAATCTTCTAAAACACTATATTTTATCACTTCTCTATTTTAAAATATTCTGTAGCTTCTTCTTATCTTCAAGATGAGTCCAATCCCTGTCCCAAAAGACTTTGATATCCTTGTGCAATCATTTCAGCTACTGTCTGGTTTGAGGTCACTCCTCTGGGATAAGATTACTCACTTTTATTCTTCTTCCCTGTTTCAGCTTGTTGAAATAATTTCGAGTCTTTCTGCCATTGAATGTATTTGTTACCCAGCTCAGTTTCATGTCAGTTCCATATATATGTTCTTTGTGTGGGTTCAGTTGTTAAGTTGCATACAATATAACAGAATCAGAACATAAGGATATGTTGTAGTGATTTCTGCAGGACTGAATTTTTTGAACTGGGGGCTGAGGTTGCTATTGGATTCAGAAAATGATCTTTTGCATCCTCCTATATCCTCACTGAAACATTTCATAGCTCCTTGGGTCATTCCTTTATTCATTCAAGCACCAATTGAGCTCTCTCTTCTCCAGATGCAATTCATTTTTCTCTCTCAGTAAGTGAAGCTGCTTGGAACTCACTCTTTTCATAAAGTACTGAGACCAGTTTTTATTCGTTCTTTTGTTTGTTTGTTTACATTTGAGAGATTTGCTGTAGGTAGAAGCTGTTAATGGAGAAAAGTTGGAAATTTGCTTTGATATCTACAAAATAACTCCCATTTTTCCATATTGTTCTGGTTATTGCTGCATAACAAACACCATTCTAAACACAGTTGTGTAAAGCAATAACTGTTTTCGTATCCTTTTGGGTTAAGAATTCTGAAAGGGCACAAAGGGAGTGACTTGTCTGAGCCTCCCCTCCATCACGGCCAAGGCCTCAGCTGAGAAGACTCAAGGCTGAGGTTGACTCAACAGCGGGGTCTAGAATTATCTGAGACCTTGTTCACGAACATACAGCACCTGGGCAGGGAGGGCTTGAAGAGGAGGACTGCTACTTGGAGCATTATCACGTGGCCTTTCCACATGGCTTGGCTCCCTCACAGCAAGGCAACCTCAGGAGAATCAGACCTACCTGCCAGGGCTCAGGGCTCCTACCATGTCTGTTCCTGGGAAGAAGACAGAACTTCATTGTCATTCATGACCACCGTGGAAGTCACACACAGCTCTTCCAATGCATTTCATCAGAGTCACAGGAGACACAAACTGCCCAGATTTAAAAAGGAGGAATGTAGACTTTACCTCTCACTAGGAAGAATGCTGAAGAATTGGAAGATGTGTCTTAAAATCACCACATAAAAGAATTGAGAAATCAGCTGTAGCTAGTGCTTCTAGAAACTTGACCTAGTGGCCTGACATTTTGGGAACTTTGCTAGCTTATTCAGTGCAGGTAACTCAGGGTAAAAATAACCTGAAGAAGAAATGTAATAATCACTTATTTATCTTCACTCCAATTCAGCTGGATTTTTTTTTAATAAATCTGGGAATAACACATCATTGTCATTTTCTATTCTTTAATAGGCTAGAGTTGATATTTAAGATTTTAAAAAGGTGCTTCTGGGAATTTCAACATTTATCAGCTGGTAATAAGTAGGAAATGTCATTACATAAGCCCCAGTTTGAGTTGAGAGGCAGGTGGTATTTTGGAGAAGTCAGTATCAATGTGAGGCTGTAGCCACACTGACCGCCTCCAGCCATCTGCAGAGACATTTCTGTCTTCAGCAAGTAAAGCCCCCTCCCTCTGTCTGCTTTGACTGCTTCTCTGAGTTCCCCTTTTTTTGACCTTGAGTTTCAACTTGATGAGTCATCAAAAGGACTGGGCCACTGGATTCTACCTGGCAAGAACTTCAGTGGCTGTGCCTGTGGCGAGGGACTGTTTTCTGCTCTTGTCACATCTGTGTTGACATTCATGGAACAAATACTCATTGAGAGCCTTTTATATCTCAAGCGCTGTGCTAGGGAATACAGTTAGGAAAAAAATGCATTCAACCAGACCTGGTTCCTGCCTTCATGGAACTTACATGTAGACTAGACTGAAGTTGCAACTTACCCAGCACTGCAGGAGAGGTGTGAGGTGCTTTGAAAGCTTGTGCTAAGTGGGGTTGACATTGGGACGCCAATGGGAGGTTCCCTGAAGAAGCAATTGTTGAGCTGAGGCATGAGTAGGTGTTAACCAGGCAAAGAGGGAGAGTGATCTAGGCAGAGAGAACAGCCTGTGAAAGGAGAGGGCAGGATGGGTTGAAATGACTTAGGATGAGAAAAGGCTGGTGAGAGTGGAAGAGACGAAGCAAGGAGTGGGGTCACTGGTGTGGCTGGTGGGAAGGGTGAGAACCAGACTGCACCAAGCCTGGAGACCATGATGTGTCAGAATTCTTCAGGGAAATGGAACCAATAGGATATACATGCATATATGTGTGTGTAATATTAATGATTAATAATGTGTAATACAAATATATAGTATATAAACCATTTATATATATAAATACAGAACCAATATGCTCTATAACATGTGTTATGTATCATATAAATATATAATTAAGAGAACTGGCAAGTGTGAAGTCTGTAGGACAGGCTGGCTGTTTAGAAACTTGGCGGAAGTTGGTGCTACAATCTTGAGGTAGAGTTTCTTCTTTTTTGAAGAAGAATGTGTTCTTCTTTGGGAAATCTTAGTTGTTGCTCTTAAGGCCTTTAGTTGATTGGATGAGGCCCACCACATTATCAAGGTAATCTCCTTATTACTTGAAATTACTCTAGTTATTTAAAGTCAGCTGATTGCAGATGTTAAGCACATCTGTAAAATGTCTTCACAGCAATACCCGGTTTAGTGTTCAGTTACGTCACTGGGTGCTATGGCCTAGCCAAGTTGACATATGAATGAACCATAACATACAGTAAGGAGTTTTGTCTTGATCCTAGAAGTCATGGAAAGCTGTTGGGTTTTATAAAGAGGTGACATGATTTGCTTTGTATTTTCCAAATGCACTTAATGCTGTCAGAAGAAGGTTGGTGTCTATGACCATCAGCATGGGCCCTTGTGATGGTCATAAGGCACATCAGAACACTCATGAACTCTTCCAGAGGACTGCTCTGTCCTACATGGTGCCCTGGCACTGAATTGGTCAGATGTCCCTCCTGGGTATGCATTTACCATCTTGAAATTACCTCCTAGGCAGTGTTTATGCTGTGTTTTATTTTGTGTTGATCTCTCCCTCCACCTCTCTCTCTCTCCCACTCACTCCTTCCCTCCCTCCCTCTCCAATCAGACTGGAAGTTCTCTGGAGGCAGAAGCCATGTCTTGTTCTCCAGTGCATTCCTGGTGTCTAGGTCAGTGCCTTACACATGGCATGTGCCCAATAAGCCCTTGTGGATGAATGAGAGCAAATGGGTTTAATGTTCCTTCCAAAGTGCCTTGTGAAGAATTAAGAAACATCAGTCTTATCAGTAGTTCTGGGCAGCAGACAACTAAAAATTGCTGTGCTTTTATTTGTAATTTCCTTTCATTGGCATGCTATAGAGTTACCCTTTTATTTTGTGTGGATTGCCTATTTTAGAGTATAGTCATTTCTTAAATATTTTAGTTTGGAATAATTTTGGATTTACAAACAAGTTGCAGAGATAACACAAGAGAGTTCCCATCACCCAGTTCTTCTAATGTTAAAATCTTATATGACTGTGGTAAATTTGTGAAAACAAAGACATTGATATAGGTACATTACTATTAACCAAACTCCAGGTTGTATTTGGCTTTCACCAGCTTTTTTTCACTGATGTCCTCTTTCTGCTCCAGGATGTGATTCTGGGTACCATGTTGTGCTTAGTCATCATATCTTCCAGCCTCCTCTGGTCTGTGACAGTTTCTCAGTCTTTCTTTGTTTTTTTGTGACCTTGACAGTCTTGAGGAATACTGGCTAGATATCCTATAAAATGTCCCTGTTCTGTCTTTGTCTGTTTTCTCATGATTAGACTGGGGTTATGGGTTTTGGCAAAGAAAATCATACAGGTGGGGTGTCTTTGCCAGATTGTATGACAGGGTACATGATATCCACATGATATCACCAAGGGTGTTAACCATCATCATTTGCTTAAGGCAGCATTTGCCAGGCAGTTTCCTCCACTATAAAGTTATTATCTTTCCACTTCTCCACTGTATTCTTTGGAAGTGAGTCACTAAACTTAGCCCATCCTCAAACAGGGAGGAGGAAAGGGATAAGTTTCACCTCTTGGGGTGCAGTGTTTACACATATTATTTAGAGTTCTTCTGCAAGGAAATTTGTCTCTTCTACCCCATTTGTTGATTTATTCAATATTTACTTATACCAGTATACACTTATATAGGTTCATTTTATACTTTGAGTAATTATTCATTAGGATGTTACTTATTTTGTTGCTTAAGTTGTTCTAGCTTTGGTCATCAGGAGCTCTTTTCTTTTTCTTTTTGTAAGCACTTCCTTATTTTCTGGGACTATAAGATGATCCAGGTACATCTTATATTTTCCTTACCCCTGTCCTACAATTAGCAATTTCTCCAAGGAACCATGATTCCTTTAATTGTTAAAATGGTATTTAGAAACCACTATCTAGGTGGTAGGTGTGCTAATTGCTCCTGAGGTCTCACTGCTTCCAGGCCCTGTCAGCAGACAGAGCTGGGAAATATGTGTGCATATAGCCATAAACCTCTATCTGTAATTACTTCTGTCTCTATCCATCTCTCTCTCTGTGTCCACTCCTACTGACCATCATCCATTTAATTATTTGTTCAACATTTGTAAAGCAATTTCAAAATTGTTAACCTATATCCCCATGAGAAAGAAATTTAGCAACCAGAGTACAGTGTCTATGTCTATGTATGTTTTTTTTAAGTATAATCACTTTTTTTTTTTGAGTTTAAATGCATTTTATTTTTAGAGAACCTACATGACATGTTTTTCTTAAAAACAATGCCTCCACTCCAAATAAATCACGGTCAAAATAAATGAAGAGCTCAAGATCACATCAGTCCCATTTGTCTTAAGTCCCGGTGTATGGATGACAAGCAGAAGCCAGTTATGACAAAGTAATTGCCAAATTTGTTAACATTTTTCCATTTCTAAACCATCCTTAAAGAAAATCATATATGGGGTCACACCATCCTCACAGTAGTCCAATAGAGCAACCATGCCATCTGGATTCATGTTTTCACCAATAAAGAACTGGTAGATTTTGAAATTAGCAAGGATGTGCTTGATTTGTTCTGCAGCCCCTGTCATAAAAGGTTTTACTCTTTCTGGTCTCTGTTCTTCAAGTTTGCCTTTGATTGATTTCATGTAATCTTTGATGTACTTCTTGTAGGCTTCTTTTGTGAAACTTGTTTCCTGCAGGTGATGGTTCATGACAATATCGACACCAGTGACTACTGTGCTTTCGGTACCTTCGCCCTCGGGGCCTTCGGCGGAGGCATTTCCACCAATGAGCGAGTCATCAATGTTACCTTCTGTCCTACTGACCATCTTCCCCTCCACCTCCAGGCACAGCCTGTCCGCCATCTCCCGGATCTTGTAGATGTCAGAGAACATCTCATGGTGGCTGATGAGATCCCGGTAGATAATCATGATGACGGCTGACTGGAGAGGATGGCGCGCTGGCTTAGCAGGAGCCGGACGCTCCGAGCGAGCGCTTTGCAGCTGAAGCGGCGCTAGCGGGGAGAGGGGAGCGGGCGGAAAAGCAGTATAATCAACTTTTATAAGAAAGTGATAGAGCAGTTGAAAACACATTTTCTAAAGCCAGATTTCCAGGGTTCACATACTGGCTCCATCATTTATTAGCTGAATAATATTGGATGAATTACTATTCTCCTATTCCTTCATCTGTAAAGTAGGGATAATAATGGTATTTATTCTGTTGGGTTACTTGAGGATTAAATGAGTTAACATATGTAAAATATACAGAATATTGGGTAACATTCAATTAGCATTATTTATGTGTTAACTGTTACTGGTAGGGCAGACATAACATCATTTTAATTGCTACTAGAATAATGCCAGGTATGGTGGGGCACCATATACTGTTGAATGGTAGCATCACCTCTATTTACTTAACTTCTTCTAGCACTTCAGCAAAGGGATTTATATATAACTTCCTCTCCCCATTTTCTTTCTTTCTTTTTTTTGAGATGGAGTCTCACTCTGTCACCTGGGCTGGAGTGCAGTGGTGCGATCTCAGATCACTGCAACCTCCGCCTCCCTGGGTTTGAGTGACTCTCCTGCCTCAACCTCCTGAGTAGCTGGGATTACAGGCGCCCACCACCATACTTTTTTGTAGTTTTAGTAGAGATGGGGTTTCACCATGTTGGCCAGGCTGGTCTTGAACTCCTGACCTCATGGTTTGCCCACCTTGGCCTCCCAAAGTGCTGGGATTATGGGCGTGAGCCACTGCACCTGGCCCCCCATTTTCTTCTATTCATCCATTCATGTTGTCTTTTTGTCTGAAGTTCATTTATCATTTATTTCTCCATCAACTTGTGATTCTGAAAGCCATGTTGAGATTTAAGTCAAGATTTTTATCACTTTAACCCCTTCGAGAAGATGTGGCCTTTTTGAGGTTAAGGCTCAAAACCATATCTAGCTTTGTGCCCCTGGCTTCTATAATTGAGGAGTCCAGTAGTCTGAGCCATGTTTTTGGTTGCTGGGTTTCTTTTTTCCTTCTGTAATGAAGCCTGGCTTCTCTGTGGTTACCACTGCCTGGAAAATTATAGATTTTTGTAAACCTTGAAATAGAGGTTGGGGTCTTCGCTCCAAACATCTGTGATAATGTTCCGCTACTGTTGTTATTAATATTGCACAGCAAACAGGCCACGGTTTCTGCTTTGATAATCAGCACTTCTGGGCAGGATTGAATATTAACTGCATTTTAATTAGGCTTCAGTGAAGCTGGCTGCAACCATGTCAGCAGAGACTCAAAATATTTTTCATAATTGGGGCTTAATAAAATATAATACATATTTCCCCCACTATTTGTCCTTTATACTAACAACTCACAACAATAACAACCAAAAAATCAAAACCAAAAATATCCACATAAGCCAAAATCATATATACACAAAGACTAGGTGCTTTTGAAGGTAAATTAACTTGGCATACAGCTACTAATTTTTGAATCATTAAAATATAAAAACTGAACAACACCTAATAGCTGAGGATGTTAACCATCATTGAATCAGAAACGACAAATCATTTAATCTGTTTAACAAAATATCCTGTAAAAATAGAGCAAGGAACATTTTATTTGGCAAAACTATCTGAAAGTAGAAGTTTCTGAAAATTTCTTTCCCACTCTTTTTTTTTTTCTTTGAGACAGAATCTTGCTCTTGTCACCCAGGCTGGAGTGCAATGGCGTGGTCATGGCTCACAGCAAACTCCGCCTCCCGGTTCAAGCGATTGATTCTCTTGCTTTAGCCTTTCAAGTAGCTGGGATTACAGGTGCCTGCTATCATGCCCAGCTAATTTTCGTAATTTAAGTAGAGACAAGGTTTCACCATGTTGGCCAGGCTGGTCTTGAACTTCTGACTTCAGGTGATCCACCTGTGTCAGCCTCCCAAAGTGCTGGGAATATGGTTGTGAGCCACTGTACCTTGCCTGTAAATTCTAAGTAAGCTTCAAGTGCTTCTTCTTCATTATTTTAATAATTTTATTTTTTCTTTTTGAGACCGAGTCTTGCTTTATCTCCCGGGCTGGAGTATAGTGACGAGATCACAGCTCACTGCAACCTGAAGTTGAAAGGGATTTTCCCAGGTTAAGCGATTCTCCCAGCTCAGCCTTCTGAGTAGCTGGGTCTATAGGAGTGTACCATCATGCCCAGCTAATTTTTGTATTTTTATAGATACAGTTTTGCTATGTTGGCTAGGCTGGTCTTGAACTCCTGACCTCAGGTGATCTGCCTACCTTTGCCTGCCAAAGTGTTGGGATCACAGGCATAAGCTACTGTGTCCATTTTAATGATCATAAAGGCCTTGCAGATTTTGGGATTCATGTTTGTAATTGCAGTCAATTATGAGGCGAGATGGTCAAATCCATGTGGTCCAAAGTGAATGGAAGTCATTTGGCTACCTGGGAACCTTACAAAGGGCAGGCGGTAGCTGTGGCTCCCTGAAACCAGACAATTGAGGTCAAACAGCTGACCATATTATTTAGCAATGACTAGTGAGTTACTTTAATCATTTTGCTGAGGTTTCACTCCTTGCCTAGCATCTGAGACTCAGGCCCCAGTGTCTTTACCCATAACTATTTTTGGGAATTAACTTCTATTCCACTCAGGCCTGCTTTACCCTTGCTTAGCAAAGGTAGATGATTTAGTTTCATGATAGGTACCACCTGTTGGGTGTCACTTTTTTTTTTTTTTTAAGAGACGGAGTTTTGCTCTTGTTGCCCAGGCTGGAGTGCAGTGGTGCAATCTCAGCTTACTGCAACCTCCATTTCCTGGGTTCAAGCAATTCTCATGCCTCAGTCTCCCAAGTAGCTGGGATTATAGGTGCCCGCCACCACTCCCAGCTAATTTTGTATTTTTTAGTAGAGACAGGGTTTCAACATGTGGGCCAGGCTGGTCTTGAACTCCTGACCTCAGGTGATCCGCCTGCCTTGGCCTCCCAAAGTGCTGGGATGACAGGCATGAGCCACTGCACCTGGCCTATGAAGAAAGTGATCCCAAACACTCTCCTAGGCTTTTCCCTCCCTAGTCCAATCCCTACCTATTCTTGTTATAACCCAGGAGGGCAGAAGGTCTTTGGGTTGTTGTAATTTGAAGAATTACAAAAACAAAGAAGAGACCAAGAGTAGGTAGATTTCATTACTGACTGACACCCAACGTCCCCAACTGCCTGGAAAACAAATCAAGCAGAGAACCATGCTGTGGGATGTTTAGGTGTGAGAGCCGCACACAGCTGTGCTGCCGCAGTGGTTAACCCACCACGGGGGAATTGATGTGTGGTGGGCAGCGTTAGTCACTAGGGGAAATGATTAGGCCATTTCTGGGGGAATTTATGGTAAACTAGGGCTATGTACATAATCCCATTTATTGAGTTACTCAACATACTTCATAGAACAAGAAACCTTCCTGCCAAGGAACAGGTGTCTCCATGTTTCAGCAGCAGGAAAATAAATTAGGTTTGCCTTAGGCCTCACAATCACTCGCAACCACTCAGAGGCTTTAACTTCCAGGACTGGCTTGCTGACGGGGTCATGCTCATTATGGCTGGTTGTGAATTGGCCACCTGCCCACTGAACTCAAGAGGCCACCAGCACCAGTAGCCTATCTAGGCAGTTGTCTGGAACCTCTTCTTCCTATCTGGCCCAGATTTCCAACTTTTTCCTGGTTTTGATGTCAGCCTCTGGGCTCTTTAGAGACCCCAACCCACAGCCCGCACTCGTATTCCCTCGCAGTTACCAGGCTGACAGCAGTGGCTTCTGCTGTCAGAGGAGGGGAAAGATGATCTGGACCTATTTCCCCTGAAGAAAAGAGCATTTTATGGGAAGACTTCTCCCTTCTAAGGCCCATCACTAAATCATAGACAAATAGTTGTATGAGTGTTATTTTGAGAGAATAGTCACCTTACAGTATAAATCAGAAATGGCCAATTCGTGTATAAATCAGGGTACTAGGACTGTTTCTCAGCTTAGCATGGAAGAACACCCTAGCCTGTCTTCTTGTCCAGATGGTGATTCATCAGCTCCACTCTGTCCAGACGCGGACAACTGGGCAATATGAATCAGGGAAGGGCAGAGGAAACCCAAGCTGCAGTCAGAAATGTAAACCTCAGGTCATTCCCTTCCACAGTCTGCTTCCAGCGCCCTTTCTTCACTCCAAAATGTAAATGTTAGAGAGCGGGTGGCAAGGGGTGATGGGGCCAGACAGGCTTTGGAGTCAGCAAATCTGAGTTCAAAATCAATGTGTGCCCTGGTCAATTTTCTTACCTCCTTTGAGTCTTATTTTCTCACGAGGAAAATGGAAATTAAAAACCTCTGATTTTCAGAATTGTTATAAAGGCTAGAAATAAGCAATGTGTTGTGTGGCATGTGATAGCTATTCTATTATTAGTAACTGTTGCCAGTAATCGAGAAAGCACGCCAGACCAATGATGACAGAGTGTTATAGACCAAAGATATTAATTAATCCAGTTCTGTGTCCCTGAAGTCCATAAACAAACTTTTAAAATATTTTTCTTCTCTTTAAATGAATACACGTTCAACATCAAGTCTGTGAAATCAGCGAATGAATTCCACAGTTATTTGTGCATTCCTTTTTCTATGTATGTATTTAAATAAAATTCATCTTATGATTCAAATGTGGTTTTACATCCTGCTTTTTTCACTTACCATTAAAATGAGGAAAGGCTTTATCTTCTATCTCTTACTTCATATAACAAGAAGTTCCTGAAAACGTTCTCTTTGATGGAACTGTGCCTAATGTGTGTGCTTACCCAATACAGAAGCAAATTCCTAGAACAGTGTGAAGATTCTTTGCTATATGAAATGCTCAGCTTTATAAGCAAAAGTAAGCACAAAACCCCAGAGCATCTGTGTGTTGGCTAGAAAGACCGGGGGAAATGGTGTGTTCTCTTGACTGTTCACATGGCACATTTAAAATAAATCGTTTTGTATTATGGACAATTCCAAAAGTATACAAAAATAGGATCATACCCTGAATGCTGGGACAAGCTCTCTTTCACCTCAATCCTTATGAACACATGGCCAATCTTGTTTTATCTGTCCCTTCGTTCATTTTGCCACCCACTGGCTTCCCAGGTTACCTTTCCAGGTCCCAGACACCCTTTGGTTTCACACGCAGCAGACTTTTAGGGCTGATTGTGTGTTGCTCTGTGGTGTCTGTTTCATGCTTACTGGTGCCACGTGTGGGAAGAAGGCCAGGATTTAGTCTCAGACATGTAGGTCTTTAAATTTAGGCCCCACCACCAATTAGCTGGAACCTAGGAGAAACCAAGCCTCAGTTATCTTAGCTTGAAAAATAGAAATAATGCTTCCTAGGATCACACCAGATGACATATACAGAGAATCTACCAGCCTGCCTCAGTTGGTAGGTGCTCAACATGTATTCCATCCCTCCCCTTGCTTCCAACCACTCCTGAGAGCTGCTCGCTATAACCGACCTATCAACATCTGCCCATTGGAATTCCTGGTGCTCAGATCCCACCATCCATGTCCCTCACAGCTATTTCCCTGCCTCTAACTCCCTTTACGGAGGATCTAAACTGCTCTGTTCATGAGCCAAGCTTGACAGGACAGGAAATTACTAGTGCCTCTGCCACTCAGTGAATGAGGCCTAGAGTGACTTGTATTACCCCAAATCTAGTGGGATCCTTTTGAGAAACCTGGACCCTGTACCCTCTCCCCCACTCACCGGAATAAACCAGCAAAGGCTTCTGGAACAGCTTACCTCCCTTTACTGCTTTGGTTTATCTCTATTTTTCTGGAATTAGGTCTGCAGTTTGGGTCTGGAACTGAGTCTCCTATGTTGGAGGGCTTTGATGCTTATCCTGACTCCTGACTGATGGACTGTTTGATCGACTGAGGCAGAATAACTTTTACTGGGGCATAATCTATGGGAGGGGGTATCTCCTGAAGTCTCCATGAGTTGCTGGAATTAAGGTTTGAACAAACTGGTGAGTGAAGAAGCCAAGACTGGGGGGCGTGCTGCTGGCAGGATGGAGGATGGCGTGGTTCAGGGCTGGGCAGACTCAGGTTGAAGTGAGCAGCACTAATATCTTCTAAGGCGGTTTAATACTCTGAAGAGGGGCAGGAATTTAAAGGGACCTGTCTTTACCCCAGACTCTCCATTGCATTTACTTAGCACCGGGTGTCTTGTTCTTCCATCCCCTCTCCCATCTGCCTTGGACCTACCGATTTGTCACATGCCCCTGGCCAGCCTCCGGCCAGTGCAGTGTGGCTTCTCTGATGGTTTTTCCCTAGAGAACTTAATGCTGTGGCTTTGGTCTTTCTCTCATCAGATAATGAGGAAGGAGGAAGAAGCCAAACAAGAAATACTAGAAGGTTCTATCACCAGGGGAAGGAGAAGGCTTTTCTTTTCTCCCTTTACACAGCTCCGCCTCCTATCTGGCCTCCTCACCCCCAGCCTCCTCACTTGACCTGTCCAACTCAGGTGCTTGGCTGTGCCAGCTCCCTCATAGTCATGACTCCAGTGACCTTCTCCTGGGTCCATCCAGCCCCTCTGTTGCTGGGGTCCCAGAGTGGCTTTCTGCCTGAGTCAAACCCATTTATGACAAGAACTTAGCCTGAAGCTCTCTGGAGGAGTTTGAGGAGCTCTAGGTCTGCCCTCTTGAGTGCTGATATCTGGGTGTCCACTTTCTTCTTTGGAACCAGCCTGCACCATGATCCCTTGTTCTGATTGTGAAGGATGGGAAGCCTACTGTGGAATCCCAGTGGGGTAACCAGGGCTTGGCCACCTGCTTCCCTGAGGTTGCATGTGGGCCTGGATTTCTGAGACTCTTGGATCCCCTGTGCTGGGCTCCTTCCTCCAGCTGGGACAGCCCTACCGTTTCCTATCAGGCTTCACAGGCTGGCGGAGTGGCTACACTTGGATGCCACATTCTGCGTACTGGGAGAATGGAGCCTCAGCACTTTCAGCTGCATCTGCCCTCAGGGTGTTGCCCACTCTTGTGCTCAGACCCTCTTGGCTTGGCTCTTTCTGCCTCAGACACAGGATCTTTCTCATTTGCATTTGTGTTTTATTATGATTTTGTTGATGGCTACCATATCTAAGGCAGCTACTCTGTGCCGAGCAGTTCCCTCGTACTATCTCACTTATATCTCACAAAAATTCTAATGGGGTAGGTATTATAAACATTCTACAGAGAATGAAACCAAGGTGCAGAGAGGTTTAGTAACTTTCCCAGTGCATGTTCCAGGTAGTGGCAGAGCTGTGATTCTAGCCAGAAAAATATAAGAAATTCTCAGGAGAGTAAAAAAAATACAGATTCTTGGGTCTCACCAAAAGAAATTCTAATTTGTAGATCTGATGTGGAGATCAAGGAATATATGTAAGTATACACACACAATTGTATTGATTTGAATCAACTGGTTCATGGACTGTGTCCTTTGGGAACCACACAATATACCATTCTTTCCTGAGATAAAGCTAATTATAGCCTTTGTGGGTTTGAGTTCTCTTATGATACGGTGTAAATTATTTAAGAATGACTGGTTGTGTGTAAAGCATATGAAATACATTTTGACCGTGTCCTCAGAGGCACCCCTATGGTATGTGTGTGTAGTCAGTCCCTTGTGGAAGTTGCAGGCTTAGAAGGCATGCCCTCAAAGTTTGGGGACCAGATGAGGAAACCTGTCCTGTGAAATGGAAACTGAAAAGGATCAACATAAAATGGAGATTACCTTAAGAGATGGTTTGTTAAAACACTGCTGACAGTCCCAGGATCTTGTAAGCAAAAGCCTGGAATGTACCATGTTAAGAAAAGCTATGAACGACCTCACTGCATTTCAATTGGAGTAAATGTTGAGTTGCGGTAAGAGGGAGGTATGTTATGTATAGATACTAGGAAGAGGCAGGCCATGGAGTAAGAAGTATTGCCAGCTGTATTTAGATGAGAGTGTGTTCCATTTCAGGGCAGTCAGACTCCGTTCTTGGTATAGAAATTTCCCCTGGAAGAGAAGAGCACGCTCTAAGAGTGTTCCCAGCAGGAGCTGGCCCTTAACAACAACCAGCTTTCTCTGATCTGAAGTTGTGCTCACTAAGGATTTGATCCATGATGGGTCAACTGGATGGGAAAGAGAAACCTCCATGGATGAGTAATCTCTGTTTCCAAACCAGGCCAGCTCATTTGCTCATTTGTGTTCTGCTTGATCAATTGCTCTCAGATGGATTTGGATCTCATGAGCTCATTGTCCACAGCATGGTTCCCATTGGCTCAACTGACTGAAGTCAAGTTTCAGCAACAAAGCTGAACCCAGAGTGAAGTGACTTCATCAAGTCTGATGCCTATGAGATTTAATTTGCAACTACAAGCCAGACTTTCTTAGCTGCAAAAAATAAAAATAAATCATTTGTATTTGTAGGGGTCTCAGGGGTGGGCAAAGGACCACTATTGTCCCTCTAATTGCCGGGTGGCCGAATTCCTTAGATACTAATTTCTTCCTAAGGAATACATATTTGAAAAATACTGCTTTTCACACTAAGTGAATATAAAACTCAGTACGAATATGTATTTGAATAAGCAAAACAGGTAACTTTGTGCATCTCAGATAGGTGGGTGGGTAATTCAAATGATACAACAGAGAGACTCGAGCAAAGGGGAAGTGAACTTCCCAGTGAGTTAGTGGCAAAAGCAGGGTTAAGGATGTGCTTCTAACTTCTCATCCTGTGCTCATTTCAACTAAATCCCAATTATTTCGATAAGTGTCCCTGCTCTGTCTCTATTTCCCCTCCATTTTGTTCCTCAAGACAGTATCTTTTTACTCTCTCAGTTTGGGTTGGCCCATGAATTCTTTTGCATTAGTGATCTTGAGATTTAATTTTGCATATGGCATGGAAGAATGTGCATGGTATGTTTGTTATGATTACAGACAGAGAGCTAGAGATCTCACCCAGGGCAGCTCGCAGTAATGGGCAAGTGAATAATTCTCCCTATCGAAAAGATGTTGATCATGGGCTTTGCTTGAGATTCACCTCTAGAGAATGGAAGGTAACTTGTACCAGCAGAAAACTAGCAAGAGTCCACCTGAGCTGCTGCTGAAGCTTAGGAGGGAAAATTGTGGCGAGTCTGTGAATGATGGTAAAATTGGAGCCCAGGCTGAGCACAGAAAGAACATCTGATGAGTGAGGGTTGGAGGGGGGCACAAATTACACCCCTGCAAAATGAAGACCCTCCAGTTCCTTAATATAAATCCTCTAACAAATACATACAAATGACTCATAATTAATATAGCAAATACTTTACAGTATTTCTTGCATCCTTAAAAGCTGTGAGTCAAATACTTTAAACTTTCCTTTCCACAAGGTTGCCCACTGGTGAATTTGCAATGAACGCTCCTTTTGAGCACAGACTCCTCTCCTCCCCCTGCCACCTTGTGTTCACTGCCATCGCACCTGCCCCCAGGGCCTGCCCAGGTCCTTGCTGGATTTGGCTCTTCAAGGAAACACTCAGCAGAGCCTAAGTGAACTTTTGTCCCTCTGACTCTGAGTGATCCAGTTGATGAGGTTTTCTGGTACAGAACACAAATAGAAATGCTGTGCCAAACAGGCTCTTCATCTTTGAATTTATCCAAAAGCTTGAGATTCTCTGGCCCAAACAGATATTTACTGGAAAAGCAGTGAATTCTGAGATGTCAGGGATGCCTTTGAAGTTTCTCCTTCTAAGAGAAGAGGAACCTCATATATCATCACGGCCTCTACCGGGTACTTGCAGTTTTTGAAGACAAGCCTACAAAGAGGCTTTTTGCTAATAAGCCGTGAAGTTGAAAGGTTGCTGTCTGTCCTGAAGACATTTTATCTGTGTGAACTACTTGGGGGAGGCAGAGGGAGGGGTGGTCAGAGGGGAATCAACACAGCTGGTTTCAATATTAGAGGCAAAGATGGGCCTTTTGCTCTTTCTCATGATACCTGCTTCAAGAGTCAGATCCAACACGTGAAGGGTGTCAGTAAGTGCGGGGGCGTGGGTGCTGCAGCACAGGCTGGGAAGGTGGCTGAGGGCTGCCTTCCCTTCATCACGCGCTGTGGTTATAGCATCTTCCCCAGTCCCTCGTGTCAGCACTCTTGGTTTTCACTAATTGTGAAAGTTCCTCTTTTTGCAGAAGGATCTACGTCTTCCTTGCCTCGTAAAAATCATCCTGAATTTAAGATGCAACTATAAAAAACCCCCAGCCAACAAGCAGCAGCCTTTCTGACCTAAGTTATGGGAAAGTGGACTTTTATTTTCTATTTAAAGAAATAGGAGTCTTCGTAATGCCTTAGTAATTCTGGCCATAAAACGTTGGATATAGACTTGATTTCATAAAAGAAGGCAGTCTTTCACATACTCCCCCATTTCTGCTCAGAAGCGTCGTCACTTTCAGTTTTTATGAAAAGTAAGAACAATTTTGGAATTGGAAATGAACTGGAAATGAAGTCACTTAATGTAACAATCCCCACACAAAGTTTAAGGAACAAATAATTTTTTTTTTTTAACTAGAAGACATTTATTAAACTTAGTGAGAATATGGTATTTATAATCAAGCATAGTAAATTTTAGCAGAAATATACCATATTTATTACAGGGCGATCTCTCCATCTTTAGTATTCCTTTATTATTTTCACTCGTATTGTACTTTTCCACTAGACTCTTTTAAAAAAAACTTTAAGACTCTTTTTCTTGATACATAATAGTTGTATATATTTATGGAGTACACGTGATATTTTGAGAAAAGTATCCAATGTGTAATGATCAAATTGGGGTAACTGGAATATCCATCACCTCAAAATTTGGCATTTCTTTGTGCTGGGAACATTCCAAATTTTCAAGCTGTTTTGAAATATACAGTAAATTATTGTAAACTATAGCTTCTCTATTGTGCTACTGAGCACTAGACCTTGTTTCTTCTAATTGTACTTTTGTACCCATTTTCAACCCTTCTTCATCCCACTACCCTTCCCAGCTTCTAGTAACCAATATTGTATTCACCAAGTCCATAAAATCAAATCTTTTAAGCCCCACATATTAGTGAGAACATGCAATATTTGTCTTTCTGTGTCTGGCTAATATATCATGTATAATACCTCCAGGTTCTATCCATTTTGCTACAAATAACAGGATTTTCTTACTTCTTTTGGCTGAATAATATTCCACTGTGTATATATATCACATATATCACATTTTCTTTATCCAGTCATCCTTTGATGGACACTTAGGTTGATTTCATACCCTGGCTATTGTGAATAGTGCTGAAATGAGTGTGGAAGTGCAGTATCTCTTTGATATAGTGATTTCCTTTCTTTTGGATCTCTGTGCAGCAACCAGATTGCTGGATCACGTGGTGGTTCTGTTTTAGAATTCTGAAGACCTTCCATACCATTTTCCACAGTGGCTGTACTCATTTACCTTCCCACCAACAGTGTGTATGCCTTCCCCTTTTCCAAATCCTCTCCAGGATTATTTTCTGATGTTTTGATAATAGCCATCTTAGCTGTGGTGAGATGATATCTCTTTGAGGTTTTTCCACTAGACTCTTTACTAATTGAAAAACATGTCTAGTGTGCCTCTGTGCTGTGGCAGTGCCGCCGTGCCACCCCTTGCTTGGAACCTCTTTGCCTTCCTTCCCATTCCATGTGTTCTCCCTGGGAGATCGCATTTGTTCTCTTTATTTTAATAACCTGATGACTCCTAGGTATATTTGTTCAGCATTGACTTCTCTTCTGCACTTTAAACTTGAATGTACAAGGGAAACTTGAACTCAAAACATTCTGATCTCAACTCATCATCCAGCATACCTTTCCCCAAAACTGCTCCCCACCACCCCGCTTCCCACTGTCCTGTATTCCTTTTCCAGCACCCAATAGCCTAGGAGTCATTCTAGATGCAGTTCTTCCTCTTTCCTTAAATTCTGTCACGATTCAGCCTCGTAAGCGTGGCCCGTAGACTTGGATCCAACTTCCCTCATCTTCTCCATTCCCATGATCACGGCCGTAGTGCAAGCTCCAGCTGCCTTAACCCTGACCTGGGCAGGAATGTTCCACCCAGTCTCCCTGCTTTTAGTCTAGCCTTCCTCAAATCTGTTCTTTCATCCTGAACCATAATGATATTTCTAAGACACATTTCAGAGGGTTTCCTTTTCTGTCTTTTGTACCAGACTATAAGCACCCTGAGGTCATGTGCTCTGTCCAACCCACTTCTATCCTAAGCCCTCACAGCAGAACCTGTTAAATAGTAGCTAATAGTAGCTAAGTAGTCAGGGTGTTTATTGAGTGGATAAATGAATGAATGCTGTGGCTTCCAAAGTGTCAACAGTGAGCCTAATGATTTCCCTAACCCAAATGTGTAAAGTGAAGGAAAAAGAGCCCCTTCTTTGTATCTCGCACTTACCTTGTATCTTACCCTTTACTCACTGTGCCTTGCTCTCAAGCCTTCCTTGCTGTTCACCTTAATCTGCATAAAGCCCAAGGTGGGATGGACTGGCATGGGTGGACAGGAGGAAATAAATGGGTTTGCCTTTTCTCAGGACCACCCTGCCAACCTCCTGTCTTTTAAGCCATTCGAGTATCCCCAGGTATCTTGGAGCTTTTTCATAAAGGCCACTAAAGGAGGAGAATCACTGAATCCGGGTTCCTGGATCCCCTCCCTGTGCCAGAGAGACTGTGTTTTGCAGAGGAATCCATAAAGCATAATTTCCCCCAATTTGTAGCATTAACACCCACTTTGAGGAAATGACATATAACAATTCAAATTAATATGATAGAGAAATTAGAGGTGATGGTTCATGTCACAGTAGGATAGTTTTCAGGGATTCACTGTCTGCTTTTCTTATGTATTAAACGTACCCAGGTATCGACACTGCAGTGCCTGTATAAAGACTGAGTTGCCTGTAAGTATTTAGCAGACTCTCCACAAAGAGCTACCATTGGAATGTGGAGTTGTCTGCACTAAGATGGTGCTATAGTCTGAATATGTGTCTCTCCCCATAAATTCTTATGTTGAAATCTTAACCCCAAGGTGATGGTAGGAGGTATGGGAGGTGATTAGGACATAGGGGTGCAGGGCTCATGAATAGGATTAGCGCCCTTACAAAAGAAGCCCAAGAGAGACTGTCACTCCTTCTACCATGTGAGGATACAATGAAAAGTCAACATCAATGAACCAGAAAGTGGGCTTTCCCCAGACACCGCATCTTCTGGTATCTTGATCTTGCACCCCTGCCCCCCACCCTCCAGAGCTGTGAGAAATACATTCCTATTGTTTCCAAGCCACCTAGCCTATGGTATTTCATCATAGCAGCCTGATGGAGTAGACCAGAAGTTTTCATCTTATACAAGCTGGTTTAGTGGTTCAAATAGAGAACCTATTTCTTTAGAAGTTCGTTTATTATTTCTAACATTTATTTGTGATATAGGATTAGGAGGTTTAAAGAGTTTTTTGCACATGATTGACTCACACGAAAAGGCTCAGTGTCAGAAAGGCATATGGATAGTTTTGCTTAATTTCATCACTTTTGCTCTGTGGATTAGCTTAGAACTAGTGGCGAGGCACCCAGACAACTCACCTTGCACATTCAGGCCACTGGTCCCCCGCTGACCTGAATAAAAGAATTAGTTACATCTCAGTCTGTGGCTCAGGAAGAACTGACACTGAGTGAAGGCAGGTGACCCATGCAACAACCAGGTTTCAGCCTCAAGGCCCACTGCCACCAAACCATAACCAAGGGAACCAATTGACTGCTGACTCTGTATAGGTAGGGTAAAAACTGGAAGAAAATGAGGCTAGGTTAATCAGTTTCCTCTGAGAATATGAACCCTGTCCTTACTGAAAGATTTTTAAGAGCTACAATTGAGATTGTGGACAGTCTGCAGTGGAAGTTACATTTGACCACCTCCAGACTTGAGGCTGTTATTTATGTGAAAGTCTATTTTAACCAAAGGAAATCCTGTTTCACCAGCAGCACTGGCAGCAGCCTAAGATGCACGGTCTCAGGAGTGTTGTGAGGATACGGGCTCTCTTTAATCTCAGAATAAAAATATTTGATGTTTACAAGGTGTATTAGTGTAATTGGAATGTGTCTGCCTGTCTGCCGGCCTTCCTTCCATGGTGGGACCACGTAATTAAAGAGGATCACGTTCATGTGGCTGCCTGTTTATCCTTTCATAGCCTTTCGGTAAGCAGTCACGGGCAAGACCGTTACCCTGGCTGTTAGAGAGCTCATCCCGGCAGAGACAGCCACAGCCAGAACAAAGGAGAGGCAGCACTCGACTTAGCAATCCTTCTGAGTGCTCTAGGGCAAAGTGGGATGAAACAACTTCAACTTGGTGGATAAGAGACACCTGGTATCCCAAGAAACTCTCAGTGCATACAAGGGATTATGCCTTGAAAAATGTGTGTAGGTGTATACATTAGGTTGGTGCAAAAGTAATTGCACAGACTTTGCCATTACTTTGGCAAAACCGTAATTACTTTTGCACCAACTATATATATATATATATATATATATATATATATACACATACATACACACACACCCCTACACACTGTATATACACACACATAAAAACACACACATTTTTGTACACACACACATATATGTATAATACACTTACACACATTTTTAAGGTCTATCTCTATATGTTTATCTTTCTCTCTCTCCAAAAAGTGATTCTTCTTTTCTTCAAGTAAAAGTCAGAAAAGGAGATATCCACCCTTATTTCTGTGTATACTTAATTCCACATTTCGTATTCAAATTCCATTCCTAATGCCTCACGACTTTGCTAATTGGAGCCTTGTGAGTCACGTGAGCACTAAGAACTCAGGTTTCCTGAGTGAGATTCCACGTTTATTCCCACCCTCTCCTGTAATCCTGGAACTTCTGATGGAGCCTGGCTAAAAGTAGGTGCTCAATAAGTATGTATTAATGAATGAATGAATCTCCCTGCAGTGTTCTAATGAGTGAATGAATCTCCCTACAGAGTCCTCCTCTTGAATTAGTCTGGAAGTCCCCAGCAGGGTGTCTGCCATGTGCTCAAATCAGCCTGTTAACCACAGCCACCTTGTGACCTCTGGCCTGTTCTGATTCTCCCACCCTGGCTCTTCTTATTGCTTGAGGGTGTCTGGTGGTTGTGGCTGTTGCTGCCTTCCCTGAGAACCTGACCATCTGAGCTGCATCACCGTGCTTGCTTCCCTTCTAGCCCTGGAGCTGCATGGCCTACAGATTCACTGGCCCTCTCAGCTCTCACTGATTGCTTCCCTCGTAGAAGCCCAAACTGCCTGTGGAGCTGGACAAGGAAATGTCTCCACATCTTTCTTCCCCTCCATACCCTTAGTTCTCTCACTCAAGATGGAAGGATCCCTGGCACAAAAATGTCTCTCTTTCTTGAGCTTTAAAGTAAAAATGTTCTTATCTCAGCATTTTTCAACCATAGGTAGATAAATTGCATACCCAGGCCTCATCCCCAGAGACTGTGATGCAGTGGGCTGGAAGTAGAGTGTGGCGTTCGTATTTTTACAAGGCTCATAGGTGATTCTGGGGCACCAACCACTGAAATTTTGGGCACCGTCACAGGTGATCAACTCTGATAAACAGACACCTGGAGGGGGTCATCGATTTGGGCCCAGCAATGATACTCTGCTAGAAAATGCAATCTTTAGGAAGGCAAGGATAGACCTGGTACAGTGGCTCACGCCTGTAATCCCAGCACTTTGAGAGGCCAAGGTGAGCAGATCACTCGAGGCCAGGAGTTCAGGACCAGCCTGGCCAACATGGCAAAACCCTGTCTCTATTAAAAATACAAAAAATTAACCGGGCATGCTGGTACATGCCTGTAATTCCAGCTACTCAGGAGGCTGAGGCAGGAAAATCGCTTGAACCCAGGAGGATTCAGTGAGCTGAGATTGCGCTATTGCACTCCAGCCTGGCAACAGAGTGCAATAAGACACTGTCTCAAAAAAAAAGGGCAAGAGTAATTAATGTCTTTTAATTTACTTGAACAGCACTATATTTAGATAAAGATACAATTAATTCTTGTTTGTTTGTCATGTTAACCTAAGGGTTGAAATTGTAGCAGAAGTACTGAGCCCTGTCACTGAAGGCATTCCAAGAGCTGTTGGGTGGTCACCCACAATAGATGCTACAGAAAGGTCATCTGCATATGGCTGCACTGACCCTAAGATGTGGCGATTGAATTCATTCATAGAACACATATTTTCTGAAACCCTATTGTGTATTTTGGGGAATACAAGGAATAATTAGATATGCACTCTGCCTCCAGAGAGCATAGAATCCATTCTCCATTGATTAATTCATTCACTGTTCCCCGCAGTGAGTGGTTAACTCTTTATTGAGTTACTTACTAGTGGGAGGCATCTGAACATACAAATATACCTGAAGCAATAGTCAGGTGGGGTAGAGAATGCAAGTATTTTATGAGAGTTCTAGATAAAGTGCTCTGGGACTTCAAAGAAAAAAATCATACCTAATAGGTGGGTTTGCCCTTGAAGACAAAAGTAGTAAAATTCAAATGCTGAATAAAATACTTAACTCCACTAGTGGAATTTTCATGCATGAAAAAAAAGCAAGCTATAAAGGTTAACATAACCAGATTGACTGTGTTTCTGTCTGTCCCTGCTGCTGTGGGGTTATTAACATCGTTCTATATGAGTGAGTCCACTGGAGAAATGGAGTAACAACTCTGCGTTCTTGGTTCATTGTATCATTTCAGCCCTGAGAACAGCTCTTTACAGATGTTTTATAGAACCGAAATGAATTGAAATAACTTGTCAGCCGGTCTATACCAACTCTAAAAAAGACTTGAAGGAGCAAACTACTGACAATTAGACAGCGTTTTCTATTTGAGAATTGTTTCTAAAAACCACAGATCTGAAGTGTGTCAAAGGAACAGTTTTGTGATTCATTTGGGTAATGCTATCTTTCCTGGAATGAAAGGATTTCTTTTCATATAGAAATTGAAAAAGAAGTATGCCCTTATTTTGAACTTAGAGTTGACACAGCTTTGTAAATAAGAACAGTTCCAAGTCATGGAGATATTTTTCCAGTCTGCGGTCTTATGAGGGGGTATCGTGCAGGAAATAAACAGTCTTAAGAATTGGCCCAAAAAATGTTTCTCTGGAGGCAAATCACCCTTGACCCCAGATACCTACTCATCTCTGCTCACATTTCTTAGGAGGCACTTGGATTAGCCACACCCATCCAGTACACATGGATCTTCATTGCTTTTATTGATTGATTTCTGTTTAAAGCTCTATTCCATTATTTCATATATGAATCAGACATGCAGCAAATGTATGTGAAATAAGGCAGAATACATTATACCTGTTATTCTAACTAGACTGTGAATGTTTGAGAGCAAGAACATCTCTCTTTAATTTAGTTTTTTTAAAGCTACTCACTGTCCCCCACTATGCAGCACAAAGTCCAGCATCTCACATTTATTATTTCTGAATGCATATTAATTATTATCTTGAGCAAATGGCTCTTTGCAGTGGCTGAATGTTCAGCACCATAGTCAGAAAACTCTGAGAACTTACATTTACAGATGATATTTGACATAACTGAAAATGTTAGAACAAAAAGCCTCAAATATAAGCAATTGTGGATACTTATGATTCTATTCTTATTTATGCTTTTTTTTCCTTTGCATTTTTCCCCTAAAGATCACTGTTCGTTATTACTATGAGATTTAGGGCATTATCCATTATTCATTATTTTAAGCTTTACTTGCTGCTATTTCCTTGAAAGAGAGTTCTGGATTCTTGATACTTCCCTTTAGAAGTGAGGTTTCTTTGAATAATTGGGGCCTTAAGAAAAGTTACAACACACTGTCTTCAATCCATCCACAAGACTGTCTTTGCACGCAAACACCCCATTGACGTCAGCAGAACTTGAGAGAAGTTCTTTTTTTTTGCCTATCACTGGGAACTGGGGAGTGAGGGTGGTAGGATGAGGTGCATGGGACTGGGTCTGGGTGCTAGGAATGAATTGACTATGATGAAATTTGGAACGTTAACAGTTTTCTCATAAAATTGAGTCTTGTGCTGTCTTCCCATTGGATAAGAAAAAAAAATCAGAGTGACATTTATTCCAGGAACTTAAAAATTTTTTTCCCATTATGTTTGATAGACTGTTTTATGAGGACTAGCCACTGTTAAAAGGTTTGGCATTTGATTTTGGAAAAGAATAACTCTGAATTGAATTTGTTGGACTCTCTGAGTCTAGTCTGTAAGTGGAGACCATGTGCCTTGTTATGAGCTGATGCTTCAACCCCACAAGACAGCATGTTCATAAGCATATACATTTAAATTGATGCCCCACGAGTTTCAGAAAACTCTATGGACCCAAACATTTTTGAGATAGAAAAGAATTCATTATTCGTATTCAGCATTTGCTAATCTTCTACCTTTCTTATTTAGGACTTTAATTCAGTGCTAAAACTTCTTATCCTACTACACTTGAGCAAATATCATGTTTCTTGAACCGTAACTAAAATTGTTCTGCTTGATTAGAAAACTTCTCTGTGTGTCTGTGTAGCTAGCCTTATGTAGATATGTCAAAAGGTTTTATATCTAACTGGAGAGATAAGACATGAACACAAAGCATTTATGAGAACGAATACTCTTTGAGGTGGTTTGAAATCTCAGTTTAATTGTAGTTTACAGATGAGAGGAGTGTAATTTTTTATAGGAGTAGAAGAAAGATTCATGGAAGAGGTGGAACTTTAAGTGGACTTTAAAGATTTAGCATCATATTTATAAAGTAGCAAAAAGGACAGAGGATGGAAAATTTTTAAATTAATTTTGGGTTTTTGGGGTCAGCCATGGAGTCATGTGTAGACAGAGTTTCAAGTTGAGCTACGTCTTCTTAGCTCATAGACACATGCACGTGAATTCTTATTAGACTGTTCCTTTTATTTATAGCTCCCATTTGATTGTGCTCATCAGGTTGTTACTAATACTGATAAAATTTGTGGGTACAGAAACACTCTGAAAAGAACCTTTTATAATTTTTTTGTGTTTGTTTTTTTAGCTAACTGGAAGGGGAAACTGAACAAAAAAAGAGTAACCAAATACTGTGAAACCCCCAAATCTCTTGACCTTAGGCCAGGTGTCTATTGCCAATCTTATTAATTCTAATTATATTCAGTTTCATTTAAATTAAGTGACATGAAGATTTTCTTACCCTTGTTCATTCAAGTCAAGTATAGTTTTATATAGTTGATTAATCAACTGATGAGTATTTATTGAGTAGCTATTATGTGCTTGGAATTTTCTTATATATCTATAGTTTAAGTTCCGCCTCACATAGCTTAAAATCTTAACAGCAAAAAATATAAAGTGCATTGACGTGTCAGTTAATAGTGCGATGCCATAGGGGACAGCTAGCAGTAGAAGTCCAGAAAAGAAAGAAGTCAAAGATACCCGGGATAATGGGTGAGGAAGATAGTTTGTAAGGAGAAGAGAAAGCGTTGCAGGTGCTTAAAACTGTAGAGGAAGGCTCTGAGGCAGGAGAGTGGAATAGAGAAGCGTAAAGGGATTAGAAAAGATAAAGTGTGCTCCAAACAATTCTGACTTTTCTTGTTGTTTGAGTGTTCAACAAGGTGAGTCCTGAAATAGTTTTATTTAACATTATTTTGCAAAGTTTCCCCCCTCCTCTTCCTACATCCTTCACCCACACACCCAGACGTACAGATGTACATATGTAAATATAAAACATTAATTCTCTAGGTTATCTTTGTAGTTGACCATAAAGAATACATATCCCCACTATAATTGGCAGAAGACTTGCGATAGTTAACATTCTTAATTTTTAAAGAGTTCAATGTGAGGCTCTATTGGTACATAACCAGATCTGTGATTTTTAAAAATCTTAATAAATATTCTAAATAAGTGAGTTCCAAGGTTAAAAGTTTCATAATGTTTTTGAGAAAAGTCGAGGCAATCAAGACTTTTGTTTTCCTTCAGCAGACCATTTGGAAGTAAAAGTTAAAAACTAAGTATGCAAAATGCAGAAGTTATAAAGGGAACTTGAGAATTTATTTTTAGACTATTAAACAGACACACTTTTCTTGGCTGGCGCAAGATCCATTGAAATAGTGCACATCCAGAGAAACTATAACAGACTCTAAATGATTGTTTCCAAATAACCCATTTGAAATATGTGCAGATTTATGCTGGTGGGTAGAAAGGCAGCCATTTCTCTTAAAACATGTTATGAGAAAACGGCTTCTCAAATGTTGACGTGCATAAGGGTCACTTGGGTAACAGAATGCAGATTCAGACTCTGCAGGTCTGGGTGGGACCCGGACTCTGCATTTCTGAGAAGCTGCTGGTGATGCTGCAGGTGCTGGGATGTGAGCTGCTCTTTGAATAGGAAGGTACCAAAGAATATCAAAATAACCTCTGGCGCTGTCAATTTATGAGTATGTTGGCATTTATTTTATTATTTTTATTGGAAAAATAAGTGCAGTGTCAGAATGGGGAGGAGTGTTTATACCTTTAGCATGGCCTGGCAATGCCAGCCATTCGCTAGATTACTACTCTGTAGAAAGCTGCATGTGGGCAGGGATGGAGCCACCTCTGTTCTTCACTGAATCCTAGTGGCTACCACAGAATCAGGACTCAGTCAATGTCTGTCGAGTAAATGAATGAATTCAGTGTTGGCCTGCAAATGCCATTTAGCTGCATGTTTGCCCTCATTACATAAGCAGAAGAATGTGAAGAAGGGCAACAGTGTTGTAGTCTTTTTTTTTTTTTTTTTGTTATTCATGTGAGAAAACTTTAATTTAGTATTCAATCAGTAATGTTTCAACCACATAAAGATACATTTACAGCTCAGCTTTGGTTCACATTTAATAGCAAAACACATCTGAAGCTCCTGTTTAGACATTAACTGATTGTTAAACATTTGCTGCAATAGGTCTGCCCTTAAAATAGTGTTGTCAAATGACTCTTTAATTAGTAGACACTATTATTTGGATAAGTTTTACATTAGCAAAAAAATAGAGCAGATAGTGAAGTTATCACTTGCCCCTTTCCTCCATTTCCCCTGTAGTTGACATGTCAGTATGGTGCATTTGCTATGGTTAATAAACCAATATTTACACATTATTAACTAAATGTCTTTGTCAGCATTACGGATTACTCTTTCTATTGTGAACTTTCAAGGTTTTTTTTTTTTTTTTTTTTTTTTAATTTGCAATGTCTTGCTCCACCTTGCATGCACAAGGTTCTGTTGCTGACAAACCCCTGTGCTTCAACTGTTAGTCCTTCTGTCTTTTTCTCGGAAACAGCTAATTTTTTGTTTTAGACCAATCTCACTCTGTTACCCGGACTGGAGTGCAGTGGCATGCTGTCAGCTCACTGCAACCTCCCAGTGTTGTAGTCTTAAAAAAAGTCACTCTGGCCTTAAGAATTTATACTAAGAAATTGCAACTGAAACCTTGGTATTCTTGGATGCATAGCACAACAAAACCACTAACATAGGCAGAGGAAAAGCAAAGAATCAGAGGTAAACACTACCTCTGTGAAGGACTCTCTTAAAGACACAGTTCTTCCCACACAGGTAAGCTCTTCCAAGCACTTTCCTTTCTGGTCCTTCTGTCTCATCCTGACCTAGGCTTCCTCCACCCCTTCTTACCCTAATCTCTGATGCTTTCAGGTAGCCGCTTGGCTGTGTTCACAGCCTTTTCTCCTGCTCGCCTTGCCTGCGTGTCCCCTGAGTTCTCCCCGGGGCATTTCTGACTGAGATGACATGTCTTGTCATTTATGAACGCAGGATGTAGCTCTTTCTTCCTGACTGCCATCTTATTACCTTAGAATTACTTTAGCATTCTAAGTATTACCTACTTTGCTACTTACATGCCCTAATATTACCTTAGTACACTAGCATTACTGGAGTACTTAGTAGTACTTCACTTGGAAAATTATTTCTAGTGCATAATTTTTCTCTGTCTCCCCCCATCCTCCAACAAAGTACTACTTGCCACCAGGGTGACTGTAAACTAGAAACGAAGGTAGTGCTGGCATTACAGGGCAGGCCTGGATTTTAAGGAATCATGAAGATACTCCAAAATATGATTCTATTAATGTTCACAATTAGTGAAGTCGAAATGCAAAATGGAAAAATTACTGCAGAGAACTTGAGGACCCCTAAGAATACTTCGGATCTGTGGGGATATTTAAAGCCCAACTGGAGAACTTCTCTAGACTGCACGGCACCACTTCTAGACAAAAAGGGGCCTTGTGGCTTCTCTTGGTCTATCTTGCTTCCCCAGGAGAAAACATTAAGGTTCAAGACAGAAGGCTTGTCAACAGTGGTGTTTGTCTGTTTCTTGGTGAGTTTCCTTAGTAGCTGCCCCTAGAAACCTCTTGTGGTGGTTAACTGCTTCAGAATTAGTTCCACATTTCTGGTCCTAGTTATATCTCAGCCTGCAAAACAATCACGTATACAAGAGCTGCAGCCTTCCACAGAAGACTTGGGTGGGTTCTGTAAATTGGTTAAAGAGGATCCCCGGCAGGGCGAGGCGGCTCATGCCTGTAATCCCAGCACTTTGGGAGGTTGAGGCGTGTGGATCATGAGGAAAGGAGTTCAAGACTAGCTTGATCAAGACGGTGAAGCCCCGTCTCTACTAAAAATACAAAAATTAGCTGGGCATGGTGGTGGGTACCTGTAATCCCAGCTACTTGGGTGGCTGAGGCAGAGAATTGCTTGAACCTGTGAGGTGGCAGTTGAAGTGAGCCAAGATTCCACCACTGCACTCCAGCCTAGGCAACAGACTGAGACTCTTTCTCAAAAAAAAAAAAAAAAAAAAAAGAGGATCTCCAACGTTGTCTCCCTACACCTCCACCCTAGTTCCCTTACAATAAACAGGAAGCAGTTCTGAAGACAGCTGAGACATTTCTGAGCCAGCTTACTAAAGTACAGGGCCTAGGTTCTAATGCTGCCCTTTCACACCTCTGCATAGTAACCTTCTCAGCAAATCAGCATGTTCTATCAAATGGGATACAATCCAGTTCTACTGTGAACTATCCCCTCTTGGAAATAGCTTGGTCAGTGATGTCCCATTAATACAAATCATTCTATTCTTCTACTTAATTTTTTCCTCTGCTTCCTTGCCAGGAAAATCTGTTCTTTAGACTGACCAACATCTAATTTTCCTCTCCCTAGTTCTCTGCCTAGACTATAATCAGTTGGTGCCCTGGTTAACTTCCTTTCAAGTCCTCTTCCTCCTCAGATGAAATGGATCCCAACAATGCATGAAACTGGAGTTTAGAGCTTCCTCTTAACTATGGTCGAGCCCTTGATGGTATTAGCGGCACTGTAATCGTGGATCTGTGGAATTCAGTCTTGAAAAACAAACAAACACACCTTTCCTGCTTTGGAAACATCCTTGATCATATATTGCAAAGTACAGTCTTTTCTTCCAGAATAGTCACTGGAAACCTGGGAGTCATTCTTAACATTCTGCTTACTTCCCCTCTCTTCCTATTTTCTTGTACTACTCCCTTCGTTCCAGTTGCTTCTCATTTGACCAATGACACCATCTCTTCCTGCAACCACTACCCACTGCTGGCTCCAGGCTCACCTCTCAAAAAGTGATTTTTCAAACACAAATCTCATGAATCACTCTCTGGCTTTAAATTCTTCTGTGAATCACTATGGTCCACGTGATGATTTCCAAACTGCTTAGCATGGCTTACAAAGTTTTCATGGCCTGGACTCCATTCACTTCTCAGCATCATGTCTTACCACATCTGCACACTCTCTGCACCCTGGCCAATACTGAGTTGCTTTCAGTTCCCCTAATGAGTGGTGCCCTTTCCCACACTAGTCCTTGCCATGTGCTGGCCCCTATGCCGGGGAGGAGTTCTCCTTCCAGATTCCTATTCCTCCTTCAGGAACTCAGGTTAGACATCACTTCCTCAGAGAAGCCCGTGCTCCCTCGTTTGTTCTTATTCCTTTTATAGTCCTTGGCCTTCTGGATTGGATTTCCCTATTTGTCTTTCCCACTCAGGATGGTGAACAACTTGAAGGCAGGCGTTGTATCTTACATTCAACTTTGTATCTCCTGGGATGCCTTGGACTTTTAGGACTTTCCAAAAGTCAATTTCATGGTACTGTAATTTTAGCAGGGACAAGGACAAACCAGTCATTCTGATTTTAGTTCATACAAGGGCACCAAGTTTTGAATTATCTATCCCATATAACAAGAACCCAATTCTTCCAGGCTTGATCTAGTGCCCTGATAAGATCAATTTGTTCTACCTTTAACTAGTTAAGAATTAACCCATTTCATGACACATAGTACATTTTTGATATATGGTAGCTACTAGATACTAGTGTTAGAACTAAATTTATGAGTGAATTACACAAATATTTTTAACCAAGAGGCCAGCAAGCTGTCTTATATTTAATAATTAGCTTGTGTTCATTGAAGCCTACTCCACAATTAGATTTCTTGTCTATTTCTTTCTTGGAACTTACCAAATTCTCAGTATGTCTAATGCTTAGTCTGCCTTACACAAAAGCAAAGGATAAAATTTAGGAGATAAGAAACTCCTGTGGGAGTAAGGATTTCTTCAAATCCTTGGTGAAACTGCCTGAATTCAAGGAACCGAAAGTGCTCTCCTAAATGGAATTGTGGAGAGTTTCTATCTGTAACTGCAAGCCACGTGAAGCCAAGTTTGATTCATCCTTGCCTAGGAAAAGCAAGGTACTCAACTTACATCTAAATTTGAACAGATAGCTAAGAATTTTTTAGGAAGCTTTTTTGGGGGGTGTGAAATTAGCAAAGCAACATGATAGTTGCTAATTTTAATTCACAATACCCAAAAGACTACTAAATCCATCCCCTTATACAGACAATGTGTTTCTTCAAATACTTAAGAGTTCAGTAGATCCCAAATGGGGTCTCACAGGGACAGCAACGATTGATGTTCATTCTTCCATTCAGCTGATACTTATTGAGCACCTTCTCTGCATAGGCATCGTGTGGAGTACAGTCGTGCAGAGTATACTGTGGGTACAAGATGGGAAGGAGACACATGTTGTCCTGCCCTCACAGAGGCACTTTAGTGTGTGGAGACAGTCAACAACGAGCAAGCAAATAAACCACAGCAGCAACATGACAAAACCATTCAGTAATGCAAAAGTAGGGTTTTGTGACAGAGAGGGACTAGGTAGCTCCTTCAGATGAATGGTCAGGAAAGCCTCTCTAAGAAAGTGACAAGAAGGAACCAGAAATATGGGGGAGAAGGAGTGAGTGCAGAGGTCCCAAGTTAGGACAACCTTTTCATATCCAAGGACAGAAAGAGGGCCAGGGAGATGAGGGCTGATGGATGAGGCCAGGAGACGTGGGGAGATCAGGTAGAGAAATAGGAACCAGCTCGAGGAGGGTTTTGAAGCATGGGCTGGACCTTATTCTGAGAACGACAGAAGCCACTGGAATAGGAAACTGACAAGTTGATTTCCATTTTAAAATGGCCACTTGGCTGTTCCGTGAAGAAGGGATTGTAGAGGGGCGAGAGTGGAAGGAAGTGGATGGGGCTGTGAGGAGTCAGGCCAGTGGTGTGGTGGCTTGATTAAAGTGGCAGCACTGGAAGAGGAGAAGGAGACGTTTGTAGTGTTTTGGAAGTAGAGTCCATGGGGTTTGTTCATGGATTAAATGTGGAGAGTGAAGGTAAGAGAATAATTGAAGATAATGCTCCCAACTGAGGACCCTGCCATTCTACTCTGCATTCCATAAGTGTGTGATAGCCCAAGCCTGAGTCTCCAGTGAGGACCTGCAGCAGCATCCCCTCAGCATGGAGAGGTGGGTGAAGGCTGCTGTAGGTCCTCACCGGAGACTGCCAAGATTGGGGCTTACTCTATAGGCAGCTGATTCTGATGGCCCAACATGATTCAGTGCTTTAAAGGAAGCGCTCTTTAGGTGGCCACAAAGATTCTCTTAAGGCACAAAGAGGGTAAACATTTACTGAGAGTTGTTTCTTTCATGTTGTGAGGCATAGAACTTTGCATATCAATATCTTCCAGCTTGTTCTTCCTATTGTTTGATATTTATCCTATTTTTCTATACAGTCGGAGAAAATATTTGCAATATGTGTAATTAATGAAGAGCTCCTATCTAGAACATATAAAAGCTTCTCTCTTTCTACACACACACATACACACCCTCAATAACAAAAAGTCAACACAATAAAAATGGGCAAGACAATAGAAGAGCCATAGCACGAGACATCTAGTAAGTATATCTAACATCTAAACATCCAATACATATATAAAATGTGCTTAACCTCATTAGTAACCAGGGAATACAATAAAGCTTCCATTAGACAACCACAAGAATAGCTAAATTAAAAAAAACACAACAACAATGGATTTTTACCAGGGATTAAGAAGGTTATAAGAGCGGCTAGAACTCTCATATGTTGCTGGTGGGTGTATACGTTGCTATAGCCATTTTGGAATACTGTTTGCTCTTACCTATTAAAGTTGAATTTACCATACCCTGTGAGCTAGCGATTTCATTTCTATTTCTGCATCCCACAGAAATGTGTCATATGTGAACCAAAACACATGTAAGAATTGTTTACAATAGCACTATTTGCAAAAAACTAAAACTCGAAACAACCAAATGACCAGCAACAGAATAAAAAAATTATAGCATATTTCTACAATGGATTGCTATGTTGCAGTAAAAATGAACAGCTGCTACACATAACTTGTATAGATCAATCTCATGAACACAATGTGAAGTGAAGGAAGGTAGAAACATACTTATCACACCCTCCATTTATATAAAATTCAGAGACAAAACAACTTTACAGTGTTGGGAGTCAGTTTCCTTTGTAGAAGAGAGAGGGAGTAGTGACTGAACGGAGGGGGCAGGGAGGGGGCTTCTGGCATGCTGGTAACGTTTTTGTTTTTAATCTGAGTGATAGGTTAGTTTTTCTGTTTGTTTATTCTAGTACTTCTCTTTCTGTTACTCATTTTTACATATATTTGGTTTTATGCTTGCCAATTCACGTTCATGAATTAATGAATTTACCATTGATTAGCATAGCTGTGTAGTTGGTTAGGGTTTTTTTTTGTATTTATCATTTATTATAATTTTGAATGAAAAAAACATTTCCCATTACATTATCTTAATGGCCATTGCTTAAAGCATAGAAGCTTGACAATTTTTTGATAGTTCTCTTGTATCCAGACAATTTTCTCAACTGTGTTGACATATAGGTGGTAGTTACTTTTTGATGTTACATCAAGTTGTACAATTATGAACTGTCCATTTTTCTGTACGCATTTTACGCTTCAATAAAACATTAGTAATTCGTGAATACTTAAGATTCTTTTTAAGTCATCATTGATTGTTTGGATCTTCTGTTTCCCTGGGATCAGTTTTTCAAGAGCTTGTTTTGATCTCTTTCTCTTATTCTGCCATTGCATTTCACTTGTCCATCAATTCCATCCATTTCCACTTAAGTTTGAGGACATAAAGGGGTTACATAAAGATGTCGGGCAGTTCCATGACTTGAGGAGCTTGTTTACTTTAGATAGAAAGGGTGGGGACCCTGGGTGTCCCCCAAATATCAGAATGAGGAGGACTTCACATTGGTTTCTCTAGTTCATTTAATTTCTTTAGCAAAGAACCCTATAATTTTGGAGGAGAGGACCTAGAAATAATGTGTGGCTGTCTGTCAGTCTGGGAACAAGGGTAGGGACTGGTATGTGGTAAAGTGGCTGACTATTCCAGGTTAAAACCTTTGAGCTATTTTCCACATTCCTGCCCTCTGACATACGTTTTCACACCTGGGACACCCTAACTCCCTTTCCGCTAAAACTTCCTCCCCATGAATTTTATCTAGTTTGAGGCTCCCCTCACTCTGTTTTAATGATCAGAACTTCTCCCTCCCTCTTTCAGAAACTTTCTGAAATCTCTTGTGTTCTGATAGTTCCCCAACTGTTAGTTCCCTGTGATAGCAACGGGTTTATACCTTTTTATTTTGCTTTATGTTTTGTTGCATTGCGGAAGAAAGAGAGGCATGTTCTCATTTGGCCACTTTGACCAAGGAAATTCATTATTCTGTTACTCAACATAGTCACACTTAAATATTCTTTCCTGCCTTATCATGTTCTAGTGTATGTTACATCCCCTTGAATCAAGAGCATTTTACTACCTCTCACTTCCCTTTCCTGCTTCAACTTCTGATTTCTATCATTTCTGAATTGTTAAGGTTTATGTCATTTACATTTTTTCCTTTAATAAAATTAAGCTCTTTGGTTATTGCTCTAAAGACCTCTTGTAAAAATTAAAACCCTCAAAACAGAAAGAACTAAGTCATTTGATTGGGCCCATTTTGAAGGAAAAGCAACGCTGTGTTAAAAATCATGTTGCTGAGAATAGTTTCAAAGGTCAAGGTCCGGTGGATCCTCATTTGTTATTTTCAGCTTCTTTTACTTCTTCTGGGTCATAATCAGGCACCACTGCTTTTTTATTCCCCTCACACTCTTTTGAAAACTTTTTTTTGGGATTTCTCTTTTACTTTTGTGAATAATATATTCATATTGAATTCTTGGATGATAATATTTCTGAGTTCTTGCATGTTTAAAAATGTCTTTTATTGACCCTTGATTGGTAATTTGGCAGAGTAGAGAAATTTTGATTCAAATAAATATCCCTTAGAGAATTGATGGCTTATTTCTTCTTCTTCTAGCATTTATTGTGGCAATGAGAAGTCTGGTGTCAGTTTGATTCTTATTCTTTGCAGGTAATATGTTTAGTTAGTTTCTTTGGCAACCACTAGCATTTTGAAACTTTCCAGTGTGTATCTAGATGTGGATCTTTTTTTTTTTTTTTCATTCATCTCAATCCACACTTGGAGGGCTCTTTCATTCTTAGGACTTAAGATTTTTTTCTTAGCCTGCTGAAAGTATATTCTACTATTTCTTTTGATTACTTATTACTTATAGAATCTCTCTTAAACTGGAAAGGAACAATCTGGATCTATCTTCTGATCTTTTGGCTCATATTTATATCGTTTTGCATTTTTCCTCTATGTCCTGGGATAGTATCTGAACTTAAATATCTAGATCATCAGTTTGCTCTTTTGTTCCATTTAATTTACTATTTAGTCTCTACTTATGTTATTATGTCAGTCATGTTTTCTCTCTTGTTTGGCTTTGTCATGGTCTCTGCTCCTTCTAGAATAGCCTTTTCTTCTTTCTTGCAGTGGAGGTGAAATTATTAAATGTCTTTGAGACTATCAGACCACCATTTTGGCCTTTCCTTGAGCTGTGTCCATTTCTTCTGAGATCAGTTTTTCTGCTTATTTATCCTAGTCCTTCTCTTTTCATTACTCATTTTTTACAAATATTTGGTATTTATGTTTGCCAATTCATATTCATGAATTAATAAATTTGCCATTGATTAGCATAGCTGTGTAGTTGGTTAGGTTTTTTCTTTTTTCCTGTATTTATCATGTATTGCAATTTTGAATGGAAAAAACTTTCCCATTACATTTTCTTAATAGTAATTGCTTTAAGTATAGAATCTTGGCAATTTTTTGATAGCTCTCTTGTATCCAGACAATTTTCTCAATTATTTATCATATCTACGAATTTTCCCATTGATTATCTTAATAATTATTCTTCAATTCATAACTTTTTAATTTCTAGATATTTTACCTTTTATTTCTGCTTCACAAATCATTGTTTTGATATTTAAGTGCCTTTGTGCAAGGCTCTGTGTTATATGTGATATACTTAAGCAACAACATGGAATAATAAATTATAACAATAATTTTCTATATAGGTCACTATAATGTCAGTCTTGTTATAAAATATCTGACAACAATAAAATGTGTCAACTGTTTTTCAGGCAAAGTGAATATTAAGGATTCAGATTTTTTATCTCTCCATTGAATTTTGGTCTTCTGAATAAGATCGATGTAGAAATGAGGACACAACGGTGTTTTGTTTGTTTTTTAAATGGCTACCTCCAGGAAACTTCCTCTTGAAATTTAGGACTATACCAAGATGGGAATCTGGAAAGAATCTTTTCTACCATTTGAAGTTAGTCAGTCATTTTCCCTTGTAGCTACTCATCATCTTCTCACAATGCAGAATAGGTACACGTGCCCCGTAATCACTGTAGAGTAAATTGACTATATTAAGTCTTCACCAAAGTTTTTGGATGAAGTGGCAATCTTGCTCTACCAAATAATTATAGCAAAACAAAAACAAAGCAAATAATAAATCCCAGAAGCAATCAGACAGGCCCAGATTTTATGAGGCAGAATCTGATTTTACTTTATGAATAGGTAACATGTTTAATTATGCATACTTAATGTGCAAGTCATGCTTTTTTGGTTCCAAACCACTGTGAAAAATATCTACTGCTTATTTTACAAGAGAACTTCTTTGTATAAATTGTCTTACTACTTCTCACTACATATATTACTATGAAATATGGAACCGATATGCTTCTTATTTGGCAGATGTAAAACCACAAAAAAATATAGCCAGTCACAATTCAAAAATGAGAATTCGTTTCTCATTTTCCCTAGTCCTGGCATGAACAATAAAAAAAATATCATTAGATTTTCTTTTTCACTTTGGCTACCAAATATTTTATTGAGAAATGTCGAGTTCAATTTGCATAATTGTGAGGTCCTTAGCCCACATATATGCATTCTAAATTTCCCGAAGCCTCAATTTTCTATTGTAATGTATCATATATTATGTCTGCCTCTGAATTTCTAACACCATTTATATTTTTACATTTTGTTCTTTGAATTGCTTTCAAACATTTTTTTTTTTTGGCAGGGTCTTGCTCCGTCTCCCAGGCTGGAGTGCAGTGGTACAATCTCAGCTCACAGCAACCTCTGCCTCCTGGGTTCAAGCAATTCTCCTGCCTCAGCCTCCTGAGTAGCTGGGATTATAAGCGCATGCCACCACGTCCAGTTAATTTTTGTATTTTTATAGAGACAGGATATCACCATGTTGGTCAGGCCGATCTTGAACTCCTGACCTTGTGATCCATCCGCCTCACTTTCAAGCCATTTTAAGTCCTTTTGGTGTTACCAAAGGAAAGCGATAAGAGAAAAAGTAGGAAGGGGAAAGAAAAGAAAGAGAAGGGAAAGGAATGGAAGAGAGTTGGGGAAACAGTTTATATGAAGATTTTACTTTTAAAGGAGGCTTTTCCATTTTCTGGATAAGACTTGGCTATAGCCTAATGCTGACTTAGAGCAGACTTTCTTCTTCTCCTGCTTCTCTCTTCTTCTTCTTTTTTTTTTTTTTTTTTTTTTGAGACGGAGTTTCGCTCTTGTTACCCAGGCTGGAGTGCAATGGCGTGATCTCGGCTCACTGCAACCTCTGCCTCCTGGGTTCAGGTAATTCTCCTGCCTCAGCCTCCTGAGTAGCTGGGATTACAGGCACACGCCACCATGCCCAGCTAATTTTTGTATTTTTAGTAGAGACGGGGCTTCACCATGTTGACCAGGATGGTCACGATCTCTTGACCTCGTGATCCACCCGCCTCGGCCTCCCAAAGCGCTGGGATTACATTCTCTCTCTTATTTTCCCTCTTTCTTTTCCTCTTCCAACTGCATCCTGACACTTGCCGCCAGAGGAGATAGGCAGTCCCAAATAGTTCATATTATTTCAGTAAGTGCTACTGACAGTTATTGCCATTATATTAACAGCTCCATTGTCTTTGATAGGAGGGGAATCGCTCATAGGTCCCGAGACCAGCATATTGTTCATATAACTGTCTGCACAATTTGAATGATCAAGAGAGCCCTGGGGTGGAGGATAGGAGAGGAAAACTTGCTGTGTCAGGCACTCTCAGTTCTACTATTGATGGGAAAGTTTCTCTGCTTTCCTTTTCTTTCTTTTTTGTTTTTTTTTTTTTTTTGGTCTGGATCTATAATTCCTCATCTGTCCTTATACCCCAGCTTTGGTCCACACACATCTGTGTCACCCAGTTTAGTCTGCCTTGTGTCTGTCCCACAGAAACCAGCCTAAGTTAGTGCCCTTGTTACTCCTACATTTGTGACTCTGCAGGCAAACAAGATTTTCAAACTTGCCTATGAAATATGTCACTTTCTTGCTTGTGTATTAACCCCGGCTTTTTTTAAAAAAAATTAATACTTAAAGAGTTGCCTACAAAGTGATCTGTTTATTCAATAGCTCAGCAAGTGAAAGATACTTAGCTTAAAAATATGATGTTAACGAAGGGTTCAGTCGTGTTATTATTTGCCTGTTATATAACCGATTCTTTTTTTTTTTTGGCTAAAGTTTTCAACAACACTAAATTTATCTGTAATACATTTGTTTCTATAATTGCCTTTAAATATTTTAAGTAAATAAATAATGAGAAAAGTAGCAAAGGCCATTGCATTTGTGTGAGCCACAGCTTATTGTTTGCAGGGGAGCCTTAAAGGCAGGGTGGCCCAAGAGGAATGGGAGACAACCTTTCATCTCCAACTCTTGCCCTGCCTAATTGATCTTATCTGCAATATTTGATCCAAGGAACCTCCTCCTCCCCACGTAACTATCAGAAAAGATTAACACTGTCATCTTAAGTCCATGGACAGTTAGGACTGGAGTTGCTGTGAACTCCTGGTCTGTATACTCTTGAATGGGACATCACCCTGCAGACTTTCTACCTTGTTGTGCTGACCTTGGCACATGGACACTAGCACTGATTCTGGAACATCAGGCCAAGTCATTTCTCTGGAAACATTTCAGCTAAGGCCTGCAGATGTGCAGGACTATGTGCTGTGTGCAGTGGCTGGAATCACTGATGGTGCCAGAGCTGGCAAAGAGGTTGGTCCTGTGAGGATGTCCCCCAGTGCAGCTTGCCACGCTGGAAAGGAAAATGGATGGAGATTGACTCTCATACCACTGCCTTTCTTTGATTTTGTGCTTGTTGTTGTGCAGAGGGGCAGACCTCCTGCCAGCCAAGTCACGGAGGTCCGAGGGTGTTTCTGAGTGCCCGGGGTGCCTCTAGTACCTTGATTCAGCACAATGGCTGTTTCCGATTTCTGGATGTGGCTCTTCACCATCCATTGCAGGCTGCAGCTGTGACTGGTTTATTTTGTTACAGGGCTTATTACTATTGTTGGTTTATCGTTACATAATGTCTTACTTATAGTCACAAAAACTTAATGCCATGATGTTGTACTTTTGAATAGAATGCAGGATTGGGGGAGGGGGTGTTCAACAGATGCATGGAAACCTCTGGGTTCCTTGGAGAGGGAAGTTTAGAGTTGGGAGAAGAGACCAGCGATAATTCTGCTTTACCTTCAAGGAGGGGCATATCCGTGTGTGAGGATGGAGTTGAGCTTCATCATAATCCTCTTTAAAGATAAGTGATACCAAGAGCTTGAAGGAATCTGGAAAATATAAGCTGGTGAAATTCAGAATGTATTTAATAGTGGTCATACATCCAGGGGGTGCTGCACCGTATGAAGAATAATCTGCTTTTACACTTTCTTTGCCTTTGCCTTTCTTTGGGCCTGAGAGCACTCTGGAAATGATTGTTCAGTAATCTTTCTAGTAGTAAACAAATGTTTCTTTAGGAAACGCCTCTAACATGGAATAACATATTTCATCAGTAGATCATCCATTGGGAGGAGGCGCAAAAGAGCTTTTCTTGTATCCCTGGGACTATGTAAGAAATTCAAGCTTCCTGCTTCCACTTTGCTCTCACTTTTGTCAAAGGCCTTGCTGTAGTCTGTAATTACTGAAGGCCCTGGATGGCATTTGGGTCTTGCTTCTAACTGCTAGCACTCTAAGACATATGTGGAAGATTGACAGGGTAAGGGCATTACACCAACATGGGAGAAGACAGTCAAATATTTATATCATTTGCAGTGAGTTTCTGTTAGGAGCAGGGAGCAAGAGTCAATGCAAAAATTGAGCTTTATATCGGGAAGCATCATTTTAGGATTTCTTTTTCTGGGTGTGGTGATATTTGTATGCTGCACCTGTAGCCAGGTATGTTCTAGGCATAGTGTGTATGAGGACAAGGTCAAATTTGGGGTCAAGTTTGGAAGCTCTTGCCAACTTGGTTGATGGTTTACATTGTAAGCGGATATAGGGTGCAAGTGAGGTCTGATGGACGGTCCTAATGCATAAAAAACTTGAAGGTGGTTGAATGGACTATGGGAGCTTTCCTCCCCCAGAGCTGCTGTGTGTGAGCGGACCCTGGTCACCAGCCACTTTGTATCTATTGGTAGTTTGCTTTTTAACTGAATCATCCATTCTTTTTCATATCATCTCCTTATAGACAGAATGTCAACATAATGGGAAGGAACTGTCTCATACTTCAACTAAATAAAAAGACATTTTGACATCTAATAATAGTTCCCGTAGTACCAATTGCATGCGAGGCACTGGGCTAGGAATTTTGTATATATTATTTCTAATTCCCATGATGATTCCCAATGCCAGAACATGTTTCACGGATGATAAGGCAAAGGCTCAGATATGCCATAAAATGTGGCCACTGTCACAAGCTAAGGAATCCAAGTGCAGACTCGCAATCCAGGTCTGAATGCAAAGCCTGCTGCCCTTTTGCTCCTACACCATGCTGTGCCCCCTGCAGCCTCATGCCATGGGTTTACCAGCTGAGCTAGTGAGCTCACGCTTCTTTTCCAATACTTTGCATGAAAAAGAGAAGACTCAAGAATATCCTAATGTGGGCCGAAAGAAACAAAGGAGCAAATAAAAACCTTTCTAAGTCAGCCAAATATTTGGATATTAGACTAAAGAGAATAGGTTTGTTTCCCTCAAGAAACAGGATTTGAGGAAGGAGGGGGACATAGCATAGACAGGGTACTAGATTACCGTTGATGAGGTGAATTTGTCTATTAGACTGTAGTGCACTCTATGGGGTGATAGCATCAAAATACACTTTTTAATGTCTGAATTGAATGGACCTCCAGGCAGGGATATTCAGACCCACTGGCTGACATAGCTAGATGCCCGTAGCACACACAGAAAACAAAGGGGAGGCATTAAATTAATACAGGACACAGACGTGACCCACTTGTATCTGGTACAGATCAAAAGTGAGCGTGTCTGATGGGTGATGGGTTGTGAGGCCGTGGCGAAACTGGACACATGTTGCTGGAATACAGTGGGAATTCTCATGGCCACCACCCCAATCCAGGCTACTGCCCAGTAAATACGTAGACTAGTCAATAAGGAAAGTGACCTGCCGAGTATCATGGCCAGACTCCTGGATTCTCAGTGGATTTGCGTTAGTTAGTGGCATTTCCCATCATCAGGTTATTTCCTACACATAAAATATGACCTTCACGTTTTTTCCTGAAGTTTCTGGTGGAGAACTAATTTCTAATCAAGTCCCCGGGGCATAGTCCCATGACTGGGGACCCCACCTGCATTGTTTTGGGGGCAGCCTCCAAAGCATCTCTTGGATGCCTCTTTTGTCAGCATCTCCTTCTCCCCTCTCAGAGTTGCAGGCAGATGTGGCTGGCAGAGAGAGGTTAAGGAGCCAGCAACATAGGACAGCTGGGGATCGTTAGCAACAATCAAGGCCCAGCATTGAGAGGCAGCAGGGGTAAGTGTCTTGGTTCTTACATTGGCCTGCCTGAGGAAGCCATCTGGATGGAGGAAATTTGCCTTAAACTTTGGCAAGAGAACTTTGTTCTGTTTGAACTTTCTTTAAAGCCCCAGAGTGGGTGAGCATTTTGTTTAAACTTTCCTTAAAACAAAGAATGAGAGATCCCCTGCAATTAACAACAGGAACCTTCTTTCCCTTTTAACAGATTTGATAGGAAAAACTACGAGGACTGTTCTGATATCCATTAGCATGGTTCACTTAGCAGCCTGGAAAGAAAGACTCAAAGGAGTGGAAGTTTGCCGTCTTGGGAGCAGCTAGGTTGTGAGAAAGGTCTCGTCACAGTGTGCTCCGTCCTGAGTGAGACTCTCTTGTGTGGGGCCTATCCCTGTTGATTGCTGAGGGCGATTAATTTGCAGCACAGTTTCCTGTGTTCACTGTTCCTCTTGGCATATGTATTCACACAATGCTCACAGATGACGGGATTTTCCATTCTGTCTTAAAGTGATTCAGTAGGGAAGTGCATCCTCTCAGGTGTGAGACAGAGTTATGAATGCAGCCACTTCTTCTAGCCCTATTTAATGCAGTTCTTCAAATACTGGGCTTCAGCCTAGTTCATAGAAAGATTTTATGAAGTCCAGCATTTTCTCTTTGAACCCAAAGGCTACCATTACATATGTGTCTGTATTACTATTATCCAGAACACACATTTATACACAGGAATACGCCCATATGGAGTCCCCATAGAAAAGTTATCTGAGAAAAACCCCAGTTTCTGGCAGACGTGCCTGTGGCAGAAGGCTGTGCATCCATCTTGCACAAAATCAACTTCCTTTGGCACCTGGGCAAGCTCTTTTACATCATGGGCCCTACTTTCTGTCCTTGTCAGATGTCTAAATTGGACTAGAGTTGGCACCTTCCTGCTCTAATGTCCTATTGTTTTCCAGTTGTGAGTAGGAGCTGAGGCTAACCCTTGGGCAGTCACCCTGCAAGCAGTAGCTATTGCTTCTCTCCCAGCTCATGCCCTCTCCCTGCCTATAGCATTTTCTCCCTGCCTTTCTGGCCCCCTGCAGCCCTGCCCTTCTGCCTGGGCCACTTCTGCTCTGTGATAGCCATCAGGCCTCTGCTAGTGTCCCTCTGCCACAGCCCTGCCTTTTCTCTGTGTTGCCATTGCTTGTTTCATTCCTTGCCTCTTTGATTGGACCACAAGTCTTATGGGGGCATTTGTCAGGTCTCCCGCTGAGTCCTCTGTTGCCTAGCACCGTAGCTGCTGCATGGTGGTAGATAAGAGTCAATGACTGTTTTCTGAATAAAAAGACAAACTAAGAAATGAATGGATGAATAAAAAGAGTGAAAGAATGTTCCCTCACTCATATGCGTTCCTAAGAGGTGAGTGCAGGGAATCCCAGAGGAGGGGATTACTGCCTCCCTGCAGGCCTGATGTATCTGCTAAACACATTTAAAAATAGCCACCTGGGCGATTCCTCAAGGACCTAGAAATAGAAATTCCATTTGACCCAGCAATCCCATTACTGGGTATCTGTCCAAAGGATTATAAATCATTCTATTATGAAGACACATGCACATGTATGTTCATTGCAGCACTGTTTACAATAGCGATGACTTGGAACCAACCCAAATGCCCATGATGATAAACTGGGCAGGGAAAATGTGGCACATATACACCATGGAATACTATGCAGCCATCAAAAACAATGAGTTCGTGTCCTTTGTAGGGACATGGATAAATCTGGAAACCATCATTCTCAGCAAACACAAGAAGAGAAAATCAAACACCACATGGTCTCACTCATAGGTGTGTGTTGAACAATGAGAACACATGGACACAGGGAAGGGAGTATCATGCACTGGGGTCTGTTGGTGGGGACTAGGGGAGGGACAGTGTGGGGTAGGGAGGTTGGGGAGAGATAACGGGGAAAAATGGCAGATATGGGGGGAATGGAGGCAGCAAACCACATTGCCATGTATGTACCTATGCAACAATCCTACATGTTCTGCACAGGTACCCCAGAACCTAAAGTACAATTATATATATATATGTATAAAATAGCCACCTGATCACTTCCTCACATGTTGCATGCAAAAGGGTGGGAGCTCTGTGGACAGAGATGGAAGCTCTTTTGGTGTTCCTCAGTCAGTGTTGTGGGGATTGTAAACCTTCTGGTGCCTTCTCTCCTCTAGCAGAAGAGGGGCCGTGAATGGGAGGGGTTTTCTGGAAGCCATGGAGGTACATGGGTAGAAGACCCTCATATTCCTGGCTGTGCTTTCTGGCCTAACACACCTCCTCTATCTGTAGAGAAGAAGTTTGTGTTTCCCTCTGGCCCCGTATATATATCCTACACATCAGGAGCTAGGTGAGTGCATACTGTTTCCGCAGGTGGAACAGAAAGTGCTTCATAAGGCTACATAGAGTTTGGGGCTCATTGTTGCCTTTTCACTGATCCCTGGTCCTGTTGCTAAACCTGATCTGCTTGATCCCTGAATCCCACCTTGATGCCCAGGTAGATCCCTAGTTATAAACCAAATCAGCTAAATATATAATTAATCTCATTAGTCACTGAAGAAATATCTAAAATCAATATTTACACATTGATTATTTCATTTCATCCGGGACTCAAAATTTCAAATGTTTGATTTTTTTTTAGTTAAGAACAACCAACCATAATTTGTCAACTAAAAAATAAGACAAGTATGAGCCTGTATGTATGCTACATATTAGAAACAATCATTTGTGAAACATTCATATGCTCTGCTCAGTAACTGACATCTGGAAGTCTGTCCTAAGGAAACAGTTGAAAACACCAACAGAAATTTATCCATAAAGATGTCCAACACAGCATTGCTTATAACAGCAGAAAACCTGAATACAGCCTGAATGCCCTACTTTGAAAGAATGGATAAGTAAATGACAGCACAGCCTTCTGAAAAGGAATGAAGCTATTAAAAAGATCTTTAATGTTTTTAGTGATTATTAGTGCTGATATTAGAAAATTAAGTGTAAAGAGCAGTACGCAAAGATATGCATATAGGAAGGTTTTAACTATTCCAGCCATGTGCATCAGTGAAAGAAAACATACCAAAATATTAATAGTGATTTTCTGGGTGGTGGGATTATAGATGTGTAGCTACTTGTCACATTCTCCGAAACTTCTGCAATGGACCAGCATTATCTTAAAGCAATAACATTTATCCCAGAGAAAAAATGATTGTAAAACATCCTAAAAGATGTTGTGCCATCAAGCCAAATACAAGATCATCTCATTACTTGTTGTTAAGAGGAACAAATCATGACTCTTTTTCAAAGCTGCCAAAACCTTATTTGCCAAAAGTTGCAAAAAGGTTTATCAAGCATATACAAAGGAAAAAAAAAAATCTGCTTTCCAAAGTAAAGGCAGTATTTTTTTTTTTAATTTTTTATTGGATTATAGGTTTTGGGGTACATGAGCAGAGCATGCAAGACAGTTGCGTAGGTACACACATGGCAGTGTGCTTTGCTTTTCTTCTCCCCTTCACCCACATTTGGCATTTCTCCCCAGGCTATCCCTCCCCACCTCCCCCTCCCACTGGCCCTCCCCTTTTCCCCCCAATAGACCCCAGTGTTTAGTACTCCCCTTTCTGTGTCCATGTGTTCTCATTTTTCATCACCCACCTATGAGTGAGAATATGCGGTGTTTCATTTTCTGCTCTTGTGTCAGTTTGCTGAGGATGATGTTTTCCAGATTCATCCATGTCCCTACAAACGACACGAACTCATCATTTCTGATTGCTGCATAATATTCCATGGTGTATATGTGCCACATTTTTCCAATCCAGTCTATTATCAATGGGCATTTGGGTTGATTCCAGGTCTTTGCTATTGTAAACAGTGCTGCAATGAACATTCGTGTACATGTGTCCTTATAGTAGAACGATTTATAGTCTTTTGGATATATACCCAGTAATGGGATTGCTGGGTCAAATGAAATTTCTATTTCTAAGGCCTTGAGGAATCGCCACACTGTCTTCCACAATGGTTGAACTAATTTACACTCCCACCAACAGTGTAAAAGTGTTCCTTTTTCTCCACATCCTCTCCAGCATCTGTTGTCTCCAGATTTTTTAATGATCGCCATTCTAACTGGCGTGAGATGGTATCTCAATGTGGTTTTGATTTGCATCTCTCTGATGACCAGTGACGATGAGCATTTTTTCATATGATTGTTGGCCTCATATATGTCTTCTTTCGTAAAGTATCTGTTCATATCCTTTGCCCACTTTTGAATGGGCTTGTTTGTTTTTTTCCTGTAAATCTGCTTGAGTTGTTTGTAAATTCTGGATATCAGCCCTTTGTCAGATGGGTAGACTGAGAAAATTTTTTCCCATTCTGTTGGTTGCCGATCCACTCTAGTGACTGTTTCTTTTGCCGTGCAGAAGCTGTGGAGTTTCATTAGGTCCCATTTGTCTATTTTGGCTTTTGTTGCCAATGCTCTTGGTGTTTTGTTCATGAAGTCCTTGCCTACTCCTATGTCCTGGATAGTTTTGCCTAGATTTCCTTCTAGGGTTTTTATGGTGCCAGGTCTTATGTTTAAGTCTTTAATCCATCTGGAGTTAATTTTAGTGTAAGGTGTCAGGAAGGGGTCCAGTTCCTGCTTTCTGCACATGGCTAGCCAGTTTTCCCAACACCTTTTGTTAAACATGGAATCCTTGCCCCATTGCTTGTTTTTGTCAGGTTTATCAAAGATTGTATAGTTGTATGTATGTTGTGTTGCCTCCGGTGCCTCTGTTTTGTTCCATTGGTCTATATCTCTGTTTTGGTACCAGTACCATGCTGTTTTGATTACTGTAGCCTTGTAGTATAGTTTGAAATCCTTTAGTGTGATGCCCCCCGCTGTGTTCTTTTTGCTTAGAATTGACTTGGCTATGCGGGCTCTCTTTTGGTTCCATATGAAGTTCATGGTGGTTTTTTCCAGTTCTGTGAAGAAAGTCGATGGTAGCTTGATGGGGATAGCGTTGATTCTGTAAATTACTTTGGGCAGTATAGCCATTTTCACGATATTAATTCTTCCTAACCATGAACATGGAATGTTTCTCCATCTGTTTGTGTCCTCTCTGATTTCGTTGAGCAGTGGTTTGTAGTTCTCCTTGAAGAGGTCCCTTACGTTCCTTGTGAGTTGTCTTCCAAGGTATTTTATTCTTTTTGTAGCAATTGTGAATGGCAGTTCGCTCTTGATTTGGCTTTCTTTAAGTCTGTTATTGGTGTAGACGAATGCTTGTGATTTTTGCACATTGATTTTATATCCTGAGACTTTGCTGAAGTTGTTTATCAGTTTCAGGAGTTTTTGGGCTGAGGCGATGGGGTCTTCTAGGTATACTATCATGTCGTCTGCAAATAGAGACAATTTGGCTTCCACCTTTCCTATTTGAATACCCTTTATTTCTTTTTCTTGCCTGATTGCTCTGGCTAGAACTTCCAGTACTATATTGAATAGGAGTGGTGAGAGAGGGCATCCTTGTCTAGTACCAGATTTCAAAGGGAATGCTTCCAGTTTTTGCCCATTCAGTATGATATTGGCTGTTGGTTTGTCATAAATAGCTTTTATTACTTTGAGATACGTTCCATCAATACCGAGTTTATTGAGGGTTTTTAGCATAAAGGGCTGTTGAATTTTGTCAAATGCCGTAAAGGCAGTATTATCATACAATTCCCGCAGGCGATTTCTGAATGAATTGTGCTCTCTGAGCAAGCTTTTCCTTGGGATCAATAGTTAATACATTTCATCAGAATGGAAGTGAACAGGGTGGGTGGCTGGTGAATGGGGTGCCTTGAAGAGAGCCTGCAGTCTTCATCAGTGCAAGTTTGCTTTGTAATTTGTATCACAGTCCCACAGGGTGGGAATAAGGTGATTCATGCCTAGATTTAGCTATGTGGGGGCACTGGTGCAGACCCTGGTCATTATGGCCCAATTTGGGATTGCTCTGTTCTCTTGCAAACATTACTTGTATAGGCAATAGCCAGATAATTTTAAATGAGTGGTGGAAGCAGAGCATCCTTGAGGATGGCGAAGCTGTATAATTAAAGGTCCAGGTCCAGGCACATTTAGTTTGATGCAATATTCTTTTTTCCTCTGACGAGGCTAGGTCAGATGGAGGGTTCAGGTCATGTATCGACATGACTGGTCTCTGCATCCCATTTCACTGGCATTTCAAAACTACCCATGACCTGCCACAATAGGCATCCCTTTATAAGGGGCAGAAGATTGCAGTATAGAAGAAAAAAAGAGCTCTATTAGGGTTGGATCATGAAATCCCTGACTCTTCCTGTCTAGGCTGAATCCAGTTAAATTTGCTCCTTTTAAAATTTGCTTCTCTGAATTTTGAAGCAGTGTAGTTCTCTCACTAATCTCAATGGAAAGACCACATTTTAAGAGCAGTGAGTGTGGGATGAGAAGGCTGAATTAAGAAAGATAGAAACAGAGGGAATAAAGAAAGGAAAAAAGAAAACCTTGTTTCTTTTTCTTTTTTTTTTTTTTTGAGATGGAGTCTCTGTCATCCAGGCTACAGTGCAGTGACACGAGCTTGGCTCACTACAGCCTCCACCTCCCAGGTTCAAGTGATTCTTGTGCCTCAGTCTCCTGAGTAGCTGGGACTACAGGTGTGCACCACCTTGCCCAGCTATTTTTTGTATTTTTAGTAGAGATGGAGTGTCACCATGTTAGCCAGGCTGGTCTTGAACTCCCCACCTCAGATGATCCACCTGCTTTGGCTCCCAAAGTGTTGGGATTACAGGCATGAGCCACTGTGCTCAGCCAAAATCCTTGTTTTCTGTATAACCCTATATTATACCTAGCAGTTCAGGAATATTCTGTATCTCAACTAATACCAAGAGGAGATTATATTTACAAGCCCTGTACTACTGCTTTATGGCGTTCACTTCATTGAGTTCCTGCAGCCACCATTTGAACTATGTTTATTGTTTTAATCCCTTATATATAGATGAGGAAAAAGAAGTGCAGGGTGGGTAAGGTGGAGGTTGATTTCCACCCTAGGCCAGGATTTCAAATTATAGACCATATACAAAGAATTAGGCATTACTAGAATCACCTGAGGACCACCATATTGTACATTTAATCATAAGCACTGCAAATTCCAAACTGCTTCTTCATTTCCCTGTGTGTGGGATTAGAGCCTGCCCTATTCCTCAAGGTGTCCAGGCCTTGGAGACCTCAGTAGTTTAGACAGTCCTGACAAAATTAGGACCTGAAGCACTTCGCCATCTTCACTTCTAATCACTTGAGCCAGCCAGGCATGGTGGCTCATGCTTATAATCCCACCACTTTGGGAAGTGGAGGCAGATGGATCGCTTGAGCCCAGGAGTTTGAGACCAGCCTGGGTAACATGGAGAAACTCTATCTCTACAAAAAATTAGCCAGGCGTGGTGGTGGGTGCCTGGAATCCCAGCTACTTGGGAGGCTGGGACAGGAGGTTGCTAGAGCCCAGGTGTTCGAGGCTGCAGTTAGCCAAGACTGTGCCACTGCACTCCAGTCTGGGTGACAGAGGGAGACCCCATCTGAAAAAAAAAAGTTGTTTAAGCCAAGCCAAGGAATAAACAAGAAAGAATGGCAGCAGGTTTGGTGGATAGGGTAATTCCCTCTTGCCTGTGTCTTTCCTCCATGTTCCTAAGAAACAGTGGGAAAATCCAGATGGAAACTTCTGTTATCTCCAGCTGTTTCGGTACTGCCCCTGTTCTCTTGTGGTGGGCCACCCCTGAGACAGAAAGACCAACCCTTCCTCCTCCTCCTCAGCCTCCTTGATGTGAAGATGATAAGGATGAAGATGTTTATGATAATATACTTCCACTAAATGAATAGTAAATGTATTTTCTCTTCCTTGTGATTTTCTTTATGTTTTATTTTCTCTAGCTTACTTTATTGTAAGAATAGAGTTTATAATACAGATAACATGTAAAAGATGTGTTGATTGACTATTTGTCTGTAAGGCTTCCAGTCAGCAGCAGGCTACTAGTAGTTAAGTTTTGGAGAGTCAAAAATTAGACAAGAATTTTCAACTGTGTAGAGGGGATAAGAGTGGGGGTTGGCATCTGTAACCTCTGCGTTATTCAAGGGTCAACTGTATAATGAAAACAAAAGAAAGTTTATCAAGTTGAAGCTAGGAAATGTTGCCTGTAAAATGTCCTGAGAGTTGCCTTTTCTTTGAAATAAGAGGTGAGAAAAGCAATTGTTAGATGCTAAGACCACAGTAGCTCAAACTGAGGCTTTAGTTAGTACAATCGGAAGCATTGAGAGAGAGTCGAATGGAGCATAACTTTCCTGCATTAAAGTTGGACACCAGCCCCAGTGATACCTGTCTCACACTGGGGTATGAATGACTGAGCAAAGGAGAGAGTCAGACTGTGTACCTCAGAGCCTCAGCTACTGCATGAGCAAATGGAACCTTCTGCAGATGCACTGTGCGTTTCACACAGTAATTTTTTTTTGAGACAGAATCTCACTCTGTCGCGCAGGCCTCCCAAAGTGCTGGGATTACAGGTGTGAGCCACTGCACCTGGCCTCCTCACATGTTTTTCTTTTTTCTTTAGTCTAAATTAACTTTTGTGCAATCCTCCAATATAAAAGTTAGGAAAAACATCAAACTATATTTCATATAAGAGCTAAATAGTTTTTTCATGTCAGTCACATTTTGTTTGACTAAGCCTAGTAAAAGAAACACAAACAGCTTTAGTCATTGAAAAAGTGCTTAGGCACAAAAAACAGTCTTTCAGTCAATATATTTAACTGAGTTCTCAGTGAAAGTTTAACATAAACAATTAGAAAATGAAGCTCCGTGTCTATTATTTTAAGAGACAGTAGTTCTAAGTTCTTGCCTACTTATCATCAATTCCTTTAGGAATGTAAAAATCAAGTTCATTTTTTAGCCATAGTGATGACAGGGCTAGTATCACCCGCTAAGTGAAGACTTACATGTATATATTCCAAACCTAACTTGCCCATTTTCTCCAGATTTAAAGTAGGATGCTGTGTTTGTCCCAAGAATTTGCAGTTCATGACAAAAGAACAGCTTCTCTTCTCCAAAGTAGGAGAATTAACCAGCACGTCTGCTCTCAGCAAGATGCGGGAGGATGCAGCTGGGCCTGAATCCAGCCTTCCTTGCTGCCACGTTTAGTCTGTGAGGATGATTGCTCATGTTGAGTTTCTCCTGCTGTTGGCTTTGAATGCTCCCAATCATTTTGTTTCTTTTATCAATTCTTTTTCTTCGTTTTCAGGCTGACTGTCCCATAGATTGTGAACTCAACAATCTGGCAGCCTCAAGGACCCTGTGGTGAGGCCAAGGCCTCAGTCTTGGCACACATGGCTGGATGCTTGGATAGCAGTGGAGGAAGGAGAGAGCCTTGGGCTAGATGACAGGGGCTTGGGTGCTTCTCCTTGCTCCTAGGAAAGCTGATTACCTTCTGGGAAGTGGGCAGGGGTTCTGTTTTATCATCCCAAAAATGAGGGTTTGGGCCTGATGTAGGTTTCATTCTTCTATAGAGTCATATGAGTAAAATGTACTTTATCACACAGTAAAATTCTGGCTGGTTTATTGCTAACTTTTTACACTGAACTCTACTCCTCAGCCCCAATACTTTTATTATCCTTCACTAATTTTTAAATTGTATTGTTATTTTTATTGTGTTTTTGTAGTTTTTTTTCCTCTGGTCAACGACTACCCTTTCTCCTCTTCATTTTTCCTGCTCTCTTTTCTCATCCTCTTAGTGTTACTTCCTTTTAAAATTCTTTTTCTTTTTCTTTTTTTTTGAGACAGAGTTTTATTCTTGTCACCCAGGCTGGAGTGCGATGGCATGGTCTCGGCTCACTACAACCTCCACTTCCTGGATTCAGACTCCCAAGCAATTCTCCTGCCTCAGACTCCCAAGTAGCTGGGATTATAGGTACCCTTCACCACGTGGTAATGTCCACCTCCCTTCTCATCCTCTCCTAGACTGCCCCCACCAACACAAATCAGACTAACATTAAAAAGGCCCTGGTACCACTGGGCGCAGTGGCTCACGCCTGTAATCCCAGCACTTTGGGAGGCTGAGGCACGTGGATCTCCTGAAGTCAGGAGTTCGAGACCAGTTTGGGAAACAAGGTGAAACCCTGTGCCTACTAAAAATACAAAAATTAGCTGGGCATGGTGGCACGTGCCTGTAATTCCAGCTACTTGGGAGGCTGAGGTAGGAGAATCGCTTGAACTCGGGAGGCGAAGGTTGCGGTGAGCTGAGATTGCGCCACTGCACTCCAGCCTGGGCAACAGAGTGAGACTCCGTCTCAGAGGGGAGAAAATGCCCTGGTACATTGAGGAGTGGGGAAGGGTGGGGAGGTTGAGGAAGCTAAAACATCATCCACCTTGCACTTTGCTTCCCTGCATACTGGGTTCCCTGACAGCACTTGCTACAGGGTGCCCTCCTCAATGGGCTCTGTGCACGTCCACGTGGTCCGGTTAAATCATGAGCATTCCCCCTCCTTTTTCCTGCATTCTTTTCTGCCAGTAGGAAGCATGTCACTGTTAATTATTATGTCTCAAGCAGAGAATCCCAGTATCCAGAGCGCTTCCTTCCCTAGTTCTGCTTGCTAGAATGGTAGCTTGGGTCATCTTTCATCTCTGTCTCTGACCCAGTCATTCTTTCACACTGCCCCTTGTTTTAGTCTCTTCAAATTCTATCTCACTACGTTCCTCCAGACTGATTGCTACAATGGAAGGTTTCCCACTTCCTGTCCAGAAAGCCAAATTCCACTTTTCTTTCTACTTCCTCCTTAAAATCTTCTGTAGTCTTGAACTGACCTTCTCTGTTGAGTAAGGGTTGTAAACAGGACCATAAGTGTTCAGCAGTGTTACTGGGTCTTCGGGTGGGCTAGTCTTCCTGCCTGGGCCCAGCTTCTGGCTGCTGACCATGCAGTTGTTTCTCCGGGATATAAACCTAACAGCTCTGGGGCGCCTGCCAGCATGGATTCTGTTCCATGGCCTGACTGTTGGTGGTCTCCAGGAACCCAGACAGGACTTGGCTCACACACATCCTTAGTACTCATTGCAACCAGGTGATCTCTTGCAGCGTGAGCATGTGCAAAGTGCTTTATAGAGCATGGTCTTCCGTCTCATCAGGGAAACCCCTGTCAGTAAGAACTTCAGGAACATGTGCCTCCAGTGTATCTCTATTTATTCATGAATGAAATAGATGCATGTTCTACTGCATGGAAATATGATACATTTTATAAAGCATACATAACATATAACTTTTAGTGGTGGCATGAGCTAAGGCTGCCATAAAAATGTTTTAAGCGTAGTTTTATTTAGTTCAATAGTACAAAAGACCTTTTTGCTCTTGTTGAGATAACTACTGTGAATAATATTTTTAATGAGAGCAGTGTGGTTTAATATGTCAGTTCTGATGAGGTCACCATGGTTTTTTCTCACAATGTGGATGATGAAGAGCTCTTGGAGTAGAAGTGTTGGCTTTGCCAATTTCTTGTTGTTTGTTGATTCTCATAGTATTAGTCTTCTTTTCAATCCAAAAATTTCTTCCAAGGAAATTTTTGGGCTGTCTGATTGTTTTGAGAAGGCTAGTTTAGTTAAAACTAGATGGTATGAACTGTAAGTCTGCTTAACCAGGCACATGTGAGCTGTAATACATTGCAAGCGCCAAGCCCCACTGTCTGCCAAGGGAACCCTGCCACTGGTGACCCTTCTTGAGCCGTCACTGAGGGCAGTACTCTCCTAACATATGGAGAGGATGAGGAAAGCAGTATCTCTGTGGAGGCCAGTGTTAATGATATAGTAAATACTGGGAAAGCTTAACTTAGAAAAAGTGGTTTTTTAAGAATAAAAAACTATAAAGAGAGATTTGAATGCTTTCTTTCCACCCTCCAGTGGGTCATGTCCTACACTTTGGAGACCACTGATCTTGTCACTGTTTCCTGACCAATTCTGAATCTAACACATTCTAGGACAACTTTCTCCTTTTTCACCGCCCTTTCCATGGAGTCCCTGGTTACAGTTCTTAGGCATAGCTGTTCTCAAGGAAACATCGACGACAGTTTTCTCAAGACTTCCCAGACTCTCCCGCCCTTCCCAATCCTCTTCCTCAGGAGCTGGCAAATAAAATGTAATTGTATGGGGATAAATAGTTCTTCCTCAGCTTAATTGACTCGAATTTACTTCAGAAAATGCATGGATGGAGAGGGAGTGTTTAGCATGTGCCTGGTGCTTTACGGAGCCCATCTCATGCCATCTTTGACAGCCTGGATGAGGCAGATGTCACATGAGGCCCTGAGGCTCAGAGATGTTCAGTCATTGTCTAAGGTCTTGGTCTCTTTGACTGCAAAGTCTGCTTATATTGACGTCTATCAGGGATTTAGTGATGGGGAGAATCTGGCTGGGGCATCTCACCGGAGGCTAGCATGGAAGCATTAGTTTCTGACAAACCAGCAGCCTCAGGTAAGATATTTTCCAGGGAAGCCCATCCATCCATCCATCCATCCATCCATCCATCCAACAAAAATGTTTTACTTACCATGACCCAGGAATAGGGGTAGGCACTGGAGATGGAATCTTTAGGGAAATACCTAGGAGGTTAAGCTGAAGAATGCTGGGGAGAGCGAGTGGGGGTACCTATCTGGGTAGGGGGTTTTGAAGCCACAGGAAGAGCTGTAGAAGGAGGGAGATGAGGGTCAGGGTGTCAGATCTTGGAACAGCAGATTGCTGGATTGTGATATGTGATTTAAGATGAAAGCTATGGGCAATTTCTGGAAGTTGGAGATCCACCTGAATGTCCTGCTGGTTCCATGATACATGTTAGGTCAGGGCATCTACGTTCTGGGCGATATCTGAAGCTGCTCTTTAGGCCTATGACTTTCCCCAGTTCCTCATAGCACCTCTCTTGAGCTGGAAATATAGAAAATGCTACTTCTGTGCTTGCCATGTTGATTTGTTTTGTATTTGGTTAAAGATCTTTGCTTTGTAAGGTACAGTTGTATCATTTATAGCTGACTAAGATGAGACCCTTGCAAAGAACCATCACTTTTTTTAATGGTATCAGCTGCTTTCTGAAAAGCAGATCAATTTACACAGCATCTTTGCTAGAAAGCAAACCCAAGTAAGTCTGAGGACTGCCTATCATAACATCTGCTTGGGGGCTCTCTGGGACCTTTTATTCTTCTCTCTTCCTCAGATGCTCAGGAGGTTCACAAAGTTAGGCATCCGGATGTCTAAATCCAAGTTTTTGACAATAACTTGGAATCGTCTATAAGAATTGCTTTAAAACATTGATATTTGTTGAAAGAATTAATAAATGAGTTTTTAAAGATAGAAAATAATGCGTTATGTTTTATTTTGTCTACTGTGGTTGGTGTCCATCAGTTTTTTTTCTTTGAAGTTAAGGAACTGTTTGCCATTTTAATTTGAAAAACTGTGTGTGTGTGATTTTGTGCTTAACTTGGTTTTGCCATCAGAGAAGATGAGTCTTTGAAGGTACATATACAGCGCTCACCACAGCTGAGATGCATGTTCTCAGACCAGACTTGAGCAAATCTCTTTTTTGTCTATTGAGAGTGTTGAATTATCTTCTTTGACACGTTAATGAGCAATATACCAAATGTATTGTATGGGGGACATCTTTTTTATTCATTTATTTAAAAAATCTCTGTGTTTTTTAGGGAAATGCAAGCCATAAGTTTCTGATTCATTTACACATAACTCGTCAAAATGTGGTTTTGTGAGCACTCTTTGGTATCCAAGAAGCCTTAGGATCCTTTTTACTGCACTATTTCAACCTTTTCCTTCCTAGAAACAGGGAGTTATATTTGTCCAAAAATAGATATAGAAATAATTATGCAGCAAACTACTTAACCTGGATCCCAACTCCAATATTTGAGGAGGCTTTAAACTTGAGAAAATGTTGCCACAGCTCGTTACCTTTTCTCTCATCAACTAGTGTTACGAAACCCCAAAGAGCACAAGGAAACAATGTTCTGGCTAGGGCTGGAGGAGCCTTCTGGTTCTTTATTTTCAGAGAGTTCCTGGAAAATCTTTTTAAAGGAAGTGAATGTATGTGGCTTCCAGTGGATTTTAGCTACAGATCAAATATTAGTTTTTCCTCTTTGTACTTGAACGTTACAATTTTTTTTTTCAAGTGGAGGCAGATAAGTAATGTGACATATATGTGCTGAGCGTTTGCAAAGTTTTGGTATCTGAGGAAGTAAGCACAATATATATGTTCTTCTGTTTTTTTTTTACCCCCCATTATCTGGGCAGAAGTTTTCAGTCCTCAAAATAAGTATGTAAGATTGCTAAGGCTATATATAAAACCCATGGCTGCTATAAATATGGAAGAAAATATTTTAAAATAATACTTATATGCAGCTAATATACAAATTATATTTATTTTCAGAGAGTTTTAAAAAAATTTATCTTTAAAAACAATTTCTATTTTTAAAAAAGGTAAATCACTATCAGAATGTTTTGCCATCCCATTTTCTAAACACCAAACAAAATAAACCAAACCACTAATGTGAGAAACTGAGACACATCTAGAAATGGAACGTTCTGAGTTCCAGAGTTCTAGTTTTACAATTCATGTAGCTGATAAAAGTATCATATACGTTGTGAGGTTGCATATAAATGTGTTTAGACCTCATACCAATTTTTGGACCTTGGTGACCACACATTTACCTCATTTTCTGTAACAAATTAGTCTCAATGTTGAGCTGGCAAGCAGCTGCCATGAGTTGCATGAGAAAAATAACTCCAGAAATGAAAAAATGTTATTGGTTCCCTAAATACTGGAGGTCAGGACTTTGAGAAGACAGGAAACAAAGTCTCTGGCTTTGGGGTCTTGCCAGGAGGCCTCATCAGTTTCAGCTGTGGATAAAGGCCTCGTCTAACCCCAGGGTTTTTTTTCTGCCTCTATGTAAGTGATCACGGACAGATTTCTTCTAAGGCAATTGCTGGAAAGGCATCAGAGGATGACATCAGCTCTCTTCAAATGTCCTACCTCATGTCATTCAGAGGGCATTTTCTTCTTTATTACCTGTAGTTAACTGGTTTTCCCCAGCCTATCATCCATAGGATGGGTTTTCCCCACCCTATGATCCAATAAAGGTCAGCTTTTCAGATTTGAGAGAAGACCCACAGGATGATAAAAGAAGTCTACATTTCCAAATCCATCACTGACTTCCATGATAGAAAGTGCATCAACTTTGTTCAAGAACTTTTCTTGAATGGACAGTAAGATATGGACTGTTTGTACTCCACTCAGAGGGACAGATACAACAAATTCAAAATATTCAGAACCTCAGCGTCTTTCTTGAAGAATGCCAATACTTGAAGCAGACTATTATCTTATGATTAATTCAAGCAGTTTTGCACATTGTCACATTTTGCTCTAGTTCAGTGCTTCAGATGAGACTCGTATTCTGCTTTTGTAGCTAAAAACAGGTAAAGCATCTCAATCATTGTATAGACCCATGCCAAGAACGGGCATCTCCACCTACATTCAGGAAAGAGCTTTTTCTGGCTACTTTTTTTTACCATTTCCAGGTGACAATAATATATCCTTAATGCTGCGACATATTTATTGCGACTCAACCATCCAGTCAAATTCATTGGTGGATAATTCCTAGAAAACTGAGAAAGTCATCAATTTTTATTCACCTTCCCTTGACTGGTAGCATTGCTGACTTGGGTTCTTGATGCAGAGAAAGCTTGGATGAAAGTGAAATAAACATCTCCCTACAGATAGGACATTTTCAGAAATGCAGTGCCAGGCATTTGAGGATTTCAATAACTTTAATAGATAATGAATCTGTGGAAAATGGAAAATTATTCACTGTTAGGGATAAATTAAGAAATTATTATGTCGCAAAAGATGAGAGTTTTCAGAAGTGGAATTTCCAAAATGGTGAAATGTACTCCCTATCAGTCCTCTCTCTTTTTCCCTATGCTGTCCTATAGCACCAAGTCACCAGAACGTAGAAGGTGGAAAAAGAAGACTGTCTTTGAGGCAGAGCCGGTCTTGTCCGCCTTTCTCCTATATGGAACAGTGGTGATTCATGCCTTCCTCTGCTGTCACACTGTCAGCATCCGCTAATCATCGCCCCATGATCACAGGACTTGTGCACATAAACAATTTCCAGGAGGTAAAGAACAGCCTAGGGACCTCTCAGGCATAAACACGGGCTATTCTGTAATTCATTATACTCCCTTACCTATCCTTTTGACATGTGCTTGAAATAATAGCTTTCCTTAAAATGTTTGAACATGGCAGTGGATGTAGGTCCCTTTGCTGTCTTTGGTACATACGTGTTTGTTTCACGACATCTCGTTTCTTTTGTATGAAAATCTTTGGCTGTTCTAGTGAAACCCTGTGGATTTGCTTCCTAAAGAATATCAGGAGGATTCAGTGATGGGGTTTCCGACACAGGCTAGATCCTCTTGTGCTTTGCATTTATGTTTTGGAGGATCCAAAACAGTGAGGCCCCTTACTGCTATCATTAAGCAGACTACATACATTTGGTGTTTAAATTTATGTCCTTTTTTTTTTTTACACTAGTAAGTTAGGTCATTTAACTCCCACTTCCTCTCAAACAGGTGTCTTCAGCAAACTAAGTTCCTCCAGTCAGCCTGTTTACTTGAGCCAGGAGTCAATAACTTCTAGTTACTCGGATATCATTAGTTTCTTTATTCAGCCAATATGTATTTACTGCATGTTTACTGTGCCACACATTGAAATAGTCTGGAGATTCAACAGTGGATGCAACAGTTGGTTGAATCTAGACTCCAGCGGGAGCCTAGAATCAAGAGGAAACAATTTATGATTGGAAACCACAGCTTTCCGGTGTCTGTAGCTTCTCTTGTGTTGTTATAATAAGGACTGGTAGATTTTATAAAGTCTTTTAATAATGTTGACCTTGAAACATAGAAGAAAAATTATCTATACTCTTATGTCTAAGCTATATGTCCTCAGCAATTAGAAAATGAGAAGATTGCCTGTAATCCCAGCACTTTGGGAGGCCGAGGTGGGCAGATCACTTGAGGTTGGGATTTTGAGATCAGCCTGGCCAACATGGTGGAACTCTGTCCCTACCAAAAATACAAAAACTAGCTGGGCATGGTGGTGTGTGCCTGTGATTCCAGCTACCTGGGAGGCTGAGGCAGGAAAATCACTTGAACCTGGGAAGTAGAGGTTGCAGTGAGTCAAGATCGCGCCACTGCACTCCAGCATGGTAGACAGAGACAGACCCTGTCTCAAAAAAAAAAAAAAAAAAAAAACTATGTCAAGTGGAAATGCAGATTTAAAATGTATACAAATCGATCTTATGGTTATAAATAGAAAAAAGCAGATGCATGGGGGAAAGCAAGCAAGAGGAAACTTGGTCTAATAGAGAGGTTGAGGTCATGGGACGTCTTGTTGGTTTTTTTCTTCTTTGTCTGTTTTCCAAAACTTAAGTCATGTTATTTATGTTACCTTTATTCAAATTATCAATAAAAATATATCGAATTGAGTTGTTCTCCACAGCTGCGTTGAGGCTCACGGTGGGTTTGGGAGTGAGTGGGAGGAAGGGTGGGGTCAGAGCTAGCAAGCAGAACCTGTGGCAGCAAGCACTCCCTGAAGCTGCCCACCAGGAGGGGCAGTTCCTGAGAGGGTGTGTTCTGCAAAGAGCTTTGTAGAAACATTTGTGAGCAGAAATCCTAATAAGGAATCCCTTTATTCATCTGCATCTTCAGCTGAAATAGTGAGAACATATTTGTCTGACTTCATTGCGGTGTTGCTGTCAGTACAATTGAGTTCACAGGAGAGCAATTGGTGCACCAAACCCCCTATATGGTGTTGGTTACTATCATTTTTATGAATAATAATAATTTATTTGAATCTGGTTTCCTTATCTGAAAAATAGCAATAGGTTTGTGTCCTGCTTACGTCACAGGATTATTGTTAGAATCAATGAAATAATGTATGTAAATGAGTTTTGTTCACTCTAAGTGAACAGAAATATGAGCTACAGAAATAAAAGTTACGGAAATAAAAGCTGTTATTTTTGACTGCACACCTGGTTCCCAAGGTATCATGAATTTCAGAGTAATGCTGAGGCCTGGCTTTACAAAATGGTACCCATTTCAAGCTTCTGGGGTCACACTTTCGCTGTGGCAGAGAAAGACAAATCCTAAAAAGGTTTTTCTTACAGTTAGTGTTGGGTCAGGATAAGAAGACCCTGTTTATGTCAACGAAATAACTTGTTGAAGCAGAAGATTTCACAGCCAAGAGAAGAATTTGCAGTCAGGACAACCTGCCACAATGTGAACAATCCATCTGAGGACAGCTGGGCTGATGGCGCAGCTGACAAAGGAACATGGTACAACTGTTCTCATCCTCTGGAGAAAGGGAACAGCCATCGTCAGTGTGCTTGAAAGTGTGTGGAGCATAAGGAAGCTACTAGCATACCAACTTTTGCAATTTCAAGATATCGCTTAATCAGAAATCCAGAATATTCAGTAGAAAAAAACAATCAGTTTAAAGTAATTAGTAACCATCCAAATAGGTTACCTTCTGCCAATTTTTCACCTGCAAATATAGGTCTAAAATAGAAGGCGCTCAGAAGTTCCTGTGACTCTATGAGTAGTAGATTAGAAAGAAAACATGAGAATGAGAAAAACGGTGACCTTCCTAAGGCTTTGGCACTGAATGCCATTTGTTCTCAGGACACAGCATCAGTGCAGGAGCTAGGCATGCAGGAAATATATGGATATTCAAGGCTGATATTTGGCAGGTTTCAATTTGCTTATTGACTTATAACCGGGAGACAACAATTTGGAAGTCACCTTTTTGATTAATTGCTTTTGTAGAATGACAAGAGATCTGGTGATGGCTTGTGTTTTGCAAGTGAGAGAGAATGCCAGTGAAACTCTTCCTTTAGAAAAGAAAACAACAGTCATAACATTTTATATAAACTAAAGAGAGTAAAGTATGCAGATACATGAAAACTTGCACATGTACATAAGAAAATCCCTTCTCAGGACTTCCTGAAGTGAGCTACTTCCCCGCCTCAAGAGCTTCCCACCATCAGATGGGACCTGCCTATTCCAGGGAGGAAGCTCTTGGGCAATTCAACTTTACACGAACACAGTTTTCCTAAGAAGTCTGGGTAGAATCAAACCCACTCACAAAGGGAAAAGAACATTAAAATTGAAAGGAGTTGGGAGAGGGAATGGAGGAAGAAGGAACTTAAACCAAAAATCTATTTTAGAAGAGTGAATATACTTGAGCAGATCTCCTTTTGTGACAAAAAAAGGACTCGTGGGAACCAAATTTTATAAAGCACAAAGAGTTAGTGGTGAATGCTTATATCAGCCTTAGGTGGGATTCAGACCTTGGCACCAGCTCATTCCCTGTGTGACCTTACGCAGCAGTCATCCAGTCGACCCCCATTGATCTGTAAATTCTAGGTTACTGATGATTAAATTAGATGTCTAGAAAACGCTCAGGACATCAATGTATCTGGTAGATTTTACTGTACTGATTAATATATACATTAAAGGCATCATATTTAAGCACTTTGAGAGCTCCAGAGTGGTTACGTTAATAAGTTTTTGTGAATTGGATCAATTTTGTGAATGGGATCACATTTTGAGAGATTCCTGCATCAACTGGCTATGAAAAGGATCCTTCTGACACAAATTGACATATAACATTTGTATTTACCTCCTATTATGTAGGTTTGTAAATTAGAATTTTAAAAATATTACTAAAATACATATTTAACTGTAGTATTAAAAACATGCCTATAAGTATTTTGGGAGGCCAGCAGTACTTTGGGAGGCCAAGGTGGACGAATCACCTGAGGTCAGGAGTTCGAGACCAGTCTGACCAATACGGCGAAACCCCATCACTACTAAAAATCCAACAATTAGCTGGGCATGATGATGCACACTTGTAGTCCCAGCTACTTGGGAGGCTGAGGCAGGAGAATCGTCTGAATCCAGGAGTTGTAAGTTGCAGTGAGATGAGATGGTGCCACTGTACTCTAGTCCTGGCAACAGAGAGAGAAAACAAAACAAAACAAAACCCCCAAAACATTTTTCATTTTGTATTTATTCTCAGCATGATAAAGTACAGTTATGTTATCAAACTGACTTATTTCATAATTGTTGGGTAGTAAGGCCCAGAGAGGTTAAATGGCTGGGATTAGGTAGTGGTACACCCCCACGTGAACTTTATTAATAAGTATTTTTTTTTCAATTAAAATATCTTAACAATCTCCACTACATAAGATTCTCTCTAGGCTCTTTGTAAGTGTTCCCAGCATATATCTAAGAGCAGACTTTTTGCTCTATGAGAACTTCACCATTGGATTCATATAATTTTCCAAGAAAACTCCCTTTCAAAAATATTCTACCACAAGTAATCTAAAAGTGATTTTTTTCTTCTTCAAGAAAATTCCCTTTAGAAAAGAAGGAAGTGCACCAGGACAAAGGCAGCCATCTGAGATCAGTGACTCAGTCTGTTCCATACATTATTGCTCTGAAGTCAGTCTGCATGAATGCTCACATTTCCAAAATCACAGACAGTGGTGGCACCTAAGGGTATAGAAATTGCTACAGAGGCAATTGGCTTTATAAAACAGAAGGAATCATTAAGTGCATGAACCCTAAGGTACATGCAGGCCCAGAAATACATATTTAAACAGGGAATTGCCAAAGGGCCATGGTGCATTGAGAAATCCTCCCCTACTTGGTGGTGAAAGTTAAGTCTGTGGTATGTACAGATGAGGGCACCTTGTCTGTGCGTGACCTAGGTTGAGGGGAGAAGGTGGAGAGAGTGTGAATGGCTGGTGCAGCATGTTCTTCTAGGCCGGAAGAGCCTAATGGGCTCAAATTGTCTGTTTCCATCCTGGATGTTCCTTGGGCCTTTTTTCAAGACCACAGACCATAATCCCTGGGAAACTCTCACTTAAGGGGGTGCTCTTGACAATGAGGTGAGAGGCCGAGAGCTCATCTGGACAAATCTGTGGTTGGTACATAGAGAGCATAGTTGCGTTGGGAGAGATGTTCCCTTGAGACATCCAATCACACTTTTTTAAAAAAAATCACTCTGTTTCTTAAATTTTCCTCTTGGAAACTTGGCCACAACAAAATGTGAATGTTAGAACCCTCTATGAGAGGTCCTTGGTCAATTCTGTGGATGTGTTTTCACAGAAGGCTTCTCAGTCTCACTGTCTCTCCCACTGTGCCGTTTCCTGTGTCTCCCAGCTCATCTAGTCGTCTTCTATACCACGGATCCTTCCCTATGATGCAGTCTTCCTGCTGCTCGGAGTCTGAAGGTCCATTCACTGCCTTAGATGCAGAACTTGTCTATTTCAGTTACCTTTTCTGCAGCTGAGAAATACACAGTAATTTCTGCTTCATTCTCCACCCCACAGAAGCTACGGAGCAGAGCTGTTTGCCTGAGAACCCTCTAGGAAAAGTATATTTGAGTCTTCTACCACTCCTAATATGATTTCAGGGTATGAGTTTTTTCTCTTATCTTTTCCACAGTAGTTTCATTTAGAAATGCCTATTAGCATGAAGTTTTGTCGTGTCTCACTCACAAGCATGCAGGCCCCTTCGGAGTTGAAGCCCGCCTTTTACTTGTCACGTATTGTAATGAATGGAGCCTCCTCAGAGTATACCTTGTGGCTGATGAGTAGAGAATTCTGAGACTATCATAAACTATTCCCTCGAGTCTAATGTCCTCCCACATTTCACCATTTCCTATGGTAGTTCTTTTAGGTGTCTGAGAAAAGGTAATGGGTTTATTACCTTTAAAACATAATCTGATAATGAATCTCCAGTTGGTTGGCCCTTCCCCTCCTCCAGCTGCCCCTTCCCCTCCTCCAGCTGCCCCTTCTGAGAAACTCACTGGGGATGATGCCAGTAGTTTCTATCACCAACAGCTAAACATTTCTGGGTGCTGCTTTGGAAATGGCAGTCTTGTTTTGCAAAGCACTTAGGTCTCTATTGCGATCCAGTGAATTGTCATTGTCCACAATTGTCATTGCGGTTGCCATTTTACATTCTAGACTAACTAGAACGCTAGGTTACACTAATCTCTTTAGCTAGAATAGAGCTTTTTCTACATTCTAGACTAACCTCCATACCTCCCACCACCTCCAATAAATCTGAAAAAATTTAAAAACAGTTTGCAATCAGTTATGCTAGTAACAGCAGATGTGGTAACTCTTTGAGAAGGAAATTTAGTTTAAAAACATTGGTTATGTGGAGTAGATTTCTTTCACATGGCAAAAGAAATTGTTACTGGAGCAGTTGAATGGTTTCTACTAATCTAAAAGAAACGATGTAATTGGCTGAGTTTTCCTGAGAGTGTTTCAACGTCTAGGCTTTCCTGGTTACTTGTTTCTATCAGACTTTTACCTTCAGGTTAAATCTAAGTGTATGGAGCACCAAAGGCTCAGTGAGCGTGTTTCTCAGCTCCAAATCAAGGCACGTGTTCTCTGAACAAGAATTTTTGCCTCTTCTAGATACAGCAGGAAATTTGGAGATGTTGCTTCAGAGCTTAATATTGGCATTACCGAACCATTAGAATATTACATATGGACAACATGGCGGAACATCTCAAATAAGGTTTGTCCCACAAAATCCAGTATAAAATGTTTGCTTTTGTCCTTTTCAATGATTATACTGAGTACATTAAATACAAAACTCTCATATTGTAGGATGGGAATGGCCAGACTTCATACAGTACAGGTGCTGGCAAACTTTTTCTGTAGAGGGTCAGAGAGAACTATTCTGGGCTTCGCAGGTCATGAGGTTTCCGTCAAAACACTTGACCATTGTAGCACAAAAACAGCTATAGACAAGAAGTAAATGAATAAGCGTGGCTCTCTTCCAAGAAAACCTTATTTAAGGCCACTGACATTTGAATTTTAAATGATTTATATAAATTTTATATAATTTATATAGTATGAACATCTTTATCTGATTTTTTTCAATTACTTAAAAACAGATGCCATTGCTTGTAGGCTCCACAAAAGGACATTATGGTTTGTATTTGTCCTGTGGGCATTGTTTGCTAACTCCCATTATAGTGATTTAGTGAGTTAAGGATCTGAACCCAGGAGAAGACAGAGGTAGGATGTCATACACATTTCTTGGACCCACTGACTTTCTTTAGCTAGTAAATCTTCTGAATATCATACTTGGTTGTGCTTTGAGTGCTTGTTCCTGGTGGGAGTAAATGAGTGTTTTGGAGAACAAATGGAAGGGGATTTATAAACAAAAATGTACTCCTAATTGCAGTGCTTCAAATTTGTGAAGAGCTAAGCTCCACTGGCCATAACATGCATGTTTAAGAGTCTTCTAAAAATCTGACCTGCTATGAAATGCTTAAAATCTACTCAGCAACTTTCAAGTATATATTTTTATTAACTATAGTCACCATAGCATACATCTCTTGACTTGATCTCTTGAACTTACTCCTCCTAACTGAAATGTTGTATCTTTTGACTGACATCTCCCCAGTCCCCTCCCCTTTCTGCTAACTCCTGGTAACCACCATTCTACTCTTTGTGTCTGAGTTCAACATTTTTAGATTCCACACATAACGAGATGATGTGGCATTTGTCTTCCTGTGCCTGGCTTATTTCACTTGAACTAATGTCCTCCAGGTTCATACATGTTTTTGCAAATGACAACATTTTCTTCTCTTTTGAAGATGAATAGCATTCCATTTTGTAAATATACCAGATTTTCATCATCCACTCACTCATCTGTTGATGGACTTGTTGGTTGATTCCATACATATTGCTACAATGAACATGGGAGTGCAGCTATCTCTTTGACTTACAGATTTCATTTCCTTTGGATATATATATATATCCAGTAATAGGATTTCTGAATCATATGATAGTTCTATTTCTTTCTTTTTAAAAAATATATACTTTAAGTTCTGGGATACGTGTGCAGAATGTGCAGGTTTTTTACATAGGTATACATGTGCCAAGGTGGCTTAAGTTGTGGGATACATGTGCAGAACTTGTAGGTTTGTTACATAGGTTTACATGTGCCAAGGTGGTTTGCTGCACCTATCAACCCATCATCTACATTAGATTTTCTCCTAATGCCATCCCTCCCCTTGTCCCCCACCCACTGATAGGCCCCAGTATGTGATGTTCCCCTCCCTCATTGTTCAACTCCCACTTATGAGTGAGAACATGCAGTGTTTGGTTTTATGTTCCTGGGTTAGTTTGCTGAGAATGATGGTTTCCAGGTTTATCCATGTCCCTACAAAAGTCATGAACTCATCCGTTTTTATGGCTGCATAGTATTCCATGGTGTATATGTGCCACATTTTCTTTATCCAGTCTATTATTGATGGTCATTTGGGTTGGTTCCAAGTCTTTGCTATTGTGATTAGTGCTGCAGTAAACATATGTGTGCATGTGTCTTTGTAGTAGAATAATTTATAATCCTTTGGGTATATACCCAGTAATGGGATTGCTGGGTCAAATGGCATTTCTGGTTCTAGATCCTTGAGGAATCACCACACTGTCTTCCACAATGGGTGAACTAATTTACACTCCCACTAACAGTGTAAAAGCATTCCCATTTCTCTGCATCCTCTCCAGCATCTGTTGTTTCCTGACTTTTTAATGATTGCCATTCTAACTGGTGTGAGATGGTATCTCATTGTGGGTTTGATTTGCATTTTTCTAATGACCAGTGATGATGAGCTTTATTTCATATATTTGTTGGCTACATAAATGTCTTCTTTTGAGAAATGTCTGTTCATTTCCTTTGCCCACATTTTGATGGGGGGGTTTTGCTTTTTCTTGTAAATTTGTTGAAATTTTTTGTAGATTCTAGACATTAGCCTTTATCAGATGGGTAGGTTTCAACGATTTTCTCCAATTCTGTAGGTTGCCTGTTTACTCTGATGATAGATTCTTTTCCTGTGCAGAAGCTCTTTAGTTTGATTAGGTCCCATTTGTCAATTTTGGCTTTTGTCGCCATTGCTTTTGGTGTTTTAGTCATGAAGTCTTTGCCCATGCCTATGTCCTGAATGGTATTGCCTAGGTTTTCTTCTAGGGTTTTTATGGTTTTAGGTCTTACATTTAAGTCTTTAATCCATCTGGAGTTAATTTTTGTATAAGGTGTAAGGAAAAGGTCCAGTTTCAGTTTTTTGCATATGGCTAGCCAGTTTTCCCAACACCGTTTATTAAATAGGGAATCGTTTCCCCATTGCTTGTTTTTGTCAGGTGTGTCAAAGATCAGATGTTTGTAGATGTGTGGCATTATTTCTGAGGACGTTGATCTGTTCCATCGGTTTATATATCTGTTTTGGTACCAGTATCATGCTGTTTTGATTACTGTAGCCTTGTAGTATAGTTTGAAGTCAGGTAGTGTGATACCTCCAGCTTTGTTCATTTTGCTTAGGATTGTGTTGGCTATATAGGCTCTTTTTTGATCCCATATGAAATTTAAAGTAGTTTTTTAAAATTCTGTGAAGAAAGTCAATGGTAGCTTGATGGAGATAGCATTGATTATAAATTACTTTGGACAGTATGGCCATTTTCACAATACTGATTCTTCCTATCCATGAGCATGGAATGTTTTTCAATTTGTTTCTGTCCTCTCTTATTTCCTTGAGCAGTGGTTTGTAGTTCTTGAAGAGGCCCTTCACATCCCTTGTAAGTTGTATTCTTAGGTATTTTATTCTCTTTGTAGCAATTGTGAATGGAATTTCACTCCTGATTTGGCTCTCTGTCTGTTATTGGTGTATAGGAATGCCTGTGATTTTTGCACGTTGATTTTGTATCCTGAGACTTTGCTGAAGTTCTGGGGCCGAGATGATGGTGTGTTCTAAATATACAATCATGTCATCTACAAACAGAGACAATTTGACTTCCTCTCTTCCTATTTGAATACACTTTACTTCTTTCTTTTGCTGGATTTCCCTGGGCAGAACTTCCAGTACTATGCTGAATAAGAGTGGTGAGAGAGGGCATTTTTGTCTTGTGCAGGTTTTCAAAGCAATGCTTCCAGCTTTTGCCCATTCAGTATGATATTGGCTGTGGGGTTGGTAGTTCTGTTTCTAAATGGAAATAAATAAGCATGTGAAGTTAAAAAAAGACAAAGGCCTGTGCTGTTAGCTTCTTTGTATTATTTTGGCACATGTACTTGTCATTTTATTTTTATTTTTTAAAGTAAAAGTACTTATTTATTAAAAAATTTTTATTTTTAGTTGTGCTGGGTACATAGTAGGTATATATATTTATGGGATGCATGAGATATTTTGAAAAAGACATACAATGCATAATAATCACATCACAGAGAATGGGGTATCCATCACCTCAAGCATTTATCCTTTTGAACTTATTATTTTAAAAGTAGATGTTTACTTTTTCTTGTCAGTAAAATTCTTATTTTATCATCATAGGATTATAATTTTTAGAGTTTAATTTCAGAAGCATATTTTCATAATGCTATTCATAAATGCAATCATAAGGCTGCTATTTTAAGTATTCACCATTTAGCTTCTAGTACAATATTTTTCTTTTCTCCAATCATATGTTCCTTAATTTTAAAGACTGGAATAAAATGGACCCTGAATGACATATGCTAGTGTTTAGAGCAGCACTATTTGTAAAAGCCAAAACTAGAAGTGACACAAATGCTCAGAAACAATAAATTTGAGCGATTAAAATGTGATATATGCATAAAATAGAATGCAACGTAGCAATAAAGATAAATGACCTATAACTACACACAAAAATGAGAGTACATTTCACAAACAAGTCAGATAGAATAGTGCATACAGTATAATCCCATTGTTTTTGAAGGACAAAATCAGATAATGCTGGTAGATGTCAAAATAATGGGTACCTTTGAGTTGTTTATTGGAAAGGGGCCAGAGGGATGCTGGCAACATTGTTTGCTAACTTGGGTGCTAGTTACCAGGGGCTGTTAATTCGCAGCACTTCTTCCTGATGTACATTATGAAATGTGTACTTTTCTCTGTGCATATTTTAGCTCAATAAAAAAAAAAAAGGGAGGAAAAAAAATCCAGCTCGCTGAAGCTTTAACTTTTAAAAGTTCCCTAAGATGAGGAGATAGAGTGGATAAAGGTAAGATTTTGTTCTTCAAATGGTAATCTTTTAAAATATTGTGGCTGTGACTATTTCTTTAAAAGCAAAGCCATGACTCAGAAAGAAAATACTGCTAGTAAGAAGCCATCCGTGCCAAGTCTTGTCTTAGAGAATGACTCTTCAGGAATCCCTGCTATGTTTGTGGGGCACTTCACCACTTGCTTATGGAACAACTACCTCTCTCCAGTCAGTGATTTAAAGAAGCTGATAGCATTGGTTTCCATAGATTATTTTTTTCTTTCTGTATCAAACTCTTCATCTGTTCTTTTATTATTCTTGTGTTCTTAGTCTCGGAGGCATAGCTTGATTTCTCTTCCCCTTTTCTTCTTTTCTCAATCCAAGATGTCAATAACTAAAATACCCACCTCTGATTTCATTCTCTAAATATGACTACCTTTTTTGGTCTAGATGTTGGGGAAGGAAAAAAGCAGACAGGTCTCCCTAGAGCTGGAGGAGTTGGAGTGTGGAATAGGAGAACTATCCTCTGACGTACGTTGTCCCTTCATGGGATCATCATAGCCATCCAATGCAATAGTGATTTTTCAGACAGGGAATCTCTTTGTGTTTTAAGAAAGATATTGGTACATATACACATATTGGTGCATGCATATCTGCGATGTCTGATTCATCAGTGGCACAGCTTTCTCAGGAGAACCCAGGGTAGCTGGCAATCAGATTCTGCTTGGGGTTACTTAAATCTATAACTTCCTGGATGTTATACTTTCTATGTGTGTGCCACGGATCTCAACCAAATCAAGAAAACCCTTTACTAAATAGATATGATATATATTTAAAAAATACATCATACTTATGCCCAATTTCGTCATGTATGCATATTACTAAGTAGCAACTGATAAAAGTTGTAAAATAATTTTTTATCCTGTTCTTTAGTCTTAAAACTTGCCAGGAGACTGTGATTCTTAATGTAGTCTGAAGCATTTCTGTTGGTCTCCACATTCTGCCAAAGGAGAGAGAAAACGGATGGGAGGTCAGAAGTCAGAGGTGATTAAACACTTCCTGCATCAGTGAGGAAGATAATTCTGATTTCTCAAATCCTTAGGGTAGTGATGTTGATACTGTGGGACAGAAAAGTTATTTAGTGTTAATAACTGACCTTAGGCTGAGCACAGTGGCTCCCAGCGCTTTGGGAGGCCAAGGCAGGTGGATCACTTGAGGTGACAAGTTTGAGGCCAATCTGGCCAACATATTCCATCTCTACTAAAAATATAAAAATAAGCTGGGTATGGTGGTGGGTGCCGGTAGTCCCTGCTGCTAAGGAGGCTGAGGCAGGAGAATTGCTTGAACCCAGGAGGCAGAAATTGCAGCGAGCCGAGATGGTACTATTGCACTCCAGCCTGGATGACAGAGCAAAACTCCATCTCAAAAAAAAAAAAAAAAAAAAAAAAGAAAGAAAATAAAAGAAAAGAAAAGTGAAAAGAAAAAACAACTCCTCTTAATTCCTAATGGCATGGTTCATACTTTAGGAAACATCTCTTTAGAGTCAGGTCTCTTTGTTAGTCCATGAATCCAAATAGATGACAAGTTCTGGCTCACATGAAAGTGCCTAGTGGCCTCTGCACATGGTAATGAATGGACAAATCGGTGCCCAGATCCTGTATCTGAAACCAGAGACTGGCGCTGGCCTCTTAATGAAAAGATCATGTGGCACACAGGTCTAGATTCCCACCCTGGCTTCCCCACTCTTTACAAGGTGAGTATTTGCCTCTTCTACTTGGGTGGTGGTGGATATATGTTTCTGTTCACCTTCTCCTTCCTCTGTGGTCTGGGGATTCCCTGGATTCAGGAGCTTCAAGATCCCAGCTGAGAGGTGAGAAGCCTTCATTTCCCATGCCTAAAGGAAAAGGATCAGAAACTTAGTTCATCATTTTTTCAATATTTTTCTGCAAGATAGATATAAGCACAGTAAAAGCAAAGAGGCACAACATAAAAGAGACTTTGACATATAGGAAAGGAGAACACAAATGTAAAATTAGAAGCGTTGCCATTAGAGGAAAGAATATCTCTATTGCTGTTACTAGCCAAAATTGAACTAGAAAGTCCAGCCAATGCAATAAGCCGAGAAATATAAGAGGCATACAATTTGAAAAGAAAGAATGGAATTATCCTTATTGGTGGATTATATGATGGTATACCTAAAAGTTGAAAGATAATCATCTGTCACAACTAATGAGAGTTCAACAAGTGAGCAGACCCAAAGAAAACATTTGAAAAAGGTGAGCAAAAAGTCAAATAAATGATGTTACAGGCTCATTTCAGCATAATTATGTAATAATCTGGTAAAGCAGCTGGAGAAAATTTGTCTAGAAATAAAACATGTTTCTCTTTTGACTGTCCTCTTTCGGTTCAAAAGTAGCTAAAAGTTAGGTGACATAATCTTCTTTAAACAGTTAAAATTATCTATTTGTGTCTTCTTTCTATGAGTTTTAATTTTTCAAAAATACCCTCTGCATTACAGCTTTTGCCAAGCTTCCCACACATATGCAGGCTTTGTTCCCACAGTCTGGGTCCTCTCCCTTTTTCTGCCTTCCTCCTTGGTGGGTCTTTCTTGTGTCCTCACTTTGGCTACTGATGGGGTTTGCCACTTGGTCATATTTCTTCCTGGGCGATGTTTCTTTATTGCATATTGGGTTTATTGAAAAGATCACCTGCTTTGGACTCAGATACATATAGTAAGTTGTTTAGCCTCTTGGTATCTCAATTTCCTCATCTGTGAAATCAGAACCATAAAAACTACCTCACTGGATTTAAGTAAAGACTAAATATGATAGATGTGTCTTAAGTGCCTAGTGGTCTAGTGCAGAAGGTATGTTATGGGTTTAGGCCTTTAGGGCCAATCACACCCACCATCTCCTATTCTAGTCAAAATAATCACGCAAAATTAAGTGAAAATGAAATTAATGCTTTGGTAGAACTGGTGACAGCTCAGGTTAGGCAACTACAGTTAAAACGTTTTGAAATCAAATAATATTTATGTTCATGTTTGTTTTGTTGAAGTATGTAGCACGTATGCAGTGAAGCATACAAATCCTAGGTGTACTGCTCAATTACTCTATCTGTGTACATACTGCTCCCTCATATCACTTCTCAGGCAACAACTACCCTCAAAAGCTCATATTCTAACATTTATTTGCATTGATGGGAAGAATAAGATATAAGCCTTGCCCTGGCAGATTGCCTTTGCCCTCAAGACCTCCTCGACTTGTGTTGTCTTGGCCGAGTCATTACACCTGTCTGTGTTAGTCTTTTGGGTATAGAGTAGGTTCCACATGAGGTAATGTTCCACAGACCAGGTGGGAAGTTTTAGAAGCTGTTATTGAAAGGAACTCTTTGAATCTAAAGCAGTAACTTAGCTACTGTGCCAATTCCTACTTTCACTGAGTCGTATTTGATGTTGCTTGATGCTATTCTCTTCCATCATGGTTTCAGAGTCGAGACATTCATATTTGTTGTCTTAGCCAGCACGAAGAAAGGGGCTTTCCATTACTGTCCAAAAATCTGAGTCCCTAATGCAGCCTTTGGGAAAAAAAACTTAGGTGATAGAGGTTTTGCACGTCACTTATTACACAGAAACAAATGTAGTCAAATATTTCTTTTTGTTTGATTGAATTTTAATCACCACTTTAATCCTTGGAAAAGATTGGAATTTCCAAAACTGAGTGATAAGGTTTAACAGGGCAGAATCTTTTTTTTTTTCCTCTGAAAAATTCTGACCTTTTTCTGGCTTCAACACATTCCTTGTCAAGGTTCCTTTTTTCCTGCCAGATCTCATACAAAATGGCGACACTTCCTGAAGTTCCATCCTGGGAGTAGCGATCTTGAACATGTTTGCTTTCTGGAAGCATTTTCTTCAGTTGCTTTTTGTTATGCCTGATCTTTTGAGTTCTCTCAACCTCTCTAGTCTTTCTTTTATTGTTCTTTGAGAGGACAGTCTCCCTCATATATGTGACTATGTGTATTTCCCACAGAGTTTGTCTCAGACCCTCTTCTCATTCTATACATTCTTCCTGGGTAATTTTATCTGAACCTATAGCTTCAAGTATTATCTATATGCCTATCCTTATCAATATTATATGTCCAGCTCAGATCTCTCTCTGTGCTCCTGGACAACCCTGCTATTGCTTGCCGAAACTTTCAATTTTTAAATATCAAATGAACCTCAAACATACCCATTCAAAACAGACCTCACAGATTTCCCACACCTACCCTAATCTCACCCGACCTGCTCCTCTGCTCTTTGTAACTGTGAGCAGCTATTGAGTTTCCCACACCAGACACTAAGCAATCTCCTTGACCACTTCTTTCTCGTACTCCACGACACCAAGCCCTCTATGTTGCTACTGCTTGAGTAACTTCCAAAACCTATTTACTTCTCTCCACCTTCCCCTAACCTAATCTACCTTCATATCTGGCCTGGAAAACAGATATGACAATGGTCACTTCATTCTAGCTTCCTTCCAGTTTCCCACGCAGCAGCCAGAGTGATCTCACTGTTGGAACAATAAACAAAATCTTTAATGTGGGCGCATCTTACTTCCCCTACCTCCTCTCATGCCATTCCACCCTCATTCTGAGCTTCATCCCCACTGGTCTGCTTTCAGTTCTTTAAAATATTATTCTCCTTCTGGTACAGGGCTTTTGCACATACATATTTCTCTAAATGGACAATGCTTTATCTCTTTTAAAACTCTTATCTCCAGATAGAACAGCTGATATGTCAGTTCTCCAGGGAAGCATCCCCCTTCTCCCATCTAGGTCAAGTTTCTTCATGACACATCCATGTAGCAACCTGTTTCTTTTCTTCAAAGCACTTGATTTGGATTTTCATAATATTTGAGTGCATGTGATTTTTTTAAGCTGAAAATGTATCTCCTTCATTTGGTTGTAAACTCCATAGTATTTGCAGAGATAGATGTACAGGATAGATAGATATATGTACAGATAGATGTTCATGTTTGTACAGAGTTTTATACTTAATAGGGCCTAGATTAAAACATTTAGAAATACAATGAGTTTGCAATGAGTTTTGCAGTGTCGAATGACCATTACTGAGGGAAGGTACAATGTCACTGGGCAAGCTGGAATTTCTTTTTCCATTCAGTGTCCAAAGCTCACTCTTATATTTTATTGCTCCATTGAAGGGAGGAAAGTGGTATTGCTTCCTGGAACTCCAGCAAATAGAGACATGTCGTGAATGTTGGCAGTAATGGAGACTTTAGGGAAGGGTGGTTGTGGTGGAAAAGGTCCTATCCTTCTGGCACCTGGTCCTTAGTTGTGATGCTAAATCCCTTCCATCAGAACTTTTCAAACTTTAGCAAGCATAAGAATCAACGAGAGGACTTTTTAAAACTCAGATACCTGTGGCACACTCCCAGAGTTTCTGACTCAGTAGTTTGGGGGTAGGGCCTGAGACTTTGCATTTCTAACAAGTTCCCAGGTGCTGCTGCTGCTGCTGCTATGAAACAACACTTGGGAAACTGCTACTGTAGCTAATTCTATCATGAAACTCAGTCCCAAACTCGTTCCCCATCACGGAAGGCCTCCTGTACCAGCAACGGCTTATTGACTCCAACCATAAAGTTTATATGGTCAAAGAGGTGGACATTGACTGATTTTCATTACGTTACCGGTACTAATGCCTCTGTTGGATATTCCAAATAAGTTAACATGTTATTGGTCGCTGAGTTTCTAAGTGTTTTTAGAAATACAGCATAGTAATTATAGTGTGTGAAAAAAAGGAAGAAACACAGGTGATCTGTTTGGGTACAAACAACAGGTGAGTAATATGTACAGCACTTTTTGGCAGGAGTAGGCTGCCGGCTATGGAAGCTGCAACAACCCAGCTGGGAGAATGAGGGATGTGGGAAGGCCGAGAGGTGAGCTCAGGTCAAAGCAGCCCTTTGTGGGTGAAATAAAATTTAGTCTAGTTGAATCTTAGTTTGGATGTCAAAAGATCTGAAAGTACACGAGGCAGGAGGATGACGGTGTGATTGTGTACACGAAGCACTGGCTGAAGAATGCTTTGAAGAAGGCCCTGGCTCTAGTCTGCTTTGGTTACGTACTCAACATCTCTGGGTTTCAATTCCTTCACCCATAAAAATGGGTTTAGTCTAGATCAAGGGTCAGTGATTGTTTTCCATACAGGGCCAGACAGAAAATATTTTGGGATTTGTGGGCCATACTCTCTCTGATGCAGCAACTGAACTCTGTCACTGTGGTGTGAAAACAGTCAAAGATACCATGTAAATGAATGGGCGTAGCTATGTCCCAACAAAACTTCATTTACAGAAACAGGTGGAGGACAGAACTTGGCCCAGCGTCTTAAACCAATAGTCCTGGCCTTTTTGGCACCAGGGATGGGTTTCCTGGAAGACAATTTTTCCATGGGGGAGGTTGAGGGAGATGGTTTAGGGATGAAACTGTTCCACCTCAGATCATCAGGCGTTAGTTAGATTCTCATAAGGAGCGTGCAGCCTACATCCCTCACATGTGTAGTTCACAATAGTGTTTGCACTCCTGTGAGAATCTAATGCCACAGCTGACCTGACAGGAGGCGGAGCTCAGGTGGTAATGCTCCCTTGCCCGCTTCCCACCTGCTATGCTGCCCAGTTTCTAAGAGGCCAGGAACCAGTACCAGTCCGTGGCCTGGGGGCTAGGGACTCCTGTCTTAGATGAGTAGTGTTTGAATTTAGTTTTTGATTACATATTCCTGCAAGTAACAACAACAAAAATTTAGCATGTGTGCTTCAATGAACATATACTGATTTATAAATATGCATCTGTAAAGATCTAATATATTATGTACAGTATAAAACACACCCCTAAAATAGAAGTTTAAAAAAATATGATAAAATAAAGAAATAGTGAGCCAATATTTTCCCTAAATTCTAATGGATCTTCTTGTATGGAGGCCAGTCATCTTGATAGTCTCAAGGGCGCTTTGATGTTTTAGTGTCCTATTGTGTGTGTGGCAAACCACCCACACTGTACATCTGCCAGGTGATTTTTGGCTGAATCAACTCGAGAGTTAACTCCGGATAATCTGTACTAACTGGGGGAAGAAGAGATGCAGGCAACTAAAAATACAAGAGCCAGCTTAATGTGATTTTGGAGGGAGTCCCAATACTCAATGGCTGGGAGCCCCTCTGGGCTTGGGTACTCACCACAGCCGTGGCTGCTGTGGGCTGGGTAATAGAGAGAGGGTGTTTTGAGTGGCTGTGGATAAGTGAGTGTTTATGTGAAGAAAATTGGGTCATGAACTTTTAGTTGTGAAAGGAGACTTTGAAATCTGTTAGCCCACTTCGTGTTTCAGTTGAAATCTCTGAATATAGAAAAATTTCTATGATAGCTAGTTAGAGGCAAAGCTGGTCTTGCGATTCAAGAATTGAAACATTCTCACCTGAGTCCTCAACAGAAAAAAATATTTTTCTTTGTATTTCAGTTAGTGCTCTTCATTTGAGAACAAATCCCTTTTCAAAGCATTATGAAATTTTACTACATAGTAGAAATTGTTCATTTCCAGGTGTAAGTGAATATGTAAATGATTGTACAGTCCCCAGCACATGAGCATTCCTGGAACTGGGGAAGGAGTATATGTTTTGTGGCTTCTTTTCCAGTCTCTCCACTTTACTGTAAACTTGGAGCATATGGGCACCTGGGGCCTGAAGAAAATACATCACTATATTGGCAGAGTGTCCTAAGAGTACAAACAGTCGTCAGCCTGCTGTGATTGTAGTAGTGTTTGTAATGGAAAAGGAATGGATCCTGAATTCAATATTTCCCATATCATTTTATGCAAATGCGTTTATAAATTCTCCTCTTTGAAGGAGGAAGGAACACGGAGATATTGCAGGTAGGGAAAATTTACTAGCAGTCTTCCAAAGACATCCATCCAGCCAGCGCTGCTTCATGATACTTAGAAAGACGAATTGGGAGATCTATTCTATGGTAAAAGGATTTGAACTCAGAATAATCTGGGTCTCCAGGTGGATCTAGTGCCTGGAGATTCAAAGAGGATTTTAAGTATGTTTAAGTATGATCACTAAGATGGACGCTGAAGGATGCTGCAAGGCAGTTTGTGTGGTTTGAGTAGAAATAGACACAGCAATGTGATGTTTCAGTAGATCTTGGGCTTTGCCAAGGACTGCACAAGTGGGCCCTGGACTGGGAGAGGCCAGGATAGCTGTGTCGCACGAGGTGAGAGAGTGAGCAGGCCTGACTCCCTGGTGAGTAAGTTCAGCTCATGCAGGAAAATCTGGTGTCCTGATTCTGCTGGCATTTCTGCACAAATGCACTCGCCAGTCTCTTCCTTTTTGGATGTGCTTCTGGGCATTACCCTTTCAGAAAGGTTTTAGGATGGAAGTCCCCAAGGGTCTGTTCCCTTCCTCTAAGTTAATATTTCCATGGTAAGAAGTACAAAAATTTTCTGCGTGGGTGGATGCCAGAAGGGTTTGTCTTTTTTCTCTTTGCCTTCCCCACACTCCCTGAAAATGATGACAAACGTCCTCTCTCTGCAGGGTCTTCTGGCACCAACACACTTGCCCGTGCTGTCTGATCCTGCTGTCTTGCTGGTTCTGTGTTTGCAGATGTAGCCAGCTAGACACACTGAATTGCCGATCTAGAGAAGTTTTAAAAGTGCCCGTCTCTCACTCCCTTTCTGTGACTTCTTACAGAGATTTATTTCACTCACTAGTTCTTTCGTGTACCTTGCTGGCTAGTTTTGCTTTGAGTGCAAATTAGAGAGTATTTTCCCCCTCTGGCTTCCATTTTTAATCACTCAGTGAGAGCATATGTCAGAAATAGTCCATTTTAAAACTTCATCAAAGAAGCAGTGATTTTGGATGCGTGTAAAAGAGGGGGAAAAGTACGAATAATCAGAAGATTCTTTCCAATGTGAGAATTTGATTAGATACAGTTTTGTCCTCACTTTCCCTTGGAAAGGCTAAAACTTTGCTGCAATTCTAAGATTATTCACCCCCCCTTTTTTTTTCTTTAATGTCTAGGCTAAATTTTCCTCTTGCTCTCATATTTGAATATGGATTCCTGCTTTAGGAAAATCACAGCTGACGAAATTGTCTCATACGGCATGATAATCTGGTTCTCTGCAGTTTTCCAAATGCAAAAGTTAGCAGATAGACATCATTGAAATGCACCCAGGGGAGCCCACTGCCCATCTTGGAAGAGTGTGGCTTTATGTGCTCAAGGCTGGCAAAAGGCTGGACAGACCTGGACCTTGATGGTAAGTGTCAGAGGTAAACATCCTCCTGTCGCCAAACTGAAGAGCCCCGATAGGGAGGGTTTTCTAGGAAGTGCTCCACACAGAGCTGATAGCATTTTCCAGGACAGAAAGTAAACAGGGGTTTTGTGTTGGTCTTTGAATACAGAACTGGTAAAAGCCCCAAACAGAAAAACAAAAAAATCTCCCAGATGAAGGTTCTAGTAAAAGACATGTTATCTACCTCCATCCAAGAAAGGAAAAACAAAAAACCCAATGAGAGTAAACAGCACCTTCAATGACTCTTGAAATGCTTCACTGCACACCTGAGTTGGTTGATTGAGTTTCCTCAGCAGGTCTGAGGGGCATTGTTTCCATTCTCAGGGGATGACCTAAGACCCTCAAGGTAATTGGGTGAATTGTCCGCTCCTGAATGGAAGCCTTCCTGTCCATGAAGGTTGCCCAAAAGCTAATCACAGGTGATGTATGAGGACGGCATTCCTTCTAAATGCACCTAACTTTTTAAAAGGGTGTTTGTACCTTTGGTTGGAAAAGAATGCCACCTCCTACCCCCACTCCCAGACTATTCTCTAAGGCTCAGAGAAACTCTTCAGCTCTTCAAGTCCTCACCAGGCTGAAGGGGTCTTGGCACCTTTCTGTGCACAAGTGAATTATTGTCATATTTATTCAAGTATGTCAGGTGTAACTTGATGTCTTCCAAAACAGAGATGTAACTTGGACATTTAATTCTTACATTTAATGTCGTGTCGTGGAGGATTGAGGATGTGGTTGAATGACCAGGGTCCTCATTCATCTTTTCTGTCTCAGGATTATCACTGGTCTAATGGGATTCCTTTCTTTTTAGAAGGGATCCACTTCTATTGTAGTAATATAAATCCACGGGCAAGAGATGTGTCATATATCTTACGTTTTTTTCAGCATTCTCACTGTTTCTCCCAGCAGAAGTCTCACATGCCTTTCTGGGTCCATTCAGATACTCCCTCCTCTACAGTCGGTTTGGAAGACCACTGTCATGACCTATGGTCTGTAATTCTTGCCTGCGTTATCATATTTTTCTTAAGCGTCTTCCATCTTCTCTATTAGATGTCAGGATCCTGGAATGCCAGGGCGAATTCTTTTTATCATTTTTGCACTCGTCTCTCCTATCTATACCCCAGATAAGATGATTAGTGCTTAGTTAAAGCTTGTATTTGTAAAACACTTTACCTATTACAAACTGCTTTCTCAGAGATTCTCCCACCTAATAATATGAATTGAATTGAAATTAACTGAAATAACGGAATTCCTCAATCCCATTAAGGGGTGGAGGCCCAAGCAGAGGAGGAGAAAAAGAAATGGGACTAGGGAAGGCAAGATAAATGCAACGAAAACACATATAATAGGGAGGGGCAGAGTGCCACCAATAGCTGTTTCCAGGCCATACTGGCCCCGCTGCATGGGTTGGTACTGCACTCCAGCCTTAAAGGCAGAGATAGCTTCTGCAAGACTGGAGAGATGGACTGTGGAAGAAGAGGTTTTTTTTTTTTTTTGATAAGAAAGATGCCACCAGGAAGAACGCATGTCATGGCTACAATCTTGTGGTTTGTTGCGGTCGTTGTTGTTTTTCTCCTTCTGAGGAGGGTATGAGCAGGAATAGGGTTCAGCTAAGCCCCATGAAAGGCAAGAGATTTTCCTTTCTACCAGGGAGACACAGGAAGGGCACCAGAGCTAAGAAGGACTGGCAGGTCCTAGGTATTCCTGGGGTCCAAAGGAATTGTGACGCTCTGGATGAGAGCGTAAACTAACAGCAGTGACTGGAAAGAACTTTCTTAAATCAAAAAAAGGAAAACCAGATTTCAGTTCAGTAGTGCTTGGTCAGAGAGAGCAAGATGGTTTACTTGTGATTAAGTTTTTATAGATCTCCAAAAATTCACTCTGAATTATACCTTGAGCCCCTAAACTTTAGGAAGTATTTTTCTATTACTTTAATAGCTGTGTTTTCATATTAAATGTTGACACATGTGTTTTAGGTTTCTATCGGAAAAGGATAAGTAGGTCTTTTTCTATTCCTGCTTCTCCCTGTACCTACCGTTGAACAGTTTCACTGTATGGTTGACTTATCACAATCAGACACCAGAATGCCAGGTAGGGTTCTGAGGAAGAAACCGTCAACTTTGATGAGACTGTACTTGCCCAAAATAAACTTGCTTACATCATACAAATGACTTATCTCCTTACATCCAATGCCGCTTTTTGCACATGGTCTATTTTATTCATTTTGGGTCTATAATATTTATTTTTATTTTGGGGGTACATGGGCAGGATGTGCAGGTATGTTACATAGGTAAGAGTGTGCCATGTTGGTTTGCTGCACCTATCAACCCATTGGCTAGATATTAAGCCCAGCATGCATTCGCTATCTTTCCGAAACCTCTCCCTCCCCAAACCCACACCCCATGTGCATTGTTTCCCTCCCTGTGTCCATGTGTTCTCATTGTCCAGCTCCCACCCATAAGTGAGAACATATAGTGTTTGCTTTTCTGTTCCTGTGTTAGTTTGCTATGGATAATGGCATCCAGCTCCATCCATGTCCCTGCAGAGGACATGATCTAATTCCTTTTTATGGCTGCATAGTATTCCAGGGTGTATATGCTAACATTAAAGGGCATAAACTACATCTGTTTAATTTCTCTACTATTCTGTTCCAGAACTTGGCAGGAGGAGGTATTATAGATACTATTTGATGGTGGCCGTAAAGGGGACAGTACTGTCAAGAGGCTAGCAATTTCTCCAAGGCAGCAGGTGTTTTCTAAGCCAGCTAGGCATATACTTTCTCTTTCTCTCGCTCTCTCACACACACACACATGTGCACACACACACACAACCCTCCTCCAATTCTAAGAGTGAGGATCCTTCCTGAAATATGTAACAGCCAGGACAGCTCCAGCCCTGTTGGAGACCACTTTCCCTTTAGTTCCTAAGTTGTAGGGTAGGTCCTGTGGATGGAGTGAGAGGAGGTCTTGGAAGTGGGTGAAGTGGGGTATTTCAGAGTCACCAAGCAGTAGCAGCTGAACAGCTGGGACAGCCAGTGCCCTCTGACTGAATGAATGTCAACCCTGAGAGCATCTGTAGTGATGCCAGTGAAGCTTAACGCCCCACAATTAATGTCCACTGTGTGCCACTGGCTGGGCACAGGGGGTATGAAGATGAAAGAGACCCCATCTCAGCACTTTAGTCAGTGGAGTTGATAATTTCTTTCTTTACATAGCAGATTCTACCTTATCCTTCATTTCTGTCACAGGGGCCTGTTCATCTCCTGTACAACACCCACCATAATGTGTGATTTAAATGTCCGCATTTGTGTGTGGATGTGTGTGAACATTGGCACTTATTTTCAGACTCCCGAGTAGAAAAGAGCTCCCTACATTCTCAATGTGCCTGACACTGTAGGCATGGAATTTTATTGAACAAATGAATCAGCAGTCACAAAGTGATTATCTGATTCAAGAAAACCGCCAAAAAATTATTAGTCATTCAATTCTGTGGAAGACATATCTGTACACACCAGAAGTGTAACATAAAATGTGGGGTTTTGGCTGGGTGTGGTGGCTCATGCCTGTAATCCCGGCACTTTGGAAGGCTGAAGGAGGTGGACTGCTTGAGGCTCAGGAGTTCAAGACCAGTCTGGCCAAATAGTGAAACCTTATCTCTACTAAAACTACAAAATTAGCTGGGCATATTGGGGCATGCTTGTAATCTTAGCTACTTTGGAGGCTGAGACATGAGAATCGCTTGAACCTGAGGGGATGGAGGTTGTAGTGAGCTGAGATCACGCCATTCATTGCACTCCAGCTTGGGTGACAGAGTGAGATCCCATCTCAAAAAAAAAAAAAAAAAAAAAAATGCTGGGTTTAAACCTGTCCTGGGTCACTGGAGGTGTGTTGGTTTCTGGGCCCACCACAGATGACTTTCCTGATAGAGGATCTTAGATAGTGCTTGAGACGAGAGAGAGTGTGTGAGCCTCCTGTCAGTGGTCAGATAAACGACACTATCAAACTGCTAACTAGCTAAAAGTTTAAGCTACTCAAAGGCCCTGAGGATGTCCAGCTGAGTGAATGACCCAAACTTTTGTAAACCCATGGAAGTCACTGGAGGAAATGGCACCTTTAAGGCTCAGCAAAGATTCCCTTCCAAATCACCTTACGTTATGGGGGGATTTTTTGTTATTATTTTCCTCAATTTATTTGACTCATTTCACTTGACATTTTCCCTCCCCTTTATTAACTATGTAGATCCCAAAGATCTTAAAGGAAAACCAGGAAAGGAGTGGGCTAAAAAGACAAAGACAAAAAAAAAAGTGCCATGTGGGCAGTTGTACAGGCTCCACTGTCAGGTTTCTGGAGTCCTGAAGAAAATCGGAAGGATTTTGTTCAGAGGAGACTAGTGAGTATCCTCGCTCCCTCTTTCTGCTCCCCATCACCCCGCTGCCAGCTCCTATCCTATAGCCCCAGATCATTCAACTCCACCCTTCCTTTCCGTTGCCCTGGAGGGGAGGACATGAGTCAGCATTCAGACTTGAAAGTGTGAGCTGCCTCTGAGTCCTCAGAAAGTAATCATTTCAGAAAATCTAGGACACACAACTACAGAGAAAGTCACCCTCCCCACCTCCTTCTGCTCTGTGGCCAGACATCGACTCCCACTGAATGCAGCTTTAGCTGGGGGTGCTGAACTTTAACCTTAAAAAAAAAACCCACATGGTATTGGGGTGGGAGCAGGAGAGCAGCAGCAACAACCACCACCCAAGTGTAATGAGATGAACAGATTTTTCAGAGATCTTCAATGGTTTACTACTCTGAACATCTGGTGTTTGGCAGTGTTCAGCCTGGAATTAGAGAGCACTCACAAAAAGTCATGCACAGATCAGAGTTTCAGTCATGATCTTAGGAGCCAGAATTAATTCTCTACTTTATTTTTCCAAAAGAGGAAACACATTGGAATTCCCATCAGGTATCTTGTTAAGATTTCTAAGCAGACCTATAAACTTATACTTTTTGGAAGGAAACCAATTCCACTGATTTTTTTTTTTTTTTGGTCAATAGTCCATCAGCCTTCTCATCCTGGTCTTTAATTTGCCCTGGAAGAACAAATTTTAGTAAGTGTGTCTTGCCTGCCCAGAGTGACATCTTTGGTCTTGGCTTTTGGAGGAAAGGCAAATAGTCTCACCTACATGGGGCACCTACAGACCTCATGGTGGATCAGGCAGTTTCAAGGTGAAAATCTTATTAGACCTGTGAAGCTGTAACCTCTTGGGGTTAAGAGAAAGCCAAGATCTCAACCGGTCTCATGTGCAGCAATGTGAAAAAAAGTAATTTGGGAAATTATGGTTTTTCAGCTACACGAAGAATTGCTGAATTTGTTATAAAACTGTTTACCTGCTGGGTTTCTACTGTATTGTGAAATCTATTACCCTTGCTTGAAGGGTCTTTTTCCCTCACAAAATTATCCAAGTAGTGTTAGTTTGGAAAGGGAGAGTGAATGTTGAGTGTTGAAAGTCCAGTTGCTGTGTTCTTATTTCCAAGTGTCTTGTTGCCAAAACAGAGAGGAAGTGGTCCCACCACACTTTTATTTAATAAACCAACTTGCACTCGGAGCAAACAGAAAATCAGATCTTGCTCTGGCTTTGACAGCGTCCTGGTACAAACTGGGAAACAAGCAATGGAAGCTCCTCCTTCTGAGGAATTATGGAGACATGCACCTTTGTGCAATATCATTGAAGGAAACTTGGCGTTCATCCACAGCAGGAGAAAGTGGGACCCAAAGGCAAGGGTCACCTGGCCAGGTAGTGGCCCATCAGAAGTAGAATTATCTGCTCCTTGTGCTGGGCTTAGCCTTTTCCACCACGCCATTTCCAGCAGTGCTTTCATTCTTAAGGGTGTGAAGTTAGCCAGGAGAAGATTAATCAGTGAAAGCAGAGGGATTTTGCAGTGTTTATGTACATTTTATAAGACAGGGAGAGTGGGAGAGGAGAGGAAGGAAGGGGTGTGTGTGTGTGTATGTGTGAGTGTGTGTGTGCATGTGTGGGTGCATGCACACATTAGAAGGGTGGAAGTATCCAAAATGATAGGAACATGATCTAAATTGTTCTACATTGTAGAAACAACACTACCTGCTTTGACACAGAGACAACCCACCTTCCTTAGTGTAAACAAGGTTGGCCTGGGAGTCAATGCAATTCAATATGTTTTCTTGGGCATTGCTCTGGGCCTGCAAAGTACTTGTGATTCTGGCTGACTCAAAAGATAAGTAAGACCTGGGCTTTCCCCTTCTGAATTCCACCGCCTTTCAAGGGAAACATAGGCACACCAAGGCTCTGACCTGAGGTGGATACAAGGCTGTGATAGGGTGAAAGCAGCATGGCCTGGGAGGATTGAGGAGCCCATTCGTTCAATCCTGGGCTTTCTCTGCACTTTGGAGCTCCAGGAGATGCAGCAACAGTGACTTGACAGTCTTCTTCAAGGCCTGGCTTTGGAACTGGCTTCTACAAAGTATCTACATTGGGTGTGAAACCAGGTGAAGGACTAGGTAACAGGTGGATCGTTCCTTTTCCCTTTGTCTTTGTGCCTCAGTTTTGGGGGGTTCTTTCTGGCAAGTTGTGCATGGTTAATTCAAGAGATGACTGTGAAAATGACAAGCACTTCAGGGGCATTTCCGGTAACCATCCTCCAAACCAAGCAACATTCAACATATTGGAGAGACATTCGGTCTGGAATATCCTCTTGCAGACATCAATGTTTTACTTCATTGATATCTATACTTTATTTTTCATGTATGTAAATATGATGTGTGTGTATGTGTGTGATTTATTTATTTAGTTTTTGCTCAGTCATCCCCAAAGAATATATACTTGTGAGCGAATTAAAGTCAATCAAATATTTTCCTATAGAATCTGTCCCTTTCTCTTTTTTGTTGAAAATAGTCATGTTCTTGAAATCACTTTGGCTAGCAAGAATCAGTCATGTCTTCCGTCCTTCCCTCACTCTTTCCTTTCTTTTTTCTTCCTTTCCTCTCTTTCTTCCTTCCTCTCCTCCCTTCCTTCCTTGCTTCTCCTTTCCTCCCTCCCTGCTTCCTTCTTCCCTTCCTCCCATCTTTCATTTTTTAAGACATCGGAAAATAAGGCTGAGGGACTCTAGCAGTCTGATTTTTATGAACTGTGTAACTTTTAAAGACTCAGCAAAATTCCCACTCAATGTAAATGCAAAATAAGTTTTAGGTATTAGAAAAGATAATTTTCGTAATTATAAATTCTTAAAATGGGAGCTCTCAATATTGGTAATGTTCACTTAGACTAGGAATGACTGCTCTTCCCTATACTGTAGTCTCTGCAGAAACATTTAAAAAATGCCAAACCCATCAGATGGGCAAACACAAAACAACACAAACCCTAAAACACCTGACAATACCAAGTACCGGAGATGATATGGAGCAATTATAACTCAAATACATTCTGGTGGGAGGCTAAATATGTACAACCCCTTGGAACTGTTTGGCATCTCTCCAAGATGAATCTGTGGCCCAGCAATTTCACTCCTACGTTTATGCCCAAGAGAAACAAATGTATATGTGCATCAAAGACATACAAAAATGTTCCTAGCAGTGCTATTCACAATAGCCCCAAACTGGAAACAACTCAAATGGCCATCAACAGAGGAATGAATAAATAAAATTGCAGTGTATTTATACAATGAACAAACGATGACAAACTACAACATGGCTGAATCTGAATCTCACAAACAGAATGTTGAGTGAAATAAGCCAGACACTGAATAATATATAGATTGATGTACTATTTCTACAAAACTTAAAAATAGGCTAAACTAATACATGATGTTAGAAATTGGGGTAATGATTTCCTTTGCAGGGAGGTAGTGAGTGGGAAAGGCCATGAGAGGTGCTTCCAAAAGGGCTGGTTTTATTTCCTGCGCTGGGTCCTGGCTACATGGGGGTGTTCCTTTTGTGAAAACTCATTAAGTTCTAAACTTACAATCTGTATACGTTTCTGTGTATATGTTACAATTTAGAAAATAGTTTTTATTTTAACTACTGAAATAATTATGGATAATTCTGTTTTCTTATCTGAGAGCATCTGTTTTGACTATTCTCACGTTTTGGGAAAGTTGTTTTTATTTTCCAAGCTAAACTTATGGAAGTTTATATTCTATATTCAAATCTAAATTTGGCTTAGTGTCAAGCAACATCATGGGTACCAGATTTGAAATAATATTACATACATACCCGGTACATATGTATTCCAGATTCACATGTCATATTTTCCTTAACTTTGGAATGGCATAGGGTACTTACAGTTTTGGACAAACTAAGGCAGGGTGACAGGAGGCAGGCTGGTCTTTAGGCAAATGATGGTCATGTGAACAATGAGGACTTTTATCAGAGCACTCTTGCTGTTTTTGGCACAGGCTCAGCAGTTCGTTCTTTAGGTTTCTCAGTCTTCTCTAGGACTGTGTTGAAACCATGGTAGGATTGACCACTCAAGAATGATGGCATTAGCCATTTTTTAAAAAAGCTCCTAATATGGCTAGGCTAGAGAATAAACAACACTGAACATGAAGTTCAATGTTTTACACAAAACAAACACTTTTGGATTGCACGAAAGGTGGATTGCAAACACCACAGCAAAAGGCCAAATAAGAGCATTCTTTTGAAGGGCGTGCAGCCATGGGCATTTGGTGCTACCCAGCCTCGATGTCATTAGAGGCTGACATTGCCCATTTGAGGCGAGTTCCAGTCTGATTTTCTCTTGGAGCCAAAATACTGGGAAGTTCACTCCTTGTGACATGGGAAGGAGTCTGTGAAATTTATAAAGCATATACTTGGTGTGTGTGTGTAAAGGGGAGAGAGTATTATGCTCCACTTTGAGGAACATAAAAGTCCACATGAACATCTACCTGCCACATCAGAGAAGATGTAGGAATTAAATACCTCTTTTAAGAAATAAAATATATAAAATATTTTCTAAAAAAATTTCCTTACACTTAAAATATTAAGTGTAAACTTTTGTCCTCTCTAGACATGACTCTATTTCTAATTCACTAATAAAATTTTTGAATATATGGTCCATATTCTGTTACTGTTCCCTCTCCTCCTCATTCCTCTTTAACTCCTTGAAATCTAATTTTCACCCCCGAGTCTTTACCCAAATTGACCCCTAGAAGTCACCAGTTGCCATTGTAACTCCCGAGGTCTTTTATTTTCAAGCTCATTCTCACTTCGGCAGCTCTCATTGTGTTTTCCACCCCCTTCTTGGAAATTATTAATCCTTTTGTGTTTCTGCCCTTACACTGTTCTTGGTTTCCTGCTAGCCTTCCAAGTCTTCTGAAGCTTTCCATATGTCTCTTGATTCCTTCCTCATGCCCCCTCTTACCCACGGTTCAGTCCTTGGTCCTCCATGCTTCTTGCCGGGCACCACCATGTTTAGAGGTCAGCTCTGTTCTCATGGCTGCAAACACGAGGGCTGATGACTCACAGACTTACAGCTCATGTCCTGTCCTTTGCTCAGGGTTTATTCCCATATCTCTGACTGCCCACTGGTCATTTTCACTTGAAAGTCTTCCCATCACCTCAAACTCAACCAGCAGTGTCTAATTGAGCTCATCATCTCCCCCACAAAACCAGTTCCTTTTCCTACTTCCTTGTTTTTGCCATGGCACCCTTGTCTCACGGTCATTCCCACTCCAAGCTTTGAAGTCATCTCTAATGCTTCTTTTGCATTTACCCTTGGTTGCTCCATAGGCTTTTTCATTGTGCCTGATAATCATTAAACTATACTGATTTTTCCCCCCAAGCCTCTATTACTTCCTTCCACTTTCTAATTTGGGTTCTCATCATCTCAGGGATAGGTCATTTTCAGTCCCTTCCTGGCTAAGCTGCCTGACTCCAGCCTCCTGCCCTCCGATCCAATCTCACACTCTCAATTGGTGCATTTTTCTTAAACACTGCATTTCCCCAGCATTCCCTTCTGTCCAGCTTTTGAGGCCGTCATACTGTTCATTGCTCTCTCTCAGTTTCAGATTTGAAAACGAACAGTTGCTCTTTGAGTGCCAATATGTGTCAGGTGCCATGTTGAAGTCTAGTTGGTAATGACTACAGTTATCTCAGCAATCAGAGGGAATCTTCACACTCCCATCACCCACCATCCCCCAAGTTGGGAAGACAGACCAATATTCAAATAATAGAAAGCATAAGGGAATAGGGAGACATTGGGAAATTATTAAGAAAATGCTGCCTGTGGAATTGAATAGCAGGCCCTAGGAAGCCAAATCCTTACATTTATATAGGGACATGTGCTGATTTTTAAAGCTCTGCCTATCTTAAGGCTCAATAGTGGTAAATTCTCCTAAGAACAGGTAACTCATAACTGAGCTGGTGAAGGAGGCAAAGAAAAATTACCATTTATCACATTTCTGAAGAAGGGGCCAGTTGTTATTCTTCTGCAAATGTTATAGTGCTAAAATGATTGCTGAACTCCTGGGTTTTTAGCAAATTCCTACTGATTCATTGCATTGGCGGACTCTAGTGAATACCGCTGAATCTCTTACTGACCTCCTCTGACTCACCCAATCACTGAAGCTGAAGCTCAAGTTACTTGAAGGTAAATTGTTATAATGTAACAATGCCAATGATCTAGCAAGCTCTGTGCGTGTTTCAGACTGTGCTAGACCAGTCACATCTGCATACACCTTCTTCTGAAAAAGGAAACAGGAAAGAATCTTTCAGTTCAGTTACACCCAGATGTTGGGGAAGAAGATGTTGGAAGAAGATAAAATAACAAAGCAAATTAACTCAAGAGGAAAAAGAGAGGCTGAAAAAATGTCATTTAGTTTTTAAAAATCTATTTTTATTTAGAAAGGGAGTTATTGTGTGACTTTGTTCTTGAAATCACTTTTGTTTTCCTAACCACATCAAGTTGATAAAATCCAGATGAATATTTGGCTGAGTTAACTTTGTCAAGTGATGCCTGTCCAGAAAAAGGTCACCATCTTGGTGCCCAATACATGCCATTGCAAACAGGAGGCAAAAGCAGGAGATTAGAAAGCTAAGAGGTTTTAATTCTGTTGGTCTTTGAAAACCACCACCCTTGGTCCACCTACTTACCTCATAGAAAGCTGCTCTTTTCTTTTTGTTTTTTTTCTCGTTCCATGACATTAAGAAAGCCACTCTTTTCTTGATCTAATGAGCATGTGGCTATCTCTACCAAGAGACAGAACCAAACAAGGCAGTTTTCAGTTTTGCTTCTAAACTTTGCGAAAGGACATAGTGTGTGCTGTACATGAAAACAATGCAAACTGAGGTGGAGGGGTAATTCCTGTATGAATCTGATCATGGAGGTTGATTTATCCCTGGGAGGAATGGTACAAGGCAGAAAACGTGAACTAAACCAGAGGTATATACGTTCAGGTATGCAGTCACATCTCAAAAACTCATGGGATGAGGAAAAGGGGACAGAGCTCTGGCATTAATGCTAACTGTTGCTCTTAGTTCCAGTCAATTACTTCATCACATTTCTTAGGCAGCTCCCAAGTTCACACGCTGGCTTAAACTTTGTCTTGATTTACATGGGTAAAACATTAGACTCCATGAGGTCTTGTCTACCCAATATATTATAAGTCAGGACAGGCTTTCTGTGTTATCTTTGGTTGTGGTAATTGTGGACAGTGACACAATACCAAAAAAAGCAGTGAATAACAAGGAGGTGGTTATGGTTTTGTTTGCCTGAAAGACCAGCAAACTCCCAGGCCTGCACTTTCCCAAGTCTTTTTGGTAGTGATAGACAGTTGTGAAAAATATTTGTTTGATTCAATTGCCGATAAGATTTCTGTCTCTTGCTCTCTATTTTAAGTACTACATTGACTTTATATAGCTCAATAATAATTTTAAAAAATCCCAGAAGAAAACAACTCTTAAGCAGCTCTTCCTGTTTTAAAATGAACATGTGGGATATTGGTTAAGTCAAGAGAATACTTCTGATGGGTTGGAAATGTAGATAGGGACAGCTTCCCTGGGGTTTTCCTTGAGGGCATTTTAAAGGGTATGGATTTTACTCCAAATAGTGGGATATCAATGAAAGATTTTACTTAGGGGAGTGCAACAATCTGAATTATTCAAGAAGACCACACATTCTGCTCTCTAAGAATGGGTTAAGCTTCCGTCCTCCCTCCCTTGGGTCTCCTGGTTCCCCAGCTCTCAGAGCTCCCATGGCTGCTGTGATCAACAAGATCAGCCTGGTCATGAGTCAACAAGAGCCCTCAAGAAAAAGCGGGTGGCCAACTAAGCCAGTACCCCCCAAAAAGCCTCATTAGACAAGAACAGGAAAATATCCAACAGGAAAATATCCGATGTGGAAACAGGAAATATCCAACAGGAAAATATCTGATGTGGAGGCCATGGGTAACCCGGTGAGAATGGTTTCGGTGCCAGTGGCATGTTATGGGTAAAAGTCAGACAAGAGTGAGCTGAAGAGACATGTGGGAAGTGAGGAAGTGGAAGCAGCATGTCTAGACATCTCTCTACAGAAGAGTGGCTATGAAATGAAGTAGAGAGAAGAAGTGGTGATTATGGGGAATGTAGGAGCAAGTGTGGGGGTGATCCAGGAGGCAGGGAGAGACTGATATGCAGAAAAGAGAAGGTAACCCAAGAAATGGGGTTCCTCAAAGTGTAGAAGTAGGAGTTGACTTTTGATAGGAGAAGGGATGCTTCTTTCACTGTAACAAGAGGGTAAGAAGAATGTACATGCTGATCTAGGTGAGATTAGAAGTGTAATGTTGGAAAAATTAGGGAGAGACTAGCTAGAATCCTTTTGTTGCAAGCAACAGAATGTAACTATGATTATTTTAAGGATAAAATAAATGCCTTAAATGAATTCTGGGTGGCTTAAAAATAAAGACTACCAGCCAGTGGTGATACTCCTGATAATCCACAGGGGAAGCTGACTCTTTTGTACATTTCTGAACAGAGAAACAGGTAAGCACAGTTCTTTACTCAAAGATCTAGTACACCTTGCAGAGCAGGTCAGCGGAACAGGATCAGAAACTTCCTGATGCTTCTACTACACAAGGGTAAGAAGCTTTCCAAAAGTGGTTGTCCTATCTTCTCCTCTCTTCCACCTGCTCTCCTCAGTCTTCTTTCTCCTCCCACTGTTCCCCTTCTCAAGCCTCCCAGAATCCAGACTCTAGCTTCCTCCTCTGTAGGAAGTACCGTACCTGTCTTCAAGTACCTTGCTACTCCATTGCCTTCAGCATGTGCCAGACACTAATGGAGGCTTCATCTGGGTTTCACAGCCTGGAGGGGTCAGGGAGGGTGCTGGGTTGGTGGGGTGCCTCATTTCCTGTTTGGCCTTTCAAGCAGGAAACAGAACAGCATGGCTGAGTTTTCGCAGGGACAGTATTCCTATGTAAAGATAGCATTGGTTGTCTGCAGAGGCAGCACAATCTAATGCCATGTGAGGCAAATGCATTTTGACCGTCCTCTGGGCACAACAGCTATCCTGGTATTCCTGTGTTAAGGAGCATTTAACTTGGTCCAGAGCTCTTTTCTTGCTAGAGTTGCTGCCACTGGCTGCAAGCAGAACTTTCTCAGCCATCCAGTATGGCCAATGCCAACTTTCACTGAATTCTTCCTGATCCTCCAGAAGAAATGGCAGCAACCTCAGTTTGTCCTGCTTTCCTCTGTGAAGTTTCAAAGCTAAATAGATATCCAAAGTAAGATGAGGTGATGATTTTATGTAGAATTTCACAGATGATCATGACGGTCCAAAGTCCGCTTTTTAGCTTTGTAGGTGAAAACACTTCACTTTATCAGTTCTCTGGAAGTTTTTAGGTTCTTGAGGACTCATACACAGTTGTCAAATTTCAAGGAATTTTTTTATTGTTGTTAAAATAAAACACACTTTCAACTTATTAATTTAAGAGGTAATTCTTAAAAGTAATTACTTAGAAGTAAGATTAGGTGTGTTGGAGGGACTGCACACTTTCTCTACTGTAGAAAAGTCTGCAGGGAAAGCCATATATTTGCTTCCTGTTTCTTGGCCTGAGAGTAGTTGGGATGCGCTATAAAGTGCATCTCCCAACCTCCTCACAATACTTTCTCCTTCCCTTTCCCCCAGTTCATTAGCTTCTTGGATTAGTTGTTCACAGCCAGTGACTTTTCTTACCTTCACTTAACTCCTTTGAGCAGGAACAATACTGCATTCATCTTTGTATTGCTACATCTTCTTCCCAGAGGCCAGGACGGGTTTTGCATATGGTAGGTGTTCCAGACTTGTTTGTTGCTGTGTTACCACCAGAACATTGCTTGGAAAAATACTTCTTACCTTGACCTTAAAGAGGCTGGATGATGAATGCAGCAAGTGTGGAATTACAGTAAAAAATTTTAAGTATGATTCCTGATCTTACCACTTACTAGCTATGTGACCTGGGGTTAAATCACTCAGCACCTCTTAAGCCTCAGTTTCTTCATCTACCCATGAACAATCCTTTTCCAACAAGATTGTCATGAAGATAAAGTGAGATCAGGATGTCTCAGTGTTTTAAAGCCCATATAAAACTAAGAGTTTAGTAATGATCAGAGTCAGAACAAAGGGAATAGCATGACCTTAGTGACTATTGTTAACACCCACCACCTTGATCTACTTGTCTTTTCATTTCTGTATCCTTAGCACCCAGCACAGTGCTTTTCACAGTATGTTCTCAATAGATTTTTTTTTTCTAGTGAATTCCCATGTTATTAAAGTCAATTTTCATCTTGCTTAGGTGCTGGCTGAGGAAGTAGAACTTAAATTGTTCCAAAACATTTCATGTGACTGTGGATGAGGATGGTGGATACAGAAATGGAATGTGTTCCCCTCTTTCGGGGGCCTCAGGAGGCAAGAGTGGTTCTAGAAGCCTCTGAAGCTCTGGGTTTCTATAGCCTACATCTGCCAAGCTCAGCCTGGGTATCTCCTAGGGCATATAGTCCTAATGAGATCTCTTGGTCATGACTCTGTTACTGGGCCACTGATGAGAAGCTCAGGAGTGATCGTTGGAAAGATGCTCTGGGAAGCACATTGAGAAGAGTCAGTTGCTTTTGGAAAAGAGACAAAGAAAGTGAACTATGCCAGTATCGGCCATAGGCCAGAGTGGGGAGAATGGAGTCAGGTAGGGAGGAGATGATGATTGGAACACACTGTGGGCATCCTGGGCCATTGCAGTGACCGCTGATGTGGGTGTACAGAATCTTCTGGTGTGCTCTTTCAGCTGTATCAACCAAGGAACAATCCGCCCACCTTATGATGTGCTCATAAAGAACTCTTTTCACTAAAAGCATTCTTTTGAAAATTAGAACGGTAATTTAAGCAACTTGTTTTGGTTTTGACCGCCTCATTAAAGAATTACCTAATGTCAAATGGATTTGTAACATTTACAAAATGAGTAAGGTTTTGATTTTATTATAATACTGCTTTCTACTCTTCCACATCCCTCTGAAAGAAATGGTTAATCGGGAACATATACTTTTCCTTTGTTCTACTGCAATTTGTAGCAAAACTTATGAGGTGGTTTTCTATGGAGATAGGTTTTTTTCTTCTCTTCCTCCACCTACTGCAGAAAGTCATTGCAGGGAAACCTAAGGCCTAAGACTCAATTTGTTTGTAGGCTCTGTGCAGATCTATCAGGGAAAGCTGTCAGGCCTAGATGTGAAAAGTCCTCTTCAACCCTGGGTCTTAGGACTGTTGGGAGCCTAGAGAGGCTGCTGGTATCTGCTACACTTTGGTGGGATTGTCCTCCCTCAGCCAGCTTCCTCTTCAGCCGTTACCCACAATGTGGCCTTAGTCTTCCTGGTGTTTCACTTGCTCCATGGATACGCTGGACTTCCTCCTTCTGTTAAGCCTTTCTCAAAACAAAACGAGACCTCTGTGGGAGGAGGTAGGACAGCTTGAGCCTGGGTTGACAGTAGAACCTGGAACACTGGGAGAGAACACAAACAAGGACATTGCAGCACAGAGAAAAACTTGGCAGAGGCAGTGCAGAGCCAATGGCTTGGCTTGGAACCGGAACAAGGAATCCAATTATAGTACACTCTGTATAGAGAGTTTAAAAAGTGCTTTTGTTTTGCTTTAATCCCATAGAAGTAAATGAGAGAATATGAACCAGACTGAGAGTGAGCCTTTCGTTCAAGATTTTCCTTTAGATGGTGTCAAGATGGAAAACATCTTTTTGAGCTTGAAGAATGCTCTAATTTGTAGAACAGCCAATTAAAACTTCTTACAACCTGATTGACCTGTTGTGGTATTCTAAGAGCTAAGCAAAGAATTTACTCCCTACAGGACTGAAGCACCCTTATCCTATATATACGGTGTGTTCTGTGTGCTAGCCACCCTGGCGGGGGGCACAATGTTCTAATGACCTTAAAATCCCTCACTGTAGCTCCTCTACTATAAGAGATGAGAGTGCAAAGGTATATAACAGAGTAACAGACAAAAAGCCTGTAACCCACAGCTTGAGGCTTGTATTTTGTCATTTTAGACCTATATAATTGATGCAGAAGCAGATATATCAATGTCACATGTAAGTATATATTTATGTGCAAATATATAAGTATCATATATAACATGCAAGTTTTCATTCTGTAATGAGAACAAGTATCAAAGGAGCCCAATTCTTTCACATATAAGGGTTTAAATCAGAACACGTAAAACGTTTGATATTACATATAGATTTGACATCAGTCATGAAGAATCTGCCTTTCTCTCAAATTGTAATGACTGACCAGCATAACCCCTACCCTATGATCTTTTCTTGGGACTTAACAATTAAGTGAGTAATGATCTTGAAAGGTTAAGTAGATGATATGATTGTGAAAACCTATTAAATTCAATTACTTTTTTTTCCGTGGCCATGAAACACAATCTCTAAAAGCTGAGGTTGTGCAACTCCCTGGAAGCCTCCTGGCTCGGCTCAGTGTTGCATCTAATGAAAACAAACCAAAAATAAAACACAAGTGATCCATGAGGCTGGCTCTTTGAGCCTCATTGCCTGTAATTGTAAACATGTGAACATCAAGATTTTCAGGAAAAGTTCTGCCCTGCAAGACATGCAGAAAGTCAAGAGTAACGCAGCCCAACCCTTGTTTTTGACTGATGACTCTTCAGGCTACTTGCTATGAGTATTCCAACTCGGGAGACAGAGGTATTCCTTTCTGTGTGGAGAAGTTCCTGTCTGGCCTGGGGTAGCAAATAGCTGTTGAATTCAGCTGTTACATAGATCTCCTTGGCCGACCAAGACCCTCAGGTAGAGATTTCACCTGGCATTCCAGGTCTCCATCCTGGGCTTGCTCTTGCTGAGGTGAGATGCTGACCCATGTTGGCGCGGTTGTCACCTGGGCATGGGTGTTGTTCTCGATGCCAGTTACACCTGATACTAAGGAAAGGGTGAGTTATGCCATCATCACCAGTATTGCTTCAAAGTAGGAGGTGCTCTAGTTGTCTGGTTACCTGTGTTGTCACAAGTTTAATAATCTGTATAGGGTGGAGCTCACACTGGTGAGTTTCCTTCAGAATAACACTGAATTCTCTTTGTCCTCTCCATAATGGTAATAATAAAATTAATGTTTCCTTTGCTAAAGGCATTAACTTTTAGGCTTAAGTTTATAACACATGTTTAAGCAATTACTGTGCTTATAGATCCAGCTTCCTCCAATCATAAGAACAATGGTTTGCAATAAAAAATATCCCTTTCATTTGTAGAACACGTTAAGTTTTATGAAGCACTTTTACACCAACTATCCCCTGTCTCCCTCAGGCAAACCTATGAGCTAGACATGGAAGGCATTCTTCTTTCCTCCTCCCGCCTTTTAAGAGAGGAAGGCTTTTGAGGTCGTGAAGATTGAGAATCAAAGGTCATCTGACTAATAAGTGGACTTACAATCTGTCTTCTAGTTTAATGACTGGGTCTCTTTCTCTGTCTCTGTTTCTTTCTTTGCCAATACTTTGAACCTTTGGTTGAAGAATTATTTGATGATATTTCAAGGGCAAAAATGACTTGATATTACCTTAGGAAAACAAACACTACTTAAATAACCTTCCTGTAGTATTGCCACATCTCCAGGTCTTTTGATTGATCTCAGTTACAAGGAACGAGATAATGGTCTACCATTTGAGAATTCTGAGAAGCAGACTGATGTTGCTTTACTGGTCATTCCAAATATTCAGGAACCTGAATCCTCTTAGTGAGTAGATTACATGCCTTTTAGTGTGGTTTTCTACTTCAGGGATATATAGAGATTAGACTCACTGAATCTCAGACCTGTAAGGGAAATGTAGAGATGATTCCTCCCACTGCTTAAGCATTACACTCATGAGAAAATCGAGGTCCAAAATACTAAGTCATTTACTCAAGGCCACAAGTTTGTCCAGCAAGAGATAAGCATTATCTTTTAAAACTGTTTCTATCTAAATCATGAAAGCTACCTTTCCTCCAATGCAGAATGTAATTTGAAATTTTAAGCTATGTCTGTCATATTCTGCCAGATGGGAATTACGTAGTGTGTCGTGGATGGAGCTTTTTGTATATTTTACCTGGAAATGACAAATCCACTCCACAAGTTATTATTATTATTATTATTTGAACATGTCATTGTGTGTGAGTTGTGCTTTAGATCAATGTCAGTCAATTCCCGTTGAGTGAAATGCTGGGCAAAGAGCAGGAGCCTAGGGCCAGGAGTCTCAGGCGTCACTGCACTGGCGAGAGGCTGGGTGTGGCCAAAGGCATATACAGTAAATGGGACACGGCCTGGTCCGAGGGGCCGGGACTCTGTGCAGGCCTGTTTGCTCTTTAGACTTGTGTTTGTCTAAATTGTTGATCATAAACACCAAAGCAGAGACTGTTTCCTGACTAAGAAATCCCTTTGACATTCTGGCAATGACTCACAGAATCACTTAGCGCTCACAGAGTAGCCAGTGTCACCTTCTGGCATTCTTGGTCTTCTCACGTAGAGCACGTAAAAAGAGAGAAGTCAAGTTTATCCTGTGTCAGCCTGCACTCCTGCACTTTCTTCTGCGCCCTAAGCAGGACTCCAGGCAGCGTCTTGCTACCGCAGAGCCCCTCCCCTGCAGAACCTTCCCATCTCCCTGTTGTCCTCTCCTCTGCGGCTCTAAACTCCCCATCGAATGGTCTGATTCACAATTTTCTTCTCTACTGGATCCATTTTTTGTTCTCTTTTTGCTATACTATCATTTTCCTTAGGGTGGGATCCCAACTGACACCTCTCTTACACCCTAGCAGAATACACAGCACATATTAAGTGCTTAAAAACACTTAGAGTTGATTAGTTGCTGAGGTAATGGGAAAAGACAAATTTTCTAAGCATCTTCCCTCCCTCCCTGCCCCTCTTTTTTTCTTTCCTGTTTCCTTTCCCTCCTTTCACAAATGTCCACTGCAATAGGAGACAGGCAGTGTGCTTGGCTGGGGAGAGAGCAGCGAAGAAAGAAGATGCATCACCGTGGAATAATGACTTCACCAGAAATTCAGAGCAGGGCAAGATCTTGTTGGGGAAAGGGGGAATGAAGACATTTTGTCTCATAATTAGAGATGAGTACTAGTTAGTTGGAAAAAACCTGGCTTCCTGCTTTATTTGGGGAAGTGGAGGTGAGGAGAAAGGAGCACTGGAGTTGAGGACTGTTCAGGCTCTCGCGTGAGCATTTGAGAAGCTATGGGCAAGTTACTTAACACCCCGGAGCCTCGGGTGCTTCATCTCTAAAACAAGCGTGGTTGTGAGGATTACGTTAGTTATATGAAAATGCTTTTTTAGGTTAAGCAAATATTTTATTTTAGTTAATGTTAAGTAAATACTTTAAAAAAAATAATATTATGCCTGATATTACGTTTGTGCTGTGTGAAAGTGCTTTTAAACATCTATTATACAAATGTGAGGAATTTTATTTTATGGTGCAAGTCACATTTTTTTCCCTCACTGCAAAACTTGACCTGAATAGTTGCTCCCTTTCTTTTAAGCGTGTGATCACAGGTAATAGACCGGTTCCTTGTGGGCAGAATTAAGAACTGTGCGTGTTAGACGCAGTGCACCCCAAAGTACTTTTATTTCCTACACTGAAGCAGCAGTTTGCTAAGTGACACAAGTCATGCCTGAATGAGCTAATAAAGTTTCCAGTTGAAGTCACACTTGGAAATTTTTCATAATCAGATTATAGTCCCATGATAATTTTTAAAAATGCAAAAATATTCTGGGTTGACACAATTTAAGGTAAAAAAAATCTACATTTCTGAAATAGAGACCACCCCAATTCCTTTCCCTTTTCCGGGCACACACGCACAAAAAATTAATCCACATAAACCAAAAGGTGAATTCCTTCCAGATCTGGAATGTCTCCCTTACTTGTTACATTTCACCATTCGCCACAGTTTAGGGGACCCTGGCTGTGGCAAGGGGGCTGGGCCACAGCATCCTAGGCAGGGTGCTTCAAAGTCACTCACCTTAGAATGGAGCTAGAATTGGCAACTGCTCATGCCAGTTTCTCCATTGATTAAATGGGAGGACCCGTGATGACCTGATTAATAATCTCTTCCTCTGGAATAATAATGAAAGATCTCTAAAGCTCTCCTCATGAAACATGAGGCCAACCCAGCAGGACCTGACTGTGAAACCAGTACCCATGGAAGACATCCACTATAGAGTGCAGGTCGCTTTCACTGGGAGCCACTCCTGGTGCCCTGTGTTGTAAGCCCACTTCCCATTCCATAAGAAGAGTGATCCTTCCCCAGCTGCAGCAGCACTGCCAGGCAGACCTCATGCACTGGCCTCTGAACTTTAGACCTTGCTTTCTCCATAACTGCAGACGACCAGCTCCCTTTAGGGAAAGCCTGTTCCTGCCTCCTTCCAGACAGCTGGAATTACCATTTGCCATTCACAGCCTTGCTGGTTTCAAAGGTGGTTTATGTAAGGTAATTAAATCAAATCCAAAGGAGTCATTTTTTGGTTTTCAAAAGTCACGAATGGCAGAGCATAGCTTTCCAGAGACCTCTTGAGTAACAAGGGCACATTTGTCACACCCAGCCAGTTTCCTGGTTGAAATGGAGACAATTATTGGGTGTTCATATTATAGTCAGCAATAGAGTAATATATAGACTACTGATAATATCACTCAACCTTCCCTGTTTGTGAGTAGTGCCTGGTCTGCCATGTATAGCAAACTGCACTTGCATGGAGGAGAACAGGTGGTAGGAAAACATTTTCCCGATGCATTGGTCCTGGACAGTAAGCAATGCAGGTGGTGTTGATAGCATCGGGTTTAGAAGCCTCTCTAGCACTGATCTTCCCTTCTCAAAAATGGGGAGGCAAGAGAAGATGATCTCCAAGTCCCTCCTACTGTAAATCAGATTCTCTAAATTAGTGACAATCTTTTGGATTAAGTGGAAATGAACTGTATTTCGATCTTTTGTGAACAACTTGCCAAATGACCTATCTGGGCAAATGACTTCCTCATCTGGGCATTGGGCTTGTGTGTCGACTTCCTGCCCTCTGGTGTACATTCTTCTCCCTTTACCGGAGACTCTAGACTGTCAGAATGCCTGGGGAGGGACTGGAAGCGTCCATGGGGCAACAATAGGTGTCTGTTGTCGCTGAGGTGCAAAAGGATGTTTCAGAGCAGGGTTAGCTGGATTTGTCAGTAGACCAGATGAGAGGGAATTTCCAGGACCCAGCAATTGGAGCAATTTTTCCTCCTCTGCACAGGTGCCGGGCATCACCTTTTCCTCCAATCTAGTCTGAACTAAATCCGAACTTCCCTTCACTCTCAAAGGGTTTCTCATGTCTGTGAAATTGCTGCTTCTGGGTGCAGGTTTCCTATGCCTCCTACAGGTAACAGTCAACTGACGGATTAAATCCAAGGGTCTCCTGCTGACATGACTGCAGGGGCCAGGCAGCGTGTAGTCATTTGAGCGTGAAACCCTTGGATTCTCGGATCCTTTTGATTTTCAACAAAGAAAAATGGGGCATGCCTATAAGGCACATATGTTAACTGCTGGGGCCAGAAGGACTCTGTCTTTAGCATTTCTCCAGTTTGCACCTTTTAAATAAGAAGTGAAAAGGTGGCTGCCTGTTGGCTGAATATGGCCTGTTGATATGTTTTATTTTGTCTACTTCTAGTTTATAACACTCATATGTAAAAACTAAGAACGTAACTTTGATTTAATTGCCAACCCATGCAAATTCAAGATCTTAAATAAAAATCCAGATTTCCAGTTTTTCATGAAAATTTCTGGCCACACTGGGATCACCACTAGCTGAAGCTCAGAGGTCACTGTTCCCATGCAGTGGGTCAGGCACTCGCCAGGGTGACAGACCCCACCTGGTCCATTTTACCATTTACTTTTTCTGCCTGGCCACAGTGGTCATTTCAGGGTGAGACCCTTGGATTCCGTTGATCAGCTGACTGTCACCTGTAGGAGGCACAGGAAACCTGCCTCCAGAAGCAGCAATTTCACAGACATGAGAAACCCTTCGAGAGGAAAGGGACGTCCGAAGCATTCCAGAGGCAGGTTCCATCTCAGGCCTTGGGCATCACACACTCGGGTATTGGGCCAGGGCAGTGGGACAGGCAGGCACCTGAAATTGAGCCCAGCAGCACAAAGGGGTGGTACCCCAGGGAGGAGAACCTGCTTTCCTTCTCTCTTGCCTTGGGTCAGCCCTGCAATTGCATCAAACGAAGTCCAGGCCTCAGCATGACCTGTTAATACCAGCAGGGAAGTCTAGTTGGTACATTCATCAACAAGGTAATATTTAACCTTCTATTTTTAGCTCTATTCATTTTTGAGAAATTACCCTTGGTCTCCTTAGCTATTAGAACCCAAGAGTGAAGGATCATACCCAAGGCTTTTTAGATTTTCATAGTCCTTATCTTTCACAACAGGGATCTTGGCTCTGCCAATATTTTCATGCCCTAATAACTGTAATCAAAGCTTGGGCTGGTCATATGGTAATAAATAGTTGCCCATCTGGGACAAGGCCCTATAAAACACAGAACAGGAAACCCCACATCATATGGAAAGTTGTGCTTTTAGTTTCATAACTCAACTTTTGCTTAACAAAGATAGCTATTATTGAAACTGAGCATTCACAGCATAAACAATGTACTGAAATATTTGTGAAAACCATACCTTCATACAAAATATTTTCCTACAGATCATCTTTTTGGGGTATCACTCTGATCTGTTGAGGCAGGCACAAGTGTTGTTATTATAACCAATTTACGAAAAAGAAAATTGGGGTTCAGGAAAATTTAAGTGACTTTGCTCATGTTTCACAATTAGGTAAACAGAATCATCACAGGCTCCTAAGCTTTCTGATTCTCCATCCATGCATCTTTCCAGCCTCCCTCTGCTGCCCGTGTGTCATGGTGTGTGTGTGCGTACACAAACCGACACAGATGGATGCCAGTGCAGAGAGGCAGAGTTGTTGTTTTAATCTAGGAAAAACTTTCAAAGTCTTCTGGTTCGGAAAATGGCATATGATTGCTTATAAAATATGTATGATTACTTAAGTAAAAATTAAAAAGAAGCACTCCATGAAAACTTAGGAAAAAGATTCTACATTGAGGGGATTATGGGATAAATGACTTTATAAGCTTATTTTTCTTTATGGATTCAGGGCCTCTAATCAAATAGTGTTTTGATGAATTGTTTATAAGAAAATGTCTATAATGTTTGAGGCTGTGCAGGGAATATTTTCCTTAATTGTTAAATGTGTAATGACTATTTTCTATGTATAAAATATGCTAAAGAAAATTCACAAGTTCACAGCTCTATTATTCAACTACTGGTAGCAAATGTGCATCTATTTCCATAAGGCTTCATATTTCACCGAAAAAACACCATCCTCATTTGTTGTTGTTGTTACTTTAGCCACACAAACACAGAAACACAGAACAAATGGAATGTACTAGACAGATGAGCGAGATGAATTGCTTGGATAATGACTGCCACTAGGAGTGATATGTTCATGCTGCCTCCTCCTTTCTCAAACTGAGATCACGACTCTGCCTCTTTAACTTCCAAATCTACTCAACGGAGTTTGGAAGCCTTTTCTGCTTTGTGTTTTTGCTTTGTTTTTTTGTTTTTGACCAACTAGTAATGTATTAGAAACATGCTGAAAGACATAACATTTTAATCAAACTTGACTGTTCTATAGAATTCTTTATACAGTTTTAAATATTTTGAATCTTCAAAATGAAGACTTCTGTAAAACTTTGTGTGGGGATGGAAACTGTTGTGTATCTCCGAGGAAAATATTATTCTTGTTTATAAAGAAGAGGTGCTCCCTTAGTAGAAAAAATGAATTTGAAATGCCTAATGCCTTTGTTTCAAATACTCATTTTGTGAGGACAGATTTTAAAAAAATTTAAGTGTCATTTTTATGACGTCTAGTGACCTTGTTTTAATAAAGATTTTAAAGAATAAAATGCAATTTTAGAAAAACTATAAACATCTCAACACTGAAACTTGTTACTTTCAGGAAAGTGTGTTATGTATCTGCTGGCTAAACGTTTAGTCTTTTAACACAAGACCAGGGTTGGCTTGATCTGTGTAGGAAGTGACCTTCATTTACTACCCCTCCTTACTTAATTCTGGCTTCGATTTTACCTTCAGTGCCATGTGGTCACAGTTGGAAGTAAGCTACAGAATGTTAATACTTGTTTCCTCGTCACCAGGAACCAACAGGCTTTATATGATCATATGATCATTTCTTCAAATTAAGTCTACAAAGACAACTTTGTCAAAATGTCCAGATTTCTTGATCTGCTCCTTTGCACCTCCTCATAAGAATCTTACTGATGCCGGTTTTAGCATTAATCTTTCCATGGGTTTTTTGGTACACTTGAAAAATTCCTGATTCTGTGCCTTTAATCATGTTATTTCCCCATTGGAAGGGTCCATTCTAGTTTTATTTTCCTGGTGGAATCCTTTCCCTGCCTTTAAGCTCTACCTGAAATCTCACTTTCTTCAGCAAATTTCCTCAGAATAGGTGTTTCCTCTGGACTCCAATACAGTTTATGTCTAAATCATTATTTTGGCATTCAGCATTTATTCATTTATTTACCAATTTTTAGGACACAAAGGTAAAGAAGGAGATCTTTCAAGAACTTGTAATTTAATAGAGTGATGGCTTATACTTTTATTAATTTAATTCATTAAAAAAAGAAGCTCATTGCCTATTAACATTGTTAACATCTTTGAAATGAAAAAATATTTCAAAACCAAAATGTGAATGAGAAGAGTGGCATTCTTTTTTTATTTTTTGCAAATGAAAATAATTTAAGAATTATGGCTTAATAAGAGAAAGCTGGACTCCTGGTCTGCTTCCGCATTCAATGCAATATCACAGATCATGTCACCTCTAGAAAAGTCCACTGCACACTCATGAGAAATGCAAATTATAAGCAAATAACATAACTATATATTATTAAGTATTATTATAAAATATTTTTTCCCTGTTGGACTCCCTGGGAGTGTCTCAGCATCCCCCAGAGGTCTCCGAGCCACACTTTGAGAACTGCCAGTTTATTCTTTACAAGGCTATTCACCTCTTTTGAGGGATATTTCTTATTTTCTTTCTCTCATTAAATTCCAGGCTTCATGAGGGCAGAGATTGTGACAGGTGCTCAGTAAAATGAATAGCTGCTGTTGATGTTGATGATGGCGTTTGCGTGTTCACATTTAAAACAGTATATATACACACACGCATATACATCCCTGTGTATATCTATCCATCTATCTATATCAATCATGAGCATTTTAGGGATGAAAAGTTCAAGTACTCGAACTATTGTTAAGTGATGAGCTGACTGTTAATAATTTGCAAAAAGGTAGTAACAGAGGTAATGTTAGTCATAAAGCTAATTACTCTTTCTACAAAAGAAATTAGTCAGAAAGGAAATCCTTGTTCATTGACAGGAAGGAAAACTAACAGTTTCACTTTTGCAAATATTAAATTCCTAGGCCCTTTGGTACCACTTCATCATGATCCTTCCCTGCCTGGTGACAGATGGCAGGGGTGGTCAGATTTGCACATGAATAAAACACACCTGGAAAACCCAGCCTTGAAATCTGCCATAGGAAGTTCATATTCTTTAGCAATTTCTCAGGAGAATTACATCAGGAAGAGCTTAGCAGGTTCTTTCAGGAATCAGTATTCATATACCATCCTCAAGGCTCAGAGAAAAGTGAAATGTGCCCTGGCCACATATGCCTTGCTCTGAACATGCTATATGCTTAGGCATGTCAAAGCAGGGCTGGGTCTCACATTATCTTTCTCCAATGTAAGCCTTGGCTAGACTTGATTTGCTTCAACTTATATACATTCAAGATGGAAGGTAGCTCAAAGAGAACTTTAAAATCTTTTGGCACTTAAAACTAAGAATGTACATATCAGTCTTTCTGGAGATGATGTGTTTCATTTCTATTTTGTAGATGGAAAGAACAGGTTAGTACAGATTGAAATGATCAGATACATTGGATGAAACACCATAAACTTACATATTGATAAAGCTGGAAGGAATTTAGGAGATTGTTTTGTGTGTCCAGCACCCCATTTTATAGTGAGGATGATGAGACCAGAGAGATTAAGCAACTTGCCTGGGGACTGTAAGCTTTCTGTTCGAGTTTCTGAGCTGAAGGTCTTTTGTGTCCCGTACTGTGCATCAGACCAGTGAGTGGCTGAATTGAGGCTTTCTGACAATCCAGGCTTCATCTTCCGCAAGGGCTGCACTGTATTGAGAGCACATGTCTAATATGAGGCATTGAGGAAGTGGTCTCTGCTGCCAGGTGCATGACAAGAGGGGCTTTTGCGTTGCTTTTAACAGGGCCACCACCATGCTTCTGAGTGAGGCTTTGAGCAATATGTCCAAGAGATCAGGACAGCAGGCAAGTGGTTCTCAGTGCTGGTTGCCCATTCCAACCTGCTGGGTTTGGTTTGCAAAATTCCAAGACTTTGGCCCTACCTGGATCAGTGAAGTTAGAATAGGGGTGGGGGATGCTGTGAGCATCACACTTGGTAATTCTCACGCATACCAGAGCATGGTCTGGCCATGCTCTGCTCTCAGACACTTACTCTCTTCTTCCTCCAACCAAATTAAGCTGCTTTCTTAGCCCTATAGGAGAGGCAGCACCCATCACAGGACTTGCTTCAGATTTTCAGGAAGACCTTGCTGAATTAGTTGGGCAGAGAGTGCATTGCCCCTTGAGGCAAGTGACCACGCACCTCTGGCTTCATGAAGAGCAAGTAATTTTATGACACATGGCTTCCTGCTTGTCTGCATGCTGCCCACCACACCACACGCCTGGCCTTCCATGAGCAGAAGTTTCACTACTGAAATCAGTGGGTGACCTTTCTCATTTTTCATATAGCCGGAAGAAGAGACAATTTGCTATCGAGTAGGTTTGCAAACAAGTTGAGTATTTCTGCAAGACAGGGAGAACCTAGTAATGGAGGCCTGAATGGGAAGCATTCCTGGGTGCCAGCCCAGAGGCCTTTGCCTTTTCACCGTTGGCTGCAAGAAAAGGAGGTTATTTTGTGAATATTTTCAATATCTTTGTAACTCACCAAAGAAGTCTACCCACAAAACGTCAAAACACTCTGTGTGCCCAGGCAACAGTTATTTGCTCTCCACATTTATGCCAGAGGTGTTGGCATCATGGAAAGTAAGTAGGAGATTTCAAACTGTAGGGCCCAGAGTGCTGGCCTATCACAGTGACATGCAGCCGTTTTCTCTTTTGAGAACAGCCCAGCACTTCATTGAATGGGAGCTGAATGAAATCCTCATCTGGGGAAACCTAGTGGGATAAAAGTGTGGGAAGGCAAGCACAAGGTAAAGAAAAACTTGGAACAGAAGGGGTAACAGTGCAGGAGGAGCCGAACGGTCTCCAGCGAGCCAGCTCTGGGTTCCTTTCCCCCATCGGCTCCTCCTGGGTGTCTCCTCCTAGCCTAGGTAGATGCATAGATAATTCTCTCACGATACAGAGGAAGCTTCATACCCTTGGCAACCAAGGAAGGTGCTCTGCTCCAAACTGCCCAAGGCTGATCTTGCATTCGAATGATCTTGTGAGGAAGCAGAAGGCTTAGGTACCTCTCTCCCAGCCACCATTCCCTTTACGAAATTGAGTCTTGTGGTTCTGATGGGAATATCATGTAATTAAATATTGATTTAATAAATTCCATTGCAGGAAGTAGTAATTTTACCAGTAAACACTATCATTTAATTATATATTCATACATGTAAAATAGTAAAAAAAAGTAAGTCTATCAAATATTTAAAGATATATTTGTAAATTCTGATATTTTGATGTGTTATTAATTTTTTTTCAGATAAACAGGAGATACCATAAAAATTTAGAAAATTTAGTGAAACAAATAAACTGATAAAAGTCTACTCATTCTCTTTCCCCTTCTCTGTAAATTAGAAGATCTCTATTATCTTATTTCAGTAAAACACCATCTCAGTTCCACTTTTGAAGCAAAGTTTTAGAACTTCTGGTATAATGGATAAACTACTAGACCCTAATTAAAACCATTCTCTGTCTCAAGTTGATATTCTGGTCAGTGTTCTGTTCTTAACGATCCTGGTTGCTTTTGACAAAGTCTCAGCCCTGCTCCTGCCTGAAAAACGTTGCCCGCACTGCTGGTCCCACAAACTTAGCAGTGAGATTCAAGCTAAGTTGTCAGTTGCCTGGGAGGGACAGGAGAGATTTAATTAGAAGGAGAATTGTCCAGCAAATATTGTTCAGTGATGACGGAACAGAAACCAGCAGGCAGAAAGGCAAACTATGACGCTCAACGTGAGCCACTGAAGTACCTGAAGAGATATCCTGAATTTCAGGCTTGAAGAGGAAGAAAAAGGCTTGGGACAACCCCATCAGTGAAGAAAACAAAACTCAGTGGGGAGAGAGGAGAGAGCAAGAGCAGAGAAGGAAGTTCCTAGTCTTGGGTCAGTTTTAATGAATTCCCCTAGACAAACCTAAGGACAAAAGAAGGAAGACCCAAGCTAGCAGAGGAAAGGAGAACCTTGCTGGGTGTGAAGGGCAGCAGGACATGGCAGAGGACCACTGAGAGCAAGACATGTGAGCAGATGCCACTGAGAGGTAAATGAAACAGATCCCCATATCGAAATAACATGACAGATCAATTCATTAGAAGGCTCTCCCAGGATAAGGCCTGAAATTAGAACGAAATACAACATCAGACCAAAGACATGGATGCTGTGGTGGAAACAGGTTGACCAGTGTTGCCCAAAACCGACCTGGGTTTCAGCCCCAACTTCAGCATTTTATATCTGGGAGAGGACAAATTGCTTAAAACCACTCAGCTTCCTCATCTGCAAAATGCTGATAATAATCACTTCTCACAGGTTTCTTTTTTTTTTTTTTGAGACGGAGTCTTGCTCTGTCATCAGGCTGGAGTGCAATGGCACAATCTCAGCTCACTGCAACCTCTGCCTCCCGGGTTCAAGCAATTCTCCTGCCTCAGCCTCCCAAGTAACTGGGATTACAGGCGCCCACGACCACGCCCAGCTAAGTTTTGTATTTTTAGTGGAGACGGGGTTTCACCATGTTGGCCAGAGTGGTCTTGATCTCTTGACTTCGTGATCTGCCCACCTCAGCCTCCCAAAGTGCTGGATTACAGGAGTGAGCCACCGTGCCCAGCCTCTCACAGGTTTCTTATGGAGTTTGAGATCACATATGCAAAGAACCTATCGAGATTCCTATCACAGAGTTAGTATTGAATAAAGGGTAGTTATTAGCATCTTCTTTTGAATGAAACGGTGGCTGTGGAGGCTCCTTTATGTCTGAACATCTCCGTAGGGAAGGAAGCAGGATAGTTGAAGGTAGAGCTATCTGGGTCTGGGAGAGAAGAGTCTGAGGAGAACGTTAAGATAAACTGCTTACGTATTCCATGTGGGTGTTGAGGGGCTGGCTGGCTAGGTGCAGAATGCAGCCTGCTTGGACTTCACGGGCCACCAGCAGGGACACTGCATTAGCACACAGCCTGCCCATTAACCTCTTGGACAATGAAAAGTGGGGTGTGGGATGAGGCCTCCAAAGGCTGGCTGTGAAAAGCCAGCAGTGAAGAAGCAGGTGCAGTGGACATAGGTCTGATCCGCATCCCCATGGGCAGCTGAGAACTCACAAGAGCTAGAAGCAAAACATCCAATACGGACAAGAATGGAGAGGACAGTGAGAGGAAGACTGCAGGAGGAAGTTGCAGTCCAGGTGGGGGTGGAACAGAAAATAAAGCTAGAAATAAGCATCTGGCGAAGGGTGAGGTCAGCAACTTTTGATCTTTCACTTGTTAAAAGGCGATTATTGTCTAAGAGAGTGAAGGTTGAAGACAGAATTTGACAGAAACACTCCCTGATGACTGTCTCCATACAGGTCCAGGAGGAATAAGAGCCCATGCCTCCATGGGCTGGGCTTCTGCCCTTCAATGAGTGGTGGGCACAGGGGCAGTGAGCCCCAGGGCAGCCGATCTGGGTCTGAGTTTACCATCTGCCTCTTACTAGCTCTCCTGGCTACCCAATGAAAGAATTGAACCAGAATATCATCTCTAAACATTGAAAAAGACACCCCTATATGAGCAATCCCAGAATCTCCTGTGCTCTCCCTTCCCCAATTTGGGCACATGGTCCTTTTCAATAACCCCCACCCCTAACTGGATCATCACTAAGGCCCTTTCCAAAGCTGATGGTTGGTTGTTCCATGAAGTGAAAGGGACATTTATTCCCAGGAGAGAAAAAATAAGAAAGGTGGAAAGAGAAACCGAGTGGCTCAGCTCTGATTCTGATGTGGGTGCTGCTCTGGAAGAAATGATCCAATAGCAAAAGCTGAAGGCAGGGTGGGAACAGGCAAGCTCTGAGATCGTCCCGCTCCTGAGCTGAAGGACTGTGACTTAGGCAGCCTGGAGCAGGACAGGCCACCCTATGCAGATGGGTGATTTCCCAAAGGAGACTTGCTGGGGATGCACCATGTTGTTTTCAGCTTGGAAGAAGTAAGAACTTGAAAGCTGTGCCTCCAGGTTGTTTCCTGAGTATCTGAATGGGCAGCCCTGGACAATCTGCCACCAGACTCTCAGTCCTTAAATTGGTGGCGCTTCTTACCTTAGCTACTTCCTATTTTAACTTTCTTGAATCTCCCTGCTAATTTTCCTCTTCGTCCTACTATGCATATGCAGCTCGATAATTTCTTGTGGAATACATGCTAAAATATAAAGAGGCGATGCTGGCTAGTGGTTAACAAACAAAACCAGATTCTAGAGCCACACTGCCAAATGCATACACTGGAGCCAGATAAGCCTGCTAGCTGTGTGTCTTTTATAGGTTACTTGACCTCTCTGTGCTTCATTTCCTCATGTAAAGTGTGGTTAATAATCCTCCCAGTCTCACAGAATCGTGAGAAGTAAATGAGTTAGTAAGTATGGAGTGCTTAGCTGACTGCTGGCATTGAGCAAGCACTTCATAATGCATTAGATCTTATTATTTTCCAATTTGTTACATTTTCCCCCAACTGTCCTTTCTCATTATTCTTGAGTTCACACAATAAAGCAACTGTAGAGTCAGCAGCAACAAACCTGAGGCGTTCCCACCTCCTTCTTTCTTCTACTTCTGCCCCAATTTGAAAAGGACTGTTGGTCATTATGTCTTAATCACTTCCGTAATTTCGTCATCTGTAACTAACCGATGTGCTTTTTCAGAGAAAGGAGTGCCATGCATACAAAAAAAATTAGTTAGAAACAATGAATAAGGCCTATGATTTAGCAGCACAATGAGGTGACTATAGTCAATAATATTTCATCGCACATTTCAAAATAACTAAGAGTATAATTTGATTGTTTATAACACAAAGGATAAATGCTTGAGGGGATGGATACCCCATTCTCCATGATGTGATTATTACACATTGCATGCCTGTATCAAAACATCTCATGTACCCCGTAAATATAGACATCTACTATGTAGCCATAAAAATTAGAAACGAAAATTGAATGAAAAGAAAAAGGAGTGCCAGTGAACAGAATTTGGGAGAATACTGGGAGTGGGAAGGTCTCTCCTCTCCCAGGTCTGTCTTCCTCTGGCCCTATCCTCTTTCTTCTGTAGAGGTTCAGGTTTAAATTTGAAAGCTCATTTTCAGATTGAGTTTTTGAATTAATCCATTAAAATCTGAAAGGGAAGGAAAGTGGTGAGTTTTTCATCCTTCTAAGCAGATGAAAACATAGCAAAGAAATCATAGCAAAGAAAACCATTTTGCAGAATTCAATACCTTTATCTGTAAGATCTCAATGGCTGATGCTGAATGAAATGAGCATTTCTGTATTCCTATGGCTTTGTTCGCAATGGAGTATCCTGGATTGGAAAAGAGGTGGAAAGTAAAGCAGCATATATTATCTTTTATTGAAATTGTATTTTTTACCGTATCTGCTGATGAGAAAGTAATGGAGAGGGGGAGAGCATCACAACATTTAAAATTCAAGCTCATGAGCTAAAAATGTTTTCACCCAGGATTTTGTGGGTTTTTTTTTTTCAATTTTGTAACATCAAGGGGTTTTCTTTTTACCTATCAAATAGCAAATATTTCCTGTCTGGGTCCTTTCAACTTTGCAACTGCACTTTACCTTATGTTGTCAGACCCAAAAGTCCCTTAACCAAGGGAAAGTCAACCTAACCACACCCTAGAACAGGAAAAATAAAAGGCGTATTATTGTGTGAGCCACTTTCTTTTAGACAACGTGTCGGTTGTGATCAATTATTTCATTTATTCATCATGAGCTGGAGACAGTCATGGACCTTGTTTACAGGAAGTTCTTTAGAAACGGACTGTCCTAGCTTAACTGAACTTAAGCAAATCGTGTCATTCAGAACCCCACCTGTATTATTTTCTTTCATTTTTACCTGAGCAGGTAAAGGGGAATAGGGTGGGGACCCTCTGAAAACAACACGCTTTTCTCAGGAATTTCTGCTAGTCCAAAAACAGGTGGCAGCAATGGCATAAACATGCCTTTGGATTGCAGGCAATTTCTTGCAGCTCCTGCACACTGCAACCACCTCCAGTGTAGTGTTGACTCTGTGTTTACCTGTCAGGCTTCTCATTAGCTCTTGAGCCCCTTGAAACCTAGGTCCAGGTCTTATTCACGTTTTATACCCAGTGTCTAGCGTGTTTTGCAGCTTACTAAATTATCATAGTATATATATATTTTTTTGAGACGGAGTCTTGCTCTGACACAATAGTATTACTTTTTTATATCCCATCCCATTCTGCCAGAGAACTTAGGAGATTCATATACATCCTCGTTGGATTAACAAATGTTTCTGAATCACATGTAATTTGATACCGACAAGGCAAAATCAGTCCAGGCACACCTTGATGACATGGCAGAGATGACTCACCTCCCAGCTGGGGGCGGGAGCGGGTGGGGAGAGAGAGTTTGTGGAGTCATAGAATGATGGAGGCCTCTCTGGTGGGAGGGTTTCCCGAGATTCCCTGTTATCCCCCTTTGTGTAATTCCCCCTCTGACTTTACATGAACCCAGACAGTTGTCTGGCACCGTCTGCATCTGTTACACAACCAAGATGTGTTTTCTTGCAAGCTTTTCATTTCCCTTAGCAAACAGGTTTTGGCTTCCACACCTTAAAAAAAAAAAAAAATAGAAGAAGCCTTATGAAAGGGCTATATGCATATATATGGTAAAAATATTATTCCTAAGGACTGGCACGGGGAGCCCCACCATGAGGATGAGAAAACAGGAGCCTGGAAGTGGTCATCCTGTCTTAGGTCAGCCAGGGTCCCAGCCCCTGAGAGAGACTTGGATCTGCCACATCTGCTTTATCCGCTTGGCCCACTGTGCCTCATTGTTCTTTGGAGAACTGTTTCCTATTGAACTGAAGATGTGGGATCCCTAGTCAGAAGGAACAATTCACTGTGAATCAATGTATCCATCACTTCGGCCCATGGGGAGAGTGCTGGGTGGGATGCCACAGCTCCATGGTAGAGCCTCAGCCGTCTTCTGCAACAAAGGATGAATTTCAGAGTGACCACAGGAAAACAATACTGCTTTTGTTGTGGAAAATGTCCTCTAATGCTTCTTCTGGTTGTGGTTGCTGCTAAGGCTGTTTGTTCATGCAAGTGTTTATAGCATGCCTTTGCACTTTGTCAGGGGAAACCGGCCTTCCATCCCGCCATCTTGCAACACGACTTCTGACTGTATTTCGTTGATCCTAATAATAGACACTGTGGCAACCACCTGTACTTAAGGTCATTGTCTCACGGGTTTCACTCTAATGCTCTACTTCCTGGTGTCATAGTCACAGCTCTGAATGGGCACACCCCTTCCTAACTACATGAAAATATGTCATTAAAAAAAAGAAACAAAAAACAACTGGCTTCTCCATGAAAACCTCATGACTGCACTGCATGAAGTATAATGTTGACAAACCTGTTGTTGGTCCTCCCTAAGCGTGAGTTTGGTAGATGTCCACTACCTTAATCACCAGGCAATCTGAAGGAAAGTATTTTCTGTTATTGTTAAGCTTATGCATGAAACGTGGAGTGAGTTTATGCTTACATCACGCCAACCGGATTCAGTCACAGGGACTGTAATTCAGACAATCCAGTCCTACAGGTAATCGGGACATGTTTCTTTCAGGCACGATACCTATTTATACATCTGATACCTGGCTTGTAACACACGCTATATTCTTGAATAATAGAAATGAAGATGAGGAAAGCCCCAAGCAGTACAGCACCGAGAACACTCGGGAACACATGGGTTTGGTCACTACATTCCCTTCTCTTTTATTAGCTTCACCAACCAAGTTGCTTAATCTCTTTTAGAGTAATTGGTTTCCTAGACTGGGGCTGATAATAGCACATTACCTACCTCGAGACAGCCTGCTTGACTGATGATATTTTAAGATTCCTTAAGGTCTCATTCTTTCCTGCAGTTATTTTTTTTTAACTAATTCATATGAAGGGATCTTTCACTGACACTGAGCTTAAGTACAGTTGAATATAATCGGCCTCCATGTTTATTACCCCCACCTCCCTGCCAGTCCTGCTCCTGTTCAGGAATAAGTCAGGTGGCATTGAGTGGTAATATATCATCAATAAAGCATCATCAGGTGAGCTCTCATGTCAAGATTGTTGGGTTCAAAATTTTATCCACTGACCTAAGTCAGATGCGCATAAGCAATTCAGAATGATCTTACCATGGTCCAGATGTGCAGGTTCGTGGGAGTAGCAGGCATCCTTCTTTGTGCTGGGTTCCAACATATAGGAGCAGAAATCTTCAAACTGTATTTTCCTTCCTCTCATGCCTGCTTATGGTTAAATAATTGTCTGATTGTAAATTGTTTGCCGCCCAGCTGGGCAAGTGGTTTTAAGAGAGTTGAGAGATGAAACTTTGAAAACAAATACAACCAAAAAGAAATGACTGTTGGGGATATATTTTAATGATCATCTGCAAATAGTTACCACATAGAACGTGTCGTTAATAAACTGAATTACCCAACAGTCTTCCTTGCTGGATTTGCTCTGTTTCCTGCATGTGCGTCTGTTTTTATCACAGCTTGGCATCATTTTTAAAACATCTGGGTCCTGATAAAGGGGATTTGAGTACAAAAGAGTTCTACATAAGGTAAAACAACTTTCTCTCCTTTTTAACGTTCCCTTCCCCATCTTCCTAGCACCCCAGACTGTGGAAGGAGAGGCTTAAACCCAGAGCCCACATTCCATGCTTCCTACCCCCACCCCATGCTATGAAAATGAGGTTTCATGGAGAAAGTGCTTAGCTGTGTCCTTTCTGTACTGAAGTTATGTTTGTGTCTCACCTCCTTTAGCTTTGAATTTTTCCAAACTTTCGTCACAATCCAGTTCACACACACACACACACACACACACACACAGTATAATATATTTAACAAATACTTACAGTATGTCCCAGGCACTGTTTTAAGTGCCTTAAAGATATTAACCCACTAAATCCTTATAGCCCTTTGTGGTAGAACCTATTATTCCCACTTTGTAGATGAGGATACTGAGCAGCAAAGGTTTAAGTACATTCACCAAAGTAAGGTGCTATTATGAACCCAGATACAGATTGTACTCTGGTCTATTCTATTCTTCGATTCCATTCCATTTTGTGACTCTGTTCTATTTCTTTACACAAATGTTGATCTAGATACACTAAGTTTCTTCAATGTCATGAAAAACAGAAACATATCACTTTATCTTTGCCATTGCTACAGTCTGATAGCACAGAATAAATTGAATCACTGATTTGGCCTTTGTCAATTCTGTTATTATTTATTTTTGTGGATATTTAACACAGTGACTGTGGTAAAGACTGTGTGACTTGAACTTTGGGTAATATATTAGTGTCATTTGTTAAGTGAATGTCTTTTGCAGGCTTCAGGGTCAGATCGCACTCTTGTGGATGAGGGTAATGGTTATCATGAGTTGTGGGGGGGACCTGACCTTAATATTGGGGCAGAGGATAAAGCCTTAGAAAAAAAGGTCCTTGTTTGGGATAGAGCTGTGAGTTCTTCCTTTATCAGAGCTGAAGATGTGTTCGATCTGGACTCTGTGGCTCAAAGAAGCTAGGGGTGAGTTCTGTGGTACAGAGGAGCTTTCTCTGGCTTACATGATGGTCATTTTCAAATGAAACAAGAAATCAGACAGTTAGAGACCAGGGGATGGATCTGGGTTTTGGATCAGCTAAATAGGCCTGGGCCTCCATGCTTGGGGTGAAATCCTTTCTTTTGAGATTCTAGTAGTGATATATCCCTGCAATAGAAACCACAGGATATTCTTTAACGTAGACCTTAATGAGTGTCTTAGGTTGGCAAAGGGCTGTGCTCTACCCCAAAGGAAACCATTCAGGAACCTGGGTTTCTTCCTGGAGATGGTTCCATTGCCATGGTTGATTCCATTGCCATGGTTCTCAAAACGTGTGGTTCTTCAGAGCCAAAGCTATTTAGTAACAAAGCTAAGATATTATTTGTTGGTTTTCACCTCCATTGTCCCATGAGTATATAGTAGAGTTTACGGAGCCTAAGTTTTAGGTGATATAGTAACAGACTGAATGCATTAAGTGGATTATGAGAATCTTGCTGTATTTTATTAAGCCAGACTTTAAAGAGATTTGCAAAAAACCTGAACCAATGCCCCCTCCTCACTGTTTATCTTCTAGAAATATAGTTATTTAATATTAACATATGAAATATTAAAATATTAATTAAAATGGTATTAACATGTAATGGTTTTAAAATTATTTTAGTGATTTAATAAGTATATATTTTTAAATTCTCAGTTTTAATTTCTAATATAGTAAATTTCACTAGAAATGACTCATATAAACAAAAAAAATGACATTATTTATAGTATTCAGTAGTGGAAAGAAGCCTTGGGACCAAGAAGTTTTGAAACTGCTGTTGGGGCACTGTTGTCTGAATAGTCCAATTTGGTTAACTACCATGACTGGATGAAGACGGAAGGAAGAAAGAAGAGAAGAGTTGTTCTTTTCTATTTGTGCCTTTCTATGTGGCTTCTTGAGCTTCCTGACATCATGGTGGCTAGGTAGCAAAAAAAAAAAAAAAAAAAAAAAAACAGAATGCCCAGAGTGAGCATTCCAAGTGGACAAGGCCCAGATTGCGAGCACTTACCAAACCTCTGCTACTCACATGACCAATTCCAGAGTCAATGTGGGAGGGAAATACACAAAGGCATGCATCCTGGGAGGAGTGATTCATTGGGTGCCACCAAAATAATAATCTACCTCAGGTGGATTTAGATAGAAAATTAGACTTTAATTTTTGTAAAAAAGAGGCTAGAGTATTCTGAGCTATATGGATCATAAATCTTATATAATATCACATAGTCCATCTTTTCTTTATGAAAAGTTGGACACATATTGAATAGAAGAATTTTTCCCTGAAATGCCTATTTACTCGTATAAAATAGTATTAAAATAATGGCAGTGAAATTATTTAATCAATCAACTTTATGGCAAAGCATAAAATGACTTGAAATTGATACCTTCTAAGTTCTCCCTGATTAGACAGGAGCAGGGACTCCATCTCATAATTTTTTCCAACATTTAGGGTTACAGTAAGATGGCAATAGAATTTGAAGACACATCTAAGATAAGTTCATCTTCTGAAATAAAAACTTGCAAAAATCAATACCTAAAGGATGCTATCAGCTCGGTGGATTGGAATTTGTAAATGTGTTGCTGATGTTTACGGTGCATTGGCTGCATCCTGTCTTGGAAACTAGAACATTTATGAAATATACTTCAGGCAACTGGCCTATTTGTTCTATAAAATAAGATGGAAAATATAAATGATTACAAAGATGCAGGTTGCAATCTATTGAATAGTATGATGGCAGCAAGGATGTTTTGAAGGACTGACTGTAAGGGAAATGAAGGCTAAAAAACTGTTACTGAATGACACACTGTGTGTATCAGTGATTTCTTCCTTTCTATTGTTGAATAGTATTCTATGGTTTGGATAAAATATGATTTGTCTATCCACTTACAAGTTTAATGAGCTTGGGTTGTTTCCAACTTTTTGGTGATTATAATTAAGCTGCTATGAACATTTGCCTTTGTATAGACAGATTTTTGTTTTGGTGGGGGCAAATGCATATGAGTGGGGCTCTGGGGTTGCATGGTGAGTATTTGTTTAACTTTGCAACAAGCTGACAAACTGTTTTCCAAAGTGGTTGCACTGTTTTCCATTCCTACTAGCAATGTGTGGGAGTTCCAGTTGCTCCGCATCTTTACTAGTACTCAATTTTGTCTATTAAACATTTTTAGCCATTCTAATCATGTTAGTTATTGTGGTTTTAACTGGTATTGCCCTAATGACAATTGATTTTGAGCATTTTTGTGTATGCTGATTTCCTATCTCTGTATTTTCTTTGGTGAATTATCTGTTCAAATATCTGCCCATTTTTAGTGTTGGGTTTTTTTGTTTTTCTATCATTGAGTTTAGAGAATACTTTATAAATTCTGGATTCATGTTCTTTATCAGATATGTGTTGCAAGTATTTTCTTCTAGTCTGTGGCTTGTCTTTTCATTTTTAAACTGTATTTCACATTTTTGATAGAGTATAATTTGTAATTTTTCTTTTATGAAACTTGCTTTTTGTATCCTAAGAAATTTTGTCTGCCAAGGTCAGAAAAATTTTCTATTTTTTTCTAGAGGTTTTATAGTTTTAGATGCCAGGTGTGGGTTGGGTTTTTTGTTTTGTTTTGCATATGGAAGTTTCATCACCATTTGTTGAAAAGATTAAGCTTTATTCAATTGCCTGGGAACTTTTGTTGAAATTGGGACCTTTATAGATTTATTTATGGACTCCCTCCTGTTCCATTAATCTACATGTCTTCTTGCCAGTGTCATACTGTCTTGATTATAGAATAGTAAAGATTTATAGTAAATCTTGAAATCAGGTTGTCTGAGTCCTCCAACTTATTTTTTTTCAAGATTGTTTTGACTATGTAGGTTTTTTCTTCAGTTGTAGATTGGTTAAGTTATTCTCTCTGATCCTCAAGTTTCTCACCTTTAACAAGTGGATAATAATAGTACCCACACCACAGAGTTATTGGAAAGGTTTAAACTTTGTAAACCGTTTAGTAAGGTACCTGTCACATGTTAATATTTCAAGAACCGTTAGCTATTATTTATCATTCTGCAGTTTGCATGACAGCTCTTCTACTATCTGAAATCTTGTACAGTAATATCCCCTTATCCAAACTTTCACTTTGCATGCTTTCAGTTTCCCAAGGTAGAGTACAATGAGAGCCGAGAGAAAGAGACAGTATATCCATACAAAATATATAATAAAATATATATTTTATTATAGTGTATGTTGTAATTGCTCTGTTTTATTATTAGTCATTATTATTCATCTCTTATTGTGCCTAATTTATAAATTAAACTTTATCATATGTATGTATACATGGGAAAGAACATAGTACATTACATATAAAAATCAGTACTATCCTCAGTTTCAGGCAACCACTGGAGTTACTGGAACATATTCCCTCACAAATAATGAGGAACTATACCTTGCTTTATTCTACAACATGCACACACAACTACTGGAATAGTTGTGTGTGTGTGTGTGTGTGTGTGTGTGTGTGCGCGCCTGCATAGGTTCAGCTATTGTCCAAAGTATTTTGGAATAATGATTTGTTTAGTCGAGGAATTGAAATATAAATTTGAAAGGACTATCCTAACATGAAAGTATTTCTTGCATTCTCACTTTACTAAGAGAATAATACTGTAAAACAATGAAGATTAATAAAAGATGCTATTGACTTTCTGAGTAGAGGAAGAAACAGCATACAGAACAGGAGAAAGATTGTTTAGAGTCAGATCCCAATACATTTGTGTCTTGACTTGCAGCTTCTTAGCTATAAAACCTTAAATGCACTCTGTTGTAGTCACTTTTTTTTTTCTTTCTGAGATGGGATCTCATTGTGTCACCCAGGCAGGAATACAATGGCACAATTATGGTTCACAACAGCCTTGAACTTCTGGGCTCAAGCCATCCTTCTGTCTCAGCCTCCTGGGTAGCTAGGACTACAGATGCAAACCACCATGCCCTGCTACTTTTTAAAATTTTTATTTTCTTATTTTAAAATTAGATCTTGCTCTGTTGGCCAGACTGGGCAATTTTCTCATCTACATAATGTCTTGCAGTAGTTGCAGTGAAGATAAGTAAGCTAGTAGGTGTGAAAGTGCTTTATAAAGTATAAAATGCTAAACTCATGGCTCCCAAACGTGTACTGGGGTGCTACAATGAAGTCACAGGGATGTAGTGGGATATTTTAAATTTTCTTAGGAAGCACAATAACATCTGTTGGACCTTGCATGTTGTTTGGCCATAACTACTTAATAAATGAAAATGTTAGGCCTATATTTTGGTTTAGGGCCCTGTAAAAAAAAATTACTGTGTTGTTAAGCATATTGTGAATGAGAAAGCTTGGGAAGTACCATGGTAAACACCCATTTCATAAAAACTGTATAATATCTGTGTCTGGATATATGTAAGTTATTTATTATTTTTTGGGTGGTTTTGTTACTTCATAATCTTTGATGTGCATTTTATTTATGTAAAGGGTCTTAGAAGCCATCTCAGGAAACTTTATTTCCAGAAGAAGTATTGGAACAAGTTTGTAACACCATCAGACATATACATGACTTGATGGACGGCTGCTTCTGTCCTCCGAACTCTCCTCCACAAACACACAGAGAGATCCTCTAAGTGCTCTCCATGTGTTAGCTCACTTAGTTTCCACCACATTCTCTAGAGAGGCCATTTCAACACTGTGTTCGAGATGAAGAAACAGTCTGAAAAGGTTTTGGGACCCCAGAACCTTGTATACCCACGTACCCTCCATGTGGTCTGCTAAAAAAAACTCAAGAATGGCAACACAGAGAATCCTAAAGTATGGATGTAAGCCTGTGTATTTCTTAACTTACCAACATATTTTTAAAGTCTCATTGTGATCCTTTTTTAATTATTTCAGGGAAAATGTCTGGTGAGGTTGAATGGAGCTTGCCTGTAACTATTCTTGAATTCGTAATAGCATGATCCTGTGTTCCTACATCCAATACTTGGCTCTACCAAAATCTGTGTGCTGAAGAACCAAAAGTATTTATATTAAAAAAAAAAAAAAAACCAGTTTTTGTAAGTGTAAAATGTGACACAGATTTTTTTAAATATATAAAAAATAAAAAAGAAGGATAAGATGCCCATATAAAACATTCAGTCTCCTTTTTTCAAAGAAAAGTAATGAATTCATGATGTGGTAAGTTGCCTTCGTTTCCATAAGACATATGGTTTCATAAACACAATTGGTGAAGCAAAGATGCTTGTTCAAAGGTTTCAGCCATGCAGCTTTTCAATGCCGTAATGACTGGCTGATAATGAGAGACAGAATTTGCCAGGACTCGAATCCTCCTGATTTTTGTGATATCAGCAAAGGAAGTCAATGCGGGGGATGACGTGGAATGGCCCCTACTGTGCCTCAGTGCCTGTCATTCTCCCTCGCTAGGTGCTCTGTCTCCAGCCGTACCTAACCACCTGCAGTTATTCATATCAACCTTCCCTCTTAGGTCTCTCTGCTTTTGTTGTTCCTTTTGTTCAGAGTCAGTGCTGTCCAACTTTCTATGATGATAGAAATGTTCTATATTTGGATGGTCAGATACAATAAACACTAGCCACATGTGGTTATTGAGCACTTGGAATGTGGCTAGTGCAAATGAGAAACTAAAATTTGCATCTTATTTGCTTTTAATTAATTTAAATATGCACAGTGGCTAGTAGCTATGGTACAGGACAGCATAGCTCAGATGTTTTTCATTTCCTTGCCTTTCTCCCCAACTTCTAGATCCTTACTGCCAGCTTACCTCCTACTCATTCTTCAAGACTTAAGAGTCAGTCTTTTGGGAAGCTTTCCCTAATCTTACTGCACCTTCTCCCCCTAAAGCTGCATGCGGCATTCTCTGGCCCCATCTTTGCGATCGCAGTAATATTTTTCCTTGATTCCAGCAGCACTGTGATAAAGGTTTTATCCACCAGACTGAAAATTCCATGAGGTTTTTGGACTGTATCTTTGAATCCCCAGGTATCCAATGTACTGCACTGTAGCTATCAGTACCTCCTTGTGGAATGAATATGATTGGAGTTGGTAGGACTTGCAGTTGTAAGATGCTATGACTCACTAGGAGGGAGATTGTGGAATGTCGCACTGATACCATCAGTGAATTAAATAAATTAATTGACTTCACCTGAAGGGGGACTGCTGACCCACTCAGAGAGTTGAGTATCATTGGATGGCACCCTTTAAAGTGGTCATAATGGAGACTACAATTTCTCTTAATATTGTCGAGGTGCTTAACATAGCTCTCTGCATTACTGTGTCCCGTTCTCTGCTCACTGTTGTCAGTTGTGGTCTAATTTTTTAAAAATAAGTTTTATAAATGTTACTTATAAAAGCAAATGATCCTGGAAGTGGCAAACCAATACTTCCGGTTGGGAGAAGCTGAAGAAACTACCTGAAGTTACTGCCTTCGGAAGTTTCCTTGGGTATTCCAAGCTCCTTGCTGCCTTTCCTTCTCTCCGGAAGTGAGAATTGAACAGCTGGACATTGTTCTTAGGCAAGGCCAAAAACATTAAAAAACGTAGTTTTGATGCGATTTTACACCATTTCCTATGGCCGTCCAGACCTGTTTTTTTCCACTTGATCATGACACTGTAAGCCATTTTCTTTCTTTGTTTTCTTTTTGTCTCCCTGAAAATATTTAGAGATCCTAAGTCTTTGACCTTTTTATCCTAAAAACTTATGTCTAGTCATTTAGGACCAAAACGGATTTCTAAACCCAGTGCAAAGATAGTGACAATGTGCATTTTAAACAGTAAAACAAAAATAATTTTCCAAAGCAAAATAATGATAATAAATAATAAAAAAACCTCATGCCTTCTTTATCAAGTTGGGCACCTCATTCATTTCACTTCATGTGGGGGAGCAGGGGAGAGGAAATTTTCATGCCTTAGAAGTTTAATATGTGGTTCATTAGTATGTGGGGCACAAATTCAAACAGCATGCCACAATACTTAGCATTTGGTAAGATGTTCTTATGCTAAACTAATAGGTCTGGACTCCCGACACTCAATTAAAATCATGTATATTTAGTTTATAATTACCAAGTTTTAAGTTGCCGTTTTTTTTTCCCTAAAAAATATGATATCCAGACGTGAAAGTCTTTCAAATGGTTTTGTTTAGTAACAAAGAGTTTTTACTTAAAAATGTTAACATTCAGATTAGTCACACAGCAAGTGGATGACAAAAGATAAAACAGCAATCTTGTTCAAGGGACAAACAGTTTCAAGTTAGCCAGGCTGAGCAAGACACACTTGAATGGAGTTGACAATTGATTCCGAACTTCCAAGTGGCGTTCCGGGGACATAAAACTGACACTGTCACTGGCACTCTGAGTCACTCAGGCACACAGGAGAAAAACTGGCTCAGTGGCATGTCCCATGTGACTCAGCCTGGTGGTAGATTTTAGTCAATGAGGAGGAGATTCTTCAGTTGGAAATGTCAGCAATGGAAAAGTCTGCTTCTAGTGATATCAATTAAACAATTAATTTCACTGATTTTTCACTATGTATTTTTCTAACTCACACAAGTCTGATCTACTCCTTTAACTTTTAAAACCTCTTCGTATTGAGTAGACCAATTCATTCATTCATTTATTCATTCAGCAAACAATAACTGGTCACTGTCAGCTTGGCACTATTTCAGGTACTAGGATAAACCGATAATTAAAATTAAGTCCCTGCCTTCATGGAGCTTACATTTCAGTGGGGCAGATGACAATAAACAAATAAACAATAAACACTCGTAGCATGTCTAGTGTTGATAACTGCTAAGAAGAAAAATAAAGTGAGTTAAAAGGACAGAAAGAAATTGGGGGTGATGTCTTAGTCCATTTACTGTTACTCTAAGGGAATACCCAAGGTTGGGTAAAATATAAAGAAAAAAGATTTATTTGGCTCATGATTCTGCAGGCTGTACAAGAAGCATGGCACCAGCATCTTTTTCTGGTGAGGGCTTCAGGCTGCTTCCACTCATGGTGGAAGGTGAAGGAGAGCCAGCATGTTCAGAGATCACATGGTGAGAGTAGAAGCAAGAGAGAGGGGAGGGAGGTGCCAGGCTGCTCTTAATATCAGTTCTCAAGGGAACTTACAGAGTGAAAACTCACTACAGTGAGGACGGCACCAGGCCATTCATGAGGGATCCACCCTTGTGACTCAAAAGCTTCAATGTAGGCCCAACACTGGGGATCAAATTTTATGAGGCTTGGGGTACACACAAACTGTGGCAGCTGATTTTTTTATTTAGGATGGTCAGGGAAAGTCTTTCTGAATTAGGTGATATTTGGGCACAGGCCCAAGGAAGAAAGGGCACAAGTCAAATGGGATTATCTAAAAGAAGATTTTTCTATGCAGAGGAACCAGCCAATGCAAAAAGCCTGTAATCTAAGGAGGGCTTAGAGTATTTGAGAGAAAGAAAGGAGCTCAGAGGCAGACGCGGGGCTAGGGAAATAGACTGGAAGCAGATAAATGGGAGGCTCTTACAATGGCCCAGTGGAGACAACAAAGTGGGCAAGGAGGGGACAACAGTGAGAAATAGATTTTGCAGAGGTGGCCAGGGCCCGATCATTTGCTCTGAGTGAAAAGGAAAGCCCACTGGAAGTTTTTGAACAGAAGATTGCTGTGACTTGCTTTAACATTTCTCTCTGTCTGCTGCAAGAGAAGAGGTTGTTGGGGCAGGGAGTACAGTTGAGAAGCTAAGTTAAAGCCCAGAGACTTCGATGGCCTGGAAGAGGGTAACAGAGGTAAGAGATGAAATGACTGAATTCTGGGTTTAGCTTGAAGGTGAGATCTTCAGGATTTGCTGAAGATTTGATATACGATGTGCTAGACATGGTAAAGTCAAGGACTATTTGAAGACTTTGGCCTGAGTAACTGGAAAGATGGTGGTAGAATTGCCATTTGCTGAGATGAATGAGACTGAAGGAAGTAAAAACTTTCCCTTGTTTTAGGTAAAAGTAGAGAATCAAATGTGCAGTACTGAGCATTTTAAGTCTGGAACTTCTATTAGTTGACTCGATGGAGACATCCAGTTGGAAGACAGACACATGAATTTGGATGGTAGCAGTGCGGCCAATGTTGGTGGTATAAATTGGAAGCCATAAGTTATAGACAGGTATATAAAGCCATGGGGCTAGAAGATGCCAGGGAGGGGGTGAATGTAGATGGAAGAGAAGGGGTCTGAGGACTGAACTCTAGGAAGAATGACAAAGTGGTCTGAGAAGGACTGGCCAGGGAGGTGGAAGGAGATCAAAACAGAAGATGCCCTAACAAAGTGACGAAGCCGAAGAAGGAAGGGATTGGGCACGTCCAGTGATGCTGAGAGGACAAGTCGGAAGAAGGCAGGGGTGAACACTAGTTAGCTTTGGCATATGGGAGGCCACTGCTGACTGGGATGAGAGGTTTCTAATGAATGGTGCTGATGAGAGCCCGGTGAAAATGGACTGAAGAGTGTGGGAGGGGAGTAAATGGAGTCACTGTACATAGAAGATTGTTTTAAGACATTTTTCTGTGAAGGAAAGCAAAGGAATTTGGCAGTGGGCTACAGAGGTACGTGACAGTCAAGGAAAGTTTTCACCCTGGCATGGTCCAATGTTTATGGCAAATGGACGCTGATATTTTAGAGAAAGGTCACATTTGCGATTGAGAACAATGTGAATAGTGCTCTGTGAAAGAGGAAGGTGGTTAGAGAAAAGGATCTTCATGAATGACATAGTCATAACTTTTCCTTTGCTCCTACTAATTTTGTTTAAACAATCAAACCATTATTTCACTCTGCCTTTTATACTAACAGCAGCATACATTGAAAAATGTTTACTGTAGGCAGGAACTATGCTAGTTTATTTTACTTGATTTATGTGAAAATACTCTGGAGTACCAATTTTTACTTTCCTACTTCACTGAGGCCAGAAGAGGTTATTTGCTGTATCCAAGTTCCCACAACTGAGATTTGAACTCAGATGATTTGACCTTAGGATTTGACCTCTTGACCACTACACATTGACTTCCTCCTCTCTTTGTAACTGCATTAAGATTAAACTTGAACCTTTTGTGTATTGCTTACATGTTATTTGTCCATATTGTCATGTGCCTTTAGTAGTTCCTGTTCCTAAGGCCACCTCTTCTTGGTGGGTTTCTCATATGGCAGATCATGTGTTCCCTGGCTTACCTCAAGGGAAAGGTAGAACAAGCTGAGGCATGTGACAGATGCTTCCAAAGCTTCCAGTAATCCCCAACAAACCTGGATTATTCAAAAGCTTAATTACGGAAATAAAAGGATATAGAGTGTGTGGGGGGAAGTACATTGTGTTTTCCAGAAAAAAAATCAAAGAGACAAAATATGCTAACTGGTCTTCTCTATGCACCAAAGAAATAAGAGATTTAAAAATACATGTAAGCCAGGCGCGGTCGCTTATGCCTGTAATCTCAGCACTTTGGGAGGCCGAGGCAGACGAATCAGCTGAGGTCAGAAGTTCAAAACCAGCCTTGCCAACATGATGAAACCTCGTCTCTACTATAAATACAAAAATTAGCTGGGAGTGCTGGCACATGCCTGTAATCCCAGCTACTTGAGAGGCTGAGGCAGGAAAATTGCTTGAACCCGGGAGGCAGAGGTTGCAGTGAGTCAAGATCGCACCACTGCACTCCAGGCTGGAAGACAGAGCAAGACTTCATCTCAAAAAGAAAAAAGAGAGAGAAAAAAATGTGTTACTATTGTCTCCTCAGATGTTTCAGGTTTGGATTGCTAAGTGACATCACAGACATTTACAAGCTAATCATTGGACTAAATACCCTATTCTTGTCCCAGTAACTCTTTAGGTCTTGTTTTGACTATGACTCACTCTTTCTTTCTTTCTTTCTTTCTTTCTTTCTTTCTTTCTTTCTTTCTTTCTTTCTTTCTTCTTTCTTTCTTTCCTTCCTTCTTTCTTTCTTCTTTCTCTTTCTTTCTTTCTTTTTTTCTCTTTCTTTCTTTCTTTCTTCTTTTTCTTCTTTCTTTTGAGACTTGGTAGCTGATAATCTTCACATTCTAAAATGACTATATCTCACTTATTTGAAATTGCCAGCATTCTTGTGTGGTCTCTTCCCCTCCTCATTAGGAAGAACCAGATACGAAGTACCTTCAACTTTTTGTTTCTAATAGCTAGCACCTTCCCTCCATCCCACCAAAAACCACATACACCCTTAACTACTGCCACCGTAACATCCTTTTCCTCTGCAATCAAGGATAACCTGCATCAAACTTTTTTTATTTGATAGAAGCAGTAAAGGATTCATGTATTTCTCAAGCACCTCTATAATAATATACGTAAAACCAAGCTTGTGAATCCTGTAAACTTCCATGACTAAGTAGCCTACCTGCATATGCCTAGGACAGTTCTCAGCTGGAATGGAATTATATAGGCTAGATTCATTTTTATTTTCCATTTTGCTTTCTAAAAACAAACACAAAAACAAAAATATGAGGAAATGGCAAATTGAGAACTTTGTCTCAAGAGAGATACCTGTAAGTTGACGTGGTCAATGGTGGATGTATGGGCAGTAAGCAGTTGGGCCCTAGAGAGGATCATTTTGCTTTCAGCTGAAGAGATCTGAGTCCAGTCATCCACCTCACCATTTGTTTGCAATTATATTTCTGGAGTAAGTGATGTTTGGCATTGGTTTTGCATGAGTAGAAATGTTGTGTTCTGGGAAAAATTGGGAGCTTGTGTTTGGAATCAGTAAACTTTGCAAGTGAGGGAAACAGGGATGCTGAAGCATTGCTACCTGTGCGGATCACGAGAAGATGTTGGAGAGTCAAAAGGTAGTGTGCAAGTGGACTACAGATCAAACTTTGTTTTGTTTTGTTTTGTCAAAGGTAATAGAAAGCCACAGTGAAGGGAATGCTGATTTGGGGAAGAGCTATTTTGTGTTACTAGAACTCTGTTATATGATTGGTTAATTAGTCTTCTGCTCCTCAAATGTAATAGCTTAGCATCCCCAAATTCCCACGCCCTTTCTCAAAGGGTCTGCTCTAACAGGTCTGTCAGAGCAGCACATATGTCTTTACCTTCTGAACCAGTGAGATACTTGGATCCTGGAATTTGGAACTGAAATCCAGAGAATGCCTTCAGTCTCAGATGGGTAACGTCAGGGCAGTGGGGTGGCTATATCAGAACTCAGTTGTGTGTCTGTGCAGATATTTGGCAGGAAAAGTCAGCTGAAGTTGGAGAGAAAGAGAAACAGAGAGAATGAAAGCAAAGGGAATAGAAATGAGGAATAGAGAAAACTGGGCCAGTCTGAGAAGGAACCAGACTCCTCTATGGGTAGTAAAAATTAATGGGTAAAATGAAGGTCAGATAATGAAGTCTTTCACCCACAGTCCCTCATAAAATTGGCAAATTCAGAATGGATTCTTCTTGCATTAAAGTGAACAGCATTGACTTTGTGAATGAAGACCTATTTTTGAAGAGTATAATGTGCTGATGCAGCACAATTTGTTTTTGAAGATTTACACCTTTTTTTTTTTTGAATTATTTAAAACTTGTCTGCAAATTCTTTGACCCTCCTTCCTCAGAGAAGCAAGGCATATGCTTGGGACTGCTTTAACCAACAAAGCATGGTGGAAGTGATTCTGTGTGACTCCTAACGCTTGGATATAAAAGGTCTTGCATCTTCTGACTGGTTCTTCTGGGATGCTCACTTTGAGGAAGACAGTCGCCATGAAAGAAGTCTGTCTATTCTGACACTGCTGCACTGGAGAGGCCACGTGTAGATTCTCTAATCGACAGCTCCAGCTGAACTGTCAGCCAACAGCCAACCTCAACTCCAGCCACATGAATGAGCTGTCTTGGATGTCCAGTCTTCAGATCATAGCCACCCCAGCCAACATCTGTCCATAACCACATGAGAAATCCCAAGCAAGAACTCTTCAGCCACCCTTCTCAAATTCCTGACCCACTAAACCATGAACAAGAAAGAAGCAATGGCTATTGACCATGCCGCCAACACTGTCTGCCTCCGACTGCTTGACTAAAGAGAATGTCTCCTTCTTGCTATCACCAAAGGTGGCCTAGTAGGCAAATTTGTCCTTCTTTGTGCTGGAAACTTGGCTGAGTATAACATTGGCTAAGATGATCAAAGGCATTTTTTTTTAGTTGTCTCTGTATGAATTAGCCAACACCTCTCATTTCTGTGCCACCGGTTGAACTCTGAATTCCCATTTGTCTTTACACAAGTTTATGACATGAATCACAGTGTTTGTGTGGGGGCAGGGTGGGAGAATTGGTGAGAGTGCCTATGGACCAGTGCAAGTCATCACCACAACTGGGAAGACTCAGACGTATGCTTCATACAGTGCTGGGAACAGTCAGAGGAAAGGAAGCAAAAGGAAAGAGAAAAAGGAGTAATGGAGGCTGATTGTGTGCCAACCACCTGGGTTTTCCAGGGAAGTGGGAATTCCAAAGCCTCTCAGACTTAAACACATGACTTCTTTGAGACAATCACTTCCTTGGTGCCCAGCTGAATCAGATCGTAGCTCCAGGCATGCTATTTCATGAACTTTTTCTGATTCATAGAATCAATTATGTTGCCTTTTAATGCACCATTTGTGAATTTAATGTTAAATTGACTGCCATCTAGATTTAGTCAAAATGAAGCAATTTATATTAGAAAGGTAACATCCAAAAAGTATGCTATCTATTCATTCTTCTAGATTTAGGCTCCCACATGCACAAGTCTGCAGGGGCCAGGCCAATATGGCAATTGCAGGAATCCTCCTGACAGAGACCATGATGCACAAACGACCCTTCTCAGGAGTCAGTGGCTGCTCAAGGCCACACAAAGGCTGTGAAGAAAGTGATTTCAATTTGCCAAAAGAAAAAATGCAGTCTTTTTTTTTATTACTCTACTTTAAGTTCTTGGATACATGTACAGAACATGCAGGTTTATTACATAGGTATGTGTGTGCCATGGTGGTTTGCTGCACCCATCAACCCATCATCTATATTAGGTATTTCTCCTAATACTATCCCTTCCCTATCCCCCCATACCCCCCGACAGGCCCCAGTGTGTGATGTTCCCCTCCCTGTGTCAATGTGTTCTCATTGTTCAACTCCCACTTATGAGTGAGAACATGTGGTGTTTGGGTTTTCTGTTCCTGTGTTAGTTTGCTGAGAATGATGTTTTCCAGCTTCACCCAGGCTTCAGAAGGTGGGTAATAAACTCCTCTAAGCTAAAGGAGCATGTTCTAACCCAATGCAAAGAAGCTAAGAACCTAGATAAAAACTTACAGGAACTGCTAACTAGAATAACCAGTTTAGAGAAGAACATAAATGACCTGATGGAGCTGAAAAACAAAGCACGAGAATTTTGTGAAGCATACACAAGTATCAATAGCTGAATCGATCAAATGAAAAAAAGGATATCAGAGATTGAAGATCAACTTAATGAAATAAAATGTAAAGATGAGATTAGAAAAAAGAATGAAAAGGAAAATGCAGTCTTTTAGATGAAACTTAAAAGCTTGATTCTTATATAAAATCTGATTCTTAAATATTGACAATGGATTAAAATTTTTATGAAACATCCTGTGTGTCAAATTCAGTCTGCTGCAGACTGTTAGCAGGCAGTTTGAATCCTTTTTGGATTCTTTAAATTTTATTCTTGCCTCAAGAGAAGTTACTAGAAAAGAATATACCAAGACTCTATAGCTTGACTCCTTATAGAAATATTCACTGAGTTTTGTTTTAATTTGATATCTATCCTTGATGTCTATCAAAGACCAAAGTTTATTTTGCTATGAAACATTCTTATATGAAGATATACATGGACATTTTTACCAGAAGTTAGTAGGGAAAATAACTCTGTCTTTCCAGATGAACTTGTGTGTTTCTTTTCATCAGATAATTAAAACTGAGTAACCCATTATGTTTACTCATTTGGCTTAATTTCTAAGAAGCTCAGAGTTAAATATAGTGCTCAAACAAACATATTCTATGTTTCTGGTTCTATAAACTTTTACTTTTCTTCAATCCCAAATGGTTTCTAGGTTTCCGGCAATATATATGTAACTTACCTGTTTCTCACGTGTCTTCATACCATTGGAAGGTCTAATCCTTTTTAGGACATGTGTATGATATGTGTATATCACATTCATGTACACAAACATATTTTACATAATAAACCACATTTTATAGTGCATACAACACTATATATATATGGGTATATATAGTGCATACAACACATTTGTGAGTCCAATACCCATTTTGCTATTTCACAGTACTCCTCTATCTTGATTTTTAAAAAATAAATGCAATAAAATATTAAAGGGGAATTGTTTTCCAAGTTCTATCTGGCTATCTCCTACTTCGTTATCTTAGAAATATTCTTTTCGGCATCTTGAACTCCTGTCCTCAAACAATCACCCCACCTTGGCCTCCCAAAGTGCTGGGATTGCAGGTATGAGCCACCATGCCTAGCCTAGAGATATTCTTTTAGACATCTAAGGTGTACTGTAAGAAAAAGTTCTCCCATACCTCAAACATTATTAAATTGCAGATTTATAATTTTGGAAAAATTTATAATATCACCCAGTGATTACTACCATAAACAAATTTTATTTTCTTCCATATCTTATCTCCCTATATATATTTACTACATATTAGCTATATACTGTATTTATTATATATATGAACATTTATATATTTTAAATATAATTTATAATTCGATTTTTCTTCTCACTATTACATTGAAGATTTTCTCATGACATTAAAAAATTGTATACATTTTTATAATATTCAGTTAAGTGAGTATACGTTAATTAATTTAGCCCTTCATAAGAGAATGTGAACCAAAGGAAAAAAGAAAAACTAAAAAAAGCCCAGAAAACAGAAAAACAAAAATTAATGTAGCCATGTAGCCCATATTATTAGACATTTGAATTATTTGCCATATTTTAACATTTAAGCAATGCCACTCTGAATGTTAATATTTGTGTACCTCTCACAAGTTTTCACGGAAGAAATTCCTAGCAGTAGGATTATGGGAGTAAAAGTGCATACCTTTAAAAATATATTGGCAGATTACTTTCCATAATGGTGGTGTTACTTGAATCAGTACACATGTGCTTCCCTCCTGACACCAGTCAAAGAAGAGATTATCACGTAAAAATCTTTGATTCATGCAGTAGATTAAAAAAAGGTCCTTAGTATTTTATATTGTACCTCTTTGATTACAAATGAGGCCAGGGTCTTGTTTGTTTTGTTTGAGTCTTCACATTTGTATTTCTTCTTTTACAAGCTACATTTGTACATCTTTTGCCCATTTTAAAAATTGCAGTGTTTGCTTTTTTAAATGCCTTGAAAAAAAGGCATGTGAACTAGACATTATTCTGTGACTGTTATATTTCTTTAGAATATCTGAAAAATCTCAAACTTTGTACCACCTGTTTCCAGACTGAACTCTACCAGCCCCTTCCACCCAATGACATAGAAATCTGTAGTTTATTGAAAGGGAAATTATACTGCTTTGTAACTCTCGCTGTTGCTTGCCAAAGTTCTGTTCCATAAATTGGTAGACACTGACATGAGATCCACACTTTTTTTTCACCCGCTCTGAGACAGTAAGAACTTTTGTTTCCCTACCAAGTAGAGCTGAATGCAGCTTCATGCAAGAAATCTCATTTCCATCAATTCAGTTTTCCAAGTGGGACTTTCCTGATGGGGCTTTCTTGAGTCTTACTCATTCTTTTCTTTCCTGGCCACCCCACCCCCTTCCTCTAATAAGTTAGAGTTCTCTTTCCAGAAATATCAACCAAGCGGGTATAATTTTTCAGTGCTTCCTACTCCAGTGACGTAAAACACCCACAGAAATTTTCTGCTAATCCTGAGTAAAACAAACAACAGTATGCCAGCAATGCTCTTGAGGCCCGATCATGCAAGGCAGAGTGCACACACCCCAGGAAGAAGACCGTGGTTGTGGGAGGCATGTTCTTGAGAAGCAAGGAGACAGCTTTTGCTTTTCTTTGGATGGGCTCAATCCTCGTATATGCCATTATTTAAAGAAATCAAAGTTACTTTGTTTGATTGGGGAGGGCTGGAATTTGTGTCTCAAAATAGCTACAGTTTTCTCAGAATTTATCATTCCGAGGAAGCAATGTGTGCAAGCTACAGTGGCCAAACAGAGTACAGCTTTCTTTCAACTGTGTTATGTGGATGTTAGGTTTTGTTATTGTATTTACATACGGGATTTCCTTTGAAACACTGTCTATTTAGCAAAGTGGGAAAGCAAAACATATTTAGGTCTCACTGCTGTCTCTTTTTAGCTCTGAGAGGGACCTGAAGGGGCACAGAGTTTGCTGTCACCTTTTCTGGGCAAGCCTTCACCGGAGTAGCATGGCCAAGGGCTCTGGACTGAAGACTCCAGTAGGCAAATTCTCAGAGGACTTCCTGGCTTCATGGAAGTCTTGTGAAGGATCCTACTTCACTGAGTTGTGTCCTGAAAGCTACCAGAAAGACTGCAAAAGAGTAACATGAACATGACTTTATTTCAAAGAGTAAATGAATCCACCTACTCCCCCTAATTCCATGAATATTAAGGGGTACAACCCACCTTAGCCTCAGCCTATACTTACTTTCCACCTCCCAGAGCTAAGGGGCTCCCAGAAACATACATCCTAGGTACTTGATCTAAGGCATGCCTCTCAAAAATTCAAGATAGAGGCAGGAAGAAACCATTCTGGTTATTCTGGTTAAGGAGGGGGTGGGGTCCCCTGAAATACCTGATTGTAGGCTGCTTGCAGCACGGGTGAGCCATCCTTGAGTGTGGACCTGGAAGTGGAAGGTGAGGGCAAGGAACCAGGTAGTACACTCAGGAGGTCTTCTCTGAGCCACCCATGTTGAGGTTTGTTGTTCCTATTAGGCATCTGTTGGTCTGGACTCTTGGTTGAAGGTGACCAAACCAAAAGACAAAGCAAAACACTCAAATAAGATTAAGCAAAGACAGTAACTTATTAGTTAATATTACTAAACAGTCCAAAGGCAGAAGTAGTTCCTGACATGGCTAGAATCATGTCAAAGCTTAAACACGATTCATTTTTGGTTCCATCTTTTCAAAAGTCTTTCTCTCTGGATGACCATGAGGGCCAGAGGCTGCCTAAGCTTCCCATTTTCACAACCTCAGGAGGAAGAGAGCTTCTTTCTCCAAGAGAGAAAGATGAGGACTGGGGAGAACGGAGGCTCAGATCAACTCTCTGTCTATTCTTTAACCAATTGGAGGAGACCTGAATTCTACATAACAAGTCCATTCCTAAGTAGCAGAATACGGTCCCCACAGGAATGAGAGGTTTCTATTGTCGGAAAAAGAAGATTCTACATCACATACCAGGGCTTGTCAGGGGTTGGGGGACAAGGGGAGGGAGAGCATTAGGACAAATACCTAATGCTTGTGGGACTTAAAACCTAGATGATGGGTTGATAGATGCAGCAAACCATCATGGCACATGTATACCTATGTAACACACCTGCACAATCTGCACATGTATCCCAGAACTTAAAGTAAAATTAAAAAAAAGAAGAAGATTCTGTTTCTAGAGAGCCAAAGCCATCACAATCTGCTTATTGATGGTGTGGTGGCAGAAACACTAGGCTTACCATCAGAAAACCTGTCTCCGCTCTGCCTCCATTTTGCTGTTACCTTGGGCAAGACAGTTGTCTAAGCCCCAGACTCTTTAGCTTTCCAATGAAGAGAAGGATAAGCACATGATCATTTCAGTGAGACCACTGTGTGAAGGATGCAGAAATAGTGCAAATGTAAGGGGTTATTATTATTAATATTATGATCTCTTTCCGGTCCCTGGACCTGGCTATTGCCAGATCATCTGTTTACTTGTTCCTACGACGCAATCTAATTTGCAGGGTTCTAAAAGGGAAGGTGATTGCTCAATGTTCAAATTAAAGAGCTGCCTTCAACCTACCCAGGTGTGCAGGCAGGACATCTGCCTCCCACCTGCTTCACCCAAGTGATGCAAAGACGAGCGTGTTGGTTTCGGCTTCCTAATCATGAGCATGGGGACATTGAGAAGCATCTCTGTCGTGCAGCTTGACTCTGAAGTGTTGGGCTTCTATTCGTGGGCTCTTTTGAAAGCTGTCTTTGACTCCTGAAAACCAAAGCACTTGAAACATTCATTTTTTTATCTCTAAAAATGGAATAGGAGGACTGGCACGTCTTCTCAAGCCCCAGTCACACCTGCTGTTTATCCTCATTCACGTGGTGATGACTCTCCCCTAGAGTTCATGGCATTTCCTTTGACACATCAAAGTGAAACTCCTAGAAGACAGAAACAACATGTCTATTGTTAGAGAAGGAGTAAATATGCCATTTCAAGGTGAAAACTACACCACCATGTTGATTTTTTTTTTCTTTTTTTTTGGAGTCCTAATACCCTGAGTTGTCTAGATTTCAGGGTTAAGAACCAGTGAATGGACATTGATGAAAGTGCAAGCTGTCATTCTGGTAAAGTACATTTTCCATCCCTGGAAAAGAACAGTGTTATAAAAATATTTCAAAGAGGAGAACAGACAAACTGAATTCACTAAAGAATCTTTCCCAAAGGAACAACTTGTCTCCACATCCAGCTGGTCACTAGGTTCCCTGAACTCTGCCGAGTGTAACCTCTTCTTTTCCTTCTCTGCAGCCTTGGTTCTGCCACGTTCATTTCCCATCTGGACCCTCCCTCGTAACTCATTTCTAGTGTGCCTTCTCTTTTCTCGGTCTTCCCTCCAAACTTCCTTCCTCCCAGCCTTATTCATGTAAATGCACATCTGAGTTAGGATGATATGCCCTTGAGAACTTAAAAAAATTTTTTTAAGACAGAATCTGTCTCAAAAATATCTCAATTTTTTTTTCATTTCCTTTTTTTTTTTTTTTTTTTTGAGACAGACACTCTGCTGTCCAGGCTGTATTGCAGTGGTGTGATCTTGGCTCACTCTAGCCTCTCCCTCCCGGACTCAAGCGATCCTCCCATCTCAGCCTCTGGAGTAGCTGGGACTATAGGCACATACCACCACCCCTGGCTAATTTTTGTATTTTTTGTAGAGATGGCATTTCACCATGTTGCCCAGGCTAGGGGAACTTTCATTAACCTCTCTCTGCCTTAGTTTTCTTAGTACTTAGTTCAAAGGATTATGTGAGAATTCAGTTAATATATGTAAAAGGCTTAGAATAGTGCTTGGCCCATAGGAAGCTCTAATTAGGGGTTGGCTGCATGAGTGTTACCTATTATCACCCGATCCTGTTCCTGGCAAGCTGCTGCTTAAAACTCCCACCACCTTCTGGTTAAGGCAGATGTAGCTTTTGTACACGGCAGGCATCTCCTCAGGGCCTGGCCCTGCCGCTTCTTCTCTCACCCCCTCCCCCAGGCACTCTGGCCTCTAGTCTCCAGCTACTTGTCTCACCCATGTGGTTTCTTCTACCTTCCCTCCACGCCTACTCAGAACTCCTTCCGGTTCTTCAAGGCTGTGCACCGGTGATTCCTTCTCTGAGCTTCTCCAGGGAGGACAAAGGGTATCTTTTCTGGTGCTTTCTTCGTTGAGTATTTATCCTACCATCCTTGGGAATAATGGGTATAACTATTGCTTATTGGATGTCTAGAATAAGCCTGGGACTATATATACATTGTATCATTTAGTCCTCACATCACAAACATCATTCCTATTGTACAGAAGAGAAAACTGAGGCTCACAGAGCCGACTTTACTAGTCTGAGAAAGCGGTGGTACCAGGATTAAAACTCTGATCTGACTCTGGACTCCATAGTCATTTGACTGCATGCTATGCTCCCTTCCCTTGTGCCTGTTTGTTTTTGTGTACTCTCTCCTCTGAATCTCTGAGCTGCCTCCATGCTGCAAACAGCACCCTTGAGAGCTCCCTCCCTGCTCATGGTGGAGGCTGTGTCCCAATAAAAGTGTGCACTATACTTCCTTAACTCAGTAAATCCTTCCTATCCTCCTCACCCCAGCGGTGAGCAGGTGCGCTCATTTGTGTTCTTCCATTTCTGATCACCAGCTGGATTTTTCTTCTGTGTTGAAGACTCTTCTACCTGCCTTCTAACTTTGATTCCCTGAAAGTCATGGTCTTTTGGTTCAGGTGTGAGAGCAGAGAGTCATGCTGGCTGAAGTACCAAGTACATCCTACCTCAGCTGGTTCTCTAGGCACCACCCTGCAGCTCTGTCTGGTGTCCCTGCCTCCCAAAAAGGGAGAAGACAATCGATGGCAGACTTCTTGCAGGCAGGGATTGTGCCGTGGATGCAGAGTGTGTAGCCCAATATCTAGCACACAGTAGACTCTCAATAAACGTGGCTGAGAAAATAGATGATTGGAAGAAGCAATGGCAGCCAGTAAACAGTGAACATTAGATAGAAATCAAAGTTAAGGAATTGGCTCCTCGGAAAGGCAAGATGACTGTTTCGCCATTTTGCTTCCAATAAGAGACACATCAGGGGTGGCACATGGAGTTGGGGTGGGTGCAAAGGATCTGAATGCTTGCTTTTTTGGAGAATGGATTGAGACCCTCCCTAGCACCATTATTGTCATACAACCAAGACAGCAGCAGCTCCTCTATCCAGCCAGACTGGAGATGAGGCTTCTTCTCTTCTGATACACCTTACTCTCAAATATTCATTTACTCTGCAGTCCACTAAAGCAGTGGTCCCCAAATGTTTTGGCATCAGGAACTGGATTTGTGGAAGACAATTTTTCCACAGATTGGGGAGGGGGAGGGTGGTTTTGGGATGATTTGAATCCCATTATATTTATTGTGTACTTTATTTCTATTATTATTGCCTTGTAACATAGAATGAAATAATTATACAACTTACCATAATGTAGAATCAGTGGCACCTCTGAGCTCATTTTCCTGCAACTAAATGGTCCCATCTGGGGGTGATGGGAAACAGTGACAGATCATCAGGCATTAGATTCTGAAAAGGAGCACAAAACCTAGATCCCTCACATGCACAGTTCACAAGAGGGTTTGCGCTCCTATGAGAATCGAATGCCACAGCCGATGTGACGGGGGCAGAGCTCAGGTGGTAATGCGAGTGACGGAGAGCGATGGTAAATACAGATGAAGTTCTGCTCACTTCCTGCTGGGTGGCCCAGCTCCTTACAGGCCATAGGCCCGTGCTGGTCTATGGCCTGGGAACTGGGGACCCCTGCTCTAAAGTTTAATAGCCTTTCTGGCTTGTATCAATCCCAAAATTAACAGAAAATACCTTTCTTCGAGAGAAAGTGAGATAATGAATGTGAAACACTTTAACATAGAACTTGGCACAGACAATGTTCAATGCCTTGGCTTTGTTTTTCCTTTACTAAAAAAATGTTAATACCAATTATGTATAATGTTTGAAAATCCTTTTTGGGAAAATAAATTATTTTTGAAATGAGCCAATTTGTTAAGTAATAAAGTAGAACAAAAAGAAGGTGACCAGGTACTGTTTAAAGAGATACATATAAGCCGGGCACAGTGACTCACGCCTGTAATTCTAACCCTTTGGGAGGCTGAGGCGGGCGGATCACCTGAGGTCAGGAGTTCAAGACCAGCTTGGCCAACATGGTGAAACCACATCTCTGCTAAAAATACTAAAATTAGCTGGGCATGGTGGCACATGCTTGTAATCCCAACTACTCAGAAGGCTGAGGCAGGAGAATCGCTTGAACCGGGGAGGTAGAGGTTTCAGTGAGCAGAGATCACACCATTGCATTCCAGCCTGGGGGACAAGAGCAAAAATCCATCTCAAAAGAAAAAAAAGAGCTACATATAAACTATAAATAAAATCAAGTCTTTGTGAAAGGGAGATAATGTATTTTTTTCACTATAGTTGTATATGGAAGCCTTACATCCTTCAGCTTTACTTAGGAAAATAGACTACTGGGGTTAATTTCTCTGAGCTCTTCAGACCTTTACCCTCTTCTACAGGAGGTGGGCCTTGGTGCAGATGAAATTGGCATTCGCTGCCTTATGCCTACAAGGGCGGTTTCCCCATCCCTTGGGGAAAGGCTTGGCAAAAGGCTCAGGGTCAGAGAGGTAAGTGGATGGGCCCAGATTAACCCCAAAAGCAGTTTCAGGGAGCAGCCTGGCCCGTGCATCGGGACACAGCCGTGGAGGGTGCCTGCTGTAATGTAAGAGTTAACCAGTTCTAAACCCCATCTGGTCCCACCTGGGACTTTCTCTAAAGCTGACATCCTCAGGGCCTAATGGTTCCTTCACAAAAGGAAGCCCCCGTCCCCAGTCCAGCAGTATTTCCCTTTCAGTCTATGAGAGAATTAGTATTTGTTGCTTTCTCTGGCTTTCTTGGATTAGCATTTGCAGGCCTTTCCAGGCTTAAGGAAACTTGGCAGGAATGTTTGGCAGCTTCCTAAGCTTACTAGAAATACCAGAAGCCCACAGTTTGCATAATGCTAATTAAGTTTTCAGCTCCGTCTCCAAGTTCTTATAATGTTTAGAGGATCGAGTAAGTTAGGAAGTGTCCCATATGGAGATTGACCAGAGAAGACAAGAATCCCATCCACCAATGAGACAACAAAACTCTCACAAGTGTGCCCTACACCTGCAAAGGAGAAGTGGTCTTTTTATTTATTTACTACTTTTCACCTGCAGTGAAAATCCTGCTGGCATCACATCATTTTCTAGTATCACTTCCTGAGGTGCCTGTATTGATTTTTCTGCCTTGCCTTTGGAAGTGTTTGATTTATGCTCAGCCATCACACTCAATGGGTGTGGTTCTCTGGTGTTCTGCCATGCCTCAGGGGTGTGGCGAGGCAGGGTACCCGTGCCAAGTGGCTTCACCCACCCAAGGTGTGGTGATATCGCCTATTCTTACCACATCTCGGAGCATTTTATTGGTATCTTACTGTAAGTCATCCACAATGAAAACACTTCGTCTTGTGCTTCAAACCTGCCTTTCACAAGCTTCCCAATATTGGTTATTATTGTGGGTCTCATATTACACACCAAGAATCAGGCTTTTCATTTTCAAATTTTATACTAATTACTATAATATCTTCTAAGAAAAGAAGATGTCAAGAGAGGAGACTAAAGTGCAACAGAAGGCACTGAGCTTGCTTACCTTCACTTTAGAAATTCATGTATTTAGAGGGTATAAATTAGGAAATGCATAAGGTCAATGTGCACTAAAACTTTGTGCTTAAGCAAATCTGTTCGTGATTCATCATTCTGTAACTTGTCGGTTTTGAAGCAGGTATCGATTCCTGGTGTCTAGCCATGGCTAGAGTGTTGGGCACCACGTTCCTTCTTTAAGCTCTGGAATTTCAGTGCCCACGTGGACGGCAGTCACTGTTGCTTCAGTGTGGTTAGGCGTTGGCAAAAGGCTCAGGGTCAGAGAGGTAGGTGGATGGGCCCAGACTAACCCCCAAAGGAGTTGCAGGGAGCAGCCTGGCCTGAGCATTGGGAAATAGCCTTGGACTGTGCCTGCTATAATGTAAGAGTTCACTGGTTTTCGAAGGAGAGAAAACACAACAAGAAAAGGATATCACCAGTTCCCTTCTTGGAGTGGTTTTGGTTTTACAGTTGAAAAGTCAAAACTAATGTGAGAATTCATCAAGGGTTAAGTGGTCAGTTACATGACATGGATTATGAAGTCAACAGGAAAACAGAAGTCAATGTCAGGATGAGCTGGAATCGCTGGAGGAGGCTTCATGGAGGATGGCAGGCTGGCATTAAGCCAGAATTATGGGTACAGTTTGACAAGACTCCATATGATGGTGTTTAAATAAATATTTGATGTGTTCCCATGTTTATTGCAGCACTGTTCACAATAGCCAAGATGTTTTGTTTTTTTTTTAGATGGAGTTTCACTCTGTTGCCAGGCTGGAATGCAGTGGTGCGGTCTCAGCTCACTGCAACCTCCATCTCCCAAGTTCAAGTGATTCTCCTGCCTCAGCCTCCCAAGTAGCTGGGACTACTTGGTAGTAGGTGGGGGCCATGATTCCCAGCTAATTTTTGTATTTTTAGTAGAGACGGGATTTCACCACGTTGGCCAGGGTGGTCTCTATCTCTTGACCTCATGATCCACCCACCTCAGCCTCCCAAAGTGCTAGAATTACAGGCATGAGCCACCGCACCCAGCCAATAGCCAAGTTGCAGAAACAAGTCAAGTGTCCACCAGCAGACAGATGGATAAAGAAAATGTTGTACAGACACACAGTGGAGTACTACTCGACCATAAAAAGGCTGAGATTCTGCCATTTCAATGACATGGATGGAATTGGAAATCATTATGTTAAGTAAAATTATCCAGGCGCAGAAAGACAAACTTTGCATGTACTTACTTATTTGTAGGAGCTAAAAATTAAAATGATTGATCTTGCCTTCGCACATTCAAGCTCTTTCCTGAGCTTCTTGTGAGAAGTAATTGACAGAACACACAACTCAGTTTAGGAGTAAAGAACATACACCATATGAACAAGAGAACATTTAAAAATTGTTGTGGGGGGTTGGGGTTGCTGGAAACTAAGATAAAGAAATTATCTCAGTTAAATAGGAGAAATCAGATGAGGATTAATTTTTTCTCAGTTAAAGAATTTTTTCTAGGCTGGGTGGAGTGGCTTAAGCCTGTAATCCCAGCACTTTGGGAGGCCGAGGTGGGTGTATCACAAGGTCAAGAGTTTGAGACCAGCCTGACCAACCTGGTGAAACCTCATCTCTACTAAAAATACAAAAATTAGCTGGGGGTGGTAGTGTGCACCTGTAATCCCAGCCATTCAGGAGACCGAGGCCGGAGAATCGCTTGAACCCAGGAAGTAGAGGTTGCAGTGAGCCGAGATTGTGCCACTGCACTCCAGCCTGGGTAACAGAGTATGACTCTGTCTCAAAAAAAAAACCCTTTCTAACAGGAATTGGCAAACTGCAGTTCCAGGAACCAATCAGATTCTCTGATCATTTTTATACAGCCTGCAAGCTAAGAATGGTTTCGATATTTTTCATGGTTTAGAAAAATCAAAAGAATAATAATTTATGACAAGTGAAATGAAATAATTCAAGTGCCAATGTTCCTACTTTTTATTGGAACACAACCACACCCATTTGTTTATGGATTATCCAGTGGCCAGGCTAAGTAATTGCAACAGAAGGCATATGTAACACTCATCATTTTGCATCTGAAAACTGCAGTGATGTGGTTGAACATCAATAGTGTTTTGGTGTCCTCTGCAAAAGATATCTAAGTCCTAACCTGTGGTACCTGTGAACATGACCTTATTGGAAATACTGTCTTGGTGATCCAATTAAAATGAGGTTATTAGGGTGGGTTGTCATCCAGGGTGACCTGTGTCCTTGTAAGAAGGGGAAATTTGGAGACAGATGCATAGGAAATATGATGTGAAGACACAGAGAAAAGGCCACCTAACAGCCAGGGAACACTGGAAGCCTTCAGAAACCAGAAGGGAAGCATGAACGGAATCTTCCCTCACAGTGTGCAGAAGAAATCAGCCCTGCTGATGCCTTCATCTTGGACTTTCAGCCAAAGCCCAGAACCATGAGGTGATAAATGTCTGTTCTTTAAGCCTCCTGGTTTGCAGCACTTTGCTATAGCAGCCCCAGAAACTCACACCCTCACAGCCTCCCTGTCACTGGAAGTCACTGTGTGACAGTAAAACAAAGAGCTTAGCCATGAAGACCAGAGCAGGTCCCTCCCCGGGGCTGGGTAGTCCTGATTCAGTGAGCAAGAATGATCAGTTGAAATGTGCAGGAGCAATTTCACAGAGCACCTCTGCGGGACCCTGAGTGGCAACATGAGTTGTGTACTGGCCAGCTCCAGTTCTCTGCATGGTTTGGGGCTGCATATGCCCCTGAACTTCCTGATAATTTGCCCTGAATATTGCTCAAGAGGGAGTTACCTGGCTGGTGAACAGAGCAGTTACCTGGCTGGTGAACAGGCTGTGAGAGAAGACTCAGTCCATGCTTCCCTTCTGGTTTCTGGAGGCTTCCAGTGTTCCTGGCTGTTAGGTGGCCTTTTCCCTGTGTCTTTACTCTCTGTATTTCTAACTTGGGAAATAGCTCATCTGGTTAAATTTGCAAGTGAAGAATTAGTCACTGCAGGTTTCAAGATTGTGCAAGCAGTATAGCCAGTGAGAAGCAGTGACAAGCAAAAAACCTAGATGTCGGAGCTCCAACCCAGCCCAGACTCACCCTACCACACCATGGATTAGTTACCGGCTTTGAGGCAACCTATGTATGGTCACAAAGACGATCCTCATCAAAGACAATTTTATTGAGTTTTTCTAAGGATTGCAATATTCTTCACAGAAATGTGTTCATTTGGGAATGTTTTAGGCATTTCAAAGCCTATACCCAATTCAAACCATTTATTCACAAATTTAGCTCATTTTAGTAGAACTCATTAAATTTCTCCTGAGCACTGTTGGTGTTGACAGGCAACAAATATGGCTCTAATATTTCACATCATTTTATTCTCTAAGTTGAGTTTCTTAACATTGCATGGAGAGATGTTTTTGGCAAGTCTTCTACAATACGAGGGAGCACATCATCCTCAATTAAGGAGGGTGCTCACCTCCCCATTTGGAAGGAGTTTTAAAATACCATTTCAATTAGCCATGACACCTCCACCAAATATTTATGAATATATTTTAATTTGAGCCATTCCTTGAATGGCACTCTGGCTGACAGCTCAGCCATGGGTGGGTTTTCAGATTTCTTCTGCGTATTTGGGCATATTCTGGGAAGCCCACCTGTTTGAAGCGCTGAAAATAGCGAGCTATCATAATAGTATTTTTGAAAGCGCCAAGCTGAGGGTGGGGTGAACATGGCTGGGAATGTGTTGCTGGTTACACAGGACCTTCTGTATTTAGGAGAACAAGCAACCCTGGCAACAGCACCAGCTCTAGCTTCATCGTGCCTGTTGCCATCACAAAACATGGGTAGTGAGAGTTGACCTTCTTCCAGGCCAAGGCGGAGCAGTGACCTGCTCTGGCGTTAGGCAATAACTTAGCTGAGCATGTCATGGATAAGTGTTTCCTTCTCTGATTTGCCTCCTCCTCTGCCCCACCAGCATGACTTACTGAAGTGAAACCTGGGGGAAAGGGAGCAGTGACAGTGTGGGCCCTCATTCAAGGTGATGCATTACAGAATCAGACCCCAGTCTCACAGATCGCTCATGCATGAGGCAGAGGCGAAGAGGCATACCCTGTGTGGGTTGTGAGGCAAACAAATTAATAAGATAAGAAATACCCAACTCACGGGAGGGAGGCAGGATTGTAGTGGGAAACCGGCCTCCAGGAGATAAAGAAGATCTCACTTGCTCTGGTTTCAACATTGCTCAAGATGCTCTTGAGTAAATCTCTTTACAGTTTGGGCTTCTACTTTTTGTCTATGAACTGAAGGGCCTAGGTTCTGTGTTCTCCTAAGGTTCGTGTGTGTGTGTGTGTGTGTGTGTGTGTGTGTGAGAGAGAGAGAGAGAGAGAGAAAGATAGAGAGAGAGATAAAGCATGTTGTAAGGCAAAGGGATGAGGGTGATAGGGAATACAGCCATGAGTTTAAGCTCATTTTCTAAAAAACAATAGTGAAAATGTGTGAACTACAGACCATTTGCCTGGCACTAGGCACTTAACATGGATTATTTCGTTTAGTCTGTACTGTAATCCCACAAAGGAAATAGCATTGTCACAATTTTACAGATGAGGAAACTGAGGCTTAGAGAGTGTATTAGGGTTCTTCAGACAAACATAGCGAATAGGTTCTCTCTCTCTCATTCACTCTCTCCCATCCTCCTCTCTTTGTCTCTCTTCAGACAGAGATTTTAAAGAACTGGCTTGTGCAGTTATAAGGGTTGGCAGGTCTGAAATCTGCAGGCCAGACCAGCTGGAGACCTATGTATACAGGGGACTGTGTATGTTGCAGCATAGACAGGGAAGTGTCTAGAGGTGGTATGGAAGCAGAATTCCTTCTTCCTCAGGGGACCTCAGTCTTTTTCCTTTCAAGGTCTTCAACTGATTAGATGAGGCCCACTTACATTATGGAGCATAATCTGCTTTCTTCAAAATCTACTGATTTGAGTGTTAATCACATCAAAAAAATACCTTGGAAGAAATACCTTGACCAAATCCTGGGTGCCATGCCACAGTCACATTAGCACATAAAATTAGCCATCACAGAGAAGCAAAGCCCATGGCAATCAGCGGTAAAATGGAACCAGGATTTGAACTCAGACAGCCCTACATTGGAGCCTACTCTTCCTGCCTGTGCCAGTTGCCAGGGTGGCTTTGTGCAAATCACCCAAGCTGTCTTCTCCAAGAGGTCTCAGCAGTAAAAGGACCACACAATTTCTGCTTTGGTACCCATAGGCTAAATGTATATGAAAGTCATCAGCACGGTGCAGGTAAATGTCAGTGACATTAAAATGTAGCGTCATTTCTTACCTCTGCCCAATTTAAAGTGATTTCCGTAGGAAAGTAAGTCAGTATAACCATTTTTAGAGGGCAATTTAAAATTTAAAAAAATATAAAAATGTGAACCCTCTATGATGCTACAGTCCAGCTTTTAGGAATTTTATTTTGCAAATAGATAAACATATAATTATAAAGATGCCCTTCCAATATTAGTTAAAAGGCAAAAAAGGAAACAATATTCACATCAATAAGGAACATAGTATGAACTATGAATCCATACTATGAATAAGCAGTTATTAAATGATACAGACTCCCTTGGAAAGATGTTCAAGACACATTGTTAAGTGATGAGAATAATATGTCAAATAATATCTTGGAATAGTTCTATTTTGATAAGAGAAAAAACTATATATGCTTATATATTGATAAACATAGAAAAATGCTGATGTATGCATATTAAATTAGTACCCGGAAGAGAGAGATTTAGAAGAAAAGGACAACTGTCTCTTCTTTGTGCCTGCACTCTATATTTCTACAGTTTCCAAATGTGTTACAATGGGTTTTTTTCATTTATTTAAAGATGCATTGAGTTTGTTACTCAATTACCATTTAAAACATTTTCATTTATTTAAGTTTGCCAATAAAATCTGTTTATTATGCACAGCGTGTCGTTATGAAATATGTATATTTTCATAAAGCAATTTCTTGCTGACACCTGAATGGCTACATTGGGCTAATTAGCAACATGCATTATCTCATATCTCATTTTTTTTTTGTGGTGGGAACACTTAAAATCTCTCAGCAATATTCAGAAATATATTGTTATTAGCTATATAATCACCTTGTTATATAATAGATCTCTTGAACTTACATCTCTTATCTAACTGAAAGTTTGTATCCTTTGAAAACATCTTCTGATCCTCCACCCTTTGTTACAAAATTATTGATTTCATTTTGAAATGAGTCTACTAAACAGAATAGTTCGTTTTTGACCTTATTCTGTTTTCTTTCATGCTATGTTGACTGCTTCTCCTCCCAACCCCCAACCATGGGTCTCTACTAATTTGCATAACTTTAATAAAACTTTTGTTCAGGAAAAGAAGAACAAGAATAAGTCTCACGTGGCTTGTGAGAAGATGAAACCACTGTGACTTACAGGGACCTTTTGGGAAGACAACTCCTAAACTTGGTCAAGAGACCAGATGACTCTCATAGGAAAGTCTGTCGTAGGAGTTCTTGCCCTCTGTCTGGCAAAACCAGACCTGCAGAAAGGTGGTGGCCTTTAGGTGAAGGCAATTTCTTGCTGACACCTGGAGTGAAAAGTGTGTGCCAGTGACAGCTTACTGAGATACAAAACCCTCACGGCGGCTCTGTGGCTTTCTATATTTTGGTGGGGGATGCTTTAAGCAGACAAAGAGGGCAGTGACTTAGCTAGGAATGTTGAGTTCTCCAAAGGAAAAATAAAAGTCCTTCAATATTAAAAAAAATGTTTTGCCCTTTGTAATACAGAGCTACTAGGATAGTATTTCCATGTACTATAAAGAGGTAATGATGGATTTCAGGCAGAGATTCTTTTTCTGCTCCCAACTATTACTCTGAAGAACTTTTAGAACTTGCTACTCAAACAGAGCAGATCATTGAGAAATTAACATCTAGGAGGTGGCATTCACTAACAATGATAAGATTCCTGAGGCCAGGGGCTGCAGTCTCTTTATTTTAGTACCCACCCTAACAGCACTTTGCAGCTGGTGTGCTGGGTACTCATGGGTAAACAAAACTAATCTGCAGATCAGTCTCTCTAGAAAATATTTAGGACTCATATTTGACCCTGATACTCCCTTGCTGAAACTCTTCAATGTCTTTTTCTTGCTGTGAATATCAAGTCCAGAACTCAAAATGTGTCCTGCAAGGCCTCTTATGCTGGACTGATGGTCAGCTCCTTGTGCTGGTTCCACTATGCAGGTTATTGATAGCCAGCCTCCCTTCTGAATGGCCAAGTCGGTGCCTTTCTAAATTGCTAAATGTTTAGAACATCACCCCTGCCTATGCGACCTGACCCGTACCCACCTCTCAGACTCATCTCTGGCTCACCATCGTGTAGTCACACTCTCTTTGGTTTCTTTGAATGTGCTGGGCTTCAGCACACCTTGGTTCCCACCCAATCTGTGTCTTCTGCTGGGGAATCGTCCCAGTTTTGCTTCACCTAGTATTTAATGCTTTCCCATTCTGATCTCAGTTGCAATCTCGAGGCTGTAGGTGGCTTTTCTGAGTCCCTACCCTGTGATAAAGTTAGGGATTCCTTTAGAACACTACTTCCCCGCGCCCCCCCCCAGACGGAGTTTCGCTCTTGTTACCCAAGCTGGAGTGCAATGGCGTGATCTCGGCTCACCGCAACCTCCATCTCCTGGGTTCAGGCAATTCTCCTGCCTCAGCCTCCTGAGTAGCTGGGATTACAGGCACGCGCCACTGTGCCCAGCTAATTTTTTTTGTATTTTTAGTAGAGACAGGGTTTCACCATGTTGACCAGGATGGTCTCGATCTCTTGACCTCATGATCCACCTGCCTCGGCCTCCCAAAGTGCTGGGATTACAGGCATGAGCCACCGCGCCCGGCCCTCTTTAGAACATACTTATAGCACACTAGAGTTTCTCTTAAGTATCTATCATAACTTTGGTAAGGTGATTATTTGGGTAATTGTTTATAGTAGGCTCCTTGAGGCTAGGAAACTCATCTTGTCCTGATAACACAAATGTTTGCCACACAGAAGCTTCTTAAATATTTGGTGCAGTGAAATAATAAATAAAATATAGGCTAAAGCAATGTGAATGATCAGTTTTCCTAAAACTATTCAGATTCTATAAAAACCCTTGTTGAAGAAGACCTCTGATTCAAATGTTTCATGCATACTAATTTGTGTTTGAAATGAGCATCAGAGGTTTCTAAGCTCTTTAACAGCTGGACAGATCTACTTGAAAACAATTTTAGAGGATCTGCTTTGCTTCTTTTTCTTTTGGCACTCCTTTTGCCACTGTCTCCTGATTACATTTCTAATCTCTGGGGTCATGATCAAGCGATGCTCACCTACATATACATGTTCTATGAAAACCCACAAAGAAACCTAAATGAAAGGTAAAGCTTATCCAATTTCTTTTAGGCTCTGTAGCCTGACTTGTTTTAGACCCTAGGATTTGAGCATGTGCGAATTTGTCTGTTTTGTTTGATCAAACTATACTTTTATACTAGATCAATTATACTTTTCTGGTTTTATTTGAAGTATAAATATTTTCCCACATGAAAGAGTCATTTGAGTAATATTGTAACAAACCAAAGTTGGCCACGCACATCCTGGATGCTATTGCCAGTATTTCTTCTTTTCTTTTTTTTAAATTTGTTTTTAATTAGCTTTGTGACCCATCAAATAGCCGCTTCCATGAATGAACCCTCTGCTGCAGTTTCCTACCAACTACCCAGTCAGTTCATTCAACAGTAATAGTCATGAAAAATCCCTGCACGAAACCTTACAACAAGCTCCAAACACCCAAATAAAATTCCCCAAACAAATAAGCAACACAGAAGTAATTTATTTTTTTGAAATAGAAACACATTTTTCTGTTGGGTAATATCAAGTTTCACTTTTAAAAGATGTATTTATTTTTAACGGTTCTCGTCAAATTGAAATGACTTTTTCCAATGCCGTTACACTGAATCACGAGATAAAATCAAATCTCCTAAGCAGATTTTCATGTAGCCATATGGGGAATAAAGAATGATGGTGAACAAGAGAGAAAAAAACATTTCTCTTAGAGTGGCACAAAGGAAGAGGACATAAAAAATAACTGAAAGAACAGAAAATATCCTGAATGCTGTAATTTAGGCTATTGTGAATTTAAATTTGGACTTCCCTGAGCCCCATCAGTGGTAGACAAAACATACCAGGTTAGCAGGAGGGAGGAGATGCTCTCTGGTTGACCCTAAGGCAGGACGTCACCCCCACCCCCTAGAGATCACAGGACGCCCCTCTCTTGGGGGAGATTCCCATAATCAGTTACTCGTTAGACTCCAACTGTTTCCCAGATCTATGAGTATGAGGACAGGAAACCCTGAAAGGTCTGCAGAAGTCTGCTCAATGCAGCTTTATTTGGGAAGGAAAGAATCTTCTCATGTCCTCAACCCAAGGCTTTCTCCCATCATGCCCCTTCCCAAATAGACTGAGAGCCATTATGGGACTTTTACCCTGCCTGAAAAAGAAATTCTACAAAACCAGTAAGAACCTGTGGCTTGTCTTAGTTCTGTTGTACGAATGTGCTTGAGGTCGACTCTCAGTTTAATTCTCTTAAAACCTTAAAAATAATGATGGGGGCTTAGTGGCGTTCTCCCGTTGCCCATTACTGATGCGAAGATCTACAGTGGGGCTTTCCTTTGCGGTTGGGAACAATAAATCTTGTTTTCAAGCCATGCAAGTCATGGTAGAAGTTGGGCTTTTGTTGTTTCTGCTTTGACTTGTTAAAGAAGTGATATGCGTGGTGAATGAGAGAGGAGAAAACCTCCAAGTTAAGGCTGGTGGTCCCAACATTCTATTGCTGTCAGGGCTGAATAAATAATGGTGTTTCACCGCTGATTTTTAAGGTCTCTAAATGAACCTACATATTTTTTTCAGTTAGTCCAGGATAGAAGGGTTAAAGAAGGAAAAGCCCACTGGTTGGCCAGGAGGAAGACAGGCTATCTTACAGCAGGTCTGGGAGTCTGGGGGAAGCCTGAACTTGATCCCTTGATTCATCTAAAACACAGACGGCCAGTTCAGAGATGTGCATGGTGGCATTTGCTGGTTACTCTCCACATAGCAAGGTACTTTGCATTCAAACTCAAAATAAGAATTTTTGTCAATTGAGTTTAAAGGGAAATAAATGTTCACATTGTTCTGTTTTCAAAGTTTTAATGCAGCCACTAATATCAGGATGCTTTTGAAAGAAAACTTCAAGTAGCCCAAGCAATAAGGAACATTTTTAGCTCACATAACAAAACACCTTAACGTTGAGTGCCTTGGCTCCAGACTTGCTGAGTTTAGTGTTTAAATGATACCATCAAGGTCCCAGATTGACTCCACCTGTCCTCTCTGTAAATTGGCTTGTCTTTTAGCTGAATTCCTTCATGGCTCCAAGATGGCTGCTATCATTCCAGCCCCAGTGCAGATAGCAACATCCAGGGGCAGCAAAGGGTTTATTGCCTTTCGTGAGCTTTTCGTTGTCGGTAATGGACACTTCTGCTGAGGTCTTAGCGTACTTACATCTCACTGTCGGAGGCCAGAAGGCACAGGGAGGGATGGCCATTTAGTAGGCAACAAAAATCATTTGTCGCAAAATGAAATGACTTTGTCCAATGCCATGACTCTGAATCATGAGATAAAATCAAATCTCCTAAGCAGATTTTCATGTAGCCATATGGAGAATAAAGAATAAACAGAATTAGAGTCAGCACCCGAAGTGCAGGTAGGCTCTCCGGGACGGAGTGGTCTGATGTTCTCCATTATACACGCTATTTTGGCTTCAACATCTTTCTGCTTTCATAAAACAGTGATTTCTGCTTTGAAAATGAAAACTGGGAAGAGATGGATTATTGAGAAACCATGGGTTTTAGGTGTTCCCTTAGGTGATTCTCAGAGGGGTGGTGTCAGTTTCTTTCCCAAGGAAGGGTGTCACTCTTGATACCTTTGACCTTGTGTAAGGAGAGCTCAGTGTTTAGAGATGTGGAGAAAATACCTATTATATCTTTTCCCTCTTAAATTTGTCGAATAATAGAGTTAGAAGTCAGAGGTTGATTCTCTGATCTCTCTCCAAAGGAAAATGCAGAAAAACACTCAAGATGTTTATCAAAGACTACAGGTAAATTGACAAAAGGGGGAACTTAACTTCGGAGGGATCAACGCCTTAAGATAGGGAGGAACACAGACTCTATGGATCTGTAGATGAGGCAGCTGTAAGTCTCTTCAGGTGACTTATTTCAGGGTCCAGCCACTTCGTGAATCTCCTTCCACTGCAGCTCTGCCGGGTTCTCCTTGTTTTGTCCTCAAAGGTGCGTATTTGTTGATTTCTATCTGCTACATAATGGTTCCAATTCTTAAAAAAATGACTGTGAAAAGAAATGTTATTGTGAGAAAATCTCAAAGGACAGAGATAAGAAGAGAGAATAGAAACCTCAAATCTGTTAGATATTTCAGAATCAGAAGACGTTAGTAAGCAAAAGAAAATGGAACAAATTTAAAAGTTCTCTTTCTCTGTCTTGTTCTAAAGAGGAAATGTTCTTTGTGATTTTTGGGATAGAAGCTGAAAGGCTAAAGAGAGAAAATAGAGTATAGGATGCTTTACTTTCTAAGTTTTGATTAGAAAGAAAACATTCAGATACTCAGTACTTAAGTGGTACTGAGTATATTAAAGCCATTTAATTTTGTGCAGTCTTTTTTCATCCCTGGATTCCCTAATTCCCCCACAGTTTTAGTTTTAAAGCCTTTGTACAAGACGAAATGAGCAGAGAAGAGTTGTTTTTTAAAAAGGGTTTGAAGTTTGTTTGCTTAACAAAGTGTTTGCAGTCATAATTAGGTTGCATATTAAAGTTCAAAACCAACTCAAGTTGGAAGTGACTGAAAATTGTTACCATCTGATGGCTTTGTGGGCAGAGCTTTCACAAACGACACTGCACGCACCGAGGAATAAAGGCCCCTTTCTGAGCATGGCCCCAGGAGACTTCACGGGTCTGGGCAACACTCCTCAGACTGCAGAGTTCCCATAGTGGCATGATGGATCTAAATCTAACTGTCACATAGCATGGCCTTGATTCGCTGGAGTCATCCCAGTGTGGTTTGCTCTTGTTATTTTTACCTCCTCAGGGTTCTCATGTCTTATCTCAAGTCCACATATCTATCTGTGGAACTGCAGAAGCCATGATGAGTTGGAGCTCCCGGGCTCGACTCAGCAACTCTCATCACGGAAAATCCATCTCAAAGCCAGGTTTTCTGAGAGAGAAAGAAAAAAGAGACACTGATTAGGGTGTTTGGGATGAGTCAGCTCCTCATCTGTTGTGTTGAAAGGCAAAAAACTGTCTTTAATTTTAACAGCACTCCATTTCCATCTTCACTGGCATATGAAGCCTATTTAGGAAGAGAAAGACAAGTTTTATATGGTACATTTCAAACATCTTGCCTCAGGCAAGAACCTCAGTATTTTCTTAGAGGGAAATCTCTTTATTGGCCTCCACACCTGAATCTTTTATTTCTCCTTAGGAGGAAACAGAATGATGGAAGCTTGTCTCTTCTAATGATAAGCACAAGGTAAGAATTAAGACCTAATACATCCCAGGATGGGGCACAATTATGCAAGAGATAGTACTAATGACCTTGATGCTTGGAGCATCAAGGCTTTGTACTTGCTGAATGTGTCTGATGTGTAGGTTCAGCATCAATCTGAAAACCCAGGTTTATATCAAATTAGAGTGAGAATAGATTGCATATTAAATCATCATTGAACCCAGAGCGATTTGAAGATAGATTTGGTTATTAAGTCGCTTGTTTTCCTGAATATTCATGCATATTCCCTTTTATTTCTTTTAGGGTATTCTTCCAAATGCTTGCTAGTATAGCCATTCTGCTTAACAAAATAAAAATGTGGAGTCAGAATTTGGAAGAAAGCCAACATAATGACAAAAGAAGCAACTAAGTCTTTTGTTTTGTGATTCAAAACAGACAAGCATTTTGAAACAAAATAGAAGGAACCATAAAATACAGGGTTGACTTTATAAAGAGCAGAAGTGTTTTTTTGGTGAGGGTAAGGCTGCATTCAGAGGAAGGACAAAGCTAAATAGATTTTATTTTTAGAACTTTTTAACAGCTAATTGTGGACTATTTCTTGAAAATCTTCATCAAAAGCAGGTGCTTTCAGTTGTCCTTAATAAATTAATATTGTCCCTCTTCACTCTTACCCTAAGAGACCCATATTGGAAAACAAGTAGACAATGCTCATCGTGACACCCTGCAGGGACCCCCACAATAAAGACAGTGGATGCGTCATTTCAGTCAGAGAATAGAATCAATTTGGGCCAATGATATTAGAGTGTATAGTTTTGCAAAGTGACTCATTGACGATGAGCATCTAGAAACCACTGGGATCTAGCAGTGTGGCAATAACACAGCCAGAGAGCCCCCAAATCCAATATTTACACTGATATGATATCCCCTAATTCAGTAACAAGGGGATTGGCCATATTCTAAAGCCAATTTAATTACTTTGCTTAATACATTTGAAGCTTTGGAGCACTTATTACTTTTTAATATGCTGCATGACCCTCAGTTGCAAAAATAAGTCTATTATATAACAATCAAAAACAGAAAGTCACAGACAGTTCAAAAGGAATGATCTTTAGAGATATTTTACAAAGAGATTAATATATTAAAATACCAGGCTCAACAGACTGACTATAAGGTTGAATTGTTACCTTTGTGAGTACCTGGGGCCCATGAAAAGTTTACCTATAGAAATCTCAGATGTTTATATGCCCTGTTTTTTTTTTAGATGGGGTCTCACTCTCTTGCCCAGGCTGGAGTGTAATGGTATGATCTCAGCTCACTGCAACCTCCGCCTCCTGGGTTCAAGTGATTCTCCTGCCTCAGCCTCCCAAGTAGCCAGGACCATAGGCACATGCCACCACGCCTAGCTAATTTTGTACTTTGGTAGAGTTGGGGTTTCACCATGTTGGTCAGGCTGGTCTTGGACTTTTGATCTCAGGCGATCTACCCACCTCAGCCTCCCAAAGTGCTGAGATTACAAGCCTGAGCCACTATGCCTGGCCTACCCTGTTCTTATAAGCATCACCATTCCCCTTTAAGTTATCTCTTGCAGCAAAAAGAGAATATTAGGGGCCAGGCGTGGTGGCTTACACCTGTAATCCTAGCATTTTGGGAGGCCAAGGCAGTGGGTTGCCTGAGCTCAGGAGCTTGAGGCCACCCTGGGCAACATGGTGAAACCCCATCTCTACTAAAATGTAAAAAATAGCCAGGTGTAGCGGCATGCGCCTGTAGTCCCAGCTACTGGGGAGGCTCTCGGAGGAAAATTGCTTGAACTGGGAAGGCAGAGGTTGAGTGAGCCCAGATCACACCACTGCACTCTAGCCTGGGTGACAGAGTGAGACTCCGTGTAAAAAAAAAAAAAAGAAGAATATTAGGATAAAAACATCCAGCAAAACTCCCCTTGTTGAATCTATTGTTCACTGGGAAGGACTGAAAGGAGAATGAGTTACATGGCATATAAGTCCAGGTAAAGTGCATAGACCCAACTCTTTAAATTCAGAATCAAAAAGGAAAAGCCCAGAGCCCTTTGTTAAACTCCAGCCATGAACACTACAAAGTGATAAGTGAACAATGGAATTATCCAAAGTGAAAAATCTATTGTCACCAGTTGATCAAATGAGCTGAGCATGGTATGGTGCAAACAGAAAACAGCATTACCTTTTTCTCACATCGAATTTTCAATTCTCTCCTGGTAGACTTTTTTTCCTTCCTCTAAACAGTATCTTTGGAAGATCCTTCACCAGTTCTAGTTACTTTCAGGCTGGGCCAGTGTGAGCTCCAGTTATACCAGTTACTTATGGCCATTGTACATTCTAATTGACCAGTACTTGTGCTATCCTAGCTAGGAACACACGAAATATCACCCTTGCCCTCTGATCTTAATGACCAGTCATGTTTTCAGCAAATAAAAAGTCCAACTTTGTCTAATATGTCAAAACTCTGATTTCATATCAATTCAAAGCTTTCCCCCTCCACACCACTCAGACTTGACACCATCTCAGAAACCTGCAGTGCAAGAAATAGACGTGGCCTCTCTACTGTTTTTGCACTACCTTTTTAATACTTCCAGCTATGTTCTACTCTAGGTCCTCCAGAGTAGAAACAATAGGGAGGGAAATGAGGTGAGGGAAGAGGGAAAATATATTTTATTGGCCAGTGGTGTTATCTGGCAATGAGGCCCTCAGTGTAGCAGGAGCCCAGTTATGGGTCCTTTCTCTCATGGGGTGCTGTGTTGGGAAATCTGAATTACCCACTAAGCCTGTTCCTACCTTACTTTTTCTAGAAGAGATTGAACAGTTGAAGACTATACTTCCTAGACTTCTTTGTAGATAGGTTCCTATTAAATAGATGTGAATTTGTGTCCCTTAGATTCACTCACCAGGAGATTTGGGAGGCAGGAATGAGGTAGAGGTTGTCTTCCTGAGGCATTAGGCTGTGGATTCTCTGTTGCTTTTTATTTTATTTTATTTTTTTGTTTGGGGGTACATGTACAGGATGAACAGGTTTGTTACGTAGGTAAACTTGTGCCATGGTGGTTTGCTGTACCTATCAACCTATCACCTAGGTACATTAGCTATTTTTCCTAATGCTCTCCCTCCCCCCAAACCACCCCCAACAGGCCCCAGTGTGTGTTGTTCCCCTCCCTTTGTCCATGTGTTCTCATTATTCAGCTCCCACTTATAAACGAGAACATGTGGTATTTGGTTTTCTGTTCCTGTGTTAGTTTTGCTGAAGGTTTCAGCTCCAATCATGTCCCTGCAAAGGACATGATCTCATTCCTTTTTATGGCTGCATAGTATTTCATGGTGTATATGTGCCACATTTTCTTTATCCAGTCTATCATTGATGGGCATTTCGGTTGACTCCATGTCTTTGCTGTTGTGAATAGTGCTGCAATGAACATATGTGTGCATGCATGTATCTTTATAACAGAATGACTTATATTCCTTTGGATATATACCCAGTAATGGGATTGCTGAGTCAAATGGGTATTTCTGATTCTAGATCTTTGAGGAATCACGACACCGTCTTCCATAGTAGTTGAACTAATTTACATTCCCGGCCACAGTGTAAAAGTGTTCCTATTTCTCCACAACCTCACCAGTATCTGTTGTTTCTTGACTTTTTAATAATCAATATTCTGACTGGTGTGAGATGGTATCTCATTGTGATTTTGATTTGCATTTCCGTAATGATCAGTGATGTTGAGCTTTCATTCATGTTTTTTGGCTGCATGAATGCCTTCTTTTGTGAAGTGTCTGTTCATGTTCTTTTCCCACTTTTTAATGGGATTGTTTTTTCCTGCAAATTGGTTTAAGTTCCTTGTAGATTCTGGATATTAGACTTTTGTCAGATGAATAGATTGTAAAAATTTTCTCCCACTCTAGATTACCTGTCTGCTTTGATGATAGTTTCTTTTGCTGTGCAGAAGCTCTTTAGTTTAACTGGATACCATTTGGCAATTTTTGCTTTTGTTGCAATTGCTTTTGGCGATTTTGTCATGAAATCTTTGCCTGTGTCTTTGTCCTGAATGGTATTGTCAGACTATGGTTTCTAACAAGTGAGATGATGGAAACATGAAGTTTTGGGTGGTAATTATGTATTGATATAGGTTCATCTGTTGTCACAAATGTACCACTCTGTTGTTCCTGTGTCTACCTGCCATGTTCCATAGGGAGAGATGTAGTGGTGGATGTGGCTTCAGCTTCTAAGTCAAGTGGTAGCCTCACAGGTACTAGTGGGTGAGTTCTGCATCACTCTGCAAGTGATTCTGGGAGGCTTGCTCCTTTAGCTCTTCCTAAGATTTTGTAAGCTCCTATATTAACTAATGCAGGTGCTTTTGGGGGTTCTTGATGAGACCATTCACTTCCTCTCAAGACAACCTCCAACATTGCTATTCCCTAGGGCAAGTTATATTCCTCTGTCCGATTGCTTCCCGTGCAGCCCCGCTCTTGCAACTGTTGGGACACCCACAAAGACTTTTTCCATTCTTGAGACTCAGACTCTTCCAGTAAGAATTAAAACTAGTCTCCACATTCCAGAAAATGCAGGCCAAATTTTCTCAAAAATTCTGTAACCAAACAGGCTGTGCCCTGGATCTCTGTTTAGAGACGGTTAGGGGAGGAGATGGGAGATGTGTGAGTGTGGTATGTCAGTATTCTCTCCTGGCAAGACCCACACTTTCTGCAAATGGGTTTTGTAAAAGCTCCCTTTATTTATTTTGAATTAGGGGGAACAATTCCCACTCCTCTAACAGTGCTCTTCAAAGTAATCCTCACTCTCCTCCTTGTCTGATCAGGCTGAGGTAAGGGCCACCTCTTTGGTAAGCTTTGAAGAGATGGTTTAACTTCTCTCTTTAGAACATGGGAATAGTTACCACCTATGATCCTCAGCTTTGGGACCTCAGCTGAAAGGAAGGTAACAGGAGAGGTCTCATTTAACATCCAGTTATACCAGTGTGTTTGATTTTCCAGATGGGAAGCCAGTACCCTGCTTTGAGGATTGTTTGGGGCAGAGTAGCCTGGGTCATCAGTAAGATGAGAGTTGTTTTCAGCAGTATTGAGTTAAAACAACCAACTCAGAACAACTTTCTAACCCAGGTGACTGTTAAAACCAGGTTTTTTCCCCATGCCCCTTCTCATTTCAAACTTTGCATTTTTAAAAAATTATTTGCTGCATCTTTCCATACTTACATGGTTTGTATCAAAAAGTTAATGGTGATATCTAAGAATGAACCCAAGAGCAAAAGATCTTTAAAATTTACTAGTCATTCAAAAACCAATGTGACTGCATTTTAAAAAAATCTCAAAGCAAACATATACACACACACCAAAACACAAAATCCATGAAGACTTGACTTTTATTAAGGATAGAATGACAACTAGTCTATGTGTACGTGCCTCAGTTTCCTAAAATAGAGTGAGTGGTTGGATTAGGCCACCAATTTTCCTTTCTGTCCTATTACTACATTTCTCTCTACAAGCTAAAAGAAAGGCCAAACCTTAGTTAACTCTAAGGAAGTATGTTCTAGTCCCTCAAGAGCTCAGATAAGCTAAAAATAAAACAAAATACCCAAATGACTTGAAAACTTATGTTCATGCCAAAACCTGCACGTGGGTGTTTATAGCAGCTTATTTATTAGAATTGTCAGAACTTGAAAGCAATCAAGATGTCCCTCAGTAGATGAAAGGATAAACAAACTGTTGTATACCTACGAAATGAAACATTATTCAACACTAAAAAGAAACGAGTTATCAAGCCATGAACAGATATGGAGGAAACAAATGTCTATTAGTAAGTAAAAGCCAATCTGAAAAGGCTATGTAGTGTATGATTTCAACTATATGACATTTTGGAAAAAGTAAAACTATTGAGACAGTTAAAAAGATCAGTGGTTACCAGCAGTTACTTCACAGGGCGGGATCAGTGGCGGGGAATATAGAGCATTTTTAGGGCATGTATGGTACGGCAATGGTGGGTACACATTTTTACCCATTTGTCAAAACACTTAGTTGCACCAAGAGTGAACTTGAATGTAAATGATGAACTCTGAATGATAATGATATGTCACTACAGGTTCATCAATAGTAGCAAATGTACCACTGGTGCAGGACGTCAGTAGTCGGGGAGGTTGTCAGGGCAGAGGGCAGGGACAGAGATATATGGGAACTCAGCACATTCTGCTCAATGTTGCTGTTACAGCAAGAAGTAGCAATCACCCTGTTCCATTTTCTGAGAAGTACAATCTAAACTTTGAACATGGCTGTCTCCAGAGTAGCAATTAGTTGAATGTTGGTCCTTTGCTCATAATGCTTATGATGAAAAAAATGATTGATTAGAGGATAAATTTCAGAGATATTTACTTTGCTTCCAGAATCAAGTTGAAGCATCCCATTTTCTGTTGGCCATATCCACTCTCTAATGAGATGAATTCTCTTGGTGTGTGATCCAATGGGCCTTGTAACTTGGAGTTTTAGTCTCTGTCCCAATTCTGCTGAATATTCTTAATGTACATTAAGTTGAAGACAAATGATTTTTTACACCTCCATTTTTATTCATTTAAATGAGAATCGTGAACATGAGGAACAGTGTTTTAAGTGTAATTAATTCGAGTAATCAATATTCAAAGTATTATTTAAATATATAGCATCATGATGCCCTCTAGTGGTTAACCCACAAGAAAAAATGCCTCCAAATTCCCACAGAAAATAGAAATTTTCCCTTTCTGGAGGTGAGTCTACCTGTTCAAGTATGCTGTTATCTCTTATTTCTCTAATGAAAGCAGTGGGGTTTTATGTTCAGTAGATGTTGCATTATTTTCTTAGTACCACAAAGGTAAAGACACATCAAGTTAATAACAATAATTGTGTGAAAAGCATTATAACCATTAAGTAAGAGCAATGGGTTGATTATGGCCCCACTACGGTTCAATTTATTGCCTCAGGGTATAGGAATACATCCCATAGGGATAATGAGAAAATCCTCCCGGGATTGATTAATCTGTCATTGTTTATCCTTTTCCACCATGAAATGGTGGTCTTGGAAGTGAGCTGTGATTCTTAGGCAGGTAGCGGCACTATTCAAGGAAGAAAAGAATAAATACTAGGCCCAATTAAAAATAAATTTAAAAATGGACCTATTACTTGATAAATGACTTATAGAAATTGTTTTCTGCATTCTTGAATTCTCAACAATAGCTATTAGAGTGACATCTATCTATCTCTCTATCTATCTTCATATGTAAAAGATGTTTTATAGGATTTTGAATAAATGTTCAATAAAATTAGTGAAGGTCTTAAAATTAGATTTTCTTCTAATTATTAGTTTCAAGAAACAAAAGATTTAAAAATGCTTATAAGTTTAAAGAGAGCCAAATCGAGAACAAACTACCACTCACAATTGCTACAAAGAGAATAAAATACCTAGGAATACAACTAACAAGGATATAAAGGACCTCTTCAAGAGGAACTACAAACCACTGTTCAACAAAATTAGAGAGAACACAAACAGATAGAGAAACATTCCATGCTCATGGTTAGGAAGAATCAATATCATGAAAATGGCCATATTGCCCAAAGTAATTCATAGATTCAATGCTATCCCCATCAAGCTACCAATGACCTTCTTCACAGATGTGGAAAAACCACCTTAAACTTCATATGGAACCAAAAGAGAGCCCACATAGCCAAGTCAATTCTAAGCAAAAAGAACAAAGCTGGAAGCATCGTACTACCTGACTTCAAACTATATGACAAGGCTACAGTAATCAAAACAGCATGGTACTGGTACCAAAACAGAGATATAGACCTATGGAACAGAACAGAGGCCTCGGAGGCAATGCCACATATCTACAACCATCTGATCTTTCACAAACCTCACAAAAACAAGCAATGGGGAAAGAATTCCCTGTTTAATAAATGGTGTTGAGAAAACTGGCTAGCCATGTGCAGAAAATAGAAACTGGACCTCTTCCTGACACCTGGATTAAAGACTTAAACATAAAACCTAACACTGTAAAAACCCTAGAAGAAAACCTAGGCAAAACCATTCAGGACATAGGCATAGGCAAGGACTTTATGACTAAAACACCAAAAGCATTGGCAACAAAAGCCAAAATAGACAAATGGGATCTAATTAAACTCCAGAGCTTCTGTACAGCAAAAGAAACAATCATTAGAGTGAACTGGCATCCAACAGAATGGAAAAAAATTTTTGCAATCTACCCATCTGACAAAGGGCTAATATCCAGAATCTACAAAGAACTAAAACGGATATACAAGAAAAAAACAAGCCCATTCAAAAGTGGGCAGAGAATATGAACACACACTTTTCAAAAGAAGACATATATGAGGCCAACAAACATGAAAAAATGCTCATCATCACTGGTCATTAGAGAAATGCAAATCAAAACCACATTAAGATACCACCTCAAGCCAGTTAGAATGGCGATCATTAAAAAATCTGGAGACAGATGCTGGAGAGGATGTGGAGAAACAGGAACACTTTTACACTGTTGGTGGGAGTGTAAATTAGTTCAACCATTGTGGAAGACAGTGTGGCAATTCCTCAAGGACCTAGAAACAGAAATTCCATTTGACCCAGCAATCCCATTACTGGGTATATACCCAAAGGATTATAAATTGTTCTATTATAAGGACACATGCGCACGAATGTTCATTGCAGCACTATTTACAATAGCAAAGACTTGGAACCAACCCAAATGCCCATTGATGATAGACTGGACTGGGAAAATTTGGTACATATACACCATGGAATAATATGCAGCCACAGAAAATGATGAGTTCGTGTCCTTTGTAGGGACATGGATGAACCTGGAAGCCATAATTCTCAGCAAACTGACACAAGAACAGAAAATCAAACACCGCATGTTCTCACTGATAGGCGGGTGTTGAACAATGAGAACACATGGACACAGGGAGGGGAGCATCACACACTGAGGTCTGTCGGGGGAAACTAGGGGAGGGACAGTGGGGGTTGGGGAGTTGGGGAGGGATAACACGGGGAGAAATGCCAGATATGGGTGAAGGCAGCAAACCACATTGCCATGTATGTACCTATGCAACAATCCTGCATGTTCTTCACATGTACCCCAAAACCTAAAACATGATAAAATATTTTTTAAAAATGCTTATAAGTTGTTGATTTGTGCATTTTCCTTCATTCTATGGAAACTAATCTTATCTGAATACTTTTAAAGATATCTCTGTAATGATTTCTTCTGGATAACAAGTTGCAAGCTTCACACTCATATTCTTCACTGATAAATCTATGGTTTTCTCCAAAGTACAAAGTTCCATGCCAATAAATCCCTTCAAAAGAAAACATGCTTTGTAGCAGAGCTGTTTATATGACCTGACAGACATTGGTCTATGATAACAGTGCTTTTTGGAAAGTAGTTGAAGCATTTTCTCGATAATAAACTCAACAAATATTTTTATTAGTCTCCTTCCATGTGCCTGCTAGTCTGTAATAATAAATTTAACTAATTGTAGGCAGTTGGCACTGGGGAGGAAGACTGAAAAAGTGATTGCAGCATAGAACTTCACAGACCTTATGTCCTGCCATTAAGTAGTAAGAATTTTTCAACTTTCTTTTTCCCCAACAAATATTCTAAACATTCCCACAAGGAAATCAATAGTCATAAAAATAAATCTTCAAACAATTCACCAAGACAAGAGTGTACATACAAAAAAGGATTTGGAGCTGGAATTAGAAAGAAACAAAGTGGGGAGGGCTGTCTGAGGGTGAAACCTTCCTTTCCCATCAACTGTTTTTGTTTCCCTAATGTATAATTTATTCCTGGTGTTAGTTTCCTTTTCTCCCCAGGTCCTTGAGATTGTGGGCTTTGTTTCCAGCGCTCTATTGTTTCCATAAAATTACCCTCTCATGAAATGATGTGTCAGATTCACAGGTTTGTTATACTTGAATTTTACCTGATACTATTACACCTGTTCTTTTCTTCCTTTTGTCACTGCTAATTCTAAAGCAAATGTATTCTGTGATCTTTAACTCATTTTCTGAAGGCAATCTGAATCCATCCAACCCTCTGAGCATTGAATCTAGGAGTAACTGAGTCTCACATATACTAAATTCGAGTGATGTTAGGTTCACAGGATTCTCAGAGAAGCCTAGTTATTTTCAAGTGAGACAACGGACCAGGTCATTCTGAGCCTACTAAAGAGGATGTGTGCTTCATTAGGTTAGGCCTGGTTCTGACCCTTACCTTCCCAGTATCCTCCAATTGACCAGGAGCCCAGCTGGAGCTCCTGGAATCTTTCAACAGGAATAAATTAATCTGGCATCCAAACTGGAGATGGAAAGTTTCTTCAAATTTTGTAACCATGGCCCCAAGGGGTGGGAGGGAGACTGCTGGGTGGAGTAGGGGGAGGCATTGTTTTCTTCTTTCTGAAAAGAGAATTTAAAATATATGCATAATATTTTGACTTGTCTTTTCCAAATAAAAAAATTTTTAAGGAAAATACAAGCACATTATAGTATAATTTGATCTGCCCCGAAGTGGGGCACGCTAGGGACACTAATTGTGAAAATATAACTTACACACAGAAACCAATTTTCTAATTATATTAACTTTTAAGTGTCTGTAGTTTTAGTTACAGTAGAATTACAGTGAATCACATTTTAAGGTATTTAAAGTGATTGTAGGTTTTGCTTGTGAAGGAGAGCCAACCAAAGATCAGAGGCAAGCATCAGTATTAGAGTAAATAATGAAGAAGATGTCTTACCTTCATATCCCCCATAGTGTAATATTGAGTTTCAGGGTGCCCTCAGCTCCCCTGAGAGGACATTTCTCCAAGTTTTTGGTCTCCTGCCCTCTCAAGGATGAGAGAGGGGATCATGGTGCAAGTGCGTAGTAAATGCCAGACTCAAGTGTTTGTACAAAGTCATTTATTGAGAGAGAGAGAGAGAGAGAGAGAGAGAGAGAGAGAGAGAGAGAGAGAGAGAGAAAGAAAGAAACAGCTAACTCTCATACTGAGTGAGAGAATCCTGAAAGATGGAATCTAGGAGAGAAAAGCAGCTTCCACACTGAGTGGAAGGGAATAGCGAGAGATGGAGTTTAGGAGCAGAAGACAGGCTTCCATGAGAGAGTGTGGAAGGGAACCCCAGAGGGAAAATCCAGGAGAGAGAAAGATGGCTTCCAAGAGAGTGTTCGCGGAAGGAGATCCAAACATGGAGTCTGAAGGGGTGTGGAAAAAAGGGACTTTTAATGTGGGAGGAACCCCCACTTTTCTCTAAGACCCCTGGCCAATGAAAGGAGTTCCTTTAAACTTCCGCTGGAGTGATTGACTTTTTGTTTCTTCCCACACCACGAAATTTAAACATAAATTTAATCCGTTAAATCTCCCAGATGGAGTGAGATGGGCGGGGGGCTTGGCGCTGGTAAGTTCTTGCCCTGAAAACTACGCCCCCTTGTGGACCCAGAAAGAGAACACATTCCCTCAATAGTGTCAAATTGATACTTATTTTCAGAAAAGACTGAGAAACAAAAGGTAGTAGGGAAAAGCGGTCCGCATGTATTCACCGAGGATCCGTTTTCTGTCTGGAAGTTTTTTGAACATAGGCCATTAACATTTCCTTATTTATTGTCCGCGCTTTTGAACACGTCAATGTACTTTTACTTACCTTACATTTTAAATAATCACGTTGGAATTTTTTTCTGTATTTACAAAGCATTTGTATTATTTTCTTGTCAACTTCTGGAATACACTATTTTTTTTTTAAAGTTGATATAATCATTTTCTTACTGATTTACCAAATGTCTGTGCATTAATATAATTAACCTCTATTATTAACAGTGTAAATATGCTCCCCTAGTTTATTGTTTTCAAATTTTGTGTATAGTGTTTCTTTTAAGTATAGTGAAAAACGATTTTATAATCATATTTGTCAGTCTTTTCATTTATGTTTTTATCTTTGGTGTTACACATTGAAAGCTTTTCTCTCCTTAGACTATGTAGTCCCTTTTTTAAAATTCTTGTAAAATGATGCGCTTTAAAAATGTATATTTTAGAGACTGGGTCTCCTTCTGTCACCCAGGCTGATGTACAGTGGTATGATCATAGCTCACTGCAGCCTCAAACTCCTGGGCTGAAGCAATTCTCCTCCCTCAGTTTCCCAAGTTTCTGTGACTACAAGCACATTCCACTATGACCCATGCCTGGCTTTTTTTTTTTTTTAAAGTTTGTAGACACAGGGGTTCACTATGTTGCCCAGACTAATCTCAAACTCCTGGCCTCAAGTGATCCTCCCGCTTCAGCCTCCCAAAGTGCTGGGATTACAGGCCTGAGTGCATGCAGCCCTAACCGTGGTTTTATATTTTGCATTTCAATTTCTAATCCATCTGGGATTCATTTTGGTACCTTATATGTTGTGGTAACTTGATTTTCTATTTTTCCACAGATTTAGATGGTAGTTTTAACCAATTGTTGAGTAATTCATTTTTCCTTTGATGATTTGAGATGCTAACTTATCCTGTATTAATATTTTATATCTTTTATAATCTGTTTATATAAAGCTATTAATGTCCCAGTATGAAATAAGACATTAAGCATTCTTTGATTTCCTTTTTCCCTACTCAATTGACTTACTGCCCTTATTTTTATTACGCTCTAATAATTCTTTACATTATTCACACTCTCTTCATATTTGTATTAGGTTTTATAACTGTTTGGAGTTTGTTCATTTTATTAATTTCTAAGTCAGCTGGTATATATTTTCAGTTCAAAATATCAGAAAACATAAATGATTTCTGGTCTTTGTTTATGCTTATATGTCCAAGAGTAGGTCTTTCTGTTGTTTATATACATTAGAAATAACAGGAATTAATACAGAATTTGAGGACTTTTTTTGTAGGGGATGAAGGGAATGATACCTGGAAAATGTCCCTTTCCTGGGTGACAGAGTTTGTTTCCGTACATGCGGCTGTAGGATTTTTCTTTCCCATTAAAATTCAAAAGGTTGGCCAAGTTAAGTCATTTCATTAATTTTGCCTCATACTTGATAAACTTCTGAAATCTAAAGATCTGAATCTCCCTTTGGTTCAGGTCAAAGGTCTTTTGCAGGTTTTGACATTAGCTTTTTGTACGTTTGCTTTATTTTCTTCTGGAATTTCTGTTATACATATCGTTTCCTGGAACTGTTTTTCATTCCCTTTTCTTTCATCCTATTAATCTTTGCGTAATTGAGTTACAGGATAATCTTGCTGAGTGTATCTTCTAATTTTTTTCATTTTTCCCCTGCCGTTTGCAGTTCATTGTTCCTTTTGGGTTCCAAGCAACTTAAAGCCAGACTGTTTCAGACCTTGGTATCTCCAGTTCTTAGTGCAGCACTTGGCACAGAGAACATGATGAATAAAAGTTTATTGAATTACGTTACAATAAAGTGGCTCAAATATAAATGGTAAAAATTTATTAGGAAATAATTTCCAGTGACAACAATATGTATATCTTGATGTAAAATGACTGACGTAAATTATATTAGCTGTGAAGTCTTTTCAGAAATTATGGTATTGTATATAAGAATTTTAGCTTAGAGCCTCCAGTATTATTCTATAACTTGAAAATCAAGCCCAGCCCAGCCCAGCCCCAGCCCCCAGGTACACTATTGTAGTAGGGTAAAAAGACATGTAATAAAGAATTAAAATAACGACTAACATTTGCTGGGGCTTACTAAGGGGAAGGACCTAGCCAAGGGCTCTGCATACATAATCTCATTTAATCTACGTATTTGTTAGGTCTTACATTTACTAATGAAGAAACTGAAGTTTAGAGGGCAATTTGCAAAAGGTCATATAGCTAGTAAGTAGCTGAGCTGGGATTTGAGCCCAGACCTGATTAATTCCAAAATCTGTGATTTAACTAATTAAACTGGACTGGATGGCTTTTGCTTTTCCCAGTTCTCCTAACGCTGAGGTTCAGTGAAACTGTCGTGTTTCTTGACTTCAGACGCATGCTGACTCTTCCTTCTTTCCTTCTCTCTTTTCTTTCCTTTTTCTCTTTCCCCAGAACTCTGATTTGACTTCATAGAAACTGAATCTTTAAGATTTTAGTCTATGAAAATGGGAGGCTTATCCTTGGTCTAAAGCTGGTCAAGTCTACGTTATCACCCTTTTCCTCATCCTGTTTCTTTTAGCCACATAATTAAATGCCTGTTATTTACAGTGGCCGCAAAGAAAGAGAAGTAGCGTGCGGTCTTTAACTTCAGAAGGTTACAGTCTGGTTGCACAGGACAGGTATGTACAGAGAAACAGTCCATTTCCCCACTTAGCTGCTTTTAACATAGTCATCTGTGTTATAGGTTGGTTTGATATTTCAAGATGCTCTTAAAGATTCTTCAGAGATGAGGGAGGTTCTGGTACTGAAACGGGTGTTCCCAATCATCCTTTACTCCAAGACTCTCAAAACCAAACCTTGTCCATTACAAGGGAATTTAGACCCCTGGATTGCGCACTCCAGGTGCTCCACATCTGGGTAGGAATGATAAGCTCATAATGGGGACCATGAGCATTCAGCCTTGCCTCGGAGCACAGTGCCATGGAAGGAAGAGGACCAGGTGACTCTTTTTTGACCTCTGTCTTCTTTGGTGGTGACTGGGGCAAAAGCTACATTAAGGGGTGATAGTGATAGCAGAGATGATGCAAAGAATAAACAGAAAGCAGTATAGTGTATTCATTAAGGAATTGGGCTTTGGATTAAGAAAGCCCTAGCTCTGAATCCCTTCTCCACCAATTATTAGCTTTATGACCTTAGACGAGTTCCTTAAAACCCACTGAGCTTTATTTCTCTCATATTTTACATTAAGTACTCAATAAATAACAGTACTTTTAATAGTAATTCACTGGGTACAATGGCCTTGTTTTTCTACCTAGTGTTCCATTTTTCCTTTTCTTTTGGGAATTAAAAAAAAAAACACAATAATTTTCTCACCTCTCCTTCAATGTAATTACCAAAGTTCTCTAGCCTGCTCTCAGCAAGGGGTAAACATATGGCTGGAGCTAAGCCAACAAGTCTCTCTTTGGGGCCTTGGAATCTTGAATTAGTTGATACTCTGAAGAGATTGTCCATTGATTCCTGCCACCTGGACCTTCAGTGCGGCCTCAATTGCTGTCTTTCTTTAAACTTGGTAATCTGACCAACTCCGGTTCTTCTGCATCTAACATCATCTTCTGCAAAAAGCTGAGCAGAGTAGGTTTTGTTTACTACTGAAGGAACCTGCCAGCTACATCTGATCAGTCTTCTCATGCTCAGGTGGTTGATTTAGCTTTGATTTACTCCAAGAAACCCATTTGATCAATTACTCTGGTCCGAAACATCCCTCTCGAAAGTAATTTTAATAGTCATTTTAGGCATCCCCTACATTGGCTAACATTTCATCATGAAGTGTATCCATTTTCTTCAAAGCATTTCTGGGCATAGCTAAAGCCTATGCCATCTCTGGTAAACTCGTGTATAACTGAGAATAATGCATCTGGTTTCTCCATGGCCTGGTGCACCTATGCGGCTGCTGTGTCTGTTTTCTGAACCCAACGTGCCCAGATTTTTCATCTGCTCTCACAGAGTTTTATCTCCAAGTCTTTTATTATACTGGATTCCTTCCTCTGAACTCTTTCCAGTTAGCTAGAAAGTATACCCTATCCAATAATATCATAGTATCACAGACAGCACAAAGGTCACATCCTGTCCAGAAGGTAACCGTGTAACCCCCAGGGCATGACATTTGTTCTTCATACCTGAGGTAGCTGTGGATGTAATGGGTCTCCTGTCCAGACATACTCTGAGCATGCAACAAGTGGGAAGGGATTAGCAGACAGGTATCCACGGGTTCCGGGGAAGAGTCATTGCCTATTCTGAGCAGTGTTAATCAGTTCAATTTCTCTGTATGTCTGCTTTGAACTACAGTATCCTTTCTAACACAGGAACACCAAAGTGAGTGATAATTAACAGTTATCCAGAGCTCATGATGTGCCAAATGCTTAACATTTATGAACTCATTTAATTCTTACTATATCCCTTTACACTAGGTTATTATCTTCACTTTACAAATGAGGAAACAGTTATACTGGGTCCAGGTTACATGGAAATGAAGTAGCAGAGATTTAACTGTGAAGCCCATGTCTTTAATATAACATCGAATTGTTTAAACATTCAAGAGGAATGGACTGGAAAATGTTAGACAAAAATTAGAAAGGGCATGTGCTTTTTAAAAAAAAAAAAAAAAAAGGTAAAGTCTTAAAATTCACATAGTATGGCATAAGATTTCCTGGTTAAAAAAAGTGAGAAATAACTCATGCATATTTTCTTTCCTAGAGATTAAACATGAGTTTTATATATTGAAGGCTCCAAGAAATTCTGATATGAAGAAACCTATTTAAGGCCTCATTCTCTCTCTCTCTCTGTCTCTCTCTCTGTTTCTCTCTCTCTGTCTCTCTCTCTCTCTGTCTCTCTGTCTCTCTCTGTCTCTCTCTCTCTGTCCCTCTCTGTCTCTGTCTCCGTCTCTCTCTCTGTCTCTCTTTCTCTCTGTCTCTCTCTCTGTCTCTGTCTCTCTGTCTCTGTCTCTCTCTGTCTCTCTCTCTGTCTCTCTCTCTGTCTCTCTCTCTCTCTGTCTCTCTCTGTCTCTGTCTCCGTCTCTCTCTCTCTGTCTCTCTTTCTCTCTGTCTCTCTGCCTCTCTCTGTCTCTCTCTCTGTCTCTGTCTCTCTGTCTCTCTCTCTGTCTCTCTCTCTGTCTCTCTGCCTCTCTGTCTCTGTCTCTCTGTCTCTCTGTCTCTCTCTCTGTCTCTCTCTGTCTCTGTCTCTCTGTCTCTCTCTCTCTGTCTCTCTCTGTCTCTGTCTCCGTCTTTCTCTCTCTGTCTCTCTTTCTCTCTGTCTCTCTGCCTCTCTCTGTCTCTCTGTCTCTCTCTCTGTCTCTAATAATTAGGACAGCTTTAATTTCTTTGTTTTGCCTTATTGTTTAGCTAGAATGTCTAGTACATCTTCCAGAACCTCTGATTCTAGGAGAAAGACATTTAGTGTTTAATTATTAAATATCACACTGAGTAAAAGTTTTTGTAAGTTTTTATTTATCAGTTGAAGAAAGTTTCTTTTCTTTCTGAGTTTGCTGAGAGTTTTTTGTTTTTGTTTTTTTTTAATTATACTTTAAGTTCTGTGATATAGTGCAGAATGTGCAAGTTTGTTACATAGGTATACACATGCCATGGTGGTTTGCTGCGCCCATCAACCTGTCATCTGCATTAGGTATTTCTCCTAACGCTATCCCTCTCCTAGCTTCCCCACACCCTGACAGGCCCTGGTGTGTGATGTTCCCCTCCCTGTGTCCATGTGTTCTCATTGTTCAACTCCCACTTATGAGTGAGAACGTGCAATGTTTGATTTTCTTTTCCTGTGTTAGGTTGCTGAGAATGATGGTTTCCAGCTTCATCCATGTCCCTGCAAAGGACATGAACTCGTCCTTTTTTATGACTTCATAATATTCCATGGTGTATAGGTGTAAGGCCACATTCTCTAAATTTATTTTAACAGAGGAGACCTCTTTCTCACTGAGAGTCCCAAAATATACAGTAGACTTAACTACTTGTTAGGATACTACACTGAGTCGTACATATAATACCTCAAATCTTCATGATGACCTTGTAGCAATAAATATTGTATTCAATAAATACAATATTATTTCAATTTTTCAGATGAGGAAACTGACTCTCAGAAATATCTACCTCTCCAGAGGCTGTGTATGGATAAATTGCTACTTAGGGATTTTATTCCAGTTCTATAACATTCTAATGTCTTTGCTTTGCTTGCATGCTTAAAATATTTACTTCCCCTACCTAAGACCTCAAATGAAGAAAATTACGTTTCAAGAGTGATTATTGCCCCATCTTTTTGGATGTCTTGGACATGTGAAGGCAGCGTGGTGAGGAGGAAGAGCATCTGCTTGGTGTCAGGAAGTCTTAGGCTGGTTGGAAACCTCTCCTACAGACAGCTAAGGTTGTCTGTGAAAGTTGCTTAATCTCTCTGAGCCCATTTTCTTTCCTATGAAAGGGATATTTATAGTGTGATTAGCTTATTAACTGTTTTCCTCAGGATATGCATTCAACTCTATATTTTATTCTAACAAAGTGGACAGTACAAATGGCTTCATTTGTAGCTCAGAAGACAGCACCTTAGATCAGATCATGGTTTTCCTGATTTATAAAATGTTAGAGATAGCCAAGAAATACTAACATGCTTTTCCAGTTTATGTATGTATGTATGTATGTATGTATGTATGTATTTGTTTGTTTGTTTGAGACAGTGTCTTGCTCTGTTGCCCAGACTGGAGTGCAGTGGCACGATCTCTGCTCACTGCAACCTCCACCTCCCAGGTTCTCCTGCCTTAGCCTCCTGAGTAGCTGGGACTACAGGTGCATGCTGCCATCCCTGGCTAATTTTTGTATTTTTAGTAGAGGTGGGGTTTAACCATATTGGCCAGGATGGTCTTGAATTCCTGACCTCAGATGATTCGTCCACCTTGGTTTTATTAAAATATCTTATTTAGAAGGCCAGGTACAGTGGCTCACACCTGTAATCTCAGCACTTTGCGAGGCCAAGGCAGGAGGGTCACTTGAGTCCTTGTGATCGAGACCAGCCTGGACAACATAGTGATACGTTGTGTCTACATAAAATGATTTTTAAAAAATTAGCCAGGTGTGGTAGCTCACACCTGTCATCCCAGTAGGGGGCTGAAGCAGGAGGATCTCTTGAGCTCGAGAAGTTGAGACTGCAGTGAGCCCATTGTGCCACTGCACTCCAGCCTAGGTGACAGAGCAAGACTCTCTGTTAATATGTCAATCAATCAGTCAATCAATCAATAAAATATTTAGTATCTTATTTTTATTTTATATACTTTAGATATAGAAAATTGATCTATTTTAAGTGTATATTTCATTAAATGTTGACAAATGTATACAATCATATAACCACCATTGCAGTCAGGTTACAGAACATTCCCATCACCCCAGAATGTTCCCTTCTGAACTTCTGCACTTGTTGCCCTCTCCCCAGTCCCAGCTCCCAGAAAGCACTGGTCTGCCTTTGACACTTTGATACATTTTGTCACTGTTTTGCCTTCTCTAGAATGTTACCTAAAAGGGATCAGACAGTATGTGGTCTTGTGTGTCTGACTTCTTTCATTTAGCATAATGCTTTTGAGATTCATCTGTGTTGTTTTGTGTTTCAGTAGTTCGTTTCATTTTGCTATTATTCATCCATTAGCCAATTAATGGAAATTTAGATTGTTTTCAGTTTTTGCCTTCCATAATATTTAGTATATGTCTTTTTATGAACATACACTTTTACTTATTTTGGGTAGATACCTAGAATAGAATTTCTGGGTCATAAAGTGAGTATGTGCTTAACATTATAAGAAACTGCTAAACTGTTTTCCAAAACAGTTTTTTTCTATTTTGCATTTGCATAAGTACAAATTATGAGAGTTATGGTTCCATTTTCTCACCTACTTGTCATTGTCAATCTTTTAACTTTTTGATATTCTAATATATGTGTAGGTATCTCATTGTAGTTTTAATCTTAATTGCCGTAGTAACTATGTTTAATATCTTTTCATATGCTTATTTGTCATAATATACCTTCTTTGATAAAGTATATATTCAGTGTTTGTCTATTTAAAAATCAGTTTGGTTGTCCTATTAGTGAGTTGCAAGAGTTCCTTATTTATTCTTGTTAGTAGGTCCATTTCATATATGTGTTTGCAAATACATTCTCCCAGGTAACAGACTTCATTTGGTCCGTGGGCCATAGTTTGTCAACACCTGGTCTAGAATTTTATCAGCTTTATTAGACATATTTAATTGTAAAGACATTCAATTTATCCACATTGTTTTCTTTTATGGCTTAAGCTTTTGTTGTCATATTTAAGAAATCTCTGACTGACCCAAGGTAACAATGATTTTCTTTTGTATTTTCTTCTAGAGGTTTTATAATTTTAGTGCTTATTTATTATTCTAACATACATTTATGTTTATGTGATAATTATGTTTATAATTAATTTTTATAGGTGATATAAAATAAGGGTTGGGTTCAAAGTTTTGAAGATGGTTGTCTATTTTTTCCACTTGTGGGAAAGACTCCTCTTTCCTGATTGAATTATCTTGGCCCATTATTGAAAATTAGTTGACAACATATATGTGGATGTCTATGAGCTTTCTATTTAGTTCCAGAAATCTATGTCTGTCCATACACTGTTAGCTATGTATTTTTTCAGATGTCCCATATCAGATTGGGGAAGTTCTTTTTTATTCCTAAACTGCTGCAAATTTCTATCAAATAGTAAAAAATAAAATATTTAGTAATTTTTTTTTTTTTGAGACAGAGTCTCGCTCTGTTGCCAGGCACCAGGCTGGAGTGCAGTGGCGTGATCTCGGCTCGCTGCAACCTCCGCCTCCCAGGTTCACATAATTCTCCTGCCTCAGCCTCCCGAGTAGCTGGGACTACAGGTGTGCACCACCATGCCCAGCTAATTTTTTTTGTATTTTTTTAATAGAGATGGGGTTTCACCATGTTGGCCAGGATGGTCTCAATTTCTTGACCTCGTGATCTGCCTGCCTCAGCTGTAATTCTTTTTTATTTAGCATCTATTGAAATAATTATATAGTGTATCCTTATCATAGTATGTTAATATGCTGAATTTACCCTGAGTCTCAAATATTAAACTAACCTTGAGTCCTTGGAAAGAACAATACTTGGTCATGCATATTATCTTAATATTCCGTGGGGTTTTTTTCTTACAATAATATTTATGTCTGGTATTAGTATCAAGGTAGTACTGGTTTTACAGTTGAGGATGGAAAGGGTGCCATCCTCTTCTATATTCTGGGCAAATTCTTATTCTTTCTTTCTTAGATGTTTAATTGAATTAACTACTGAAGCTGGGCATAAAATTCTCTTCATGGGAAAAATTTTAAGCTAAAAATTCCATGATCTTAGTAGATATAGGACTATTTAGATGGTTTATTTCTTTTATGAGTGAGCTATCATAGTTTGTGTCTTTCAACAGATTTTTCATGTAGTCTTAAAATGTTGAATTTCTTGGCATAAAATGTTCATAATATTTTCAATAATATGTTTAATGTCTGTAGGATCTATAGTGACACCCTTTCTTTCATTTCTGATACCGACACTTTGTGTCTTTTCTCTTTGTTCTGATTTAATTGGCTAGATCAGGATTGACAAGCTTTTTTCTGTAAGGTATTAGATAGTACTGTTTAGGCTTTGTGGGCCATAGACTAATGTCTTCTTCTCTTCCTTCTTTGTCTCCTCCTTCCTCTTTAACATCTTTTAAAAATATGAAAACAATCTCTAACTGCAGAGTATTAAAAAACAGATAACAGAAGTTATTTGGTCCATGGCCATAGTTTATCAACACCTGGTCTAGAGTTTTATCAGCTTTATTAGTAATTTTTTTAAAACCAGCTTTTGTTTTCGTTGATTTTTCTCTATTGTTTTACTGTTTCCTTTATCATTGATTGATCTGATTTTTTCTCATTTGTTTAATTGAGGCTTTATTTACTCTTCTTCTTCTAGTTTTTAAATATAGACTCTCAGATTATCTACTTGAAGTATTTGTTCTTTTCTAGTACAACCAGCTAATGCTTTAAAATTACCTATAAGTGCTATGTTGCATCTCGTAACATCTGATACGTTGTTTTTGTTTCTATTAATCTCAAAATATTTTCCAATAATCATTGTGAATTCTTCATTAACCCATGAACTCTGAAATATGTTGACTGATTTGCAAATATTTTTAGATTTTCCATATAGCCATCTGTTACTGCTTTCTAATATAATATCACTGTGGTAAGAGAACTTTTTGTCATTTAAACCTTCTAAAATTTATGAGACTGATTTTCTATCCTGGAATATGACCTATCTTGGTAAATTTTCTATGTGCATTGGAAAGTAATAAGTATTCTTCTGTTGTTGGGTAGCATGTTTTATAAATGGCAATTAGGTCAAAATTTTGGTAATATTGTTCATGTCTTCTACATGTTTGCTGATTTTCTGTATACTTGTTCTCTCAGCCAATGAAAGAGAGCTGTTAAACTCTCCAACTGTACTTGCTGATTTATCGATTCCTCTCCTCAGTTGTATCAGTTTTGTTTCATATATACAGTCATGTGCCACATGACAATGTTTCAGTCAACAGTGGACCACATATACACTGATAGTACCACAGATCATAATGGAGCTAAAAATTTTTGTTGCTTAGTGATGTCACAGCTATTGTAATATTGTAGCACAATTTATATTTTATAAATTTAGCATAGTCTAAGCATACAGTATTTATAAAGTTTAAAGTACTATACAGTAATGTCCTAGGCATTTACATTCACTCATCACTCACTCACTGATTCACCCAGAGCAGTTTCCAGTCCTACGAGCTCCATTCGTGGTAAGTGCCCTATAGAGGCATACCTCTTTTTTTTTAAATCTTTTATACTATATTTTTACTGCACCTTTTCTGTGTTTATATGTACAAATACTTAACACTGTGTTACAGTTGCCTACAGTGTTAAGTATGGCAACATGCTGTACATGTTGACAGCCTAAGAGCAATAGACTATACCACATAGCTAAGGCATGTAGTAGGCTATACCGTCTAGTTTTGTGCAGGTACATTATGATGTTCTTACAACAAGATCACCTAAGAATGCATTTTTCAGAATTTATCCCCATCATTAAGCAACATATGACTGCATTATATTGTTTGTGTACTTTGAAGCTCCGATATTAGGTGCATATATGTTTAGTATTCTTATATTCTCTGAATGAATTCACATCTTTTTCATTATGAAATTATCTTCTTCATCCCTGATATAATTCTTTGTTCTAAAATCTGCTTCATACAGCCACTCCGGCTTCCTTTTGATTAGTGTTTTCATAGTGCATCTTTCTACTCAGTAACTTCTAGCTTATCTGTGTCTTAATATTTATGTCTTATAAAGGGCATATAGTTGGATTTTGCTTTTTAATCTAATCTGATAATCCCTTTTAATTTAAGTCTAATTATCAATATATTTGAGTTTAAATTTAACATATTGTTATTCTTTTCTTTTTTTCATTTCTGCTCTTTGTTGTGTTTCTTATTTCTCCAATTTTTATTCTGCTATTGTGTTATTAGGTATATTATTATGACAAAGTAACTACTTTATTTCACTATTTTAGTGGTTACTTCAGGGTTTACAATATCCTTTTTTTTAACTTATTACTGTATACTTTCAATTCATGTACAGTGTAAGACTCAGAATGCTTCTATTTCCCCACTTTTGTGTTATTGTTGTCATACCTTTTACTTTGACTTATAAACTTGACAATGCATTATTTTTGCTTTAGATATTTAATTATTTTTTAAAGAAGTTTCAAACTGATAAAAATGTTTTCTACTTATTCAAATTTTTACCATCTCCAGAATTTTTCATTCATTTATATTGATCCAAATTACCATCTGATATAATTTCTTTTAATGTAAAGAACTTTCTTTAATATCCTCTCACATCTTTTTTGCTAAATACAAAATTCTAGGTTGATATGTTTGGGTTTTCTTTTTTCTGTGCAGTAAGATGTCCTTCCATTGTCTCTGGCTTCCATAGCTTTTGAAGCAGTCTGCTGCATTTTTTATTTTGTTTCTCTGTAGTCTGTCTTCCCGACGCCCTCAACCCCCAGATTCTTTTAGGATTTTCCCTTTATCACCGGTTATCTTAGTTTTTATTATTATTATGAATCTTGGTGTTTTTATTTATTTATTTATTCTGGTTAGGATTTGCTAAGTTCTTAAACTTGTTTGTTGATAGTTTTCATCAAATATGAAAAATTTCCAATCATTTCAAAAGAATTAAACTTTTGTATTCTGTTCTTCTAGAACTCCGTTAACACATACATTATACTTCCTGATATTGTCCCTCAGATGATTGATGCTCTATTCATTTTTTTCTCTGTTTTTTTTCTTTGTCATTCATTTTGGATGGTGTGTATTGCTTTGTCTTCAAGCTCATTGATTTTTTTTTCTTTTCTGCAGCAATTAATTTGTCTTTGATTCCATCTGGTGGATTTTTTCATTTAACATATTGCATTTTTCAGTACAATTTCATCTGAATCTTTTTTTTTTTTTTTTTTTGAGACAGTTTTTCTTTTGTTGCTCAGTCTGGAGTGCAGTGGCACAATCTTGGCTCACTGCAACCTCCGGTTCCCAGATTCAAGTGATTCTCCTGCCTCAGCCTCCCAAGTAGCTGAGATTACAGGCATCTACTACCATGCCTTGCTAATTTTGTATTTTTTAAATAGAGACAGGGTTTCACCATGTTGGCCAGGCTAGTCTTGAACTCTTCACCTCAGGTGATCCACCCTACTGGGCCTCCCAAAGTACTGGGATTACAGGTGTGAGCCACTGCACTTGGCCTAATCTGAACCTTTTAAAATATCTTCTATGTTTCTCCTCACTATGATTGTACTTTTCTCTACCTTCGTGAACATTTGGAGCACATTATAATAGCTGTCTAACATTTTGTTGGGTAGTTGTGTTGTTTCTGAATCTATTTCAGTTTGATTAGTTTATCTTCTGATTATGGGTCTTGGTTTTTGTTTTATATGTCTGGTAATTTTTTATTGGATGCCATACATTATGAATTTTATGTGTTTTGCTTCCAAGTTTTGTTTTATTACTTTAAATAGTATTGGCTTTTGTTTTTTGCTAATGAGACAAATTAACATGTATTTCCATTAAAATGCCCTTTTTTTATTTCATTAAGAATATAATTGCTTATTCAAACCTATATATATAATATCACTAAAATATGCATATATATTTAAAAGATGCACACATATAGGGCATCCTTTAAAGACATGCATGTTTAAATAAATTATGTATCTTATTCAATGTATTTGATTACCTTTTGTAAGTTTTCATGTGATACAAGTTTTATGCTTCATCTATCCTTTCATATGCAAGAGAGAGAAAAGATTTTGTTAAAGCAGTAATTGATTACAGTCATGGCTGACTCTTAATGAAATGACATAATTTGTATTTAAAGTAGATTTTTTTTTTTTAGTGAATCCAATTTATTGGCCCCTTTGAACGTAGAAGTTAAAGTTTTAACTACAAGTTTAATAAGAAGAGAGTGACATAAAAATATCATTTCACTCATTCATTTATTCACTAAACAAATATATAGGAAATGCTTATGTTTACTAGGTTCTGTTTCTATATTTATAGGCCCTGAGATATACAAGTGAAGAAGACAGGACATTCTCTACCCTCATGACACTGATTCTAGGAGAGGGAGACAGACAATAAACAAATCAATTTTTAAATACATAACAAGATTTCTAATGGTGTTAAGAGCTCTGGAGGAGCAAAGTCTCCAAGAAATATGGGACTATGTGAAAAGACCTAATTTACATTTGATAGGTGTACCTGAATGTGACGGAGAGAATGAATCCAAGTTGGAAAATACTCTTCAGGATATTATTCTGGAAAACTTTACCAACCTAGCAAAGCAGGACAATATTCAACCCCAGGTAATACAGGGAACACCACAAAGATATTCCTCAAGAAGAGCAACCCCAAGGCACATAATCGTTAGATTCACCAGGGTTGAAATGAAGGAGAAAATACTAAGGGCAGCCAGAGAGAAAGGTCAGGTTACCCACAAAGGGAAGCCTATCAGACTTAAAGCAGATCTCTCAGCAGAAACCCTACAAGCCAGAAGAGAGTGGGGACCAATATTCAACATCCTTAAAGAACAGAACTTTCAGCCCAGAATTTCATATCCTGCCAAACTAAGCTTCACAACTGAAGGAAAAATAAAATCTTTTATGAACAAGCAAGTACTCAGAGATTTTATTACCACCAGGCCTGCTTTACAAGAGCTTCTGAAAGAAGCATTACACATAGAAAGGAACAACCAGTATTAGCCTTTCTAAAAATATACCAAAAAGTAAAGAGCATCAACATAAAGAAGAATTTACATCAACAAATGGATAAAATAGTCAGTTAACATCAAATGGCAGTAACCCTAAATTTAAATTGACTAAATCCCCCAATCATAAGATATAGCCAAAACCTAACAGTATGCTACATCCAGACCCATTTCACATCCAAAGATACACAAAGACTCAAAACAAAGGGATGGAGAAAGATTTACCAACCAAATGGAGAGCAAAAGTAAATAAATAAATAAAAAGCAGGAGTTGCAATTCTCGCATCTGATAAAATAGATTTCAAAGCAACAAAGATATAGTGGTAAAAGGATCAATGCAACAATAAGAGCTAATGATCCTAACACCCAGATACATAAGACCCATAAAGAGATTTAGACTCAATGAGACAGAAAATTAATAAGGATATCAAGGACTTGAACTTAGATCCAGAACAAGTAAACTTAATAAATATTTATAGAGCTCTCCACTTTAAATACACAAAATATACATTCTCTACTTTAAATACACAAAATATTGATCAGCCATTATTAATACCATTTTTAGAATAAAGCAATATTCCTGTTCTCTCTCCCTCTTTTTCTTCCTCTTTCTTCCTCTCCTTCACTCCTTTTTTTTCTTTCTTTCCTTCTAAAAAAAAAAGCTCTGGAGGAAATGAGAGGAGGGGATAGCAACTTTAGATAGGTAATTCAGGGATAGCCCTTTGGAGAAGGTGACATTTGAGCAGACCCTGAATGATGAAAGAGAGAAGGAACGTAAAGAACAAACACAGGGGAATATCAAGGATAAAGGCCCTGAAGTAGAGTGAGCTTACTGTGTTTAAATAATAGCAAGCAAACTAGGGCAGGCAGAGTAGAGTGGAAGGTGATGAGATTAGAGAGACAAATGGGAGCCAGAGCATGTAAGACCTTGCAGGCTGTGGCAAGGAATTTGCATTTTTTTAAAGGGTGATGCTAGTGGAGGGTTTGGAGCAGGAGAGTGACATAATCATACCTATGTTTTAAGATTACTATTGTAGTTGGCTACAATAGTATGACCAGTAGACTCTGGGGTGGGGAGGATGGAAAAAGGGAGATCAGTTAGATGCTTTACATTAGATCAATCCAGAAAATTAAAAATATTTACGTGTAAAGTTAACAGGTGTTTGAAAGGAGGAGGTGGAGAAGATGAGTCAAGGAAGGGAGGACTGACCCATTAGTTAGGAGACTGGAACTCATGAGAAAAATATCTAGTGAGAAATAGCAACTCATGAGATTCCCAGTGTCAGTGTGTTTGAGGGACATTTTAGAACAAGGCTGTCTGCTAGTCAGTTTCAAGTTGTCTGTGGGTCTATAATGTAAGCTCACTCTAAGCCTTAATAAAAGTTCGCTGCACACACTGTCCTGCATTGCTGGTACTTTGAGGGTAGAAAGAAATCAATCTGGTGTCCAGTGCAACACCACATAGTATAGAAGAAGGAGAGTGTCTAGAACTTGGCAATATGCTTCACAAAGCAAACTAACCTAGTGGATTTGAGAGTACAAAACCATCAGTGATAAGCAAAAAATCAAAATTTCTCCAGGATTCTCAGAAGAGTTTGGGATGAATATTGTGTTTCCCAGCCGGTACGTGATAGTGGTTTCAGCCAACTCATTTGCATCTTGAAAGGCAAAGTGACCTAGCAGATTACCAGTCACACAACTGAAGAAGTAATTTGATGGTGTCTGGCTATGTCAGTAGCATAAATCATTATGATGGTCTTTCCCAGCCAGATATTTTCTCAGAAGTCACTTATTAATAACTAATTTATATACTCACCTGACAAATAGATACTGAACACCCATTATATGCCAGACATTAGGTTAAGAACTGAAGCGACTGCACTAAACAACATAGCAAACATAGCATAATTTATCCCAGTTGGAGTAACTTGACATCACTCAATACTTCAAAATGGCCAGGAATTCGGCTCAATTCAGAGCTGGGCATTTTGATCTAGTGAGACACACAGACACTCAGGTAGGACATTTGGGGAAATAAGCTTCCTCTCTTTTTTGTAGTAACTCTTGCTCTCCTTCATGGGGAGATCCAGTAGCTGCACAGAAACCTTAGATATTATCATTATCACTGTATATCCTCTTTTTCTTAATTTTCTGATTTCCCTTAGTGTTTTATGTGAACTAAATTTCTAAAATAGTTTTATTAAGTACTCAGAATTTTTTTTTTTTTTGAGACGGAGTTTCGCTCTTGTTACCCAGGCTGGAATGCAATGGCGCGATCTTGGCTCACCGCTACCTTCGCCTCCTGGGTTCAGGCAATTCTCCTGCCTCAGCCTCCTGAGTAGCTGGGATCACAGGCACGCACCACCATGCCCAGCTAATTTTTTTGTATTTTTAGTAGAGACGGGGTTTCACCATGTTGACCAGGATGGTCTTGATCTCTTGACCTCGTGATTCACCCGCCTCGGCCTCCCAAAGTGCTGGGATTATAGGCGTGAGCCACCGTACCCGGCTCAGAATTTTTAAAACTTTTTCTAATACATAGCTTATAATAATGATTTTCAGGTATGATCAAATTACTTCTTGGCAAAGGTCAAAAATCATTCTAGAATATTTTCAAAACATTTAACTAGAAAAACAAATAAAGGTAATGTAACAACAACTCTGGAAAACTGTTTGGCATTATCTGCTAACATTGGAGAGGCACATAACTTATAACCCAGGAAATTCTACTCTTAGTTTATAACCAACAGATTACATCTGTCTGGCTATCTGTCTATCTTTCAGGAATGCTCATAATAATGCTACCCATGATGGCTAAAAACTAGGAATAACTTAAATGTCCATCACTAAATTAAATACATTGTGATATATTCAAACAATTGAAATATGTTTAGCAATAAAAATGAATGGAGTACCTGCAATAATATGGCTGAGGCTCACAAACATAGTAGTGAATGTAAAAAGCTGGGTAAAAAGAGTATGACTTGTGTGCTTTCTTTTACATAAAATTCAAAAGCAGGTAAAACCTTCATGGTGATGGAAATCAGGAAGGTGACTCTTCTAGGAAGTGTAGTGACAGGAAGAGAGCTGGAGGACATTTCTAGAGGCTTGATCATGTTCTGTTTCTTGAGCTAGGTGCTAACTACATAGATGTGTTCACTTTATAAAAATTCATTGAGGGGTATACTTAAGATTTGTGTACTTATTTACATAGATATTATACTTGAATAAAAAGATTACTTAAAAAAGTAGAGGTAAAATGCATTTTATTATATTCCCTAGAGCTCATAATTCATTGTTTTGAAATGCTGTGGATTCTCAGTGAATAGTTGGTGATTATAAATACTATAATTTTACTTTTATTGTGTTCATTGGGAAATAATTTTTCAGCAAATATATGTTGGAAAGTAAAGCAAATATTTATATTAAGTAATCAGCGTCATCTAAATAGGAGTCCTAGCCAAGCAAAATGGTTCAAAGCCAGCATTAGATTTAACCATTATTACCAAAAAACGATGTGTATCAATAAACTCTCAAGCAGACAGAATTGACAAATTCCATTGAGCTAGAGATTTTTGAGTTTTTCAAAATTAAGATTTCCAACTTATATTCTTCATTATAACTTTTTGCAGAGTTATTTATAAATACAAAATATGCTTTCATTTTTGCTCATAAATATTTCTTGAATCTGTTCTATTATCCTTGCTTTGGTGAAGATTCAGTTCTTTCTTTACTGCAATAGCCTAATAATCTGTTGCAACCTGACTCATCTTGTTCTCTTGAAACAGCCTCCACCAAGCCTCCATAGCAGCCATTGAAACAACAAATCTGATTGTTATACTCCCTGCCCTAAAACCATTCAATTCTGGAAAGCCCCATTCTTAGAGTTGTCTTAACAAACACCTTCTCTACAGTCTTAATTTTTTTTTCCTATCATAATAACCCAATTCTGTTTTCAAACATAATCAGAATCTATTTAATGCCACCAATATTGCTACCACCTCAGAGTCACCATCATTTCTTGCCTAGACTATTGCAAGAGCTGCCTAACTGATCTCCTTACTGCCATTCTTAACTCCCTGCAATCTACACTCAGTGTAATACTAGAGGGATTTTTCACAAAGCATAACTCAGATCCTGGTACTTCTATGCCTCAAACCCCTCAATGGCTCCCAGTTTACTAGGGAAAGATCTAGATCTAAAGCTCTTATGCAGGTCTATGACTTCTAACCCCTACCACTTTTCTCAATTTCTCTCTTATTCAAAAATGCTCCACTCTAGGCACACTGATTTTCCCAGGAAAACACAGTTGCTGTCTTCAGGGAGCTAGAAGAAATAAATCTGTTAATAGTTGTTTTAGTCCATTTAGGCTGTTATAACAAAATACCATAAACTGAGTATTTTATACCCAGTCTACAAATAACAAAAATTTATTTCACACAGTTCTGGAGATTGGGAAGTCCAAGATCAAGGTGCCTGCAGATTTGGTATCTGTTAAGAGCCCACTTTCTGCTGGGCACTGTGGCTCATGCCTGTAGTCCCAGCACTTTGGGAAGCTGAGGCAGGAGTATCACAAGGTCAAGAGATTGAGACCATCCTGGCCAACATGGTGAAAGCCCATCTCTATTGATGATACAAAAACTAGCTGGCATGGTGGTGTGCACCTGTAGTCCAAGCTACTTGGGAGGCTGACGCAGGAGAATCATTTCAACCTGGGAGGCAGAGGTTGCAGTGAGCTGAGATTGCGCCACTGTACTCCAGCCTGGCAACACAAGGAGACTCCTTCTAAAAAAAAAAAGAAAAAGAAAAAGCCCACTTTCTGATTCATAGATGGCATATTCTCCCTGTGCCTTCACATTGTGGAAGGTGCAAAGGGTATCTCTAGGCCCTCTTTTGTAAGGGCACCAATCCCATTCATGAAAGCTCCACCCTCATGACTTAATCACTTCCTAAAGGGTCCACCTTCCAATACTATCACTTTGAGGGTTGAGATTTCAACAGATGAATTTTGGAGGGATGTATACATTCAGACCATAGCAGCAATGGATTGAGGCATGAATGAGGGTTGTAGAAATGTAGTCAGTGAGTGTAAACTATATAAATTATTCTTTCAAGACGTTTGTCAAGAAGGGAAGAAGGAAGTTGGGATGAATAAGGTGAAATTTAATTTTGCACAAGGAAATGGTACAAACAGAGCAAAGAAATAAAGTTCAAGAAACCTAAACCATGTGAATGAGGGGGAGATTACAGGGTACCAACGTAATTGGAGAAAGGCTAGCAAATGAGAATGCAGAAGGGCTTGGTTTAGCCTAGCTAAATCGGAAAACATTTAGAATTGGGTTATTACACTGAAACCACCAGCTTGAATTATGCAAAGGAAAAAAGATAATAACGAATGGTTATACAGTTGACACTTAAACAATACAAAGATGAGAGGCAGTGACTCCCATGCAGTTGAGAATCTGCATAGAACTTTTGATTGACTCCCTAAAAACTTAACTCTACTCATCTGCTATCTACTAATAGTCGACTGTTGATCAGAAGGCTTACTGACAATGTAAACAGTTGATTCACACATATTTTATTTGTTATACATATTACATGCTGCATTCTTCCAGTAAAAAAAAAACTAGAGAAAAGAAAATGTTATTAAGAAAACCATAAGGAAGAGAAAATATACTTACTCTTCATTAAGTGGAAGTGGTTGGTTCTCATCCTCATTGTCTTCATGTTGAGTAGCTGAGGAAGAGGAGGGTTAGTCTTACTGCCTCAAGGATGGCAGAGGCAGAAGAGGTGGAAGAGGTGGAAGGGGATGCAGGAGAGGCAGGCACACTTAGTTTAACTTTTATTGAAAAAAATATGTATAAGTGGACCCATACACTTCAAATACCATTGACCCCTTTGTCTCTAAGGGTCAACTGTATTTAGGGAACCAAGAGATATTTTCATAGCATGTCTGACGATAAACATTATTTGTAACTGTGAATAACATTCCTTTGGACATGACCAATATTTATTGGAGGGGGAAGGGCCCTAAGTTCCATTTTTTTAGAATGGTCACATTTACTGCTCATGGTTTTAGAGACTAATTGTATTGCTCTGTGACTTTAAATGCCAAATTTGAGATTTCTAATATTTTTAATTTATTCTAATTTGGAAACCACTATAGCTCTATACTAATTGAACTCGACTTCTTTGGGTCTTCTCTCTGCTTCTTCTGTATTGAGGTACAGTGCCCATAGCTACTTTAATACAAGGCAATGTTTGTATTCTTTCTTCTATCAGAATATGCTCTTTAAAGATGCTCAACATTTTCTGAGCCTTTTTGGCCACACCATCACTGGTGCCTCTGAGGACAGTTGACAAGGTTTCTGGACCCCTCTCCCAGGCAGAAATTTACACATCAAGGCCATCACTGTAGTGATGAAGTCATTCTTAAGTCAATTTATTTATTTCAGATCCTTTCTTCACCCCACTCACTTCCTGCCCTTTAAGACTTGTATTAACTTGGCTTGAACTGGGGCAAAATTTGGTTTAATTTGCAGAGCTCACCAAATATATGTTCAAAGTGTGTCTAATAATATTATTGGGAGAGAGGGGAAGCAAATTACATTCAAACTTCCTTTTGCCTTTTCTAGTCATGACCTTAGAAATCCTGGAGAAAACCATACCACTGAAGATTACTTGTTATTATATATTATTACATGTTATTATAGGGTAGTTACTATTTTATATGATGTGTCATGATTAGTGAGATTTCCCCCTATAAAATTAGAAAACAGACTTACATTTTTGGTAATTCTAACCTTATGTTTGGCACACTTTTTATACTCTGGACTTAGTAAGTACTTTGAAAATTTGGAATCAGATTAGGAATTAGAAAATTTAGAATGAGATCAGGAATTAGAAAATTTGGAATCAGGTTAGAAATTAGAAGGAAGTTTGTCAAACCTTTTCTTTTAACCTCCAACTATTAGAACTAGACACGGAACCATGAAAAGAAAACCTTCACAGACAAAGATAGATGTCATAAAAGTCTACCTTGCACATTACATATGCCAGGAATAGATTTGAGCACTGTGCCACTGCTGCCAATGGTAGTCTATAGTCCCACCACAATAGTGGTAGAAGGATTTTTCCATATAGGTTACCTTCATGATGCCCCATAATCAGAGCCCTGTTGACCTGGGGTGGTGGGGAAATCTGTTGTGGATTGATATAAATGGGTTCTCTGCATAGATAAGGTGTGTGCCTACATAGATGAGGCAGTGCCAAGCGTTAGGTACAGATGGGCATGACTCCCTCTGGCTGTGCAATAGTCCCACTGGACAACAGGAAACTGCCCCCCAGATGATAATGAAAGTGTAAGAGGTGGGGACAGTATGTTACAGGAGGTGAGTTGTCTGTGGAGGCTGCCTCACCCACCATGTGGCTACAGGGTACTAGTGATGGAGGGCTGCTCAGAGAAGCACAGTGCTATTGTCGGACACATGTACAGTGTCCCTGCAAGAAAATTCCCACATTCCAACTTGTTATGGGTTGAATTGGGTGTCTCCTTCCCCCTATGTTGTAGTCCTAACCCCCTAGTATCTCAGAATATGACTATATGTAGAGATGACATCTTTATAGAGGTAATCAAATAAAAATGAAATCATTAGGCTAGGCCCCAATCCAATATGACTGAGGTCCTTATGAAAAGGGGAAATTTGGGCACTGAGAAGTGTGTAGAGGAAATATGATCTGAAGACACACAGAGGGAAGACAACCAAGGCAAATGGTCCGGAATAGATCCTTCCCTCACAGCTCTCAGAGGAAACTCATCCTGCCAACTCCTTAATTTCAAATTTCCAGCTTCCGGAACTTGAAGCAACAAATTTCTGTTGTTAAACCCCTCAGTTTATGATACTTTGTTAGGGCAGCTGTAGCAGATGAGAACATAGCATTCCCAATATTTCTGTTTCTTCAGCTCCCCTCAGTCAGCTCCACATTCCCAGGGTTGGCCACTACCCTATTTCCTTTTCATAAGTCATTTTTTGTTTCATGCCTTGTGGAAGACTTGTTCTTTCTCGAAAGGCTTCATCCCAGATTGTTCCTGTGCTGGGATTCCATGCTTCATCTGGATTTCTGCACTCAGAATTGAGGAAGTGAAGTCTTCTTTCCTGTGCTTTCTGTGTTCATATCTCTTCTTGGAGCAGTGGATGTGGGCTACTCTCAGTGACAAAATGAGGGGACACCGGACAAAGGATATAAAAGACAGTACCCAGATAAAGATATCCCTTAATTAATATTTCAATGATTTCATCATGTTGCCTACACCTAGATTTGGTTTATCAACACAGTTGTCGGGAGCAGACGTCTGTGTTCTTTTTCCCATACATACCGGTGTTTCTACAGTCTTGGAGAAGTAAAGTAAAACCCAGAACGAGAAGGACTGAAAGCTCAGCAATTGCCCAGGGTAGAAAGTCTAGGATGTTTTCAGTAGTGGCTTTTCCCAGGAGAAACAGCATCGTCAGGGTATGACGGCACCACTGCTACAGGTAGGGAAAGGATCATCAGTCACTTCCTTGACACTCACTGCTGTTTTCTAATGCACAGCCCAGGGATTTCAGGTTTGTGGGTCTAGGAGTGAATGTTTACAAGATAAGAGGAAATGCCAAGAGGAGCCCCTCTTACCATCCTGGGAGAATGGGCACAAATGAAGACAGAATCAAGAGAGCCAGGAATTATGCTCAGTTGTAAAACACTTAATACAGTGGCTGATGGTAAGTTCTCAATAAATGTCAGCTATTATTATTACTGTATTCCATGAACTCTGAGATGTGCTTTTAATTTTTTTTTTTCTGAAGCATTTTAAAGCAATATCAGATGACATGTCATTTTATCTGGTCATACTTCAGTTTGTATTTCTCTCTCTCTCTCTCTCTCTCTCTCTCTCTCTCTCTCTCTCTCTCTCTCTCTGTGTGTGTTTAAACATAACCATCCAGGGAAATTTTCTGATTGCCTTAATTTTCCAATTTTCTCAATCATGAAAGAAGTTCCTCAAACATCCTCCACCATATCTACCCACCACATGCTTTGTATGCTGGGCCTCCTATTACTCTCATGAAATTCACCATGTTTCTTCTTGAATCCAGTCCTTCCACTTTGCTCTAGCTCCCATTTCTTTTTACCCGCCTAAGGGTATCACTCCAGAGACTTTCCTTTTTCTCTAACGTCAGTCGGTATTCTTCCACTGACTTATTTCATCTGTATGCATGCATGCTGATCTATGTTGTATTTTGAACCTTTCTTGACCACACTTTTCTTACCAACTAGGTTGGTGTATTAGTCTGTTCTTATGCTGCTGATCCCCAAGACTGGGCAATTTACAAAAGAAAGAGGTTTAATGGACTTACAGTTCCATGTGGTTGGGGAGGCCTCACAATTGTGGTGGAAGTTGAAAGGCACATTTCACGTGGCTGAAGACAAGAGAGCTTGTGCAGGGACACTCTCCCTTATAGAACCATGAGATCTCATGGGACTTATTCTCTATCACAAGAACAGCACGGGAAAGACCTGCCCTCATGATTCAATGACCTCCAACCAGGTCCCTCCCACAACACATGGGAATTCATGGTGAATGGGAATTCATGTCCTCCCTGATGGGTGAGGACACAGTCAAACCATATCAGTGGGGCTCATTTTTCTACCTCCCCTTGCAGCAAAACTCCTTGGAAGAATTGTAAGGTGCACGTTTTTGCCTCCCATTTTTAACAGCTTTGAAAAATCACAGTCCCCATAAAATGAAGACTCATAGTCACATGAGTCTAGCAATGGTTGGTGAAGGGAAGAGTAAACTTGTAGCTGATTTTTCTGCTGCCCTTGTCATGAATTTTGCTGGCCTTGTCACACTCTAGTTGAACCATACTGGATCAGAGAATAAGCATAAGCTCTGGAGTTGGGTGAACCTGACTACAAAATAAGGAAAAATACAATTATGTAAATAATACATTTGTTATGAGAATTAAATCAGATACTACGTGTTATGTGCTTATCAAAGTGCCTGGTACATGGTGCTCAGTAGAGAGCAGCTATTATCATCATCATCCATCATAAATGATCTTGTACACACATAGATGCATGTACCGTGACTAAGGATGGACCACATCAGAATAAATATATAAAGGATTTTATTCACATTATATAATGAGCAGTGCATCATTTTATTCTTCACCCCATCCCCTTTGGTAAAATATTAGCCATTCAGTTGTGATAATCACAGTGTTATCAATCTAGTAGAAACACCAGCACACCAGAATACTATAAAAGGCCAAGTTTTTTTTAATGGACTTCAGCAATCTATTGAAAATTAAAATGTAATTAGTATGGCAAAACAATAGTTCACATCTTCTAATTACTGTTCTATTTTTTGACAGAATGTTTTAATTATTGTTTTCTTTCCTCTTCTCTTCTGTTTCTATTGATTTGTTGCCAGTTTAATTGAGTCAGTAGGACCTCCCAGTTCTCCATAAGTTACCCTCAGGGGCTTGTCTGCTTCATTGTTTTAAAGTAAACCAGATCTCCAAATACCTACAAAACAAACTCAGAAGTTGAAGGGATATTTTTAAATGAGAAAAAAACTAGAAGGAATAAAGAGTAAGACCTACAATTCAAGGTATAAAGGGAAGATTAAACAGAAAACCAGTTTCTAATTTTAGAGCTAAAGGAATAATTATTATTAATAAATGTGCTACAGACTTATCTATTTAAAGTGCTGAGGCAGAGAAATAATAACAGAGTAACAGATTTAAAAAACTTTTTTTCTTCTCAAACAAAATTTGTTTCCAATTGTATGCAGAAACCTGTGTTTGAATAAGCACAGTATATAGAGAGATGGCCACTACCTAGGGTATATGTTTCATACATTAGCCACACCCACCCATCAATGAATTGGTGTTCTCTGTTGAAATTGAAAATGTCCAGTTGACTTTGGGGTGCAAATGTAGAGGGAAGAATTTTAACCTAGAAGTAAAAGATAGGACGGGCACAGTGGCTCACACCTGTAATCCCAGCACTTCGGGAGGCCACGGCAGGCAGATCACCTGAGATCAGGAGTTCAAGACCAGCCTGACCAACATGGCAAAACCCCGTCTCTACTAAAAGCACAAATATTAGCCAGGCGTGGTGGTGGGCACCTGTAATCTCAGCTACTCAAGAGGCTAAGGCAGGAGAATTGCTTGAACCCAGGAGGGGGAGGTTGCAGTGAGCTGAGATCACACCACTGCACTCCAGCCTGGGCAACAAAGCGACTCTGTCTCAAAAAAAAAAAAAGTAAAAGATGAAGAAGACATAGATTATTGCTTTCTTTTAGGATCAGTTGGTCTACTAAGTAAAGCGTTCAAAGAGTAAACAACCTTTTCTACATGAACAACACTATAAATGACAACAGTATTGTGTCAAACACATTTGGATTTGAGTGTTGGCTCTACTACTATGTGGACCTTGAGCAAATTCTGCATCTTCTGCATCTCAGTTTTGCCATCTGAAAATGGGAATAATGTTAGAACCTACCTTAGAAGGTTGATGGGAATAATTAAATGAGAAAATGCATATAAAGCATACAATAAGTATGCGTTTGTTACTATTATATATAAAATACATAATAAACATATTTTATTATTGTATTACTATTATTACATACTATTAAAATAGTATTATGAAGCCAAAATTCAATACAGAGCCTTTTAATGGATGGATTAGTCTATTCTCATGCTGCTGATAAAGACATACCCACGACTGAGTGAATTACACAGAAAAAGAGGTTTTGTGGACTTCAGTTCCACATTGGATGGGGATACCTCACAATCATGGTGGAAGGCAAAAGGCACATTTTATATGGCAATAGGCAAGAGAGAATGAGCAGGGAAACTCCCATTTTTAAAATCATCAGATCTCGTGAAACTCATTCACTATCAGGAGAACAGTGCAGGAAAGACTCACCCCCATAATTTAATCACCTCCCACAAGGTTCCTCCCATGACACATGAGAATTGTGGGAGTTGCAATTCAAGATGAGATTTGGGCGGGGACACAGCCAAACGATATCAATGGGCATACATAAAAACACTGTATCCCCCACCCCCAAAAGAAGCAAATACATGTGTGCAGAGTATTATGCAGGGATCTGGCTGGGAGCAGTAGCTGGGATCAGTGTCTCCTTGTTTGAGTATGTTCTCTTGTTCCATTTCATGGTATAAATGACATTCTGGAGCCATTGCCACATCTAAGAGTTGGGATATGACCTTGGGGTAGGTCCAAGTGTCACACCAACAGTAGCTTGGTTGGTTTGGTTTTAGGAATTTATGTTGATGAGGGTGTTGAGACAGTGGTATATAGTACTTTTCAAATGCTTTCTACCATGACCCATAGTAAGAAATACATTTGATATCATGATTTCACACACACACACGCACACACGTGCGCGCACACACACACACACACACAAACAAGTTTTACAAGGTAATATTTACTTTCATGAAATACTCTCTGATATTTTCTCATCTCTTCTTTCCTGTTCTGTTTCCTTTTTTAAAGATGTATTTTGTTCTATCAAATTGATTTCACTTTCCACTAAAGGGTCTCAACCTATAGTTTGAAAAACATGCTGTAAATAACATCAGGTGTTTTACCTTTTTGCATTCTTCATTCATTTCTCAGCATTTTTGTAATTTTATCTCCAAGTGAAATAGGTGCTGTTACATAATAGGTGAATTTTACTGATAGCAGTGAGTTTCTAAGCTGAGCAAGAATTTTGTTGTGTAGAGATTTTTTTAGGGTCATGTCAAGATACTACCTCATAGGCAAAGAATTTGAAAGCAGTGAGAGTTCTTTTAGGATTGAGGGTCAGCTACAACATCTTGCTGTTTCTTCAGGGGGTTCTGAAACACCTTGGATGCCTACTTGTACTTCCACTCCCTAGGCATCGTCACTGACATGAAACAACCTTAGATGACTGACCCAGGCTCTTTGGTTGCTTTCTGCCTCTTTGGTCTGGATAGCCTATATGATTGGTCCTTGCAGTGCACTATAAAGGTGATGAGGAGGAGGAAGCAGAGGGGCTGGAATCTGCTCATTATCAGCAGCACCTCATGGCCAGAAACATGCAAGGCAAGCAAGTCTGGATCTTCCAAAACTAAGAGGTATAATACCAACAGGTATAATACCAACAGGGCCAGTTGGGAAGCTGCCATCAGGGCACGTGACTTAGTGCACCTTACATGTGAAGATGTCTGGGACACAGAGAAACACCTGCCTCTTCTTACTAATCATCCATAGCAGAGAAAATTGTGTCATCATGCAATGTAACAGCTTTGTACATATCTCTTCACTTAGATCATAAGCCCTTGGAAGTAGGAATAATATGTTCGTTTTTTTCTTTTCCTTTGGAGTAGCATGTACATTGTTCACACTCAACATGGATTGAATGAACAACATGCTGTGGTTGCATTTTCCAGATTTGCTATTTAATTTTAGTTTGTTCTACAATATAAAATGCTACTTTCCCCCTCTTGCAGTCTGGGTGATTAAACTAGATTTGGAAAGTTTTAGAGAGAAATGTAGAAAAGCTGACAGCTTGCAAATGTGCACAATTAGTTGGTTATCCATAGTGATGGGGATGTCTGAAGTCTTTCTGACGATGTGTATAGAATGTATGAAACTTGTAAGAATTTGAACAATTCAAAAACTTCCAAATATCTTGGCAATTTAATTTTCAAAATTACAGAAGTGGTGAGAGGAACTTGTGAGTTAAGAGCAGTTTTTGCCAGATTTTGCCCCCTTTTTTCTTAATGGTCTTGAAGTGACTGCAGTAGAAGAATGGACTAGGATGAAAGCGGCCAGTTGGGTTTCCCTTAACATTTAAATCATTTTAGAAAGGGGTCCTTTTCCAAATGTAATCTAGGGGGAAAGTAGATTTGCCCCTGAGCTGAAACTTACTTGGCAAGTTGCAGTAATGATCATGTTTTAATGACAGATTTAACATAAATACATGAGCTGTGGGGGCTTTTGTGAAGAGGTGACTGCTGGAGTAGGTCTTCATGTTTTATTTTCCTCATTTGGTTGAGCTCACTTAACTCTAATCATTCTTTAAATAAAAGGGAAGTGCTCCTTTCATTTAGTATCCTCTGAACTCAAGAGAAAAACTGTGAAGCTTTTAAAAAGACCCCTAGTCTATAGGCTTCATTAAAAGCAAAGCAAAAGCAGATGCCATGATTACAAGGTTTAGCTGTAATTTCATGTAGACAACAGTAGCCATAATCAAACAATGACCTCATTCGTCATTTAGATGCAGCATTCATGAGGAAAGGTGGATCAGCTACAGCCTGCTCAGGTGAATGATGAGATCTTATTTACAACACAAATAACTGTCAAGTGCCTTGTGGTTTGAAGAGCCATTCAGAAGAACTCTGATGAAAAACAAAGTGGCCATTTGAATACTAGCCAGCCAGAAGACTAAGTTCCTTGGGAACAAGGGGCTTGCCAGCTGGTCGACTTTGGAATTTTAGGGAGTATGTGAGAGCTTGTGTGTGTGTTGGGGCCGGGGGGAGGTATGCTGTATAACTGAAAAGGGATTCTGAGAACTCATTCATCTAGCCAACATAATCTGAGGAACTACAATGAGTTTTATGTTGATTTCATTCATAAAGACATTCAGAAGCCCAGACCCTTATTGTGTCCTTCAGCTCCTTCAGTTTGGAGCACTCCTCTTCCCCAAGTCCTGTGTCCTCTATTCCCTCCTTAACTACGCATGCTACCCACATCTCCAACCCACCATTCATGGAAAACCCTCTGCCCACCCCTCCCCCTAATTTGGCTGGATTCCTGCCATTCATTTCCTTTCCAGAGCTTACCTCAACCAAAAATAAGTATCTGTGTCATTATTTGTTTAAAGTCTACCTTCCTTGTTGGGCGGAAAGCTCCATGCAGGCAACACCAGTCCTACTCACTGTGTCCTAGGGAGTCTAAGCAGTGTCAATCACAGGGCAATATTAAAACATTTAGAGGCCCTGCCACCCTCCAGATTGTGTCAGTAATGCTAAAATGGAATTTATGCACGTGGAAATTAAAAGAACTGCTTTTGGATTTAAAGATTTTCTGACTATACAATCCTAGGCACCTAGCTGTTGCTCCACTGGAAGTGTGAAAAAGAGCTAGTCTGCCTATCAAGTAATCTAGCACAGGCTTGTCGTTTGATAATTTGTCCAAATTCATATAAGGAGTCAGTGGGAGAGCTGAAATTCCAACTTGGGGCTGACTGATTTCCAAGTCTTCCATCTTCCATCCAACCAAGGAGTAGGAGCAGGAAAGGGAAGGAAAGGGAAAGAAGAGGGAGAGGAGATATGGTTTCTGCCTTTCTGGGACTGGTTTGTATGTCTGATGTAAATGTATACCACAGTGTTTGGCTTCTTTATAATCATTCTTTTATTTACTCATTCATATATTTGATTTTTTTATCTGCGGTGTGATAGGCTTTGGGAATATAAAGGTGAATAAACTCTGGCCCATGTCTTTGAACACCTGAGTTCAGTGGGAATGACATGGAAGGCTCCAAACACACGGTGATACCACATGGCCACTGATGTGAGAGAAGTAAGAGCAAAGCCTGGAAAGAATCCACTTCTAGTAGTCTGGATCTCTCCTGGTAATAATCATTATTTTAGAACAGTGAAGATACTCTTTAGGAAGCAAGAATAACTTGTAGCGTTATTGAGACATCCCTTGATACGAACTCAAACCAAGACGTGTTCATAGTGCAGATGCACGTGTCTACATTGTATTAAAAATAAACATTCATTATGAAATCTCAGTCCTTTAGCACCAAGAGAAGCATTTACACAGATTCTGCATTAAGATAAAGCTTTTTTGTCTGTTTTCTTACCCAACATTTCATTCACATGTGAAAAATGTTGCCACTCCTTTGATTTAAAACATAATGATATACACAAAAATACATTTTCTCCTGTCTCTTACTTGCCAATGAATAATTAAAAATGAATTCCCTGATCCACTCTCCCAATTTTCTTTTCTTTTTTTTTTTTTTTTGAGACCGAGTTTCGCTCTTGCTACCCAGGCTGGAGGGCAATGGCACGATCTCGGCTCACCGCAACCTCCGCCTCCTGGGTTCAGGCAATTCTTCTGCCTCGGCCTCCTGAGTAGCTGGGATTACAGGCACGCGCTACCACGCCCAGCTAATTTTTTGTATTTTTAGTAGAGACGGGGTTTCACCATGTTGACCAGGATGGTCTCTATCTCTTGACCTTGTGATCCACCTGCCTCGGCCTCCCAAAGTGCTGGGATTACAGGCTTGAGCCACCACGCCCGGCTTCTCCCAATTTTCTATTGTAATTCTCAGCTCAGTAATGGTGCTTCTATGCCTTTGTGTTGTGTTGTGTTGTATTCTGTGGGGATCTCTAACTCATCTTTTTCTCAAGCTTCCTTCTTCCATATGACAAGAAATCCCATTCCTTGAGCAAAAAGCATATCCAGCATCTGATCATCTCTCACTGCCTTGTTGGGTGCCACCATCATCCCTTGCTTTGGGTGCAGTAGGAGCCTTCTGATTGATCTTCCTGCCTCTCCCCCTGCCCACTCATTCCACTCAGTGTATTCTCCTTCCAAAATTCTGCAGTGACTTCCCGTGTCATTCAGAGTAGAAGACAAGGGATCTATAATGGCCTATAAAGCTCTGCAAGGTCAGTCAAGTCAGTGACCTCTCTGATCTCTGCTCCAACTCCCCAACCTCCTTTCCTCTACTCTGGGCACAGCTTGACTTCCTTTTGTTTCTTTACCCTACTAGGTAAGTTCCTACCTTCAGCCAAACCAGCAGTTTCTCAACTGTGATTTACTTTTCCCCCAGGAAACTTGTGACAATGTCTGGAGACATTTTTGGGTCCCACAACTGGGGTGGATGGGGTGTGCTGCTGGCATCCAGTGGATAGAGGCCAGGGATGCTGCCAAACATCCTATAATGCCCTGGACAGTCCCCATTGCAAAGAATCATCCAGCCCATAATGTCAGTAGTGCCACTGTTGAGAAGCTCTGGATTATCTGTATGTCTGACTCCCCCACCTCCTTCAGGTCTGTCATCAAATGATACTTTTTCATTGAGGCTTTTCCTGATCATCCCCATTAAATGTACTCCTGACACTCAACCTCCTGACCTCCATTATCCTGCTCTATTTTATATGATTGACTCATATGTTATGTTTATTGTTTATTTTCTGCTTCGAGCAGGTGTGTTTGTCTGCTTTGTTTATTCCCGTAGCCCAGCAGAATGCCTGGCAATAGTAAGCCTTCAATATATTCTGTAGCATGAGTGAATTTCATGTTCCTCTGTGAAAGACTTCTAGTGGGGCTTTGGTAAGGTATAAATTTTTCCATCCTCACCTGCAACACAATATCCTTCTAGGCGTTCTTTAAACGGAAATAATCATCTTATCAAAACCATCAGTTTGCATCACCTACTGAGAAGCAGTTTGAAGGTCTGGGCTTGGGAGTGGGCCAATTTTTCTGCTGTGTTTTTTGACCTGCTCATCAAGTACTATCAACAAACTTCTGAAATAAGTAAATAATATCATCAAGAAGCTCTGTTATTTTTCTCTAGGTATAAATAAAAAATATTGTGTATTCAGGCAATTTCCTTTTTTGTAATTGATGTGACTGTCAAACATTTATTTAATAATTTTATAATTTGTCACCTTTCTTGGACTAAATTATGTTCAAAAATGGCCAATATAGAATATTTACTAATTTTAAACTACAAAATAAAGAGAAAGATTCTTTATCTCACCCTTGCTCTTTTTAAAGTATTAATACATATTTTAATGTTTTGTCCTCAGTTTGAAATGTCTCCAGGGATAATAAATTGGTTATTTCCTCTAAAATTTCAAAAGCTATGATTCTCAATAGGTCTTTATCATTGTTTACAGGTTAATTTTCCTTATTTTCACTCCACAATGCATTTGCTTTTATCAGAAGATGATTTTTACTAAATAGATACCAGTAGAATGTAATTTTTGGCACTTACTTGGGGGGCTCTCTAGCCTGTTCTTTTTTAAGAGAAAAATTTCTCTCTCTAATGGGAGAAAAAGAACTAATTTGAAAATGTTCGAGTGGCCGGACGCGGTGGCTCATGCCTATAATCCCAGCACTTTGGGATGCTGAGGCAGGTGGATCACGAGGTCAGGAGTCTGAGAAGAGCCTGACCAAGATGGTGAAACCCCATCTCTACTAAAAATACAAAAATTAGCTGGGCTTGATGGCAGTCACCTGTAATCCTAGCTACTCTGGAGGCTGAGGCAGGAGACTTGCTTGAACCCAGGACAGGGAGGTTGCAGTGAGCTGAGAGCATGCCATTGCACTCCAGCCTGGGTGACAGGAGCAAAACTCTGTCTCCAAAAAAAAAAAGAAAGAAAGAAAAAGAAAAGAGAATGTTCAAAAGATAGTGCTTATTCTCATAATTTGGTAAGTATTTACCTTCGGAGCATCATTCCCCTGCCCCCTCAACCTATTTTCATTCACACTTAACTTGCTCATTACACAAGGAGACTGGAAGTCCAGTTCAAGGAAACCACACATTCTCAAGTAAATTACAGGTTTTAAGATGATAGAAATTTGTTGTCTGGGCACACACTCTGGTTCCTTTCTTTTCTTCCAAACATGTAATATTGACTTGCTGTTTAGTTGTTTAAAGGGTGTTCTTTCTGTATGTGTCTCTCTTAAACCTAATGAACAAAAATATGGGATTCATTGTTTTCTTTGTTTTGATGGCACAGTAAGGTTGGTTGCGACACAAGGGAGGGAAACTGGGAATCGGCTTTTTACTTTTAAGCACAGCTTTAAAAATAAATCTTCAGACAAATGCTCTGGAGACATCTCAACAAATGCCTTGTGATCTTCAGCTGAACCGTCGAGTTATTTTTTCCCTCCTCCCTTTTTAAACATCAGTAGCTTTTCTGTAAAACAAACATAGCCAATTTTGGGGGGGAATCAGTAATTACAGATGATTTTCATTATGATTTCTCTTTTCTGTGTTAAACAAAAAAACAGACACCAAGGCAAAACCTCTTCTTACTTTCATGAGATTTGAATGCGTCTAAATGAATTGTTAATAACTCCATAGGGCCCCTCAGTAGTTCCAGAAGTTGAGTGTGGACAGTTTTACTCTTCTGCTTTTGCCTTAATTTCTTGATTTTACCCTCGTTCATTTATAAAATGACTTTCCTTCACTAAGATTGGTAAGAAGACAGGTGCTTTCAAATACTGAAATGATTAAAAAAATTACGTAATAGCAAAATCAGAGGTCTGGGAAAGAAGTCCCAGACTTTCTAGGGCTGACTTCTTTTGCAGAGTAAAAATTACCAGAGTGTTATACAGAATGGGAAGAAGTGGATTATTTGCATATATATGTATATATTATAATGACTTGTATCTATAACTTCCTTGATCTGATGTTAACCAGTATTTTGTTAGGTTGTCTCTGGGAGCACAAACTATGCATTTGGTACAGGGACTGAAGTATTGTACATCTTTTATATACTAGAGTGACGTGTTATATATTATTAATATATTTATGACCCAGTGCCCCATACATGTGCAATTAGAATGGTTTTTGAGAGTTCCTGTATGTTTCATTTTTCTGAAATAAACTAGAAATTATATGATGAAAATATTCACTGAACAATAGCAGAAAGACACAAAAGATATCAGATCATCTTTCTAAAACTTAAGAATACCAATATAAACTACAAGTCAGAGAACAGCACACAGTGGGAATTGTGTAATGAATAGTAGGCATTAGGCTAAGGTACTCGGAGGAAGATTTTGTGAAGCCCAAGGAGACAAGAACCAAGTGAAAGGTACTCAGCTTTTATTATACCAGTGACCTTAAGGAAAAAAAACATGACTAGATCTGTTTCCCCAGATGGTACACTAGCTTAGTTATTCAGAAAGGGGAAGAACAAGTTTTTAAATGGATTATGCTCAGGAACAAAAATCAGGTCTCTTTTTCCGTTCCTATAGTGACATATGCCAGAAAATAAGAGTTGATTCCCAGTCTGATCTGTTGGCAGATGCATGGTTTCTTTCTTTAGCCAGCTGTAGCTAATTGCATGAGGGCCGCCTCTTGTGCCGAACATGAAAAGGAAACCTGTAATTTATTGCAACAGACCATACCATTTCTGCTGTACAACTGTCTTTTCCGTCATGTCAATGAGTGGATTTCTTATGGTACATTGGCAGCTCAGAGACTGGAAAACAGCATTAGCTGGAGACAGAAAGAGAGAGAGAGAAAAAAAAGTTTCAGAATCTCTTCATGTACTTTACACAGAGCTCAATTAAAGAATAAACTGGAAACAGAATTTCCCTTTGCCATCCGCCAGGGACACTTTTTTTTTTCTATTGTTTATATGTAGTTCTTTGATTCAACTATACTGACTTACTAAGATACAAGCACATGTTATGTGTGACATTCAGTATAGGATTAGTTTCTATTGAGCAATCATCCTTGCATGCCCAAGGAATTGTCTGATTCCCCCTCTGAAAGTAGAGCAGGGGCTGCTCTATCCTCTGGCACCGCATCCTCCCCATGGGTCTTTCGTGATCTTGAGCCTCTCAAGAGTTCATCTAGATACAAAATAGGCATGAAATAACTCCGTCTGAATCTCGTACATTGGATCTGCCTATTGAGGTGTTTACTAAAAATTTAGTTCCTAATGAACTGGTCTCCTCCCTGCCTTAAGGCCCACTTGTAAATGCTTGTCAATGTGATGCTCTTCTTTTGTTGAGTGGAAATCCAAATTAAAAGCCATTCTATTTTGCAGCAATGGAAAGAAACAAGTTGAGAAAGTTCCATGTATGTTTTCCAGTTGACTCATGACCCCCGTCAATAGTTCTTTTGTGTGAGGGTGGCAAGTTTTCCCTGGATGCTCTCACAAGCTTGAAGAAGGGAGTGCGGGGACACTAATCCCCAGACAGTGGGATGGAAACTCCATGAGGGGCTCCAAAGTGGGCCTTTCTAATTAGGTCAAGTGCATGCAGTACTTGGAACCATACACGCTGGTTGACTTTTTATCCCCACATTTGTGCCCACACATCAAGCTCAAACTACCCCACCTAATTAAGTATATGGTTCCTAACTAAGGCCACCCATCTGCCTATGACTGTGTAACCTGGCACTGGGGATGCTCCCTGAGGTCATTTCCAATTGATCACTTCTTCCCAGTGGAATTTGAATCAATGAGAAATACCCCAGTTTGTTTGTATAACTTCAAGAAGCAAATCTGACCACATTTTTGGTTCTTGTACATTATTAAACAATATCACTGAGAAAATCAATAAATGATGTCCACCTAAGTAGTGAAAAATAACTGAATAACACATTAAAATATGCTAAAAGGGAAAATGCCTGTTGAAACATACATGTATATATGAACCAAATATATGTATGTATGTCTGTGTATATACACACATACATATATTTCAGGAGTCAGTGATGCTTAATCAGATGAATATTTGCTAACTGGAAAAATATGGTAGGATCATGTACATCCCAATTCACAGGATTTTTTTATTCTTTGTGGAAATAAGGAGTAAAGAAGGGACTTTTCTAAAATCTCAAAAAGTGAATAGTGACCAATTTTCCAACCACAACCCCACGAATAAACTTCTGTTTTTGATGACTTATACCACTTTTCTGTAGGGAAGTAGTTTTCCTCCCCCCCACATGGCATATTGCCCTTAAACCAGAAAAAAAGGGATCCATAATGCAAAATCACACAACCATCTCTGCCTATGACAATATGTATGAATACAGAAAGCCTAGAATTGTTATACTTTTACTAAATTCTCTTTATATTCAAAGTATTTTAGCAAGAAGCTCACTGTTTCCACATTAGAAAAGTTAAAATATAGAGAAAATACACTATATCACACCATGAATAAAATTTTCCCTGTAAGTAGTCTTGGAATAAATCAGATGTAAATAGGTCCCCTAAGGGCTTTAATTCCCAGAAAAGGTACATTTTTACTGTTTCTCATATAAAAACGTAAAATATTTATTTAATTTTTATAAACCTTTGTAAAATTAACATTGTGTACTTTACTTTCAAACATATTCTCTGAAAAGCTTTTCAAGAATTGCCTTTAAGACTTCAGAAATTATATTTAATTAAATTGTGTTTAATTCAAGAATGTATTTATTTTCTTGAGGTTATGAATAGAATTTGTTCATTTTCAGGGTTTGTGGGAACACTCTCTGTCATTGTTTTTGTTGGTATTGGGGTTCTTGAAATGATTGTTTAGTCCAGGAATAAATATGGTTCTTCTTAGGCAGATTAATTCATCAATATCTATTTACCCTCAAGGCTGAAATAAGAAATATTTCCTTGACATTAAGAAATTTCAGTTTTCTTTGGAAGCCAACACTAATCAGTCAAAATACCAGAGAGCATAGTGAAGTGCTATGCTGGGAGGTCCAAGATTAAGTGTTGTGAATCACCAGCAGAAGAGGGGCTAAATGGGGGCTGCTGTAATTAAGGAAAGATTGATGGAAGAAATGAATGTGATTCCTCATGATTGACTGGGGTAGTAGAGTACCTACAGATACCCAGAGGTTCAAGAGACCTTTGGGTCATGTTGGTTTTCCTAAGGCAATGATTTATACATATACCAACAATTGGAACCTTGTGAAAACTTGTGAAAGGATTGATAGATCTATATATTAGATTGGTGCAAATGTAATTGTGGTTTTTGCCATTGAAAGTAATGGCAAAGAGAGGAAAAATAGAAGTAGAGGAAAGAAAGGTATTTGTGGAGTCCTTCGATGCCAGGCCCCGGCCTGGGGAGCTTTGTTAATGTGTATTATACTCAGTATTCACAGTGACACAGTAAGAGAGTTTATTATCCACATTCTACAGATGAAGATGCCAAGGCTGAGGGGGATCAATTACCTTGCTCATGATTACATGGCTATTCACCATTGGAGCCAAAACTTGAACTATGTAAGTCCCATCCCCAATCCCACACTTTTTCCTCTATCGCGTACTATTTTTAGCAAGATCTTTTTTGAAAAATTTTAGCCTTTGCAGTAGAGAGGAATTGTTAAATATATAGTGGCATATAATTAATGTATAAATTATAGCTTCGTCCAACTTTATAAATAAATTAATTCATAAAGTCCTTAGACCAAAATGCATCTTTAGAGTCTGTTTTGATTTTGGTTTCTAAAAATGTGGTATCTTTCCTATTTTGAAAACAACTATCTAATTTGCACTAAGCAAGAGATCATGAGAGTATGTCTATGAAAAGAAGCTATTTAATGATAGAAATATGGGGAGAGATCATTCTGCAGTGAGAGGTGACTCAGTATCTAGGCTTAGTGCAGCCACTCCATATCTGAGTGACCCAAGGCACGAACCCTAAACTGGGGCTCAGTCTTCTTATCCCTTTTAATTCTAATCACCTCTCCACACTCCTTTTCTCTATTCAGATTGCTTACAGAAGAGAAGTCCTTAGAGAGACTCAATGTGCATAACTATCTATGAGGAACTATTATGGAATAGGAATGAATTCGTTAACAAGATATGGACTTTGACCAAAACCATGATTCTAATAAGCTGAATTTCAATTATAGATTTTGGGTTCAATTGTAATGTCAACCCTCTGAGTTTTTCTGACTTCTAGTTTATGTGACAGATCTTTCTTTTGACCTAGGGCAGGAAGAATACCTCAAAAGTGCCATATTAGCTTCACCTGATGATGCTAGGCAGCTGTACTAGGGCATTATATTGATGCCATATGAATCTGGAAACCAGCCAGCCAGTGGTCCTGTGGGGCTGATACCTGAAGGCAAGGAGTTCTAGTCTATGTGGCAATAAAACATCAGGCATATTTATAGCTTGAGTTGAATATATTAGGCTACATGAGGTACAAGCATTCAAACTTCCCCCTGAATTATTTATTTTGGGATGGTTTTCAGGTGGGGCTCAGGCACAGCATACACATTTTCAGCTTGACCGATATACCTTGTACCTGCAAGTTAATCAACATGGACAGGTAAGGATAAGTAGCCACTGACGGTTAGAGGTGGTGAAATGTGCCATGAAGTTGGTACTCACAGCCACCCACCAACCCTGCCCACATCAAAGTCATAAGGGCACTTTGGTTTCATAGTCCTTTTCATTGCTCTTTTATGTTACTGTGACAGAGGTTTCTGTGGTTAAAATTGGATGGTGTATCTGCCTCTCACCTTTTCAGGATAAGCTGCCCAGAACTTTAAAGAACCATGTAGAACATTAGAATGATCTACTTCTGTTGTTCAATGGTCTACACCAATGACTTTTACCAATGCACTGTGTCAAAACTTTTCAAAGCAAATACAGATTTTAGGTTTGAGATAAGTCACAGTCTTCTTTTAAGAAAAAAATTTTTTTGCCCTCAAATGTAACCACTGTGTCTCTCTTTGTTTCTTCCCTCTTACATCCTTTGCAAGGCCATGTTGTCCTTTGTGCTGCTGTGATGTACACCCATGGTGTGTTGGCAGTCTGTTTTCATGTGCTGCAGGAAACTCCCAGATTACCAGCTGGCCCTTCCTTTCAATTTAGTCCCCTTTATGAAACATGTTGTTCTTGCCAGAGTTAAAACAAAGCAACACACAGAGCAGAAGAATATAAGGCATTGGGTCAGAGTAAAATGAACCAGTCACTAATCCAGCCTCTATTTTTGTCACATACACACACACACATACACATACATATGTATTAGTCCATTCTCATGATGTTATGAAGAAATACCTGAGACTGGGTAATTTATAAAGAAAAGAGGTTTAATTGATTCACAGCTCCTCATGGCTGGGGAGACCTCAGGAAACTAATAATCATGGTGGAAAGCACCTCTTCACAGGGTGACAGGAGAGAGAATGAATGCCAAGCAAAGGAGGAAAAACTCCTTATAAAATCATCCGATCTTGTGAGAACTCATTTACTATCATGAGAACAGCATGAAGGTAACTATCCCCATGATTTAATTACATCCCACTGGGTTCCTCCCATGACATGTGTGGATTATAGGAACTACAATTCAAGATGAGATTTGGGTAGAGACACAGCCAAACCATATCGTTCCACCTCTGGCTCCTCACAAATCTCATGTCCTCACATTTCAAAGCACAATCATGCCTTTCCAACAGTCACCCGAAGTCTTAGTTCATTCCAGCATTCACCCAAAAGTCCAAATCCAAAGTCTCATCTGAGCAAGACAAGTTCCTTCTGCCGATGACCCTGTAAAATCAAAAGCAAGTTAGTTAATTCCTAGATACAATGGAGTACAGGCATTGGGTAAATGCATCCATTGCAAATGGGAGAATTGGCTAAAACAATGGGACTACAGGCCCTATGCAAGTCTGAAATCCAATGATCTCCTTTGTCTCCACGTCTCACATCCAGGTCACACTGATACAAGAAACAGGCTCCTATGGCCTTGGGCAACTCTGCCCCTGTGGCTTTGCAGGGTATGTACAGCTCCCCTTCTGGCTGCTTTCACAGGCTGGCATTGAGTGTCTGCAGCTTTTCCAGGTACATGGTGCAAGCTGTTGGTGGATTTACCATTCTGGGGTCTGGAGGATGGTGGCACTCTTCCCACAGCTCCACTAAGCAGTGCCCCAGTGGGGACTCTGTGTGTGCACTCTATCCCCACATTTCCTTTCCTCACTACCCTAGCAGAAGTTCTTCATGAGAGTTCCATCCCACACCAAACTTCTGCCTGGACATCCAGGCATTGCCATACATCCTCTGAAGTCTACCTGGAGGTTCCCAAACCTCAATTCTTGACTTTTGTGTACACACTAGCTCAACACTACATGGAAGCTGCCAGGACTTGGGGCTTGCACTTTTTGAAGTCACAGCCTGAGCTGTACCTTGGCCCCTTTAGCCATGGCTGGAGTGACTGGGTCTTGGGGCACCATGACCCTATACTGCACAAAGCAGCAAGGCCCTGGGCAAGGCTAACAAAACCATTTTTTCCTCCTAGGCCTCTAGGCCTGTGATAGGAGGGGCCGCCGTGAAGACCTCTGATGTGTTCTGGAGACATTTTCCCCATTGTCTTGGCAAATATTGTTTGACTCCTTGTTACTTATGCAAATTTCTTCAGCTGGCTTGAATTTCTTCTCAGAAAATGGGTTTTTCTTTTCTACCATATTGTCAGGCTGCAAATATTCTGAACCTTTATGCTCTGCTTCCCTTTTAAACATATGTTTCCATCTCAAACCATCTCTTTGTGAATGTATAAAGTGGAATGCTTTTAAGAGTACCCAAGTCACTTCTTGAGTGCTTTGCTGCTTAGAAATTCCTTCTGCCAGATATCCTAAATCATTTCTCTCAAGTTCAAAGTTCCACAGATCTCTGAGGTGGGGGCAAAATGCTGCCAGTCTCTTTGCTAAAGCACAGCAAGGGTCACTTTTATTCCAGTTTCTAACAAGTTTCTCATCTCCACCTGAGACACTTAATTGTCCATATCACTATCAGCATTTTGGTCAAAGCCATTCAACAAGTCTCTAGGAAGTTCCAAACTTTTCTACATCTTCTTGTCTTCTTTTGAGGCTTCCAAACTGTTCCAAACTCTGCCTGTCACCCAGTTCCAAAGTTGCTTCCACATTTTTGAGTATTTTTATAGCAATGCCCCATTCCCAGTACTAATTTACTGTATTAGTCTGTTCTCATGCTACTATGAAGAAATATTTGAGACTGGGTAATTTATAAAGAAAAGAGGTTTAATAGACTCACAGTTCCACATGGCTGGAGAGGTCTCAGGAAACTTGCAATCATGACAGAAGGCACCTCTTCACAGGGTGACAGTA